>NC_059167.1:73944142-75417892 GCF_019923935.1 Bubalus bubalis
AGCCATTCCTTCTCCAAGAGATCTTCCTGACCCAAGGATCAAACCCAAGTCTCTTGCATTGCAGGCAGGCTCTTTACTGTCTAAGCCACCAGGGAAATCCTTTATAACCATAATGCCTTGCATAAAATAAGTGATCCACTATGTTTAATTGCATCTCTCTCTTTCCCTGAGGTAGGTGACTTCAGTGTCAAAGAAAAATCAGAAGTATTTGAAAAAGAAGCAAAGAAGCCAGGTGCAGAGGAAAGGACACAGACATTTTGGTGGCTCCCTTTGCAGGGATGCCACTCCAGACAGGGAACAAAGAGATAAGATGTGGCAGGTGGCATCATCTGTGGCTCAAGTCCCACATCTCACCTTCCCATTATGTGACCAGGCAGAAGCAAGGAGTGTCTTGTACTGAAGAACTAATGTCAGGGAACAGGCATCTGTGGATCTCCTATGTGGATGCCAAGGGGAGACCAGCTGGAGTGAACGTGGGGACTAGACACTGCAAGTGCATTCTGGAAAATGTCACGGGAACACGGATAGGAAGAGCCCCCCAAGTGAGCATTCCCAGGGGAATGTATTTGCCCTTCAACAGAAGGACTGTGCTCTGACAGGATACAGCAGCATCACATCATTCTAGAAAGGGTTTACACTTTCAGTACACAATGTGGCCCAAACCACCCTAATCAGTCTGAATCTCAGTGTCCTCCCCCGTCCCAGACAGGGGGTGACACAATTATCCGAGAATGCCAACCATAGGACCATTGATTTTAATGTCGCTCTTTGTCCTGACTGAGCTGAATTTCTACATGCCACATTCTCCAGGGTAGATTTTCTGTTTATTTCAACCCCGAGAAAAGCTGTCCATGGGAAACATTAAACCAATGATCGCATCCCTCTGAAATGTAGGACACAGGGAGCAAACCTAATCTCCAAGATGTTTCCACCTCATTTGCCCTCGGCTGTGTAATCAGCTTTTCATCTCAACACCGGATAAATGCATCTTGCCTGCTGCCGCATTCATCCTAATATAGATGCTATTCTGTCAATTGATAACTGCTCATCACCCCCAAATTCCCTGAAAATACTCCATGGTGCTAAGATGTCAATCTCTGTAGCACATCCAGGGATCTCAGACACAGAAAAACAAGGCTTTGTGCTGCAACTTTGTCTCTTAATGTGGATTCACAGTCTGAGAAAACATCCATCAGCCATGGAAAAGCCAGAACTTAAATAACAGTGATATTATATTTATACCCCTATTCAGACCACTAGAATCATGGCTGTTTAGACTGAAGGGGCTCCATCCCTTCTGATGCATCATCCACATTTATTTATTCTCCAACTCGTTATGAAAAGGATTTGAAATGACAAATAATCCTTGGAATGTTGCCATGTATAGGTGAGCATATGTGGCGGCTGGTAAAATATTAACAGGCTTGAAAGATTTTTTTTTTAACTTGCCTGCCAGAAGTATTAAAAATATCTCAAATGCCACCTAAAGTGCCATATGGAGAAATTACTCTCACTAAGCTACAACCATTATTGCATTTATGCTGTCAGCTTGTAGGAAGAAAGTAGGAACTTGAGTCTCAAACTGAAACCATTAACTCTCTCATATTAATTCCCTGGAAAAGATAAGGTTTGACTCAACAGGAAAAGTCATAATAACTGTAGTTTTTTTTTGTTTGTTTTGTTTTTTGTTTTTAATAAAGGGGAATGGAGTGGAGTGATGTGTGATGGTTTCATGCCAAGATATATATCCTCAGACACTAGAGTAGAGCTTGCACTCAGTCAAACCCCACTGTCTCATCATTAGCTGGCAAGACACGCTTCGCACACAGTTTTGTCCAAGAGTCATCTGCTGAGTCATGGGAGCAACCAGGCTTCACCTCTGAGGGCAGGAAAGATGTAACAGCAGGAGTCCGAAGCCTCTGCTTTGTGGCCAATAACTCAGAGGCAATGGGCAGGGAAGACTGTCTCCAGCAAGGGAAGAATTTCAGACAATGCAGCATAATCCTGTTCCATGGCTCAGGCTAGCCTAGAACAGTAGTAGTCAGAGGAATTGGTGCCAAAGGCAGCAGGCTCTGCAGAGAACAGCTGCAGCCTCAAAGGAAAGGAAAAGCTTTTTAAAAATGATTGTCTTTTTATTATAAAAGTATCCCGTGATTGTTGAAATTTGAAAAATTCAAGAAAGCACAAAGGAGAAAATTAAAGTGGATTTTAATCTCATTTATTTAATCCACAAGTATTTCTTGAGCCCCTCATAAATACCAGGTCCTTTTCTAAGCACCAAGAATGGAAAGGTGAACACAAACCTGCTCTCTTTGAGCTTACAGTTGACCAGGGGAGACAGATGAACAATATAACCACGAAAAGGAGAGGATCAAGACTTACTAGGCTAAGTAGCACAAGAAAAGAAATCTAGTCCCTAAAAGTAGAGTATAAGGGAGTCTGTCCAGTCTTAGGGGGTCCAGGGAGAGGAGTGGTGGTCTGAGAAGGCTTCCTGGGGAAGTGACTCTTATTAAACTGAGGTCTGTAGGATGAGCAAGAAATGATTGGTGAAAACGTGGATGAAGAACCACCCAGGCAGAAAGAATAACATGCAGCAGGGAACATGAGGTGAGTTGCGGAGCTGAGAGAAGCCAGTGTGGATAGACTCAGAGCTGGAAGGAGAGAGGGGACATGAGCCTGGGGAGACAGACAGGGTCAGACTCCACAGGGCACTGTTGGCTGGCATCTAAGTCCTTCAAGTATTTTTATGTATGTATATATACATGTGTGTATACATATATATATATATATATACATGTATGTGTGTAGGCATTATATATATATATACATATACATACATACATACATATATACATATATATACACACGGACTTCCTAGGTGGCCCAGTGGGTAAAGAATCTGCCTGCAATGCAGGAGACTCAAGAGACACAAATTCGATCCCTAGGTCCGGAAGTTCCCCTGAAGGAGGGTATGGCAACCCACTCCAGTATTCTTGCCTGGAGAATCTCATGGACAGAGGAACTTAGCAGGCTACAGTCCAAAGGGTCACAAAGAGTTGGATCCGACTGAAGTGCCTGAGCATGCTCACACGCATACACATATACAACATTTGTTTATATAATGTGTGTACATATATGCATTTGTATAGTTTAATCATGACCACCAAACTGCCAAACTTCTTTCCAGAACACGTGTACCAGTTTATTCTCTTGCACTGTATAAGTTTCACTTCATCTTCAACATTAATTATCTTTCTTTTTACCTTCAACATTTGGCAAGCAAACCATGTATCATTGAAGTTTTCCTTTAACAGTGAACAAATGTTTATTGCCTGTTGTATTTTTCATTTGCCACTCATAGAGCAAGACTTTCCTGTCCGTGAAATAAGTACGCTATTGTCAATGTCAGTCAAAGGCAGCAGGAATAGCCCCTCTGTTGAAGATATTGCTTGCAAAGCTTCAGCCTGGGTACCTAATGGGCCCTCATCACTCATCCTTGAGCTAAGGAATTGAAAGGTGAAAGCAATCCATCAAATTAGTGTTAACCATTAGTCTTAGCACAAATGAGGGCAGGAGATTAATTTCCTCCTGGCCAATCACATAGGACAGCCCTGAGAGTAAAAGGGAAGTCAGCTGCGACCTGTTGAGAGAAGGAAAGAGGCAGGTCTGGGCTTGATGGGGAAATGAGCGAATCTGAAGGAGGTAAAGGAATAGTGGGAACAAAGGGCCCCCTGAGGAGGCTGCACACTAAGGAGAAGTGGATGGCTGGTAGGTGAGAGGAGCTGCAGAGAGAAGCAATTTGTACCCTAGTTTGACAGCTTCATGGTTCTGCCCAGGGAGCACTGCGTTCATGAAAGTGCATTAGGTGCAAGACTGCCTCCCTTCTGTCCTTCAGTGCCTTCTGCACAAACTGAGGGTGTGTGAGGGCTGCAGGGGCTTACCCATGAATTGTATGTAGTATATGTGGCATCTTCTGGGACTGAGATCACACCACATGGCTGACAAAAGCCACACCTGTGGGAGAGGACTAGCGAGGTGTGGGGGTGGGGCAGGACGGCTTACCTAGAGTCACACACCTGGGTCACCAAAATCTTGACAGCCATGGTCAGGAAGGAAAGTCCAGAGAATAACACTGGAATAGTTGTATAACTTGAGAACTTTATGAAACAAGGAGAGAAATTGAATTCTACATTTATTTTACTGTGTAATCTATATGTCACAAACTACAAATACAATGAAAAGTACTTCCTATATATGTTTCCACTTTCAGCTGATGAAAGAGGCTGGGAAAGGGGAGGCTACTGTTCTCTCTTATGGATGCACTGGATTCCTCTTCTCTTGTCTAGTTCGTGTTCTTGGGTCTCAGTTCCATTTTCTAATGGCAAATCCAAGTACAGCTTCATGGGCATGTGACCTGCATAGTCATACAGGGCCCCAGCGAGGAAGGCTCACACTTTGTGTAGCGCTCTGCTGCCTCTTTCACTATTTTTAGTAATTTTTAGAAAAGGGACTTTGCATTTTCACTTTGCACAGAGTCCCATAAATGTTGTAGCTGATCCTAGTCATATCCTGTTCCCAAGGCTCTTGTTTCCAAAACGGACACATTTTACTTATTCTTTAACTTTTTATTTTATATTGGAGTATGGTTGATTTGGGCCTCCCTGGTGGATCAGATGGGAAAGAATCTGCCTGCAATGCAGGAGACCGGTTTGGATCCCTGGGTAGGGAAGATCCCCTGGAGGAGGTCATGGCAACAGGCTCCAGTATTCTTTCCTGGAGAATTCCATGCACAGAGGAGCCCGGTGGGCTACAGCCCATAGAGGTCACAGAGAGTCGGACAGGACTGAGAGAATAACACTTTGGCTTTCATGGTTGACTAACAATGTTGTGGTAGTTTCAGGTGGACAGCAGTGATCAAAGCAAACACACGTCAGAGGATTCAGTTTAATTGTGTGGTTAGAGGATGTGTTTGCAATGAGAGACCAGGGTTTATGTCTTAGTTTTGCCACTTTCTAACGGTAATTTTGGAGGTACAAGACCTTGGTAAACCTCAATTTTCTTATCTGTGCTTTCCTCATAATATGACTTTTCTGTTTTTTTTTTTTTTTTAATTAAAATGTGACAAAGCATTTAGAACTCGGCTCAGCACAATGCGTGAATATCAGAATTATACACATTTAACTTTAACTTTGTGTATCTATTTTGCTATTATAAGAAGACTTTGCTTCCTTCCAATATGGTTAGCAAAGTATTTGCCCCCAATTGCCAAAGTAACAGCTTATCTGATGGTGTGTATTTCCTCTCTTCATCCCCATCTGCCTCAGTGCTCTGCCCACCTTGTTACCTAAGCAAGTTGTTGCTGGGTTTTTTCCACATTTGGCATTTGGCATTCTTTTTGTGCCCATGACAGGCTTGTTTTTATTCTCTGCTTTAGGCTGAAAGGCTAACTCCCAGATTTGAATCTAGGCAAAAAATGGATTCTGAGCCCCCAAGTTACTCCCCAGCATCATCCACCTCACCCCAATCCCTGTGTTACACCTGTGTTACATGACATTTCTTGTGTAACACCACCCAGCTTTGGTTCTACCCACAGTAATGTAGCTTTTTAGGAACCAGAATGCACATTCACAACCTTCCAGATCCCTCTCTTCTGGATTTGCCTCATCTCGGATAACATAATTCGTTCACTGACACATATCATTCCTACTTATTTTGGATTTTTGGCTGGATTTCACAATGGACCTTCTTTCAGATAAGCTGTTCAGATAAATTTTTCTCATTCAACACAGGAGCATCTAATGCCTGGACACTGGAGTCACATGAGATGTGAGGATGCTCCCAGCCAGGAAGAAGAGTGATTGATGCTAGTGATTGAGCTGGAACTTAGATTCCCTGTGGAAAAGGGAAAAGATGAATAAGAGCAAGGACCACTTAATGAGGATCTGATGTTTTCTTCTATCCACACTTCCTACAAAGGCCTGCCACCTCTAAACCAGCAGGTGGTTCAGCTTTCTACTACAGCAAAAACTATGCAGGTCAAGAAGCAACAGTTAGAACTGGTCATGGAACAACAGACAGGTTCCAAATCAGGAAAGGAATACTTCAAGGCTATATATTGTCACCCTGCCTATTTAACTTATATACAGAGTAAATCATGAGAAATGCTGAACTGGATAAAGCACAAACTGGAATTAAGATTGCCAGGAGAAATATCAATAACCTCAGATATGCAGATGACACCACCCTTATGGCAGAAAGTGAAGAAGAACTAAAGAGCCTCTTGATGAAAGTGAAAGAGGAGAGTGAAAAAGCTGGCTTAAAACTCAACATTCAGAAAACTAAGATCATGGCATCTGGTCCCATCACTTCATAGCAAATATATGGGGAAACAGTGGAAACAGTGTCAGACTTTATTTTTTTGACTCCAAAATCACTGCAGATGGTGACTGTAGCCACAAAATTGAAAGACACTTGCTCCTTGGAAGAAAAGTTATGACCAACCTAGACAGCATATTAAAAAGCAGAGATATTACTTTGCCAACAAAGGTCTGTCTAGTTAAAGCTATGGTTTTTCCAGTAGTCATGTATGGATGTGAGAGTTGGACTATGAAGAAAGCTGAGTGCTGAAGAATTGATGCTTTTGAACTGTTGTGTTGGAAAAGAGTCTTGAGAATCCCTTGGACAGCAAGAAGATCCAACCAGTCCATCCTAAAGGAAATCAGTCCTGAATATTCATTGGAAGGACTGATGATGAAGCTGAAACTCCAATACTTTGGCCACCTGATATGAAGAACTGACTCATTTGAAAAGACCCTGATGCTGGAAAAGATTGAGGGCAGGAGGAGAAGGGGATGACAGAGGATGAGATGGTTGGATGGCATCACTGACTCAATGGACGTGAGTTTGAGTAGCCTCTGGGAGTTGGCGATGGACAGGGAGGTCTTGCGTGCTGCAGTCCATGGGGTCATAAAAAGTCGGACATGACTGAGTGACTAAACTGACAGCAAAAGAAAAATGTGTTTGTTACTGTGATACTGGTATGCCAGCTGTTTTGCTAAATGTGGTCATTAACAAAAATACAATTCTTTGTGTGTTATCAACTCATTTTTTTTAATTGAAGTATAATTGATTTGGTGGCTCAGACAGTAAAGAATCTGCTTGCAATGCAGGAGACCCAGGTTCAATCCCTGGGTTGAGAAGATCACCTGGAGAAGGGAAAGACAATCCACTCCAATATTCTTCCCTGGAGAATTCCATGGACAGTGGAACCTGACAGGCTACAGTCCTTGGGATCACATGACTGAGCGATTAACACTTTCACTTTAATAGTTGATTTACAATGCTGTGTTCAGTTCAGTTCAGTCCAGTCGCTCAGTCGTGTCTGACTCTTTGCGACCCCGTGAATCGCAGCACGCCAGGCCTGCCTGTCCATCACCAACTCCCAGAGTTCACTCAGACTCACGTCCATCGAGTCAGTGATGCCATCCAGCCATCTCATACTCTGTCGTCCCCTTCTCCTGCCCCCAATCCCTCCCAGCATCAGAGTCTTTTCCAATGAGTCAACTCTTCACATAAGGTGGCCAAAGTACTGGAGTTTCAGCTTTAGCATAATTCCTTCCAAAGAAATCCCAGGGTTGATCTCCTTCATAATGGACTGGTTGGATCTCCTTGCAGTCCAAGGGACTCTCAAGAGTCTTCTCCAACACCACAGTTCAAAGGCATCAATTCTTCAGCGCTCAGCTTTTTCACAGTCCAACTCTCACATCCATACATGACCACAGGGAAAACCATAGCCTTGACTAGATGGACCTTTGTTGGCAAAGTAATGTCTCTGCTTTTCAACATGCTATCTAGGTTGGTCATAGCTTTTCTTCCAAGGAGTAAGTATCTTTTAATTTCATGGCTGCAGTCACCATCTGCAGTGATTTTGGAGCCCCAAAAAATACAGTCTGACACTGTTTCCACTGTTTCCCCATCTGTTTGCCATGACGTGATGGGACCAGATGCCATGATCTTTAGTTTTTGAATGTTGAGTTTTAAGCCAACCTTTTCACTCTCCTCTTTCATCTTCATCAAGAGGCTTTTTAGTTCCTCTTCACTTTCTGCCATAAGGGTGGTGTCATCTGCATATCTGAGGTTATTGATATTTCTCCCTGCAATCTTGATTCCAGCTTGCGCTTCTTCCTGCCCAGCGTTTCTCATGATGTACTCTGCATGTAAGTTAAATAAGCAGGGTGACAATATACAGCCTTGACGTACTCCTTTTCCTATTTGGAACCAGTCTGTTGTTCCATGTCCAGTTCTAACTGTTGCTTCCTGACCTGCATACAAATTTCTCAAGAGGCAGGTCAGGTGGTCTGGTATGCCCATCTCTCAGAATTTTCCACAGTTTATTGTGATCCACACAGTCAAAGGCTTTGGCATAGTCAATAAAGCAGAAATAGATGTTTTTCTGGAACTCTCTTGCTTTTTTCGATGATCCAGCAGATTTTGACAATTTGGTCTCTGGTTCCTCTGCCTTTTCTAAAACCAGCTTGAACATCAGGAAGTTCACTGTTCACATATTGCTGAAGCCTGGCTTGGAGAATTTTGAGCATTACTTTACTAGCGTGTGAGATGAGTGCAATTGTGCGGTAGTTTGAGCATTCTTTGGCATTGCCTTTCTTTGGGATTGAAATGAAAACTGACCTTTTCCAGTCCTGTGGCCACTGCTGAGTTTTCCAAATTTGCTGGCATATTGAGTGCAGCACTTTCACAGCATCATCTTTCAGGATTTCGAATAGCTCAACTGGAATTCCATCACCTCCACTAGCTTTGTTCGTAGTGATACTTTCCAAGGCCCACTTGACTTCACATTCCAGGATGTCTGGCTCTAGGTCAGTGATCACACCATCGTGATTATCTGGGTCGTGAAGATCTCTTTTTCAGGTATACAGCAAAGTGATTCAATTATATATATTTCAGATTATTTTCCATTATAGGTTACTGTAAGATGTTGAATATAGATCCCTGTTATACAATAAATCCTTGTGAAATGAAAGTTGCTTAGTTGTGTCCGACTCTTTGTGACCCATGGACTATATACAGTCCATGGAATTCTCCAGGCCAGAATACTGGAGTGGGTAGCCTTTCTCTTCTCCAGGGGATCTTCCCAACCCAGGGATTGAACTCAGGTCTCCTGCATTGCAGGTGGATTCTTTACCAACTGAGCTATCAGCCTATATATTTTATGTATAATAATCTGTTAATACTATACTCTGAATTTATCCTCCCCTCCTTCTTTATCCTCCTCACCTTCCCCCTTTGGTACCCATAAGTTTTTATTCAAACTGTTTGTTTTCAACAATCTGTGAGTCTGTTTCTTTTTTGTAGATTAATTTATTTGTATAATTTTTTTGATTCCACAAATAAGTGATATTATGAAATGTTTGTCTCTCTGTCTGCCTGACTTCACTTAGCATGATATTCTCTAAGTCCATCAATGTTGCTACAAATGACAATATTATATTATTTTATGGCTAATATTTTATTGTATGTATATATTATATATATAATTTTTTTTTACTTTGAGGATACTAAATTCATAAATCTATTCCACGTTTGAAGTGATAGCCAAAAATCCACCTGATTAATGGCACATGCTTCACAATTCTGGCCACTAAGCTACACCAAGTTAGGATGAAAATAATGCAGCTTTCAGGCTTTAAAATGCCTACATTTAAATTGCCAAAAGAGTCATGAGGTTGTCTGTGCAGGACAGCATTCTCCATCACTTACAGAGTTATATTTGGCATGTCAAGAAGAGAGAACATAATCCCACAGCAGCAGCCATTTAAAATAGAAGAAGACAGTCACCAGGATTCATGCAGAATACTTTAAATATTCCCATTGAGCAAAATGATTTAACTGATTTTTGTGCAAGGGCAATGCTCCTATATACATCCTCTGAAAAATGAAAGATCCTAGAGTAATGTCTTCCATGTGGGACATCTTGAAAGATAATATTTCGGTTTCAGTGAGGTACACACCAGTTATTGATAATTTAGCAGGTCTGTTTAGTGACAGATTTTATTTTCTTGGGCTCCAAAATCACTGTGAACGGGGACCGCTGCCATGAAATTAAAAGACACTTGCTCCTTAGAAAGCTATGAAAAGTCTGGATAGCTAGCATATTACAAAGCAGAAACATCACTTTGACAACAAAGGTCTGTATAGTGAAAGCTATAGTTTTTCCAGTAGTCACGTACAAATGTGAGAGTTGGACCATTAAAGAGGGCTGAGCACTGAAGAACTGATGCTTTTGAATTTTTATATATATCACATTTGCTTGAACCAATCAACTCTGGAGTTCATGTCTCAAAGGATTTTTAAAAAAGCAAGTTCACACCTGGAATGGTGGGGTGGGTGTAGGGCTAAGGTGACCAGGTGTCTCTGCTAATCATCAGATTTATTATCTTCCCTAGTACACTTATCTGACTCCATGCTGGAGCAGAGATTCATTTGCTCCTTGCAGAGCTCACCATGACTTGAAATATCCATGTCTTACACAATTTTAGAATATGAAAGAGAGAGATGAGATTAATTGATTGGAAGATAGTCTTCACTCTTAGAATTTCCTTTCTCATCAGCTTTTATTTTGGAGATCTGTGTATCATTGATGTAGGGCTGCAATCTAGAATTAGTTCATCCTGATCTGTTAAGCTCTAAGACAAGACTCTTTGTGACCCTGTGGACTGTAGCCTACCAGGCTCTTCTGTCCATGGGATTTTCCAGGCAAGAGTACTGCAGTGGGTTGCCATTTCCTTCTCCAGGGCGTCTTCCCAACCTAGGCATCGAATCCAGGCCTCCCATGTTGTAGGCAGATGCTTTACCATCTGAGCCACCAGGGAAGCCCAAGACAAGTCATAGACTGAAGATACTTTATCTTCACTATATGAAGTATACATGTAAAAAAAAAAAAAAAACAAAAACAGGAGGGCTGGGAGGAACCTCCTCCTTTTGTTTCATTTTCAGTAATTTTCCTGAATAAGCTAACGGGTTTATTTTAACTTAATGTTAAAAGTGTTCTTGCAATCTGGGTCCTTGGAGGAAATGACTGGGGAGGTTTACAAATTTTAAAAAGCCCCACGTAGACAAATGACATTTACATAAAGTTAGTAGTAGGCAGAAACTTCCTAAAAATAAACCTCTTTTATAGTATGTATGTGGAAGATTAGAAAGTCATACCATTGCACCAGGTGGAAGCTTTTATGTTGATATAGTTGGGATCACTCACTCTTCTTTGCCCTTCAGCCTCATAATAATGTATAAAGGGAGATGCTGCATTTGATCTTTGAACTCCTGGGAACCTGGAATCTGCCTAAAGATGAACCTGGTAAAACTGTACATGTAGCCCTAAGGCTTACGATATTCAATCATACCAACAATCAGTGCTCCAGCTGAGCTAGCAAATCCATTTGAAGTTTAAATCAGCTATCCCAAATCCTTCACAAACCAGATTCAGAAGGTGGCTTCAACTGGCTAATTTGAAATAGAGACACTTGGGCAAAGACCTGTGAACCAGAACGATGCACTTTGGAGAACCGTTGTGCCACAATTTGACTTGTTTGGGGGAAGCGAGCCTCGATTCTGTGTCATCTTTGTGCTTAGTTTTGTTTTGTAAAAAGATTTTACAGTTGTAGTTGGAAATAAAATCCTGAGTAACTCTAGATTAGGGACTATGGATTGTACAAGGACGTAGAGAGTGAATATTTGCTTGGGATGAGAGAGGCTTGGGGAGGGGCAATCTTATGGTGTTAACAAAAGCAGTTCCCAGGATCCTCCAGAACCCAGGTTCTCATCCAAAGAGCCTGAGAAAATAGCCCCTCAATTAAGATTAATATCAGAGCACACGAAGGATAATGGTTTCATTGAACATTCAGTTATAAGGACACTCCTTCTCTCTGAGTGGGAACGCCTTGTCAATCTCATGAAGAATTTGACATCAGAAGTAAGGGAACAAGTGCAGGCTAGACTAATTCCTAAGGACAGAGTGGAGAGGATCCCTATTCTAGTTTAGCTGGAGAGGGAATCCAAGGAAAATGAGCTGATGGTTGGGTTTAGAAGTGTGTGTTTTTTATATAACGTTCAAATTAGGTCATAGATCATTTAAAAAAAAAGTCTTAGCTGTCTAGGGAGGTCATTGAGTCCATTCCCTTGACTTTGGAACAATTCTGGGAAATTATTTTCATGTTTTGTAATCTAGTTGTCTCCTTTTGAATTTTTAAGTAAATGGTATATGAAGATTAACTTAGCCATATTTTGTGCAGAGTTCTTTCTCTGCACCTCACACTTATCCACTGTGTTTTCAAAAATGTGATTACATTATGATTTACTTTAGCCATTTCATCATGATGTTCTTTCATATTTCATACTCACATAATATTAAGAAGGATTTTCTATAACAGATTTATTCACAAACTTGTAGTTCTTATTTTCTTTGCATTTCACCTGCAAATAAGTCAAACACACCAGTTTTCATTCTGCTGGAGTTTAATATCAAGTCCCTGTGAGTGAACTACATATACCCAAGACTGTGGCTCTTTGGCTCCTCCATTTATCTCCCTGGAATTTTAAATAGGATTCAACTTAATCATGAATAACAACATGGTCATCCATTATGGCTAATATTGTTAAACACCTGCTATCATCCAGTGAAAGGGTTAGTTGCTCAGCTGTGTCCAACTTTTTGCAACCTGATGGCCTGTAGCCCACCAGTATCCCCTATCCTTGGCATTCTCAGGATAAGAATAGTGGAGTAGGTAGTCATTCCCTTTCCAGGGGACCTTCCTGACCCAGGGTTCGAACCTAGGTCTCCTGCATTGCAGGCAGATTCTTTACCATCTGAGCCACCAGCCAGACACTATACTTAATGGAAGAAGCAATCTGCCATGTATTCTGAGCATCCCTGCATGTTTGCTGAGTGTGCAGAGAATGCAAAGCTCTGACCACTCATTAGCCAAGCCATTCCTCAGAGTTGTGTTTGTAGCACATAACCTTGAGTTCTGAGGTAGTTACTCCCCCTGGACCAAGAGCAAGTTTGCTTCTGCTTATGCTACTGCTAAGTCGCTTCAGTCGTGTCCAACTCTGTGCGACCCCATAGACAGCAGCCCACCAGGCTCCCCAGTCCCTGGGATTCTCCAGGCAAGAACACTGGAGTGGGTTGCCATTTCCTTCTCCGATACACAAAAGTGAAAATGAAAGTGAAGTCGCCCAGTCATGTCCGACTCTTCTCAACCCCATGGACTGCAGCCCATTAGGCTCCTCCATCCATGGGATTTTCCAGGCAAGAGTACTGGAGTGGGGTGCCATCGCCTTCTCCGGCTTCTGCTTATAAGAAAGTGGTGAATCCCCAAACTTAACTTAGTGGTAAATCCTGCAACTTAACCTGTTGTGTGTGCAAGTGTCTCTCACAGGCCTCGTGTTGCCCCCATGGGACTTGGAGAACACAGAGAACCAATCCAAATGAACGGGAAGTTCTGGCTACAGTGAGTAATAAAGGTCTCTGTTTTTGACTTAAGAGTCATGTCACTTCTGCCAGTACCCTACAGCAGGCTAACTGGGCAGCTTTTAAGTAGGGTAAAATTACAGACCCAGCCCGCACAGTGTCCACCAAAATTTTGTATGTTATCACATGTAACGCTCATGAAGCCCCTATGAGACTTTTCCCCCCTGACTTTTCTGAAGTTATTCTTGACAAAAAGTTAATCAATGGTCATTCTAAGAAAGAATGGAGAATTTTATTTGTACCAGCCTGATGGTTATAACCTGGGAGACAGTCTCGGAAAGCTGCGAGGACTGTTCTAAAGAAGTAAGGTGAGGGGATAGCACAGACATGGTTTTGGCAAAGGGGTGTGTGCAATCAAGCACACATCTTGGCAGAATGGTACTTCTATTTTCAAGAAACAAATATCTTAGTTAATGGTTTTAGTGCTTTTCTACTTAGGGGAAGATGCAAGAAACCGGGCTTATAAAATTTTCTCCTGAAAATAGCTAACCATCTGAGGGCCCATCCTGCCAGTTTTCCCAGAGCACAAAGTGTCTGCATCATCCTGATCTTCACCCTGAATTCCTTTCAGAGAGTATTTATTGTAGGTCAATGACGTCAAGCCCTGGAGAGAACTGGACAGTGGGCAACATTCTTTATTTCGCAATCCCTTCCCTTTCGGTCTTGACTTCAACCTGGGTGTGGGAGACATTTCGTGACCAGTTTGTCCATTGACGCCAAAGTATTTAAGCTAAGAACTTTCACTAGGTTCAGCCCAGTGTCTCCCCAGGTGGTCTGATCCAGTCAGTTCCACACCATTTCCTATCTTTAAAGGAAATTATTTATCAGCATTGTACTTATGGTTCACCAAAGACATTTGCACACACAGGGCTAGTGGTTTGTCATCATGACCTCAAACAGGATTGAGAAAGGAATGGTATCTTCTAAGCCATTACATTGCTGGAGCCAGAAGAGCAGGCCTGTCTGCTATTGGAGAGGTCTGGTTAATGCATAATGCAGATGCCCAGTGCATGCCAGAAGAAAGGGAAGAAGTCCAAAGGACAGAAAAAAAAAAAAAGAAAACAAACAAACAAACAAAAAAAACACCTCTGCTATTTCTTGTCTGGCCTTAAAATATGAATTTTATTTCATCACTGTCAACACTCTACTGATCACATTTTCCTTCATCACTAAGTCAAGGATCCACTGTCATTCTCTTGTCAGCACCCTCAACTTCATATGCTTCCCTTCCAGACACCAGGTACAACCCACGAAGCTGGACAATCCCAGGTAAACTTCTCCACACCTGTGCTGTTAAGAGCAGTGCTTTCATCTGCAGACAGGGAGGGTCACCTCACGTAGCCTTGCTGAGACATCTCTGACTGCTCTTGGCTTGTCTAAGGAATGTCTCCACCTCTGATCCTCCTCAGGTCCTAAACTTCACTCTTTCCAGCAATCTCTTCCTCTAATTCCTGGACTTCAGTGTCCTAATTCACAGAAAGCATAGATATTCTTGGGAAATGATTTTATCAATTCCCATACACACAGACCATTAAAGGTGTGTTTGTGAACATGGTCCCCACAGCTTCCATTCTTAAAACCCCAAGCTTTTCAAGTCAAATGTTTCCCCCCAACTCATGCCTTTGATCTAGTCTCTCTGCCCACCTATTGAAACAGCACATAAAACATTGACAAGCTTAAACTGGTTTTGCCTCCTTAAATAGGTTGTTGATTAATCAAACTTTGAGTTATTTTACAGAGACAATACTGTGCATGTGTAAGATGACCTCAGAACCAAGAATTTCCATCTATGGAACTCAAAGAAAAGAAATATTAAGACCACAGACCTTTATAAATCAAGAAGCCCTCCATTAAGGAAAATCTAGCTTCCAGCAGTGTGGTATCTTAAATGGACTGATTCAAGACTAGCCAATCAGCTTCTCAGTTTGACATTTCCCTAACCCTTTAAATTGTCATCCAGATCCCGAGCGCAAGAGACAGATCTGAGAGACTTCCTTCTTTTCTCCTTGGTGGTAGACTTCACAATAAAACTTTTTCTTTTCTTATAAGCCAGTGCCATAGTATTGGCTTCTGTTGCCATTGGGCAATTCTCTCTGGCCCACCAGTCCAATTATGCTTGAACAGCCACAGTCTATAAACATTCTCAAATCCCTAGCCTTTACACAAAAACCTTTTCTCTAGACTTCTCCTCTAGGATCTCTTCCTCCTTTTCTTTTCTATTCCAGCAAAGATTACCCTTCCCTGTCTTTGCTCCTCTTCCAGGCTTCCATCCATTGCACCTCATAAGTACTCTGGCAAAATTTAACTAAGATCTTCTGACTGCCCAGTCTGGTGGATCTCTCTCTTCTCTATACATCTAAGCAACAAGACAAAGGTTACCAGAACCAGGGAGATGCAGGGTTCGGTTGTTCTGCCCTGGTTACGGGACATAACCAGAGGGAGGTAACCTCTCAGGGAGTCGCCGTGAGAATTAATACCCTTGTCTCACTTTCCTCTCTCCCTCTTATCTGTCTTGGGTACTAGACCCAATTGAAAGTAGGGAGCCCTCGTTGATGCAGGCTGAACAAGCCAACCTCTAGGACCAGAGAGCAAGTGGAAAAGGATGAGAGTTGACCAGAAGGGCAGATGGAGGGCACGTAGTACAACCCAGCACAGCACACTATGTGAGAGGGCTTAGAAATATTTTTTTCAAATTGTTAATAACCTAAATTCTTGTCTTGGAGACAAAAGGGCAGAAGGCATATATATAGCAATCATAACAGGGCACAGAACCTAAAATTACAGATGAAATAAATGACTTTAGATTTTCTCTGTTTACACAGGCAAAAGCACCACTTAAACTTCTATGATGGGCTCAAACCATGAGACTGAAATGTTATTCTTAAATGATTGTAAGATGCCAAGTATTAACTATAGTAGGAGTTGGCATTTGAAGAGGCTGGGGGAAACTGATAGGTAATTTAGAATAAATGACCTTCAAATAGGTTTTGTTGGATCATTTGTTACATAGGGAAGGCAAGAGCTAAATTTTTTTTTTTTCAGTTTCAGGTTAATTTATTTGCATCATTTTTGGATACTATTTTTATTGTGTGCTCATGTGTGCTGGGGGAGTATGTGGCATGGCCACCATTGCTGTTTAATTTCTTTAGAAACTTAAATGTTTAGCTTAAAGTGCAAAAATTAGATATTTCATGGCCCCATGACATCCTTTGGCTGAGCTCTGTATTTAATCAGTTGGCAACACCTTCCCCTGTGATGTCTGCCAAGGACAGACATCAAATGTAAGAGCAGTAAGGACCTTGAAGATTACTGCATTTGACACCAACATTTTACAGCTGAAACTAAGATCCAAGGATGCTGCAGAAATTATCAAAGGCCAAGCAGCAGTTATTAGGAGAGATTAAACCAGAATTCAGTTACTCATAATACTTAATAGTAAGTCTGCTCTTATTTCTACTTTCCTGGTGTTGCATGGGGCCACTCAAAATGTGGAGCAAATCTTCTCTCAATGCTGTTCTGGTTGCCTAGAGTCTCCTTCACCTGGAAGCAGCGGGGAGAGATGCTCAGTGCCCAGTGCTGAGCACTTGGGCACCCGTGTCAGAACCCAACTTTGACCTAGAAGCATACATGCCCTTTTTCTCCTACTGGGCCTAAATTTCTCCTTCTGAAAAAAAGCAAGGGAGGGGAGTTAGGACAATATTCCTATGGTCTCATTCAGATCTATTTCTGCACAAATGCAAAAAGGAAAGCTTGAGTTACTGCTGTGAAATTTTGTTTTATGGAAATAAAGATGTGGGTGTACTATATCTGCAGGGCACTTTAAATCTCTCTACAGATATTCAAGGAGATTTCTAAGAATTATGATTTATCTTTTAAGTGGATTATTTTCTTATTTCTAAAATAAGGACACTTACTGAACTTTAATAACATCAGATTAGAATCACAAAAATTGCTGTATATCCACTTTTGAAACTGGCACACTTTCACCCAAACATTTTATCGAGCATGATGGGAAAGGATGCATCATCACGTGTTCACCCTTCTGCCTATCCCGCCAGAAGGTTGGAGCCTCTTACTTAGATCTGTACTGTTCTCATGCCATAGCCTTCCTGCTCTGGGATAGATCTGCCTTGTACTGGAGACCTTATTGCTAATTGCAGGAAATGTGTATGCTCGCAGGCTAGTAGTCAGAGTTCAAATCATAGGTTCAAAAGTCATAGGTTTTAGTCAAAGTACATAGGTATAGTTCAAAGTCATAGGTTTTAAATCTAGATTCTCATCTGTAGTTAGAGTAAAGTCTTTCCTCCATTTTCTCTCTTTTAAATGCCCACTGCCAGTTTTTTGTCACTTGGCAATGGGATCCAAATCAGATCAAATCAGTCGCTCAGCCATGTCCGACTCTTTGCAACCCCATGAATTGCAGAACGCCAGGTCTCCCTGTCCATCACCAACTCCTGGAGTTCACTCAGACTCACGTCCATCGAGTCAGTGATGCCATCCAGCCATCTCATCCTCTGTCGTCCCCTTCTCTCCTGCCCCCAATCCCTCCCAGCATCAGAGTCTTTTCCAATGAGTCAACTCTCCGCATGAGGTGGCCAAAGTACTGGAATTTCAGCTTTAGCATCATTCCTTCCAAAGAAATCCCAGGGCTGATCTCCTTCAGAATGGACTGGTTGGATCTCCTTGCAGTCCAAGGGACTCTCAAGAGTCTTCTCCAACACCACAGTTCAAAAGCATCAAATCTTCGGCGCTCAGCCTTCTTCACAGTCCAACTCTCACATCCATACATGACCACAGGGAAAACCATAGCCTTGACTAGACGGACCTTTGTTGGCAAAGTAATGTCTCTGCTTTTCAATATGCTATCTAGGGTGGTCATAACTTTCCTTCCAAGGAGTAAGCGTCTTTTAATTTCATGGTTGCAGTCATCATCTGTAGTGATTTTGGAGCCCATAAAAATAAAGTCTGACACTGTTTCCACTGTTCCCCCATCTATTTCCCATGAAGTGGTGGGACCGGATGCCATGATCTTTGTTTTCTGAAAATTTAGCTTTAAGCCAACTTTTTCACTCTCCACTTTCACTTTGATCAAGAGCCTTTTTAGTTCCTCTTCACTTTCTGCCATAAGGGTGGTGTCATCTGCATATCCGAGGTTATTGATATTTCTCCCAGCAATCTTGATTCCAGCTTGTGTTTCTTCCAGTCCAGTGTTTCTCATGATGTACTCTGCATATAAGTTAAATGAACAGGGTGACAATATACAGCCTTGACGAACTCCTTTTCCTATTTGGAACCAGTCTGTTGTTCCACGTCCAGTTGGCAAAATTGGTCAGACAAGCTCTCTTAGGTCCTTTTTAACAAAACAACAACCAAAAAAAATAGTCACTAAAAAGTTAGATGGAGAAGGCAATGGCACCCCACTCCGGTACTCTTGCCTGGAAAATCCCATGGATGGAGGAGCCTGGTAGGCTGCAGTCCATGGGGTCGCTAAAAGTCGGACACGACTGAGCAACTTCACTTTCACTTTTCATTTTTATGCACTGGAGAAGGAAATGGCAACCCACTCCAGTGTTCGTGCCTGGAGAATCCCAGGGATGGGGGAACCTGGTGGGCTGCCGTCTATAGGGTCGCACAGAATCAGACACGACTGAAGTGACTTAGCATAGCATAGCAAAAAGTTAGAGATGACCAAGGATTAGCATCCTCAGTGGCTGTAAACAACCAATTTGGAATCAAGCCTTGAGTCCATACACAAGGTATAGACTACATGCCTCCCTAGATGCTTATACTCTGTGCATGCATGGATCAGTTCAGTTCAGTTCAGTTCACTCGCTCAGTTGTGTCTGACTCTTTGCAACCCCATGAATGGCATCACACCAGGCCTCCCTGTCCATCACCAACTCCCGGAGTTTACCAAACTCATGTGCATCGAGTTGGTGATGTCATTCTGCCATCTCATCCTCTGTCATCCCCTTCTCCTCCTCCTTCCAATCCCTCCCAGCATCAGGGTCTTTTCCAATGAGTCAACTCTTCACATGAGGTGGCCAAAGTATTGGAGTTTCAGCCTCAGCATAGTCCTTACAATGAGGTGGATCAAAAATGTCTTGGCCAGATTTACTTTCAGAAAAAAAGAGGGGATAATGAAGGGATAGAATAGAGAAAATACCTTTTCATTTTATAATTTTTAATATTTCCAGATCATGTTTCATCTTGCTTTGCATGTCCCACTTTTATAAATGCATTGTACGTAATAGGTATGCTTTTAATCTCCTTTATAAAATATAATTAAGACATATTGCCCTTTGGCCTGTAGAAATCATTTGGAAATCTTAAAAAATGTGGCCAGTCACAAAACAAAATACCCTTCATTAACAGTAAAAGCCAAATTTCTAATATTCAAACCATTTAACTAACCATTAATTTTATAGATAAGCTCATTTTTGAAATTTGTTTCATTACCCAAGTTTCTGGTGTTGGTTGGTGATGGATAATAGAAGAGCATGGAGCTGTTGCCTTCAGAACATGGGCTCCCTTTTTAAAAAATTTTATTGGAGTATAGCTGATTTACAGTGTTATGTTAGTTTCAGGTGTACAGCAAATTGAATTAGTTATATATATACATATATCCACTCCTTCTTAGATTCTTTTACTATACAGGCCACTGCAGAGTAGTGAGTAGAACATTGACTTTCTGATTAGATGCTAGCTGACCCTGAAGGCCAGCTGCATTCATGAGTGCAGCACCAGCTGAAGCTGGGCTGCAGCTTAACCCGATCTGATACAGACACATAATACTATCATGCCATCCATGCTGAAGTAATGAGGTAATTTCTTCCTCTCTGAGGAACCCTGGGGCTCTTCTTTCTATCACGCCTGTCTGCTACAGGGATGTGAGCTGGCCTTAATGTATTTCCACTGTTGACAAGAAATGCCTCCCTCCCTTCCCACACTTCCTCCTATCTCCCCACTTCTCTTCCTCCCTCCCAGCTTCACTCTGAGTAAAGCCAGATGTTTCCTGCCTCAAGGCCTTGTCCTTGGTCTTCTCTCTTCTTGGAGTTCTTTCCCCTTGGCCCTCAGTTACCTGGCTCTTGCTCGTGCCTTCATTCTCAAGCTGAATGTCACGTCGGCAGAGGACCTCTCCAGTGTATCCATCAAACTCATCTGACCTTTCTCCCCAGCTACATTGTATAACATCAGAGTTGTTCCTGCATATATCACCTTCCACACGTTTTAATTTTCTTGTTATTTGTTGTCTTGTTAATAGTCTGTTGCTTTAACTGTTTCTTATTCATTGTCTTGTTTTCAGAGCCAGGAGGTCAGGTACCATGCCTACCTTGTTTACTCCTGTCTCCTTCATTACTAGAGTAGCACTTGCACCTAGTAGGTCTTCATATTTGCTGAAAGAACATACGTGGTTTCCCCCACTGAGCAGGAGAGGTGGACCTCTAAACACTTTTGCTTACAGCAGTCAGGGTTTTCCTGTTTATTCATGTCAGGTTACCAAGGACATTTTGAGGGTCTTCAAAAAATAAATATTCTTTTACTTATCACTAGAGCTTTTATCCTTGATGCTCAACAAACTCCTTTCACTCCCAGTCTATGGAAATAGGATTGCTCAGTTTATCACGCTATGGCTTGTATAGGTCTTTTCCCACCATTCACCTAAGTTTTTTTTGTCCATTATAGACTATTGACTCTGAGCCCCAAATTCACCCTATTTGCCTTCTCTGTGAAAATGGATCTTAGCCCAAGCACTGTTCCTTTGCCAACTGGCCAACTGAAAACTTTGCCAGTAAAGGACACTGGAGAGACGCTGCAGGAGGAAAAGATTTTGGTTCCTGGCTCCTGGTTTGCTGTGCACAGATTCAGCAGAGCCTATTAACCTTGTAGAATGTCTATTTATCCATGGCTGGAGACATGAAGCCCTGAATGAACATTATAGTGGAATAACACTGGGTTGCTAGTCTTAAATTCTAGCATGAGAATTCAGCATCTCTAGAGAACTGTCCTGTCTGTAGGGACGTTGCCACATCATTTGTTAACAAAGTTTCTTCTAACTTACCAAAATCTACTGACAATGTGGCAGGGAATGTGAACTCCTGGTTCCTCCAAAAATTGCCCAATTTGTTAATAGCTCCGAAAAGCCTAATTCATCATAAGAATTTATTAAGAGGCCCTATGCCATAAGATGTCCAATAGACACTACAAAAGAATATGAGATGAATCAAAGCTAAAACCCTTCATTAAACTAGAACAACTATAAGGAGCACAGCAAGTGCAAAGTGACATATTGGATCCATGAACAGATGAATGGATAAACAAAGTGTGGCATATACGTAAGTGGAATATTATTCATCCTTAGAAAGGAGTGAATGAGCCTGAAGGACATTATACTAAGTGAAATAAGCCAGACACAAAGTACATAATTGAATAATTCCAATTAGTGGGGTATAAAATCAAATTCATAAAGACAAAAAGTAGAATGATGATTTCCAGAGGCTGAGAGGAAGAGAGAAAGGAGACTTATTGCTTAATGGGTGCAGAGTTTCAGTTCAGGAAGATGAAAAAGTGCTCAAGATGGATCATGCTGATAGTAGCAGAATATTGTGAATAGACTCAGTGCCACCCAATTTTACACTTACAAATGGTTAAAACAGTAAATCTTATGTTGTGTACATCTTACTGCAATAAAATTAAAGTGACATTCCAAAATAAAAGCCTAAAAGTGTATCTTGCCCTGACCCCTCCTACTTCCACACTCACTTCATCCTGACTTTGTGAATATCACACTTTTTCCTCAGGAAAACAGCACGGAATAGCTCCATAACTACAAAATTGTGCTGTTTTACCCAATAGGCAAATCACTCACATGTTTTAAGTCAGTGGTATCCAACAGCAATAGCAGGTGAGGTATGTGTGAAATTTTTAATTTTTCAGAGGCCACATCAAAAGATAAAGACAGGGCTTCTCTGGTGGTCTAATGGTTATGAATCTGCCTGCCAAGGCAGGGGACTTGAGTTCAATCCTTGGTCCCATGCACCACAACTACTGAGCTTGTGCTCTACAGCCTGTGAGCCAAAACTCCTGAAGCCTGCATGCCCTAGACCCCATGCTCCAGAACACGAGAAGCCACCACAATGAGAAACCCATGCACTGCAATGAATAGCCCCTGCCTCTGCAAGCAGAGAAAGCCCATGTACAGCAATGAAGACCTAGCAATGAAGACAGTCAGATAAATAAATAAATCTTAAAAAAAATAAAAGGTAAAAGCAAACAGGTAAAATTAATTTTAGTGTTATAGTTATCTAATCCAAAAAAATCCAAAGCATTAAATCATTTAGTTACAAACCAGATTTCAAAGGCTTCAGTTCAGTTCAGTTCAGTTCAGTTCAGTCAGTCGTGTCCGACTCTTTGCCACCTCATGAATCACAGCACGCCAGGCCTCCCTGTCCATCACCATCTCCTGGAGTTCACTCAAACTCACGTCCATCGAGTCGGTGATGCCATCTGGCCATCTCATCCTCTGTCGTCCCCTTCTCCTCCTGCCCCCAATCCCTCCCAGCATCAGAGTCTTTTCCAATGAGTCAACTCTTCGCATGAGGTAGCCAAAGTACTGGAGTTTCAGCTTGAGCATCATTCCTTCCAAAGAACACCCAGGGCTGATCTCCTTGCAGTCCAAGAGACTCTCAAGAGTCTTCTCCAACACCACAGTTCAAAAGCATCAATTCTTCAGCTTAGAATGATTCAAAAAAAGTTAAATATCTCTAGTAGTAATTTTCTGTATTGCTTATACACTGAAGTGATATCCATATAGATATGTGGATATTTAGTCTGCCTCCCACATTTGGAAAGACAAAAGTTTCTGCTTTACCCTGATTTCTATAGAAAAAAAAAAAATAAACAGGCTGAAGAAACTATTAAAGAAGGTTGAGTGCCAAAGAACTGATGCTTCTGAACTGTGGTGTTGGAGAAGACTCTTGAGAGTCTCTTGGACCACAAGGAGATCAAACCAGTCAATCCTAAAGGAAATCAGTCCTGAATATTCATTGGAAGGACTGAAGCTGAAGCTCCAATACTTTGGCCTCCTGATATGAAGAGCCGACTCATGAGAAAAGACCCCGATGCTGGGAAAGATTGAAGGCAGGAGGAGAAGGGGATGACAGAGGATGAGATGGTTGGATGGCATCACGGACTTAATGGACATGAGTTTGAGCAAGCTCCAGGAGATGATAAAGGACAGGGAAGCCTGGCATGCTGCAGTCCATGGGGTCGCAAATTGTCGGATGTGACTGAGTGACTGAACAACAACAAAAAGAAAGTATTCTTATCAATTCAAGGTAGAAGGCAGCAAATGTAGACCCAGGTGGAATACACCAAAGCAGTTGTAAATAGGAAAGGAGAATGATCGGATAGGTGGCTTCATATTGAGATGAACTCTGTTTTCCCACATAGAGATGTCCCTGCTTCTTCTTACTTTCCCAATTTGGAAATAGATGCCCACACCTTTCACTTTGCATAAAGAATCTGGTGGTTACTCTAAATGCTTTTAGAACAGTGGTTCTCAGCCTTGGCTATATATTGGAATCATTTGGAATAAGGGTGGGGGCTTTTCAAAACTATCAGTGACTTTAAATAAAATCAAGATAGCTAAGGACCCTCTTCAGAGCTTCTAACATCTGCAGGGAGCCCAGCCCTGCTAGCATTTTGATTTTAGACTTCTGGCCTCCAGAACAGCCCATGTCTGATGTTGCTGCTGAGGAATTTTTTTCTTATTAAATATATGTATATATCTCCAGGTGATTCTAACATATTATTCTCTAGTGGGAGTCTCTGGTGTAAAGAAGTAACTGAATTTCTCTTCTGCAGGCTCACAAAATGTCCTTTTCCTTTTCTTTACTAAATAATGTTTCATTTTGTTCTGAGTATCTATGAAAATCATTGGTTTTAAAGGTTTAAGAATTTATAAAGTTTGACCAAGGAGGGTGTTGGAGAAGGTCATGAAGAGGACATGACTACTAATTGATCGACTAGCTGGACTTGGACAATCAGGGCTCCTTACCCCTCCCCTGTCCTTGGAATGTGTGTTTCACCTGTTCCCCCACCCACTCCACCCCACCCCCACACTAGAAGATGCCTTAAGAATGCTGCCTTGAGAGAGTAATGTTTTGTTGAAACCATCTGGGTGGTACACGTGACTAAGCACCATTTAAGGCCTCTACAGAAACTTTGAGATCTGTTGGTTGGTGTGGAGGTCTCCTCATTTTTTTTTTTTTTTTTTTTTTTTTTGCCTAAGGCAAACCTCTTCAGCTTCTTGCTTTTGAAACTGCTGCCCACCAACCAGGAGTGGTTTGCTTCTTCTGTCTTTCCTTGCCCCTGGTGTATGGGGGCTAGTTTGTGAACCAACAGGGGATGCTCAGGGTTACCTGGAAAATTTGCCCTCCAATCATGTCAATATTTAATCCATTGAAGACAGACGTTGCCTGAATCTGCTTTGGAACTCTTTCTTGAGTACCAAATCTAAGTGAATAATTAATAACATCTCTTGAACAATTAGTAATCAAGTAAACTGCTGTTAAGATTTTCTCTCTTGCGAGAATTTTCTTTCCAAGTTGAAAGGATTAGTGGAGCTCAACTCTTTCCCTGGGCCTTTTAGATTAGTTTATTTACAAGACGGGAGTATCTGAACCACCATTTCTCATCTTCCTTTAGTTGGAAAGCCCTTCCTTTGTCTCTGAGAGTTGAAATCTGTACCTCTGTCAAAGCCTATTTCAAATGATACCTCCTCATCCGCTCCTTCCTGCTCTAGATACAATCTATTTCCTTTGAGCCTCCTTGACACTCTGTATCCTTTTTTTTTTTTAATTTATTTTGAATTGGAAGATAATTGCTTTACAATATTGTGTTGGCTTCTGCCATACAACATCAATCAGCCATAAGTATACATAGATCCCCTCCCTCCTGAACCTCTCCCCCAAACGCCACCCATCCCACCCCTCTAGGTTGTCAGAGAGCACTGGGTTGAGCTCCCTATGTTATACAGCAACTTCCCACTATTTTACAAATGGTAATGTATATGTTTTAAGGCGACTCTTTCAATTTGTCCCACCCTCTCCTTTTCACCCCACCCTTCTCCATGTCCCAAAGTCTGTTCTCTATGTCTGAGTCTCTATTTCTACCCTGCAAATAGGCCCTTAATGGCGCTTGCCTCACTCTGCTTTACCTTACAGTTACTTAGTACTTTCTTCCCCTTGCTAGTAGATTATAAACTCTTTCAAGGTAGAAGTTAGGTAATCAATACACAATTCTGCTATGTGCTAGGTAGGTAGGAGAGACATGAAAAATTGTTGAACTGACTCTTTTTCATGCAAGGTTGGTCAGTGGTGATCTTCCCAGTTGGACAATACCTCAGGGAGAGGATATGTTTCTCATGACATAGGAAGTCACTGGTACACTTGGCTCCCTGCTTTTGTTGACTCTGATCTAGTTTCCTAGACCAGAGATGCTCAGACTGTGCCTCGAGAGGCAGATGGGTCTTTCAACAACTTGTCTCAAATTTACCTCTCATTTCCAGACTGCAGCACTGACTGTGAATTGTACACGGTTTACACTCTCATGTGGTTTTGTTTAAACTTGACTGAAAATGTAGTTCTAGGCCCAAGAGTCCTGGAAGGTATAGAATCTCCTAACCACCTACATTTGGAGCAGAATTCTAGCAAAAGGAGGGATCCAAAGGCATGAAATCTATTCCCCTTTTCATTAGACCTTCTTGACATTCCCCTCTGCCAAGCTGCCCTAGCCTTCACCCCATCCCATCTTACTGCTCCCTAAATTGTGACTCTTTTAATGCCTGCTTAAAGTCACTTCCCTCGTTCCCTTCACTCTTCTGTGAAATAGCTCTGTGGAGCCGAGAAAAGCCTCAGGCTAGATCCGGGCTTCGCTAATCTTCCAACAAACCTCCCAGAAGAAAACTAAATGCTGAGCTCCAAACAGGGATCAGTCTCCTACAGACTGTTGGCAAAGGGTGGACAGTCACACACTAGGGCAGCTTTGCCAGCTGAGCAGGAAAGCCTTCTTCCTGCCCGAGCAAGTAGAGGGAGCAACACCCGCTCATTCGTGGTCCCTACCACAGGGCTGGCAGCTCTTGAACTCAGGAACCATAGAGTCCACTGAACTCCCAGAGGGAGCCACTAATGTTGTTCTTTCAAGCTGGCACCCACACCCAGGGGGTGAATGACATAAAGGCATAAAGACAAGGATTTAAAAAGATCTGATGAAGTTCTAACTGGTGAGTATATATGGTGTGTGGGAGAATGATCCACCAGGAATGATTCAACTGGGCTTTGCAAGACAGCGATCTGCAGGGGACAGTGGCACCCCTGGACAGGGTCTGGTTCCCTCCAGGTCCAATTATTTTGTACTAAAAGATGTAACATGAGAGTGGCATGGTTATATGTGAGAACTAAAGCTTGCAAGTGGACTCCCCAAGGGCTGTCTCAGGCAAAGCTGCTCTAGACAAGTTACTATTTTAATGCTTACTTCAGCATCCCTGTTACTACCTTGATTCAATACCCTCACCCACCTTCAGGTGACAATGGCCTTAATATTTCTTTCAGCTCCTCCCTTTCCCCTGTAAAATCCATGTCACTCGAGTGTATGTTCCTCGGTTCTTTGTCTCATCACAACAAAGATTTGGAGCAACGGACATTAAAGCCCTCGGCGCATCACAGCTCTCGGGTCTTGGACAAACCATGTTACAGCTCTTAGGCAAATCAGTGTTACAGCTCCATTTTATTTAGAAGATAGCAGGAGAATCCAAGACTCGAAGAGAGAGAGTGAGAGAGAGAGAGAGAGTGAGAGAGAGTGAGAGAGAGGAAGAGAGAGAGAGATAGAGCGCATGCACGCAGGGAAGAGAGAGTCCGAGAGAAAGCACTTTGGCTTCTCCTTTTATATGTTTTTTCCTCCACCTGGGCCTGCCCTATGCAAATTGGGCTTAGCCAGGAGTGCTGTTTGTTCTGTTTGTTCTGCCTGAAGTCTTCACTCTGGTCCTCGGACCTTCCTTGTCTTTTAGCCACCGCCATTTTGGACTCTTTTTCCCTATTCTACCTACCTAACATCCAGTTCTTCCACTTTGTATTTGTACTAAGATACAAATGGCCCTCAATGCCTTGATAAAACATTTATCCAAGTTATCTTTTATTTTAATGGGAATCATTAAACTAGAGGAATAATTCAGCTCCAAATGAAAATTTAAGACGGTGAAAGGAATTATACCGGATCTCAAGAATATAAGTAATGGAAAAGTAACTGATTTATGAGTACTGATTCAACAGTTCTAATACTCAGCAGATTAATTTTGTATTAGAAGATGACTTCAGGGGTCTAGATTACGTCTCTCTTACTTGGCCTGCATGTGTCCTAGAGGAGCCCAGAGGTGGCCTGTGAGCTCTGGCTCTGCCATTTACCATCTGGATAATATCAGGCATTTCACCAAACTAGGAGATAGAGATCATAGGCCCAGAGAGGGTATGTGACTATTTGGCTTGTAGAAAATCAGCTACATAACAGAAAGACTGGGACTAGTGTCCAAGGCTTACTTCCTTATTTGGTGCTTTTTCCTAGACAACACTGGTGTTTACAAAAAGATATTATAAAGTGCATTTTTAAAGGTACTTTTAGTGCTATGTTTGGAATAGGAAAGATGAAGGGTGGGCCACATCTTAGGGTATGCATATATAATGTTAAAAGATAAGAGTCTATTCCACTTCAGCCTTCTTTATCAAAGAAATTGATCTTTAGCATGGATAAGAAAAATAGCCAAAATAGTTAACAGGTTCGTTTTATGATAGGTTAAAATATACAAGGAAAGTGCTTAATCCATTTAACTCAAGTCAAGTCTTCAGCCCCAAAGACTTTCCATTTCAGAATACTGGAGAAAAAAACTTGGCAACTGCTGCAACAATTTCCTGAGGGAGAGTATAATTAGCTACTTTAAAGCCAGGGTTAACTAGCTGCCTGGGGTCAACAGTTATTACAAAACTGAAGACCTCTCTCCATCCAAAGTTCAGCAATGTCTACTCTACCAGGTGTCTCAGGTCATTAAATGGACCAGTAACTCCTTCAGATAGTCTGAGTTTTGATTGCAACAAACTGAAACAAAGCATCCAAACGAACAAATGAAATTTAATAGAGCAAGCAGTAAGTTCTCCATAGTTTTTAGTATCTGTTTGTTCGTTTGATTTTTTTTTAATCTGTACAAATAAAAAAGAAGGGATGTAGGATAAAAATAATTCATGTCTAAAAAGGTTAAGAATCTTGGTTGACTCCAAGCTCATATTTTTGAGAGATACAGCAGGCGAAATGACTAATGAAATTTTAGGCAGTATTAATAAAGTCATAGTTATTTAAACTAAAGGGATAATAGGGCTACAGTATTCTTGCCTGGAGAGTTCCATGGACAGAGGAGCCTGGTAAGATACAGTCCATGAGGTTACAAAGAGCTGGCCATGCCTGAGTGACTCTCTCACACACACACACACACAGTGCCAAACAGACCTCATCTGTAGTATATTCTGTTCATCTCAGTAGGTGCCAGGGAAGGGTAAATCAGATAATACAAGATCTAGAAGCCATGTCATGTGACAGCTCAGAGGACTTGCAAATGTTCATTTGGAGACCAGAAGGCTGTTCATTTTAGTGACTAAAATATACAAGAGGCAGTCACTTTGCTGTGTTGCTATATGAGGTTAACTGCTAGATGAAGGCAAACTCTCATATAAAAGAAAGGAAACTCTTGTAGTTGAATGCCCACCATGTGCCCTTTGTTGTGTTAGGTGTGTTATATCATTTTGTTACAATCTTTCAGAAACTGATGGGTATGTGAGGGTTGGATATGATAAGCTCCCATTGGATATGATAAGCTCCCATTTGCCGGAAGTCCAATGTCCAGCTCAGCACTGTTCATTTAAAGCAGCAGTAACCACTCTAGTTCTTCCCAGACCTTTGAATGTTTTCCAGGCCCTTCAGGACCCAGCGTCCTTGGATCCAGGCTCTCCTGGTGGCAGAAAAAGTCACTGTGCTTCTGCAATGTGAATTTCCAATACAACTTTAGGGTTTCAGTCCCCAGTGGATTGCTGACTACAAATAAGGAGGTACCTAGCCACAGTTTTCCTAACCCGGTATTTCCTAACCAGTCTTGATTGGGACGGGCCCACATCTATCTAGGATGTGATATGGGAAGGGCTGGGTATTGGAGGGGCACCTAGGCATTTCATGCACTTATGAGGGACTGTGTGACCAGAGATGGGAATGACTCAGGAAGTAATGTTCTGTGGATACATCTCTTGGCCAGTTGCAGGTGTTTTCCTCACATACACCTGTAGTTTAGAATCAGCCCAGTTCTGAAATCCTCCAGCCTAGGGCATGTGTTTGGCCAGTGAACAGAGGATCAGCCAGGATCTTGGTACTAACCAGTAGGCTATCCTACTCCTACTCAGCTCAGAGGATTCCAATGAAGAGAGTTTAACGAAGGGATTATTAGAGAGGTGTGAGCAGGAAATCAGCAAAGGAAACTTAAAAGCAACAAGAGGCACACTCCACTTTTTAGGCCAGGTACTTTCTGTCTCCTAATTGGCTCAGCCACCCACCTTGGTACCCACATGCCTTCATTTCCCTCAGGTCTTGGTTATAATGCTACCTTCTCAAGGGAACGTTGTAACTACTGCTCATCATCCTTTCTTTCCTCCTCCCTCATATCCTAATATCATCTGATATTGTTATATTTCAATTATTTATTATCTGACTCTAATCACTACAGCTTCCCAGGTGGCTCAGTGGTAAAGAATCTGTTGTAACACAGGAGATGGAGGTTTGATCCCTCAGTCAGGAAGATCCCCTGGAGGAGGAAATGGCAATCCACTCCAGTATTCTTGCCTGGGAAATTCCATGGACAGAGGAGCCTGGTGGGCTACAGTCCATGGGTTTGCAAAGAGTTGAACATGATTTAGTGACTGAGCATGTACACACCCACCACAATGAGAGCAGAGGTTTTTTTGCTGTTTCATTCATTGCTTTAATCCCAGAGCCTGGACCAAGAAAAAGGTTCAATGAATATTTATTGAATGAATGAATGAATGAACGAATATGAATTGGACTTCTTAGAGCTCAGAGAATTGTCCAAGACCCATCTTTCGGCTTCAACTTGTTAATCACACGCCTGCCTTTTGGAGGGAAGCCCGCTGAAATGCAATAGAGCTTGTATTTGACCACAAGAGGGTAGTGTTGATCAGTTTTTCTTTCTTTTTAGGAGTCTTGAGACCATTCATTCACCCTCTCCTCCTTAGACTCCCCAAAGAAAATGTGGGATAGGGTCATGTCTGCAGCCAAAGTGAACATACAATGTGTCTCTTCCACCTCAACATTGCTGTGCAAGTGAAATTCAGTTAAAACCTTTGCAAGAGAATGGTCTTGGAAGGAGAAAGTCACCAGAAAGCAAGGGCCTCAGAAATGCATAGGAGGAAGGAGCTGCAAAAGGAAGATGCCTCCGCTACTCAGCTTCAGTATCCAGTGGACGCTGCTCTCCAAGGAGTCTTTGTAAAGACATTATGCTTGGGGCCAGAATCTAGGTATCAGAAGCCCCACCCTCAAGACAGTAATGATACTGCAAGGCAGAAATGGGCAGGCCAGTAAGGGAAGCCTGGAGAAGGTTGCGGCAGCATTCGGAATGATCAGAGGAGGCATTATGGGAGGGAAGGCATTTGAATTACGATTTGATTTTATTATAGCACTTGAATTTTAGGGTAATTTTCTTCTCAATTGAGAATGAGTAACCATCTGTGTACATGTAAAAGGTCAGCTTTTCAGGCAATCCTCTCCTATAAGACATAGAACAATATAAAATAAGAGAACTTTAGGGAAGATAATGTATGGTTATCTTCCCTAAAGGACCCATGGACCAAATTCTCAGACTAACACAGTGAACTCTGATCAAACATATGTTTTATTTGAAAGAGAGACACTCTGGAGAAAAAGCGTGGGAAGAGAATGAAATGAAGAGGTCAGATGTCAAAGCAGCAGCTCTGAGTCAGAGCTCCTACTTCTTTCCTGGCCCATTCCCCACTTGGGGGCCAGAGCCATGCCCTCCTCTCCACTTGGGTGCAGTGTGAAGCCCCCAGATCACTCCAGACTAATGTGGTAGAACTTCTTCCACCTCTAGAGTGAGGAAGGGAAATAAGGCATCCCTCAGTCTCGTCAAAGTTTCTCTGCTCATGACCATGGGCAGGACGTCCACAAGGAGGTCTGGGTTTATGTACTGCAGGTAGAAAAGCACGTAACCCAGCAGCCTAAAGAAGATCATGACCATGAAGATTAAGTACCTGAAATGCCTGCAGAGAGACATTCATCGTTAGCGTAGGGGAAAGAGACAGCCTGGGAAGCAGCAGCGGGAGGTGAACCTTACCTTCATAAATGACTGTGAATCGCTTTCTTTGGGCCAGCCTGATGAGCAAGTGGGGCATGCAGACATAAAGGGTGAGGGCAGGGGGTAGGTGATATTAAAAAAAGACTGATGTGGTCGTGAGGACTGGGATACAGCCCTCCTGACTTCTAAGCCCTCCAACAGAATAGATGTCCACACAGAAGAGCTGGAGATGCAGAAGGATAAGACCTTCCAGGTACTATATATGCAGGCCTTTGTGGGGGTTGTCACAAGAGATCCAGAACTGCACTCTTGAGAGTCTCTCATCAGTGGTCCTCCCCACTCTACTATAGCAAGAACTTTTAGACTGTGAAATATGTCTGGGCCATCTCTGACATTAACATCCACAGAAAATGATTGGGTTGTGGGTTGTTGTTGTTGTTTTTTTTTTTTTGCTAAATATCAAGTGCCAAAAGAAACCAACTTGGGAATTCCCTGGTAGTCCAGTGGATAGAACTCCATGTGGGCTTTCACTGTTGAGTGTGCAGTTTCAATCCCTGGTCAGGGAACTAAGATCCTACAGGTCACATGGTGTGGCCAAAAAAGAAAGGAAGGAAGAAAAAAAGAAAATAAGGAAGAAAAATAAACTGAAACAATAATAGGTTGTGTGCATGTGTTTTCTTGTGTGCACCCAAGAAAATTCCACCCTAAAAACTGGCCCAAGGCTTTCCATCTTTAACTATACTAAAATGTCACAAATTGGAGCTTTTCATTAAAGTGCCACATGGAGCATCTTAGTCTCCTTGTTTCAAAAATTAGAAAAGAAAAGGCACGGAGTTCAAGTGATTTTTTTTTCTCTAAAATTTTACAGCCTGCAGTAAAAGAACTAAGAAAATTAATGCACCTTGAACTCTCTTTCCAGTAAAGAGGAGAGCAGATTATCAGGTTCAGGATCTGAAAAATAGGAAGGAGCCCTACTATGAATCTTAAGAGTGGAAATTGAAATTAAAATGCAAGCTTCACCTTAAATGTCTCCAAAACAGCCATTTTCTCCAGCCACCAAGTCCTATATAACTCTGGTTTTCAGAAAAGAAGAAAGGGAGAGATGGCAGAAATCTGGGGCTGCCTGATATTTTCTGGTTAGTGGATGTGTTTATCCTTATTCTACATGCTCTTATCAAGTCACTTACTGCTACAGAGTGAACGTGACCTAGACTAGGAAAACAGAAGATTCTACCACTTACCTGTACCAAAAGATTCTCTTCTGTTTCTTAATGATGGTCTTCTCCTGTGGAAAGCAATAAAAGCCACACGTGTGCCTGTCCATGTGCTCATAAAAAGGCAGTGTAGTAGGGTGGCTAAGAGCTTGACCCAGGAGTCACTGGCTCTGCCACTTCCTAGCTGCTGTGGTGTGAAGCAAGGTACTGAGCCTTGTTAATTTCCTACCTCTAAGGTTATTGAAAAGAAGTGATGGGACCAGGGGGCAGGAAGGGGGAAGCCAGGGTAGGAAAAGACAGAGGAAAACTCCAATTTGGGACAAGGAAAACTTACCATATTGCTTTGGATGGTCTCCACCAGAGTTGACCCTGGTTTCACTATTTGGGTGGAGTTGTTCTGGGCTTTGCATCTGGGTGACAAAGATCAGATCCAAGAATTAAGTAACATAATCTGTGGGACCGATGAAAGATGCTTTTCTAAGTCATGCAATCTATGTGATTTATTTCCTAGATTCTTGATAACATTCACAAGGCTCAATATTCAAAATGTGTAATTGGTCAATATGCAAAGAAACAGGAAAATGTGAACCAGTCTCATGAGAAAAGACAACCAATGAAGAGTAACCATGACACAACCCTGATACTGGATTCACATGGCAAAAATATGAATTCTGTCTCCTACTGGCAGTTCAAACTTCAGTTCAGGTCTGATATCCTCGGCTGGCCACAGAATGCCTTGGGAGTGCATGGTTTTGGAGGTCAGCTTGTGATTTGGTCAGAGTTTAGATAAAACTTGAGACTCTCCAACTCTAGCTCTCTGCTTTTTAATCCAGCAATTTGACTACACTGAGCTCTGTCTTCTATTTTCTATCTCAGAAAGACTGTACAGTTCCCTCAAGACTTTTAAATTGACTTCACATCAAGTTTAGCTTACCCTCAGACTCAGTTCAGTTCAGTGCATCCACTCAGCTGTGTACGACTCTTTGAGACCCCATGGACTGCAGCACACCAGACTTCCCTGTCCATCACCAACTCTTGGAGCCTACTCAAACTCATGCCCATCAGGTCAGTGATGCCATCCAACCATCACATCCTCTGTAATATCCTTCTCCTGCCTTGAATCTTTCCCAGCATCAGGGTCTCTTCAAATGGGTCAGTTCTTCGCATCAGGTGGCCAAAGTATTGGAGTCTCACCTTCAGCATCAGTCCTTCCAATTAATATTCAGGACTGATTTCCTTTAGGATTGACTGATTAGATCTCCTTGCAGTCCAAGGAACTTTCAAGAATCTTCTCCAACACAACAGTTCAAAAGCATAAATTCTTCAGCACTCACCTTTCTTTATAGTCCAGCTCTCACATCCATACATGACTATTGGAAAAACCATAGCTTTGACTAGATGGACCTTTGTTGGTAAAGTAATGTCTCTGCTTTTTAATATGCTGTCTAGGTTGGTCATAACTTTTCTTCCAAGGAGCAACCATCTTTTAATTTCATGGCTGCAGTCACCATCTGCAGTGATTTTAGAGCCCCCCAAAATAGTCTTTCACTGTTTCCATTGTTTCCCCATCTATTTGCCATGAAGTGATGGGATCAGATGCCATGATCTTAGTTTTCTGAATGTTGTTTTAAGCCAACTTTTTCACTCTCCTCTTTCACTTTCATCAAGAGGCTCTTTAGTTCCTCTTCACTTTCTGCCATAAGGGTGCTGTCATCTGCATATCTGAGGTTAGTTGTTGATATTTCTCCCAGCAACCTTGATTCCAGCTTGTGCTTCATCCAGCCTGGCATTTTGCATGATGTGCTCTGCATATAAGTTAAATAAGTAGGGTGACAGTATACAGCCTTGACATACTCCTTTCCCGATTTGGAACCAGTCTGTTGTTCCATGTCCAGTTCTAACTATTGCTTCTTGATCTGTATACAGATTTATCAGAAGGCAGGTCCAAGGTGGTCTGGTATTCCCATTTCTTTAAGAATTTTCCACAGTTTGTTGTGATCCACAAAGTCAAAGGCTTTGGCATAGTCAATCAAGCAAAAGTGGATGTTTTTCTGGAATTCTCTTGCTTTTTTGATGATCCAGTGGATGTTGGCAATATGATCTCTGGTTCCTCTGCCTTTCTAAATTCAGCTTGAACATCTGAAAGTTCACGGTTCACATACTGTTGAAGCCTGGCTTGGGGAATTTTGAGTATTACTTTACTAGCCTGTGAGATGAGTGTAATTGTGCAGTAGTTTGATTATTCTTTGGCATTGCCTTTCTTTGAGATTGGAATGAAAACTGACCTTTTCCAGTCTTGTGGCCACTGCTGAGTTTTCCAAATTTGCCAGCATATTGAGTGCAGCACTTTCACAGAATCATCTTTCAGGATTGAAGTAGCTCAACTGGAATTCTATCACCTCCACTAGCTTTGTTCATAGTGATGCTTCCTAAGGCCCAGGACTTCACATTCCAGGATGTCTGGCTCTAGGTGAGTGATCACACGATCATGATTATCTGGGTCATGAAGATCTTTTTTGTATAGTTCTGTGTATTCTTGCCACCTCTTCTTAATGTCTTCTGCTTCTTTTAGGTCCATACCATTTCTGTCTTTTATTGAGCTCATCTTTGCATGAAATGTTCCCTTGGTATCTCTAATTTCATTGAAGAGATCTCTAGTCTTTCCTATTCTATTGTTTTCCTTTGTTTCTTTGCACTGATCACTGAGGAAGGCTTTCTTATCTCTCCTTGCTATTCTTTGGAACTCTGCATTGATGGGTATATCTTTCCTTTTCTCCTTTGCCTTTAACTTCTCTTCTTTTCTCAGCTAATTGTAAGGCCTCCTCAGACAACCATTTTGTCTTTTTTCATTTCTTTTCCTTGGGGATGGTCTTGATCCCTGCCTCCTGTACAATGTCACAGACCTCCATGCATTGTTCTTCAGGCAATCTGTCTATCAGATCTAATTCCTTGAATCTATTTGTCACTTCCTCTGTATAATTGTAAGGGATTTGATTTAGGTCATACCTGAATGGTCTAATGGTTTTCCCTACTTTCTTCAATTTAAGTCTGAATTTGGCAATAAGGAGTTCATGATCTGAGCCACAGTCAGCTCCCAGTCTTGTTTTTGCTGACTGTATAGTCCATCCTTGGCTGCAAAGAATATAATCAATCTGATTTTGGTATTGACCATCTGGTGATGACCTTCAGACTAAAAGTGATCAGATGAGAAAATCGCCTCTTTCCTTTCCCTTATTCCAGTTGTCAGCCCCCCCTCCAGAATTTGCTTGGCTTTATTCACTTTCCAGGGCCTTCTGATTGTTCATTCATTTGTTTTATTCTGTTGCTCAGAGTTTAGAACTGTGTCCTGCCAGAGGGTCAGTTCCAGTAAAAACTTTTAGACTTTTCATGGGAATCTTTTTGTAATCATCAAATATAGAAGAAAGGAGAGAAGCAGCCCAGATTTCAGGATCTGGCCTTGATGGAATAGTTTGCATCAGGCTAGTCCATCTCTACAATCAACTATAAAAACTAGACAAAGTACATAAAACAGCCATTTGAATGAATTAAAGAATGCAGTCAGAAGATGAGGGGATACATATCATGAGCAAAGTAAAGCATATTGAGATAATCCCCTCATTCATCCCAGGCCTTTCCCCAAGGGCACTTGTCAATTTGTGGTACAGTGAATAGAGTCCAAGCAGCAAGTGGCAGCATCAATTGGCTGAGGAGACAGAGATTGGAGTTTAATTCCCTAGGGGGGAAAATCCAAGGAAAGAAGGAACCATAGAGAAATGAGTTCAAATATCTGCATGAACTTCCCTTAAAGTGATATCTGGCTCTTAAGCTCTATATGAGTAGCTCAGGATTCCAAGAAAGCCCAGAAAGCAGAAGATGCCTCAAGAGCTGAGAAAAGATTATAGTAGTCATGCTGTTCTGGGAAGTAGAATTTGGAGTTTGAGACCTGTTACACTCAGACCCTGATGCTGGGAAAGATTAAAGGCAAAAGGAGAAGGGGTGATAGAGGATGAGATGATAAGAGAGCATCACTGACTCAGTGGACGTGAATTTGAGCAAACTCTGGGGGATAGCGGAGGACAGAGGAGCCTGGCATGCTGTAGTCCATGGGGTCACAAAGAGTCGGGCATGACTTAACAACTGAACAACAAACATGGAGACAGAGACTGGAGTTTAAGATCATGAGAGGGAAAACCCAAGGAAGCATTTCAGTCCTGAATCTATCTGAACTGTTCCAGCTTCCTGCCCTTTGTTGCTGCTGTTCAGTCTCTCAGTCATGTCTGACTTTGCAACCCCATGAACTGCTGTGTGCCAGTTTTCCCTTTCCTTCAATATCTCCTGCTGCTGCTGCTGCTGCTAAGTCGCTTCAGTCGTGTCCAACTCTGTGCGACCCCATAGACGGCAGCTCACCGGGCTCCCTCGTCCCTGGGATTCTCCAGGCAAGAACACTGGAGTGGGTTGCCATTTCCTTCTCCAATGCATGAAAGTGAAAAGTGAAAGTGAAGTCGCTCAGTTGTGCCCGACTCTTAGCGACCCCATGGACTGCAGCCTACCAAGCTCCTCCATCCATGGGATTTTCCAGGCAAAAGTACTAGAGTGGGGTGCCATTGCCTTCTCTGAATATCTCCTGAAGTTTGCTCAAATACATGTCCATTGAATCAATGATGCCATCCAACCAGTTCATCCTCTGCCTCCTTCTTCTCATCCTGCCCACAAGCTTTCCCAGCATCAGAGTCTCTTCCAGTGAGTTGGCTGTTCACATCAGGCACCCAAAGTAATAGAGCTTCAGCTTCAGCATCAGTTCTTTCAGTGAATATTAAGGGTTGATTTTCTTTAGGATTGTCTGGTTTTATCTTCTTGTAGTCCAATGAAGTCTCAAGTGTCCTCTCCAGCACTACACAGATCCAAAGCATCAATTCTTCAGTGCTCAGACTTCTTTATGGTCCAACTCTCACATACATACATGACTACTGGAAAAATCATAGCTTTGACTATACAAACTTTTGTTGGCAAAGTGATGTCTCTTTTTAAATTTGCTATCTAGGTTTGTCATAGCTTTTCTTCTAAGGAGCAATTATCTTAATTTCATGGCTGAAGTCACCATCTGCAGTGATTTTGGAGCCCAATAAAACAGAATCTGTTTATACTTTTCTCCCACCTATTTGTCCACCACTGTGTGGTGATGGGACTGGATGCCATGAGCTTCGTTTTTTGAATGCTGAGTTTTAAGCCAGCTTTTTTGCTCTCTTCTTTCACCCTCATCAGGAGGCTCTTTAGTTCCTCTTCACTTTCTGCCATTAGAGTGGTATCTGCATATCTGAGGTTGTTGATATTTCTCCCAGCAATCTGTCCTTGGGTGAGTCATTTATTAATTCCTTTGCTTTTGAGGGATAGCGGTACATGAATTTTCAACTGTGCAGAGGACTTGTGCCCCTAACCCCCACATTGTTCAATCTATAAATGAATTTTATTTTTATATACCGTTAGTAATGAATTAGAGAATCAAATTAACAATTTTCTTATTTACAATAGCATCAAATATATCAAATATCAAACCTAAGAATAAATCTGATGAAAGATGCACAAAACACTATAGAAAACTACAAAACATGTTTAAGAAAAATTAAATAAGATTTAAATACATGTAGGGATAAAAATGTTCATGACTTGGAAAACTCAATGTTGTTTAGATATTGTTAATCTCCAAATTTATCTATGAAGTGAAGTGAAGTGAAGTCGCTCAGTTGTGTCCGACTCTGCGACCCCATGGACTGTAGCCTACAGGTTCCTCCATCTATGGGATTTTCCAGGCAAGAATACTGGAGTGGGTTGCCATTTCCTTCTCCAAAATAGATTCCATATAATTACAATCAAAATCTCAGCAATTTTTTGGGTAGAAATTTAGAAGCCAATTTTTAAATCTATATGGAAATTCGAAGAGCCAAAAATAGCTAAGATAGTCTTGAATAGTCTTGAAGAAAAGCAAAAAGTTGCAGAACTTAAGATATGCTAAATCAAAACTAATTAGAAAACTAAATTGTAATTGTAATCCCTGTCAGTCAGTCAGTTTGGTTGCTCAATCATGTCCGACTCTTTGCGACCCCATGGACTGCAGCACACCAGGCTTCCCTGTCCTTCATCAACTCCCGGAGCTTGCTCAGACTCTCATCCATCGAGTCCGTGATGCTATGCAACCATCTCATCCTCTGTCGTCCCCTTCTCCTCCTACCTTCAATCTTTCCCAGCATCAAGGTCTTTTCCATTGAACCAGTTCTTCGCATCAGGTGGCCAAAGTATTGGAGTCTCAGCTTCAGCATCAGTCCTTCCAATGAATATTCAGGAATGATCTCCTTTAGGATTGACTGGTTTGACCTCTTTGCAGTCCAAGGGACTCTCAAGTGTCTTCTCCAACACCACAGTTCAAAAGCATCAATTTTTGGCCCAATTTTTTATGATCCAACTCTCACACCCATACATGACTACTGAAAAACCACAGCTTTTATTATACAGACCTTTGTTGGCAAAGTAATGTCTCTGCTTTTTAATATGTTGTCTAGGTTGGTCATAACTTTTCTTCCAAGGAGCAAGCGTCTTTGAATTTCATGGCTGTAGTCACCATCTGCAGTGATTTTGGAGCCCAAGAAAAGAAAGCCTGTGACTGTTTCCATTGTCTCCCTGTCTATTTGCCATGAAGTGATGGAACTGGATGCCATAACCTTTGTTTTTTGAATGTTGAGTTTTAAACCAGATTTTTCACTCTCGTCTTTCATTTTCATCAAGAGGCTTTTTAGTTATTCTTTGCTTTCTGCCATAAGGGTGGTGTCATCTGCATATCTGAGATTATTGATATTTCTCCCAGCAATCTTGATTCCAGCTTGTGCTTCATCCAGCCTGGCATCTTGCATGATGTACTCTGCATATAAGCTAAATAAACAGGGTGACAGTATACAACTTTGACGTACTCCTCTTCCAATTTGGAACCAGTATATTGTTCCATGTCCAGTTCTAACTGTTGCTTCTTGACCTGCATACAGATTTGTCAGGAGGCAGGTAAGGTGGTCTGGTATTCCCATCTCTTTCAGAATTCCGGTAGTCTATGCTTGTAGTTTACACCTCTATCCTTGTGTAGTACTGGCGCAGGATAGAGGCACAAACTAATGGCACAGAATAAAATATCCAGAAACAGACTCACACATATATTAATATGTCACCTTACTTATAAAACAAGGCACCACTGAAAATGCATGCTCTTTTAAATAAATGATGCTGGGCCAACTGGCTACCCACACATGGAAAAAACACATCTTGATCTCTACCTCACACCACACACACAAAAAACAAATTTTACATGAATGTTTACATTCATTTGAATGTAAGAGGCAAAACAAACAGAAAATTCTTTGGGAAAGCATTAAAGAATAGTTTTATTACCAAGAAAAAGTACTGAGCAAAAAAAGAAAAGAAAAAACTTTCATGGATTGGATTTCCTTAAAATTAAGAAATTTTTTAATCAAAAGATTCCATTAAAAGAGTAAAACAGAAAAGCCATAGAAATGACTGTAACGTGTGTATGTGTGTCCATCCATATCTGATGATCGACCTCATTAAAAAATATAAGGAAATCCTATAAACCAATAAGAAAAAGATGGATAATCTCCAAATAAAGGCAAAAGACTTATTATAAAAGGAGATAACCAAATTTCAAGTAAGCATTTTAAGGTATATATATATATTAATAATCAATAGTGAAATGCATTATTAAAATAAAAATTAGATATCACTATACTCCTGCCAGAGTGGTTAAAATTAGAAAGACTGTAAATATGAAGTGGAAATGAGGAACAGAATAACTGGAACTAGTATAGATTCTCATTGGAGGAGATTCTGGTAATCTGCTTTGGAAAATCATTTGACTTTGTTTAGTAAAGCCACAGATATGTATACTCAATGACTTGGGAATTCTACTCCTTGGTATATAACTTACAGAAATGAAATATATATGTCAACCAAAATACATGCACAAAAATGTTTATAACAACTTTAGTTGAATAACCCTAAACTGGAAATGACCAAAATGTTCATCAATGGTAAAATAGATAAACTGTGCCATATTCCTACAATAGAATACTATATACACAGCTAGGAAAAGGATGAACCACAGAGCCATGCAGCAATGTGGATAAATATCAGTGAAAGCCAGAGATAAGAGAGAACATACTGAGTTCACATGAAGTTCAAGATCAGACAAAACCAAGAAGAAATGATGGAAGTTAGAATCATGTTTACCTTTGCAAGAAATGATGACTGAGAAGAGAGCACAGGGAGCCTTTTGGTGTACTCAGAATGTTCTATATCTTGATCTGAGTCATGTTAACATACCACTTGAGATTTGTGCACTCTATGTATATTGCATAATACAATATAATACATAACACAGTTAAAGAGTATAAGCAAACAATGGAAAGTGTGTCAAGTCCTAAACCATGCAAGTCTACAAATACAGAATGTATGTAAATGGCTATCACCGGGGCCCCCAGTGGGGGTTCACCATGTCCTGGGAAAGGGGTCAGCACAATCAGTTTTTTCAAGAACAACATTCAACTGAGGACGCATGAAAAGAACGTAAAAAAAAAAAAAAGAGACCTTTTAAACACCAACTGCTGAGAAAGGCAAGAGAGAAGCCTGAATGGTGATGATTTTTCAGTACAGAACATGGAGCAGAAGTTGACAGGGATAACTTGTTGGGGGCTATTTATAGTGACACAAACTGGTCTGAGAAGTACTCTGCCCTTCAAGGACCACTGGGGACTATAGCTTCATCCCACCAATGAGGTCATTTTCCCAAACTTACACTTCTTTTTCAAGAAGAAGCATCTCCTTTTCCTTTTCCATCTGTCTCAGAATTTCTTGGTATTTCTTCCCATGGAAATAAAAAAAAAAATTGATCATAATCAAGAATTTCTGTATTCTGAATTTCTATATCAATGACATTGATAAAAGATTCTCTTAAGACTAACTCCCAATTTTCCAAATGGTGCATGCAAGAATGTACACATACAAGTATGAAGACGTTCCAATAAAAATTAGGACATTAGTGACTGGATGGATGAACATGGAAAAAAAAGGAAAAGAATTCTCTCTTCAGATCCTGCTTGTAGGAAAATCCCAGCTCTCACACTTACTAGCTATGTTTTCAGAGCGCATTACCAAACTTATTTGAACCTGTGTCCTCTTGATCATAACAACATGATCCTCAAAGGGTTACTGGACAAACTAATTGAGAAAAATACTGTATGTAGATTGCTTAAAAATACTATATGGGCCAGTATAAATAAATCCTTAACATACATCTGGTTCTTGTTGCTGCTGTTGTATAAACGGTATTTCCCCTAGTGGTGGATTTTAGCCTAAATGAGAAACCAAGGGATCCATGACATTGGAGCAATTCTGCCTCTACTATGACTTGTCCCCAGAGGCAGTGTACCTTTATGTAGTGGGCCTGATCCTCACAGAGCTGATACACAGATTGATAGTCACTCTCTATCTAGAAAGAAAAGAGAATTAACAAATTTCATGGATTAAATCACAATGAAGCCTGGGCTGCTCCCAACTGGTGCATTGGCTATTTGGCTGGTTACCTAGCAACCTCTTAACAGGGAAAGCAACCACATCATAAAACCTTTGATCTCATCATTCATGGGCAGGGTCTAATTTTGAGCAAAGAAAGTTGTTTTCCCAGGTTCTCATATGCCTTTTACATGAGACATCAGGAGATGTTTCAGGGCACTTAGATATGGGTTTCAACAACAGTGTTTGAGTATTTGAGGTAGAGGGGTATTTGAGGAATGACAAGACCAGTACTTTTAACATAAGTTTTCTTTTCCTTTATCTGCAGGTGAGTCAGAAATTCACTTGCCAGATATTCTTGCTCCTCCCCCTCCCGTGCCTCCAACTGTTCTTTCTAAAACCTTTGGGGTTCTCTCTCATTTGTATCCTGAACAGACCCTCAGTGGAGACTCCACCTCTACCTTGACCAGTTCCTTCTCTTGACTGGCACAGGATTCTGTTGACTTCTGTAGTTTCACCTGTTAAAGACAGCATGTGACAGCAGAAGGTTGAGAGCATTCTTTTGAGAAAGCAAATGGGTAATATTCATCTTCCCCCAGACAGGCAATGAGCATGACAATGGTGGTGGTGGAGGTGGTGGTGGTGGTTTAGTCTCTAAGTTGAGTCCTTCTCCAGGGGATCTTCCTGATCGAGGGATCGCACCCATGTCTCCTGCATTGCAAGCCGTGTCCTGCATTGCAGGTGGACTCTTTACTACTGAACCACCAGAGAAGCCCAGGGCATGATGATAATGGCTATCATATAGTGAGGACAGACCATAACAATATGGAGTGGGCAATATTATTGGCCCATTTACAGGTGCTGCTGCTGCTGCTAAGTCGCTTCAGTCGTGTCCGACTCTGTGCGACCCCATAGACGGCAGCCCCCTAGGCTCTTCTGTCCCTGGGATTCTCCAGGCAAGAATACTGGAGTGGGTTGTCATTTCCTTCTCCAATGCATGAAAATGAAAAGTGAAAGTGAAGTTGCTCAGTTGTGCCCGACTCTTAGCAACCCCATGGACTGCAGCCTACCAGGCTCCTCCGTCCATGGGATTTTCCAGGCAAGAGTACTGGAGTGGGGTGCCATCGCCTTCTCCGATTTACAGGTGAGGAGGAGACAAAAGCAAGGAGAGGTTAAGTACATGACTTATTTAAAATCACACAGTGGCAGAGTCAACGTTTAAGCCCTGGTTTTCTGACTGCCCAGTCTTTGGACCTAATCACCCTTCTTCCTCCAGTCCTACTGACTAAAGTGCCAACCTGTTCCTCCATCTTATACTCCACTGGGTGCACTCACATGCAGTCTGAATCATGGAGCAAAAGAGAAACCTTCGGCCTCTTTTTCAGAGAAAAACAGAACAGGAGTGCTCTGGCATGCTGGGCTCAGCCAAATGGTCATATTTGCCACACAAAGCTACAGAGAGCATTTCAATGGGATTTCTGCCCTCTACTGGGCATCCAGTTCATTCAACAAATATTTAGCGAGCTACTACCGTGTGCCAGACATTATTCTAGGCACGGGGGAAATAGGTGTGAACCACACAGACAAAACTTCATGCCCTCATTGGGTTTGCCACCTAGTAAAACATTCAATCAAAAAAAAAAAAACTCCCTTAAGTTACAAACAATGGGTTAGAAAATCAAATACAATTGTTGACCTATCCTTCTGCAATTGTGGAAGTTAGTATTTTCTTCTTCCTTGACTACCTGCATTTGTGTGTCATTTAGATAATAAATTTTTAGAGGGCAGGTCCCGATGGGCATTCAGAATGTATGTCCTATTGACTGATGGATGAAGAGGTCTCTGGAGCAATTCCCTTCACTTTGGGGCATTGTAGTCATCTCTGCCACCAGTGTGACTAAAACTAAAGTTACGAATGCTGCAAAATAATTTACGAATGCCGCCCAGGTCAGGGGATAAAGCAGAGGGAACGAAGGACACTGGCTCACCTCTGTGAGCACACAGACAGACTTAGCCTGGTGGGTTCTTGGAAGCTGTTCCTCCCCAAAGTTAGAATGACACCACATCTCCCAGAAAATCGGTAGATTTGCTTTTCTACTCACCTTCAATTCTGCCAACATCTGCTTTAGGGCTTCTTTATCCAGGCCAACATTCTTAAATTTCCTTGAAATCTGAAATACCATCCCCCAAATTGTAAACTGAGTAAGGCATCCGGACATGAAAACGTGGCATAGAGTCAGACTTGAAGGTCTCAAAGTAGCAGAACAGTGGTTAATTGATTCAGATCCCAGATGGACGCTTAATAGAAAAGTGTCTCTTCCTTCCTCTGGAATCTGCCTGACTCCATGCCAGCTGAACAGACCCTTTTGTTCCCAGAGCCCATGAAAAGTACAGCACAAAGGAGGCAAGGCAGGTGGGGAGAGAGGGAAGAGAAACTGGTGCAGAGCAGCTGTGGGAGGGAGGGGCAATTCTCTCCTCTCACATTCCTTTAACCTTCCCATCCCAGAGCTGTAATTCCCAGAGGACAAAGGATGGTATCAATTAGCCAGTTTGTTCTAAGAGATTTGGAAGGCAGATTGGGAGGGAGCACACACATTTTGCCAGTTCCTCTTCCTCCTGTCTTTCTGACTGGGGAGTTCAGGAAGATGATGAAACCTATTGGGATTCCTAAGAAATGAGCCTCCTTTCAAGAGTGGGCTTATTATCTTGGGACCACCCCTCCCCCCCCAAAAAAGAAAGCTGGTCCCACCTTACCTCCTTCTGCATCTCCACCACACTCCTGCTTAGAATTTCCTTATTTTTTTCCTGGGGAAAGAAAGAGGTGAAGGATACAAACCTCACGCTGCTCTCAAACCCACTTCCTCACTGGGCCACTGAAATCCCATCCAGGGACGAGGGCCCCACACAGGGGATCTGGGAACAGAGCCCGGCTCTCACTCCCATGCCGAGCACATCATGCCCAAAACACTTTGTTAGACAGCTGTGATTTCCACAGGCACAGCAGTGACCAGCAATGATGGTCCCCTGGGAAAGAGAGAGTGGTGGACTGCAGCAAAATGCATCACACTGTCCTTTTCTAGACACCTCCTTACCAGCTTGGCCGTCTCTAATTCCAGGTCCCGCAGGGCTTCCTCCTTCTCAGCTATGCGGTGGTCCAGCTCCTCCCTCTCTCTGGCTTGTCTGACCGACAGCGTGATATCTCTTTCCAGACTGAAACATAGTCACCCAGGGGTGGCTCAGTCCAAAGGAAGCTGCCAGGGCCCCAGCTTGAGAAGCTACGCCAAGGTCTCAGGGAGCCAAAGTGATCACCCAATGCGGTGGCAATAAAATAATGACTTAATGTGGAAACGTAGTGAAAAATCTGTACATAAAACCTTTTGAGGACACCACTGCTTAAGGTTCTGAATTTAAACAACTTGCCTCAATTCATGGACAAAGAAGTAAACTTTCCTCCCACCCACCTCTTGATCCCAAGGGGCTTTCAGATGAGGAGACCTTTCCCATCCACCTACAAAGCCTGACCTTTGAATAGTTTCTTCTTTCTCTCGAATTTTTTTGAGAAGAACCTGATTTGCCTCATCCATTCTCTGCAGGTCCTTTTCAAGGTCTGAGTTCAGGGAGTCCAGGTTCTGCTTTGTGGCTTCTAGTTTTGGTATTTCCATCACCTCCTGCCTGCAGGGAAATCATCTCATTACCAAACTCAGGACAGGAAAACAAATGAGCTGTCATCTCATTTTTTGCCCTGTCTTATGTGGTCACTATGCCTCACCAGCCTTGCATTATCATTGTCCACAATAAATTGATTTCTAAGATGTTTTGCGTAAAACAAATTCTTGGAGTCAAATCACATTTTAATTTAAAATATTATAAATGGAACCCATTACAACACAAATCTTTTATGAAGCAAAAGAAGTATTTTTTTCATTTGAATAATTATATTCTAACTTACTTGTTTTCAAAAAATTTATACAGAGTATGTGGACTCCACACCACACGTATAAAGAATTCAAGGAAGAGGCACGTTTTCAGTTTTCCTTTGTTACAGTCTACTAAGGAGTTTATTATATTGGAAACCTTCTGCACTAGTCATGTAGGAACATGGACTGGGTAGGGGGCAGGGACAAGGGTCTTTTCCCCAAATAAGACTGATTTGCTTTTGGAGACATTGGCTGTCTCTACAAACCCCACTTCTAGTCTAATGAAGTCCAAAGAACTGAAACCAACGTCTTTCCTCCCTAGGAAGGCTCCCGGGCTTGAGGACACTGTCCTGTACCGTCAAGGTTTTCTTCCTTACTGAAATGCAGTAGATGCGTCCCATATCATTTCCTCCTTCTTGTTACTTACACATCATCCAACGGGTCCTGTCCAGCTTCTTCCATTGTAGGTCTCCTATGTTGTTAACATTAACATGTGTTATGGAAACAAACCTTCTACTGTTCAACATAGTCATTAGCCCAGGAAGGAGCAGAGAAAAGGTTTGACCAGGCAAGACAGAACCAAGACGAAACTTATGCCTCCTAGACCCTTTCGTATTTCAGAATCAGTTGCAATATTTTGCTAGATTTCAGTAAGCCAGATCATATCTCTTAAATGAATCTCATAAACGAATCCCACTGGAGTACAGAAATCTTTTTGTTTTCACAAAAGTGTTTTTACCCTTTGGCTACCTTGCCCCTTTCTTGCCTGCACATTGGCAGGTAAAGTGCTAGGAGAACTCAAGTTTGTGTCTATTGGCAAACACGCTGAGAGTTTATTTCTAACCCTGACCTTCAGGGAGACTTAGGAAAAAAGAATAATAGAAAAATTGGAGGATATAAAAGAATTGGTTGGCTGATTTCTGTTGGTCTATAGCCATCCTACTTTTTTACAAACTCTAGATATTATGGCTGGGTTGATGCTGAAATGGGAACAGATAAAGCAGCGTGGGCAATAGGATATAATGACTGAAAGGGGTCATATGAAAATGTCAGGTTCTCAGGGATGGTATCTGCTCCACTGCATCAAAATTAAAGTTCACAACTGAACCCAATCTAACAAAAGGAGAACACCAAATCTCCTTTCACATTCCATCTTCTCTTCCCTCTCTCTTTCTTTGAAGCTTCTTTGTTTTGGTTTTAATTCCCCTTTTAATTCCTTCCTGTACCTTCTTCTCCTTTCATAGCCCTCCCTGAATTTCCCTTTTCTTTCTACTCTCTTTACACACTAGGAAGCCCAGCTTGTGATGATGCCCTTGAGCTCACCCTTCTCTTCCCAATAGAGATTTCTTCTGCTCCCACTTGGACTTCCAACTGAATGTCACAAGTTTCAGAAAAGGTATCTCCTTGATGATGGCATTCTCCACATACAGCTGGACCTGTCATCTCTAGCCGGGTGGGGCAGCATGTCATAGTGGATAGGGGTGGGTGGGGTGAAAGCAACTCCTTGTCATCTCTGTAGGCAGAGTGAGAGCAGGGTTCAGAACTTTAGGACAGTTTAATTCTCTTCCTAAAGAGTGATAAGACCCATGGAACAAATTTCTGGACACAGTTTAAACTGCTCTGAAACAGCACTCATCTCTATGGGACACATTCCTTCATTTCCCCAAATCCATTGACCCAGCAGTAGTTGATATCATGCTCATTTCCTTCACAACCTCTGTGTGGTATGTGAGCAAATTACTGTACCCAAATCCAAACCAAGCACCTCTAGTCAATGCAGTCAAGAGGTGAGAGGCAGGAACATCTGAGAGCAGGGTAGGAAGAATATGAAAGATGTCTTATCTATGAGCCAAGCAAATCCTCATTCTTAACCAAGTTGGATTTTTGGAGCAGCAAAACAAATTTCTTTATTTTTCCTAAGGAGGCACTGCCAAGTCATTGGGAAGGAAAGCCTGATGTTTCAAAGGTAAGTTGAGTATGTGGCAGTCAAGCTGGAAGGAGGAAAGAGGAGGGTTAGATCCAGAGACCCTACTCAACTGCTCACTTATAAAGAATTCTATCCTCATTTTTTTGAGATCTTAAATTACTGGAATAGTAGATGGGATTTTACATTATCAATGTCACTCTACTAACCAGTTCTAGATTCCTCTCTGTATTGATGGAGGAAATGAGGTGAGATACAGAATTGGCGAGATATCTATAAAGGTGTGTGCTTGGACTTCATATCTTTCATTTCTATCCCTCTTACTTGGTTCACTTCTCCAAGATGTAAGTCTAATGTTTTCCAGCTAAATTATACTAATCTTAAGTCCTTGGAAAGGCCTTACAGAACATACCACTCTCTCTCCAGGAAAATCTCTCTCCCACACAATTATCTGTCATGAGCTTATCCATCCTTCCCAGCTCAGCTCAAATGCTGGTTCTTCTGCACTCTCTCAGATACCACACCCTCAAATCCTGGCAGAATTAATCCCTCCAACCTCTATTCTCTTTTTTTATTTTATGTTGTTTTTAGGAATGTGCTCACAATGGTCTTCACTCCACAGTTAATCTATAAACTTCTTGAAATAACGTATTTTAATCAAAGCCATTTTGATTCCCCCCCTGATTTGTGCTGTAGGGGTACCATTTGCAGAATACAATAGGAATGGTGCCCCCTGGAGTTGTTCAAGAAGAGGATGACCCTGAAGACAGAGAGCGGGTTAGATACAGAAAGCACGCAAATCAAAACCGAATTTCATTGGATTTCACTCTATCCTGGCACTTTGAAGCTGTGGTACCCAGGACATAAGCTCTCTGAGGTCAGGTTTCCTGATCTGTAAGATGTGCATTACTCCTGCTTCATAAAGTTACGTGTGCTCAGTTGCTTAGTTGTGTGCGACTCTGTGCCCCACGGACTGTAGCCCACCATGCTCCTCTGTCCATGGAATTTTCCAGGCAAGACTACTGGGGTGGTTGCCACTTTCTACTCCAGAGGATCTTCCCAACCCAGGGATCGAACCTACATGTCTTGCATCTCCTGCATTGGAACGTGGATTTTTTACTGCTAGTGTTTCCTGGGAGAGTAAATGAACTAACATATGTAAAACTCCTAACCTTGTGTATGGCATGCGTTAAGTACTTAATTCTCATCATTAGCCAACACAAAATGTTTCATTTTTTTTATCTTATATTACCTTTGCACATGGCATATGCTGAATGTTTTTAGAATGAAAGAATGAGTGAATGAGCAATTCATTCCACTTGCTTTATCTAGAACAGTAGATATATCCTCCCTGTCCTTTCCACCCTCCTGGGAGATGCTTACCTGTACACTCCCATTAGGACACTCTCGTTGGCGGTACAGCACCCCATAGCAGAATTCTCAACAAAAGGCCACACCCCCCAGGAGGCCAATCTGTAATCACTGGAGATGCAGTTTGAAAGCCTCTGTTAAACTCCTTAGAGCAGTAGGCACCTCTGATTGAGAATAAGTGGTGAAGAACATATTCTCTCCACTAACTGCACCCTCCTTTCCTTAAAGACACCACACAAGGACTTCCTTGGTGGTTTAGTGGTTCAGACTCCACACTTCAACTGCAGGGCACATGGTTGTCCCCTGTATTGGGTTGTAATTATCTTTATTTTAGCTATTCTAATTGATTTGCAGTAATAGCTCATCATGGTCTTGACCTGCATTTACCTAATGATTAATGATGGTGAACACTGCTTAATTTACCATTTGTATATTCTCCTTGGTGAGATGTCTCTTCATGTTCTTTGACTATTTTCTTCTTGGATTATTTTTTCTTGATGAGTTTGGGGAATTATTTATATATTTTAAATACAATCCTTTGTCAAGCATGTGATTTGCAAACATTTTCTTCCAGTCTATAGCTTTTCTTTCATCCTATTAACAGTTTTCACATAGCAAAATTTTAAAATTTTAATGTCAGTTTATGGATATTTTTTATTTTATGGATCATGCCTTTGTTTGATCCAAGCCCTAAGTCCTTAAGTTATTTTATTATGTTTTCTTCTAATTTTATTTTGAGTTTTCTGTTTTACATTTAAGTCTATGATCCATTTTCAGTTAACTTTTTGTATGAGGGTTTATATTGAGGTTCATTTCCTTGTTTATGAATGTCCAATTCCTCCAGCGCTGTTTGTTGAAAAGACTAACATTCTTCCAATGAATTGTTTTTGCACCTTTGTCAAAAATCTATTGGCCAAATCATGGTCTTTCAACAGGTTCAGCTAGTTAAATCCAGTTGTGGTAATACAACATTTAGCTCCTAGGCAAATGCTGTTGTAAGTGAAATTTTTTTTCCTTTTCATTGGAAAAGTAGAACTGTAGAGTTAAATGTATTTTTTTTTCTGGGCTTCTCAAGTAATTCTATTAGCATTTGGGCTTCCCTTGTGGCTCAGATGGTAAAGAAACTGCCTGCAATGCGGGAGACATGGGTTTGATCCCAGGGTCGGGGAAGATCCCCTGTGGAGAAGGAAATGGCAATCCATTCCACTTAGTATTCTTGTTGGATATGACTGAGCAACTAACACTAACAAACAAGTAACTCTTAGCATTTAGCAAGTGCACATGTATGACTAATTAGTAAAGTGTATTTGGATCTTTCTATGGAATAAAACATAATTTGAAGTCCTGGGCCCCTATATATATAAATTTTTAAGAGTATGGCCCATATGTTCCTTTTCCTGGTGCAGTGTGTAATCCATAATGTGAACCACTTGCTGTGAATACAAACCCAAATATATGCCTTCTTGATGTAGTTCTGTTCATGTGACCCTGGCATATAGAAAGAATGATATATGTATCAAGAAGATAAAGACCTATTTAACACATCAGTTTTTTTTTTTTTTTTTTTAATGAATCTAAAAACAATTAACTCTTTAGATTCCCTATGGCACTCCCTACACCTAGCTGTCCTCTTGTAATGAGGCACCGGAGAACTCTAAGCTTCAGCAGCTTAGGCAAACAAAGAATTGATGGTTTCTATTTACTGTTTTGGACTTCCCTGGTGGCTCAGACGGTAAAGCACCTGTCTATCAATGCAGGAGACCTGGGTTTGATCCCTGGGTGGGGAAGATTTCTGAAGAAGGAAATGGCAACCCACTCCAGTACTCTTGCCTAGAAAATTCCATGGACAGAGGAGCCTGGTGCAGGCTACTGTCCATGGGGTCGCAAAGAGTCAGACATGACTGAGCGATTTCACTTATTTACTGTTGTGAGTTCTGACTCTTTATCTCAACAGCTTAGTTTTACTGAGAACTGCTCCTGTTTTGTTCCAGTACCTAAGGCTATAGAGGAGGTCTAGACTAATTTGCATGACTGCAGAATGCAATTTTAACCATTTTCTTAGAAATCCCACAAGTCAGAAGGATTTGTGCTGTCATGCTATTTTAGCTCCCTACAAATATCACAACATAGCAAGAAAAATTGTTGCAGCGTCAAGAATTAACTTTGTTTTCTGATTAAGGAGAATTCGTTTTCAGTCATTGGATTGCATAATGGAAGAAGATCAAAAATGTAGCCTTAATACAGTTTAAAAATCTTGCATTACTCTCTTAACATGCAGATATGTGAAAAACGAAATTTTTTGAGATTTAAAAGAATTCACTTATTTTTCATTTTTATAACTTTTCATAACATTAAGACTAACTTGTCAATCAAAACTAATAGAATAAAATAAAATTTCCTGTATCATTATTAGAGCTATTCACAAGGTAACAGTGAATTTGCACACTTTGTGATCAAAGTTTATGACATCAGGATGGTAGAGGCCTTGGGAATGCCACTGGAGGCTGGAGGCTGTGTGATGTGGTCTCTGACATAGAACAATGAATGTCCCTGCATAGGTCTGGCATCAGGGGACGAGGTTGAGTGGATGGCTGCCCCTTAGTCCTCACAGCAGCTGGATGAGGAGAATGTCAGTAGGGTCAGTAGGGACCATGATGTATGGCTAACTCTTCTCTCCCATTTTCCTGAAAGAACAAAAGCTGAAGATCCTGGTTATAATACAAGGAAGGGTGGGTAGCAAGGGGAGGAAGCAATACAAACACATTGATATCAGGCATCCCATTGATCTTGAAAAGGTGGGCTGAGAAACAGATTTGACTTGATGAAAAAAAAAATCTTTTTTTGTACCGTGATTTCTATGGGAACATTCATTCATTCCATTTATGCAGTGTTTTACGATGACCTATTTTGTTGGGAGTTTTGGGCTTCCTTGTGGCTCAGGCAATAAAGAATCTGCCTGCAATGCAGAAGACCCAGGTTCAATTCCTGGGTCGGGAAGATCCTCTGGAGAAGGGAATGGCAACCCACTCAAGTATTCTTGCCTGGAGAATTCCATGGACAGAGGAGCCTGGCGGACTACAGTCCTTGGGATCAAAAAGGGTTGGACACAACTGAGCAACTGACACTTTCACACTTAAAATAACATCTAAATGTTTCCAGTCCCTGTCTTTCCTCCCATTTAGAAAAGAGAATCTTGTGTTTGCTAGCATCTTCTTACTCTCTTGATCTCTGTTGATTGATCCCAGAGCAGTTGCTATACTTGAACTGCCAGAGTAGAATCAGAAATGGGTGAGAAAAAGTGAGGAGAGGGGGGAAATGAAGGAAGGTAGCTAAATTGAGCTTCATCACATCAATAAAAAGTGGGAGAGAGGGGAAGGGGAGAAAATGGATTGGGTAGAAAGGGGTGGGGAGCGTCTTGACAGGTGAATCAGCCTGAGGGCCAGGTGGTGGGAAAGAAATCGGTAGAGGACAGAAAAGTAAAGACCAGGGTGCTTCAGTTGTGAAATAAGACCTCCCCTTAATATTTAAAATTTATGTAGTAGTTTGACAGACACAATATAAAGAATTGGAATTGCTCTTTGGCAGTAGGTGGGAGAATGAAGTCTCATTTGGACCTGATGCTGATACTTACAGAAGCAAGGCGATGAGAATCCAGGACTCATAAGCGTTACCCGACAGCATGGAATCCAACAGATCCAGACTCTGTAGAGGGGACTTTCACTTAAGAGGAGGGATGTGTCCAACTTTAGAACTGGGCAGGCAGAGGAGCAGATTCCAGAAGATCAGACAAGACATTGGTAAAGTCCCGAGTCCAAAGGGAGTTGGTAAGGATGGTGCAAATGCGAATGTGATCAACCAGAGCTACAGCAGAAGTTGAGCGCTGTCTCCATTTCTCTACTGCCTACAGGGGTGGGAGGCTCTCATGCTTTGGAAGGAGGTCAGATGAAGTCAAGGAAACCCTGAGCTGAATTACCGCTGGAGTCACTAAAAGATCCTAAAAGGGAAAATATTTAGTAAATGTTTTTATACTTATTTGCCTCACCTGACCATGCCAAACTATTGATTGGTGGGTGTTTATTTAGAATATAAACAAACATTGATTTTTATGGTTGCTGTCACATACCATTCTAAGTATTGGAATTCAAATTAAACTCATTTAAATTCAATGCATATTTGCATAATGCCTATTGTTTATATAGTATTGAATTTTGCTGATTGTGCCAATAGTAGTGCCAATAGTGCCAATTCTGACAGCAATTTTTCTATATCTAGGATCACACATTGCATTTAGTTGTCCTTGTCTTTTTCTTAATTATTATTGAAGTACAGTTGATTTGCAAATTTGTGTTAGTTTCCAGTATGCAGCAAAGTGAATCAGTTATATATATACCCACTGTTTTTTTAGATTCTTTCGCCATATAAGTCATTACAGAGTATTGAGTAGAGTGCCCTGTGCGATACAATAGGTCCTTATTGATTTTGTGTATAGCAGTGCATACGTCAATCCCAAGCTCCCAATTTATCCACTTCCTCTCTGGTAACCCTAAGTTTGTTTTCTATATCTTTGACTCTATTTCAGTTTTGTAAATAAGTTCATTTGTACCATTTTTTTAAATTCCACATATAAGGAATATCATAGGATATTTGTCTTTCTCTTACTTCACTCAATATGATAATCTCTAGGTCCATCCATGTTGCTGCAAATGGCATTATTTCGTTCTTTTTTATGGCTGAGCAATATATATGTACTACATTTTCTTTATCCATTCCTCTGCTGAGGGACACTTAAGTTGTTTACATGTCTTGGCTATTGTAAATAGTGCTGCAATGAATATTATGGTGCATGTATATTTTCAAATTATGATTTTCTATGGATATATGCCCAGGAGTAGGATTGCCGGATCATATGGTTGTTCTATATTTAGGGATTTTTTAAAAATTTGTGTTTGTTTTTTGCCAGGCCACCTAGCTTGAGGTATCCTACATACCCACCAGGGATGAACCTGAGCCCCCGGCAGCAAAAGTGCAGAGTTCTAACCACTGGACTGCCAGGGAATTCTCTATATTTAGTTTTTTAAGGAACCTCCATACTGTTCTTCATAGTGGCAGCACCATTTACATTCTCACCAACAGTGTTGGAGAGTTCACTTTTCACCACACTCCGTCCAGCATTTATTGTTGGCAGATTTTTTGATGACGGCTATTCTGACCAGTGTGAGGTGATATCTCACTATAGTTTTGATTTGCATTTCTCTAATAATTAGTGATGTTGAGAATTTTTTATTATGCTTTTTGACTATCTGTATATCTTCTTTGGAGAAAAGTCTATTTAGATATTCTGCCCATTTTTTGATTGGGTTGTTTGTTTTTTTTGATATTGAGCTGCATGAGCTGTTTGTATATTTTGGAGACTAATCCTTGTTGGTTGCTTTGCTTGCAAATATTTTCTGCCATTCTGAGGGTTGTCTTTTGGTTTTGTTTATGGTTTCCTTTGCTGTGCAAAAACTTTTAATTAGGTCTTATTTGTTTATTTTTACTTTTATTTTTATTACTCTAGGAGGTGGGTCAAAAACTATCTCTGTTTGCAGTTGTCGTGTCTTTCTAGCCTTTTATATGAAACAGTTCTGCCTTCTTTTGTTTTCATGACCCTGATATTTTGAAGACTGTAAGCCAATTGTTGCATGAAGTATTCCTCATAGTACATAATCTTCTTAATATTAAAAAAGATACAGATAAGAGAATATTCTTGTTCAAGGAACCTGAGAAATTATCCCACATTGCTTAATTTTACAGATGCGAAATCTAGTCTGTAAGCTAATTTAAAGTTAATTTTATATGAGTACTCCAGACATTACAATTTCATTAGGCAGCTGATGCATATAAAAGGTTTGGTGGGGGTTGCAGTACATTCAGACGGTCCCATGGAGGCATCAGGAGGCTGAAGACTCATGAGACCTGGAGAGACAGAACACAGAGAATCAGGCCCCCCGTGAACAGGACCCCTCAGCAGAAGGGACCACTTTGTCACATTTTCTGAAGATGGCCATATGTCTTTCTAGGACTTGGCCACCCCCTTATCAAGCGAGGAGTCCAAGTCCCTTCCTCCTCTAATCTGGCCAAACTTGTGGCTGTTTCCATAAATAGAATGCAGTGCTGGTGACACTGAGGGGCTTCTAAGTCTAGGTTAGAAAAGCCCCTGCAACCTTGGCCTGGTTCCCCTGGAATTTAGCCACCATACGTTGAAGAAGCCTGAGCAGCCCATGAAAAGGCTCAAAGTACTGGGCTCACAGGTCTGGTTGAGGTACTTGCAAACAGCCAGTACCAGTTTTCCAGCCACATGAGTGAGACATCTTGGAGGCAGGTCCTCCATCCTCCAATCAAACAGCCCCAGCTAATACCTTGGAAAAGAGACTAGCCGTTCCCATGAGAACCTGCCTAAGTTGTAGATTTGTATGAAAAAAGGAAATATCTTAACTGTCTTCAGCATCTAAGTTGTATGTGTGGTTTGTTTTTCCAGAGATGTTGATAACCAGAACACTAACTTTCAGATCCTGTGAGCAGGAGGCAAGAAAGCAAGAGCAAGGTGCTTAGAGTCCTTCAGACACAAAACCAAGAACAGGGTCCCAGTTTAAGCATACTGCAACTGCAGGTACCCAACCAGAAGAAGCTAAACAGAGGGCTCTTTCCATCTACTGGACCTCATGAGCAAGACTCACTAGTCACTCCTGAAAGACTGCAGCTGAGAAATCCTGAGGGTCATCCACGGTTCCCTGCGTGGCTCCAAGGAGCTTTGCTGGATTAACCTTCACCTTCCTGCACTCCATCCTTGGCCTTCACACTAAACACCACATCTCGTCTTTGTCCTGCTTCTCCAGTTCGTAGTGAGTCTCTTCCATACCTCAGTGAGTCTCTGCCTCACCCTCAGTGCTTAACTCCAAGTTTTTGAAACTGGGACACTTGAAGCAGGTGCCTCTACAGTATTGACCCAAAGTGTGCAAAGGCAATCAGAGCCATCGTGCCTAAGACCAACCCACCTCCATAAGAGGCACTGCACCAACTACCCAAGTCCTGAGACTGTCTCAGGAAGATAAAAGCTAATCTATGGCAATCACTTCCCAAATGCAGGGTGAGGTTTTCTCCCACAGGTTGATAGCGGGCCCCTTGACAGTCATCGAAAGAGCTTTCACTCTTTCCTCAAATTTATTAGCCACTCATTTTCCTTTTCTCAAGTACATCTAGGGAGTAGTTGAAAGGCTTAATTGCAATTGATAAACTCTAATTAGGGACTTACGGTTCCTCTAGAGTTTAGGAGCAATAGCTACAGACTCTTATTAGAAAATGTAATTAATGTATTCTCATGACATTTTCACTTACTAGTGGAGAAACCAGAACTGTGGTGGAAAGCTTTTCACAAAAATGAAAAAAGTTAGGTAAATTACCATTTTTAAGTCTCATTACAGAAGGAAAACCCTCTTTTAACACAAGCTCGTTCAGCTAAATGAATAAAAATGCTTCTCCACACTTTTTTTTTAATTCCCATTTTTATTCCTTGTTTTAAAATAAATTAAGGCTGAAAAGATATTCCATTTTCCACTGAAATCAGTTCTTCACAGATTGGGAAAAATGTAATCATGGTCATAAAGGGCAAATGAAACAAAGATTCCCATGGCTAAGACACAAAGTTAACGTCTGATGATTCAAGGGAAGGATAATATTTCACAGTTCTGTCCATGCTGTGAGAGAAGACATTAAAGCTACTGTACTAAGACATATCCCCACCAATCTACCGAAACGACAAAAATTCCACAAATAAAGATTCACAGCTACTGCTGCTGCTGCTAAGTCGCTTCAGTCACGTCCGACTCTGTGCGACCCCATAGACAGCAGCCCACCAGGCTCCCCTGTCCCTGGGATTCTCCAGGCAAGAACACTGGAGTGAGTTGCCATTTCCTTCTCCAACGCAGGAAAGTGAAAAGTGAAAGTGAAGTCGCTTAGTTACGTCCAACTCGCTCTTAGTGACCCCATGGACTGCAGCCTACCAGGCTCCTCCGTCCATGGGATTTTCCAGGCAAGAGTACTGGAGTGGGTTGCCATTGCCTTCTCTGAAAGATTCACTACTTTTTACTAAATCTTTTTGCATTTGGAATCAACCTGTTAAAATACTATTATTCCTGGAAAGAGTACTATATCAATTATGACCAGTTATTGAGGTTTTATCTCGAACATTTTGCAATAAAGAATTGCTGCCTTAAAATGAGAAAACAAATGTCCTGAGTGAATGAGGGTACAGGACAGATGCTTTGGATATGAAAAGGAATTTCACAGCGTTTCAGGAAAGCTGGTCTTCGTGGGATACAGAAAGCTGAAGTTGAAGAACTAGTCTTCTCATCTTCTAGGGTTGGCCTTCATCTTTGTTAGCAAACCCAGAGTAAACTATATTCTAATTGTGTGTTGTGTGTGTTAGTTGCTAGTCATGTCCAACTCCATGGACTGTAGCCAGCCAGGCTCCTTTGTCCATGGAATTCTCCAGACAAGAATACTGGAGTGGGTTGTCATGCCTTTCTCCAGGGAATCTTCCCAATCCAGGGATTGAACCCTGGTCTCCCACATTGCAGGCAGATTCTTTGTCATCTGAGCCACCAGGGAAATCCAAGATTCTAATTACATAAAAATAATGACAGAATTAAGCATAATGGAAGTTTATTCATGCTATGTTTTTCCTCTTTAGCTGGAAGTCTTCTGCACTTTTTTCCCTTGGAAATGCCTAGTCTCTTCTCAAGATGTAGCTCCTTTGTGAAACTTTCCAGGAATCTCAAACTCCTGGAGCAATTAATTACCCTGTCTTATTTATTCTTACAGAATTTTGTATATACCTCCATTATAAATGTATAGCCCCTGTTAGAACATGAGCTCCTAATTTGTTTTTGTCCACACCCCGCAGCATTAAGGATCTTAGTTCCTCTGCCAGGAATGTAGCCACTAAACAACTAAGAATCAAACTCCCATCGCACACATTGGAACAGTGTGGAAGGTCAGAGCTTTAACCACTGGATGGCCAGGGAAGTCCCAACTCATAATACTTTGATGGTGCCTATAGGTGAAGAATACGCCTGCCAATACAGGAGAGATGTGGGTTCAATCCCTGGATTGGGAAGATACCCTGGAGGATGGCATGGTAACCCACTCAAGTATTCTTGCTTGGAGAATCCCATGGACAGAGAAGCCTGGCAGACTACAGTCCATAGAGTTGCAAAAAGTCAGACACAACTGAAGCAGCTTAACATGCACACAGGCAAACAGAAGAATGTCTAAAGGTGTGAGAAGTGAGAAGTGTCTAAAGACGTGAGAAGCATTGTGGCACCTGCAATTTCTGTGCTATAGAATTCTTTTCCAATTCAAATGCAACCCATATGCTATTTTTCCTTCAGGAACATTCAGAATAGAGACAAATAGAAATCATCAGCAATATGCAAATCAAGAAACTATTCCCAGTTAATGAGTATATATTGGCAGGCATTTTACCAAGCTTACTTAACAAAGCAAATTTCCTAAGAAATAAACTCGGTGAGACCCTATTATATAACATCTGAACATGTACATTTGCAAATCAGAAAAACAGAACTCTGAAATTAGCAACAAGTGCCTTGAAACAAGGGAAACAGCCATTTAAGGCCAGGCCAATAACAGCACTCAGTAGAATCCGAACAAGCAGAAAAGGGTGCAGAGCCAGAAAGAAATAATTCACTAATTTTCTATAAGGATAGATTGGAAGTTAATCCTTAAATACTGATATAGCATTTTTATTTATTCTCTATCGATCTATCATTTAGACACTGAGGTAACTGGACAGTAAACTATTGTTCTTGTTCATCAGTGTGAGTTCAGGCATTCTCAATCCTTTGATGAAATTTTCAAAAATTAGAAATAATTTCTCAAGTATTATCGTAGAGAGTTATCTCAGTCAATTCTACTGATTCAAAAATTGCAAAGGTAATTTGTAAAGGTAACCTTGGTATTCAGAATGAATGCAACAGATAAGCTTTTTTCCTTATAGAATTTTCCCCTAAAAGGCACATTTCTGTCTGATGTGCTATACAGCCTCCGAGCATACATTCTCTCTAATTTTATATTCCTAAGTACTAGTATAGTGACTAACATACATGGGCACTCAATAAGCATCTGTTTATGAGTGAATCAAAAGGCTGCCATAGTTCCTTTCAGCTAAACACCAAAGGTGAAGCAGTTGAGTGTTTTACTGATGGGTACATAGTCTATCTTGCTGTTGATGATAAATATCATACAATAAACCTATTGGTACAACAATGACTTTCATTAAATCAAACAGTTTGTGTGTGTGTGTGTGTGTGTGTTTGTGTGTGTGTGTCTTGATTCTTTACCAGTTGAGCCACAAGGGAAGCCCAAGAATACTGGAGTGGGTAGCTTATCCCTTCTCCAGTGGATCTTCCAGACCCAGGAATTGAACCAGGGTTTCCTGAATTGCAGGCGATTCTTTACCAACTGAGCTATCAGGGAAGCCCTTATATTAAACAGCTCATGTAAATACTGTTCCTTTTTTTTTTTTTTAAATAGTGATGTCTCTATAATTTTTTTAAAAGCGTGTTCTTGCAGAGAAGATGGATCTAAATGAGGTCAATGAGAACTCTGAGATAATACTTTCTCACTTCTGGTCTAGTTTGGAATCCAGAAAATAGTGGTAATGAAGATCAAAGATGTGGGGTTTCATGCAAACGAGCGTTCTTATCCAAAGGCATATCAGCTCAAGTTTGTACATGCTATTTATGAAACTTTCGATTCTTCATCTCTAAACCAAAGTGAGCCCCAAAATGCTTTTCTGAATCAAATTTAGATTGATTTGGGTCAGTATCTCAAAACTAGAATCTGAATGAGGATTCTTCATGTCAAATTTTAGTTAGGCTTTCTTAAAGCCATAAAGTATCCTCTTTACTCATGTGTTCCTCCAAAACTAGAAAAGTAGATATTTCTTTTTCTGATAAAGACATATGCCAAAGTCATAACTGCTACTTAAAATGGGGAAGATGGTAGGAAAAAATTAGTCTAATTAACACTTGGCAGAAATGCATCACTACACATATTTTTAATTAAAGTTTCTGAAACTAGACTCAATGTCAACACAATCAGTAGTTGTCAACATTTGTATTGACACATCAAGGTAAAATTGTAACTCTGGGATCAAAGAAGAGTAATGAGTTGTGACAGTAAAGAAGTCTTTTATTAATTTGCTGGTTGAGTTATGCACAGAAAACTCTTCTCAGATTAGAGTCAAGAGACGGTGCACACAAACACGATCAACTTGAAGGACTGAAATGCTAAATAGTTCAACTCTCATTAGTTTGATTAAAACAGCTTCTTTTATTCCTTAGAAAATATCCAGTCTTTGAGAGACCACATTTATTGTTCTCAGGCAATGCTTTTGTACAGTGGCTCTGAGTAATAAAATAGTTCTTAAGTTGGAACCAGAAGTATGCTAGCTTGTGGGAAGTCTAACCCAGTTCAAACCAGGAGGCAGGAGGGCTCAGAAATGACCTGAGAGCTGTAAATAGAACCCCTATCTACTGTCATACAGTCTGACCAGCAGAGAGAAAGGGTTGGCCAACTTTCCTATTTTATATTACTGTGCTAATTCAACCCTTTTATTACATGGAATGGAGACACAGTCATTGAGGTAAAAAATAAATAAGACAGATCATATGGATACACAAGGACCAACCCTTGCAGGTCTCAGGATCTGAGATAAATCTGTTAACCACGTTGTTGTTGTTCAGTGATTAAGTCATGTCTGGCTCTTTGCAACCCCATGAACTACAGCACACTAGGCTTCCCTGCCCTTCACTACCTCCTGGAGTTTGCTCAAACTCACGTCCATTGAGTCAGTGATGCCATCCAACCATCTCATCTTCTGCCACCCCCTTTTATTCCTGTCTTCAGTCTTTCCCAGAATCAGGGTCTGTTCCAATTAGTTGGCCCTTCACAACAGGTGGCCAAAGTATTGGAGCTTCAGCTTCACCATCAGCCCTTCCAATGAATATTCAGGGTTGATTTCCTTTCAGAATGACTTGTTTGATCTCCTTGCTGTCCAAGGGACTCTTAAGAGTCTTCTCTAGCACCTCTGTTCAAAAGCATCAATTCTTTGGCACTCAGCCATCTTTATGGTCCAAATCTCATATCCATACATGACTACTGGAAAAACTATAGCTTTGACTAGACAGACCTTTTTTGGAAAAGTGATATCTCTGCTTTTTAATACACTGTATAGGTTTGTCACAGTGATTCTTCAAAGGAGCAAGCGTCTTTTAATTTCTTGCCTGCAGTCACCATCCACATTGATTTTGGAGCCCACAAAAATGAAATCTGACACTGTTTCCACATTTCCCCCATCTATTTACCATGAAGTGATAGGACCAGATGTCATAATCTTTGTTTTATGAATGTTGAGTTTTAAATAAGCTTTGGCACTCTCCTGTTTCATCTTCATCAAGAGGCTCTTTAGTTTCTCTTCACTTTCTGACATTAAAATGGTATAATCTGCATATCTGAGGTTGTTGATATTTCTCCTGGCAATCTTGATTCCAGCTTGTACTTCATCCAGCCTAGCATTTCACATGATGTACTCTACATATAAGTTAAATAAGCAAGGTGAAAATATACAGCCTTGACGTACTCCTTTCCCAATTTTGAACCAGTCAGTTTTTCCATGTTCAGTTCTAACTGATGCTTCTTGTCCTCCATACAGGTTTCTCAGGAAGCAGATAATGTGGTCTGGTATTCTCATCTCATTAAGAATATTTTACAGTCTGTTGTGGTCCACACAGTCAAAGGGTTTCAGTTCAGTTCAGTTCAGTCACTCAGTTGTGTCCGACTCTTTGCGACCCTGTGAATCGCAGCACGCCAGGCCTCCCTGTCCATCACCAACCCCCGGAATTCACTCAGACTCATGTCCATTGAGTCAGTGATGCCATCCAGCCATCTCATCCTCTGTTGTCCCCTTCTCCTCCTGCCCCCAATCCCTCCCAGCATCAAGAGTCTTTTCCAATGAGTCAATTCTTCTCATGAGGTGGCCAAAGTACTGGAGTTTCAGCTTTAGCATCATTGCTTCCAAAGAAATCCCAGGGCTGATCTCCTTCAGAATGGACTGGTTGGATGTCCTTGCAGTCCAGGGGACTCTCAAGAGTCTTCTCCAACACCACAGTTCAAAAGTATCAATTCTTCGGCGCTCAACTTTCTTCACAGTCCAACTCTCACATCCATACATGACCACAGGGAAAACCATAGCCTTGACTAGACGGACCTTTGTTGGCAAAGTAATGTCTCTGCTTTTGAATATGCTATCTAGGTTGGTCATAACTTTCCTTCCAAGGAGTAAGCGTCTTTTAATTTCATGGCTGCAATCACCATCTGCAGTGATTTTGGAGCCCCAGAAAATAGAGTCTGACACTGTTTCAACTGTTTCCCCATCTATTGCCCATGAGGTGATGGGACCAGATGCCATGATCTTCATTTTCTGAGTGTTGAGCTTTAAGCCAATTTTTTCACTCTCCTCTTTCACTTTCATCAAGAGGCTTTTAGTTCCTCTTCACTTTTTGCCATAAGGGTGGTGTCATCTGCATATCTGAGATTATTGATATTTCTCCCGGCAATCTTGATTCCAGCTTGTGCTTCTTCCAGCCCAGCATTTCTCATGATGTATTCTGCATAGAAGTTATATAAGCAGGGTGACAATATACAGCCTTGATGTACTCCTTTTCCTATTTGGAACCAGTCTGTTGTTCCATGTCCAGTTCTAACTGTTGCTTCCTGACCTGCATATAGGTTTCTCAAGAGGCAGGTCAGGTGGTCTGGTATTCCCATCTCTTTCAGAATTTTCCACAGTTTTTGTGATCCACACAGTCAAAGGCTTCGACTTAGTCAATAAAGCAGAAATAGATATTTTTCTGGAACTCTCTTGCAGAAGTCAATTTTTTAAATTCCCTGGCTTTTTCTATGATCCAGCATATGTTGGCAATTTGACCTCTGGTTCCTCTGCCTGGTCTAAATCCAGCTTGTACATCTGGAAGCTCTTGGTTCATATACCGCTGAAGCCTAGCTTGAAGGATTTCAAATTAATCTTGTACTCCTTGTTCTCACTCTTGGCTGGTGAAACCAGCCACTCACAAGGTCCTGCTTTACTGGGGCTATCTGTTTTATCATCCTATGTCCTTATTTTTAGATGAGGAGACTACTTCCTACTACATAGGACTATTGCAAAGATTAATGCACAAATTACTAAAAAGTACTTACGGCAAGTGTACATTTTTCAAATCCATTCAGAGACTTCTCTTTCTTTCAATCTTCCAAACTTCCTGCCCCAATCTCATTCTCAGCTGATGACCTGCTTTATATTTCTGCAAATCCAAAACAATGAGAAGAGAATATCCATAAACTCCCACCACCACCTCACCTTGCTAACAAGCATCTGTGCCAAGCTATTCTGCCTCCCATCCTAGAACCACAGAGCAGGTCTGTCTGTGCATCCCACTGCTCATGCATCACGCCCCCTCCCTCTTTTCTACACAAGGTCACCACACCTGCAGTGTTCCTCTCTCTTCCCTGTATTATCATTTTCTCCTCTCTAGTGCATCATGCCCACCAGCACACAAACAAACTGTAATTTACCCTACCTTGAAAAAATAAAAATCAAAGACCTTCTCTTGACTCTCACATCTGCCTCTGGCTACCACCCCCTCTACCTTTTTCCCTTTAGGGCAGAACTTGCAGAAAGAATTGTTTATTCTTTTCCCAATTCCTCATGTCATATATTGTTTTGAAACCACTACCACTGAGCTTTCATTTCCCCATGGCTCCACCAAAACCACTGCTCCTGAAGCCATTAATAATTCCCACACCTCCAAACCCAGCTGTCTTCCTTGGCCATCTGCAGCATCTGCCTCTTCTCCTCCTTCATTCTGCCTTCCCACTCCTTGTTTCCCCCCATCTCCCTGGGTCTCAAGCTCAATTTCATATCCTGGTGTTTCTTCACCTCCCAGATCTCTAAATAGTGATGAGATCCAGAGGCAGTTATTAAACCTTTTTTATTCTCTACCTACTTTTCCCTAGTTAGTCTTCTTCTGTGTCATATGCTGGCATTCTCAAATATATGCCTGAAGGACAGTTTTCTCCACATTTAGCCTGCATTGCAGGAGACCTGGGTTCGATCTCTGGGTTAGGAAAATCTCCAGGAGAAGGGAGTGGCTACACACTCCAGTATTCTTGCCCGGAGAACCCCATGGACAGAGGAGCCTGGTGGGCTACAGTCCGTGGGTCGCAAAGAGCTAGACAAAATTGAGCAACTTTCACGTTCACTGTCACTTCATGCTTAGTAAGCACCACAAACCTATACCCGAATGAACATCTGATCATCGCCCCCCGCCACCCGCCCCGCTCCGAGGGAAACCTGCTTCCCCATGGTGTTCCTTGTTGCAGGAAAAGGCAATTTTATCCTTCCAGTTGTTCTGTCAGTCTTGATTCCCCTCTTCCTTTGAACTCCACTTATAAATGGTCAGCAAATCCTGTCAGATCCATCTTTAAAATATGTCCAAAGCTTACCACCATGACTCCGACCTCCATCCCAGCCTCCATTGTCTGCCCCCTGGGGTGTTACAGTAGCTTCCCAGCCACCTGGGCCCCAGTAGTCTGCCCTCGGCATGTCAGCCAGAGGGAGCTTTTAATAAAAGAAATCAGAATATGTCACTTTCCTACTTCCCACATCCAGGGACTCTCATTTGACTTGATGGTAAAGGCTGAAGTCACTACAGTGGCCTCTAAATAATGCCCAACACAAACCAGCCCTTCCCTCCACTCATCAGCCTCTGTCCTTGTCTCCTCTATTCTCCTTAGTCTGCAACCCAGCCTTTCTGGTTGCTCAGGGCCTTGGCACTGGCTGTTCCCTGGGCCTAGAATGCTTTTCCATGTGACTCATTACCTGACCTCTCCTTGGATGCTAATTCAAATATCACGTTCTCCTGATAGACGTCAGGGGTCCTCCTGACCACTGCTTTCAAAATTCAACTCTCAGACTTCCCTGGTGATTCAGTGGTTAAGAATCCATCTTCCAATTCAGGGGACACAGTTTTGGATTCCTGGTAGGGGAGGATCCCACATGCCACAGGGCAACTATGCCCATATACCACAACTACTGAAGCCTGCATGCCTAGAGCCTGTGCTCCACAACAAGAGAAGCCACCGCAATGAGAAGCTCACACACAGCAACAGAGAAAGCCCGCGCACAGCAATGAAGACCCAGTGTGGTCAAAAGTAAATTAATCAATTTTTAAAAATCATGCTATCGTCCTGTCCACCCCCCTTTCCTGCTTTATTATCCTTCATAGCATTCATCACCATTTAGTATACTTCTTATCTCACTTGTTTGAAAAATTGCCTCCATGTGAGAATGGAAGTTTCATGAGAGCAGGGTTTTGTTATGTTTTGTTTCTGCATTTTCAGCATGTGGAAAAATGCTTGGAACAAAGTAGGCCCTCAAGAAATATTCAAATAGTGACTGGCGCATGGTAAATGTTTCATAAACATCAGCAATAATTGTCTTCTGCTCTCAACTGACCAATTTTACTTCTCTGAGCAGAAGGCAGTTCATGGGGAAATTTCAGTTTCAAGAGAACGTGCTATAAAGAGGAACGAAACTGAGTCATTTGTAGAGATGTGGATGGACATAGAGGCGGTCATATGGAGTGAAGCCAGTCAGAAAGAGAAAAATAAAGGTTGTATATTAATGTACATATGTGGAGTCAGGAAAAATGGTACAGACGAACCTATTTGCAGGGCAGGAATAGAGACACAGCCGTAGAGAGCAGACATGTGGACACAGAAAGGAAAGGGGAGGGTGCGACGAACTGATAGAGTATCATTGACAATATAAACCAAGTGTGTAAAATAGCTAGCTAGTTGGGAGCTGCAATATGGCAAGAGGAGCTCAGCTCAGTGATCTGTGATGACCTAGAGGGGTGGAATGTTGAGGGTGGAGGGAGGCTCAAGGTGGGGGATGTATATATACTTATAGCTGATTCACTTTGTTGTGCAGCAGAAACTAATACAATATTGCAGAACGATTATACTCCAGTTAAAGAGAGAGAGAGAGAACAAGGGCTAAGCAAACTCCCAGGGTGTCTGTTTCTATGTTTTTGCAGAGCAAACAGCAGTCTGCTCATACCGCAGCCAGGGCATTCCACCCTGGCCTTCCACCTAAATTCCACCCTGAGAAGCTGGTGAACTGTGCACGCTGCTGGCCCCCTCTGCCCCGCCCCCCCTTTGTCACCCCTGGGGACAGAAGGGAGGGATCAAGGGCTACTGTGACAGAAAAGATCAGAACAACAATGGATGGAACCCAAAGCATCTAGAAGAATCAGTAGGCTGTTAATGGCAGTTCTCTCTGGGAGGGTTTTGTTTTGTTTTGTTTTGTTTTTAATATTCTGTGATAAACAAATAGAAGAAAAAGGGTTGAAAACTTCATTTTATAAAAATGAGAAAGAAAAGTTACATTCGGAGATTCTTCTGCCAGCAGCATATCTCCAGAAAGTCCAAAATAGCAAGTGCCCTGAGACTGGAACCTGCTGCCCTGGGGGTGCCTGTGTCCTGAAAGAGGGCTGGAAATGCATCCATTCCAACATCCGAGGGCCGGAGGTTCACCCTACTTGTTTCGCTTGCTGTGATGCTGTGAGCACCAAGCAATATTCTGATAATTTAGTATCTCAGGAAAATTGCCTACAGGGAGAGGCACGCGAGCATTCATCTTGCTGAGAGTTACATTTTCTTCATTAAAAATTAATATATTAGCTTTCTGAATTCGGCTTTTAAGATGATGAAATTTTTTTTGGCAGATCCTAGCTGAGAACAAGCTCAAAGCCATTTTATTCAGAAATCCTATTTCCTTCTGGCTAACATGTTTGCCCTTGTATGTCCCTGGCTGAATGTGAGCCCTGCATCTTACCTGGTAGTAAAAAGTGGCCCTGAATTTCAGGTAACAGCTGCAACCAATGACCGAGCCCCTGATGAAAGATCAAATATTTTGTTGATACTATGATGAGCAAGAGAAGGGAGACTCCACTGAAAGAAGCAAATGTGTTTATGATGACAGAGAAGTAACTAAACCTCACTTTGGTGGATGGCTGCATGTTAAAAATTTATATCATGCCTGTAGCTAAAAATTGTAATCTCCTTCTTGGCGAGTGAATGATACAATTTATGCCTAGCAATATCTCTATAATTTTATTTGCATAAAAATCTCCAGGGGAGCTTATTTTAATTGGAGTCCTAGAACCCACTCTCAAACTCTGCTTTTGGTCAGCACAAGAGAGTGGACCTTGTTTGGCAACTCAGTTCTGCACCTTGAAATCCAGCAAGGCTCGGCCCCTCTCCTTGTTCTGTCTCCTCAGTCTGTTTCTGCTCCTCTTGTCTCCTGCGTGCATGCCTGCTCAGTCACTCAGTCGTGTCCTACTCTTTGCGACCCTATGAACTATAGTTCACCAGGCTCCTCTGTCCATGGGATTCTCCAGGCAAGAACACTGGAGTGGGTTTCCCTGCCCTTCTCCAGGGGATCTTTCTAACCCAGGGATCAAACCCAGCTCTCATGTGTCTCCTGCAATGCAAGTGGGTTCTTTACCCCCTGACCCACCTGAGAAGCCCCTTGCCTCTCTGATCTATTTGTCCTGTAGCTCCTCCCCTACCCCTCAGGTCTGATGTCTGTTAAGCCTCCTTCAGACCTCAGCTCAGCTTCTATCTTTGGTCCATTCTTTCTCCTCAAATCTGTGGTTTGTGATCATGCCAACCCTGATTTTAGGCCCATGATGGAATGAGAATAGAGGCTGGGAGCCATTGCCATAGGAAAACTATGTATTCAAGTTTAGAGTCCAGGAAAGAAATAAAGGACTCTGCATTTTAAAATAACTCCAGGAGATTCTGATATACTGTGTGTATCGTGGGAGGTCTTTGGATCACATTTTGAGAAACACTTTAAAAGGCAATATACATTTTTCAAATTACAGATCTTAATCCACTAGGGGGCCATGACATCAATTTAATGGGTCACTACAGTATTAAAAAATAATGACTAGACCAGGACAAAACAGAATAGACCAGAGTGTTACTGAGTCCAAGTTCATACTGCTTATTGCACAACAGGCCAATAAATCAAGAGATGAGTTGTCGGGGCTTCGTTTATACTAAAGAGGGAGGGGTGGGGATAAAGTCCTGGTTCCCCAGAATCTGGAGGGTATATGTTAATTTCTTTCTTCCTGCATTTATTCACAGGCGGGAAATGGCAACCCGCTCCAGTGTTCTTGCCTGGAGAATCCCAAGGACGGGGGAGCCTGGTGGGTTGCCGTCTATGGGGTCACACAGAGTCAGACACGACTGAAGCGACTTAGCAGCAGTAGCAGCAGCATGGTTCAGGGTGCTTCTTGTGAGCTAAACAAAGGTAGCTCATTCCCTGGGAGGCAGGGTTCCCAGAGATAAGCCATTACAAATAATTTAAGCTTATAGACAACATCCCTTTAGTGATTAACTTATAATGAAATAGAAAGGCTCTTCCCTGTTATAAAAGTACATCATGGAAAATAAAATGTATTTCTTATTATGTGTGTGTGCTAAGTTACTTCAGTTGTGTCCGACTCTTTTTGACCCTATGGACTGTAGCCAGCCCTTCAGGACCCTCCAGGCACGTCCAGACTCCTCTGTCCATGGGATTCTCCAGGCAAGAACACTGGCGTGGGTTGCCATGATCCCAGGAGATCCTCCCAACCCAGGGATTGAACGCGTGTCTCTTACATCTCCTGCATTGGCAGGCAGGTTCTCTACCACTAGCACCACCCTGGAAGCCCATTTCTTATTATAGGTTACAGTTAAACAAACCAAAAAGGAAAAGCCCTGGCTTAAAGGATAGACTTAGGAATCACAAACATGAAAAAAATTCTTCATCAAATGCTGATTTTGCTTTCCATACTGGAAAAGTAGGTAATTTGTCTCTATCTTTCTTTTTTTAAAAAAAAGATTTATTTATTTTATTTTTGGCTGTGCTGGGTCTTCATTGCTGCGTGCACTTTCTCTAGTTGCAGAGAATGGGGCTACTCTCTAGTGGTCAGCAGGCATCTGCTTGCAGTGGCTTCTCTCGTTGCTGAGCACAGGCTCTAGTCATGCAGGCTTCAGAAGCTGTGATGCATGGGCACAGTGGTTTTGGCTCCTGGGCTCTAGAGTGCAGGCTTAGTGGTCGTGGTGCACAGGCTTAGTTGCTCTGCAGCATGTGGCATCTTCCCAGACCAGGGATCAATCGAACTGGTGTCCTTTTCATTGTAAGGTGGATTCTTAACCACTGGACCACCAGGGATGCCCTGTCCCAGACTTTTTTATGCTCATACACTCTTCTGGGCCAGTGGTATCTCAAGTTCTGACAGTGTGTGGTTCACCGTTGCTAAGGCAATTTTGATTTTAGTTCTATCCAATTGCAATTCCTTAACAAACATGGCCCTCCTCAGTCTCTAAGCTCAATTCGAGATTTAATTAGACAGGGTTACAAACCCCTCTTAATTTAGACAGCATTTATGCAAAGATTATTTTATAGCATTTTCTATTTAATTCCTTAATGTAACAGTGGAGAGAAATAGCAATCTGTAAGACTGATTTTAACTGTTTATCAAATCATTCAGGAAGTATTCATAGGTGATCAGAAAGCTTCAGATCCCAGGTGATGATAGAGTGATGGAAAGGAGTGAGATGACTGGGCTGGCAAGCCTGGAGTCCTGTTCCTGGCTCCCTGCTGGCTTCATCTTGCTTGGGAATATGCCCATGTATCCTGCAGAAAGGATGGGAAGTGCTGGGGGAGCCAGAGCAACAGCAGGATAAAGAGGTTAATATGAGGGGGATCTTCATGTAGGAGCAGATGGCTGGGATTGAAGATTCCAAGAATAGGTACCATGACATGATCTAAGAGGTCTATTTGGGACCAGCCACCCTGAAGTGATCACCAGTTAAAGATGCAGATCAGACAAGCCATACTATTGTAAAGACCAGCAAGACCCAGGGGATACCTACCGCAGGAACCCAGTAAGATGCATCATAGATCTTTTAGGAAGGAAGAGACAGCACTCTGGAACCTGATAATTTGCCCAGAGAGACCAAGTCATCCAAAATATATGCTTTATACTAGCCCCCTGGGAAACTGGACTGTGAATAATCTGATTCAGGAGATTGTTTAAACCCTAAGAGACAAAAACTTTAATTAGCAAGTTAATTAGTAAGTGTTTCTAGTACCTAGGGAGGGGCTGAGGCTTATGGAAAATTAACTCCATTTTTTTTTTTTTTGTCCATTTGAATATAGAGTCTGAGTTATTTGTAACCTTGCTATGTTGACTGAGAAAAACACACATGAAACTCCAAGGAAAGTTCTTTCCTGCACTTTTGCTTTATTGCAAACTAAGCTTAGTTGGGGAGGCAAAGGGCTGGGTGGACCCAATTCCCCATCTATGAGCTCAAGTGTCACTGTCCATCCTTTAAAGTTATGCCCTGTGGGTATTTATCTCACCCACAGTGAATCACTCCTCAAACGTCTTCCTCTTCCCTAATTCCTAGTGACTGAACGGTAAGGTGTGTATGACCTTCTATAACTAGAAGTCCAGAGAGTTCAGGCCTGTTTGATTCAGTGGCCCAGCCATGCTACTAAGTCTCTGGTATGTTATCATTAATGTTGTCTTAACTCTCAGGCAAAAGTGGAAACAGTGACAGATTTTATTTTCTTGGGCTCCAAAGTCACTGCAGACAGTGACTGCAGCCATGAAATTAAAAGACATTTGCTCCTTGGAAGAAAAGCAATAATAAACCTAGACAGAGTATTAAAAAACAGATACATTACTTTGAGACAAAGGTCCATATAGTTAAAGCTTTGGTTTTCCAGTAGTTGTGTACAGATATGAGAGTTGGATCAGAAAGAAGGCTGAGAGCTGAAGAATTGATGCTTTCAAATTGTAGTGCCGGGGACTTCTTTAGAGTCCCTTGGATAGCAAGGAGATCAAACCAGTCAATCCTAAAGGATATCAACTCTGACTATTCACTGGAAGGACTGATGCTGAAGCTCCAAAACTTTGAACACCTAATGCAAAGAGCTGACTCATTGGAAAAGACCCTGATGCTGGGAAAGATTGAGGGCAAGAGGAGGAGGGGATGACAGATGGTGAGATGGTAGGATGGCATCACCAAATCAATGGACATGAATTTGAGTCAGCTCTGGAAGATAGTGAAGGACAGGAAAGCCTGACATGCTGCAGTTTGTGGGGTTGCAAACAGTCAGACGTGACTTAGCTGCTGAACAACAACAACTCTCAGGCTGGGAGAAGATGACTGAGGAGGCAGACATAATGGTGTCCTTAGGAAGCAAGACCATTTCTTCCTGTGCTTCCCAGCAGCTCTCAGCAGATTTCTCTAGAATCTCATTAGCAGAATTTTGTCACCAGCCTATTCCTAGCCAAATGCTGGCAAGGGTGATGGAATTACAAGATGACTTAATCTATCTTCAATAAAATTAGTATTGTGGGATCAATAGCTACCCATTCCCCTTTCCCATTTTTCCTGCTCTAGTAAAGTATGATTCATTTCTCCCCAGCCCTTGAAATCTTGAGTACTTTCTTGGAGGGAGTGTCCCCTAATCTCTTCTGAAAACTTCAGGCTGGTAGCATCATACCGTTCACTGTGTGGAAGCTTCTGGTGCAGAGAGGAAGAGACTTCAGGACCTGAGGGTGGAGCAGGCTGGGAACTCCACTGAGGAGTTCTGACTCCAGCCAAGAGCTCACTCTATTTATTTCTCTTTTCCTCCCAATATTATAATCATTTAAAAAAAAAGAAAAAGGAATCTTTCACTGTGGGAGCTAATCTTCCACCTCATGTTCGAAGCCTGTTATGTCAAGAGAATGAGCCTCTGCCTCCCGGTCTGGGTTCACCCCCTACAGCTTTCTCCTCCTAACTTCCAACTGATTTGCCACAATAAGCCACACGTTGTGATGTGTGCTTACCAGCTCGACCTAAGCTAGCCAGCCATGGGATCAAACCATCACGCTAATTGTTAAATATTTATTGGAGTAGAAAATGGGGAGACTCAAACAACAATCAGGGAAGAAGCTGGATCCATACACAGCCAAGGCCTGCAGAGATGAACTCAGAAGGAGGGAGAGAGGAACTTGGTGCTATGTCTGATGTCTGTGAAACTCTAAGTTCCAGGCCATGAGACTTGCCTCAGTTCTCATTGCTACTTGAACTCTAATAATGTGGAGCTGAAAAGGAAATGACTTGCACATTATCTGTACAGAGTATAGTTTACTTTATAGCTACAGAGCTCTACTATAGTCATTAATGGTCAACTATTATTATAATTCCAAATACATAGTTACAAAATATTACCTCCATTAGAAAGTACACATATTAACTTAATGAACAGAAGAAAACATTCACAAAAACTTATTTTTTTTCCAGCTAATAATGTAAAACTTGTACCTTACTGAAAAATTATAAAATGCAAAAACATGGCAAGAATAAAATAGCTGTAATTCCAGTGCCATCACTGGTTATAATCTGCTTTGTCTCACTCAAATAATTTTCCTATGCATATACCCACACATACACACACACATGCATGCTTATACTCATTGAGAATATAATACATTTTATTGTTCAGTCGCTCAATCTTGTCCAATTCTTTGTGACCCCATGGACTACAGCATGCCAGGCTTCCCTGTCCATCAACATGTCCCAGAGTTTGCTCAAATTCATGTCCATTGAGTCAATGATGCCATCAAACCACTTCATCCTCTGTCCTCCCCTTCTCCTCCTACCTTCAATCTTTCCCAGCATCAAGGTCTTTCCCAATGAGTCAGTTCTTTGAATCAGCTGGCCAAAGTATTGGAGCTTCAGCTTCAGTCCTTCCAATGAATATTCAGGGTTGATTTCCTATAGGAATCACTGGTTCAATCTCCTTGCTATCCAAGTGTCTTCTCCAGCACCATAGTTTAAAAGCATCAGTTCTTTGGTGCTCAGCCTTTTTCATCGTCCAGCTCTCACATCCATACATGACTACTGGAAAAACCATCAGTCAGTTCAGTTCAGTTGCTCAGTTGTGTCGGACTCTTTGCGACCCCATGAATCGCAGCACGCCAGGCCTCCCTGTCCATCACCAACTCCCAGAGTTTACCCAAACTCATGTCCATCGAGTCAGTGATGCCATCCAGCCATCTCATCCTCTGTCATCCCCTTCTCCTCCTGCCCCCAATCCCTCCCAGCATCAAGAGTCTTTTCCAATGAGTCAACTCTTCGCATGAGGTGGCCAAAGTACTGCAGTTTCAGCTTTAGCATCATTCCTTCCAAAGAAATCCCAGGGCTGATCTCCTTCAGAATGGACTGGTTGGATCTCCTTGCAGTCCAAGGGATTCTCAAGAGTCTTCTCCAACACCACAGTTCAAAAGCATCAATTCTTTGGTGCTCAACTTTCTTCACAGTCCAACTCTCACATCCATACATGACTACCGGAAAAACCATAGCCTTGACTAGACGAACCTTTGTTGGCCAAGTAATGTCTCTGCTTTTGAATATGCTATCTAGGTTGGTCATAACTTTCCTTCCAAGGAGTAAGCGTCTTTTAATTTCATGGCTGCAGTCACCATCTGCAGTGATTTTGGAGCCCATAAATAAAGTCTGACACTGTTTTCACTGTTTCCCCATCTATTACCCATGAAGTGATGAGACCGGATGCCATGATCTTCGTTTTCTGAATGTTGAGCTTTAAGCCAACTTTTTCACTCTCCATTTTCACTTTCATCAAGAGGCTTTTGAGTTCCTCTTCACTTTATGCCATAAGGGTGGTGTCATCTGCATATCTGAGGTTATTGATATTTTTCCCAGAAATCTTGATTCCAGCTTGTGTCTAGGTTTATCATTGCTTTTCTTTGAAGGAGCAAATGTCTTTTAATTTCATGGCTGCAGTCACCATCCACAGTGATTTTGGAGCCCAAGAAAAGAAAGTCTGTCACTGTTTCCATTGTTTCCCCATCTATTTGCAATGAAATGATGAGACTGGATGCCATGATCTTCATTTTTCGAATGTTGAGTTTTTTCACTCTCCTCATTCACCCTCATCAAGAGGCTCTTTAATTCCTCTTCGCTTTCTGCCATAAGGGTGGTATCATCTGCATATCTGAAATTATTGATATTTCTCCTGGCAATCTTGATTCCAGCTTGTGTTTCATCCAGCCCAGCATTTCACATGATGTACTCTGCCTACAAATTAAATAAGCAGAGTGACAATATATAGCCTTGATATACTTACTCCCTTTCCCAATTTTGAACATACTATCTTATAAGTTGCTTTTTTTTCACTTTAAAGTATATCATGAACACTTTCCCATTTCATTAATTATTTCTCTTGAAATGTATTTTGGTTTTTCCTTAATAATTATTAGTCATCATGATGAACCTGCTATGTTTGGGGGAACTTGTGTTTTGTATACACAGAAATTATGGGAAAAAAAAAATGGACTAGAGCCCAGATCTGTAGATTTTTAGCTTACATTCTAACAAACCATTCTACCTGATGCCTTTCATTTTCTCAAGTTTTCTGACCTTTTACATAATAATAGGACCACTCACTTGCCATCAGAAATGGTTGTAAACCCTGTTTTTTAAATTGCCATCAGCACGTCAGTCTCCTAATCTGAAGTTATTTTGATTGTCCAGATAAATGTCCTTTGATTGGGGTCTGAGAGAAGATTCTTTTTCACAAGCCTTTCTTTGGGGAAACATCTTGCCCCAGTATGTTTTCCTAGTCCCTGAGGGCACATTGTTAATTCTGGGTACACACTGGCCCCTTTCTGCCAAACGGTAACACTTTCATCCCCCTTTCTTCCTGCCTAGCTGGGTCCTGCTGCCCCCAGCACTAGATGGTAAGTACCACTGTATGTGCAAATAATGCCACAGAGACCAGGGATATGAATGGGAAAGATGTGTTTAGAGAGTCCAAGGTGGAGTTATATATACATAGTTCTATATACTGGAATTTGGTGTAAAATCTTGACTTCAGCATTGAGAACTGCCAACCATTTGACATAATGTTGCCCAGTGTCCTTCCTGTCAAAATGATCCATGATGAGTGTCTTCATTTCGTTATCATGGTCGTAATGCAGATTCCCTGATGTTGGGTAGTCACCTGTGTGGGAGCATTACTCATTTAATGAATATATACTAGGAGTCTGCTGGTGGCCAGTCATGAAGGAGGATGCATCAGGCAGACGCAGAGCTACCTGCAAGGAGTTAGAGTCTGGCAAGGATGCCCACGTCTAAACAGGTGAGTCCAGCATGGTGTCATAAAGGCCAGGCATGCACGAAGGGAGTGGGCTGAGGGGGCTGTGACCGCACCAAGGGGACACTTAACCCAACACTTAACCGCCTCCTGGGGAGGGGGTGGCAGCCAGGGAAAGCCTCCCAGAGGACGCCGTCTAGGCTGAGAATGGAAGGACTGCAGGGGTGGCCAGAGAAGACAGCAAGGGTGGGAGGAGTTGGGGGAGATACGACAGTAGGACGGTGACACCTGAAAACTCACAAAAGTCGCGAGCCATACAGATTCTTAAGGAGACTGTGGAGGGCTGCTCTTGTGCTTTCAGACATTCAACACACCCTACTCCAGGCCCCAGCTGTTCAAACCCTGAGAGAAAACATGTAGTGCTTGTCACTTAAAGGCATTCAGCAGGACAGAATTTCATTTATGGTATGTTTTATGGAGAGCGTTCCTAGCAAGCTTAGTGGTACGTTGACACTTGTTGTCCAGTCACTAAGTCATGTCCAGTTCTTTGCGACCCCATGGACTGCAGCACGCCAGGCTTCCCTGTTCTTCACTATCTCCCTGAGTTTGCTCAAACTCATGTCCATTGAGTCGATGATGCCATCCAACCATCTCATCCCCTGATGTCCCCTTCTCCTCTTGCCCTCAATCTTCCCAGCATCAGGGTCTTTTCCAATGAGTCGGCTCTTCACATTAACATTTAGACACCACTAACTTGAGAGCTTTTGATTGCCCCCATGAAACAATTATATTCAGGTAGCTAAATTCTGGGATAAAAGAAAATCCCAATTGTACATCAACTAAACTTCAACAAAAATAAATAATAAGAAGAAAAGAAAATCCCAGCAAATACTTTGATCCACTATACAACAGAGATGTCCTGTGGTGCATAGGGATACTTACCACTGGGCTTTTTGCTTTTATTATTGTCCCATTTTAACAGGTTTTTATCTTCTCTCTGTCCATGAGAATGTCAGATGTCTCTCCTCCCAAATGTCAGTATCCCTGCATACAGGATTTCTCTCCTCCTCCAATCAGATGTGGCCTTGAAACATAGGACCAGGTTTGCTATAAGTACATGCAATATAAAAACATACAGTCTGTGAGTGAGGAATTCTCCTCTGAAAAATAAATTTCTGCCATTGGGCCTGAATATTGGGAGCATTTATGGTTTTCACTATTTCCAATCATTTTTCATTCCTTTGCAGTTGTGTTCTAAAGAGGAAAGCTTTCTAAGTAACTGAATTTATTTAGAAAGGTGAGGACCTCTGTGTTCTGAATACTGCCCATCTCATGTCTATTTCCTGATCTGTGGGCCTGTAAACATTCAGTGGGGTTGCAAGGACAGGGAATTGCCCTGATGGGTCAGAGTTGTAAGGTGGGGGCCAGAAACCTTATGATCCATGGATTAAGGGTGGTTTGTAGAGGGAAGCCAGAGAGGCCAGAAAAAAGCAGTTCAGTTCCAAAGAAAACTTCTAAAGTATCAAATCCAAGAGGTGAGTTAAAAGCTGCAAACCAAATAGACAAGAGACTGGTAGTTACTTATCACTTTTTATTGTGATTATGCTGTGTGATAAACAACCCCAAACTCAACAGTTGCAACAATAAACTTTCATTTCTTCATCTGTCTGTTAGGTGATTTGTGGCTCTGCTTGGCTTGGTTGGACTTGGTTGGGCTTGTCTAGACTTGGGTACAAGGATTTGGGTCCACATGGAGCAAGCAAATTGAGCAGTCATTAGCCAGAGTTTGTGGTCCTGGCCGAGCAGAGGAGGACAAAAGAGGAAACAGAAACAGATGATGCTTCTGTTCAGAATTTGCATCTGTCAAGAGAGGAAACAGAAACATATAATCCTACTCAGAACTTGTATCTGTCATTTCCTCCAGATGGCCCAATCCAGAGTCAATGGGTGGGGAAGACCACAGGGTGAACAGGAAAGGAAGGAAGAATTGTGGCGAAGGAAGAATTGTGAGCAAGTAACACATTCCACCACGATAGTTGGTAAGAAGAAATTTATTGGGAAATGCAAAGAGGGTGGAGGCTTAACATTTCAGGATATTGAAATGCAGATGAGAGAGCACCAGTAAGCTCTGGTTGACAGAGGCCTTTCTTATTGGGCCTGGTCACCTGAGAGGCCTGTTAAGGCCACAGAGTTGGGTGGGACAGCAGGTTCTATGAAAAGGCTTGCTTAGGTGGGATGACCAGCCCACCTAAGCAAGGCACCTGTGCTCTTCTGAAAGTTTATCTCACAACTAGGGGCTTGCTCTTGTTACCTTTCAGCATTCAGGACTCTTCGTCTTCATTGGGGATGAAAGCAGTCCTTTTCTGGCTGGGTGCACAAATACAAATTTACCAACTGGACCACAGTTAAATTTAATTGGATACTTTAACAACAACAAAAACTGATCGACTCACCTAGTAAGTATTCAGGGATTCTAGTCGCAGTCCACATTATTCCCCTTCATGTCTTTTTCCTAGAATTACAGTTGTGTTTTTTTTTTTGCTTTTATTTTTTTTTTAATTTTTAAACTTTACATAATTGTATTAGTTTTGCCAAATATCAAAAAGAATCCTCCACAGGTATACATGTGTTCCCCACCCTGAACCCTCCTCCCTCCTCCCTCCCCATACCATCCCTCTGGGTCATCCCAGTGCACTAGCCCCAAGCATCCAGTATCGTGCATCGAACCTGGACTGGCAACTCGTTTCATACATGATATTTTACATGTTTCAATGCCATTCTCCCAAATCTTCCCACCCTCTCCCTCTCCCACAGAGTCCATATTTTGCAATATCATCAGTAACTCTCTACCATGATGATCATCACGTAAACTGTGAAGGCGATACCGTTCTCTCTGGCACCTTGACTTGAACATGTACCCCAGTGTTCCTCGCAGCACTGTTTATAATAGCCAGGACATGGAAGCAACCTAGATGTCCATCAGCAGATGAATGGATAAGAAAGCTGTGGTACATATACACAATGGAGTATTACTCAGCCATTAAAAAGAATACAGTTGAATCAGTTCTAATGAGGTGGATGAAACTGGAGCCTATTATACAGAGTGAAGTAAGCCAGAAAGAAAAACACCAATACAGTATACTAACGCATATATATGGAATTTAGAAAGATGGTAACGATAACCCTGTATGCGAGACAGCAAAAGAGACACAGATGTATAGAACAGTCTTTTGGACTCTGTGGGAGAGGGCGAGGGCAGGATGTTATGGGAGAATGGCATTGAATCATGTAAATTATCACATGTGAAACGAATCGCCAGTCCAGGTTTGATGCATGATACAGGGTGCCTGTGGCTGGTACACTGGGATGACCCAGAGGGATGGGATGGGGAGGTAGGTGGGAGGGGGGTTCAGGATGGGGAACACGTGTACACCTGTGGCGGATTCATGTCAATGTATGGCAAAACCAATACAATATTGTAAAGTAAAAAAAAAGAAAGAAAGAAAATCCCAAGTCATCTGAGTTATCTATTGTGTTGTCAATACGGGCACCTTCACCTGTATGTTTCTTGCTTCCTTCTCCCATCTATTCCTGCCTACACCTGGCACTTATCACCTCTCACCTGAACAGTTGCAAGCACCCTAATCAGTCACTCCACTCCACTTTGGCATTACATTATGGGATTTTTTTTTTCCCTTAAACTTTAATTTTGACATATTTTTGGTTCTACAGAAAAGTTTTAAGAAAAGTGCCAAGAATTCAAGACTATCTTTCATTCAGATCCTTCAAATATTAATATTTTATCACATTTTATATTTTTTTCTCTCTGGGTAGATAGATAGATACACATACATCCCACATATGTGTAGTTGATATATATATTACATACACATACATAATTAATTAATGCATCTATATTTCTGAACCATTCGTCAGTTGCAGAAATATGTCCTTTTACCCCTAAATGCTGAAGAGGACATTTCCAAATATCCTCCCTAACACTCTGCCTCACTTGCCTTTTAGATAAACCCATTATATTATGTAATCCTTATTCTCTGCCTGCCTTCCCACTTGACTACTTGCTTATTGTCTGTTACCATGATTTCCAGAAACTGCCTGTTGGACTGAGTTCCCTCCAACACTAACATGCGGCTCTGTCTTCTGATGTCCGAACTCCCCTTCAATAGGTGCACTTTTACATCTGGATTCTTTCCAAGTTATCCTAACTTGCCTTTCCTGGCCCTAGGTAGCCATACAATCTCTCATCCCTGCAGAGTATTAGCTAATTAAACAACCATATGTGTAGCCTGTTGATTTCTGGCTCAATCACAGCCTGACAGGAGCTCTCTAGAGAATACTGAAGGGCTCTAGACTTAGTGCTGTACTGCTCAACTTTTTTATTTTTATATTTTAATCAAGGACTAAAGGAAACTAGAAAAAGAATACTCATCAAATTTTCAGATGATCTGCAGCCTTGGGAAATAGTAACTATGAATGAGTGAAAGTCGCTCAGGTGTGTCTGGCTCTTTGCAACTCCATGGATTATACAGTTCATGGAATTCTCCAGGCCAGAATGCTGAAGTGGGTAGCCGTTCCCTTCTCCAAGGGATCTTCCCAACCCAGGGATTCGAACCCAGGTCTCCCACATTGTAGGTGGACTCTTTACCAGCTGAGCCACCAAAAGGAGTCAGACTTTTGATATTTTGAGAATATTCTAAGACTACTATGAAAGGGCAAAACAAATAATATGAGTATTAATGTTAATACTTTATTGTCTTATTAAGTGTACTTAATAATACTTTATCAATACATTATTATACAGTATTAATACTTTATTAATACATTATTAAGTGTAATGACCTTTACTTAGGTTCTAAAATGTAACTTCTCAAGTACAGGAAAGGAAAAATCTGGTTGTCGGTGATTTACACTTGACAATCCAGCAATATAGAACCACCAATAGTTCCTTTTTACACCATGCTGTCTCTCATTCTCTGGGCCTTCCCTTGACATTTTTCTTTCATCTAGAAAGTCTTTCCCAGTTCTTTCATCTACTCGAGTCTTTCTCATATTGTAAGACTCAGACAGCCACCTCCTTCAGAGGTCTTGTTCCTCTTCTATGGCTCCTATGGCTCCTCCATCATCGTACTGATCATATTAGATAGCCTTTGATCATCGCCCATAAGGAGGCTGTGAGAACTCTGAGATCTGGATTAGATCGTCTTCATATTTTCTACCTAGTGCTTAGCCCAGGCCATAGCAGATAGGAAATAATAAGTGAAAGTGCTGAAACAGTCTTGGTCTTCTTCATAGCTTTCTCTTGTTCTTTGGGCTCATTCCTGGAAGACCTAAAATTGCTCCAAGTTTTCATTCTGGATATCACCTCTTTAACCTGTGTTGCAACCTTGCCTGTTTCTGCTTGAAACCATTTCACTATGGATCTTGGTTTTTATCTTGACTTGCTCCTTAGCTGTTAAATTTCTATTTTTCCCTTGCTTTCTGGCCTGCCCTCATTCAGGACTCCTTTTTCCATTTCTCCTTAGCCTGGGCCCCCAAACTTAGGACAAGGGCCAGCCTGGTTCACTTCTCTGTCCACATGCCCAGATTCTGTTCCAGAGACCCAGCAAATGTAAGAGACATTTCCTTAACTAGCCCTCCCTTGTCCCCTCTCCCTTCCCACTGCACAGTATAGTTCTCTTGGCCAGGATGGTGGCTGGAACAGCAATTTCTAGGGCTTTAGTTGATCCTGGATACCAAATATTCTTGGCTTCCCAGGTGGCATTAGTGGTAAAGAACCTGCCTGCCAATGCAGGAGACATAAAAAATGTGAGTTTGATCCCTGGGTCAGGAAGATCCCCTGGAGGAGAGCATGGCAACCCACTCTAGTATTCTTGCTTGGACAGTCCCATGGACAGAGGAGCTTGGTGGGCTACCATCCATATGATTGCAAAGAGTTGGACATGACTGAAGTGACTTAGCATGCACACACACCAAATATTCTATAGAGTGTACCCTATGAGAGAAGTCAGGCTACATAATTTCTAAGGTCTCTTTAGCTTCTGCAATTCTGATTCCACAAACATATAAAGCACCCATTTCAGCCTATTTTCTAGTTGCCTGATTGGTCCTACTATATTCCAGACTCCTTGCATATACGGATATTTTATCTTATTCACATTTTCTACACTTAGAAGGATACACACATTACAAACAGATTTACTCAATAGGTATCTGTTGGGAAATGAATGGATGAATTGATGAAAGGATCAAACAAGAACCCGTGAACTTCTCTAGGAGTTTTTTTGTGATCTTGAGAAGGTCCTCATTTTTTTTCTCTAATTAATGAAGTGGACATTAACTAATAATCCTTCTGCCTGCAGTGTTAGAGGAAATAGCTAGTGTATGAATCTAAAAACACTGGAAACATAAAAATGTTAGACAAAAATCATACTAAAAGAGTACTTCACCAATGATCTTTGCTCCTGTCTCAAATCCTTCTATTAAAATTTGGCTTTTTTTTTTTTTCAAATTATGGAATTTTATAGCAGACATTTAGGGCTTCCGTGGTGGCTTAACTGGTAAAGAATCTGCCTGCAACGCAGGAGACCTGGGTTTGATTCCTGGGTTGGGAAGATCCCTGGAGAAGGGAATGGCTACCCACTCCAGTATTCTTGCCTGGAGAATTCCATGGACTGTATAGTGCATGGGGTTGCAAAGAGTCGAACATGACTGAATGACTTCCACTTTTCACAGCAGACATTAAGGCTCAGATGCATTTTTATCTAAGAGATTAGTTTTTTTTTTACTATTATATTCCTTGTAAGAAATCATAACAGAGACATAAAACTTTTTTGTAGCATGAGGTAGAATACATTAAGTGAATAATATAGCTTTAGTTCTACTACCTAAAGTCAATGAGATAAATAAAAAATATCCACTTCCTTGTTAATTATCAACAACAGTAGCAGCAGCGTAAACACGTACTTATTGGGGTCAAATCTAGAGATCATTCACTTATTTTAGATGATATGAATTTTGTCCTTGCAGTGGACATCTGCTGAGTTACTTGCCCCAACCCCCAACCCTATCCTACTCACCCTGCTTGCAGTCATGATTATGTGGACCTGGATGAACCCTTGCCCAAAGCTCATTTATAGACTCTTCCTTTAAAATTTGAATTTGAAATTAAATGTCAGGCCCTCTCCCTGCAGTTGTGTCCATAAAATGTCCACTTTGATGTTCATTTCTGCCATATTTTCCACTGCCTTTTAAATAATCAGAGGAAACCTTCTTCATGTGTTCATTGTTTTTAATTATCTCCCTAATGTGTGTGCATATATTATTGGTCAATGCTGATTGCAGCTTTCTGGAGAATATTGAGTTAATGTTACTTTGGTTAATATTTAGGTTGCAAGTAATACTGGAAACACTTAAAGAAAAAAGAGGAAATTTAAAAAAATTATTTATTTATTTTTGGCTGTGCTGGGTCTTCATTGCTACAGAGGCTCTTCTCTAGTTGCAGGCATGGGCTTCTCATTGTGGTGGTTTTTCCTATTTATTGCAGAGCACGGGCCGTAGGTTGCAGGGCTTTAGTAGTTGCGGCTTGTGGGCTTAATTGTTGTTCCCAGGCTCTAGAGCACAGGTGCGATAGGTGTGGTGCACTGGCTTAGGTACTTTATGGCAAGTGGAATCTTCCTGGATCAGGGATCGAACCTGAGTCTCCTGTATTGGAAAGTGGATTCTTTACCACTGAGCCACCAAGGAAGCCCGAGAAAATTTATTTGAATATCATCAGAGTATCTAGTGAAATCCAAGAACACAGAACCAGACAGTGACAGTATCAGGGCAAGAATCCTGTCTGTTTATTAATTATTAATCCTATCTGTTTAGACGATGGTTGAAATTCAATTATTACCTTTTTTTCCCCCTTATTGCCTAGTTATTTTCAGTAATTGTTGGCCTTCAGGTTCATTTCAAGTAGGTTTGTGAAGGCTGTTTTGGCTGAAAACATCTACTTATAAATCAGAGTGTTTTATTTGCCATCAACAGTGAAAGCTTATTTTCCAGGCTTTCCATCAATCTCAGTAACAAAGAATCCCTATTAATGATACCCCTCCCCTTTTTATAAAATAGTCGAATAATTATTACTCAGGTTCTTCAATATCCCAAATTGCTTCATGAATTATTTACAAGAAATTTAAAAGAAACTATAAGTAGTTTATATTTTATGGTTTCTTTATTCTGTAAAAATTGTGAGTTTGTATTTTCTTCATATGAAAACGCTGTTTACCAAAATGTTGAACTCATCAGAGGGAAGGCAGAGGATAAGATGAACTCCTTGCCACCAGAGGGCGATCTAACCTAATTATGGGGATGCTCAGATCTCACGAAGGGTGATGGATGGATCAGAATTGGTTGTTGCTGTTTATTCGCTGTCAGTGTCCAACTCTTTGCGACCCCATAAACTGCAGCACGCCAGGCTTCTCTGTCTTTTACTATTTCTCGGAGCTTGCTCAAATTCATATCCATTGATTCAATGATGCGATCTATCTCATCCTCCGACTTCCCCTCCTCCTTCTGCCCTCAATTTTCCCCAGCATCAGGGTCTTTTCCAGTGAATTGGCTCTTTGCATCAAGCGGCCAAAGTATTGGAGCTTCAGCTTCAGTGGATAGATATTGGAGATGAATGAGCTGAATCTGGAGGGAGCCTCCAATTGTTGAGGGAGAATATCACCAACAAGAACACACATTTGGAAAATTAAGCATTCACATTCTTGCAGTCTTCCATCTCCCCCTCTTCATACTTCCTTGTTTCTAAAAACCTGTTCATTTATTAAGGAAACACTTACTATTTGCTACTTGATATTTTAATGTCTTGTCTTGGTTATTTTTAAACCTTGCCATTGCCTCATTGTTATTGCAATAACAAAAGTTTCTTTAGGTCAAAGTTCATGTAGAGGTCTTCCCTGGTGGTCCAGTGGTTAGGACACCATGCTCCCACTGCAGGGTGTGTGGGTTCAATCCCTGGCTGGGGAGCTAAGATCCCCCATGCCATGTGACCAAAAAAAAAAAAAAAAGAAGAAAAGATTAGATAGAAAATAACGCACTATAGTATTTGCAACTCACTGCCTAAAATTGATGGAGAAGACAATGGCAACCCACTCCAGTACTCTTGCCTGGAAAATCCCATGGATGGAGAAGCCTGGTGGGCTGCAGTCCATGGGGTGGTGAAGAGTCGGGCACGACTGAGTGACTTCACTTTCACTTTTCACTTTCCTACATTGGAGAAGGAAATGGCAACCCACTCCAGTGTTCTTGCCTTGAGAATCCCAGGGACGGGGTAGCCTGGTGGGCTGCGGTCTATGGGGTCACACGGAGTCGGACACGACTGAAGCGACTTGACAGCAGCAGCAGCCTAAAACTGAAAGATGGTCTCGAGCCACTCCTAACATGTAGGGACCCCTCCTGCTTTAATGATGCACTGAAGCATTTGTTCTATTTTCTCCCCTGTTACTACAGCAACAAAGTTCTGGTGACTTAACCCTAATTCTAATCCACATTTTCCTCCTTTGTCCAGTAGTGATGGAAACAGCTTGTTAAACACAGAAAGTTTTGCTTTATCTTTCCTCGGTTTTTTGCTCTTCCTATTAAACAATATGCATTCTTTTTAGCTTCTTTTCAGACATTACTTGGCGTTACAACTCTCTAGCTTCGTTGTTATTTCAGTGCCCTTTTCTGAAACAAGCGAGTCAGTTGATTTCACATTCAGCACTCTTTCATTCCAACCCTCTGCATTAATTTGCCTCTTTGGGTGCCTTGGTGAAGTGATGGGTGTTCGTTGTTTTCTTCAGTTTTACTTTAAACTCACACCAGAACCAGCCGTTTGGTGTGAAATCATTCTGCTTGCCATTCCTTCAGCAGAACAGGAGAGCAGTCCCCAAACCTGTCTCCAGACAAACAGCAGATCATTACCTGAAATTGGCCCTTTGATTCTCAAATGCAGATACCAGGCGAGTCACAGTCCCCTTGCTGCTGAAAGATCTTTTTTTGGGCAGGCTGATGACAGGGCTCAGCCTACAGGAGCCTGGGGAGGAGAGAAGACTTTGAAGTTAGGTGGCTGCCGTCCTGTCCTCGGTGCGCATCGCTCATAGCATTCATCTCTAATAATATCTCATGAAGACAGTCTTTCCTGGGAAACAAATCAGGTGACTGCTGCAATCTGTGTGACAGGCTTCCAAGACGTGTGTCACACTGCAAATATGTGGGCATTAAGGAATATGTTTTCCTGGCTCCAGACATGAAAACCAACTCTGTGCTGACAGTTAACCAGTGGCCCAAAGATCCTTGGCAAACAAACACGCTGCCCGGTCAGCGCCGTGCCCTTCCCCTCCAGCAAGAGAAGCTCCTGTTCCAACTCAAACAGCATCTTGTTGGATTGAAGGGGATTGTCCCAAACTCACACACAGCAGAAGGTCAAAGTGGAAGCACTGTGTCTTTAATGCCCCAGTGGTTGTCCTGCATTTCCAGGCTTTTGATGAGAATGAAAAAAGAAGCAAGACAAATCTGTGTTTTCCTTCCTCATCCACAGCAAGCACTGTGGGAGACAATGGGTCTCTCTAGTGCTTCGAATATTAAACATTAACGATCAAGTAGGAGCAGAAACTTCATTTTCTGGCCCCTCTATTCTGCCTAACACAAAAAAGTGTCAGGCGTATAAGAGCAATAGTATTTCACATTTTTTTTCAGGTGTTTCATGGTGCCAGGCCCCTTTGCTGAACATTTGGCATACATTATATCATTTAATATTCACCACAACCTTTTCAACTTGTATTATTAGTATTCCTATTTTACAGATAGGGACACTGAGGTTGGTAGAGTGCAAGAAATTTGCTTAAGATCTCACAGCGAGTAGGATGAGCTTTGATTCAGCACTTGTAACTGTACTTTAGTCTGGACTTAAAAACTGTACAAGATAGAGCATGTACACAGTCAGTACACCCTGGGTTATATATCACCAGTCTCTAATCTGTAGTTGATCTAAGATCCAGACTGTAAATATTGGTGTCCTGGCCTGTTAGTTTCTTGAACCAAAGGAAAACTTCAGAATCTCCCGGACCTAGTGACTCCATCCATGCACTGAGAAAAGGCTGCAGGCTCTAGGCTGTGTGTGTGTGTGTGTGTGTGTGTGTGTGTGTGTGGTGGGGTAAGGGGCAGAGATTCCCACAAGTGTCATTCAAGTTTCCACCGGAGAAATAGAATCAATGAGTTCTGCATTTATCTATACATCTATACACATATATGGATGCCGATGGCCCCCAACTTATGATGACTTGGCTTATGATTTTTCGACTTTACAATGGTACATAACTGTTCACGTTGTAGCTTTTGAGACTGATATTAAGTTTCTTGAGCTGCATGACAGAGACCTCCTTACTTCAAACTAATACATTCTGCACAATTGAAGATCAACAGACATCAGTCAATGCATCTTATACAGTGTGTATGGTGTACTCACGGTCCTTCTAGGCTCTGTAGAAGACAAAGAAGGAATATAAAACACAGCCTCTGATGTGGATTTGACCATTAAGGAGAGGAACAGGCTTGAGGTTCCTTGTCACTCTGCTTCCAATTCCTGAGGCTGGCCAGTCACACCCCACACCCACACCCCCACCCCCGGGGTACACTGTGCTTCTGGGTCCAACAGAAACATAATCAGTGATGTATAACCACAGTTTCTCAAGCATTTGGTTTTAGAATTCTTTACTCTCTTCAAAATTACTGAGAACACAAAGAGCTTTTGTTTATATGGGTTATAGCTAATGATATTTCTCATATTAGAAATTAAAACAGATCAAATTTCTAAAAATAGGCATGTATTAACTCATTTAAAATAATAATAAACTCATTGTGTGTAACGTTTTATGTAAAATATTTTTTCCTGAAAAAACTAGTGAGAAAAAGACCACAATGATACATTTTTTCAAATCTCTTTCATGGATGACAGTAAAAGAGAACATGACTCTTAAATCTGCCTTTTCATTTCTAATATGTTCTAATATGCTGGTTTGGTTGAAGTGGATGAAGAATATATAGTATCACACAGAAATATAGGTGGACATGGACAACCTAGCAGACCCCTTGAGAGTGTGTTGGGGACCTGTTGGGATCTTGAGACCACACTTTGAGATGACTGATCTTTATGTGGATCTTTAACCATTTTGCATGGTTTAATATCAGTCTGTGACCATGTATGGGAAAAGGCATAGGAATGTGTATGAATATGGGTAGTTGATTAGGTGGCTGAGTAATAGGATTTGAGGAGCGTGAGGAGGACCTCCTGCCCCAAGGTATTCTCTTTCACTGCCCCTCATGGTACATGAACCTGACCATTTGTCTTATCACTGGGTTAAGACACTGGATGCTATTATTTAAATGTAAACTTACCAATTGGTCTTCAAGTAAACCTGTACGAAATGGCATAAATTGCAATGCTCAGAACTAGGAATGTAAATGTGAATAAAACAGAATAATAGAACGATGTATTGGCAATGAGGTCCCTGAGAGAATAGAAAACATGACAATAAAGCTTTGATGGGACAGGGAAGAGTGACTGAAAAAAGTCTGAAGATGGTGTTACCAGGGACTAATTCAGACCAGAGGGGAAATGGCCAGCATGCATAACCTGAGGGACATCCAGAATTTTCATCGCAAAAGAAAAGTATCACTAACAATTCATTTCTTTACATTAATCAACTCCTCTTTTAAAATGAACGCGAGCCTGCCTCTCCCAACCGCTATAGAGACTACTTTCAGAACTGTTGGACATTCCCACCTGCATCATTCTGGGTGCTACCAGAGAAATAGAATCAGCAAGCTGTGTGTTTATCTATATATCTATAATTCCATGGACAGAGGAGCCTGGTGGGCTACAGTCATGGGGTCACAAACATGCATGCCTGCATACTCATATACGGATACAGACAGTCCCCAACTTATGACAGTTTGACTATGATTTTTGACTTTACAGTGGTGCAGTAGAAATCATACTTCATATTCTGATCTTTTCCCAGGCTAGTACAATACTCTCTTGTGATGCTGGGCAAGGGCAGCTCTCGGTCAGCCATACGATCAGTAGGATAAGCAGCTGATGCACTTACAACCATTCTGTACCCTTCAGCCACTCTGTTTTCCACTTTCAGTACAATATTAAATAAATCAATGAGATATTCAACACTTTATTATGAGAGAGGCTTTTTGTTCAATGATTTTGCCCAACTGGAAGCTAATGTAAGTATTTTGAGCATGTTTAAAGCAGGCTTAGGCTAAGCTATGATGTTTGGTAGGTTGGGTGTAGTAAATGCATTTTTCACTTAAGATATTTTCAATTCACATTGCATTTATTGATACATTGTTTTGCTGTTGTTTAGTCACTAAGTCGAGTCTGACTCCTTTGTGACCCCATGGACTATAGCCTGCCAGGCTCCTCTGTCCATGGGATTTCCCAGGCAACAATACTGGAGTGGGTTGCCACTTCCTCCTCCAGGGGATATGTATATGAAAAGAAATTGACTTAGGTGATTGTGGGAACTAGGCAAGTTCTAAATCTGCAGGGCAAGCTATCAGGACAAGAAATCTGGAAACTCTCAGGCAGGAGCTGACGTTGCAATCTACAGGCAAAATTTCTTCTTCCAGGAAACTTCAGTTTCAACAGTTTAGATCAGTCCCACTCATATTACTGAGGATAATCTCCTTTACATAAAATCAATGGACTATAGATCTTAATCACACCACAAAGTATCTTCACAGCACCAACAGATGAGTGTTTGAATGAACAGCTGGGTCCCATGGTCCAGCCACACTGACATAAAAATGACCACCTACCACCTTCTGGTGAATTTGTTTGATCTTGACTTCTTCCTTCCTAAAACCTTTTTATAAATTAAAACTTAAAAACAACCTAGGGAGAAAAAAGGATAAAAGATTAATATATACATAAATATATGGGGAAACAGTGGAAACAGTGTCAGACTTTATTTTCCTGTGCTCCAAAATCACTGAAGATGGTGACTGCAGCCATGAAATTAAAAGATGCTTACTCCTTGGAAGGAAAGTCGTGACCAACCTAGATAGCATATTGAAAAGCAGAGACATTACTTTGCCAACAAAGGTCCGTCTAGTCAAGGCTATGGTTTTTCCTGTGGTCATGTATGGATGTGAGAGTTGGACTGTGAAGAAAACTGAGCGCTGAAGAATTGATGCTTTTGAACTGTGGTGTTGGAGAAGACTCTTGAGAATCCCTTGGACTGCAAGGAGATCCAACCAGTCCATTCTGAAGGAGATCAGCCCTGGGATTTCTTTGGAGGGAATGATGCTGAAGCTGAAACTCCAGTACTTTGGCCACCTCATGCGAAGAGTTGACTCATTGGAAAAGACTCTGATGCTGGGAGGGATTGGGGGCAGGCGGAGAAGGGGATGACAGAGGATGAGATGGCTGGATGGCATCACTGACTCGATGGATGTGAGTCTGAGTGAACTCCGGGAATTGGTGATGGACAGGGAGGCCTGGTGTGCTGCGATTCATGGGGTCGCAAAGAGTTGGACATGACTGAGTGACTGAACTGAACTGAACTGATACCTCAGGAGAGACTAGGAAGAGAAAGCTAGTCAGGTGGGAGGGGAATGGATGAGAGACAGATAAATTGCCAGAGAGACCCAAAATCAGAGTGGGAAAGACAAAGGACAGGAAGACAAAAAGAGGGAAGAGGGATTGTTCCTCAGGTTAATTTCTCTCATCATTAACTTTACAGTGGGAATTAGAGAAATAATTATCCCCAGCTTTTCATTTTCCTTGTCCTTGGAGCTAAATGGCAAAGTTTGCAAGGTAGGAAAACATAATTCCCAAAGCATAAGTGATCTGAAAATTATTAACTTTAGCTAGTCTCAGGCTAAGACATTCCATCTCTATGCCCTTTGTTGACACAGGTTTGGTTCTTCTGAATTTGACCATAAAGAAAACTTGTCCTTTTCCTCTCTTGATCAGTGTCTTAGGCTCTGAAGTCAGACCGTGTGGAATGCATCATGCCCTCAATGATCCTGCTCCCTGGTACTGACAACTTTTGTATTAATATTATACACTCTGAGAGTGGGTGGGACCATGTAAAGTATGAGATAATACATACTGTTTTAAGTCACTAAGTTTTGGAGTCATTTGTAATACAGCAATAGATAACGAATACAAGCTGCCTGTATTTAAATCTCACCACTGATTCACTATGTGACCTTGGGCAAGTAACTTTAATTCTGTGCCTTAGCTAACTCAATTGTAAAATGTGGACAATAATAATAATACTGACTATATAAGACTATTGTAGGACTAAATGATTTAATACATATAGAAACAAAATAGTGCCTGGCACGCAGTCAATATGAGCTTACTACCACTACAGTGGCTATTACGATTATTATCATCATCACCGTTAAAAGTTTAGGGAAGGATCATTGTGTATATCCTTCCAGAGAAACACACAGTCACCTCCAGATAATTAAGACTAACCGCTGCTCCTTAGGGAGTTAGACTTACATTTTCAACATTAACTTCCCAAGCTTGTGCTAGCTTCATGTGATTCTAAATTTGGAATGGCATGTCCACATACACAGGTGGTCCCAGAGAGCCTAGTGCCTCAAGGAGCCCAGAATATCCTGAAACATTTCTGAAGTATTTGGAAAATGACCTCTAAAGTGATCCTTTTGTATCTGTTCCCTTTCATCCTGGTGTGATTTTACCCAAGGATTTCCAGCACCCAGTTATGGATTTATCTGATTAAAAAAATTGGAGAAAACCTCTGGCCTCAGGGATTGGCAAGCCATCACTTAACCGGAACTCTGTGAAGAGCCTGCATCTGCCTTTCCTGTGATCTACTCCAGACGCTTGCAGAGTTTTTTCTCTGGGGATGCTAAAATGGGAGGAGGTGGGTCGGGGTGTTGGGGGGTGGGCAGAGGAGTGTCTGCAAGAGGGAAAGGCCAAATTAAAGGATCGTTATTGGCCATCTCTCCTTACCTGTAAATAAAGAATAATATTTTACTCTCTTTACTTTCCTAAGCTGTCATCAGAAATGAATGAATGAATGAATATCTGAATGATGATATCTTTAACACATCTGTTACAGTGAAAGGAGGCTTCAGGTAATGAATACCTTTGATAAAAAAAAAAAAAAAAAAAAAAACTGCCAAAAGGTAACAGATGGAATGTTAAGTACTAGCTGAATGAGCCCTGCAATTTTTGCAGAAATGGGGCTGAACTCAGATCTCAAGGAATTCTTCTTCTCCTAGAGATCCAAGAATGCCATAAATGCACCATCTGTTGACCAAGGCAAGGAAGCTGTCACTCAAATGGATCTCAATCTATTCTCTTTTGTCCCTTTCCAATTTGTTTTCTCTAAGCTTGCAACAGCTGCTGGGATAGAAGGAGCCTTAGAAGCAGTCCCCATAACAGTGCTGATACTCAGAAGAAAAAAACTATCAATATAAGTGCTTTAAATCAGTCTGCAGGATCTAATGTGACTATTTCAAATTTCAAGTAATTAAAAGAGTTCTTTGTCTCCTCTTTGCTTGAAATGAAGGCATCAAGTATAGTGATTTGGTGTGGGTTTGAAATGAGATAGACTATGGTGCAAATTCAAATTTAACTTTAGAGATATTCCTTAACCTCCACTCTTAATCTCCTCATCTATAAAGTGGTAATAAAAATGCCTACCTCAAAGAGTTGTTGATAGTTATTATGATATGAAAGGTAATGTTTAAGATGGAAAATCTGTGCAGGGGTGGAGAGAGAGACTGAAAGCTGGATCTGCCTTTAGGAGTGCTGGTTTAGGGAGAATGGCAACACAGCTAGCATAAATCACATTGCATATTCCAGGGTAACTGACAGACCTTCCAAAGCAGCAAGTCCCAGCCCCTAGGCTTTCGGCATTGATACCTAGCATCTAGGACACTCTTGGGCGATAACTAGCATCTAGAAAACACTTGGGCCCAATCAGTGTATTGCTACCTCTTGTAAACTCTACTCTGCCTTTGTTCTTGTAACTGACAACTAATCGTCATGTTGTTGTTCAGTCACTAAGTCGTGTCTGACTCTTTGCGACCCCATGGGCTGTAGCCCGCCAGCCTTCTCTGCCTATGGAATTTTCCAGGCAAGAATACTGAAGTGGGTTGCCATTTCCTCCTCCAGGGGATCTTCTCGACCCAGGGATCGAAAATGCGTCTCCTGCACTGGCAGGTGGATTCTTTACCACTGCACCACCTTGGGAAGACAGCCGGCATATAGGGCTGAGTTTCATCCTATTTACTCCCTAGCATCCATTCTGACAGCCCCAGTTTATGGCAATCTCAGCCTTTCAAACAACTTCTACTCCACTTGCTGGACACTGAGAAAGTCCTAATTTCCATCGCTGCTTACCTTACAATACTATGTTTATAGTTTGTCTCAGGGACTAAGCTGCATTTGCTTAAGGATGGAAAGGATCCCAGGAGCAGCCACCATGAACTGTGCTTCTCAAACTGCTCTGTAGATCTCTAAGATTCTGTGCAGAGAACTGAGTTCCCCATGCAAACCTTGGGCTCATCACCCCAACTCTCTCCTCTCAGCCAGGAGAGCCTGGCTTTCATCGGTTTTGCCTTTGGACTTCAACAGTGATGATGATGATGTATATTTATTGAGCATACTGGTAGACAATGTCCCCAAGTATCTCCTTGGGCCCTACTATTGTAGGGGACTTGCCAGCCCAGTTTCCAACTGCCTGAGGGCTTTCTCTGGCAGCCAGAGCTGGTGAAAGTGCCAGAGAATTCACTTCCCTGGGAGCAGGCTTCAACACTGATTGACCGGAGTTAGTATATAAATACCCCAGCCTCCTTGTCCTTCTGGGGGTGACTCTGAGGTGGGTGTTCCTTACTGACCCCCAGAGTTCCCCAGTGAGATTAAGTGTCCACTTTCTCACAGGGGAAACTGACTTGATAACTTACCCCTTACTGGCTTTCTTCCCTTGCCTGCTTCTTCCTTTCCCTTCCCTTCATCACTTACAGGTATTTCCTGGAATCAACTCCTAAATCCATGTCTCAGGTCTACTTCTGGGAAACCAGACTTGAACACAGTGTCTGTTCATTACCAGTCACTGTTCTAAAAGCTTTTCAGATAGTGACCACTTTTAATTTTTCAACCATCCTATTAACAATTTTTAATTTTGAAATTGAAGCAAGGAAGAGCAGGGTGCCTTACCAAAATTCACAAAGTTAATATATATTGATACCAGGATTCAAAGCATAGGGTTCCAGAGTGAAGACACCTTGAAATTTGCTGATCCAGGTAGATACCACACCTATTCGAGAAGAATCACAGTTTTCTCCAGAAGTCTTTTGGCCAAGCTCATTTTCTCTCATTAACTTCTGAATCTTGTCTTTGCTTTTAAATATTTTAAGTCTAGATGACCTTGGTCTCTAGTTTGAGGGTGATTCGTGGGGGGGAGGGCATTATATTTTTAAAAATTGAAGTTTTTTTAAAAAAATACTTAAAAAATACTTTCTTAAATTTTTTTAAAAATGAAGACTTTAAAAATTGCAGATTTACAATGTTGTGTTAGTTTCAGGTGTACTTCAAAGTAATTCAGATATACATATATCTATTTGTTTTCAGATTCTTTTCTTTTATAGGTTATTACAGAATGTTGAGTATAGTTTCCTGTGCATATAGTAGGTCCTTGTTGGTTATTTATTTTTATATATATTAGTGTGCATCTGTTAGTCCTAGGAGAAGGAAATGGCAACCTACTCCAGTGTTCTTGCCTTGAGAATCCCAGGGATGGGGGAGCCTGGTGGGCTGCCGTCTATGGGGTCGAACAGAGTCGGACACGACTGAAGTGATTTAGCAGCAGCAGCAGTTAGTCCTAAATTCCTAATTTATCCCTCCCCATACTTTTTATTTTATTTCTTACAGACAGTAAAAGCAGGGCAGTACAACAGGGAGAAGCAGAGTGTATTAATATCTTGACTGAGTGGTATTTATTATTTCTGCTGGTTCCCTTGTCCACGTCACTGGAGGAATAAAGGCTTGATTCTAGAAATTGTTCTTTCAAGGATGGTGGTACCAATAACAGAGATGTAGACATTGGGAGGAAAAAGAAGACAGCTGATGTGGAAAAGGAGAGTTCATGCGGAGGGCTCTTACTTATGAGATGAATTCTGCTTTAGTCACATTGTGTTTGAAGAAACGGTGATACACACAGTTGGAAACATTCAGCATGAGGTTAAACAAAATGAGTTTGGGACTTGGAAGAACTGGTAATAAAGATTTGGGCCTAGAGGTGGTGGTAGCTAAAGTTATAAGAAAGGACAGGCTTGGATTTTATAGAGGATGAAGGAGGGTCAAAGATGGAATACTGGGGAATGCCCATTCCTAATGAGGAAGAGAAGTCATCAAAGGAGGTGGAGACATAGGAGTGCCAGGGTAGTGCTCCTCAAGGATGGACCCTAAGGGTAAGGAAGGAATAGCGTTAGTTCCAAGAAATAGTAACTCATTGACAGGGCTAAATAATTCAATGGTCAAAGAGGAGAACAAGAACTAAAATTAAAATGCCATGCTTGGGATGTCGCTCTTAACCTTGGAGATCAGAGACTTAAATATTGAGGTAGAAACTAACAGGACGAAGGTCATGGAAAATGACTTTCACACAATCAATTTGGTCATGTAATTTAGTAAATCAATCCTCCGCTTTTATGAAGGCTATTCTGGAACCACCCTATTCCCAAACCACTTCAACATACTGTTTTAATGTATAAGTGTTAAGAATCTTTAAGACTGACCTCAATCTTAACTTTCTGGGTTTGTTTTGTTGTTACTGGTTTTAAAGACTAGGAAATCATTCCTTGGGAACAAGGACTCCAGTTAGCCACTAGAGAATTCCCAAACAGGTATTTTTTATTTCTAAAGAATTAGACCATCGTCAATTCACTTAACATTACAACTTAAGAGAAGGCAAAATAATTGTATTTGATGATTAGGAAGATACTCCAGGATCAGGCTGTACCTCTGGGACATTACCCTGAATTTCATTACAAAGAAAACTGGAAAATAAATACCAGACAAGGAGCCAGAAGGTCTGAGTGCAGCTCCAGCTTTCATCAGTTCAATTAAACCTCAGCGAGGCTCCGTATTCCCAATCTGAGAATAAGGAGGTTGATTCTTAGACCAGAATTTGTCTCTGATGATGTTTGCATCTCCTTTGCAGCAAAGGAGGGTAGATGGGGGAGGGGAGAGAGAGGGAGGAAGATAGAAAGATAGGAAGAAAGAAATTATGTAGTGAGTTGTTTATAAAGTAAAATTTATTTTTAATTCTAAGATTTGTCATTTCTACTGTTATGCTAAAATGTTCTTTATTTTATAAAACAATGGTCTAGGCATTCAGTTCAGTTCAATTCAGTCACTCAGTCGAGTCTGACTCTGCAACCCCATGGACTGCAGCATGCCAGGCTTCCCTGTCCATCACCAACTCCCGGAGATTACTCAAACTCATGTCCATTGAGTCAGTGATGCCATCCAACCATCTCATCCTCTGTGGCCCCCTTCTCCTCCCACCTTCAATCTTTCCCAGCATCAGGGTCTTTTCAAATGAGTCAGCTCTTCGCATCAGGTGGCCAAAGTATTGCAGCTTCAGCTCTAGCATCAGTCGTTCCAGTGAATATTCAGGACTGATTTTCTTTAGGATGGACTAGTTGGATCTCATTGCTGTCCAATGGACTCTCAAGAGTCTTCAACACCACAATTCAAAAGCATCAATTCTTTGGTGTTCAGCTTTCTTTATAGTCCAATTCTTATATCCATACGTGACTACTGGAAAAACCCTAGCTTTGACTAGATGGACCTTCGTTGGCAAAGTAATGTCTCTGCTTTTTAATAAGCTGGCATTAGCAATTGGATTTTTTAATGTGTTTACAAAGCAACAGGAAAAGCTGGCAACTTCATGGTACTGCTGAAAATTTCCTCTAGATTTTTATTGGTCTATGGACTCAATGGGCTAGAACGCTTATCTCTTCTTCAACTCTAGGTTGAATGAGGCAGGTAGAGTTTAAAACCTCTGACTTTTATTTGGATCTCAGATGAGAGCAACAGGAGGCAACCAGGAGCCCTGCCAGTCTCCGAACTCTTATCAGAGTCTTGGAGTGATCTGCCACACTTGTCAGCAGCAGTGACATATTGAGAAGAAATTTCAAAAGCCGAGCTCGTGTCCCAGGACATTGCAGCTCTGAATGCCAATGGAAAATTGTGCATCCTTGTAAAGAGCAAGAAGATTTGCTTTGATAAATTCCTTAATCATTGTAAAGGAAATTTCACCAGCTCAAAGACACTGGAAATGAGATCTGCTCAGCACAGGCTGAAAAGACAAATTAATCCAGAAGTTGGTTATGGAAACATTACTTTAGAACCAGAATAAAAGTTGTTTACTTCCATTATTACCTCCTGAAATGTGGGTCTTACCCTGGTACCTGAAATAAATGACACGAAACTCCATTTATCTCCTTCCCACTGGGTACCTGCCTATTTCAGCAGCAACTCTTAAAACCGTAGCAGGTCAGAGCAAATTGTTGCTGGCAACAGTTTCAATAAATCTGTGCCACTGAACTGCAGGCAGGAAAAATTAAAATGCAGAAATTAGAAATCAAAGGCATTGAGTTGAGTGTAACTGAGACTTATCTGATTAAGTGTAGTTTCATAGATCTCAATCTCATAAAGCCCTAGGCAAAACCTGACGATGGAGGTGGGCAGGGAAGATTCCACCTACCAGAGGAAGCCATGAATTTCAATATGCCATGGCAACAGAATACATTTCTCATTAAAGATGTGGACATAATATAGATCGGAACAAAACTCCATGGGAAACAAACACCGAAAAGCAGTGTCGGCCTTCACCATGAACTCACAACACGTGAGATCGGCCCAGAATGTTTTGCTTACTGGGGCAGGAAATTGGGTCCTGAAATCAGAGGCACTGTGTCTTTCTTGGTGGGTAGAGGCCTCATGACAAATCAAAAGAGAAAGGAACTTTAAGAAAGGCAGGCCTATATACATTGTTTTTAAGATATCCTTTTCCATTATGGTTTATTACAGGATGTAGAATACAGTTCCCTATATTGGTGCAGTATTGTAAATCAACTATACTTCAATTTTTAAAGAGGCATACAAATAGATCTGAAGGGCAGGCATTGGAAACCAATACAAAGGAAGAGGAATGGGATGGATCTGCAAGAGAGATCTCAGGATTTCCTACTGAGCACTTTTACTCTGCTAAGCATTTTCTAATCACTAGGTCATTTAATCCTTAAAGGAACCTTGAGAAGTAGGTCTTTTAATTCCCATTTTCCAGATGAAATAGGTTCTGAGAGCTTAAATCACCTGCTCAGGGTCATAGAACTCAGACCCTCATCTGTTTAGTGTAAACTTGGTCCCATGTACTAGCCAGAGTACAAGTTTAAGGTTAAATCGTGGTTTTCCTGGAGGAAAATGTAAATGAGCAATGGTCCTATTGTTAATCTATTGCTTTAACAACTGTTCCAGCTGGAGATGCCCTGAAGCTCAGCTCCAAGGAGACCGGGGGTGCGAGGATCCACCCTTCAGGCTTCTGCTGGTGTGCTCAGCTTGCCTCCAAATCCGTAGTTGTTTTGCTGATGTTTAGTTGCTAAGTAGTAGCCTCCAGTGTTCTTGCCTGGAGAATCCCAGGAACAGGGGAGCCTGGTGGGCTGCTGTCTATGGGGTCGCACAGAGTCGGACATGACTGAGGTGACTTAGCAGCAGCAGCAGCAGCAGCCCACCAGGCTCTTCTGCCCATGGGATTTCCCAGGCAAGAATACTGGAGCAGGTTGCCGTTTCCTTTTCCAGGGGATCTTCCCAACTGAGGGATCGAACCCGTGTCTCTTTTATTGGCAGGCATTTTTTTTTTTTTTAAACCACTGAGCTACCTGGGAAGACTTCCATATCTGCTGAAATTCAGTTAACCCCCTCTCCTTTGTCCCCTCTTTGAGTGGTTCACTAAAGTGGCGATTTAACCTTATTATATAATCTTCCAATTTTAAGGTGTCAGAAAAAGAATAAAGACATTTTTCATGTGTTAACTGCAGGAAGGTCTTCTTGACTATGACATCTTGTTTATGTTAAGCAGTTGTGATGTCTGTGACTTTTATAAAAGAGATAAAACAGATATCAGTAGAAGAAGACAAATATTTCTCTGCATCTGTCCCCTTGCTAATGAAAAAAAGGAATTCAAGTCAAGGCTTTTTGGTATGACTTCCAATTCTTTGGCGGAGAAGGCAATGGCACTCCACTCCAGTACTCTTGCCTGGAAAATCCCATGGACAGAGGAGCCTGGTGGGCTACAGTCCATGGGGTTGCGAAGAGTCGGGCACGACTGAGTGACTTCACTTTCACTTTTCACTTTCCTACATTGGAGAAGGAAATGGCAACCCACTCCAGTGTTCTTGCCTGGAGAATCCCAGGGACGGGGAAGCCTGGTGGGCTGCCGTCTATGGGGTCGCACAGAGTCGGACAGGATTGATGCGACTTAGCAGCAGCAGCAGCAGCGGCCAATTCTTTGGACCAAAGGAAGCTATCAACTGAGTAACTTATTGCAAAACATTTTGGAAACTAATATAATCACTGCTTAACATTAAATTAAAAAAAAAAGACATCTGTAAGTTTATACGCCATCATTCCAATCAGGGCCAAATCAAAAGCAGGTGTCCTTTTTAGGAATTATTTCTGTTCATGGGCTTAATTGGGGACAATCCTTTCTTGCCCTCCCATCAGTAAAAGAGCTTCACAATTTAAATACTTAGAGAAAAAGCACAGAAATGTGCTTTTTTTTCTATTTGTTAATGAAAAATTAAATAAATCTTCAGTCAATTTACAAATAGTACTTACATGTGTAGTGTTGGATCAAAAAAGGTGGCAGCTAGCAGAGGTCAGCCCCTCCTCTACAGTTATTCCATCATTGCCTTTGATACTTTCCCCAGGTGGAATCTGAGTCAACTCAGGCCAAAGTCATGAGCACAATTAACTGGAGAAATGTATTTTCAGTAGATGGATGACTCCTGGAGTTGGGAAGTGAGGTTGAAATGGATATTGAAGACGGATTCAATGTTGTGTCGAGTTAAATATATCTCTAATACGATGGGGATGGCTATCTCTATCAAGTGTGGCCTCTTAGCTTCTGTGTCTCCAAGCATGGTAGGTCTTAGTTAGTCACAAGGCTTGGACCTGCCTTTCCTATGGATAAACCAGCAAAGATTTATGAGGCTCTTGGCCAGAGTAAAGGGACCAAGGTCTTTGACCAGCAAATAGAGTGAGACTAACTGGCCCTCCTGGAATTGAATCCACAGCCCTGGCCTTATTAATACCACTTGAGCAATTGACCACCATGAGTAATAAAGCATAGCAAATAAGATACTGAATTATATGACTACAGCAATTTTTCATTAATATTTTAAAGCTATATCAATCTTTCTGGTAAAACACAAATAAAAGGCCCTGTAATGTGAGAAAATCCTCAGGACCAATACTTCATTTGAGAATTTGCCAGAGGGAAAAATAAATACATGAATTTTATTTCAATAATCAGGCTTTAGATTTTTTCAGGCCTTTAAAATATGTATGGTAAAAGGAATGTATATAAATGTACATATATAAATGCAAGGATAAAAATGTCCAGTTTGGCCCCATAAGCCTCAGAGTTGTTACAGTGTGCTTTCCAGCTGTTGGTGATATTGGCTGCTCAGCGCCCTACCTCCAAAGTTGCTAGCTTCCAGGGCTGTCTTTGAACAACTTGAGCATCCCAATGGTATTTTATTGCTCTGTGGACACCTTCTGGAAAATTTAATAATGACAGACAACTTTCAAGGATTTAGAAACCTGAGCGGCTTGGCTTTTTCCAATGAGACTATAGTAGATGCTAAGTCCTCTAAGAACTGAGGTCCAAGTCCTCTAGTTTTCTATGAAGAGTAACTAATTTTCCAAGAGACAGTTTGAAATACAGGGTGTAGGAGAACAAGTGATATGTGATGGTGTCGGGTGGTGGGGAAGGGGTACATCAAACTGATGGTTTCCACTTTACTGCCCTAGAAGCAAGGTGGCACGGGATAAAAAGTACCAAAAAGTATTAGGCTTGGAGTCAGACAGTCCATATCTGAATGACAGCTCTTGCACTTACCAGATGTATAACTTACGACAAGTAACAGTCTTAGTTTATTCTCTCCCAGGCTTCACGGAAGGACTAACAAAGCCCAATATCTGAAATCTGTCATCTATCTATCTTATCCATCCCAGTTTCCTTTCTTTCAAGTGTCTCTGAGAACAAGGGATTCAGCTGTCGTATTCAGTGTTATATCTGCAGACCTGGATTAAATAAATCCTAAAGTGATGAGATAATGTTTTCACCTGTTTAGAGCATCACTATTGGTGAATTTGGGGGACTTTTAAAGATTGGAAGAGGATTTCACATAGGGACAAATGTTCTACATTCCCCCAAATGTATGCTGAGCCCCAGAATCAATCCTAGACTGGATACTTAAACAGCTCACTTTTAAATACACTAAAGGAATGTAAGGATCACCCAAAATCCAATTGGATACATTCACAGTGTTAGATCACTCATTACCACTTCCTTTTTCTCAGAGGTTATTTGACCAATAAAGCAAGTAGTGTTCTATCTCACATATCTTGATTTCAGTAAAGTGTGTGAAAAGGTATTTGTAGTCTCATGAACAAGAAAAAATTAGGGATGCAAAATACTATATTTATGTAGGCTCTTTACCTGTCAAATAGTCTTAGATGAAAGTATGCAACATCATCTAAGAAGGTATGGCAAAGGTAGGCCATACTATAGATTAGTGATAATCAGCACTTTGAAATGGTATAATCTAGATTTTAAAAATGTCTTAAGGGACCATAGATAGAAATAAAATAAATTATAATAGAAATATTTTTTAAAGCTGGTACTTAAGTATCAATATTTGGACATGAACAAATTGTTAAAGTTTTGATGTTAGTGGCTCATGTGGGAAAGAAAAAAAAAAAACCTACAGAAATTCTAGTTAAATGCACACATAAAGTGTCATTGGTTCTGCTCCAAAGCCAATCCAATTAGGCTTTGTGTACAGACTGTCCAAAGGAGGAGAGCACTCTGATTTAGGAGGAAGAAGACAAACTGGAATGCTTATAACAAGGCCATCAGAGACGATGGAGGATTTGGAAACTATGCTAGAGGACGGTGAGGGAAAGAGGAATCTTTAGTCAGGAGGTGGGAAAAGTGGATGAGGGTGAGCATGACAGGTGCCCTCCGATATGTAAAGGGCCAAGATGTGCAGATGGCTTGGTTTATTCTAGGCAGGCTTCAGAAGAGGAACAAGGGTAAAGGTGCAACCTCTGGAAGGAAGCAGCTTTGGTAAAATATAAAACAACAACACCACATTCTTCTTAGCATCTCTGATGTCCAGTAGACAAAGCAGAACTGGAGCCCAGGAAAGAGGTCTTAAGGCAGAATCAAGAGAGAGGCTGTCCACAAGGAAGCTGAGAAATTGGTTGAGGTTTCCAGTGTTCTGTGCCACCAGTAGCCCAGAATTGTCACCCATACCTCTTCCTGGTTTCTTTTCAACCTAGGTGTGCAGCTCTTCCTAGCGTGCCTTCTCTTGAAAGCTTCTCTGGCCCTGGAATTTCTTGGCCAGCAGACAGAAGGGGACATCCCGAAACCTCAGCTTTAGCAATGAACAATCTGACAGCCTCCCAGCTCCAGAAAGTGACCTAAGGCTGAGTGAGATGTCAGCAGTCCGAAGACAGAAGAGGTCCTACTGTTTCTCTTTTACAGAGTTCCCAGGGCTGGTACCCTAAAATGCAGAAGAAATTTAGGAGAGGAGGGTAGGCAGAGAGAACCGATTCATGCCACCTAACCTCTGAACTGTGGATGGAATGGGGGAATCCCTGGAAGGTTTCTGAGGTGCAGAGAGATGGTACTCCGTCCACCAACAATGGATAATCAAGCAGTTTGGTAAAACATACTGACTGGGTTTTGCAGAGGAGAAGGGGTTCTCAGAAAGGGCCATGCAAGCAAAGGCAAAGGCAAACTTTGTTATGAATGGACAGACACCCTCATTGCACCGTTTGCTCTCTGCTGATCAGAAGATCACAGGCACGCCTCTCTCAGCCTTCCGCGGCTGGGGGTCCGAACGAGGCACTCAGGTTTGAGCAAAGCATTGGAGCCCAATACACACACATACACACACACACACACACACACACACACACACGCACGAGGGCAGAGTGGGCAAAGAGAGAGGGTAGATGCCTAGTCTGGGCACGCTGGAGCTAAGCAACTGGCCTTTGTTTGCGAATCCGAGCAGGGTAGGGGCACTCTCTCGTCGCGGCGGGGCGCACGTCTCCGCTGAGCTGGCGGCGCGGCGCGGTGCGTTGCGGGGGAGGCCCCACTGCCCCCGCCCGGGTCGCAGCGCCGCCCCCGCCCGCTCTGTGCGCCAGGCGCTGCGCTGTCCGCGGGCTCGGTGGCCGCCGCGCACTTGGCTGGGGCGAGAGGCGAGAGGGTAGGCGGGCTGCTTGGTTGGCGTTGGCGCTCTGCAGTGCAGTGGAGTGTTGCCCAGCTCCCTATATGGTCGGGGATTAGCTCGGTGCTGCTGAGGCAGAGCCAGGAGCCGGAGGAGGAGGAGGAGAAGGAGGAGAAGGAGGAGGAGAAAGAGCGCAGCAGCTGCGGGCGCACGCCGAGCGGCTGCCGGTGGAAGCAGAGGCGCCGGAGGTTGGGGCACCGCCGACGCCTCGGGAGCCATGGCCGAAGGGGGAGAAGGAGGCGAGGACGAGATCCAGTTTCTGCGGACTGTGAGTCTTCGCGGCGGGGGCGAGGCGGCGGGCAGGTGGGGAGGAGCGCGGAACCGGGCGAGGAGGGGCTGCGCTGCGCCAGGTGCCCGATGCGCGGTGCCCGATGCCCGGCGCGTTCTCCGCACCCGCGGGCTGCAGAGACGGACCGGCCACCCACCCGCGGGCCCGCAGGGGGGCTGCGTGGGAAGGGGCATCTCTTCCTGCCTGTCCCTTCTTCCCCTATCGCCACCCCCACCCCAGACCCCCACCTCCCCCCGCCTCTACTGCTCTCCTGGCAACTTGCTACTTGATCTGAAACCTTTGATGCCCAAACTTCCAGTCAGGGTTTGCTCATGGTTCTGACTCGGAGGATCAGAAGTGGAAACTCTTGCCCCAGAGTCGACCCGCTCTTTCACCTCAATATTCCACCCCAGGCTCCTGTCGCCTCCTCAACGCACTGGGGAACCGCCAGAAGGAACCAGTGGGGCAGGGGCGAGCTTGGGATACGGAGAAGCCGGCGCCCGGGCTGGGTCCCGGACCTAGAATCGCTTGGAAGGGAATTCGCCCAGCACTGCCCCTCGCACTTTAAGCCCCGAACCGGCAGCTGCTGCTGGAGCGTTACTTGACTGCTCCGAGTATAAGAGCCGTGGTTTCTGCCGTTCGCTCTTCAGAGCCCCGCAGGACAGGGAAACCCCAGGCTGTGGCTCCGCGTCACTCGGGTCCCCTCCCTGGCACCGGGGGGCGCTACTCCGCCCCAGATTTTAGGGCAAGTGGCGGGGATAGTGTTGGGGGTGGAGTTCCTTGTAATCACATCAACCTTGCCCCTTAGGAGTTAACATAAAGGTTTTCCAGGTGGATAACAATCAGGAGAGGTGGGAGCATTGGGATGCAGTCCCAGCTCTGACTTTCGCCAAGTGACCTTGAGCAAGTCGCATAATCCACCCTTCCTAGCCTCAGTTTCCTCATGGGTCAAATAAAGAAAATTACACCAGCTTTTCAGGGTGATAAGGATTAAATGAGATAGTGAATGTCCTAATGTTTTGTAAGCTGTAAGTTGCTCTGTAAGTGTTAGAGTATTTTATTTGTTGCCTGGATCTCAGGAATTGGAATCCTTTCCAATTCTCTCCCTCTTTTTCTAAGTGCCACCTTCAAACCTGGTTTCTGAAGATCCCAACTGAGCTCTTGTCCTTCTTTTGCACCATTCCCCTCTCCTTGGAGTGTTCCCTGCAAATCCCTTTAGTTTTACTTCCAAATATGGTTTCTCTTTTGGGGCTGGGACTTGGGTCTTGTTTGGGACCTACTACCCTTTGGTACTACCCTTTGGTCCTGGAGAAGGAAATGGCAACCCACTCCAGTACCCTTGCCTGGAAAATCCCACGGACCGAGGAGCCTGGTAAGCTACAGTCCATGGGGTCGCAAAGAGTCGGACACAACTGAGTGACTTAACTTTTTTTCTTTCTTACCCTTTGATACTGCCTTTTGATACTATAGAATTATCCATCTCTTCATCCTGACTTTGATCCACAGACCCAGACCTCACTCGCAGCTCTCACACTTTGAACAAGACAGCCTCATGTTTACCACTCTTTACAGCCATTTTGTTGTGAATCTGCCTGTTCCTCCACACCAACAAAGCCCTGTGAAACCCTTAGGCTTTCCTTCCAACAGGTGTTCTTGGTATTGGATGGTTGGCAGCTCCTCCAGGTGCTTCCTGCCTTTTGCCTTCCTCAGTCAGTCATTTCTTCTGCTTATTATTAATGATCCTGTAGCTATTGCTGAGGAGAAGGCAATGGCACCCCAGTCCAGTACTCTTGCCTGGAAAATCCATGGACGGAGGAGCCTGGTGGGCTGCAGTCCATGGGGTCGCTAAGAGTCAGGCACGACTGAGCGACTTCACTTTCACTTTTCACTTTCATGCATTGGAGAAGGAAATGGCAACCCACTCCAGTGTTCTTGCCTGGAGAATCCCAGGGACAGAGGAGCCTGGTGGGCTGCCATCTATGGGGCCGCACAGAGTCGGACACGACTGAAGCAACTTAGCAGCAGCAGCAGCAGCAGCAGGTATTGCTGATTGGAGAAATTCCATTCTGACAGATAGGCTCAGTCCGAATGGATAGATGACCCAGAAGGTCAAGGTGAAGTCCTGATGGTTTCCTTGAGATCTGATCCTGTGTATTTCCTTTGGCTTCTGTGACCAACCTCCTAGACTTTTCCTCTCCATCAGGCAGTGTCGCTGTTTTTTTTTTTGTTTGTTTGTTTGTTTGTTTGTTTTTGGTACACCTGTAACCAAAGCTTACTGTAGGACAATGCTTCTTAAACTATTTGGGTCAGTGGGTGTCCTGCCCCTAGATCAGAGCAGGTGGGCTCATTTTAAAGCCCATTCATGGCCTCCCATGGGGTTCAAGGTCCCAAGGTAAGAACCTCAGAAGAAGTACTGCGTATCAGTTATGGCTTTGATCCAGACCTGCAAGTGACCATGAGGATAGTGACTCCAAATGTGGTATTGATCCCTTTACTTCAAATAATGACCTTTAGATGTGCCCCTCAGTAAACCTGAGAAACAGCTTGACTTCCTCATCTTTAGCTTATTGGGGGCAGAATAGGCGATGAAACGGAAGCATAGGAAATCCAGTGCCTTGGCCATGGTTGCCCAGCAAGTTACTAATAATTGTCATTCCATAATGTTAAATTCCCACTAAAGCCTGGCATTGAGCATTACTCCAGAGGTTATTTATAATCTTAAGAATGGACTGAGATGAGAACTGCCATTTTCTGAACCCTGACACTGTCTCCATATCCATGAATTAGGCAGAGTTATTTCTTCAAATCTAATCAACATGAGTTTTTGATACAAGATTTTGACTTTAACTTGCTGCTTTTAGGGCTATCAGGAATCATGGGGCTGTGCTGTCTGTGGAAATTTTTCACCTTTGACCAAGACTGGGCTAAAGAACATATTTCAAAGTTCCCCACCTATCTTTACCTTTCTTTTCCCAAAACAATATCTTTGAAAGCATTTGGACTGTGTGTTAGTCATGTTATGTCTTTTCACCTTAACATTGTTTTTAACCAGAAAGTCCTGAACCAGAAGTCAATGAAATAGAATTCTATCTTTGCAACCATGAACTTCAGGGGTTGCTGCTCCAAGAACAGACGCTTTTAAACCTACTTAAAAAAAAATAGATCATAGAATAGCACTGTGTCAAGGACCCTTGGTGATCACTGTGCCCTGTTTATCATGAGAATGACAAAAATGAAAGCAGCTAGAATTATGGGTGACCTGAAATGGAGAATTACTGCAGTAATCACTGGAGGCGTGTGAACTGGGGCTTCAGGCGCTTGCTGGGTGGTGGTGGTCACCTTGATTCCATCCTCTGATTGAAGCCTGCCCTCTCCTAAGTTGGAGGCAGGTCCTACACAAGGGGTTTGAAAGCGTAAGCCTTTACTAACTAAAACCTCCTACACCCCCAACTCGAAAATGGCTGTGTAAAGCTACCTGTTTCCTTCTGGCTTTCTGAAATCGGTGGCAGTCATCTAAGTCAATGTGAGCGAGTCAGCCACACGGACAGACCTAAGAATTTTCTTGAAGGCTACAATTTTCCCTCCCACCTCTGCTGGCAGTGGCATCATGCTCCCTTCCGATTGCTCTTGCTGACGTAGCCAGTGTCACTGACGCGGATCCGAAGCTGCTCAGAAGCAGATAAACCTGCCAGCCACTGATCTGAAAGCAAGAAGTTACGGTGAGAAGAGTGACAGTTACCTTCTCTCCAAACAGTTGGTGGAGCGGCTGGCACCGCGTCAGGCTTTGAGAGTGCCAAGGAGAAGATGGTTTCTCCGCCTCCCCCCTCCCATTGTTTTTCCCCTTGGACTGCAGCATCCTTGGAAAAAGAAAGAAAAACCTCCAGGCCTCAGCTAGTTGTTTTTAAAATGTCATAGCCTTCTCTTTGCCAGCCCCCTCTCCACAATAAAGTTAACTGAAACAGAACTCAGCATGAGAGAGATACTCGTTTCTATTAGTTTCCATTAAAAATTGGTCAAGTAGATGCCTCATTTAGCCCTCCTCATAGAAAGTTGTCCTCCTCCATCTAAATTTGCAGCTCTCAAGTGACAGAAGGCACTTGGGCTGAGAATTGAGACTGCTCCTGTGGTCTTGGGCTCCAGCCTCGAGGGAGGCTAGGACAAATCCCTGAATTTGAGCTGCAGCAACAATGTGTGCTCATGTCGGTCCAGAAAACGGCGTAGTCCCGGGTTGGGATGACAGTGAATTTTGCCTCCACGGTATATAGATTCCTGCTTGGTTCTGCCCTCAGCTGAGTCTGATTACATAACAGCGGCATGTTGCCAATGCCGTGCCTTTGATCACTTTTCTCACGGAGGCAGGGGGGAGGAGGAGGACACCAGTGACTTCTTCAAGCACAGCGGCTTGGAACGACAGTGTGTGGTGATGGAGGCAGTGCCAGAATGCAGACCCAGTACCAGGCATATGTGGCTGGAAAGCAGGGCTGGGCTGTCCTGTAGAATCAGGTTTGATGGTTAAAATGGCAAAATGCACAATGTCCCCCTACTCTGGATCTCCCAACATCACTTCCCACCTTCTTGGTCTCTTTTCCCTTGACTTTGGGAAGCTGATCTTATTAAGGAGCTGTAGCAGAATAGCTGGACATCCAATATCCCCTCCTTTCCAGGGAAATGGCCCAAGTGGACGTAAAAGAAAGCCAGGTCCTTCTCACAGAAATTGACTTGTGTTAGAAAGGTTACATCTGCACTGGGGGTGGTGGGGTGGTGGTAGCTTCTACCTCGAGGCACTGATTGTCCTGACCAGGGTTGTCCTGAGGGATTGTGAGCCGTTGAGTTCCAGAGAATGAGGTGATGATAACTGTGAAATTGGAAATATTGGAATGCATTTTAGCCTGGTGTAGGAAGAGTGAGACCAGAGCAGGTGGGTAGTTGACTAAGGTGTGTCTGATGTTGGCATAATTTTTTTTTATGTGAATATGATTGTCAAGCAGGACGAGGACACGTCAGTGAAATGCATTTTTTAAAACAGTTCTTTGTTTCCTTTCCAATACTGAATTAGAGGAAATACAAATATATTTCTGAGTTCCTTAGGGTCGATCTGAGGGGGAAAATGTTGAAAAAGAAAGGGTGAGAGGAATTTATCTGGAGAGTGAAATACCCTAGTAATTATTTTTTAAGGATTTGTATTATTAAATAGATTTTATTATGAGTATCTGTGTTTATTTGCCTCTGTTGCTTTTTTTGTGATCACCTGTTTTCACTGCTTCCTGGGAAGGATTATTCATTTCATCATTTGACTCTACCTTACAGATTAAAGAATGTTGAGTTTAGAAACAACTGGCTCCATCATTTTCTAATTGACCTGCATCCTCCTGCTTGATTCTCCCTCATCTCTTGTGTAGGCCCAGGAATGTCTTCAGAAACCAGCATTCTGGTTCATTTCCTACAATCCCACATCCATATAAACCCTTCTTTATTAGCTCTGTCTTTAAGCTACCCTTCTTACGAAATTTATCCAGTAGAGGTGGAATGATGTAATAAAAAGAATTAAACTGGAGGCAGGAATTCTTGTTTCTGTCCCTAGCTCAGTGTGACCTTGAATGAGTCCCTTAAGAAAATGAAGGTTTTCCTCTCTGTCTGGAGGTAGAACCTGCTTTAATTGCTTCACAGAAGAGTCACGAGTGGCAGTGGTCTTTCAACAGTACTTCAAAGGAGCGAAGAGGGTGTATTTCATTGGGTGTTATTGCTGTTTCTATTGCACGAGAAAAATCAACCCTACTTGTGACTGGGTCTTGTTGAAAAGCACATTTCCCTTCATCTGACATGCTGTCTGCCACAGGGCTTCCCCTTCATCCCAGAGTTGTTAAATGGGCTCCTGTGTTGGTCCACCTGCAGCATATCTGGGAAATTACTTGACTAAAACCAACACCAGCTTCTCTCAAGCTATTTGACCAAAAGACTTGATTGAGAAGGCAAGTTACTTGGTGCTAGAACCTTCAAAAGGTACCCCCCCCCCCGCCCCCCGCCCAGGATTCCAGCCACCAAACAGAACATTCAGAGTTATTTTTTGTCTTCCCAGAAAATTACCAAAGCTTTGATTTCTCGTTGGACCACCTTTCCTTATTGAATCCCTTTCTCACTGAATATCTTCCTTTCAAAGCTGTCCCTCTCATTGCTTTTATGAGCCCCTTCCCCAGAGCATTGGGACCAGCTTTTCTCTAAAGCCAACCCTGCTTTTCCTCCTAGAGATTTTGCTGCTTCAGTCACGTCTGTTTGGAGAGTCAGGACCTTTGAAAAGTTCCTTTTTGGCTGCTCCTGGAGGAAGCAGATGCTTTTATGGCAGGATCCCAGCCAATGCTGAGGCTGCAGGGCACCAAATCTCCCCAGGGAGCCACGTCGGGTCCTTGGGCTGGCATCCTCTCAGTCCTCTCCCTGTTTAAAAGCCAGTAGGGTATTTTAGGGACAAAGACATTTCCAGTCACTGCATCTTCCTTTGCTTCAGTGAGTTTTGCCATTAGAGCACCTCTTCAACTCAGAGAGGGAATGAAAAGTGCTGGCGCCTTGGTCCTGATCCTGCCACGGGGATAGGCCTTGGGAGGTGCCAAGCTTGTTTTTTTCCCTCCTCTGTCATTTCTGATTCCTGATTATTAGAAAACAAAGTTCAGATCAGCTCTGAGACCGATGATGCAGTGTTCAAAAATACAAGAGCTGTGCTTCCTCTCCTCACATGCACTGCTTCCCTTGGCTAGCTCAGAGCACATTGCTGACTCCACAGGAATGCTCAGGGCTGCTGCCCTTTAGGCTGGGCATGGCCATACAGGTAGCAGACACTGAGGCACGAGGCCCTGATTTTCTCTTTGTTGGCTCTTCATTTTCACCTTCCATCTCCGTAGGCAGTGAACTCCTCTCATTGGTTACAGGTCTTGCAGCCCCCATTCACAATTTTATTTATTTATGGTTATGCTCTATCTTAGTTGCTGCGGGGGCTAATCTCTAGTTGCAGTGCGCAGCTTCTCATTGCGGTAGCTTCTCTTGTTGCAGAGCACAGGCTCTAGGGCATGTGGGCTTCAGTAGTTGTGGCTCATGGGCTCTCAAGTGTGGGCTCAATAATTGTGGCACACAGGCCTAGTTGTTCCATGGCACATGGGATCTTCCCGGAGCAGGGATCTAACCTGTGTCTCCTGCATTGGCAGCCAGTTTCTGTACCACTGAGCCACCAGGAAAGCCCCCAGCTCCCCGTTCAGGCTTGACTATTTGAAGAGGTCTTACTTTACTGGGCCCAGTGCCCAAGAAGGACAACAAACATTATATCCTAAAATCAGATCCCAAAGAGATTCAGAAATTTCACTCAACAGGAGCCATCCCCTCGGGGGTGGCAGCTGCTTGCTGCTGCTTACTGTTCAGAGAGCAGAGGAGGCAGGAGAGAACTCTGGAGATGGAGCAGCTGCCCCTGTGCAGAAGCTTAAACACCATCAACAGTTTTCTACTGAGTTTATGTGTGATTTTATGCCATAGGAACAAACCCATGTGATGAGCAAGGCAGCATAGCTTTCAGGGAAGTGTAGGAATGCAAATCTGAGTTGGTGTCAGTGTTACCCAGAGGGCTGTAGTTCTCCTTGGTCTGCCTTTGGGATAAGGCAATGACTCAAGAAATTCCCTCTATCAAAAGATTAGAAATGCGAAATTGTTAGCTCAGTGGGTACCATCAGTGATTAGCATCATTAACAGCTGAGCAGAGCCAGTTTCTGAAGCACTAGGAATTGGATTGCTGTCACCTGAGAACACCTGGGAGAACCCCTAAGTGGGGCAAGCCTAGGTGAGCACTTCACTGGTTCTTGGGGAACCCTGAGTAGGCAGAAGAAGCATCAGGGCATAGAAGTCTGGCCTGTGGGGGTGGTGGCACAGAGAACCCCATCTTTATTTGCTTGTGACTTTTGATCAGAGGTGAGGAATCCTTGAGCTATATAGAAGAAAGTAACCAACCTCATTTCAGGCATTAGTAGGATCACTGTTTACAGCCAGGATTGGTGCTACTTAATACTTTGTTTTAGATAATTCCGCATGAGAGACAACAGTTAGAAAAAGACGGACTCTGATTGTTATACAATAACAATAACTCTACGGCAAATTGAGCACTAAGGCAATGCTTTCTTGAAGAAGGAAAGAGTTCAAGCCACAGAACTCCATTGTCATTTATCATGTTTGGTGATGTGTTGCTCATCGTTATCCCAAACAAATGCTCCAGAGTCCCTGAGACCAATTCAGAGACAATTAGAACAATCCTGCAGCAAAAAGAATGCCAAGGAGAGCCGCCTATCCTCCAGTGGAGCAAATAGGGAAGGCTGTTACTGGAAGGTACACACCAGTGATAAGGCCTGGCATTTACTCCCTGATAATTTCACAGCTGAGTTCTCTAATGGGCCTGAGCAGAGAGAGCTAGTCAGTGGGACTACAGGAAGAAATGGAAAGTTCTCCATCAATGGCACGTAAATGTCTACAGTGTAAGAAGTATTGATTGACACTGCTGTACTCCACACCATGGACCAGATCCAGACTCTAAATAACACTGAGGCAGTAAGAGCGATCTGGTTGGCCACAGCTTCACATTGAACCAAAAGCTGAATCCAAGAGGCCATATCGAAAGAGAGCAAGCAGTCCTGGAGGACTGTGAGCCCCTCCTAAGCCCCATCACCTCTATCATACAGGACATGTGGCTGTTATTCTCAGCTACTGCAGTGGTCCACCTCCAAGTCAGCATCTCTTCTCTCCAGGGTGTCTGGCAAAGAGGAGTCCAAGAATAAACCATGGTGATGTCTTGAATAAATCTCATTTCTTCACAAGAGGGGTCTTAAGATGAAAAATGTAACAGAGAACATTCCAGTCTAGTGGGTAAACTTGGAGTGAAAGCATTTGCTTTATTCTGGGGCATTCCATCACTGGATACCTGTAGGATTGTCTGTCCTTCCCTGGGTTGTAGTTTATCCATTTCTGAAGATGTGGCCATAATGAGTGTATCTCAGGGATGCCTTGAAAATAGGAGTGAGGTGATCCTGAGGCTCCTCTAGGAGAATTAGATATGTGTATATGGAAGGAGTCATTTGAAATAAAAGATACTTAGTGGCCTCATTGCATGAAAAGTTTTCTATCCACCTGAAGTGCTGACTATAGATTATAAATTTTAGGAGCACAGAGGTCTCTATTCAGTCTACTCCAAATCCCTGGGTACCAGTAGATTGGAGGACTCACTTTTAAACACTTTTGGGTCCAGGCAGGTAATGAAAATGGCAACCCACTCCAGTATTCTTGCCTGGAGAATTCAATGGCCAGAGGAGCCTGGCAGGCTGCAGTACATGGGATTGCAAAGAGTCGGGCACGACTGAGCTACTAACCCTTTCACTTTCAGGTAACAAAATGTGTGAATCTAGCTTTATTTGCAAAGAGAGGCAGGCCTGATCTACACATTCAAATAAAAATATTAAACACGGCCAGCCAAGCAAAACACATCTGCAGCGGGATCCTGAGCTGTCTGCCAGTTAGTTTGCAGCCGTGGATGCACCTTTAGATTCTGAGTGAATGTGCTCCCTGGAATGCATGAATATTTTTATGAGTAGGATCAGGTTCACAATGCACATCAAGGTCCTTGGATGAAAATGTCAACATAAAAGACAATGTATCATCTGTCACAGTGTATAGGAGAGATTGGCAGGCAGACAGATTAGTAGGCTTAATAAATGATAGACTTGATCCTCAAAATGAATGCAGATTGTTCTAGCCTTTAAATACCCTTTAAAGTTGTCATATAGATATAGATATTGTGAAATATAAGGTAAGCAGGGTATTCATTCAACATTTATTGACCAGCCTGGCCCTGACAAGTGATCGGGAGTTGCATAGATGAGTAAGACATCTTAATGTACCACACCTCTAACAGCTGAAGGTCAAGAGGGGGCTCAGTTTGCTTTTGAGGTAACAAAGATATCAGTCACTTCAGATGCATTTATAACAATTTAACTTTCCCCTACTTCAGTGGTCCAGAAATTTTCTTATTAAAATCTACGACCTTCAGGACGTTTCTTAACATCTGTACCTATTTCCACATGGGTTAAATGAGAGTAGTAATAGTGTGTGTCTCCAAGGGTTGATGTGAGGATTAAATGAGTTAATCCATGTAAGGTACTTGGAAGAGTGCCCGGCATATACTAAGTCCTCAATAAATATTAGCTATTAATATTGTCTCAACAATCAGTGTAAAACATTGACCTTAGTCACATTAGCTACTCCAAATGTCATTGCACATCCATTTTAGAGTTGGAAAGTACAAAGGGACCGTACCTTGGGATTATTCCATGGTCTGGATTGCTGACATTCTGCTTAAGTATAATATGACCAGGCCTTGTGAATGGAAATGAGCTGGGGATGTACATGGCCCCAAGTGCACAGACTGAAAGGTCAGTTCTCAGAGTATCTGCTTCACACAACCTCTTGAGGCAAATGCTAACTGATTCATCCTCCGGCAATTTTTGATTATCTGTAAGAGTGGATGGACAAAGTGGTTTGCAAAATCCTAAACACAAGCAACTCATTGTCCTTGGTTTGGGGAGACTTTTCTCAACCTATGTCTTAAATATAGGAATTTGCTTTTCAGGGAATTTTCTGTATTTTCAGCAATGCAGTCATCCTACTGTAAAGATCAGCTATGCACCTTACCTGATCCCCTCTCATGTCTGCGGCTGCAGAGTCTGAACCTAACATAAACCTTGATACTTGCTTTAGAGCTCTCTATCCTGAGGGGTCCTGATGCAGGCAGTGGCCCAAGCTTCTGATTTTTACCTCCCTCCTTCCCTACCAAACATTATTGCCATTATTTCTTCTTTGCTTTCTGTGGAATTAAATTGGATAATGTTGGTTATTTAATCTTTATTAGAAATTTTCCCTCCCCTGGATGAGGGTAGATGTTTACCTAGTTAAATCTCTCTGGTCCTTGAGGTGTGGCAGGTATAATGGGAGTCTAATCCCAGGGACGGGGGAGCCTGGTGGGTTGCCATCTATGGGGTCGCACAGAGTCGGACACGACTGAAGTGACTTAGCAGCAGCAGCAGGCACATGGGCTAGCTGATGGTTTCTTGTTTTTGATTAGGTTTTAACCCCCAGTGGGCTCTTTATTTTCATTCATAAATCTGGTTCCAACAACCAAAATGATTGGGCTCAGTAGATGAGAAATTATGTTTTAAAAAATTAAAGTGAGACTTCCTCCAACTAATTGAGAATGGGTGGGCTTTTGATTTCTTTGAAGAAAAGAGGTTTTTGGGGGGTGGGGTTACTGAATCTGGGTGTTTCAGTAGCAATTAATTTCACTTTTTTGGTTGTGAATAGAAAACTAAAGTCTATGGATGAGCTATTTCATTGAATCTAGCCTCAGGTTCCTAGTCTATAGAATTATGACTATCGTAATTAATTCATGGCAGAGGTCAGGATGAAATGACCACACCCTGAGATTCTCCAGAGCCATACCCTATTTTGTTATTATTAGTTGCCTGTTTCCTCCCAACACATGATAATGTCTGGTGCTTGAGAATGTCCTCAAGATAGCATCTTTTGCAGAATATAAAATGCTGTCAAGATGTCACACGTGCATGTTAGAACCTGGGCAACAGTGAAGTCTGATTACATATATAGAGAGATGACTATTATAATCAAATACATTTTAGATCAAAGCTATTCTGACATATTTATTTTTGTACATAAACATTGTTGTGGTGACTTATAATTAGGCATAATTGTACACGATTCACATAAATGACTATAATTAGTATAAATTTTGCCTAGCAAGACCATTTTTTAAAAATTGCATGTCTTAGCTCTCCTGTTATTAACAGTTCTTCTGTTGATGGTTTTTCTAGCACTACTACCATTTTCAGATCACCATTACCTTCATTAACATCAGTGTCAACACCATCCTCATATATGGTCTTTGATAAGAGAGTTTAAGAGCTGCAGGTAAAACAAACCTGAGTGTGAATTTTGGATTGATCGTTTGCACAATATAAGATCCTGATAGTTTCCTCATCTCTCAAATGCACATATTGATAACTTTTCATGTAACTGTTGAGATCATTGAGGGTGGTAACGTTTGTATAGCTGTAATGAGCACAGGAGATCATGGCATCTGGTACCATCATTTCATGGGAAATAGATGGGGAAACAGTGGAAACAGTGTCAGACTTTATTGTTTTGGGCTCCAAAATCACTGCAGATGGTGACTGCAGCTATGAAATTAAAAGACGCTTACTCCTTGGAAGGAAAGTTATGACCAACCTAGATAGCATATTCAAAAGCAGAGACATTACTTTGCCAACAAAGGTTCGTCTAGTCAAGGCTATGGTTTTTCCACTGGTCATGTATGGATGTGAGAGTTGGACTGTGAAGAAAGCTGAGCACCAAAGAATTGATGCTTTTGAACTGTGGTGTTGGAGAAGACTCTTGAGAGTCCCTTGGACTGCAAGGAGATCCAACTAGTCTATTCTAAAGGAGATCAGCCCTGGGTGTTCTTTGGAAGGAATGATGCTAAAGCTGAAACTGCAGTACTTTGGCCACCTCATGCGAAGAGTTGACTCATTGGAAAAGACTCTGATGCTGGGAGGGATTTGGGGGCAGGTGGAAAAGGGGACGACAGAGGATGAGATGGCTGGATGGCATCACTGACTCTATGGACATGAGTTTGAGTGAACTCCAGGAGTTGGTGATGGACAGGGAGGCCTGGCATGCTGCAATTCATGGGGTCTCAAAGAGTTGGACATGACTGAGCGACTGAACTGAGTGAGCACAGTATCTCATGCTGTGCCTGTGTCCTCCTCTGCTACAATATATATGATGTGATAGGATACAGATTCTCATGGTAGGTCCTCCTCCACAGTGGCTGGGGATTCCCTTTGCCAGGTCCCCAGCTCCCATGCCCAGCCTATGCTTCTATGAGCCACCTGGGATCCTGAAGCAGCTGCTTTTCAATGATATGGGAACTGTTTAGAGGGTAGAAAATGTACTTAAAACTGTTTATTTACTACAATTTCCAACTCAATTAATTGGAAAAAAAATCTAAATAGCTCTCCCACCTGCTCCCTAGAAGCCTCCGCCAACTGAAATCCTGTGGGCGTGCACATGTTCCTCCTTGGTTTTCTGCACTCATGAAGGTTGCAGTCCCAAATCGTGCTTTTAACGAACAACAGGAACCTGGGCCTGACTCCTGGATGCTTATTGCTGCTGCTAAGTCGCTTCAGTCGTGTCCGACTCTGTGTGACACCATAGACGGCAGCCCACCAGGCTCCCCCATCCCTTGGATTCTCCAGGCAAGAACACTGGAGTGGGTTGCCATTTCCTTCTCCAGTGCATGAAAGTGAAAAGTGAAAGTGAAGTCGTGTCTGACTTTTCATGACCCCATGGACTGCAGCCTACCAGGCTCCTCTGTCCATGGGATTTTCCAGGCAAGAGTACTGGAGTGGGGTGCCATTGCCTTCTCCGGATGCTTATTAGGTGATGACAGATACATGTACTGATCCCCAGGCTCTGCTCTGGTCCCTGGTTGTGCTCAGTGCATGTCACTCATGTTCACGTCCTGGCAGGGCCCCCAGAATACAAATCAGAAGGCAAATGTCTCACAGAGTATGAAGAGGCTCTGCATTTAAACTCTTGAAATCAAATGAAAATTAAAAGTAGGTTTATTGGGGTTTTAGGGTTACAAAGATTTAGGGTTAACCTCTCTTTAGCCCATAGGTTAAGTATGTCATTGGGGAAGAGAGGCCCCTTTGCCCGAGACTTCTCTCTCTGTGACAAGGTGAATGAAATTCCTGATGTTCAAGAAACTCCTTTAGCTTAAGGCATTGTCTCCATTGTTTGGGCTTCCCTGGTGGCTTAGTGGTAAAGAATCTCCATACCCATGCAGATGATGTGGGTTTTATCCCTGGGTCAGGAAGATACCCTGGGGAAGGAAATGGCAATCTGCTCCAGTATTCTTGAATGGGAAATCCCATGGACAGAGGAGCCTAGTAGGCTCCTCTTTCCATGGGGTTGCAAAAGAGTTGGACACAACTTAGCAACTAAACAACAACAAACGTATTGTCTGAGGATAGGGGTGTGGCTTTACATGTTGCTATGCTTCCTCTTGGATTATCAGATTATCTAGAAATAAAATACTGATCTTGTAATATGGTATGTCGGGCTGAAAGAAAAAGAATGGTCACCGGGACACTGGCAGTTTCAATTCCACAGTTGGTTACCCTGAATCTCCTAGGGGAATAAAGAGAAGGTATGTTTAAAAAAAGTAAATAGCACCTAAAAGGTAAGGATAAGGAGCAGAGAGGCCAAGCATCATTAACTTCATAATTTTCATCCCAATTTATTTTGTAAATGTCAGTATCTTAGATGGAACTCAGTGTTTGCAATTGAGTGACTTTTATGTTGTCTTTTCTTACTGCTGATTTTTCTTCACCTTTCACACTTACCAGCATCTAGCATACCACTTATTTTATTTATTTAATCTCCTACTACTCGAGGGTCAGAATTTTATCTTTTTTTCTTTGTTATATTTTCAGTACTAAGGATGGTGCTTGGCACATAGTAGGTCTCCAAGAACAGTTGTTAAGCTAGTGAACACATTCTCACATGCTGGTCTTCCAGCCCATGTCCTTACCTTACTGTGTTCTCATGGCCTGATTTCCCTGTTCTCTTCCCCTCTATGTGCCCTTATAGTTGGTGACATTGAAGTAAGTGAAATTGTAGTTTACCATGAAGATAAAAATCCCAATCATATAATGGAATAATCCAGGCTTGGGGATATGAGGACTAATGTCTCACTTTCTGACCTTAATACTTACACAAATCAGCTTATAAAAAATTGGGAAATGAGAATGGCTCTGGATCACATATATGTTTGCCTGCCTCTCAGAATTAAACACACATGGGACATTTCTAGGTCCTTTTGGAAACAGAAAATGAATATGGGGCAATTCCATATGTATGGAACATATGTCTGCGCTACATATCATTGATATCAGTTTGATGACTACTGACGTTTTTATACTATTTGTGTTTCTAGATGTTTGCAAACTGATGCTTATTTGAGTAGCTGAAGGCTGTTCTGATGTCAGTATACTTTGGGAAAGATTTTTATGTGCTTTCACAGCCTTTAATCTGTACAAGATGGAAACCATTAACCCTTCTGTATGGGCCCTTTATTTCCATGAGATTCTTGAGCACTAGCAACAGCATATAGCAGCATCCTCCACTGGAAGAGGCATGTTCACGCACATGCAGATTTGAAGTAAACTTAGCCATCATTCGTATCTACAGATGAAAAGAAGTGTTTTACTAGTAGTTCAAGGTGTTGCTAATTCAAGATTTATTTTTGTTTGGCTTTGAAATGTCCTTTACTACATTGCTTTTTGCTCAGCTTGTTTCTACTTTTATGCTACCACTATTTCTATTTCCTCCAAGTACTAGCCCTCCTTTAGAACCTAGAGGTTCTTCTAGACCCTTTTCTGAGATTTCTTCCTGAAGGATCCTGAGTAAGACTCTGGTGAGGCTCCTGTTTCTTTTGTGTGTGAGTCTAATGAGATGTTTTTTACCCCCCACTCAGTGTCTACTGAGCTAAATGAGAACTAATAGCCTTCTAAAAGAATCCTAAGACATTTATAGCTAGTTAATGTCCCTTGGCAATCATCTATTAATTTTTATGTTAGGAAACTGAGATGCTATGTGTTATTCATTCATCATCCATCTATCCATCCGTCCAAAAAGCATTTTTTGAGTACTTACTGTGTGAAAGGGACATGCTAGGAACTAAGGAAGACTTCAGTTCAGTTTCTCAGTTGTGTCTGACTCTTTGTGACCCCATGGACTGCAGTGCGCCAGGCTTCCCTGTCCATCACCAACTCCTGGAGCCTGCTCAAACTCATGTCCATTGAGTCAGTGATGCCATCCAACCATCTTATCCTCTGTCATCCCCTTCTCCTCCTGCCTTCAATCTTTCCCAGCATCAGGGTCTTTTCCAATGAGTCAGTTCTTCACATCAGGTGGCCAAAGTATTGGAGTTTCAGCATCAGTCCTTTCAATGAATATTCAGGACTGATTTCTTTTAGGATTGACTGGTTTGATCTCCTTGCAGTCCAAGGGGCTCTCAAGAGTCTTCTCCAACACCACAGTTCAAAAGCATCAATTCTTCTGTGCTCAGTTTTCTTTATAGTCCACCTCTACATCCATACATGACCACTGGAAAAACCATAGCTTTGACTAGATAGATTTTTGTTGGTAAAGTAATGTCTCTGCTTTTTAATATGCTGTCTAGGTTTGTCATACCTTTTCTTCCAAGGAGCAAGTGTCTTTTAAATTCATGGCTGCAGTCACCATCTGCAGTGATTTTGGAGCCCAAGAAAATAAAGTCTGTCACTGCTTCTATTGTTTCACCATCTGTTTGCCATGAAGTGATGGGACTGGATGCCACGATCTCAGTCTTTTTGAATGTTGAGTTTTAAGCCAACTTTTTCACTCTGGCAAAACATGGTCCACTGGAGAAGGAAATTGCAAACCACTTCAGTATTCTTGCCTTGAGAACCCTATGAACAGTTTGAAGAAGACTTAAAGGGGAACAAAATACATAATCCTATCCTCAGGCAACTTAAAGTTTTTAACAGTAGATTAAGACAAGGATAAAAGTTGTACAGCCTAAATGGTTAATTTTGACTAGAGAGTCAGGAAAAATTTGAAAAGAGAGGGAGTATTTGAACCAGATGGATTCTATAAAGTATTGGTAAATGGAAAATGGGGTTAAAAGTGCATTTCAGACAGAAGTATCACCATCAAGTAACACCCAGAGGTGTGAAAATATTACACATTCAGGGAACACTAAAGAGTAGAGTCAGAGAAGGCAATGGCACCCCACTCCAGTACTCTTGCCTGGAGAATCCCAGGGATGGTGGAGCCTGGTGGGCTGCCATCTATGGGGTCGCACAGAGTCAGACACGACTGAAGCGACTTAGCAGCAAAGAGTAGAGTAGAGGGGGTACATGAAAGATTACTGGCGTATAAGAGTGGAATGTATATCGGAGTTGGACCATAAAGAAGGCTGAGTGCTGAAGAATTGATGTCTTTGAATTGTGGTGTTGGAGAAGACTCTTTAGAGTCCCTTGGACTGCAAGGAGATCAAACCAGTCAATCCTAAAGGAAATCAACCCTGACTATTCATTGGAAGGACTGATGCTGAAGCTGAAGCTCCAATACTTTGGCCATCTGATGTGAAAAGCCGGCTCATTGGAAAAGACCCTGATGCTAGGAAAGATTGAAGGCAAAAGGAGAAGAGGGCGGCAAAGGATGGGATGGTTAGATAGCATCACTGACTCAAAGAACATGAATCTGAGCCAACTCCTGTAGATAGTGGAGGACAGGGAAACCTGGCGTTGATGGGGTCACAAAGAGTTGGACACAACATAGTGACTGAACAACAACAACGATAGTGGAAAACTATTTTGAGAGTAAATCAAGATGATCTGACCTTAATTCTTTGGGTAATGGAGAACAACCTATCATAAATACAATTGGTTCTGAAGATCTGAAGATATATGCTTATGATAATTCACTATTACATAGCTTTGGTAGAGTAGAACATACAGATCCAGCTTATGTAAGGTACTCTTTTCTACTGGTTTCTTCAGTTCACAATTGTATATCTGATACTTTGAGAATCCAGTTGTCCCTTTATGGACAGATACAGATAACTCAAGCCTCATCATCTGTAAAGACAGGACTTGACAGGACTCAGGCTATTACCAGCGAGAACCTTCACTAACAGGGTTCTGGCCTTGACCATGGAATGGAAATGAAAGAAGAGTCTCACATTGTACCTAAACTTTCTCTCATGGAATGAGATCTACTCTATAGCTGTAGAAGATGTTTCATCTTGGCTCAGGACAAGGCTTTAAGGTAACAGAAAAAGCAGTGGGCACTTCAGGAACATCTAGAAAATAGAAACTGGCTAGCGCTGAAGGGCTGTAGCTCTATTATAGGTGTTACTGAGGGAAGACTCTGGCTGTTAACAGCTTAGTATCATCAGTGTCCCTCATACCTCAGACAGTTTAACTTTGGCTCCTGTGCTTCTTCCAGAGGCCATTTCTTGACCACGGGGCACCTGAGCCCTAAAGCCACTGTAGTAGTGGAATATGACCCTTTCTTGAATAGACTTTATAGGCTTTTCTACCCTGGTTCTTGCCTTTGCTGCCCTATCATATGGTTATATGTAATAGTGAGGAAAAATAGGAGTTCAGAATTCAAATCAGCACATTCAGATGGTTTGTTTAAAATTTTGCTAAAAGATTAGTGTGGACTATTACTGGAAAGTGCTCGCTAATTATTGTTGTCTGAACTAAGTAATCTGGCACTTGATCATATTGTGCAAACTTGGTTTCATGAGGCATAAATCTCCTTTTCTCTGCAAAACTGAATAGCTCTCTGGGGGCAAGGTCTTCTTTAGTTAGTTTAATTCTAACAATTCCTATCAGTGCTCATATTGATGTGCACAGTGGCTCAGTGATTTCTTGCATGATTTTTTATTGTGCTTCTGCAAGACCTCGTTGCTTAGATTAGGTATTCAGCACACCCAAATGGTGTGTTTTTACCTGCTGCTGCTGCTGCTGCTAAGTCACTTCAGTCGTGTCCGACTCTGTGCAACCACAGAGACGGCAGCCCACCAGGCTCCCCCGTCCCTGGGATTCTCCAGGCAAGAACACTGGAGTGGGTTGCCATTTCCTTCTCCAATGCATGAAAGTGAAAAGTGAAAGTGAAGTCGCTCAGTTGTGTCTGACTCCTAGCGACCCCATGGACTGCAGTCTACCAGGCTGCTCCATCCATGGGATTCTTCAGGCAAGAGTACTGAAGTGGGTTGCCATTGCCTTCTCTGGTGTTTTTACCTAGTTACTTACAAAAAGGGATGTCACTTTTAGAATTTGCAGATTCCATTCTGAATTAGACAGTGTGCACTTCTAATAGGACTGACTCGTTTCCCATAAAGGTTAAAAAGTGTGTGTGTGTGTGTGTGTGTGTGTGTGTGTGTGTGTGTGTCTGTTGGTGGTGGTATGTCCATGATTAAGGCATTTTAGATTTTTGCTGTTGTTTCTAATGTATCTACAATGGCAAACAGAGCACTATAGCCTACAGCATGTACTGAGTAAATACTTACAGAACAACCTAATAAAACAAAGTGGAGAAAATAGGAGGAAACTTAAATTTATTTGAAATCTGATACCTCATGTTCTAACTAAACTCAGTCCAGGAAATGGAGCTGAAAGTTAGGAGTTAAACATAGAGGTATAAATGGGCAAAAAAGAAGTGATCCTGGATCTAAATACAAAGACCTCAAGGGTCTTTTAGGGCAGCCTGGTTACAGGCTTGAGACATTGTAGGCCCAAGTCAGACTGGTCAGTTTTTACTTGTGCTACATTCTATGGAGGCAGCATTCTGACCAATCCATCTCAAGAGTAACTAATTTCAAGGTGCTTGTTCTTTAATTTTGGGTAACTTTTTCTTCATCCCCAAATTATTGGGGTACACCCTTTCATGGGCTCCCTTGTCTTCCATTCACCAGCCAAACCTACTTGTACTCCCTCCCCATGCCCCCTGTTTACTTCCATAACTTACACTAAATAAAGCTCAAGGAAGAATGTCCTTGCCTTTGTTTTTATTTTCTTTACCCTGGTATCCCCCTTTCTGAAGCAGTCTCATGGGAGCAGTTGCCCGCATATCTTTTTTGCTCCCCAGCTTTCCTCCCACAACTGATGGTGCTTTCCTGCACACACATACTTGGGAGTGCTGCTCGTAAGCTAGCTCATCCAGGAGGCTAACTATGCTGTGCTCAAATTGTCTTCTTTTTCCTCCCCTCCCAAGTCTGCCTTCCCAGGGTTCCTTTACATCATGATTCTATTCGATATCTTGTTCCTATTGCTATAAATTAGTTTGAGCTAAGATATTAAATAATTACCAATACTGTACCTAGATAGTTTTATTTTAAAATCAGTCTTCAATGCTTTGATTCATATGAGTGAATAATATCTGGGATTCTAAGCATACTACCAGCAGGATGGCATAGACTGTGGCTACGATAAGAATAGTCACTCACAGCCGCCCTAGTCCTATGGCTATCACCTCCCTTCATCAGTCTTATGGATATTGTTGCACAGAATTAAAATGAACTAAAGAGCAGTGAAATGTTTGTTTTCACAGGATTATCTCTTGAAAGTACACACTCATTTAGCAACTGGGTTGTAGTCTTAACTATGTCACTAATTCTGCAAATTTGAACTCCTGCGCATTCATTTCTAAAATGAAGGTGGCTAGATAATTTGGTCTAACATTCCCTAATGATAACAGTAACTGACATTTTATTTATGAACTATCTGTCTGAGTAAGCATTTCATTATTCTAGTATTCAGCAAATGTTTTTTGAGTGCCTACCATGTACCAGGCACTGCAGTAGGTACTAAGGATGTGATAGTAAACCTGACATATGAAACTCCTGCCCTCACGAAGCTTACGTTCCAGTGAGGGAGACAAAGAGCATACGATAGGGAGTAAATGTGACTTCATAGAAGACTGAAAGCTATGAGGAAAAGTAACATATGATCTGAGTATAGAGAGCGAGGGTCTGCGAAGGTCTAGGTGGTTATTTAAGGTGAAATGATTGTAATGTTGGGCTCCGCCGGTGATGCAAGTGGTAAAGAACTTGCCTGCCAATGCAGGAGACTCAGGTTCGATCTCTGGGTTGGGAAGATCCCCTGGAGGAGGGCATGGCAACCCACTTCACTGTTCTTGCCTGAAGAATCCCAGGGACAGGGGAGCCTGATGGGCTACAGCCCATAGGGTCACAAAGAGTCAGACACGACTGAAGCAATTTAGCATGATTGTAGGGTTACATTTGAGTTGAGCTCTGAATGGTATGAGAGGGAAGCCACAGTGAACATAAGAGAGAAAAGAAAGAAGACAAGTTAGAGCCCTAAGCCTGGTGAGGCTGGTATGGAATGGACAGGAGGAAGATTGCAGGATGTGAAGTTGGAGGGAGTCAGCAGTGGGATCTCATAAGCCTTGTTAATCGTATTGTGGTTTATGGCTGAATTATATATATATATATATATATATATATATATATATATATTTGTGATAATATAATAGTATTTCTTTATCCATCCATTGATGGATGTTAAGTTATTTCCATGTCTTGAGTATTGTGAATAATACTGCAGTGAACACAGGAATGCATATGTCTTTTTGAATTACTGTTTTGTCTTCTTTGGATAAAAACCCCAGAAATAGAATTGCTGGATGATATATAATAGTTCTACTCTTAATTTTTTGAGGAACCTCCATACTGTTTTCCATACTGGCTCCACCAATTAACATTTCTACCAGCACCACATAAAATTTCCCTTTTCTCTACATCCTCACCAGCCCTTGTTTTTTTTTTTTTTTTTCAATTTGTTTTTAATAGCCATTCTAACAGGGGTGATATCTCACTGTGGTTTTGGTTTGCATTTCCCTGATGACTAGTCATGTAGAGCATTGTTTCATGTAATACCTCTCTTTGGGAAAATGTCTACTCATGTCTTCTGCCCATTTTTAAATTGAAATATTTCCTTTTTTTGCTATTGAACTATATGAGTTCTTTACATGTTTTGGATGTTAGCTCCTTATCAAATACGTGATTTGTAAGTATTTTATCGTATTCAGTAGGTTGCCCTTTTCATTTGATCGTGGTTTCTTTGGCTGTACAGAGGTTTTCTCGTTTGCTGTAGTCCCGCTTGTTAATTTTTGCTTTTGTTGCTTTTGCTTTTGGTGTCAGATTCAGAGAATCATTTCCAGACCTATCTCAAGGAGTCTACTGCCTATGTTTTCTTCTTGGAGTTCATGGTTTCAGGTCTATGTTCAAGTCTTTAATCTATTTTATAGTGTCAGAAAGTGGTCCACTTTCATTTTTCTGCATGTGACTGTCCACTTTGCCTAACACCATTTATTGAAGAAGCCGCCCTTTCCTCATTGTATATTCTTAATGCTTTTGTTGTAAATTATCTGACCATAGACGTATGGGTTTATTTCTGGGCTCTCTGTTCTCTTCCATTGATCTATGAATTTGTTTTTATGCTGGTACCATACAATTTGAATTACTATAGCTTGGTAATAGAGCTTGAAATCAGAGAGCGTGATACCCTCAGCATTATTCTTTCTCAAGATTGCTTTGACTTTCCAGAATTATTTATCTCTGTGCTCTTATCTTTCCCTCCTGTATCTTTGTGCTCAGTATGTCTGTTTTAGTTTGGGCTTCATTTGGGATGGAAGAGGGTATATTTGATGATTTAATGTATTCAGATTTATCAACCTCCTATAAATACAGAGGACTTCACCTCTCCCAAGAGCAGAGCACTCAAGTGGCTGTGCCTTTTTTGCAGTTTTATGAGCTGAGTTGAGAGAATCTATTTGAAAGGTTGGTGTTGTAGATCCAGAATTGTAGATTTATATAGATTCTTTTAACCCCCAAACCCCCTGAAAACCTCTTCACTCTGTTGTATATATTTTTTAACACATTAGAGTTAACATCATTTTTATGGACAAATATTCTTTGTGTCTTTTGAAAAAATAATCTTTTAAAATTGATTCATTCTCTTTTAAATATATATTAATTTAGTATTCTTGATGTTGAGCACCTTGGGGTACAGTCACATAGTTAAGGCAAAATAACCTATCCTTAAGTTCATTCTATCTATTATGTTATAGCTGTTTAATTTGTTGATGTTCTTATAAAGTAGATCACTAGCTAATTCCACATTTAGGAAGATGTACTGAAGCATAGTCTGGTTTAATTAACTAATTTTTGGTAGCAAACTGGAAATAGTCTCTTCACTAGCAAATAAAATAAACTCTTAATAGTTTAACTAGAAATAGACTTTTAGTTTACTTGATTCACCTAGAGCTAATGCTTCTAACTATTCAGTGACAAAAATATATGCATACAACACATTTATATGGACTGTAAGGAGATCCAACCAGTCCATTCTGAAGGAGACCAGCCCTAGGATTTCTTTGGAAGGAATGATGCTAAAGCTGAAACTCCAGTACTTTGGCCACCTCATGAGAAGAGTTGACTCATTGGAAAAGACTCTGATGCTGGGAGGGATTGGGGGCAAGAGGAGAAGGGGACGACAGAGGATGAGATGGCTGGATGGCATCACTGACTCGATGGACGTGAGTCTGAGTGAACTCCGGGAGTTGGTGATGGACAGGGAGGCCTGGCGTGCTGCGATTCATGGGATCACAAAGAGTCGGACATGACTGAGTGATCTGATCTGATCTGATAGTAATTTTATAATTACTTTAATAAATATATAATTAAGTAATACCAGGGTGACAAAAACATATACATAAATATATTTTTGCATATTAAGGGATGAGATATCCAGTGAAATGATCTTTCAAGTATAAAAACTAAATATGAATATTTATAGACAAAACAAAGCCAAGGAGGCTTGCCACCAACAGGACTTAACTAAAAAATATATTTTATGTGAGATAAAAATGATCTCAGGAAGAGGAAATGGTAAAAACAAAGCAAAACAAAAATAGTGAACAAGTTGATGTGAAACAGTAACAGTGAGTTTGGGGGTTAAAAGAATCTATATAAATCTACAATTCTGGACAATAATAGCATATAAATCGGGAAGGAGGTGATTGATTCTTTTATTGTTGTAGGAAGGTAAAAACATTAATTTGAGACTTTAAGATAAATATATGTTAAAATTTCTAAGTTAACCTTTAAAACAAGAAAGAAAAATTATGTAACTTTAAAGCAAGTAAAGAAGAAAATACAGTGAAGGAAATGTCTAAAGGCAGACAAAATGAGAAATAAGAAATCAGATGATCAAAGTAATCCAGATATATCACATAATTATGATCAACTAAATGGACTTAACATCTAATTAAAGTTAAAAGATTCTCAGAGTGCATACATAAAAAAATTCAACTATATTCTATTTATAAGAGACACACTTATGACATATAATTAGAAATGAATATCATTAGAAATGAATAGATACAATGCTTATCTTCATAAGAGAATCAGTTCACCTGGAAATTATAAAAGGTTTAATTGTTATCTATCTGAAAAAATAAAGCGTATATGGTCAATGCTATAAGTGAAACTGATAAATCCACCCTTTAGTGGGAAATTTTAATACTTTTTTTCAGTAATTGTTTAAGCAGACAATCAGTAAGGATACAAAAGATTTTAAAGATATGATTTAAAGATAAGACACTACACATACATATGTATAGAGAATACATATTATTTTCAAACATACATTCAGTTCAGTTCAGTTCAGTTGCTCAGTTGTGTCCGACTCTTTGCAACCCCATGAATTGCAAAAAAATACAAAAGTGATCATATACTAGGCCAGGAATAAAATTTCTAAAATTTTTAGAAAATTAATGTCACACAAATCTACCTTCTCATCACAGAACAAGTTAGTCAGAAATAAGTTACTAAAAGCCTTGGGGGGAGAAAACATGTTTGGAAATTTTAAAAATATACTTTCTAAATGACATATGAATCAAAGAAATCATACTAGATATGAGAAAACACAGAGTTCAGAAGAGTTATGCAAATACTATGGTAGCAGAATTCATGATGTTACTCAAGGAATACTTAGAGAAAAATCTATATCCTTAGAGCAAAGTTTTTCTGTAAAGAAATAGCTACTAAAATATTACTAGTTACAGACACAGTGTTGTCATAACTACTCTACTTTGCTGTTGTAGCACAGAAGTAGCCACAGACAATATGAAAACAAATGGGTGTGGTTGTGTCCCAGTAGAACTTTATTTACAAAAACAAGTCTGTGGGCTATTGGTTTGCTGACCTCTGCCTTAAAAACCGATGTTAGAAAAAGTGAGTGGTTGAATTAATGACTAATTATCGAACTTAAAAACTTTTGAAACAAAACAGAAAATAGACCCAGAGAACAGAAGGGGAAGGAAATGGTAGACATTAGCAGAAGCAAATAAAAAGAAAGACTCTCCAAACCAAAGCCAAAATCTGATTATTTAAAAAGATTACTTTGGACTTCATTGGTGGGACAGTGGATAAGAATCCCCCTATCAATGCAGGGGATGAGGGTTTGATCCCTGGTCTGGGAGGATCCCCCATGGCATGGAACAGCTATCCGGTGTGCAACACTGGAGCCCATGTGTTCTAGGACCTGTGAGCCACAGCTCATGAGTCCACGCACTGCGAATACTGAAGGCTGTGTGCCTAGAGCCTGTCTCTGCCGTAAGAGAAGCATCTACGTTGTGAAGCCTGCACACCACAACGAAGCGTGGCCCCCACTAACCGCAGCCCCCATTCATTGCAGCCCCTGCTCACCGCAACTGGAGAAAGCCTACGCACAGCAATGAAGACGCAACCAAAAATAAATAAGTGATTTTTGAAAAAAAGACTGCTTTAGCCTGACTGCTCCAGAAGACAGATCCTTACTTAGGTCAAGACTAAAGTTATGAACACTTTTTCACTTGAGAGATACAAGCCCTGGGCTGTGGGAGTAAGGTAAAAAAAAAAAAAAAAAGAGAGAGAGAGAGAGAGAGAGAGAGAGAAAGCACAAAGAACTATCAAAGGGCATAGTCCATCAGCACATTCATTCAGCAGTGTGACCTAGCATCCAGGTGACAGTGGAGGGGTGAGCCAGTGTGAGAGGGCCCCGTGCAAGAGAGAGAAAGTAGAATGTGGTCAAGAAAATCCAAGAATGTACATTATGTTACAATACAAAGACTAATAATATCTTTCAAAGTCTTATAAGATTGATATAAAAAGGAAAAGAAGGCATGAGTAAACAGTATTAGGAACAATATTGTTAAATCTCTGATGCAGCAGACACTGAAATGATAAGAGAATATCATGAACCACTTTTATGCCAATGATTATTGGAATGCTCTTAAACACTATTAAATGAATCACTATATTTATAAGTCTCCTTCAAAAACTGGGGCCTAGGAAATTTATTAGACAAATTCTACCATGGCAAAAAAAAAAAGGAAAGAAAAAAAAATCAAGCAACTGGTATTTCCAATCTTGCAAAACTTTTTGAAGGAGTGTAAAGAGAAGGAATACTTCCAAATTAATGTGTGAGGTCAGTACAACCTTTATATCAAAATCAGTTAAATATTATTTAAGAAAGGAAAGTTACCAAATTCACTTTTGAACACAGATGCAAAATCTTAAACAGAATATCACTGACTGATTTTTATCAACAGATGAAAAAGTTATGAGTGTCAATTGGTATAGCCACTTTGGAATACAATCTGGTATTGCCAGATCTCATACACATACCCAGGGCCCGGCAGTCCTAGAAGCAGTCTCTAAACTTACACACATGGACATGTGTTCAAACATGTTCATGATATTGTACAAACAGCCCACATACCAGTCAGCAACAAAATGGAAAAGGGTGTGCATACTGTACATGTATATTTACGTAGATTTGTAGAGAGCAGTGAAATGAATTAGCTACCTGCAACAATGTGGGCAAATCCTATGAACCCAGTGGTAAAAAGCAAGTCCTTGAAAGCTACAAATGGGGGGTCTCCCTTAAAAACAAGCAAAACTAAATAATATTACTCATGGGTACATACACAAGTGGTAAAGCTACTAAGGAAATCGGGAGACTGAAAAGCCTGCACATCAAGGAGACCTCTGGCAGATGAAAAGGAGAAGAGGGCTATATGAGATGGGTAATAGGTGACATTCTGTTTCTTATATTGGTGGTGGGGATATGAGGGTTGTTGTTATATCATAGATGACATTTCACACACACACACACACACACACACACACACACACACACACACACACATGCTCAGTGGAAAAAAATAACAAAGCATTTCCCCCAAAGAGTTAAGACTACCACATAATTCGATCCAGTAGAGGGAAGGGTCATGCTGGGTTTGGGGACTGGAGAAGTGTGGGGCTGCTGTGCCTGTGGAGGGATGGGCATGTGGCCGAAGGGTGGACTGGAAGGGCAGATAGGATTATGAAGAGCCTTGTCTGAGATCTGTCTTTCGGAAGGCAGACTTCTGACCATCTTTTGGAGAGAATATGAGGGGGTGATCAGGTGATCATATTCTCATATGAGAATATGAGTCAGTGATCAGGAGACAACTTATAAAACTTTAAAAGCTTTGCTCTGGCAAGAGGTGACGAAAGGATTATCAAAAACAGTGGCAGCCAGGACAGAGAAGAGAGGAAAGATTTGAAAGGTATTTCCGAGACAGAATGGACAGGACCGGGTGCTGCCTGGTGGATATGGAAGAGGAGAATCAAAAACGTTAAGATGACCTCAGGGATTCTAGCCGGAATCATCAGAGGGATGAAAATGCTGTTACCTAGGCTATGGAAGCAAGAGGAGGCATTTGTGTGTTGTGTGTGGTCCAACAGGGAAGGAAAGAGGAAGAGGACAGAGCTTGAGGGATATCCAGGGTTGGCTTGTCCAAAGGACATTTGTCACTGCCCTCCTAGAACCTGTCCTTCTACTACTTCCTGCTTCTGCTGGAAAGACAGGAACCTCATACCTTACATTATTCGATCTTCCTTAACTCTTCCTGATTTAGTGGCCCCGTTAAACCCTCTTATAGGGCTTCCCCTGTGGTGCTAGTGGTAAAGAACCTGCCTGCCAAAGCAGGAGACGTAAGAGATGCTGGATTGATTCCTGGGTCAGGAAGATCCCCTGGAGGAGGGTATGGCAACCCACTCCAGTCTTGCCTGGAAAATCCCATGGACAAAGGAGCCTGGCGGGCTACAGTCCATGGGGTTGCAAAGAGTTACACACGATGGAAGCGACTTAGCACGCACGCACACACACACACACAACCCCTCTTATGAGGTCCACTACTCTCATATGACTGTGTCAAAACCTTTGCATAAGATGCAGGTTTGGAGAACTTACCCTCTGAGCAGTGTCTGGGATATGTGCATGGTCAGGGCTCTAGGAAGCCCTCTTCTTACCATCTGTCCAGCTGAAGAACAGCCATTCTAGGGATTCATTTGTTTCTTTACGTCTCAGAAAAACTTGTTAGAATTCCAAAGTCATTTTAATTGAGATAATAGATTCATGTCCAGAGAATCAGAGGACCTGGAGTATTCGTTTGCTAGAACTGTCATAATAAAATGCCACAGCCTGAGTGACTTAACAGAAATTTATTTCTCACAGTTCTAGAAGCTAGAACTCCAAGTTCAAGGTGTTGGTCAGTTTGATTTCTCTTGAGGTCTATCTCCTTGGTTTGCAGATGGCTACCTTCTCTCTGAGTCCCCACATGGCTTTTTCATTGTATGTACACATTCTGGCCACTTCTCCCTGTTGATATAAGGATGACATTTCTATTTTAGAGGCCCACCCTCTGACCTCATTAACCTTAATTACCTCTTTAAGGCCCTATCTTCAAATTCAGCCACACTGGGGAGTTAAGGCTTCAACATATGAGTTTGGAGGGAGGACATAATTCTGTCCATAACATTTGATTCTAATCAAGGCCTAACCATACATTAGAGGTGCCAGCTTGGGCAAGTGACTTTTCTTGCACTCCTGCCCTCTTCATCTGTAAAGGAAGGTCCAAAGACTAGAACAGTGGATCCCAAACGTTGGCATGCATTAGAATCACCTGTATGGCTTGTTGAAACCCAGATTACTGGGTTCCACCCCCATAGTTTTTGATTCAGTGGACTAAGGCGAGTGAGACTTTGCATTTGAAAAAGTTTTCAGGTGCTGCTGGCTGCTGCTGGCTCAGGGGCCACACTTTGAGAACCAGCAGGATAGAATGGTTTAGCTTTAGCATTCTATGATGATCCTATAGGAAAGTAATAACTTACAGCCTTTCTCAATTGGAGTTGCTCATCTGAATCACATAACCTGAAAGTTGATCTGAGAGGCTGTTTCTCAGTTCTCCAAAGGATGGTGCATAACGTGTACCAATCTAGATGCATAAAAGGGAGGTTCTTTCATCACAGAGAGGGGATATCTTAGAATATGAAATCTTCACCCCTCATGGAAACTCTGTTGAAAAGGACTGATAATTAGAGGTCCAAGTATGCTCAGAGGACTCCAGTAATGAACTTTTACTTTTCTCAAGGTGGTGTCCACAGCCTGTAAGAGAGCAGAAACTCTATCTCACCTGGCATTCCCTTCGGTCCAAAAAGAATTTTTTAAAAAATCAAAAGACAGTAGAGTTCAAAGAGATTGTAAGTAATTTCTAGACCAGAAAGCTATTTTTTTTAGAAGAGAAAACCGAGGTTCAAGGATGACCTACTCAAAGCCACACGACAAATCAGTGGCAGGGCCAGAACTAGAATTGAGGTCTGATGATTCATCTGGCCAGTCCAGGTGCTCCATACCTACTTAGCATGATAAACAAATGATTCAGCAGGACAAGTAAGAGGGACAATAAGGGAGTGGATGGGCAGGGCTTCTGCTTTCCAGTGGAGCAGCAGGTCCTGCCCCCGCAGCTGCGGTGGGGTGGATTACATCAGCATTTAGGAAGGGCTGCATATGTTACATAAACGCTACTGCGGGGAGCCTTCAGTGACTTCTGGCCCCTGCCATCTGCAAATTTCCATAGTGTGGGGTTTAGGAAACTGACAATTAGTTGTGTTGCCTCAGTCTCAGTTTTCACAAATCAGGAATAAAATACAAGATAACAAAAGTTATGCTCCTAAAAAGAACTTTGTATCTGATCAAAGTTGAAGAGATGGTCTTTCTTCTCAGCTGAGCTGGGATGTAGTGTTCATTTTTTATACTGACATCAAGCTCTGATGCCCATTTTCTGTTTGATGCATTGATATCTGTTGACTAAGGATTGGAATGTTTTAATAAGGGAAATTTCCATGACCTGCAATAGTTTAAAAAATCATTTCAAGGTACATCTCTCATTGATGTACCTAATATTATCCAGTGGTCTTGATGAGGGTAGTTAGAGCCAGTTCGTGTCAGTCAGTTTCCTTTTTCATATTCCTTTTTCCATCCCCCAAATCCAGAATTAGAAACAAGATGCTTCCCTTCAGAACTGCAGGATTTTTATTAAAGAAATTTTTTTTCCACCTACCAGAATTTTTGCCTCAGATTTTGGCTCTTATTACAATTTTAATCAAACTGTGAATTTCCCAGCCACACTCTGAGACTAAACCTCAAAACCATTTCCAAAAGACAAAGACATTTCTTGTTGATGTTAACTCACAGCTCAGAGGTTCTGTTCAAATTCTAGCCCCTAGGTCCCTCCTCCTAGGTAATGTTGGAGGACAAATAGTGATCTGTTAAGAGATATTTAGATATAATATCTCAAGGGATTCTAAAGGTGCAGAAGTATAAAACAGAGTTGGTTGTTTTAAATGTTCTGTCTTGCTCCAGCTAATTAAGGCAGAAAAAACATCATAGCAAAGCTCTTTCTGATAATGGAAATGAGGAATTGGAGTCAGGGAGCATCATGATATATATATATATATGTGTGTGTGTGTGTGTGTGTATATAATATATATATATATATATAAGAGCAGTCGTTAAGGTAATGCATGCTGCTGCTACTGCTGCTCAGTCGCTTCAGTCGTGTCCGACTCTGTGCGACCCCATAGACAGCAGCCCACCAGGCTCCCCCGTCCCTGGGATTCTCCAGGCAAGAACACTGGAGTGGGTTGCCATTTCCTTCTCCAATGCATGAAAGTGAAAAGTGAAAGTGAAGTCGCTCAGTCGTGTCTGATTCTTAGCGACCCCATGGACTGCAGCCTACCAGGCTCCTCCGTCCAGGGGATTTTCCAGGCAAGAGTACTGGAGTGGGGTGCCATTGCCTTCTCCCAAGGTAATGCATGGAGCTGTCTTTACTGGGAGTGCAGTATTTTATAGCATCATCATGGTATAAGTAAAGTCTACTTCCACAGGTCCTCTGAAAGTTCTGAGTTCTTTAAAAACAAGGGGATAGTGCTTTGCTTCCCCACAAGCTCCCAGTTTCCCTCACCTGCCCTTTGTTGTCAAATGAAAATTAAAAAATAGCCTTCATCTTTTATTCCCTTTCTCCTTTGAAGCCTAACAAACACCTCCTTTTGTGTTTTTTTCTCTGTACTGCCTTCTCTCTGGTACCTCCTGCTGAATCACACAAGAGAATTTATTTTGGGCTATTTTGTCACTATTTTTTGCTCTCCCTCACTCCCCTAGTTTGACTTCCCAGAAACTCACACTTCACCATATTTTGAATTTTTCTGCCCTTTGCATCTTCAGGGTGATTTGTGATCATCCTTGCCTTTTTTTTTTTTTTTTTTTTAACTGTTTGAGGAAAAGAGATTGCTCCTTTAAGTGAAAAAACATTTTTTTTTCCTTTTAGTGTTTTATTTCCTATCCACACATTTTGAGATTTTCAAAATAGTTGGACGTTTATTATTATCTTCTATCCCCATTGTTTTGATTTCATTTTTCAGATGAAGTAGCCAGGAGTCATGCCATCCCAAGAATAGAAGCAAGCTTTTGCTTTAGTTTCTGATTATCTGGCCCGGTTGCAAACAGCTTGACTACTTAATCAAAAAGATGTCTTGGGTGTTTGCATTTTTCCTGTACAGTAGTAATTTGTGGTAACCTCTGGCTTTGGAGCATGATTAGTGAAATGGAGAAAGGTTAAGGAGATTTCCAAAGGTGGCAGCTTCTAGCAATCTTACTTTAGGATTCAGAAAGTTCTCTGAGGAAAAAGTCCTGAATTGTTATTGCACGCTTATATTCAAAAATACTTATTCACCTGCAAGAATTTTTATTGTTGCTTTTTACAAAGCAGTATTACTGCCCAGTAATGAGAAGTACCAAAGACAGAAAACTCTCTGCCTTTATTAAAGGTGAAGTTTCCATGCCTTTATTAAAGGTGAAGTTTCCATCCATCCTTGTAAACACCCACAACTCCATTGACTTAGCTTAACATTGTATCTAGTACCAAAATCTGCCAAATGGCTGAACAGGTGTTATGGCAGTACTGAGTTGAGTAATGAAAAGTTATTGCTTCCTAGAACGTATTTCCCAGTACTGACCATGTTCCAAATGAAGGCTGGAATTAGGACAATTAGCCCCCACGGTGGCTGTATCCACACTGGTAAGTGTTTCCGAACAAAGCTCTCAGTTCTCCATTTGCTTGTTTTTAACATATTCATTCTTAGCGGACACAACTTTTTTCCAAAAGAAGTTTTAGAATCAGCCAGTTCATATAGAAAACAAAATGTTTATTTTCCCAGGCAAAATATTTTTTCCAGGTGGCACTTAAAACCACTGGTTTCAAAACATTTCTCAAATGTTTCCACTCAACTCTGAAGACTGGTTCTGGGTTAAAGACTTTTGCTGAGTACATTTAATACAAGCATTTTGAAGATGGTTTCTCTAGACAACGTTATCTATTTTCTATTCGTTCTACTTTCAGTTGAGTTATTAAATCTATGGCCACTAGAAAGCTGAAGTGGGCAAGGAGGAGGGTTACGAGATGTGACTTAATATACAGAATAAAAGAGCAAGACATAAAGGTTATATTTAATAAGTGTAAAAGCCCTGGGCTTAGACATGACTACTCTTACATAGGATAACAAAAGTCTGGATGCTGAAAATAAGCTTATTTTCAGAGTTTTTGTTGAAATCCACCTTCCCAATCCTCCCCACATTTTATAGATATGAAAGAAGAGTTCAGAGATGTGAAATGACTTCCCTAAATTTGCAGTTGATAAACAGCATAACCAGAAACAGAACTCCTGTTTCTTGGTTTCTAATTCATTTCTTTCTTTTTTTTTCAGTTGTGGCTTTTTTCAGTATGAAGTAACTGTGTGATATAGTGTCTAAAATATACGGTGCAGTCAGGTAAGGGAAGAATAGAGCAGAGTGTAAACCTATCTATTCTCAACAGTCAGCTTATGCATTCAATAAATATTTATTGAGTAGCCACTGTAAGTCATGATTTATGCTAGACGTAGCATTAAAAATGGCTATTCAGGATGTCATTGAACAACTATTCTGTAATTTTGAATCATGTTTACAATTCTGGGGGTGCTGTGCTTAGTCACTCAGTTGTGTCCGACTCTTTGTGACCCCATGGACTGCAGCCTGCCAGGCTCCTCTATCCATGGGATTCTCCGGGCAGGAATACTGGAGTGTGTTGTCATTCTCTTCTCCAGGGGATCTTCCCAACCCTGGGATCAAACCAGGTCTCTTGCATTTCAGGTGGATTCTTTACCATCTGAGCCACCAAAAAAATTCCAGCAGAATTTTTTGGGGAAATACCTCCGAACTCCTAAGAATGAAATAGCTGTCTCATGAGGTGGTGTGGTCCCCATGTCCAGCCAGGAGCTGAGTAACCACCAGGTGGAGATTCAATAGAGCATTTCTGCCATGAATGCCATTATAGCTTAAAGTCCTGCTTGAGCAGAGGAGAAGGTAATAGGACAGAAGAGTGCCTCAGACTTCATTCTCTGTCAAGTGTGGGCTCAACCTGAGTCCTGGCAGAACAATCTACGTCCTGGTGCACAGATATATCCTGAATTGCCAGCACTTCCTTTCATCAAGCCACATGGTATTCAAGAGAAAATACATTTTTTAGTATTGAAAAAGTTTCAAATTATAAAATTAATATTCTCTGCTTATAGAAGTTCAAACATGACATAAATCCATACATACAATTTTTTATCACATCATCCTCCTATAGAGCAGTTTGGAGTGCATTTCTCCAAATAGTTTCTTCTGCATATACTAACATATATTATTATATAAGTGACTTAGCAATATATTAGTTAGTATATTAATTACTATATTATTAGTAATATAATAACACATATATAATTAATGTATATTATACCATATTAATGTATTCCCTTTCTGAATAAAAATCAAATTACATTATGCTGAGTTTGCAACTTTTTAAATTTAATTATCCTAGATGTTTTTCCATGTTAGTATATTTATTTTAAGAGGCTATGTAGCATTCTATTGAATGGGAGTATCATAATCTAAAACTATCTTTTATATTTTTTTCTATTTCTAAAATAATAATACTATAACAACTTCTAAAGGATGTTGAGTTTTCTTTTTTTAAAAGATAAAGATGACAGGTGACTTTTGGAATATGGACGAGAGAACAAAACTTTCTTGTTCTGTGTGTGTGTTGGGGTGAGAGAGACATAACTGATGGAGAATTGATCATAAAAATTTACTGAAAAAAAGAGATTGTAATTTCTAGACAAACAGTGACATTCTGTTGTTCTTCCTGACGTAAAGTGGTTTCAGTGCGATTCTAGTGAAATGAATGGAGTAGATCTTCTTCTCATTATTTACCTTCATTCTTAAATAAAATATGCACCAAAGTATGGCAGTGCCCTAGGGAGCCACAAGACCAGGAACCCCAGAATCATTTGGGAGGGGCATACAGTGATTATTCAAGGATTTACTTCCTAATTTGAATAATTGTATCCAGGGAAATGTTTCAACTGTTGATATCCAAGTGTAAGAATTGACATGGGTTTTACTGTATAAGGTCAGAATCCTTCAAAATACACTATTTTGGGGGTATATCTTGTCATAATTAGAAATCCTATTAACATCAGAAAAAATGGTATGCAAGGTTCTCCTGTAACTTTCTCTTTATAAAATACCAGAAAAAGCGAGAGGCAACCAGCATACTCATATTGCTTTGCTGGTAAATGCCCTAAGAAAATAGTGTGCCAGAAGACAAATTAGTGTTGTGGGTTTTTTCAGAACAGCTTTATATTTACAGGTAAAAATGAGTAGATAGTACAGAGTTCCCATATTACTCCCCTTTGCCCTCATGCAGCTGCTGCTGCTGCTAAGTCACTTCAGTCGTGTCCGACTCTGTGAGACCCCATAGATGGCAGCCCACCAGGCTCCCCCGTCCCTGGGATTCTCCAGGCAAGAACACTGGAGTGGGTTGCCATTTCCTTCTCCAAGGCATGAAAGTGAAAAGTGAAAGTGAAGTCGCTCAGTTGTGTCCGACTCTTCGCGACCCCATGGACTGCAGCCCACCAGGCTCCTCCGCCCATGGGATTTTCCAGGCAAGAGTACTGGAGTGGGGTGCCATCGCCTTCTCCTCCCCATCATTGTCTCTTCTATTTTTTTTTTAATTTTTTTTATTTATTTTTTTAAATTTTATTTTATTTTTAAACTTTACATAATTGTATTAGTTTTGCCAAATATCAAAATGAATCCGCCACAGGTATACATGTGTTCCCCATCCTGAACCCTCCTCCCTCCTCCCTCCCCATACCATCCCTCTGGGTCGTCCCAGTGCACTAGCTCCAAGCATCGAGTATCATGCATTGAACCTGGACTGGCACCTCGTTTCATACATGATATTTTATATGTTTCAATGCCATTCTCCCAAATCTTCCCACCCTCTCCCTCTCCCACAGAGTCCATAAGACTGTTCTATATATCAGTGTCTCTTTTGCTGTCTCGAACACAGGGTTATTGTCTCTTCTATTATTAGTATCTTACATTAGGATGGTCTATTTGTTACTGTTAATCAACTGATATTGATACCTTATTATTAACTAACATCCATAGTTATTCAGATATTCTTAGTTTTTACCTAATGTTCTTTTTCTGTTCCAGGATCTCATCCAGGATTCTACATTACATTGAGGTGTCATGCCTCCTTTAGATTTCTCATGACAGTTTCTCAGACTTGGTTGTTGATGACCTTGATGATTTTGAGGCATACTCATCAGGGATACTGTAGAAGGTGCCTCTATTGGAATTTGTCTGGTGATGTTTTTCTTATGTTTAGGCTGTGGTTCTGAGTTTTTGAGAGGAAGATCACAGGGGTGAAGTGTCGAGTTCATCACATCATTTCAAGCATACATGTTATCAAGATGGTTTATGACTCATGGTGCTGACCTTGATCAGCCGGCTGATGCAATGTTTGCAGGTTTCTCCGCAGACAAGGTGCTTTTTACCTGCCTATCCACATTGTCATCTTTGGAGGGAGGTCACTATGCACAGCCCACATTCAAAGAGTGGGGAGTTATGCTCCACCTCCTTGAGGGTGGAGCATACATACATTATTTGGAAGTCTTCTGCATAGATTTGTCTCATCTCCCCCTTTATTAATGCATTCACTCATTTACTTCAGTGTGAAATGCAATGTTCCCCAGTCTTTTTGGCACCAGGGGCTGGTTTTGTGGGATACAGTTTTTCCACGGACTGGGGTTGGGGGGATGGCTTTGGGATGAGTCAAACTAATTAAATTTATTGTGCTAAGGATAATCTGTATTTGCAGCCACTCCCCAGTGCTAGCATCACTTTCTCAGCTCTACCTCGGATCATCAGACAGTCCAGTCTCACAAGGAGCATGAAACCTAGATCCCTCACATGCACAGTTCACAATAGGGGTTGTGCACCTATGAGAATTTAATGCCACCAGTGATCTGACAGGTGGTGTAACTCAGGTGGTAATGTAAATGATGGGGAAAGGACCCCTGAAATAATGGATATTTGTTTTATACTTTGAGTTATAATCCAGTATCACTTTGTTTTGTGGCTCCTATTATTTCAGCTCTTGGGAGCTTTTTCAGTTGGCTTCTGTGCTCTTTTGACATACCCCTGTCATTTTATTTTTCCAGTAGTCATGTATGGATGTGAGAGTTGGACTATAAAGAAATCTGAGCCCCAAAGAATTGATGCTTTTGATCTTTAGTGTTGGAGAAGACTCTTGAGAGTTCCCTGGACTGAGAGGGGATTAAACCAGTCAATCCTAAAGGAAATCAGTCCTGAACATTCATTGGAAGGACTCATGCTGAAGCTGAAACTCCAATACTTTGGCCACCTGATGCAAAGGGCTAACTCATTGGAAAAGACCCTGATTCTGGGAAAGATTGAGGGCAGGAGGAGAAACGGATGACAGAGAATGAGATGGTTGGATGGCATCGCCAGCTCGATGGACATGAGTTTGAGCAAACTGCGGGAGTTAGTGATGGACAGGGAGGCCTGGTGTGCTGCAGTTCATGGGGTCACAAAGAGTCAGACACGACTGAACAAATGAATTGAACTGAGTGAAAAATTTGTTTCCATCCATCCACCATCCATTTACTTAATGGCTCACTTCTGGTCTACACGTGTAACAATATCAGAACTGTTGACCCTTTGTTTCCCTGTGGGAGACAACTAAGTCTACTAGAGTACAGGGCCACGTGCAGTTCATTTTGCCTTTAGTCTTATAGACGTCATTCATTTCCAAAGTTACATGGAGTAGAGTCTTCTCTACATTCCTCAATACGTTTATTTCATACATTTGCTATAAAATTAGATTCTCGTTGTCATCATAGTCATTCTTTTTCGATGTTTTCTCATCTTCTAAATGATTTTTCTAAATGTGCACACGTTAAGATTCACTTTTTATGCTATACAGTTCAGTAAGTGTTGACAGATGCTTAGTATCATATATCCACATTATAGTATCGTATGGAATAGTTTCATCGCCCTAAAAATCCCCTGTGCCTCATTTCACCCTTCTTCCCCTGGATCCCTGGCAATCACTGATCTTTTCACTGTATCTATAGTTTTGGCTTTTCCAGAAGGTCATATGTGTAGTTAGAATTATATAGTAGGTGGCCTTTTCACACTGGTTTCTCTCAGTTAGTAATGTGAACTTAAGATTCCGCCATGTCTTTTTGTAGCTTGATAGCTCTTTTTATTTTTTTAGTGAATAATATTCCATTGGATGGATGTATTCTAGTTTGTTTATCCATTCACCTATTGAAGGACATCTTGATTGCTTCCAGTTTTGGCAATTCTGACTAAAGCTGCTATTAATAATATTCATGTGCAGGGTTTTGTGTGGACATAAAGTTTCAAATCAATTCAGTAAATACATAAGAGCATGAATGCCGGACTGGATAGTAAGACTATGTTTACTTTGTAAGAGGCTGCCAAACTGTCTTCTAGAGTGGCCGTACCATTTTGCGTTCCCAGCAGCAATGAGCGAGACTTCCTGTTGCTTGGCAACCTTGCCAGCATTTGTTACGTCAGTTTTCTGGGTTTAGCTGTTGTAATAGGTGTGTGGTGGCATCTCATTATTATTTTAATTTACAATTCCTAATGACAAATGATGATAAGCAATTATTCATAGCGCTTTTGACCATCTGCTTATCTTCTTTAGGTGTCTATTGAGATATTTTATCTGTATTTAATTGGGCTGTTTGTTTCTCATTGTTGAGGGCTTTTTTTTTTGTTGTTTTGTTTAGCCATGCAGAATCTTAATTCCCTGGCCAGGAATCAAACCTGTGCCCCCTGCATTGGGAGCACAGTCTTCACCACTGGACTGCCAGGAAAGTCCCTATTGTTGAGTTTTAAAAGTTCTTGTTATACATCTTTAGATACAGATCCTTTTATCAGATATGTGTTTTGTAAATATTTTCTCCCATTCTATGCTTGTCTTTTTTTTTTAATTTTATTTTATTTTTAGACTTTACAATTATCTTTTCATCCTCTTAACAATATCTCTCATGTGTTGTTACATTTTTTAGTCTCAAAGAACAGCTTTAGGTTTGAAGCCTTCTGGTGGTAAATAAGATCAGTTGTTCTGATACAGCCAATACTTTCTTCCTCCCCTTTCTGTCTTGATATCCACTGCTCCAAATTCTCCCTGCCAGACCAAGCCCACCACACTTTGGAGTCTCTTGCATTGACTTAACTGGGCTGAAGCAGTGGGGAAATAGGTACAAAAAACTCAAGAGATTTGATGCTTAGTTCTGGCTCTGCTTATTGCTAGCTATGTGGCTTTAAAAAGATAGTGGTATTTCTTTGCATCTCAGTTACTTTGGCTCTGGTACTCTGTGTGTGAGTGTGTGTGTGTGTGTGTGTGTGTGTGTGTATGTTTCCTCTGATACTCTTTTAGCTAATAGTATATAAGATATTATTCACAGGCAAAAGCTTTAGTGTCAAAGCTTTTGATTAGTCTCACTGAGGCTTAAGGTTGGCTACTACAATTAGTCTTTTTTAAAAATTGAAGCATAGTTGGACTTCCATGGTGGTCAAGTGATTAAGACTCCAAGTTTCCACTGCACATGTGTGATCCCTGGTTGGAGAACTAAGAACATGCATGCCATGCGATGTGGCCAAAAAAAAAAAAAAAGAAAGAATTGAAGTAGAACTGATTTATATTTCAGGTGTACACCAAAGTGATTAAATTATGTATACACACACACACACATATATGTATATATTATTTTTCAGATTCTTTTTCATTATAGGTTATTACAAGATACTGGATATAGTTCTCTGTGCTATAGAGTAGGTTCTTGTTGTTTATTTTATGTATATAGTAGTATGTTTCTGTTAATCCCAGGTACACAATTCCTCATTTCTCCCTCCCCCCTTTCTGCTTTGGTAACCATGTTTGTTTTCTAAGTCTGTGAGTCTGTTTTGTGAATAAGTTCACTTGTATCATTTTAGATTCTACTTATAAGAAATATTATATGATAGTTGTCTTTATCTGAGTTACTTCACTTAGTAATCTCTACATCCAGCCACGTTTCTGCAAATGTCAGTATTTCATTCTTTTTTAAGGCTGAGTAGCATTCCATTGTACTTATGTACCAAATCTTCTTTATCCAGTCGTCTGTTGATGGGCATTTAGATGACTTCATGTCTTGGTTATACAATTAGCTTTTAAAGCGGAACCCTGTCCTACTTCTGTTCATGCAGGGTGGTGATTTAAAGACTCAGTGTCAAAACTATCACTGGATCATTTCTAAAAAATATATAAAAGCAACTCTAAATGTCTCACTTAACATATCAGGACTTTGTGGATCCATTTGCTTTTCTCTTAGAGTATTATGTTTACCATGGGCTGTAAACATCCCCTAGACCTAAATGAGCTTTCCTTTGGAAAATGCTTCTCAAAATGTAGAACCTACGCTGCAGGGTCTTCTTCTAACATTGTTATACCAAATAGAAAGGTTTAGAACTGCAAACCCAGTATTATTTCATCGTCTTCACTCTTCTGAGATATATAAATGTATTTTTTATTTAATTTGAATTTCAGTAAGAACAGCCTTATTTGGAAGGTAGCAATGTACAGGCAAGTCTGTTTTTTTGCCTTGATATTTATGTTATTCCATTTGCCAAAGGAAGCAGCTGAAAGAGTTTAAGGAGGATATTGATGTTTTGATCTCTTTTTAAAAGAGCTTACTCTTAATGGTTCAAAAGATATATTATGGGGACAAGAGTGGAAACAGGGAAACACATTAGAGAGTGATTATGATGGGCAAGACTAGAAAATGGCTTGGACCAGTGGGGGTGGAGAGACAGCATCAGAGTTGGTGCCTATTTGGGAGATTGGGCTAAGTAGACTTGCTGAGAGATTGAATGTGATTGGTGGTTGGTGGGATAAGACAACCAACCACACCGATTCACCCAATACTGTCCCAGTTTTATCACGGGTCATGTTAGTAGGGAATTATCCACTCTTTAAAATCAGACATTAGATTAACATATCACGAAGGTTCTTCTTGGCTCTAAATTGTGTGTTACTGTGATTCTGTGAAATACTCCTTTTAAAGCAGTTTTCCCCCCAATTAATAGAAGGTCTAACAGCAATCTTGGTTTGTTTTTACCCCAGGGCAGACACTTCAGGAGAAGTCTCCTCTATAAGAATAACATATCCCCCCTCATCCCATAACATCTATGTGAAAGAGAGTTCTCTCCCAGTAAGGGAGCTTTAGCTTCTATAAAAGAGATAGCTTTCTAACTGTATAGCCCTGGGAAATGGAAAGCTGTGACTCCCCGCTTTTGAGAGATCTTTGAAGAGCTGTTTGGACATCCATTCATCTGAAGGCTGCTCAGAATCAAAGAAAAGGTTGACATGACCTTCTGAGATCAGTTTGTGATTCTGGCAAATGGTTTGAGTTCTATAGCAAAAGAAGATGGCAAATGCAATTTAATGAGTGTTTATTGTCATTACCCAAGATAAATGTTTAACATTCCACTTTCTCAGATACAGGTGACGTCCATGAGAATCCTTAGAGATGCATTTGACCTTGAAGCTATTCAATTCAACCTCTCTGCAGCACCTGCCAAGAAATCATTTGTGAAAGAACCATGTAGTAAGATGCCCATTTGTTAATGTTTTATCCACTCAGTTCTAATCCTCTCTTTGGAATCTGGCCTGCCCCCACCTTTTCTGATATAGCATTGCTTTCTATTTGGTTTTCTTTCTGCAAACTGTACACGTTAAATGCAAACATTTTGACTAATGCCATGTGTGAAGCCCTGAAACTACCCATGGGGAAATATCTGGAGTCTTTTCAAATTCTGTAAATGAGAGCATCTTTTCAAAAAAGAAGAACTGCTAGGTGTCAAGTAGCACTTCATAATGCAGCTCTTGACTCATTATTTGAAAATGCGAGGCCTTTCATCTGCTTTGCAAACCTGCTCTGGTTGATTTAATCATCTTTCTGAGCATGGCAGGGAATTGTGGTACAGGAATGGGGGTAGGGAGTAGTTTCTTACTAACTCTTACATATGAAGCTTCAATACTTTGGGCACCTTATGTGAAGAGCTGACACATTTGAAAAGACCCCGATGCTGGGCAAGATTGAGGGCAAAAGGATAAGGGGACAAAAGAAGATGAGAAGGTTGGATGGCATCATTGACTCAATGGAATGAATTTGTGCAAACTTGGGGAGATAGTGAAGGATCGGGAAACCTGGCGTTCTACAGTCTATGGGATTGCGAAGAGTCGGACCTGACTGAGTGACTGAACAGCGAAGGACAATAACTCTTACATATGCTCTCTATAAAATAAGGAGATCTTCCTTTCAGGGAAGAGTTTCTCCAGGCTGAGCTGGAAGTGTACCCTGTCCTGTGACCTTTGATTTCCCTAGAAATTCACAGGTAAAGGAGCTGGACTTCATTGGCTAGTCTGTGACAGAACCACCTATGAGCACATTCACCACGTACCCTGACAGCCAAGAGCATGGCATCAGCAGGCAGGCTTATCATCCTTATATCTTCTAAAAGAAGCATGGGATTTGGAAAATTGTGTTTTCAATATTTAATCATGAAGGTTTCTAACTTGTGGTCATTTAATGGCAAGGAGAATAAAACATGCTTTCCTGATGTTCAAGCTGTTTTTAGAAAAGGCAGAGGAACCAGAGATCAAATTGCCAACATCTGCTGGATCATAGAAAAAGCAAGAGAGTTCCAGAAAAACATCTATTTCTGCTTTATTGACTATGCCAAAGCCTTTGACTGTGTGTATCACAATAAACTGTGGAAAATTCTGAAAGAGATGGGAATCACCAGACCACCTAATCTGCCTCTTGAGAAATTTGTATGCAGGTCAGGAAGCAACAGTTAGAACTGGACATGGAACAACAGACTGGTTCCAGATAGGAAAAGGAGTACGTCAAGGCTGTATATTGTCACCCTGTTCATTTAACTTATATGCAGAGTACATCATGAGAAATGCTGGACTGGAAGAAACACAAGCTGGAATCAAGATTGCAGGGAGAAATATCAATAACCTCAGATATGCAGATGACACCACCCTTATGGCAGAAAGTGAAGAGGAACTCAAAAGCCTCTTGATGAAAATGAAAGTGGAGAGTGAAAAAGTTGGCTTAAAGCTCAACATTCAGAAAACGAAGATCATGGCATCCGGTCCCACCGCTTCATGGGAAATAGATGGGGAAATAGATGGGGAAACAGTGGAAACAGTGTCAGACTTTATTTTTCTGGGCTCCAAAATCACTACAGATGGTGACTGCAGCCATGAAATTAAAACACGCTTACTCCTTGGAAGGAAAGTTACGACCAACCTAGATAGCATATTCAAAAGCAGAGACATTACTTTGCCAACAAAGGTTCGTCTAGTCAAGGCTATGGTTTTTTCTGTGGTCATGTATGGATGTGAGAGCTGGACTGTGAAGAAAGCTGAGCACCAAAGAATTGATGCTTTTGAACTGTGGTGTTGGAGAAGACTCTTGAGAGTCCCTTGGACTGCAAGGAGATCCAACCAGTCCATTCTGAAGGAGATCAGCCCTGGGATTTCTTTGGAAGGAATGATGCTAAAGCTGAAACTCCAGTACTTTGGCCACCTCATGGGAAGAGTTGACTCATTGGAAAAGACTCTGATGCTGGGAGGGATTGGGGACAGGACGAGAAGGGGATGACAGAGGATGAGATGGCTGGATGGCATCACTGACTCGATGGACATGAGTCTGAGTGAGCTCCGGGAGTTGGTGATGGACAGGGAGGCCTGGCGTGCTGTGATTCATGGGGTCGCAAAGAGTCAGACACGACTGAGTGACTGATCTGATCTGATCTGATAATAATAGCTAATATTTATTTTGCATCATGTAATACCTCATTTATTACCCTCCTATTATCACTGAGAAGTATGTTATTAGTTTCATCAAACAGATGAGAAAATTGAGGTTTGCAAACTTTAGGATGTTTGTCCAGGATCTTTCTGCTAATGAACATTAGAGGTGGGTTTGCTGCTACTCTAGCTACCCCATAAGACAATCAAAGCCATGATTATCTTTTCTTCTGCCATATTTTCTCCTGGGATATTACAGAACCAATCTTAATCCAGTCATAAGACATCTAAAGGGTCTGGACCTCTCAGGCTGGTGTTTCTCCTCCTGCAGCTGCATTTGTGGAGACCCTTTGTCAATTGAACTGCCAGAAGGAAATGGCTGCCTCTCACCCTGTTCTGGTCTGGGCAGCACTGATGCCAGTGGTACTCAATGGTGCTGAGATGCAGAGGATGAGAGCTTGGTATCCCCTGGTTCCTATGCTGGCCAGGTTCCCACCACCTCACCTAGCTCAGTTATGGGACTTTCTCTCCTTTTTCCTTTGAAATTATTCATTTATTTATTTATTCAGTAGTTACTATTAAGTACCCACTTTTTTTTATTTTATTTTTTAACTTTACAATATTGTATTGGGTTTGCCATATATCAAAATGAATCCACCACAGGTTTACATGTGTTCCCCATCCTGAACCCTCCTCCCTCCTCCCTCCCCATACCATCTCTCTGGGTCGTCCCAGTGCACCAGCCCCAAGCATCCAGTATCATGCATCAAACCTGGACTGGCAACTCGTTTCATATATGATATTATACATGTTTCAATGCCATTCTCCCAACTCATCTCACCCTCTCCCTCTCCCACAGAGTCCAAAAGACTGTTCTATACATCAGTGTCTCTTCTGCTGTCTCATATACAGGGTTATTGTTACCATCTTTCTAAATTCCATATATATGTGTTAGTATACTGTATTGGTGTTTTTCTTTCTGGCTTACTTCACTCTGTATAGTCGGCTCCAGTTTCATCTACCTCATTAAAACTGATTCAAAAGGTATTCTTTTTAATGGCTGAGTAATACTCCATTGTGTATCTGTACCACAGCTTTCTTATCCATTCATCTGCTGATGAACATCTAGGTTGCTTCCATGTCCTGGCTATTATAAACAGTGCTGCGATGAACATTGGGGTACACGTGTCTTTCAATTCTGGTTTCCTCAGTGTGTATGCCCAGCAGTGGGATTGCTGGATCATAAGGCAGTTCTATTTCCAGTTTTTTAAGGAATCTCCACACTGTTCTCCATAGTGGCTGTACTAGTTTGCATTCCCACCAACAGTGTAAGAGGGTTCCCTTTTCTCCACATCCTCTCCAGCATTTATTGCTTGTAGACTTTTGGATCGCAGCCATTCTGACTGGCGTGAAATGGTACCTCATTGTGGTTTTGATTTGCATTTCTCTGATAATGAGTGATGTTGAGCATCTTTTCATGTGTTTGTTAGCCATCTGTATGTCTTCCTTGGAGAATTGTCTATTTAGTTCTTTGGCCCATTTTTTGATTGGGTCATTTATTTTTCTGGAATTGAGCTGTAGGAGTTGCTTGTATATTTTTGAGATTTGTTGTTGTCAGTTGCTTCATTTGCTATTATTTTCTCCCATTCTGAAGGCTGTATTTTCACCTTGCTTATAGTTTCTTTTGTTGTGCAGAAGCTTTTAAATTTTATTAGGTCCCATTTGTTTATTTTTGTTTTTATTTCCAGTGTTTTGGGAGGTGGGTCATAGAGGATCCTGCTGTGATGTATGTCAGAGAGTGTTTTGCCTATGTTCTCCTCTAGGAGTTTTATAGTTTCTAGTCTTACATTTAGATCTTTAATCCATTTTGAGTTTATTTTTGTGTATGGTGTTAGAAAGTGTTCTAGTTTCATTCTTTTACAAGTGGTTGACCAGTTTTCCCAGCACCACTTGTTAAAGAGATTGTCTTTAATCCATTGTATATTCTTGCCTCCTTTGTCAAAGATAAGGTGTCCATATGTGCATGGACTTATCTCTGGGCTTTCTATTTTGTTCCACTGATCTATATTTCTGTCTTTGTGCCAGTACCATACTGTCTTGATGACTGTGGCTTTGTAGTAGAGCCTGAAGTCAGGCAGGTTGATTCCTCCAGTTCCATTTTTCTTTCTCAAGATCGCTTTGGCTATTCGAGGTTTTTTGTATTTCCATACAAATTGTGAAATTATTTGTTCTAGCTCTGTGAAGAATACTGTTGGTAGCTTGATAGGGACTGCATTGAATCTATAGATTGCTTTGGGTAGTATACTCATTTTCACTATATTGATTCTTCCAATCCATGAACATGGTATATTTCTCCATCTATTAGTGTCCTCTTTGATTTCTTTCACCAGTGTTTTATAGTTTTCTATATATAGGTCTTTAGTTTCTTTAGGTAGATATATTCCTGAGTATTTTATTCTTTTCGTTGCAATGGTGAATGGAATTGTTTCCTTAATTTCCCTTTCTATTTTCTTATTATTAGTGTATAGGAATGCAAGGGATTTCTGTGTGTTGATTTTATATCCTGCAACTTTACTATAGTCATTGATTAGTTCTAGTAATTTTCTGATGGAATCTTTAGGATTTTCTATGTAGAGGATCATGTCAATATGTAAGACAAATGCTAACAAGTATGAAAGGAGAAATTAACAATAACACAGTAATAGTGGGAGACTTTAATAACCCACTCACACCTATAGATAGATCAACTAAACAGAAAATTAACAAGGAAACACAAACTTTAAATGATACAATAGACCAGTTAGACCTAATTGATAGCTATAGGTCATTTCATCCCAAAACAATGAATTTCACCTTTTTCTTAAGCGCACACGGAACCTTCTCCAGGATAAATCACATCCTGGGCCATAAGTCTAGCCTTGGTAAATTCAAAAAAATTGAAATCATTCCAAGCAGCTTTTCTGACCACAATGCAGTAAGATTAGATCTCAATTACAGGAGAAATACTGTTAAAAATTCCAATATATGGAGGCTGAACAACACGCTGCTGAATAACCAACAAATCATAGAAGAAATCAAAAAAGAAATCAAAATTTGCATAGAAATGAATGAAAATGAAAACACAACAACCCAAAACCTGTGGGACACAGTAAAAGCAGTCCTAAGGGGAAAGTTCATAGCAATACAGGCATACCTTAAGAAACAAGAAAAAAGTCAAATAAATAACCTAACTCTACACCTAAAGCAACTAGAAAAGGAAGAAATGAAGAACCCCAGGGTTAGTAGAAGGAAAGAAATCTTAAAAATTAGGGCAGAAATAAATGCAAAAGAAACAAAAGAGACCATAGCAAAAATCAACAAAGCCAAAAGCTGGTTCTTTGAAAGGATAAATAAAATTGACAAACCATTAGCCAGACTCATCAAGAAACAAAGGGAGAAAAATCAAATCAATAAAATTAGAAATGAAAATGGAGAGATCACAACAGACAACAGAGAAATACAAAGGATCATAAGAGACTACTATCAGCAATTATATGCCAATAAAAGGGACAACAGAGAAGAAATGGACAAATTCTTAGAAAAGTACAACTTTCCAAAACTGGACCAGGAAGAAATAGAAAATCTTAACAGACCCATCATAAGCACTGAAATTGAAACTGTAATCAGAAATCTTCCAGCAAACAAAAGCCCAGGTCCAGACGGCTTCACAGCTGAATTCTATCAAAAATTTAGAGAAGAGCTAACACCTATCCTACTCAAACTCTTCCAGAAAATTGCAGAGGAAGGTAAACTTCGAAACTCATTCTATGAGGCCACCATCACTCTAATACCAAAACTTGACAAAGATGCCACAAAAAAAGAAAACTACAGGCCAATATCACTGATGAACATAGATGCAAAAATCCCTAACAAAATTCTAGCAAACAGAATCCAACAACACATTAAAAAGATCATACACCATGACCAAGTGGGCTTTATCCCAGGGATGCAAGGATTCTTCAATATCTGCAAATCAATCAATGTAATACACCACATTAACAAATTGAAAAATAAAAACCATATGATTATATCAATAGATGCAGAGAAAGCCTTTGACAAAATTCAACATCCATTTATGATAAAAACTCGCCAGAAAGCAGGAATAGAAGGAACATACCTCAACATAATAAAAGCTATATATGACAAACCCACAGCAAACATTATCCTCAATGGTGAAAAATTGAAAGCATTTCCTCTAAAGTCAGGAACAAGACAAGGGTGTCCACTCACCATTACTATTCAACATAGTTTTGGAAGTTTTGGCCACAGCAATCAGAGCAGAAAAAGTACCCACTTTATTCAGGAGCCTGTTGTAGATACTGTGAGGGAAACAAGCATAAGACCTACAGCTAGGACATTTGGATGGATATGCTTAGCAGATGGATATTAGAGCTGTACTTGAATTTGGGAGACAGATGAGGACTGTAGCAAAGATTTGTAAGTCATATATATGATGAGGTTCGATGAATCTAAGTAAAGCAACATGACTTACTGGAAACAGCTCAGAATTTGAAGTAAGAAGTTCTATGTTAGAGTCTCATTTCTCTCTATTCCTGAATGGTTGACCTCTGGCAATCTATATAATCTCAACTAAACTCAAGATTCCTTATCTCTTAAAACAGAATAATTATCATTTCTACTTCACAGCTTTGTCACAAGGAAAGCAATAAAGTATTCTGACATGCTGTTAATGTTCTATCATGATTTATGTCATTGTTACTATTATTACTATAGTTACTGTCATTAACAAGTGAGAAAGACAAAAGTAGGTGAGGGTGGATCTTCATGGAATCAACCCCCTGGCTACTGGCTCTCATTTTTGAGGTGGGCTTAGAAGTCTGAATTTGAATTGCTAGACCTTCCTCTATGGATAGATGCAATGGTACAGTCAGAAGAAACAATGATAGTTAAGAATACATCAAAATAAAATGTATAGAAAAAATTGTCACATATTCTTTCTGAATTTTGGTTTCTTCCTTAGTAAAATAGAAATGATTCTATATTCAACACATATATGTTTGTTTTGAGAATAAATGAAATTAAAAATGTGTATACAAAGCCTCTTCCCATAATCATTGCCCATAATAATGCAATACATTGGCCCAATGACTACTTAGAACAGTCTGGTGTTATGATGGTTGGTTAGTGCTGCCACTTGCTTTGACCACTTACTCAAGTGTGAGTCCCTCAGCTCTCCCGTCTGTATATAGATGGTTTTGTGACAGTGCTTGCCACATACTAAGCATCCAATCAGGGTATATATTATTAACATAAGTTTGTATATTGAGTTAGTATGAGAGTTGAGATCCATGGAAGCTAAATACTTAGATGGGAACAAATGGGAATTTCCCACCTGTTTTTTCCATTAGTCAGGATCAGTTGTCTAGACTGGTAGGAAGTTAGGACCTTCTTCCGACTATTCCTATATTCAACAGAGCCTGAGACAAAGGACCTAGAAAAGACAGGTGGATGTGGAATTGCCGCAGGTGAGCTATGTATAGGTAAAGATGAGAAACAGAAGTAAAAGTAGAATTTATTGCCCAAAATTGTGTAGGGAAAAGGAAAGATTGGCTCATTTCACTCACTTGCAAGACTATAACCAAATAAAATATTAAATTTATGGGCTTATGGATTCATTAACTTCAGTAAGCATCATAGTCAGGCTGTCAAACAACCAAAGATTTGAACTCCAAAACAATAATTAGAGTGATGGATTGTTATGGTAAGTCACAGTTTGTCAAAAGTAATTTATAAAAGCTATTGTTATAAGTTTATGTAAGAAGTCTTTAGTTGTATTCATTATATCAGAAGCACTAGAATCTTTCTGGAGGGGCTTACTCTTAGCAAATTTGAGAATGTTTTTGTTAAAGTCTGGTGATTTGGTGATTTCTCAAATTGAAGTATGTACAATAGACCACTAGAATTGAAGTGAATGAATGATAAAAATATCATCAATCTGTAAAGCTAGTCTGTTTTTAAAAGGTGTTATCTTGGATTAGATTATCAGCTTTTAGCCTTGACTGAAGGAAGATTTACTTTAGAAATGAATTTAATAATAGCAGCTTATACTTCCTTAGTAATGCTGTTGACTTCTGTGATTCAGTTTCTTAAGCCTGGCAAAGCTTCCTCCCTGGACAAGCAGGGTGGGGGGCTCTGGGCCCAGCCTTGGCTCCTGAGCTTCTGAACTGAGGGTGGGGTCAGGCAGAGCTGATCACAATACATCAATCAAGGTAATCTGAGAGGATCTTGTGGGTGTGTTGGAAATCAAAATCCAGGGAGCCCCTCTGAAGAGGCTCCTGAGAGGGGACCAAGACACAGAGTGGAGGCAGGGACACACGTTCAGATCAGGAGAGTGTATGGAGACTTCCCTGGTGGTCCAGTGGTTAAGAATCCATCTGCCAATGCAGGGGACGTGGGTCCAGTCCCTAATCTGGGAAGACCCCACATGCCACAGAGCAACTAAGCCCATGTGCTACAACTACTGAGCCCATGAGCCACAACTGCTGAAGCTCATGATCTTTAGAGCCTGTGCTCTGCAACAGGCAAAACCACTGCAGTGAGAAGCCTACACATTGCAACTAGGGAGTAGCCCCTGCTCGCTGCACCTAGAGATAGCCTGTACACAGCATGAAGACCCAGTGCAGCCAAACAAAAGGCACTATTGTTGCAAGGTGGGGTATACTATTGTTGCATTTGGAGAAAACAAACAACAAAAAAAGAGCATGTGAAGCTGGGTAAGGAATGAAGGGGAGAGAGTCCGCTGAGTCACTGGGATGGAGTCTTAGACTCATAGGACACTTGCAAGCCTTCACGAACTCTGACATCTGGAAAGAAAACCCTTATTCCAAGTCTTAAGAAATTGTTCAGTAGATAAGATTGAGGTTTACTCTCCAGGCACCAAGGCAACATTTAACTTCCTCTTACTTGGCATAAGATAAGCATCCAATCCAATCCAACCAGTCCATTCTGAAGGAGATCAGCCCTGGGATTTCTTTGGAAGGAATGATGCTAAAGCTGAGACTCCAGTACTTTGGCCACCTCATGCGAAGAGTTGACTCATTGGAAAAGACTCTGATGCTGGGAGGGATTTGGGGGCAGGAGGAGAAGGGGACGACAGAGGATGAGATGGCTGGATGGCATCACCGACTTGATGGACGTGAGTTTGAGTGAACTCTGGGAGTTGGTGATGGACAGGGAGGCCTGGAGTGCTGCGATTCATGGGGTCGCAAAGAATCGGACATGACTGAGCGACTGAACTGAACTGAACTAAACTGAAGCATCCAATAAATGGTAGATAGTAACAGTTATAATATGGAAAGACAGGATTTCAGGGGCCAGAGTTTAGCAGAGTCATTGATTATCAGGTGGTCTAGTCCAGATGCTTCTTTAGAAAGGACTGAGTCCCATGCCTCGTGACTTTGTCCGATTCTCTTGGATGGGTCTGTAGGAAGTGGAGGGTACGTTCCGGCCTTCTTTCTGTCCTGCCTGCCTTTGCTTGTTTGTTTGCTGCCACTGTCTTTGTTTTCTCACCATGTGGTCTGGTACGTGACATGCGTGGTGTTTGCAGCAATGCTATGCTATGCTAAGTCACTTCAGTCGTGTCCGACTCTGTGCAACCCCATTGACGGCAACCCACCAGGCTCCCCCTGTCCCTAGGATTCTCCAGGCAAGAACACTGGAGTGGGCTGCCATTTCCTTCTCCAATGCATGAAAGTGAAAAATGAAAGTGAAGTCGCTCAGCCGTGTCAGACTCTTCGCAACCCCATGGACTGCAGCCTACTAGGCTTCTCCATCCATGAGGTTTTCCAGGCAAGAGTACTGGAAGACGGCCTAGCCCTCCTTTTCTGATACTTAATCAGGCCTGTATTATTTAGGTACTACTTACTGTACTTCTTTAAGATGATATCAGCTCTGTTCTTGAAAGATCTGAGAAAGAGCAAACAAACAAGACCCCCTGCTCTTGTAGGGACTTACTTATTTGGGGAAACTTATTTGCCACATTGCTCTTGCTTACTTGACAAGAGAAATGTAAGGCTGCGTAGATCAGAGAGTGATCTGGGACATCACCGTCATCCCTGAGGGACCTGCATGGCACCCCATATTACCCTAATCTATCATGGATTCTCCTAGGCTTCAGAATTTTTCTAATGTGCAAACACCTTCAAGTTTTAAAATTTGAATCTAATTCTACAGACTAAGCCATCCAGATTTCCCAACTTGCTGCGTTTTTGTATTTAAAGTTATTTTATAATGCCTATGTAAAATGAGCAAGGATCAAGCTTTCCTGGTGTCTGTGGTAGAGAGTCCGCCTGCCAATGCAGGAGACATGGGTTTGATCCCTGATCTGGGAGGTTCCCATATGGCAAGGGGCAACTGAGCCCTTGTACCACAACTATTGACCCTCTGCTCTATGGCCAGCGAGCCACGACTACTGAAGCCCATGAACCCTGGAGCCTTTGCTGTGCAACAAGAGAAGCCACTGCAGTGAGAAGGCCGCACCGCAACTAGAAAATAGCCCCTGCTCGCTACAACTTAGAGAAAAGCCTACTCAGCAGCCAAGACCCAGCACAGACAAAAATAATAAATAAATAAATAATGAGCAATGATCTTTATACATAAGCTAGAAATTTTAGAATTTATGAATATTTTAATACATAGCTTCTCCTTTCACTAACTTTTAATTACCATTTAAACACAAACATACAGAGTACTTTCTCCCTCCTGCCATCACTGTTGAACCTGATCATGTTTGGGGTCTTTTAGATGAGAAGTATTTTACATAAATGGCAAACTTGTATTGGATCAGATTGGAAACTTCACTGGAAGAAGGGCTGCATCGAAGACCTCTTGTACAAAGCAGTATAGCATCACTGCCTTTCACCTTAACAAACTGTGAAGGGACTTGCTTCACCTCTGATTACTTTCTTCTGTGCTGGCAGAGGAGAATGGAGTCAAGTTGGTTCAAATCCTGGCTGAGTGACCATTGACAACTCACGTATTTGCACTGTGCATTGCTTTTTACTGTGATAAAATGAAGATAATTATGCTCACTTCATGGACTTGGCCAGGGAAACCACACCGGATCAAGTGGGCAGGGGCACAGGTGTGGCTGTGTCCTGCGCACTCCTGCCTATCTGTGAGCTCAGACTCGAGCAGCCATCTGGGAAAAGTGTCAGGGTTTCTCCTCTGGAAAACTCTCTCAGCCTCTGTATCACTCAGAGTTTGTTTGACAGTGTCTCTTGCCGACTCATACAGAAAGGGGTTCAAGCAAGACTGAAATACATCAGATTCAGTTCTGTATCCAGGAGTAAAATTGTCTGTTGTGCTAATGTGAAAAAGAGTCTGCAGAAACATAGCAACCTGACATGATTCAGCCTGGGACCCGGATGGAGCTCAGGTCCTTAATTCCTGCCCTAGAGTCTAATGTTCAGAAGAGTTTTGACTTCGTATCCTTGTAATGGCTGTTATTGAAACAGGGGTAACAGTAGTGTGGGAAAAGTAGGAATAATTTTGCCTTAATTTTAACACTATTAAAGTTTGCTTCAGTCACAGTCCCCTGCACCTCAGCAGCAGTTAAACTTGTGAAGATGAGGCCCCCTCACAGCCCTTTGACCAAGAACACAAAGTGCTGCCTTGCCCACAGGGATGATGGCTGTTCTTTTACCAAGAAGAGTGATAATCGTAGCTCACAGTGAGTCCTTAACTGTATGCCAGGTGCTCTTATAAACACTTTTCAGGGGCTTAGCATATTCTAAGCACATTTCTATTCCATTTTTCTTACAATATTCTAAGTACTATTCTAAAGAGTATTTCAAGTGCTTAGAGTATTCTGAGCATGTTTTAAGTACTTAGGTACTTAGAGTACATGGATTTCTTTTGTTTTTCTTCAGAGCCTCTTGATGAGGTAGGTACTCTTTACTCCCCCAGTTTAACCTGACCCACCTTCTGCCTCCTCCATTCTTACAGACTAGCCCTGGTCACTGCCACTTCTTGCCTGGGTCCTGCAATAGTCTCCTAACTACTGCTTCCATCTTTCCTCCCTTTTACCTCTGTTATGCAAAGCAACCAGCATGAGACTTTAAAAGTATAAATCAGATCATATAAAATCATTTGTTTCTTATACTAAAAAGAAGATGCAGCAGTAACAATAATAATAACGAACAAAAGTTTCCACTCATTTTCCAACATCAGTTCAGTTCATCGCTCAGTCATGTACGACTCTTTGGGACCCCCATGCACAGCAACACGCCAGGCTTCCCTGTCCATCACCGACTCCCGGAGCTTACTCAGACTCATGTTCATCGAGTTGGTGATGTCATCCAACCATCTCATCCTCTGTCATCCCCTTCCCCTCCTGCCTTCAATCTTTCCCAGCATCAGGGTCTTTTCCAATGAATCAATACTTCGCATCAGGTGGCCAAAATATTGGAGCTTCAGCATCAGTCCTTCCAATGAATATTCAGGACTGATTTCCTTTAGCATGGACTGGTTGGATCTCCTTGCAGTCCAAGGGTCTCTCAAGAGTCTTCTCCAACACTACAGTTCAAAAGTATCAATTCTTCGATGCTCAGCTTTCTTTATAGTCCAACTCTCACATCCATACATGACTACTGGAAAAACCATAGCTTTGATTAGACGGACCTTTGTTGACAAAGTATTGTCTCTGCTTTTTATTATGCTTTCTAGATTGGTCATAGCTTTTCTTTCAAGAAGCAAGTGTCTTTTAATTTCATGGCTGCAGTCACCATCTGCAGTGATTTTGGAGCCCAAGAAAATGAAGTCTCTTACTGTTTCCATTGTTTCCCCATCTATCTGCCATGAAATGGTGGGACTGGATGCCATGATATTAGTTTTCTGAATGTTGAGTTTTAAGCCAGCTTTTTCACTCTCCTCTTTCACTTTCATCAAGAGGCTCTTTAGTTCTTTGCTTTCTGCCATAAGGGTTGTGTCATCTGCATATCTGAGGTTATTGATATTTCTCCCAGCAATCTTGATTCCAGCTTGTGCTTCACCCAGCCTGGCATTTTGCATGATATACTCTGTGTAAGTATTAAATAAGCAGGGTGACAATATACAGCTTTGATGTACTCCTTTCCCAATTTGGAACCAGTCTGTTGTTCCATGTCTGGTTCTAACTGTTGCTTCTTGACCTGCATACAGTCTGGTGGTGTTGGAGAAGACTCTTGAGAGTCCCTTGGACTGCAAGGAGATCCAACCAGTCTATTCTAAAGGAGATCAGTCCTGGGTGTTCTTTGGAAGGAATGATGCTAAAGCTGAAACTCCAGTACTTTGGCCACCTCATGCGAAGAGTTGACTCATTGGAAGAGACTCTGATGCTGGGAGGGATTGGGGGCAGGAGGAGAAGGGGATGACAGCCTCATTGGAAGAGACTCTGATGCTGGGAGGGATTGGGGGTAGGAGGAGAAGGGGATGACAGAGGATGAGATGGCTAGATAGAAACACGAACTTGAGGGATGTGAGATTGAAATTCTTCAGTCTCTTGAAGAATTTTCCAGTTTGTTGTGATCCACACAGTCAAAGGCTTTGGCGTATCAATAAAGCAGAAGTAGATGTTTTTCTGGAACTCTCTTGCTTTTTTGATGATCCAGCAGATGTTGGCAATTTGATCTCTGGTTCCTCTGCCTTTTCTAAATCCAGCTTGAACATGTGGAGTTTCATGGTTCACATACTGTTGAAGCATGGCTTGGAGAATTTTGAGCATTACTTTGCTAGTGTGTGAGATGGGTGCAATTGTGCAGTAGTTTGAACATGCTTTGGCATTACCTTTCTTTGGGATTGAAATGAAAACTGACCTTTTCCAGTCCTGTGGCCACTGCTGAGTTTTCCAAATTTGCTGGCATATTGAGTGCAGCACTTTCACAGCATCATCTTTCAGGATTTGAAATAGCTCAACTGGAATTCCATCACCTCCACTAGCTTTGTTCGTAGTGATGCTTTCTAAGGCCCGCTTGACTTCACATTCCAGGATGTCTGGCTCTAGGTGAGTGATCACACCTTCGTGATTATCTTGGTCATGAAGATCTCTTTTGTACAGTTCTTCTGTGTATTCTTGCCATCTCTTCTTAATATCTTCTGCTTCTGTTAGGTCCCTACCATTTCTGTCCTTTATTGAGCCCATCTTTGCATGAAATGTTCCCTTGGTATCTCTAATTTTCTTGAAGAGATCTCTAGTCTTTCCCATTCTGTTGTTTTCCTCTATTTCTTTGCATTGATTGCTGAGGAAAGCTTTCTTATCTCTTCTTGATATTCTTTGGAACTCTGCATTCACATGCTTATATCTTTCCTTTTCTCCTTTGCTTTTCACTTCTTTTCTTTTCACAGCTATTTGTAAGGCCTCCCCAGACAGCCATTTTGCTTTTTTGCATTTCTTTTCCATGGGGATGGTCTTGATCCCTGTCTCCTATATAATGCATGAACCTCCATCCATAGTTCATCAGGCACTCTATCAGATCTAGGCCCTTAAATCTATTTCTCACTTCCACTGTATCATCATAAGGGATTTGATTTAGGTCATACCTGAATGGTCTAGTGGTTTTCCCTACTGTCTTCAATTTCAGTCTGAATTTGGCAATAAGGAATTCATGATCTGAGCCATAGTCAGCTCCTGGTCTTGTTTTTGCTGACTGTATAGAGCTTCTCCATCTTTGGCTGCAAAGAATATAATCAATCTGATTTCGGTGTTGACCATCTGGTGATGTCCATGTGTAGAGTCTTCTCTTGTGTTGTTGGAAGAGGGTGTTTGCTATGACCAGTGTGTTCTCTTGGCAAAACTCTATTAGTTTTTGCCCTGCTTCATTCCATATTCCAAGACCAAATTTGCCTGTTACTCCAGGTATTTCTTGACTTCCTACTTTTACATTCCAGTCTCCTATGATGAAAAGGACATCTTTTTTGGGTGTTAGTTCTAAAAGGTCTTGTAGGTCTTCATAGAACCATTCAACTTCAGCTTCTTTGGCATTACTGGTTGGGGCATAGGCTTGGATTACTGTGATATTGAATGGTTTGCCTTGGAAACGAACAGAGATCATTCTGTCATTTTTGAGATTGCCTCCAAGTACTGCATTTCAGACTCTTTTGTTGATCATGATGGCTACTCCATTTCTGCTAAGGGATTCCTGCCCACAGTAGTAGATATAATGGTCATCTGAGTTAAATTCACCCATTCCAGTCCATTTTAGTTCGCTGATTCCTAGAATGTTGACGTTCACTCTTGTCATCTCCTGTTTGATCACTTCCAATTTGCCTTGATTCATGGACCTGACAATCCAGGTTCCTATGCAATATTGCTCTTTATAGCATCTGCCCTTGCTTCTATCACCAGTCACATCCACAACTGGGTATTGGTTTTTCTTTGGCTCCATCCCTTCATTCTTCTGGAGTTATTTCTCCGCTGATCTCCAGTAGCATATTGGGCACCTACCGACCTGGGGAGTTCCTTTTTCAGTATCCTATCATTTTGCCTTTTCATACTGTTCATGGGGTTCTCAAGGCAAGAATACTGAAGTGGTTTGCCATTCCTTTCTCCAGTGGACCACATTGAGTCAGACCTCTCCACCATGACCCGCCCGTCTTGGGTGGCCCCACAGGGCATGGCTTAGTTTCATTGAGTTAGACAAGGCTGTGGTCCGTGTGATTAGATTGACTAGTTTTCTGTGATTATGGTTTCAGTGTGTCTGCCCTCTGATGCCCTCTCACAACAACTACCATCTTACTTGGATTTCTCTAACCTTGGATGAAGGGTATCTCCTCACCGCCACCCCTCCTGACCTTGAACGTGAAGTAGCTCCTCTTGGGCCTCCTGCGCCCATGCAGCCACTGCTCCTTGGACGTGTATTCCCTTCAGTTCAGTTCAGTTCAGTCACTCAGTTGTGTCCGACTCTTTGTGACCCCATGAATCGGCAGCATGCCAGTCCTCCCTGTCCATGACCAACTCTCGGAGTTCACTCAGACTCACATCCATAGAGTCAGTGATGCCATCCAGCCATCTCATCCTCTGTCGTCCCCTTCTCCTCCTGCCCCCAATCCCTCCCAGCATCAGAGTATTTTCCAATGAGTCAACTCTTCACATGAAGTGGCCAAAGTATTGGAGTTTCAGCTTTAGCATCATTCCTTCCAAAGAAATCCCAGGGCTGTTAAGTACAATAAAATATACCCACTTAAATGAACTTAAATATGATGAGTTTTGACAAATATGTAAACCTGCATAACCACTACTACAGTCATTGATGGAGCAGTCTCCCAAAAGATTTTCTCCTGTCCCTTTATAGTCAGTCCCTGCCCAATGCCCAGCTCCTAGGCTCAGGCAAACACTGTTCTGCCCTCAATCCCTATAGGTTAGGTTTGTCTTTTCTAGAATTTCATGTGAATGGAGTCTTGTAGTGTGTACTCTTTTGTGTCTGGCTTCTTTTGTTCAACTTATTGTTATAGATAGGATGTATATCTATCTACTCTAGGTTGATCTATCTGTCTGTGTATCTCTCCACTGATGTTATTTCATGTACCAGTGGTTTGCTTCTTCTTTTTTTTTTGCTGAGTAGTGTTGCATTAACCCACTCCGGTACTCTTGCCTGGAAAATCCCATGGGCGGAGGAGCCTGGCAGGCTGCAGTCCATGGGGTCGCACAGAGTCAGATATGACTGAGCGACTTTCACTCATTTCATGCTGAGGTGACAATATTTTGGATGTATTGGGTTAAAAAAACAGTTCTGAACAGTTATTTCACCTTTTTCTACATGTTTACAGTGAGGCTCCTAGAATGTTTATATTACATGTGTGTCTCACATGATACATCTGTTGGACAGTGCAGCAGACAACCGTGCGTCTCAGTGGTTAGCTCATTGTTCACAGCACAGATCTATTCTTTCTCCGTATTCTCAGTGTTTTATGTGGACCAAAGGTTCACATAAAGGTTCACATAGAACCGGAGGTTCTATGACTACCTTAAAACAAGTGATTAAGCAAAATTGCTGCCTTCTATGCATGCCTCATGAACACTCCTTTGTAGGTTCCCCATCTTTACCTTTCCTCTAGATTCTCATTTTAGCCAGATCATGATTTTTGTTAGCAGCTTGTAAAACCATGGGCACAATACTGGGAGAAAGGCAAGATACAGTAACAGTGAGAGACTTCAAATGTTCGGACCTGTGCAGGCAAACACATTCAGCTGAAAAGCAGAGGGCCAGACAATGCACTGACATGCTTTACAATAAAGGTCCTCTTCTATGATGGGGAAGAAGTGACAAGGTGGACAGAATTTTGTCCAACAAGGAAGCCCCAGATTGATGAGCTGGAGAAGAATGCACTCCAAAAGAAAGCGATTCTCTCCTTAGAGTTTATTAGAAAAAAAAATTTAAAGAAGACTAGACAGAGAAATTCTAGACTTGAACAAGGCAGACTGTAGAAATGTCAGAAAAAGCAGGAGATATGATACCATGGTATCTAATTCTAACAGAAAAGAGACATCAATAGTGTTGGGGCTTTCTCAAAAAGTAACTCAACAACTCACAAATGATCTCCACAAGGAAGAAAAGAAGATATTTAAGAACTTACCTTCTTTCCTTCATTGCTGAGGTCATTTGCAGTTACCTTAGGAATGCTTAGGGAGCTTCTTCAAGAGCTCAGAGGAAGAGAGCACGTATTCCAAAGATGGAGAGAAGGACCAAAAGGAGTATGACAAAGCAGCAACATGTAAGAACAGTACTCAGAAGGCTGAAGGTTCAGATCTGCTGATGCTGGTGAGAACTAATGGCAATTTTAGGAGCCATTTTAGTTCAGTTGGTGAAGAAAGGATAACAAGAAGGGACAGTCTGCATAGACTTCCTCCTTGGGGCCATGGTGCTTATCCTTGTCTTAAGATGCAGAGAACAAATATTAATTAGTTGTGGGAAATTGAGAGCTTGTGGCTTGCAGCCTGGATGAATTACATCTGAGGGGACCAAGAAACAGTAAGATCACTGAATTTTCTGCAGAATTTCTAAGAGATTGAAAGGAGAAGAAAAGTGCTCAGAGCTAGGAGAAAGAGGGATATAAAGTTTCTAGATTTAACAAAAAAGGAAGGAAATTATAATGACCAGTAGATTGTAAAGAATGAATTTGACATCAGTTCCATCCAATACTCAAGATTAGGTTATGAAAAGGGTAGTTTTTGAAAATTAGAAAAAGCTATCAGTGATCAGTAGAAGCAAATTTAGGTTCACCAAGTATAAGTAATCTCAGAGAAGTTAATTTTCCTTAATTTGTTAAGATTGAGATAATTTTTCACATATACACCCACACTTTATACAGCTTAATAAGGTCTCTTGTGAAAGTGTAAAGAGAGAAATGTAAACTGAATGATACCAGAATTGTATTTGGTTACTAATGCTCATACTTAAAGGACACTTCATATATTACTAGAATGCAAACAATTTTATCAATGAATTAGGTAAAGTTTAAAAAGACATGCTTTTCAATTTTTAGATGTCATGAAGTTTTCAGGAGTAGTTAATATACTGGATGGCAGAATTTTTAAAAATTGTAATAGAAATGACAGGCCCCATCCAAGGTAAATTTTTTTAAATTAATTTTTATTGGGGCATGGGGACTCTTGAGAGTCCCTTGGGCTTCAAGGAGATCAAACCAGTCCATCCTAAAGGAAATCAGTCCTGAATATTCATTGGAAGGACTGATGCTAAAGCTGAAACTCCGACACTTTGGCCATCTGATGTGAAGAGCCGACTCATTGGAAAAAACCCTGATGCTGGGAAAGATTGAGGGCAGGAGGGGAAGGGAATGACAGAGGATGAGATGGTTAGATGGCTTCACCAACTCGGTGGACATGAGTTTGAGCAAGCTCTGGGAGTTGGTGATGGACAAGGAAGCTTGGTGTGCTGCAGTCCATGGGGTCGCAAAGTGTTGGACACTACTGAGCTGAACTGAATGGATATTTTACAATGTTATGTTAGTTTCTACTGCACAGCAAAATGAATCAGCCATACATATACCCCTCCCTTTTGAAGTTCCATCCCATTCAGGTCACCACAGTGCAGTAAGTAGAGTTCCCTATACTATGTATATAGTATATTCTCATTAGTTACCAATTAACACATAAATGTGGAATCTAGAAAAATGATATAGGTGATCCTATTAAATATTTGCAAAGCAGAAATAGAGACACAGATGTAGAGAACAAATATATAGATACCAAGGGGCTAAGGTGGAGGAGGAGGGGTGGGAGGAATTGGGAGACTGGAATTAACACATATACACTAGGATGAAATTTTGTAGGAATTAATGTTGGGCTTTGTGTTAATACTTAGTTTCAAAAAACTAAGAGAACCAGCTGCATTGGTACATGTGAACAAGACCTAGGGGTTTTGAATTGATAGCAAACTCAATATGAATTTACTGTGTGGTATGCTTGTTAAAGAACTAATGTGAATTTGGGTAACACTGAGATAGACAAAGATAAATTGGAGCATGGGTTTGCTAGGAAAATGACTAGATGTTGACTAGTTTAAGCATTGTGAGCTAGAAGGAACTATTGGACCCATGGAATCATAGAGCTTGGAGACACACAATCAATGGCTTTACTCAAAAAATAAGAGAATTTTGCTATATGCGAGAGATTTGCTATACATAGGCCAATGCAGAACAATAGGACCAGTTGGTAGAAAATGGGGGAGATGGATTTTAGCCCAACAACAGGGAGCATTTTCTAATAGTGAAGATGGAATAGAATATCATAGGAGGAAACAAGCCACCCTATCTCTAGAGGGGGGCAAGAATGCCTGGATGACACTGGGTATGTCTCATATCAGAGAGATCATTCCGTTTAGTACTGGGAGTAAACATTTTATTTATTCATTTAAATGCTACTGAAGACATGCAGATGATTTATGAGCTGTGAAAAATAAATAACAAAACATTATTTTTATTTTTTTAAGTGCATTATTTTCAGCAGCCAGAGGCTGTGATCCCCCAGTGGTTATGTTATCAAATCAGAAAACATGCAGTTTACTACCAGATGTTAAATTCTGTCACGCTGCATTTCTAAAAAGAACTTCAGAAACCATAAAGAAAATAAATAGAAAAGAAGTAACTACAGAGACCTTATCTTTATTCCTCTGAATTCTTACTCTCCTCCTTTGTTTCATCTCTACCTGCTTATTTCTGCCCTTTTTCTTGACTCTCTTGTTATTTTCAGATAATTTATTTATTTTAAAAATATTTATTTTGACCTCTAAGTTTTAAAAGCCTTTTTCTGTTTTGTTTAATGTGTACAACACGACTATTTAATCCACATGTGTATTGCAAATTGATGGCCATAAGTGGGTTAGTTAACACCTCCACTTCCTCACATAATTATCATTTGCATATGTCTGGTGATAACATTTAAGATCTACTCTCTTCACAGTTTTCAAGTATACAAGGCAGTATTGCCAACTATAGTCATCATGCTATATACACATTATGCCTCCAGAACTTGTTCATCTTATACCTGGAAGCTTGTCCCTTTAACCAACATCTACCCATTATTCCCACTCCCTCGTTCTACCCTGGTAACCACCATTCTACTTTCTATTTCTATGAGTTTACCTTTCTTGGATTCTACATATAAGTGAGAATATATAGTATTTGCCTTTCTCTGGCTGACTTATTTCACTTAGTACAGTGTCTTCAGGGTCCATCCATGCTTTTACAAAAGGTAGAGTTTTTTCCTTTCCTGTGGCTGACTAATATTATTCTTTTATGAATCCATCCACCTGCTGATGGATGCTTAGGTTGTCTCTGTGTCTTTGCTGGAGTGAATAGTGCTACAGTGAACAATGGGGCACACTTATCTCTTTGAGATAGTGATTTTGTTTCTTTTGGATATATACTCAGATATGGGATTCCTGGGTCACACAGTAGCCCTAGTTTTAGGTTTTTGATGAATGTCCATACTGTTTCTTATAGTGGCGGCAGCAATTTATACTCTCACCAACAGTACACAAAGGTTCTCTTTTCTCCACATCCAATACTTGTTTCTAGTCTTTTTGATGATAGCCATTCTAACAAGGGTGAGGTGATACCTCATTGTGGTTTTGATTTACATTTTCCTAATGATTAGTGATATTGAGCACCTTTTAATATATCTGTTGGTCGTTTCTGTGTCTTCCTTGGAAAAATGTCTATTCAGCCCATTTTAAAAGCAGATTTTTGTTGTTGTTGTTATTGCCGAAGAATTGATGCTTTTGAACTGTGGGGTTGGAGAAGACTCTTGAGAGTCCCTTGGACTGCAAGGAGATCCAACCAGTTCACTCTGAAGGAGATCAGCCCTGGGTGTTCTTTGGAAGGAATGATGCTAAAGCTGAAATTCCAGTACTCTGGCCACCTCATGCGAAGAGTTGACTCATTGGAAAAGACTCTGATGCTGGGAGGGATTGGGGGCAGGAGGAGAAGGGGATGACAGAGGATGAGATGGCTGGATGGCATCACTGACTCGATGGACGTGAGTCTGAGTGAACTCCAGGAGTTGGTGATGGACAGGGAGGCCTGGCGTGCTGTGATTCATGGGGTCGCAAAGAGTTGAAAACGACTGAGTGACTGAACTGAACTGAACTGAACTTTGTTGTTGTTATTGAATTGTATGAATTTCTTATAGACTTTGGGTATCAACCCCTTTTATCAGATGGATGGTTTGGAAGTATTTCCTTCTATCCCATAGGTTGCCTTTTCATTTTGTGATTGCTTCTTTTGCTCTGCAGAAGCTTTTTGGTTTGATGTAGCACTGCTTCTTGATTTTTGCTCTTCTTGCTTGGCTTTTGGTGTCATACCTACAAAATTGTCTCTAAGATCAATGTCAAAGAACTTTTTCCTACCTTTTCTTCTAGTAATTTTATAGATTCAGGTCTTACATCTTCAGTCCATTTCAAGTGAATTTCTGTGAGTGGTGTAATACAAGGGTCAAATTTCATTCTTTTCCATGTGAATATCCAGTTTTCTTAACACTATTTATTGAAGAGACTGTCCTTTCTACACTGGATGATCTTGGCTACCTTGCCAAACACTCAGTTCAGATCAGTCGCTCAGTCGTGTCCGACTCTTTGCGACCCTATGAATGGCAGCATGCCAGGCCTCCCTGTCCATCACCAACTCCCAGAGTTCACCCAGACTCACGTCCATCAAGTCAGTGATGCCATCCAGCCATCTCATCCTCTGTCATCTCCTTCTCCTCCTGCCCCCAATCCCTCCCAGCATCAGAGTCTTTTCCAATGAGTCAATTCTTTGCATGAGGTGGCCAGAGTACTGGAATTTCAGCTTTAGCATCATTTCTTCCAAAGAAATCCCAGGGCTGATCTTCAGAATGGACTGGTTGGATCTCCTTGCAGTCCAAGGGACTCTCAAGAGTCTTCTCCAACACCACAGTTCAAAAGCAGCAATTCTTCAGTGCTCAGCCTTCTTCACAGTCCAACTCTCACATCCATACATGACCACAGAAAAAACCATAGCCTTGACTAGACGAACCTTTGTTGGCAAAGTAATGTCTCTGCTTTTGAATATGCTATCTAGGTTGGTCATAACTTTCCTTCCAAGGAGTAAGTGTCTTTTAATTTCATGGCTGCAGTCACCATCTGCAGTGATTTTGGAGCCCCCCAAAATAAAGTCTGACACTGTTTCCACTGTTTCCCCATCTATTTCCCATGAAGTGATGGGACCAGATGCCATGATCTTCATTTTCTGAATGTTGAGCTTTAAGCCAACTTTTTCACTCTCCACTTTCACTTTCATCAAGAGGCTTTTTAGTTCCTCTTCACTTTCTGCCATAAGGGTGGTGTCATCTGCATATCTGAGGTTCTTGATATTTCTCCCGGCAATCTTGATTCCAGCTTGTGCTTCTTCCAGTCCAGCGTTTCTCATGATGTACTCTGCATGTAAGTTAAATAATCAGGGTGACAATATACAGCCTTGACGTACTCTTTTTCCTATTTGGAACCAGTCTGTTGTTCCCTGTCCGGTTTTAACTGTTTCTTCCTGACCTGCATACAAATTTCTCAAGAGGCAGATCAGGTGGTCTGGTATTCCCATCTCTTTCAGAATTTTACACAGTTTATTGTGATCCACACAGTCAAAGGCTTTGGCAGAGTCAATAAAGCAGAAATAGATGTATTTCTGGAACTCTCTTGCTTTTTCCATGATCCAGCAGATGTTGGCAATTTGATCTCTGGTTCCTCTGCCTTTTCTAAAACCAGCTTGAACATCAGGAAGTTCACGGTTTACATATTGCTGAAGCCTGGCTTGGAGAATTTTGAGCATTTCTTTACTAGCGTGTGAGATGAGTGCAATTGTGCGGTAGTTTGAGCATTCTTTGGCATTGCCTTTCTTTGGGATTGGAATGAAAACTGACCTTTTCCAGTCCTGTGGCCACTGCTGAGTTTTCCAAATTTGCTGGCATATTGAGTGCAGCACTTTCACAGCATCATCTTTCAGGATTTGAAATAGCTCAACTGGAATTCCATCACCTCCACTAGCTTTGTTCGTAGTGATACTTTCTAAGGCCCACTTGACTTCACATTCCAGGATGTCTGGCTCTAGGTCAGTGATCATACCATCGTGATTATCTGGGTCATGAAGATCTTTTTTGTACAGTTCTTCTGTGTATTCTTGCCATCTCTTCTTAATATCTTCTGCTTCTGTTAGGTCCATACCATTTCTGTCCTTTATCGAGCCCATCTTTGCATGAAATGTTCCCTTGGTATCTCTAATTTTCTTGAAGAGATCTCTAGCTGGTCATATATACATGGGATTTTTTTTGGCTCCTGATTCAATTTCATTGGCTTATGTATTTGTTCTGTGCCAATACCATACTGTTTTGATACCTGTAGCTTTCTAGTCAAGTTTGAAATCAGTAATTGTGGTGCTTCTATTTTGTTCTTCTTTCTCAGAATTCCTTTGTCTAATTTGGTCTTTTGTGGTTCCATATGAATTTTAAGATTGTTTTTCTTCCTCTGTGAAAATAACTGTTGGAATTTTGATTAGGATTGCATTGACTCTATGTATGGTTTTTGTCTATCAACATTTTAACAATATTAAATCTTCTGATCCTTGAACACATATACCTTTTCATTTATTTGTATCTTCTTCAATTTATTTCATCAATGTCTCTCAATTTTCAGTGTATGGATTTTTTACCTTCTTGGTTCAATTTATTCCTAAGTATTTTATTATTTTTGATGCTATTGTAAATGGGATTGTTTTATTTCTTTTTCAGATAGTTTATTGTTAGTATGTAGTAATGCAATTTGGAGAGGTCAATGGCACCCCACTCCAGTACTCTTGCCTGGAAAATCCCATGGACGGAGGAGCCTGGAAGGCTGCAGTCCATGGGGTCGCTGAGGGTTGGACACGACTGAGCGCCTTCACTTTCACTTTTCACTTTCATGCATTGGAGAAGGAAATGGCAACCCACTCCAGTGTTCTTGCTTGGAGAATCCCAGGGATGGGGGAGCCTGGTGGGCTGCCGTCTATGGGGTCGCACAGAGTCGGACACGACTGAAGTGACTTGGTAGTAGTAGTAGTAGTAATTTAGCTTTGTGTATTGTATTTATATCCTGCAGATTTACTGAATTTGTTGATTAATTCTAACAGTTATTTTCGTGGAGTCTTTAGGATTTTCTCTGTATAAGATCATGTCATCTGCAAATAGTTTAACTTCTTCCTTTCTGATTTGGATGCCTTGCATTTATTTTCTTTGTCTAGTTGCTTTGGCTCACACCTCCAGTACTATGTTGAATAGGAGTGGTTAGTGTGGGCACCCTTGTCTTTTTCCTGATCTTAGTAGGAAAGCTTTCAAACTTTCACTGTTGAGGATTATGTTGGCTATGGGTTTATGATATATGGCCTTTATTATGTTGAGGTATTTTGTTCAGGTTTTTTTAATTATGAAATGTTGTTGAACTTTGTCAAATGCTTTTTCTGAATCTATGAGATGATCATATCATTTTTATCTTTCACTCCATGAATGTGAAATATCATATTTATTGATTTTTATGAAAACCATCCTTGCATGTCAGGGATAAATTCATGCTCATGATGTATGATCTTTTTAATATACTATTGAATTTGGTTTGATAGTATTTTTTGAGATTTTTTGCATCTATATTTATCAGAGATATTGGTCCATAGTTTCCTTTTCTTGTGTTCTTATCTGGCTTTTGTATCAGGGTAATGCTAGCCTTGTAAAATGAGTTTGGGGGTATTGTGTTCGAGTCCCTGGGTGGGCAGGTCTTGCATCTGGACTAGAGAGTGGGGAGGCTTGATGTTTTGGAATATGGGGACAAGTCTGGAGCCTGCTGTCACTAGTGTGGGCCAGGTGTTTAAGTCCATGGCGGTGGGCCTGGCACCTGGGTCTGCATGGGCAGGCTTGCATGGTGGATCAACAGGTATCAGGGACCACAAGTGTGGGCTCAGCACCTGGGACCCTGGGAAGTAGTCTGATCCTGGGACAGGCCAGGAGCTTGGTTTCCCGGGAGCTGGCCTGGTGATTGAGTCTATGGGGCCCTTTGGTGGTGGGGCAGATCAGGAGTCTGGGTCCATGGGGGTTGGATTGGCTGGGGCCTGGGGCTTTAGTGGTGAGCCTGGCACTGGGTCCATCTGGAAGGTTGGGTTTCTGGGTACCCACCTGGAGTCTGGGTTTGCAGGAGCTCATTGGAAGCCTGGGGCCACAGGAACTGCCTGGGCCATGAGTGCTGGCCAGTGCTGGGATGTGCTGGGCGCCTGGGTTTGATGGAGAACCCTGGGAGCCTTTTTGGACCACAGGAATTGGCTTGGTGCTGGGTTGGGCTATGCTGAAGTCTTGAGTGAAACGAGTACCCACTTTACTCTCCTCTTCTAGAGGAAGGCTATTTCTCTCTGAGCTGGGCTGCCTGACTTGGGGGAAAGAGAGATGGAGGTGATTTGAATCTATTTTTTTTACCCTCCTTAATTCACCTTCTCTTATTGCTGCACTTCATCTAAGTGCTATAATTCCTCACCTGAAATCCTTAGATCTTGTGAAGGTATTTTTGTGTGAATATAATGGTTCCGGTTGATATTTCTAGGAGGGGACAGGTATTAGAAATTCCTGTACCAACATTTTGTTGATGTTCCCTCAGTTGATTTAATTTAAATGGTGGGGAAATCCAATTGCATTAATGAGAAAATCTGAACAAGAAAAGAAAACTACAGACCAGTATCCCTGATAAATATATAGCTGTTCCAGTCATGAGAACATGTACACAGAAACTTTGAAACAAGAAGAAAAAGAAAACGAAGCCCTCGAATGCTTCTGAGACTTAGGCTGGATGAGGACCATTTCAAATGAGCACGATTATTGGTTTGATACTAAGGCTGCCAGTAAAGGGATTTGTTTTTAACAAGTTAAACAATGCCTGTGCATGTTGTTGTTTAGTTGCTAAGTCGTGTCCAACTCTTTGCAACTCCATGAACTGCAGCATGTGAGGCTTCTGTATCCTTCACTCTCTCCAGGAGTTTGCTCAGACTTACATCAGTTGAATTGATGATGCCATCCAACCATTTCATCCTCTGCTGTTCCCTTCTCTTCCTGCCTGAAGTCTTTCCCAGCATCAGGGTCTTTTCCAATGAGTCAGTTCTTCGCATCAGGTGGCCAAAGTATTGGAGCTCCAACTTCAGCATTGGTCCTTCCAAAAAATATTCAGAGTTGATTTCCTTTAGGATTGACTGGTTTGATCTCCTTGCAGTCCAAGGGACTCGGAAGAGTCTTCTCCAGCACCACAGTTTGAAAGCATCAATTCTTCAGCACTCAGCCTTCTTTATAGTCCAAGTCTCACATCCACTCATGGCTACTGGAGAGACCATTGTTTTGACTATATGGACTTTTGTCAGCAAAGTGATATCTCTGCTTTTTAATGCCTGTGTATCCATGATGGGGAACACATGTATACCTGTGGCGGATTCATTTCAATATTTGGCAAAACCAATACAATAAAGTTTAAAAATAAAATAAAATTTTTAAAAAAATGAAAAAATAAAAACAAAGCAAAATTAACCCCCCTCTTGATGCAGAAGTACAATATTATAAATTTCTGAGCTGCCCCCATATTCCTGAAGCTGCACCCACTAGCCGTTCTGGCTGATCTGATGACAACATATTCCTTTAAGTGCCCAGATTTTGTATGTTGCAAAGAGCTCGGGAGATCTCCCCATTCAGCCTCAACATTTTGCAGATGTGAAAATTGAAGCCCGCAGAGATAATGGACTCATGTAAAGTTGTGTGGCTTCTCTGCAGCCAGTGATCTCTCAGATTGGCTGTAAAGTTTTCTTTTGCTGTGTTTATGGGACACATAGTCTAATGAATGTATGTATATAGATATTATTACTAGTGTAGACAGGAAGGGGGAATACTTGACAGGAAGGGGGAAGGCTTGAACTGAACTCTAGTTTCATTGCAATTTTGTTATTCTGCCAGTAAATTGCAAAAACCCATTCACTTTGCTCAGGCTGCCTAGTCAATCCCCTTTGGAAAAGCCAGCCCAGCTACCAGCTCTTCAAGGTAAATCACAAAAAGACATTAGGATTCAGCCTAAGGAACAAACAGACCCCTACAGAGTTTGAATTGCCTCAGCTCTTCTGAATATATCCTTTAGACTAGATTCTGGGTCATAGCCTGGTTTTGCAGCTTGAGGAGGGGAATCTCTCTCCCTGTAGTAACAGTCTCTCCCTCTTTCCCATGCTGGCTTCTTATCCTGAGCCCTGGTGAACCACTTTGCTTCTCTCCTTTCAGCATCAGCCAGGCTTATAAGTAAGCTTGGGTGGGGTATGCAGAGTTCAGCTTCAGCAGCCCCCATGTTGGTCTGTGCAGCCCATTATCTGTTGCAGGCTTTGCCTTTGAGACCCTTCTGAGGTCGGACACGACTGAGCGACTGAACTGAACTGAACTGAACTGAGGCTGTTTAAGCTGAGACTATAGGTTGTGGTGAGATTTACAGATGTGCCTCCTGGCCCCATTTTAGTGGTGGTCAGTTCAGTATAAAAAGGGTGCAAAATGCAGTGAGTCGCCCCCTGTTGGTCCACCCTGTCAGAACAGGGTCTCTTCACTCGCAGTGTCCACAGCATGGCGCCCTCAGCAGGGACAGCGGTGAGAGGGGTCTCTATCTGACGGTGGATCCTAGGGCCTCGAGATCCAAGAAACAAGCCTGAAGGGCCAAACTCACAGCAAAGTCCAGAAGAGAAGATTTCAGTCAGAGGGAAGGCGGTGTCCCCAAGGCTTTACCTTCTTCAGTGCACCTCAAAACGATGGGTCATTGTCAGGGACATTTAGACATCACCAGGACATCTCCCAGGTTGGGGGAGGGCCTGAGTGATCCCTGGCTTTGTGCCACACGCTTACATGGCAGCAACCACTCTCTCCTTGGTTGTAACTCATGTCACTATGTGCCTGATTCTACTTTACACATTTGAATGAAATAAAAATCATTTAATCCCTAAAACAACACAATAATCCCTGGTTTGCAAAGAATGAGACTGAATCACCAAAAGGTAAAGTTCACTCACCTAGGAAGTGGCCAAACCAGGCAAGCTGGCTCCAAAACTAAGTCCTAACTGCTCTGCTCTGCTGTCGGATGATGGACCTTGTTAGCTTCCTCCTTCCACCTTCTAGCATTCTCCTTACATTCTAGCCATTCCACGGTCACAAGAACCACTGGCACTCTTCCACCTCTGTGCCTTTGTTCAGCTTCTTGACCTTGGATACTCCTGGCCTTCTCCCTGTTTGTTAAAACCTACAAATCACCCATGGCCAGGCCCCTATGCTGTCTCTTCCATGAAGCCTACCCTTCTCCTTCTAGCTGTAATAATTTCTTCACCTCTGTGCTTAAGGAGCACTTTTATTATACAGTCTTGTTCTGTTACCTTCATGGCAACCATCACTTTGTAACCCTCATCTGTCTATCTTTCTGTCATCCATCTATCCACCCATCGTGTATCTATTCATTGATCATCTATCAATCTTCTCTCTATTATCTATCTATCTATCTTTTGCTGTTTAGTTGCTCAGTTGTGTCCAACTCTTTGTGACCCCATGGACTGCAGCACACCAGGCTTCCCTGTCCTCCACTTCCCTGTCCTTCACTTCTATCTGTCCTTATCATTCAACACTAATTTATCATCTGTTGCTCAGGTGTCTCCCTGCCCTAGTTGGAAAAGGAAAGACATCCTGCTTATTTTTCTTCTCTTTTTTCTAAAAAATTCTTTTCCACTATGGCTTATTACAGAATATTGAATATATCTCCTTGTGCTATACAGTAGGATATTGTTGTTTATCTGTTCTATATATTTTTTGCTTATTTTTTCTAATCACTGGATACCCAACATCTATAAGAGAGCTTGGACTCAAATATTCATTTAATGAATGAGTTAATAAGTAAACAGACATTTGTACCATTCCTTTAGCTGCTATCACATTCTGCCTTATGTTTAAGTTCACTTTATGAAGTATTTCTCTGCCAAACTTGGTCATAAACCTCTAAGGCTTAGACCATGGACAGCATCTGATTCATCCCAGCCTCTATCCCACACTTAATCCAGTGTGCCTAGCACATAGGAAGCACTCCTCAGTGGATATTTGTTACTTGAATTGCAGGGGCCTCCTGACACTTTCAGCCATCATACTGCCATTTATTTGAATATTTCAAACAAGTGTTTGAAAATGCATCTTTTTTCTCCCTTGTAGGAGCCTTGGTACCATGGCAACAAAATTGGTTTGACTTGGAAGTATGTCTTAAGAGCTGAAGGCTTTTTCTTCTACCTGCTGCTATAAAAACCATGCAGTGAGACACTTTCCAAAAAGAGCTTTTGTTTCCATCTGAACAGATTTGAGTAGGTAGAGCCCTTCACACTGCACCCTCTGACATGGTTTCCACCTGGTCTTCCCCATCTCCACTTCTCACCCCATTACTGATGAGTTATTTTGAGGCCTGTAATCATGATGTCAGAAAATCAACAGTGATCATTCCCTTGGTGCTCTCATTGGCTTGGAACACTGAAGTCCAGACCTCCCATGCCAGATGTGCTGAGAAAGGCAGCTGGCAAGCCGTGCTGCTTGCAGAATGGACACAGCTGGCTGTAAAGAGTGCTGACTCTCAGTTCTTGGCCAGGTTTCTCATCTTTCATGTAGGTAATCACTGTTGTGGCCCCAATGTAAAATAAACTTTTTGAAGTGGTGATATGTACCCAGTTTTCCATTTTCCAGCTCGGCATTTTATGAGAATTGTTGTGCCAGGATGCTGGCATCTTTGGTGCAAGACAAGCAAGGCTGGGAGCCAGGATGGAACAAGTCAAGTAAAGTGAGTCAGGTAAAGCATCAAGAGGAACCAGAGGCAAAACAGGAACCAAGGCAAAGTCAAATTTAAGGCCATTTTAGACAGGCAGGGAAGACAGAAGAATACATCGGAAATGAAGATAACTGAAGAAGCAGCTGTTAAGAGATAGGTGCTACTTCACACTGTCTACCACCTGCATTCCAGGGAGATTCAGGCCCTAGAATATAAACACCAGGAGACAAGAGTTTGGGTCTAGTTTATATCCTACTTGATCCCCACCTCCAAGAATAGTTCCTGGCACAGAAAGGGTGCTCAGTATATATTTGGTTAATGAATAAATGAACCAAAGACAGATTTTTAAAATTTAATATTTATAGCATATTTAGCAAAAGCATTCACCCACCACATCCCATGTGATCCTGTAGCAACTCTTTGAGGGAATATATTATCCTGTTTTATGAATGAGGGAGCAGGCAGTGGATAAAGGGACTAAGCAATGGGGTCACTAAGCTGGAAAGTGGCATCTCAGGGCCTCAACCCCGACATCCTTCTGCATTTGGAGTCAATCACCCCTCAGCAGACAAGCCAACAGGGATGGGGAGCTGGGAGCCAGGAACAGACTGACATCTGACAAGAGACCTCATGTCCGTTTTCTGGGAGTCAGGGGCTGGTTCTTCAAGTGAGCAGTGCAAGACTGGAGATGCAGCAGCTCTTGATGCTTTGTGGGCTGTGGTGAGCGTGGCCAGGTTCTACAAACAGTGCGTTCAGGGCTGGCTGTGAGGTGGGGGTTGGCAGAGGGCCAGTGTCCTGAGCCGCAGTGATGCTGCTCTGCTGAGCCCTCCTGAGCATCAGCCAGTTTATTTATGGGGTGTTTCTGCCAAGATGCTGAGGCCTGGAGGGCTTTGATACTCACCCTGGCTAACGAGCCTTTTGCCTTCCTGATGCCGTTGTGTGCATGAGAGCTGATACCTGTTGATGCTTGGTTTGCCAGGCCCTGTGCTACCTGCTCCACATGGGGCCCATACGGCAATGCCATGGAGGAGGCACCCGTGCTATTCTCAGTCTGTAGACTAGGAGACTTGGGCTTTGATGGTATCCTTGCCTGGCTCATGAAGCTTTGCCATCTCTTTACTGTACGAATCTGCCTGCAGTGCAGGAGACCTGGGTTCAATCCCTGGGTTGGAAAGATCCCCTGGAAAAGGGAATGGCAACCTGCTCCAGTATTCTTGCCTGAAGAATCCATGGACAGAGGAGCCTGGCAGGCTATAGTCCATAGGGTTGCAGAGTCAGACATGAATGAGTGACCACGCTTTCATATTTTGATCACTATACAGTGTCTAAACAGCTTGCAGGTCCTCTCCTCTTGTGAAGAACCCAGCCTTTCACCGTGTGTCTCCTGCTTCACCTGGACCACTGGCTGACCCTTGTTCTCTCCTCTTCCTTGATCTGCCTTTGCTGGCCTTCCACCTGCAAGACCCTCTCGTTTTTGTTTCTCCTTGTGATTTAAAGCTCCACTCAAGTTTCAGCTCCTCATTGGCCTTCCTGACTATTCCAATCTAGGTTAAACTGTGCCTTCTTCAAAATCATGAGTCCTTTAACTTAGTACACGACAATAGATATCCTTGCATTGCTCATGTTTCCGTGTCTATGTTATACCTGATCTGGGTTACATTTCCTTTGTAGGCAAGGGCACTGTCCTATCCTGCTCTGGCTGCCATAACAAAATACCATAGACTGGTGGTTTAAAAAAAAGACTTTTTGTTTTTTCTCACAGCTCTGGAGGCCAGAAGATCAGGGTGCCAGCATGATTGGGGTCTGATGAGAGCTCTTTTCTTGATTTGCCATCCAATGGCATCTATGGAGTGTTCTCATGTGATGGGCAGGGGACAAAGTGAAAGGTGAGAGACAGAGACAGGAAGAAAGAAAGGAGAGAGGATGAAGGATAACTTACTCTCTCCTGTCTTTCCCTATAAGGGCACTAATCTCGTTGTGAGAGCCCCACCCTCATTATCTCATCTAAATCTAATTACTTCCCCCAAAGCCCTACCTCCTAAAACCTTCACATTGGGAGTCAGGGCTTCAACAAGAATTTGCTGTCATTTCCAATAGAAAACACTATCTCATACTTCTCAGATGTGTCTCTGCCTTTGCTCCAATCAATGAGTTTACTGACCTGCTCTAGTTTTCTAGGAATGGTGGATTTTTGGTGTTTGAGTCCTCTCTTTCCTAGTCTCTTTTGGATCCACATCTGCAAATGGCTGATGATAAGAGTCCTAGTTCATCATATTCTGTCTTAAGAGTGCATCTCTGTTTTAGACTCCCTACTTGTTTCTGCCTTCTTTATCATCTCTATATAAACACCAGGGAAGATCCAGATCATTTGAGGTATTTATTCCTAGTTCATCTACCAGATGAGAGACTTTCAACAAATTAAACTTCTTTGAACTTTGTTTCTGTGTCCATAAAATGCACCGAGTAGTATCTATTTTCTAAGTTCGCCACAGGGTCTAACCAAATTAATGAGGCAAAGGGTCTGTTATAGTAAATGATCCACCTATTTTTAGGGAAAATAGTGTTGGGGATACACCACTGAGTGGAATGAATATATATTTCTGGACATGTGTCAGATATTGACTTAACAACTGCTCTATGTTTTGTTTTTTATTGTCCAGGATAAGTTTTCAGGAGATGACTTGCTTTTTGTATTCTGATGTGTTTTAAATTGCATATAATCCTAGAAAAAGGCATCATAATGCTTAGTTCTGCTGCAGATCCTCAACAATGAAATTGGATTCCCTTGAATAGGTTCGAGACAATTAAACTGAGGGCTGTTGGAAGTAGTAAATGTGGAAGAGGAAAGGCAGTACATGATCTAATTTATCTCTCAGTCATCGTGGCTACATGAAGATGCAGTCAGTCCTTGGGGTTTGCATGAAGAGGGTGAGAGGGAACTGTGCTCTTCAGAGTAGTGCAACCCCCCACCTTTCCCCCCACCCACCTCCCATGAGCTTTGGGGGCTACATCATCTCAGAGCACAGTCCTTCCTGAAGTACCCTAATGGCTTAATTTATAAGCAGCTTACATGGTATGTGGAACTGAAAACATAACGTTTCCTTTTAAAATAGCTAAGAGTTCTGACCTTACAACCTTTAAAATACAATATACATCTCAGGGAGATTGAGCAAACAGCCATTTCATGGCACAGGATTTGGTCCCTACACAGTATCTATTTCTGACTCCCAATACAAGTGTCTAAGGCTTTTCCTCCCAAGAGCTGCCAATATTTCTGGTATTTTATAAAAGTGCAAGATAGATGAAATGGAAGTTGAAATCATTTTAAAATATGTTTCAGTAGGAATAGAGAATAAGAGGACAGAAACTATCAAAGATAATTAAAATTCACAGATGATTAAAGAAAATAAATCTAATTTTACACGATGGTATAAACCACCTTCCTCATAGACCTTAAATCAGGGATTCTGGTAGAAAACAGAGTTTCAGTTGGTATCTTTTTATTTTCTCTGTCAAATCTCCAATGGAGCAACTAATCAGTAGTGAAATGTTGAAAAGATAGGTAACTAGAGGGAAGAAGATGTGTAACAACAACAGCAACAAAGAAATTAGAAAAGAAAAGCAAAAAGCTCATTTCAGACCCTGGATCCTCAGCATTAGAATAATTGAGTGTTGACTGTGGCTGCCTTCCTAACTGACTGATGTGGGACTAATTCTAGACTCATCCCTCATTTAGTCAGTGGCTAAACATCACTCACACATATACACCCCACCCCCACCCCCCACACACCCCAGCCCCCCAATCCCATTCTTTCTCTGTCTTGCTCAGTGCCATCTCTGCCTTCTTTGCTTCGAGCAGCCCAAGCAGAGGGAAGTGAAAAATATCCACGCTCAGTGGCATCAAGAAAGATGCCAGTTTCTCAACATATCAGATAAAATGTATTTCATTGGGACAGTTTGAAGTCATAAATGGTGGCCTGAAATGAATCTCACTGGGGTTAAAAAAACCAACAGCAAATCTGTGTTTCGAATGGTAATGAAGTAATGTTATAATTGAAAGCAGGTATAAAGTATATTGCACTGAACATTCAACAAGCAGAAATGTAATTGTGGTAGCATGTGTTTGGGGCATTTTGGATGCCCCCCAAAGCCCCCCAGGACATTCAGCAGCTGCAGTCTGCTGCTGCACAGCCTAGGCCTTCCGTGGGTTATCAGATCAGTCGCTCAGTCATGTCCGACTCTTTGCGACCCCATGAATCACAGCACGCCAGGCCTCCCTGTCCATCACCAACTCCCGGAGTTCACTCAGACTCATGTCAATCGAGTCAGTGATGCCATCCAGCCATCTCATCCTCTGTCGTCCCCTTCTCCTCTTGCCCCCAATCCCTCCCAGCATCCATGGGTTATAGCCAGCCTAAATCAGAGCTTCAAGTTCATGCCTCTTGACTCTAAACCAAAGAAGTGCTATTATTTATTTTTAAAAGCTTTCTTGATTACTTGCTATAATCATCACATTATTAAAAGCATAGCTATCATTTTTTATTCAAGTAAGATATTTTATTAAATCTGTCAAAAGAAAATATTGTCTAGTGGAGAGGATCCAGCCTTTGGAGTCAGTCAGTTCAGTTCAGTTCAGTCGCTCAGTCATGTCTGACTCTTTGTGACCCTATGAATTGCAGCATGCCAGCCCTCCCTATCCATCACCATCTCCCGGAGTTCACTCAAACTCACATCCATCGAGTCGGTGATGCCATCCAGCCATCTCATCCTCTGTTGTCCCCTTCTCTTCTTGCCCCCAATCCCTCCCAGCATCAGAGTCTTTTCCAATGAGTCAACTCTTCGCATGAGGTGGCCAAAGTACTCGAGTTTCGGCTTTAGCATCATTCCTTCCAAAGAACACCCAGGGCTGATCTCTTTAGAATGGACTGGTTGGATCTCCTTGCAGTCCACGGGACTCTCAAGAGTCTTCTCCAACACCACAGTTCAGAAGCATCAATTCTTTGGTGCTCAGCTTTCTTCACAGTCCAACTCTCACATCCATACATGACCCCTGGAAAAACCATAGCCTTGACTAGACGAACCTTTGTTGGCAAAGGAATGTCTCTGCTTTTGAATATGCTATCTAGGTTGGTCATAACTTTCCTTCCAAGGAGTAAGCGTCTTTTAATTTCATGGCTGCAGTCACCATCTGTAGTGATTTTGGAGCCCCCCAAAATAAAGTCTGACACTGTTTCCACTGTTTCCCCATCTATTTCCCATGAAGTGATGGGACCGGATGCCATGATCTTCATTTTCTGAATGTTGAGCTTTAAGCCAACTTTTTCACTCTCCACTTTCACTTTCATCAAGAGGCTTTTTAGTTCCTCTTCATTTTCTGCCATGAGGGTGGTGTCATCTGCATATCTGAGGTTATTTCTCCCAGCAATCTTGATTCCAACTTGTGCCTCTTCCAGCCCAACGTTTCTCATGATGTACTCTGCATATAAGTTAAATAAGCAGGGTGACAATATACAGCCTCAACGTACTCCTTTTCCTATTTGGAACCAGAGTTGGGTTTTAATCCTGGGCTCTATGAATATGGATAAGTTGAAAAATTTCTTTGAGTCTTTGTTTTCTTAACTATAAAATGGGGATAATAATACCTACTTTAAGGGGTTGACCTCTTTTTACGTGAGATAAGGTATAGATTGAATGTTTGTCTTCCTCAAGAATTCATATATTGAAAACTCACCCCACGGTGATAGCCTTAGAAGGTGGGGGTCTTTGGGAGGTAATTAGATCATGCAGGTGGGGCCATCACAAATGGAGTTAGTGCCCTTATAAAGGAGATCCTAGAACACTTCCTTGCTCCTTCCACCATGTGAGGTTCTGTGTATGAATCAGGAAGTAAGCTCTCACCAGATGCCAAATCTGCCAGTGCTCTGATCTTGAACTTTCCAGCCTCCAGAACTGTGCGAAGTAAATTTTCTTTGTTTATAAGCCACCCAGTCCATGGTATTCTATTACAGCAGTCCAAGTGGGCTAAGAAAGTAAACAAAGCATTTAGAACACCACTTGACCCACGGTAAATACTCAAGAAAGGGCAGTGACCGTTACTGCTGTTGCTATTGCTATTGTCCTCCCTGGTCTGGGGATGGAAGAGAGATTGATTCTTTAGCTGGTAATATAGTCTAGCCACCTGGACTAAGAGATGGAGAGTAGAGATAAGGAAAGAAGTCGTCATAGTCCTCAAAGAACCTTAAAACTCCTAAAAGGAGGGAAATCCAGCTCTATTAAATTCAAGAGAGATTGAAGGGAGAAAGGCAGAGTTCTGAATGAGGCCAGCTAAGGAAGTTTCAAGGCTCCAAACACGAACATGGGAGTCGTGTTGTGAACCATTCTTTAAATCCACTGCAGTGGGATCAACAGTGGTAGAAAACTTCCACACATGGGGGTAAGAGAGGGAGCCCAGATTTGAGGCAAACATTTTTTATTGAAATAAACTCTTCATGCCACAGTAAAATGGAAGGAGCTTGCATGTCAAGTTTGAATTTTGGAAATTCTATAACCCCCGTTCTGATTAGGACACAGAACTTTTCTGTCAACACAGAAAGATCATTTTTTCCACTTTTCAAGGAACTTCCTCTTCATTTCAGAGACAACCACTTTCTAATTTCTAGTACTGTAGTTTTACCTGATTTGGCATTTTATCCGAGTGGAATCACACTATGTACTTTTTCCTTTTTGGCTGCACCACACAGCATGTGGAAACTTCGTTCCCCAAGCAGATTGAATCTGAGCACCCAGCTTTAGAAGCCCAGAGTCTTAACTACTGGACCACCAGGGAAGTCCCCCATATGTACTTTTTTTTGTGTAGCACAACCTAATGGTTTTAAGATCCTCCATGACACTGGATATATCAGCAGTTGGTTGTGTTTAATTGCCAGTGGTATTCATTTGTATGACTATCTCACAACTTGTTCATTCTCTTCTGATGGATATTTGGGTTTCCGTTTGGGGGCCATCATGAATAAGGCTACGGCAGACTAAATCCTTTGTGAGTATGTTTCATTTCTCACAGGAGAGCCCTTCAAAGTTGTCCCAAATTGCAACAAAGGGACAGGTCTGTTTTGTTTCCAGTCATTGGATAAGAGCTGTCTCTGGGGACAGAATCTAACTCTAGCGAGGTAGATCCTTTTTGCAGAAGGAGGCATCTGGGAAGAAACTCAGTGTGAACCACAAGAGCCAAACACTTGCAGCTAGGGGAATGAGGGTTTTGGTCTAAGAGGGGGCGCCTAGGTAGCTCACCACAGCATCCACTCCACCGATCTAAGAAATTCTCTCCTACTGCAACGTCATGCTTTCTTTTATGTTTTCCTCTGAAAGTTTCATAGTTCTTTTACATTGTCTATGACTCATCTCAAATTTATTTTTGTGCATGGTGTGAGTTAGGAATTGAAGTTTTTTTTCTTTTCTTTTTTTTAAATACAGATATCCAGTTGTTCCAGCACCATTTGTTGAAAAGACTTCCCTTTCCCTATTGAATTTCATGATGCCTTTGTTGAAAATCAATTGACCACATATGTGTGGGTCTATTTTTGGACTCTCTATTCTGTTTCATTGATCTATTTATCCTTATATGAGGCAGTGTTTGAAAGAAATCTGGCAGAAATGGCATAACCCTTTTTGATCAGGAAGGTAATTTAGTAGCTTAGGGAAGCAAGGAAAACAGTATGGTTTATGCAGACTCACTAAGGCAGATTATACAATAATGGGCCCCCATAATTAAAACCTGAAGTAAATTGCATGGTATGTGGCTCAGAATTGATGAGGCCATGCCATAGTTATAAACCAATCTTGAAATCTTAGTGGCTGGCTCTTACAGAACTTTCTTTTCTGCTCACATCACACCTGGTGTGAGCTGAGTGACTCTCCTGGGTACCTCTTCTCCAAGCGATGACTGGGGACACTGCAGCTGCCTCCATCTTAGAACTATGCCATTTGAAACTTAAGCTTTCCACAGTGCCATGGACAGGGACGAGAGAGCTGAAGGTCCACACGGGACATTTTTAATTGTGCACCCTAGGTGTGCTCACACCATTTCTGTTGGTATTTAACTGCTCCGTACCCAGTCACATGACACAAGGAAGACTGGGAAATGTAGTCTTTAGTAAACACAAGAATTGTCTCTGCCGCAAGTGAGTCTGTGCAGTGAAGACACGGGCCTTTCCTTGTGGGAAGCTTTTTAGTAGAGCTGTTAAATTCCTGAGATCTACGGCTAGATTTTTCCAGGTTCAATCCTGTTTCTTCCCTCTTACTACGTGGGTGACCTTGAGCATGTCACATATATTTCCTGATACCCCAGATTCTTTGTCTGTAGAGTGCAATGGATAATAATACTAAAGTAGTTGTGGTGAGAATTTAAAGAATTAGTGTACATATAACCCTTCAGAGAAGGCAATGGAGTGCCACTCCAGTACTCTTGCCTGGAAAATCCCATGGACAGAGGAGCCTGGTAGGCTGCGGTCCATGGGGTCGCTAAGAATCAGATGCGACTGAGCGTCTTCACTTTCACTTTTCACTTTCATGCATTGGAGAAGGAAACGGCAACCCACTCCAGTGTTCTTGCCTGAAGAATCCCAGGGACGGGGGAGCCTGGTGGGCTGCTGTCTATGGGGTCTCACAGAGTTGGACACGACTGAAGCGACTTAGCAGCAGTGGTACATATAACCCTTAACATAAGCTTGGCATACAGTAAGTATTAATATTTAATAACATTGTGGTTATTATTATGTGCATTCATAGAGACCTGCAGGCATTACTTGAAAGGGTTCAGATCCCTAGGAGCCAGTCAGCCTAGCTTCCACCCATCTATTCAGTGTTTTGTTCCACAAATCCTAGGAACTCTTGGAGGGACCACAAGAACTGAAACAGCTCTGTGCTCCACTGCCTGTTTCTGAGCCTCACACTGCTTTCTGTTTTCAATTAAAGACATTTTTAAAAGATTAAAGTACAGCTGGCTTACAATATTGTGTTTCAAGTATATAGAAAAGTGATTCAGATATATGTGTGTATAGTATATATATATATAAAATTACAATTTTTTGATTATTTTTCGTTACATGTTATTATAAGATATTGAATACAGTTCCCTGTGTTATGCAGTAAATCCTTGTCTTTTATCTGTTTTACGTATAGCAAGCTTTACGCTGCTTTAAACTTACAGGTGTTGTTTCCTGGGATGATGTTAAGGGCTCAAAGGCCATATGTAGCAGAATTTTAAAAGAATTTTTAGTTCCAAGCATCTTGGATTGTAAGAATTTTGAAGCTTTCTCATCATCTTTAATAGAGGCTAATGTGGTCAGTGATAAGCTGATTTGCGATGACAGCCAGTGAAATCCAAGTTGTTTAAATGAAAAGCAGATTAGGAGAGAGGACCTAGAGACTTTTTATGGAGCAAACTAGAAATGTGTACTCAGTATTTGTTTGGCTTGTCACAAGTTAGTTTTAGGACAGAGGGTAGATTGAAAATATGTTTTATTATTATGATTAATCAGAGTTAAAGTCTTGTCTGTGTTACTGAAAAGGTTCCCTTTTCTTCCTTCTAAATAACAGTGGATAAACTACTTCACCCTTCTGAGTGTCAATCTCTCCACATCTAAATGGGAAAAAATTGTAGACAGTGTTGATAAAAGACAACAGATTCTGATAATCTTCTGATCAGGAAAAAAATGATAATCTTCTGATCAGTAGCAGTCTGGCTACTGCTTGATAATCACATACAACTGGAGAAATGTTGGTGATATTGTGAAACACTATGGTTTTCAAGAATTTGAAATGCTGTTGATGTAATATTCTGAAATAAAGATAAAAATGACCCTTGGTTATTGATGACTAGTCATGCAGCTGTTCCTTATTATGGTCTGCTGCTAAGTCACTTCAGTCGTGTCCGACTCTGTGCGACCCCATAGATGGCAGCCCACCAGGCTCCCCCGTCCCTGGGATTCTCCAGGCAAGAACACTGGAGTGGGTTGCCAGTTCCTTCTCCAATGCCTGAAAGTGAAAAGTGAAAGTGAAGTCGCTCAGTCGTGTCCGACTCTTAGCGACCCCATGGACTGCAGCCTACTAGGCTCCTCCATCCATGGGATTTTCCAGGCAAGAGTACTGGAGTGGGGTGCCATTGCCTTCTCCTGTTATAGTCTAGAAGGACTAAAATTGAAGTGTCATGCTGTGGGGGGAGCAGTTGGGGAAGATTGGACACTAAGGTCTGGTTTGACTTTTTTGTTTATTTGCTTTCAAAGAAGTCTTTTGTTGTTATTCTGTTAACAAAGTGCACTTGACTTTGACTTGGACTGTCCTGCCACCTAGATTTTATCATTGTTTGCTTATTTGTTTTTCACTTAATTGGAAGCAAACAATGGAATTAAGTCAACAAGAATAGAACTGAGACTGAGCCATCAAGTTCTGCTTCAGTTTCTAAATTGGTGACTTCTCTCTCTGCCGATCTTTTCTAAAGAGGTCCTGGTGCCCCAGCCTCAGAAAAGGGACTGACTGGAGTCTGCTCTTGGAGGCAGGAGATAGAACTCTGTATGGGGGGTTCTTAAGCAAGTGCCTATTGCTTGCTACAGGGAAATCTTTCCAACATTTTATTTTAAGGTATTTTCTGGCAGGGAACATTTGTCTTTGAGTGACTTCTAAAGTTCTGTTAGCCATGGGAAGGCTGAACTAGAAATGGCTTTGCGATTAACTACCAGGGTGATAAGCACTCTAGTATTCTCTAGCGAGAGGGCTAAAGATAGCAAATTCAACATGCTGTGCTTATTATCAGAATGCCAGGAAGACAACTCACATTACTTGGGCTTCATTCATCTTACATGGTGTAGCCAGTTGTGTATTTACACGTTGTCAAGCCAAACCCCTTGGAGTGTTCTGCATCTGGTACGGGCTGTATGGTATTCCTCTGGCATGCAGGACATTCCTTTGTAGCCCGTGAAGCAACACATGTACCCTTAAGCCTAGTCTTATTGAGATCCAAAACTGTCCTTAGCCTGCAAATCTATCTCTAGTTCTGCTGTTCTCAGCTAACATCATGGCAGTGAAGCCTTGATAGCCAGCTATTTAATAGAGACGGTATTTTTAGGAAGCAGTGGCTTATTCATGGTTTATCAAATCTATGCTATTCACCCATGAATTTAAATCTTAGGATGTAGGTCTGGGTCTTCATCACCTTATAAAGATCAGTTATCTCTTAAATTGTTTCCAGCTTCCTATTTTTTTTTCCTGCCTTCAGTTGATCAGACCCAACTCCTTAAGCCTCTTAAACCTTGAAAGTGTCCCCCATACACAGAAAACACAAAGGCTTTCTGCTGCCCAAATGAAGAAGTCCCGCTTCCGTAGCTCTGTCATCTGGCTCCACCAAATTTCTAACCTTTTCCTATTAATCTTAGAATGTTGGAGAGAAAAAAGATTTTCTAAGATTCCAATCTTAGAAATGCCCAGCACCCATACAGTGGGGAAGCTTTGCTCAAGGTTACACTGGGAATTAGCAGCAGCACCCCTGGATTGGATGCTCTGTGAGGTCACAGCAGTATTTTGCTTATTGCTGACACTGGTGTCCAGAACAGCCAAAGACTCAATAAATGTTTATTGAATTAATTCATGAAGGAGCCAGCCCTACACTGCCAGTCATCAAAATCTGAGCTCAGCTCTCTTGCTGTCTCCCTCTCTTCTCTGCAAACCCCACCCTATTACTCCTCCGGGCGTTTGCTCAGGGCATACTCCTTACTGTGATGGCTCCCAGTCATCACAGAATTAGCCTCCCAGTCTAATTCTTCCTTCAAGACTCAATTCAGTCCTGAAATAAAAGTGAAAGTGAAAGTCGCTCAGTCAAGTCCAACTCCTTGGAACCCCATGAACTGCAACCCAGTAGGCTTCTCTGTCCATGGAATTTTCTAGGCGGAAATACAGGAGTGGATAGCTGTTCCCTTCTCCAGGGGATCTTCCCAACCCAGGGATCAAACTCAGGTCTTCTGCATTGCAGGCAGATTCTTTACTCTCTGAGCCACCAGGGCAATTCAGTCCTACCACCCCTCAAAATCATTCTTGATGGCTCCAGATCTCTCCTTCTCTCACTCAGTTGGCCTCCTGTGGTATAATGCATGGAGCACAGTGTAGCACAGGAATCCATGGAGTTCAGATAAAGAAGGAAGGACACCAAAATTAAAATTTGAGTACTTTTAGAAGAGGAGTGAAAGTTGGCCAGACAGAGAAGGGCAAAGAGGACATTACAGGCAGATGTAACCCAGAAGCACAGAGTTTGGGGAACTGCACGTAGTGTGGTGTGGCCAGGGAAAGACTGTGCATGGGGAAGTGGGGGAGATGAAGCAAAGGGTGTCGGCAGCACCAGATGCCAAAGAACTTGTCTGCAGAAGGGTTTCAACTTCTTCAACAACTTCAATGCACACGTTGTCATTTTGTTTCTGAGAGTACAAGACTGGAAAAACGACATAAATCCTCACAGAGAGGTGCTAATTAAATATTATGGTTTATACTTGGAAATGAATTCCATTCAGAAGAATAAAGTACATCTGTATGTGTTCATATGAGAGAATCTACAACTTAAGATGGGTAAAAAACATTTATGTAAAATTACAAATATCCATGTATATATCACAGAAAAAATTGTGATACCTGAGAAGCTACTAATAGTAGACTTTCTCAGAGTCTGAGATGAGTGAAACATTGACATTTCATTGTCTATCCTTTAGTAATATCCAATACTTTGTCCACCTGATGCAAAGAGCCGACTCATTGGAAAAGACTCTAATGCTGGGAAAGATTGAGGGCAAGAGGAGAAGGGCATGACAGAGGATGAGATGGTTGGATGGCAACTCTGACTCAATGGACACGAGTTTGGGCAGACTCTGGGAGATAGTGGAGGATAGGGAAGCCTGGCGTGCTGCAGTCCATGGGGATTGCAAAGAGTCGGATATGTCTGAGCGGCTGAACAACATTAAAAAACTCAAAACTGTATCTGTATCACTTTGACTAAAAGAAAATCCTTACTTAAAACATGAGCAGTTCTTTATACCTAGGGTCACTTGGCATCCTGAGAGATTTTAAATAAGGAAGTGATGTGGTAAGACTTCCAAAAGATGGTAGGCCAGCACTGGAGAAGGCAATGGAGAATGCTGCTGAAGGCTCGAGACCAAGTGGTGGGCTGAGACTCCTGCAGGAATCCCAAGCAGTGATGAAAGGCAGCAGCGGAAGTCAAGATCAAGTGCGATGGAAGAGCGAAAGGTGAGCATGTGAGAGCTCCAGGACAGGCATATGAAGAGCAGGGAGGAAGGTAGCATGACTACCAGGTTTGTATTGTTGAGCAACTGGCTACCTAGTGTTGCTGCCACTGGAGAGGGAACATGGGAAAAAGATTTTTTATTTTAATGCATACAGTTTTTAGATATGTCACATTTGAGGTGCTTCTGTTAGGCAGTTAGTATTCTTTAACTAAGAGGACTGGTGGTCCTTGTTGGTGTCTTTCAAGAATTGCCTTATAGATTTCACACTCATAACATGAATAGACACCCACCATTTTCATGGCATCCACAGCACCTGAGTCTTGCCTTTCAAACCACAAGGGTCCAATTAGTCTTTAGTTAGTAGGACCAAGAAAGCAGAAAAACCAAAGCAGCTCGGCCCTGTGTCCTCTGCCCCTGTTTGATAGGGAGGGAAGTTCTGTCTCCTTGATCTTGAATATAAGACCCGTCCCCCCCACCTCCCAAGAATCTTGCTATTTGTGATACAGTGTGATACCAGTGTTTGAACCCAGACTAAAGAAAGATGGTTTGACTGCTTATGCTCTTTTTAAAATTTTCAGAGCCCAGCAGTCTAGTTTGTCTGCTTCTCTAGGTACTTGAAAAGGTAAAATGAAGGAACACAAGTTTAGTTTACCAACCTATTTATTAAGTTAATTTCATTTACTAAATAATACATCCCAAGGGCAGCAGGGTGGGGGCGTGTTTCTCCAGAATTATCTGGATACTTCCTTTGAGCCTCTGATTGTAATTCAGTTTCCTGGACATAAATTGAGTATTTTGCACTTGTTGTTTTGACTAATGATTTTCCAAAGGTTGATTGGGGTGGTAAGGGATTTCTAGGGCTATCTCATAAGCATTTAAAGCTAAAGGATAGCTATGCAAGGAAAAGGAAAATCAGACTGTAATACAATAGCCTTGATATTTTCCCCTCCAACCTAGGTGGTCCTCAGAATAGAAAGAAGGCTAAGCCCCTTCCTAGGAAATTTGACATAAACCAGTTCCTCAGCTTTTTCTTTATTCTCCTACTTTTTTGTCTATATTAAGGATTCTTTAATTTCAGCATGTGTACAGCACTTGCCATTTCACTCATCGAAGTGAGATGCTGTGTGATTAGTTAATAAGTGTTTATTGATTACTTCTGGGCCTCTTGGCAGAATTGAATTAGAGCCAGGTGCTACCCCTTTGTACTCATTGGTAATTTTTTTTTTTTTTAGTTTCCTTGTAGAAGATGAAGAAATATATTCTCTTTGCTAACAACAGTGACAATGGAAATTTTCTTTCTTACCTCTGTAAATGCCAAGATACTTAAGTGTGGCTTCCTATTTTTAGCTGAATGATGAGCAGTATGGTTCAAGTCATTTTTTTCTGTAGCTGCCTCCAGTACAGTTTTTATATATAAAGGTAGGAGACCTGAAGTTAAAAAGTGGCTGCTTCTTCCTACAATAAAAAAACAAAAGCAAAACCTGAGAGTTTAAAAGCTGAATGACAAAGCCAAATATTCATCCTTTATGTTATCACTGATTTAGGGCAGGAATGCCTTGTCTCATTAAAAATTTTCATGAAATGTATCGATGCCACTACCCTCCTTTCTTTTCTCCAAAAGTGCCTACTTTTGTAAAACAGAAACAACACTTTTTCAAGAAGAATGTATGGATTTAAAAGTCTGAAATGTTTATAATTTTTTTTAATTTCTAGCCAATTTATACAAGTTGGTGGCAATTCATTTTATTCGTAGGCCCTGAAATCCTTTCCCTTCCAGCACCACTTCCTTGTTTGCTTTATATATCCTTAGAATAAGGTATAATTAAGGATAGAATGCCTAAGTTCTTCTACTCACTGGCCTTTCATTCCTTGATGCCTTCATCTTAGTATAGCCATGACTTATTTCCAAATAATGAAACAACTTTTAAGGTATCAGAGAGTCCATTCTCTTGGAGAAAAAATGTTTATATGAATGTGTAATATTAATATTGATCATTGTTGTTGTTGTTCGGTCACTAAGTCATGTCTGACTCTTTGCAACCCCATGGACTGCAGCACTCCAGGCTTACCTGTCCTCCACTATCTCCCAGAGTTTGCTCAAGTTCATGTCTATTGAGTTGGTGATGCTAGCTAACCATCTCATCCTCTGCCACCCTCTTCTCCTTTTGCCTTCAGTCTTTCCCAGCATCAGGGTCAGAGTCTTTTCTAAAAAGCAGGGTCTTTGCATCAGATGGCCAAAGTACTGGAGCTTCAGCATCAGTTCTTCCAATGAATATTCAAGGTTGATTTCCTTTAGGATTGACTGGTTGGTGATCATTGCCATATAAAAAATTCATAAAATTGACATGAACTGGTACACTCAAATCTATTTGGAACCATGCCAACGTGGGCTGAAATGGTGATTACCAAAAAATAATGGGCAGGATCACAGTGCTTCTGCTATAGCTTCCTGTAAGTTGTTGCTTTTAACCATCTTAACCACTTTATTTTTTTTTTGTTTGTTTTTTTTTTTTGTTTTTTTTTTTTTTTTAATTTTATTTTATTTTTAAACTTTACATAACTGTATTAGATTTAACCACTTTAAATGCACAGAACAATATTAAGTATATTCACATATTCACATGATTGTGCAACTATGTCCATAACTTTTTAATCTAGCAGAACTGAAATTCTATACCTTTTAAACAACAATTTCCATTTCCCCTTCCCATAGCCTCTAGTAACCATGATTCTTTATAATTTGGTTGCTCTAGAAACCTTACATAAGTGGAATCATACAGTATTTGTGTTTTGTGACTGGCTTATTTCACTCAAGATTCATGCATGTTGTAGTGTGTGTCAGACCTTCTTTCCTATTTTAAGGTTGAATAGTCCATTTTATGTATATACCACATTTTGTTTATCCACTGATGGACAATAGTGTTGCTTTTACTTTCTGGCTATTGTGAATAATGGAACAGTGAACATGAGTGTCAGACAGTTCTTCTAGACTCTGCTTTTGATTCTTTTGCATGTAATCACAGGAGTGGGATTGCTGGATCATATGGCAGTGCTGTGTAAAAATTTTTTTGAGTAACCAAATACTATTTTCCATTGCAGATGTATCATTATATATTCCCACTAACAGTGCACAAGGGTTCCAGTTTCTCTACCTCTTCACCCACACTTGTTTTCTGTTTTGTTAGTAGTCATTCTGATGGGTATGAAGTACCTGTTTGCTTTTTGTTACTTGATTCTTAATTATGAATAATTAAGGACCACCAGATAGTTGAAGAGAGTTTGATAAATGAAAAAGAAAGAAAAATGAATAGAAAAACATGACCTCACAGAAAATAGAAATTAGTCAAATGGTAAGAGAGCTTTTTTAATGATTTTTCAAGAAATTGTAAGTAGATATTGTACCCATAAAACAAGATGCTCTAAAATGAACAAATGCTCAAACAGTTAAAACGTGACTTGATAAATAACAAGGTTCTACTGTATAGCACAAGGGACTATATTCAATATCTTATAATAATGTATAATGGAAAAGAATATATATATGAATCAATTTGCTATATACCAGAAACTGACAAGTTACAGACCAACTATAATTGAAATTTTTAAATGTGACTTTTGAAATTTTAAAAATACTGAAAGCATAGAAGGTAACTTTGATACAGTCTCTTACAAAGTAAAATTAAGAGATAGAGTAATGGAAAAAAGTAAGTCATGGAGAATAAATATAGAAGAATGAGACAGAGAGAACAAACAAAAGAGAAAGAGAAAGAAGAAACTTACCAAGCAAATGTTTAAGATAATTTTTTTAAACTGAAAGACAAGAATGAAAAATTTGCTCAATGTCCAAAACAAATGAATAAAGCATGGTCTACAGAGAAAACACACAGTTTCAGAAAGTTCTGAATGCTTGGAATAAATGGAAGTTTTTATGAACTTCTTGAGAAAGAAAATAACAAAATAAACATAAAAACAGGCAAACCACAAGGGAACAAGAATCACAGCAAAAAGGGATATAATTTGTTCATGAGGTAAAACTTCAGGTTTTTGAGTGAAAATTTTCAATTTAGACTTGCCTATCCAGCAAAATTATCAGGCAAATGTGAGAGTAGAGTACAGATATTTTCAGATATTCCTTGAGAGGGAGAAAGAACAAAAGAGGAAGGTGGAGTTCTGAAAATAATTTCAGCCCAGGAGTATGAAGAAGGAGAGTACCAGGATAACAGCTAGGTTGTACTGACTGGTAGCAATTAGTCTTGATTAGAACAGGAGAAAAGATTGATTTAGGAAGAAGTTATCAGAGTAGGTGTAGGTGACGGAAAGACATTCCCATATAATATATCACTCCCTTTGATTCTCTAGATAATATGAGAAGGTGATACAGATAAACATTATAAGAAGGAAAACAAAAGAACTAGAAACTCAAGGAAAAGTAAAGAACCATCAGTTCAGTTCAGTTGCTCAGTAGTATCCGAATCTTTGCGACCCCATGGACTGCAGCATGCCAGGTTTCCCTGTCCATCACCAACTCCTGGAGCTTGCTTAAACTCATGTCCATCGAGTCAGTGATGCCATCCAAACATCTCATCCTCTGTTGTTCCCTTCTCCTCCTGCCTTCAGTCTTGCCCAGCATTAGAGTCTTTTCCAGTGAATCACTTCTTTGCATCAGGTAGCCAAAGTATTGGAGCTTCAGCTTCAGCATCAGTCCTCCCAATGAATATTCAGGACTGATTTCCTTTAGGATGGACTGGTTTGATCTCCTTGCTGTCCAAGGGACTCTCAAGAGTCTTCTCTAACACCACAGTTCAAAAGCATCAATTCTTTGACACTCAGCTTTCTTTATGGTCCAACTCTCACAGCCATACATGACTACTGGAAAAACCATAGCTTTGACTAGACAGACCTTTGTCTATAAATGTCTCTGCAAAGTAATGTCTCTGCTTTTTAATATGCTGTCTAGGTTGGTCATAGCTTTTCTTCCAAGGAGCAAGCATCTTTTAATTTCATGGCTGCAGTCACCATCTGCAGTGATTTTGGAACCCAAGAAAGTAAAGTCTCTCACTGTTTCCATTGTTTCCCTATCTATTTGCCATGAAGTAATGGGACTGGATGCCATGATCTTCATTTTTTGAATGCTGAGTTTACACCAGCTTAATATAACCATACTGTACCATTTAGCTGTCAGAGTGAACAATATTTATGGAGTCATCATTATATAGATACTGTTTAGCCTAATTCTAAAAGTTGAAATCAATATGGACAAAGTGTGAAAGACAGTCACTGACTACAAAACAGTATGTAAACGATATCATTCTTACACTTTAAAATTAACAAGGAAACACAAACTTTAAACGATACAATAGACCAGTTAGACCTAATTGATATCTATAGGACATTTCATCCCAAAACAATGAATTTCACCTTCTTCTCAAGCGCACATGGAACCTTCTCCAGGCTAGATCACATCCTGGGCCATAAAGCTAGCCTTGGTAAATTCAAAAAAATAGAAATCATTCCAAGCATCTTTTCTGACCACAATGCAGTAAGATTAGATCTCAATTACAGGAGAAAAACTATTAAAAAATCCAACATATGGAGGCTGAACAACACGCTGCTGAATAACCAACAAATCACAGAAGAAATCAAAAAAGAAATCAAAATTTGCATAGAAATGAATGAAAATGAAAACACAACAACCCAAAACCTGTGGGACACTGTAAAAGCAGTCCTAAGGGGAAAGTTCATAGCAATACAGGCACACCTCAAGAAACAAGAAAAAAGTCAAATAAATAACCTAACTCTACATCTAAAGCAATTAGAAAAGGAAGAAATGAAGAACCCTGGGGTTAGTAGAAGGAAAGAAATCTTAAAAATTAGAGCAGAAATAAATGCAAAAGAAACAAAAGAGACCATAGCAAAAATCAACAAAACCAAAAGCTGGTTCTTTGAAAGGATAAATAAAATTGACAAACCATTAGCCAGACTCATCAAGAAACAAAGAGAGAAAAATCAAATCAATAAAATTAGAAATGAAAATGGAGAGATCACAACAGACAACACAGAAATACAAAGGATCATAAGAGACTACTATCAACAATTATATGCCAATAAAATGGACAACGAGGAAGAAATGGACAAATTCTTAGAAAAGTACAACTTTCCAAAACTCGACCAGGAAGAAATAGAAAATCAGTTAAGACCCATCACAAGCACGGAAATTGAAACTGTAATAAAAAATCTTCCAGCAAACAAAAGCCCAGGTCCAGATGGCTTCACAGCTGAATTCTACCAAAAATTTAGAGAAGAGCTAACACCTATCCTGCTCAAACTCTTCCAGAAAATTTCGGAGGATGGTAAACTTCCAAACTCATTCTATGAGGCCACCATCACCCTAATACCAAAACCTGACAAAGATCCCACAAAAAAAGAAAACTACAGGCCAATATCACTGATGAACATAGATGCAAAAATCCTTAACAAAATTCTAGCAAACAGAATCCAACAACACATTAAAAAGATCATACACCATGACCAAGTGGGCTTTATCCCAGGGATGCAAGGATTCTTCAATATCCGCAAATCAATGTAATACACCACATTAACAAATTGAAAAACAAAAACCATATGATTATCTCAATAGATGCAGAGAAAGCCTTTGACAAAATTCAACATCCATTTATGATAAAAACTCTCCAGAAAGCAGGAATAGAAGGAACATACCTCAACATAATCAAAGCTATATATGACAAACCCACAGCAAACATTATCCTCAATGGTGAAAAATTGAAAGCATTTCCTCTAAAGTCAGGAACAAGACAAGGGTGCCCACTTTCACCATTACTATTCAACATAGTTTTGGAAGTTTTGGCCACAGCAATCAGAACAGAAAAAGAAATAAAAGGAATCCAAATTGGAAAAGAAGAAGTAAAGCTCTCACTGTTTGCAGATGACATGATCCTCTACATAGAAAACCCTAAAGACTCCACCAGAAAATTACTAGAACTAATCAATGACTATAGTAAAGTTGCAGGATATAAAATCAATACCCAGAAATCACTTGCATTCCTATACACTAATAATGAGAAAACAGAAAGAGAAATTAAGGAAACAATTCCATTCACCATTGCAACGGAAAGAATAAAATACTTAGGAATATATCTACCTAAAGAAACTAAAGACCTATATATAGAAAACTATAAAACACTGGTGAAAGAAATCAAAGAGGACACTAACAGATGGAGAAATATACCATGTTCATGGATTGGAAGAATCAATATAGTGAAAATGAGTATACTACCCAAAGCAATCTATAGATTCAATGCAATCCCTATCAAGCTACCAACAGCATTCTTCACAGAGCTAGAACAAATAATTTCACAATTTGTATGGAAATACAAAAAACCTCGAATAGCCAAAGCGATCTTGAGAAAGAAGAATGGAACTGGAGGAATCAACCTACCTGACTTCAGGCTCTACTACAAAGCCACAGTTATCAAGACAGTATGGTACTGGCACAAAGACAGAAATATAGATCAATGGAACAAAATAGAAAGCCCAGAGATAAATCCACGCACATATGGACACCTTATCTTTGACAAAGGAGGCAAGAATATACAATGGATTAAAGACAATCTCTTTAACAAGTGGTGCTGGGAACTCTGGTCAACCACTTGTAAAAGAATGAAACTAGAACACTTTCTAACACCATACACAAAAATAAACTCAAAATGGATTAAAGATCTCAACGTAAGACCAGAAACTATAAAACTCCTAGAGGAGAACATAGGCAAAACACTCTCTGACATACATCACAGCAGGATCCTCTATGACCCACCTCCCAGAATATTGGAAATAAAAGCAAAAATAAACAAATGGGACCTAATTAACCTTAAAAGCTTCTGCACATCAAAGGAAACTATTAGCAAGGTGAAAAGACAGCCTTCAGAATGGGAGAAGATAATAGCAAATGAAGCAACTGACAAACAACTAATCTCGAGAATATACAATCAACTCCTACAGCTCAACTCCAGAAAAATAAATGACCCAATCAAAAAATGGGCCAAAGAACTAAATAGACATTTCTCCAAAGAAGACATACAGATGGCTAACAAACACATGAAAAGATGCTCAACATCACTCATTATCAGAGAAATGCAAATCAAAACCACTATGAGGTACCATTTCATGCCAGTCAGAATGGCTGCTATCCAAAAGTCTACAAGTAATAAATGCTGGAGAGGGTGTGGAGAAAAGGGAACCCTCTTGCACTGTTGGTGGGAATGCAAACTAGTACAGCCACTATGGAGAACAGTGTGAAGATTCCTTAAAAAACTGGAAATAGACCTGCCTTATGATCCAGCAATCCCACTGCTGGGCATACACACTGAGGAAACCAGAAGGGAAAGAGACACGTGTACCCCAATGTTCATCGCAGCACTGTTTATAATAGCCAGGACATGGAAGCAACCTAGATGTCCATCAGCAGATGAATGGATAAGCAAGCTGTGGTACATATACACAATGGAGTATTACTCAGCCATTAAAAAGAATACATTTGAATCAGTTCTAATGAGGTGGATGAAACTGGAGCCTATTATACAGAGTGAAGTAAGCCAGAAAGAAAAACACCAATACAGTATACTAACGCATATATATGGAATTTAGAAAGATGATAACAATAACCCTGTGTACAAGACAGCAAAAGATACACTGATGTATAGAACAGTCTTATGGACTCTGTGAGAGAGGGAGAGGGTGGGAACATTTGGGAGAATGACATTGAAACATGTAAAATATCATGTATGAAACGAGTTGCCAGTCCAGGTTCGATGCACGATACTGGATGCTTGGGGCTGGTGCACTGGGACGACCCAGAGGGATGGAATGGGGAGGGAGGAGGGAGGAGGGTTCAGGATGGGGAACACATGTATACCTGTGGCAGATTCATTTTGATATTGGGCAAAACTAATACAGTTATGTAAAGTTTAAAAATAAAATTAAATAAAAAAAAAAAAGAAACACAGAGGAAAAAAAAAGTGTAAATATGAGGAACAGAAGTTCAAAATTGGAAATTGAATGGAGAAATGAAGGGTATTCATAACCCTTCATTCCCAGAGTGGGAAATCAAGAAAATCATTACTTATAGCAGATGGAAGAAGAGATAATTTGTTGTTGCTTATTCACTAAGTTGTATACTACTCTTTCATGACCCCATGGACTGTAGCCCATCAGGCAAGAATACTGGAGTGGGTTACCATTTCCTTTTCTAGGGTACCTTCCCAATCCAGGGGTCAAACCTGCATCTCCTGCATTGCAGGCAGATTCTTTACCACTGAGCCACCAGGGAAGCCAAAAAGATAAATATAGTATCTGGGTTTCCCAGGTGGTGCTAGTGGTAAAGAATTCGCCTGCCAATGCAGGAGACACAAGTGGTGTGGGTTTGATCCCTGGGTTAGGAAGATCCCCTGGAGGAGGAAATGGCAACGCACACCAAGAAAATCTCAAGGACAGAGGGGAATGACAGCAGCTGAGATGTAGTAAGGCTGTTGTGATATTTTATTTTAACTCATTTTTTGACCATTTGATTTTAAACAATATGTATAGGTTACATTGATTAAATGAGAATTTTTAATAACATTAAAAGTAAACCTATAGCAAATAATGGAATGTAATAATAGCACATGACATCTATAGAGAAACACAGAAAATATTTGTTGTACCTTGAACAATCTGAAAGTAGAAATACAATGTAATCATAACTTCATCAAATATATATGCATGAGAGCAGAAATTAAAATGTAATATTCTGATAAAGTAGGTATTGTATGAAATTGTGAATGATTCTTTCTTTGCAAAATTTAATATTTTTATATTACTTTTTCAAGGATGCAGTTTAGTATTTATTATTATTATTATATGCAGCTGTTTTACCTTTCAGAAATATTTACGAAAATGTAATGTGACAGTGAATTACATGAGAAAATAGCATCCTATAAATATGCTGCTTTGGCACTAAGAAAGGTCACTTTGGCTATAAAAGAGTTACAATGAAGAGGACCATTTATAAGGCTATGCTGATCAGTTTCCAATTTCTCTCATTTCAAACATATAAATTATTGCTGAAAACATGGTTTATGTTTGTCATAAATGGATTTTATGTCACTAGATGAGTTGGCTTCATTGCTGGAAATCTATGCTTTTATTCCAAGCAGTGTCTTATTGTTGGGAGACAGGACAAGAGATGGGCTTAGTTTCTAATGTGCTTTGCAAATGAAAGTGATCATCAAGCATAGCTCATTTGTGTTGTCAATTGGAGATTTATAAAATCTGGGGTTGGTATATTCTTTGGGCTGGGCCAAGACTGGCTTCAATACCTGTATACTTGGAGGCATCAGGCACTATGCCTGAGCCACTTAATACTGATGTTTTCCAAACTACTCAGGACTATAGAACTTCCTACTAATTTACTTTTCTTTCTCTATTGATCTTATGATGTTGAAAATAGGGGGAAATGTGTTCTATTGGTTTTCACAAATTCTTATTTACAGGAATGGTAGATGTGCAGAAAAGAGTTAATATAACAGGCCTGAGGCCTTTTTTTTAAGGCTCTGCTTACAAGGCTGGCCCTTGGCTAGCATTTGTGAAAATTTGGCACTTGACTCCTTCCCTTTAGAGATAAGGGCAGTCCACTGTGCCTAGACTGTTCGCACAATGTGATCATGCCAAACACCTGCTCGCTTCTGGGAAGCTAGCGTGGTGGTATGTGGTAGGCAGAGGGTGCCTGTGTGACCGTACCCCAGTACAAACCTTGTGTGCTGACGCTCTGATGGGATCCTTAGACAGAAACATTGTACATCATTGCATTTTTAGTTGCTAGAGAAAGGAGAATACACAAATGTACACTTCCACAGGAAGGAGAGGGCAGAAGGAAGCCTGACATTGATTTTTCTGCCTGTCTTTTTCTATTATGATCCAGCTGTGTGTTTTTACTATGTGGCTGTGACATATCCTAGCTAAGAATACAGTTATATGCTGAGTTCCATGAATCCTAGTAAATTTCCGAAAGAGGAGGTGACTTTTTTGGGACCCATAAAATAGTAAGAAATAGATTAATCATGACCCCTTTCTCTCATTTCTCCAAACCACCCCTTATCACCACCAAGTCAAAGATTTAAGAGTAATTTTCAAACACATTTTCTAACAAAGTACTTGAAGTCCAACCAGTCTGAACCAGTATGTCTCCACTGAGGTTATACTTTCCACTTTACTTTTAAATAACTTCAAGATTTCATGTTTTTAAATGGAGTTGTTGTTGAGCTGCTAAGTGGTATTTGACTCTGACTCTGCGATTCCATGGACTGTAGCCTGCCAGGCTTCTCTCTCCATGGAATTTCAAACAATTGACTGGTTTGATCTCTTTGCAGTCCAAGGGATTCTCAAGAGTATTTTGCAACTCCACAGTTCAAAAGTATCAAGTCTTTGGCGCTCAGCTTTCTTTATGGTCCAACTCTCATATCCATACATGACTACTGGAAAAACCATAGCTTTGACTAGACAGACCTTTTTCAGCAAAGTAATGTCTCTGCTTTTTAATATCCTGTCTAGGTTGGTCATAACTTTTCTTCCAAGGAGTAAGCGTCTTTGAATTTCATGGCTGCAGTCACCATCTGCAGAGATTTTGGAGCCCAAGAAAGTAAAGTCTGCTACTGTTTCCATTGTTTCCCCATCTATTGTGCCATGAAGTGATAGGACCAGAAGCCATGATCTTTGTATTTTGAATGTTGAGTTTTAAGCCAGCTTTTTTACTCTCCTCTTTAACTTTCATTAAGAGGCTCTTTTGTTCCTCTTCACTTTCTGCCATAAGGGTGGTGTCATCTGCATATCTGAGGTTGTTGATATTTCTCCCCATATTCTTGATTCCAGCTTGTGCTTCATCTGGCCTGGCATTTCACATGATGTACTCTGCATATAAGTTAAATAAGCAGGGTGACAATATATAGCCTTGACGTACTCCTTTTGCAATTAGGAGCCAGTCCATTGCTCCATGTCCGGTTCTAACTGTTGCTTCTTGACCTGCATACAGATTTCTCAGGAGGCAGGTCAGGAGGTCTGGTATTCCATCTCTTTGAGAATTTTAAGGGGTTAAAAGAGGGTATAGGTTTTTCTAGGTGCTCCAGCCACATTTGCCTTCACTCTGAAACACTGTCTCCTTAAGCCTCAAGGCTTTTATAAGTGTTGTCTCTCTGCCTGGGGCACTATTCCACCTACTCTATACAATGCTCACTCCATACCCTTACATTAGTCTTTGGCTAAAAGCTGCTTCTTAAGGGAACTCTTATCCCCACATGTAGATAGGTGTTTTGTTTTTTGTTTTTTTTTTTAATACTCTTGGTTGTGTTCTGTACTTTGTCTTCATAGCATCCATCAATTAAACCCTTTTTTGATGTCTTTCTCTTTTGCTAGGGGCTACCTTAGTGGCTCATACGGTAAAAAATCTGCCTGCAATGTGGGAGACCTGGGTTCGATCCCTGGGTTGGGAAGATCCCCTTGAGAAGGGAATGGCTACCTACTCCAGTGTTCTTGCCTGCAGAATTCCATGGACAGATGAGCCTGGTAGGCTACAGTCCTATAAATTTAATGAGAAAAAGATGGTGTCTGTCTTGTTAACTGTTGCAGCCCTAAAACCCAGGACAGTGCCTAGCAAACCCTCAAAAAATTTTATGTTGAATAAAGGCATGAAGAAACTCTGTTTGGTTACAGTAGTAAAGGTTTTGGTCTCATTGCACGTGTCTGTTTCTTAGGTTGGACTGAGCCACAAGGATATCTTAAGATAAGGTTGGAGTACCAGTAGTTTATTTAGAAAGTGATTTCAAGAAGCATTGTTAGGGGAGCTGGGAAGCAAGGCAGGGAAGGGAAGCCAACCCAGGGTGAATAGCAGGTTATCTCTGTGGGCGCAGTGACTCAGTCCTCCTCAGAGCCTCCAAGACTGTGTAGAACATGCCTCAGAGTTATTCTGATGGGTGAGAAATTGGGTATCTAGTCACTAATTCCCTTTTCTATCTTGTCTGAAGGCTGCTTCCAGCCTATTCCATTTGAGGGCCTAGCAGGCTCCTGCAGTGAGGGATGCCTCCTGGGCAAAGAGGAGAAAATGCTTATAATAGCAGGACCTCAGCCTTTAGTGGAATGCTGTTGAGGGGATACCATGGTGGGTCACCAACAGCTTCTGGGACAGTCAGAAATGCAACTGGATGAAACTGAAGCAAAGAGTATCTATAATTGTGTCCTGTGGCAAAATTCAAGGAAAAATAAAAATGTTGCATGTGCTCAGTTGCGTCTGATTCTTTGCTACCCTTTGGACTATAGCCCACCGGGCTCTTCTGTCCATGGAATTCCCCAGGTAGGAATACTGGAATGGGTTGCCATTTCCTTCTCCAAGGGATCTTCCCAACCCAGGGATCAAACCAACGTCTTCTGCACTGGGAGTTGGATTCTTTACCGCTAGTGCCATCTGCAAAGTCCCCAAACTTTGTATATGCAGTTGTTACTGTTGCTCAAGTATATTTGGGAAGTGTGTGGGCCAGTGAATTTGCACAAAAAGCTAGCACATGATGTATGTATAGCTGTAATCACAGGAAAGCTCATATTGGCTTAAAGTTGGAGATGTTGAAAAAGGTTCTTTCAAAGTCCCTGAATGAGGGGTTGAGACCATCTCACCTCTGTCCCATGGAGTCATCCCTACCAAGAGGGATGTGGTCAACAGTGTGTTTTGTAATTGCTCAAACATTTTTAGGAAACAATCCTTCTAGCTAGAATCTAATAACTGACCTGACTTTAACAAGGAACTGAAAGATCCCAGGACTGAGTATTGGACCATAATCATTGCTTGCTTTCAAAACATCAGCAAAAATATCAACTTTCTATGTACCTACTGACTTTCCTCTCAGTGGAGTGGTTTTATTGCTTAGAGTGAGGCTATTGTGAAGACCACAAGAATCATGCTGAGAGCCTATGTAGCATGAGTGAAAATGCAACATTTTCTATGTCATTTCTGGGACTCAGGGGAGAAAGAACCACATATTACAAAATAAGGGGTGGAAAAGGAATCAAAATAGTAAAAGTTGATTATTTGTTGGGAAGGAAGCAATTACTTGTTTTAGATTGAAATTGATCACGAGCCCACTCTAACCCATTATACTTGAGAAGCAAGATGGGAAAAATTCAACAACATGAGGTGATTGTTGGGTTGGACCCCAAATTAGGAACTCTCTGTTCTGTTTTAGGCCTGGCATATTGCCAGTTTGGTGGCTCTCGGAACCTCTGATGGACGCTGGTGCCTAATGATAAGCTTGAATTCCAGTCTTGAATCCTTGCATCACCCCATGGCATCTTCTGTTGGCTTTCCTGACTGATCCCAGGGAAAGAGAACAAGCACCACTGAGCAAGGACCATGTGCCTGACCCAGCAGTAGGTGTTCTGTCGTATAGTATCTCATTTAACGCTTCTAGCAGCCACATAAGCTAGATGTTGCAATCTCCTTTTCAGATGAGGAACCTGAAACACAAAGAAATTAAGCATTTTTTCCCAAGGCCAGACATCTAGTAAGTGGCAGGGCCAGACTCACATGTGTCTGGCTCCAAAGTTTGTGCCACCTGTGTGGCACAGGTGACCTCTCCATTTTCCCATGACCTTGGGAAATCAGTTGAAGTGTTATTACCCTTGTTTCCCCATGTTGGGGAATGTAAGGCCATACATTTAACACTGCTCAGCAGTGTCTCCTTCCCAGAGCAAAATAGCCCTTTATATTAGTGTGGTGGCCACCCTATAATGGGCTGAGATGGTGGGCAAGGAAGTAAGGCATTACAGGATAACAAAGCTCTCACTAGGGTTCAACAGTGTTTCAAATATTTTCTGCGGAACCCAAAAGAGAGTTGGGAGAATCAGAATATCAGAGCATGTGGTAATCTGAATCCAGTGGTCAGAAAGAAAGAATTTATGTTTCATGATCTAACTTTCCACGTGGTTTTGATTGGCCCAGATTTCAGATCTTTTGTTTTTTAGACCTCAGGGCACGGAGGTGGGTGGGTGTGAGACACCTTAGTTTTTTCCATCACTTTGAGTCACAAGTTGTCACTTTGTCTGCTGAACTGATTTTATCTCTTTGGGGTGTTATCCTGTGAAGAGAACTGTAATATCAGTGGAAGAATTCTTTCCTTCATTGCATAAGATTCTTGGCTGAGGCCACAAACTAATTTGATTCTGAAATGATGCTATATAGAAAACCTCATCTTTGAATCTCTGGGGCTTCCTCCAACTGAAATGTGCCGACTCTGTTTTTCACAAGTCATGCTAATTTCCACATAATGTAGCGATGGCTCAGGCAATAACAAGGGGGAGGGAAATTGATTTTGAAAGCCAATTCTGAGAAATGAATGGAGAAAAAATTGGAATTTGAAAGGTAGGGAGAACTGGTATATGGTACACCATGAGTCATGACGAGTTTTAAAAATGCTGATGCCTGGGTCCCAGAGGTTCCGGTTTCATTTGAATGGTATGGAGTGAAGCTTTGGCACTGGGATTTTACAAAGCCAAAATTTGAGAACCACCAGGTTAGAAAGTAATGTGTATTCTTCCCCGAGTTGTGATGTCAAGGTAAGTTTTAGAGAAAAAACAAAATTTACTGAGATGTACCAGAAGGCTTCCCTGGTGGCTTAGTTGGTAAAGAATCTGCCTGCCATGGAGAAGCGAAGGGCTACCCACTCCAGTATTCTTGCCTGGAGAATTCCATGGACAGAGGAGCCTGGCAGCCTACAGTCTACAGGGTCACAAAGAGTCAGACACAACTGAGCAGCTGACACTAGACGAAGAAGGTGGTTGTAAGGTCTGATTGCGAGAAACTAGTCCCTGCCGTCTTCGTGTGCACACATCAAAGTGTCACTTTCCATATTAGTCACAAACCCAGGGGGCTAGCTAGAGCTGGTACCTCAAGCAGCGGACTAATGGGAAAGCATTTCTTTGGAGATGATGTTTTTAGGTTTCATATTTCTTTACCCAGAGCTCCAGGAGCACTGCTGTGTTTGTAATAGTTTGAAATTTAAAAGTGGAAGCCATCCAGGGCCCTTTTATCTCTACCATGGGCTGCATAATGCCCTGCGCAGAAGTAGTTTGGCACCGGGCATTTCTAAATGTCAGACTAGGCTCTCGGATGACTGACAGCAAACCAGAGAGACAGGCAGAACATAAAATTTGAGCTGGTGATAGAATCCGTGCCGGACCCACTGACTGACAGGCTGGCTGCCAGTGACCCAGGCAGGAGCTCTACTGAGACTTTCCTCTGGAGCTGGAGCCCCACATTTGTCATACATCCTAGAAATCATATCTGGCTGCTCTCTGCAGTGACGAACGTGGACTTGCTTCAGTCTGGGGCTCCTGCCTGTTAAGTCTTCTCTGGTTAGCGGAGTGATTTATTTTGGGGACCACTGGCCTCGGAATTGAGTGTTTTGGTCTGCCCTGCCTGTCCCTGGGGACATCTGGCTCACGCGAGTGGGTGTCAGACTCCACCCACCTGTGTTGTCATTCAGGGACACAGACGTTTTGGAGTCATGACTTTTCCTTGGATTCTGAAGAAATGTGGGTGTTTTCTGAAGTGATCTTGTATTCAGTTGTTGGCCTGCTTGGGTAATTCTGAAAAGTTGGATGTATTCTAACCCAAAGTGGCTCACCTCACTGAAAGAGCCCAGCACAGGCTTTGTCGGGACTGCCCTCGTTTAGATTAGAAATTGGAAAATATACTCAGTCTGTGTGGATGGGAGTGGAGCGCCCCCCATCATACCCTTGTGGTTAATGCCGTGGGTGGCACAGCTGACCCCTGCCCCATGGGGACAGTCATGGCTTTCACCTCAGTGGTCTTCTCCTGGCCTCTGCCCACCTGAGAGCCGTATCGCCTGCTCTTTGAAATAATGGGACTTTATCACAAGCTCTCCAACTCCTGTCTCCTCGACTCCACTCTCTAGATCAGAGATCTCATGCCCTTATGATCCCATGGCTAGACAGCTGACGCAGGGGCGTGGCAGGTCAGGGTAAAGGACACTGGGGGTTCTAGGGGCTGTGGCAAACTGGAGAACAGGGGGCCCATCTGCTGAGAACACCTGCTACTGAACTTCAGCCAGTTGTTGCCAAGAAGGGACTCAAGCCCCCAGAGTCTCAAGACAAACGGTAAATACAGAATAGTGTGAAATCTCTTGATTGTATATGTTGACAGCAAGTTAATATTTTAAAGAGAATGAGACAGACAAAAACTTCTATGTGTCATATATGGTCTATGGCTGCCACTTCTGGTCACTCTCAGAAGCAACCTCTTTCAGCAGTAAAAAGAATGAATTGTTCCGTGGTATGATTTACAAACAGTTCATCTGTTCCCTTGTTGATGAAAATTTGGATTGTTCTCAGCTTGGAGATATTATGAATAAAGATGTTATAAAGACTCTTGGTTAAAAAAAAAAAAAAAAGGAAAAGAAGCAAGCTCTTTCTACGCCTCTGGATCTCTCTATCCCTCTACTGCCGCCCCTGCATCTTACTGCCTCTCAAAACTATACATGAGCATGTAGGAGGGGCCAGTCCAATATCAGGGCTTACTGTTACCAATGAGAGAACAGATGACGTGGGTGTGGAGCCCTTTCACCCGTAGAAACCTCATCCCACAGGACGGAAGTCTTGAGCATCTTCCTCCTTCAACACCCTTTATAATCTTTGAAACCCAACCAACTTCTTTATTTCCTTGGTCAAGAAACTAAGCCAGATGTATTTTGTTAATACTGCTAACATAAATCAAAGAATAATGTTTGCAGAAGAATTGGAGCTTGTATATTCCCTGAGAAGGAAACAGAATACATTTGATTTTTGTGATCTGTCAAAAACCTACTATTGCCATGCCCTTCTCCAGGGATCTTCCCAATACAGGGATCAAACCCAGATCTCCTGCATTGCAGTTGGATTCTTTACTGTCTGAGCCACCAGAGAAGCTATCTGATTTAATATTGATAATAATAATATAATTTATTTAAACTCTTTCTCTAGTGTCCCATTCAACTCAGGATTCCTTAAAGAATGATCCTTTATAAATTTAAGGTACCCTTAAATAAAATGTGTGACAAACACACAATGCTTCCAGAAACTATTCAGGAACTTTCTTTGTTTCTAAGTTTTGTTTTATTTTTTCAGAGTGTATAGATCGTGAAATGCCAGTGGTCAAAGCAAAGCTGATAGGTTTTGTTATTAGAAACTGTCAAGGTGGCTGTTCATCCATAGCCTTTGTGAATATCAGGTGTGCTAGACTTTGGTGTAGCAGCAGTAAGAGGAATTTGTGGCTTTGTAATATCTTTACTGCCAAGAACATAAGTAGTAGACTCAGGGAATAGTGTCTGGCAACCTCAGAGTCAGAAAATTGGGGATCTGAGTCAAAATTAGGTCACTGAAGAATTGTGTTGTACTGAAGTGTACTGTGGGGTCTTCCCTGGTGGCTCAGATGGTAAAGAATCTGCCTGCAGTGTGGGAGATCCAGGTTCAATCCCTGGGTCAGAAAGATCCCCTGGAGGAGGACATGGCAGTCTACTCCAGTATTCTTGCCTGGAGTATTCTGTGGACAGAGGAGACTGGCAGGCTACATACAGTCCATGGGGTCACAAAGAGTTGGACACAACTGAGCAACTTTCACTCACTCACTCAAAATGTACTATGCTTGATAGAATGCTGTCCAATGGCAAATGAATCTATACTGGTTTCACTATGTGTAAAACAAGTGTATGGGGTTTCAGGGGGAGAGACTGTCCCATGCTTTCCTTGCCCAGGCAGGGCAGGCTTTGGTTTCCTCCTGAGGGAATGAGGTTGTGTGGGGGCCACCATGAAGTGCAAAGGTGGCAGGGACCTTACATGAGGGGTGATATGTGGTGCAGAACCCCGGGGTAGAGCTGAGCCATGCATCTGGCTCAGAGGATAGTGAGGCCCCAACCTGGAGGGGTTCCCTCACCCTGGAGGATGTGGGGATCTCCAGTGGTCAAGGTACCTGAGTGCCGATGGGCACTATAAGCTGTCACCTGCCCACAGCATGCTAAGAATGGACCTTTCAGATTGTGCTGATATTTCTTGATTTTCTGCCTTGACTGTTAGGTTTCTCCAAATTGTAGCATTAGACATAAATCCAGAATCCTGCACTGGGGTTGGGATTTAGTTGAGTAGTAATTGAGTCCTGAAATCACAGAGACCTCATGGTTAAGAACACAGGCTTAGCACCTATGACACCTGGAGCCAGATCCTGGTATCACGTTTGACAGGGGACCTCCTCTGTCTAAGTCTCTATTTCTTTACCTGTGAAATAGAGTTGTGTTGTGGCGAGACTTTGATGACATAATTTGTATTTGCCTGTTACCAGTTTAAGGACAACATTTATAGTACTTGTTAAGGTCTGCATTGTTACAATATAATAAATCAATTGACCCAGAACCGAGCTCTCTTTCCCTATATTTAAAAAATATAACCTTGAATTGTTCATGGGTCACAGCTCTTTCAGAGAAGGCAATGGCACCCCACTCCAGTACTCTTGCCTGGAAAATCCCATGGATGGAGGAGCCTGGTGGGTTGCAGTCCATGGGGTCGCAAAGAGTCAGACACGACTGAGCGACTTCACTTTCACTTTTCACTTTCCTGCATTGGAGAAGGAAATGGCAACCCACTCCAGTGTTCTTGCCTGGAGAATCCCAGGGACGGGGGAGCCTGGTGGGCTGCCGTCTATGGGGTCGCACAGGGTCAGACACGACTGAAGCAACTTAGCAGCAGAAGCAGCAGCAGCACAGCTCTTTACCTGTACCCTCCCACCCACAGGCAGACAAAAAGTGATATGACAGCTGATACTAACGTAAACCTAAAAGAAAGGTGCATTTTTAGTTACAGCTGTAGCTATAAAGATATCCATATAAATATATATGCATACATATAAAGATATATGTGTGTATATGTGTATACATATGTACAAACAATCAAATCCTAAAGCTATATTTTTAATGAACTTCTAAAATTGAAGTATTTTTGCCTGGGAAATTCTATGGGGTCACAAGGAGTTGGGCATGACTTAGCAACTAAACCACCACCAAACTTGAAGTAGAACAAATAGAGAAGTCCCTATATCATAACAATGCAGCTCAGTGAGTTATTACAAAATCTATATAACCCTAGATCAGGAAATAGAATGGATTATTAGAAGAATCCCCAAAGCTCCTCCCATGTCCCGCCCCTCTCCTTCCCTCTTCCCCCAAGGAACACTGTGACCTGACCGGCTTTGTAACCCTGTGGCTACCTTTTGCTTGTTTTGGAACTTCAGATGGAATTGTGAATGTATTCTTCTCTGTCTGAATAATTCCACTTAAGAGTTACACTTGTGAAACTCAAACATATTAATGTAAAAGACAAAAGAAAGTATGTCCTAATACTAGGTAAATATAAGTTAACTGGGACCATCCTGGTTTATATTGTCTTATAATTATCGATGGCATATTTTTTCACTCTTGAAAGTGTCCTAATTTGGATAACAAATTGGATGACCAGCCCTGCCTACCACCAAGGTAAAGAGTTGAAATCCTTCCTCGCACATACCCTATAGGCTCCCCCTTTGTCACTCGTCTTTCTTTAAAAGCCACTCGCTCAATGATGAAGATAATTGATTGAACCTGTTGCCCGTTGTGTTCACGGGGTGGGAGCGCGCATGCCACCCTGGGCCATTTCCCGGCTTAGAACTTGGTGAAGCTGCAGAGGGCTGAGCTCCATCGTTAACCTGAACTTCCTTTACCGAGACCATCTTCCTTCACGGGAGCTGTGAGAACAAGGTAAGAGAAAGGGGTACTTTCCTGAGGTGTGGAAGGAAGGGGTAAGGTGTCTTGATTCTTTTGGAGTTGGAAAGAAAAAAAGTAGCTCCCCTCGTGAGGTGCCTGAGTTGGTGTCCATTGGGGAGCAGTATTGCTAAAATTATCACTGATTTCTTTCTTGCCCCAATTCACAGTTTAACACTATGAAGCTATAACCTGAATGAAAAACAGCAGCCCATGAACCCACTTTTACAAGGGTTTTGTGTGTGTGTGTGTGTGTGTGTGTATTTTTCTTGCCTTTTATCTCTGAGTGACTGTTTGGATCAGTTATACTCACTTAGAACCAAGGCAATATGGCCAGGTTCATCTTAGAGAAACAACTTGCCAGGCTAGCTGCCTGCCTTTACCACCCATAGTGACCTGGTCACCCTGAAATAGCTTTAGTCACCATAAGAAATATGTTCTGGTTACCAGGACACGTTAAAGGCATTACCAACCCTGGGCCAGATGTGAAGCAAGACTCTCTTTTAAAAAATTATTTACTTGGCTGGGTCACGTAGGTCTTAGTTGTGGCATGATGCGTCATGCAGGTTTGTAGCACAGACTTCCTAGTTGTGGCTCGTGGGCTCAATGGTTGTGGTGCCCGGGCTTAGTTAGTTTCCCAAAAAGGGATCGAATCCCTGTGTCTTGCATTGCAAGGCAAATTATTCACCACTGGTCCATCAGGGAAGTCCCAGAACTACGGCTCTTATTATTCGCGCCCGGTGAAGTGTGTCTCTTGAGTATCTCATTTAGTGTTATCTTCTGCTCAGCTATTATGAGATCTTACAAATTGCATGGCCTTGTTGGGACAACCATCCTGAAGGAGAATAGAGTCAAGAAACCCCAGGATGCTTTCCTTCAGATGACAGAAGTTCTGCCTTATGTTTCTAGAGTGCTTTTAACTTCTCAAAGCTCATTCAAAAAGTTAATATTTTTATCCTTAAAGTAATAGCCCTGATCAGGATAGATATAACTTTCTTGTTGATTTCACAAGCACTCTGTATTGTATGAATTTAAGCCACCTGGTAAAACCCTGTAACATGCCATCCAATTATTACATTCAGCTGTCCCCCTCCCCAGCTGAATACTATGTAGCCATTAAAATGATGCTGTAAAGACAGAAATATAGATCAATGGAACAAAATAGAAAGCCCAGAGATAAATCCGCGTACCTATGGACACCTTATCTTTGATAAAGTAGGCAAAAATATACAATGGAGAAAAGACAATCTTTAACAAGTGGTGCTGGGAAAACTGGTCAACCACTTGTAAAAGAATGAAACTAGAACACTTTCTAACACCATACACAAAAATAAACTCAAAATGGATTAAAGATCTAAATGTAAGACCAGAAACCATAAAACTCCTAGAGGAAAACAGAGGCAAAACACTCTCTGACATAAATCACAGCAGGATCCTCTATGACCCACCTCTCAGAGTAATGGAAATAAAAGCAAAAATAAACATATGGGACCTAATTAAACTTAAAAGCTTTTGCACAACGAAGGAAACTATAAGCAATGTGAAAAGACAGGCTTCAGAATGGGAGAAAATAATAGCAAATGAAGCAACAGACAAACAACTAATCTCAAAAATATACAAGCAGCTCCTCCAGCTCAATTCCAGAAAAATAAACGACCCAATAAAAAATGGGCCAAAGAACTAAACAGACATTTCTCCAAAGGAGACATACAGATGGCTAACAAACACATGAAAAGATGCTCAACATCACTCATTATCAGAGAAAGGCAAATCAAAACCACAATGAGGTACCATCTCACACCGGTCAGAATGGCTGTGATCCAAAAGTCTACAAACAAACAAATGCTGGAGAGGGTGTGGAGAAAAGGGAACCCTCTTACACTGTTGGTGGGAATGCAAACTAGTACAGCCACTATGGAGAACAGTGTGGAGATTCCTTAAAAAACTGGAAAGAGAACTGCCTTATGACCCAGCAATCCCACTTCAGGGCATACACACTGAGGAAACCAGAATTGAAAGAGACACGTGTACCCCAGTGTTCATTGCAGCACTGTTTACAATAGCCAGGACATGGAAGCAACCTAGATGTCCATCAGCAGACGAATGGATAAGAAAGCTGTGGTACATATACACAATGGAGTATTACTCAGCCATTAAGAAGAATGCATTTAAATCAGTTTTAATGAGGTGGATGAAACTGGAGCCTATTGTACAGAGTGAAATAAGTCAGAAAGAAAAACACCAATACAGTATACTAATGCATATATATGGAATTTAGAAAGATGGTAATGATGACCCTAAATGTGAGACAGCAAAAGAGACACAGATGTAAAGAACAGTCTTTTGGACTCTGTGGGAGAAGGCGAGAGTGGGATGATTTGAGAGAATAGCATTGAAACATGTATATTATCATATCTGAAACAGATCGCCAGTCCAGGTTCGATGCATGAGACAGGATGCTCGGGGCTGGTGCACTGGAATGACCCTAAAGGATGGTGTAGGGAGGGAGGTGGGAGTGGGGTTCAGGATGGGGAATACGTGTACACCTGTGGTGGATTCATGTCTATGGCAAAACCAGTACAATATTGTAAAGTAATTAGCCTCCAATTAAATTATTTTTTTTTAAATGGCACTGTAGAAATTCTAGAATTTCTGATATGTAGAATACTTTTTACAGGGACAAATGTTCACGGTATTTTATTGGAAAAATTAGGTGATGAACAGTATGTTCAGTGTGAGGCCATGTGGGAAAATATATTTAAGACTGGACAAATCGTTTTCTGTTTAACATTTTTGAATTAAGGATACATTTTACAATGTATGTGTCCCACTCTTACAGGGTTCTTATTAAAAGAAGGGTAAATTTTATATTTGATAGCATTGGGGATCAATTATGATCTCTCCCCTTCTCTAATCCATATCCATATAAATAATTGAGCAAGGATATCTACCAAGATGTTACCAGTGATTTTCTCTGGGAAAAGACTGTGGGTGACTTAATTTTCCTTTTTCTTTCTTTTGTGTTTTCCAAATCTTCTGAGTGAATATTTATTCATTTCAGCAATGACTTTTGTTGAACTATTGATAATGTTGTGTTAGTTTCATGTATATAGCACATTCAGTTACGCATATTTAATATATATATTCTTTTTAAAATTATTTTCCCTTTTAGTTGATAACAAAATATTGCGTATAGTTCCCTGTGCTATATAGTAGGTAATTGTTGGTTATCTATTTTGTATATAGCAGATATACTCCTAGTTTATCCGTCCCCCAGCCCTTTCCACTTTGCTAACCAGAAGTTTGTTTTTAAAGAGTCTGCAGATGCTTACGGCTCCAAGATCCCTTAATCCAGGGTAGTAGTCCCTAACACGGAGAAGGCAATGGCACCCCACTCCAGTACTCTTGCCTGGAAAATCCCATGGATGGAGGAGCCTGGTAGGCTGCAGTCCATGGGGTTATGAAAAGTCAGACACGACTGAGCGACTTCACTTTCACTTTTCACTTTCATGCATTGGAGAAGGAAATGGCAACCCGCTCCAGTGTTCTTGCTTGGAGAATCTCAGGGACGGTGGAGCCTGATGGGCTGCCGTCTATGGGGTCACACAGAGTCGGACATGACTGAAGCGACTTAGCAGCAGCAGCAGCCCCTAACAGAAAGATGAGATTCTTTCCCCGTTATTATTATGAAGTAGCAGATAGAGAAGCAAAACGTCTACAAATATGTCCTGCAGAAATGATGAAACGTATTTAGAGAGAGGTTGCTTTGGGGGAAAGGGGATAGAAATCAGTGTAAATCTTGTGTTTTAAGAGTGCTTTCTTGGTCATAGATATTTCTGTACAATGTAAGAATATCATATGGGAATGACATTATAAGACACTAATACCTTCAGAGTTATTTTTGTGGTTGATTCATTCACAAATGCCTTCCTCATAGACCAGAGAGAATTTCCAAGAATGGTAAATCTTATATTTGATAGCATTTTGGGATCAATTATGATCTCTCCCCCTCTCTCAAATCTGTATCCATATGAATAATTGAGCAAGAATATCGACCAAGATGTTAACGGTGATTATCTCTGGGGTAGAACTGTGGGTGACTTAATTTTCCATTTTAGTGGTCAGTGAGTTTTCCACATCTGTTTCCATTTTATAGGTGAAGAGGGGCAATGAATAGCACTGCTGAAGTGGTATGATCAGTAAATACCAGTGGACTTTAGATTTTCTGATTTGATTTTCACTCCCCAAATACTGAAGGTGCAGAGGAGGCTTGCATACACCTGTTGCATCTGATATGTGAAAAGGTATTCACCAGGTGCTGGGTATTAACTGTCATACTTGTGCCGATTCCCTATCTACCTTGGATAAATATCTTTTATTCATTGTCTTAACCCAGACCTCTACTTGAGAACCTGATATATGGAAATACAGACAGTTAGGCTAGTGTTGTTTTTGTTAATACTAGGTTGAACTTAACATATTAAGCAGCTTTGCTAGACTTAGGCCACCGGCTCTGGAGATGATCCATTCAGCATAAATCCTGCACAGACTAAGAGCATGTCTCTCAGGACTTGTCCAAAGCATAAGGTGCCCAAGGACTACTACTCAAGGACTCAGAAGACTTGCTGCTGTGGGATATCAAGTTTGTGTTTTTAGACTTGGTGCTATTTGTTGTTATGAAATCCTATGCCCAGTAGGGCCGAGACTAATGAGGCTGACCATGGTGTCAGCTGCAGAGATGTTAATGGCCAGTGAGTTTCCTACAGATGGTCAGTGGGCAGTGCCAGCCCCTTGGGCTCAGCCATGACCCTATTGTGTGTGACTACATCTACCATCACATGAATAGAGACAGGGTTATTTAAATGAGCAATTATTGGCATTTCACTCTGGTACTTTGTGTCTTTTTTATGGGACGGCAAAGACATGAATGAATGGCTGGGACAGCTGATTGGGACATCAAGAATTGTAAAGACTTCGCTTCTGAACCAGGACTCTATAAAGAGGTTTGAAATCCAGTAACTGATGAAAGATCCCATTAGCCAGCTAACTATATTGGTATTTGCTTTTTAACCATGTATGGCAGCAAATTAAACCTGTGAGAATGCTTTTTCTTTTTAAAAAATTCTGAACCAATATCTTTATAAGATACTTGGGTTTGTGAAGATAAGCAAATATAAACTCTAAGATATGTACTTATAGCCATAAATCTAATACTGAAGACTATGCTGAGAAATGCTGAGATTCGTCTTGATTTTTACTGTTAGTGGGTATTAGATGCTTTTAGTAATCAAAGAGGAAATACTTTATATGTCAATGGTGAGTGACTGAACTGGACAATATATGCCTGATATATTTTAAATATAAACATTCTTAGTACATAAATATATATATATATACATACACAAGAAATGAAGATGTCTTTCAATATTAATAGGTTTGATGAAGTCTCTGAATATTCTTCCAGGTCAAATTTCACTATAGAATAATAATTCTGTAAGAAAACTTTTAGTAAACATGTATGATACATTGATATAAATATAATTTTAGAAAACATAAAATGAATCATTTTTCTTTTTTCATTGAAGTAAATAACCATGATATTGTCTCCCATCAGCTTCTTGGCCAATAATTATATTCAAGTATTTCTGTGTATGCTTGATATCCAATGCTGAACTTAAACAGTTAAAAGGAATCTGTTCATAATCAAGTCTATTGTTTTCTCCAGTTTCTTCAAAACATCATCACTCTTAGTTGGATTTGGCTGAGTTCTTTAAATAAATCCTGGATGGTTTCCAAATTAAAGCCAGAAGAGAGATTCTTAGCCAGCCATAGTTTTAGATGAGTTGTAAAAAAATAAATGGCATTGCCAAAAAGCATATGGAATATCTTGTCAACCTAGAGATAAACAGTTGTTTTGCATGGATATTTCTCACTTGTAATAGCAGGCCACATGTTCCTGTTCTGTCAGAAGTGTTTTGCCTCTCCCTTTCAAGGGTGATGTGGTAGTAAAAAAACAGTTAGCTTGCATCTGGGATGGTGCCTTTTATTAGAAGAAATGATGACAGTATATAAAATCAAAATATTGCTTGTGCTGTTGTTTTTTAGCTTATACTGGTGACTATAAATGACAGACATATTGGTGATCTTTAAAGGGAAGAAATTCTTTTATTGAACTTTTATGTGTCTGTTTCAAGGCATCTGGTTCCATCACTTCATGGCAAATAGATGGGGAAACAGTGTCAGACTTTATTTTTTTTGGGCTCCAAAATCACTGCAGATGGTGATTGCAGCCATAAAATTAGAAGACGCTTACTCCTTGGAAGGAAAATTATGACCAACCTAGATAGCATATTCAAAAGCAGAGCCATTACTTTGCCAACAAAGGTCTGTCTAGTCAAGGCTATGGTTTTTCCAGGGGTCATGTATGGATGTGAGAGTTGGACTGTGAAGAAAGCTGAACGCCAAAGAATTGATGCTTTTGAACTGTGGTGTTGGAGAAGACTCTTGAGAGTCCCGTGGACTGCAAGGAGATCCAACCAGTCCATTCTAAAGGAGATCAGTCCTGGGTGTTCTTTGGAAGGAATGATGCTAAAGCTGAAACTCCAATACTTTGGCCACCTCATGCTAGGTGTTGACTCATTGGAAAAGACTCTGATGCTGGGAGGGATTGGGGGCAGGAGGAGAAGGGGACGACAGAGGATGAGATGGCTGGATGGCATCACCGACTCGATGGACATGAGTTTGGGTGAACTCCGGGAGTTGGTGATGGACAGGGAGGCCTGGCATGCTGCAGTTCATGGGGTCGCAAAGAGTCGGACACGACTGAGCAACTGAACTGAACTGACTATGTGTCTGTTTGCTCATTTAATCCTCAAAATGATTCTAAATAGTAAACAATCATCCCTTCTTAACCAATTTAAAAATTGGGCTTCAGAGCTGCTAACTAATTTGGCCAAGGTCACGTAGATGGGGGTGGCTGTGATCTGAATCGAAGTTTATGTGATACCAAAGCTCAAATTTGTTGGGCTAGACCATCCTCATTAGCCTGCTGGTTCATCCACACACAGTGACTCTCATTGAAATGGATAATTCAATCAGCACAATGACTTAGCACAATAAACATAATACAAAATAGGGACCACTTTTAAATGAAGAATATCTGCTTACTACTGTTGTTACCTTCAACTGTCAAATTTGGAAAATACTAAGCTTGAGTCATTGTGAAAAGCATATAAACCAAGCAAATTATTTAAAAACCAAAAAACGTTACTGGTATAGCAAAGTCTTAACGCAAATGGAAAATAGTTGAGTTCATAATACATTCATAATAAAAGTACAAATAGGACTGACACCAGATTTTTGAAAGCTGTAGACTAGTTTTTGTTTTTTTCTTTCTAGACAGTTATAGATTAGTTGCCAAGTCATATCTGACTCTTTTGTGACCCCATGGATCCTACGTAGCCCGCCAGACTCCTCTGTCCACGGGATTTCCCAGGCAAGAATACTGGAGTGAGTTGCCATTTCCTTCTATTCTTTCTAGACAGACTATGTACTTTTAACCTATACACATAATCTTTGCTTAAAGTCCTCCCCCACCCTCCACACCCATTATCAGATATCAAGTGTCCTAGAGGCCATCTCTTGGGGAAACTTGGAAGCAGAATTAAAATAGCATGAGTCAAATGGTCCAAATTTAAGTCCTAGTTGTGGCACTGACTAGTTTGGTGACCTTGGACACATGGAAAACCTTGGTTGTCACATTTGGAAAGTAGAACCCTAGTACTTCCTAGGTTGCTGTGAAAGCTCCAGCGAAATAATGTTTATGGAAATACTGTAAATACATAGAGTTCTCTGAGTCAAGAATGATGATATTTTCTATCAAACATAAAAAGAAAGCTTCAATCTTCTTGGGTGGGTATTTTTAGTGTGAGCTGTGGATTAGTGATCTGAGCGAGCAGCCATGGCTGGTTTTCATTTTCTACAGCCATAGTCCTGGTGCCAGGGACAGGCTGTAAACAACACTCTTGACACATTAGGTTAAGTATGTGAGTTGGAGTTTAACTGGGTAAGATGTGCTCTTTAAACTGTCTTCTGTCCACTCTCTAGGGATATTCCCAGGGACTTTTCACTGAGTTATTTGGCCAAGATTCGAGGCCAAAAGACAAGATTCTGGGACCATGGGAGGTTTATCTTGCCTTCCATAGTGAAAAGAAATATGGTTGAACAAATCTGGAGAACCATGAAATCTCTCTCTGGTGTGCTGACATAGTCTTTTAGCCCATACATATTATGTGTTCAATAAATAGTTTCTCCAGTAGAAAACAGCGGTCAACTCTGGATAGATCCTTCTCTGATACAAGCAGGTAATGCCTGTAGGTAGTAATGATGTGTATTAAAGATATTTCAAGTACAAAAATCCAACTCAAATGAGCTTGCAAAAATGCGAAAGTTATTTGCTAATGTAATTGGATAGTGACGGTGTTGGCTTCAGACCCAGCTGAACTGAGGATTTAGGTGATGTCATCAGGATTCTACTCTGTGTCTCCTGGGCTCTGCTTTATTTTCAAGCAAGTTCTGTCTATGGGGACAAAGAGGCCCACAGTGGCTTCAGGTTCTTAGCATCCTCACCACTGTAGATCCTGGAGAAGAGAGTATGTTCCTTTCTTCTCTGCCATCTCTATTCTAAAAAGGACTTTCAATGGCCATGCTTAGGTCATGTGCCTACACTTGAACTAAGCAGTGTACCTCGAAGGATGTGTTGCTCTGGTCATCAGCCTGAGTTGCCTGCTCATCCCAGTGGCTAGGAAGGGTATTCAGTTGTAGTCAGGGGTTAGGATGGGAAGAGCATTGCGGTGTGTGCTTCAGGGGCATGCGTGGACACAGCAGTGTGCCTGAATGTGCCTTTGTGTGCTCAGTCGTGTCCGACTCTTTGCAACCCCATGGACTGCAGCCTGCCAGGCTTCTCTGTCCATGGAATTTTCCAGGCAGGAATACTGGAATGGGTTGCCGTTTCCTTCTCCAGGGGATCTTCCTGACCTAGGGATTGAACCCATATCTCTTGTGTCTCCTGTATTGGCAGGCTGATTCTTACCACTGCGCCACATGGGAAGCCCAGCAATGTGAATGGATGCCAAAGAAATGCTTTCTTCCCTTACGATCTTCTCTGATTAGAGAGGTGATTAGGGAGGAGGGAGTCTCAAGCAGTAGATAACTGATGACAGATAACTAACGCCCTTTGGCCAGATGGCTGGACCTCTGAGTATTTTAGTGCCCCTCGCAGGAATCCTCCAATGGTTTTCCCCTCACCTACGGCCTCACCCTACCTCCATAAAACATCTATCTGTGATCTGTTCCCATCAATCTCTGACAGTAAAAGGGTTGACCAAATGAGATTTAATTGCCTCTCAAGAACACTTACCCTGGAGCTTTTCATTTTAAGGATAAGCTTTTAAGAGTCAAGGAGTCAAACAGTGGACAGAGGGTCTCTAAATGGGGGTCAGACAGCACTGCCCTTCAAATGCTCAAGTACATGCTATGCAGGCAGGCCCCCAGTCTGCTGTGGGCTGCAGTTTCTGGCCCTGTGTTCTGAAGAATCAGTTTGGACGTGGCTGAAATTTAGCCAGCTGATGAGGACCCTCCTGCTGAAGAGAGGAGAAAGGTGTCAGGCCAGACTATGGATTCCTTCCACAGATGTTTACTGAATTCCTGATACCTGCCAGGTTTGAGTCTGGGTTTTAAGGATATATCAAGGAACAAAAGCAAAGCTCCTGCCCTCATGGAGTGTTCATTCTGGAACAGAGAGAACAACAATAAATAAAAAAGCAAATAAATATGTATGTCAGCAGAGAAGTGAAACGGAGCAGTGGGAGTAGGCTGTGTATGGTGGAGGGGAGGAGCCTCACTGGACAAAGGCCTGATGGCCGAATGACAGTGAGCCTTAGGGGGACCTGTGGAGAGAGTTCCAGGAAGAAGGGACAGCAGGTACCTGTGCCTGAAACAGGCCTTGCTTGACATGACAGAGGAGCAGCAGGTGAGGTAGCTGGAGCCAGAGGGCTGGGGGCTTCAGAGGCCACTGTGAGGACATTGACTTGTGCTGTGAGAGAGATGGGAAGGTTCTGGAGAGGTGACATGCCCCTGTAACCCAGCAAAGACCTGAGAGCTGGGTAACTCATTTTGTGTCATTGGATGGAGTAGGATGGTGTTCATGTAACTTCATACCAGCCAAGTGGAACCCTTGCTCCTTGGCAGTGGGAGAGAGTGAGTAAAGAGAAAATGGTGGTGTCTGCAGAAAACCAGAGTGTATAAAGAAAGGCATTTACTCCTAATAAGGCTTCTGGCTTCCAGATTAACCGTGAGTTGTATAGTTACCATCTGAGTGGTTCCTGCAGCACGTGTATTCTTACCTTCCCTTTTTCCCTCGCTCGAGAGTCAAATCTAGTAGGGTTCTCCTATACACCATTGCTTGGGAGTAAGGGTCCCAGATTTAGAAAAGAAAAAGAGCACCCTACTAAACCTGAATTTCAGATAAACAAGTAACTTTCCTATATGTCCTAAATGCTATATGCCATCTAGTATTTTTATCTGGCAGCCCTCCTGGGCAGAACATCAGTATTTTTAGTCTGAACCTCAACTGCTGCCCTCGTTGAATGGAAAAATGAATCTTTAAGATTTATAGCCATTTACTTAAAGTGATTGATACCTGGAAAATATTCTTCACAAATTTGACAGAAATATACGCTTGTGCATATGTATCTAGATGAGAGTTTAAAAAACCCTTAAATATTTATTTTCCATAATGCAGCAGGGGGTCCACTTTTAAAATGCTAACCTGTGGCCTTTCTGTCTGCAAGTACAGACAGGAGAATTTCCAGTTATTCAGTTGGTTTGGCCAAAATCCTAGGTGACTCCATTCTCCTTAGAAATACAGGACACGGTCCAGGGCCTTCCTCTCTGTGTGCAGCTCTCGCCTCTCTGGTCCTCTGTTCTTAACTAGCTGTCGCAGTCTTTCCAGATTCTCAGCTTCATCTCTTTCACTCAGGCTCCCCCTGGGGGGCCCCTCCCCAGGCCATAGCTTGGAACCCCCAGAGGCAGAAAGCAGGGCCGGCTGTAGGGCTTACCATGCTGCTTTGCCTGATCGCCACTGTCTTCAAAACTGTTGTTTCATATGGATTATCTTGTCCTAGATTTCTTCTTCTTTTTTTTGTTGGCATTTTAAGTGGGAGGGTAAATCTGGTCCTTTTGTCTCATCTTGGCTAGAAGTGGGTATACAAGAGACAGTATCTTAGGAGTTTCTCACTCCTGGAGTTCTAGCTATGCTTGCAAAATAGCTAAGTTAAAACCCACCTCTTAGAGGGAATCAATTTATAGTCTAAAAAGTTACAAGGGAATCAGGCAGTGCTTATTCCCATTGCCTTTTTCCTTTGGACCTGGAATGGAGGAGCATTTCAACCCAAGAGACTCTGAAAAGTACCAGGGTCTGGTGGTCCTAGGATTCAAATCATGTTTATAGCTTGAAGCCGTGCAAAGCAGGGATAAATCCCAGAGAATGTAGAAGTCAAGTTCAAATAGATTCTGTTTCCTTTCTTTCATTGTTCGGTTTTGAACTTGGGAAAATTGTGCATCTTCACTGCATAAACAGGACCTGGGGCTCTGCGTATAGTAGTAAATGAGAGTGAGAGGAACTATGTAACTGGCCCATAAAATGCAGCTGCTTGGGGGAGACATGTCACAGCACCGATAAAGCAGATATTTGGGCCCAAGCTGTTAGCCCATCAGACTCAGGGGCACTGTTGCTCCTTATGTATTTTTAAATAGCTGAACATGACACTTTACTTCTTCAGAGCACTTGACAAGCCCAAGGCTCCCTAAATTGGAATCATCTGAGAAGAACTGAACAGGCAGGTAGCCGCTACAGTGGAAATTAATTATTCACCACATGTCAAGATGTTGGGAATGATTTGTTACAAGTTTAGACAAACTTTTTGTCACTCAAGTTCATCCTCATTATTCAAACACAGGACCAGCCATCCATAATGGATTCAAGAAGAAAAGCTTGTCAGGCGAAGAAAGTTGACTGCTCAGAGGCACTGAGCAGTCTGTGTGCTTCATTGCCTTATTTTCATCTAATTGTCAGAGAGACTTGGAATTGAGTTGTAAACATCTCTTGGAGATGTTGTTCTCCAATGTAAATTGTTTCATCTCCAGAGTGATGGGAAGGGTAGGAGCCTTCAGACAGCATAGCAGTGGGTAGAGAGTCCAACTGGGTACGCTTGCCACATCCATCCCTGGCTTAGAAGCTCACTGCTGGTACCCTGCTTCTTAGGCCCCTCTGCATGGATTTCTCTTGCTCTGACTATTTAAAAGTTGCTTCCCCACTTCTGAAATTGTCTTGCTGAACCCCTGGGAAAAGTTATGAGATATCTAGATTCAGTGTAAACAATAGATCGTTGTCTCTACACAACGCTCAGCCATCACCTTGACATCTTTGAGGTATTAAGTGACACAGGTAAGTGTGCTTCCTGCCTTGAGAAGTATGGGGCAGACATTTGTCATCAAAGCAAACAAATCCTGGCACATGCTATTCAAATGCACATCATAGGAGGAGTTTGTGTGGCCACATATAGACATGAGAAGGAATAAGGTATAAGACTGGGTAGGTAGGATACTTGTGGGGTGATTAGGCAGCATCACCTGTTCCTTGGTCATGTTCTGTTTTTAAAAAACTATTTTTTTAAAATTTACAGATTGAATGAAGCTGCCAAAATCTGAATCACAGAACTTACCACAGCATCAAATTTACCTTGAGTTAATTTCCCTGACTGCTCATATACAATAGATCATGAGGGCTACAGAAGTTTCTCACTTTCTGGGAGGTTTCTGTGCAGGTCTCTGTCCTTTATTAATGGCTATCCTATCATTAATGGCTTCTCATGGACCTCGCTGGTGGCCATCACCTTGGCAGTAAGCCCCAAGACATAGGGAGAAAACTATCAGACCTCTTGCAAATGTCTGGTCTGTCTCTCCTGTCTTGTGGAGGTTTTCAGTAGTCATCAGCTCCATGAAGATGTTTTCGGGCCAAATTAACCTCCAACAAAGAATTTGTCACAGTTGTCCGCCAAGGGGTCTCCTGTTACCGTGAATGTAGTATCAAATGTATGTTTCTTGTGTGTCAGTTACACCTGTTGATGCCACTCACTAGGCTCCTTAGTGAAGAGTTTCTAAGTTATTGAGGATATTTACTTAGGAAAATAGATATAAATACAGCCACTGAAATGAACTAGACATCCCCCTCTTGGACACAGTTTTGGGCTCACAGAGTAGCCAGTAGTTTCTGGCAAAAGAATGCATCTAATGACCCCTTTGGCCCCCAGTTGGGAAGGGCAGCTGGCACTGGTCCCTGACTTGCTGCTGACCTCTTCCATGTGCCAGAGGTATGTTCCCAAGCTGGATCTGGGTTTGGATGCCACTCCACCCCGAGGGGCAAGCTGACAGTGGAAACTCCAACGCTTGTTAAGCCCTTAGGAGAATCAGCAGCTGGTAGTGTGTGCGTTTCCATCAAGTAAGTTGACTGTCACCATTAGGATCACTTTGCAGCCATCCCTACCAACAGACCATGTGTATTGGCAGAGGTCTCCTGCCCTCTGGGGAAAGAAGAGGAAAGCCCTATGGCTTCCCCTCAGGGCCTAGCCTTTGCCACCAAGGCTCAAGAGGACGGGACTCAGGCCTTTTCCTGCCCCACTGGGGATGGACGGGGTTTGGTTGTAGCTCCGAAGCTGAGCAGAGTGGCTAAATTGAGCTCCTGCTCTGCTGGTGCATTTTCAGAACTGTCCTCCGGTTTGTCTGTTTCACACCCTCCCACTTCGGCAGCTTCCTGTTTGCAAACAGATTGGCTTGTTAAATGGAGAAAACCAAGTTTGTATGCATTTGTGTCAGGGGAAGGAGGAGGAAAGCCAGTCTTCCTGGAGGAAGGCGGCTGGGGTTGAGTCTTGATAGGAAAAAATATTCTGTTCAAGAAAATAAGGTTCCATAGGATGGTCTCTTATCTTTTCTGTTGTTTTCTTTTTGAGGATGGGAATGGAGTGCCCATCTCTGAGCCTGAAAGCAAATATACCATCTTGATAGTCATGATTTTTTAATACCAAGGTTTTTTCATGTATAAAATGACTACTTCTGGAGAAGAAAAATGAGGTGTTCTTGCAACCTCTTGAATTCTGGCATTTGTGCTTCTAGAAGGGGCCTGGCTCTGCTTTTTAATAAAGGAAAGTAACTAGTATTTTCAACGAAACATGGTAAAAACACACTTGTATTGTCAAAACACTTTTTTTTTTTTTTTTTTTCTGATTTAGAGGATTCTCAAAAGATTTATGTCTTGGGTAAGAATTCATCCTACTTTAGCAAACTTCTGAAAACATGAACATTAGAGATTCTATAACAAGTGTGATTTCCAGAAGACTTAAAATAACTCTGAATCTTCTTTTAAAAGCAGTCATTACAGTGCAGTATGTTAAGTGCTATGACAGAAAAATGTCCCAGTGCCATAGGGGCCCTGAGGACAGCAAGACAAGGGAGTGATCACTGCCAGCTAGGGAGTGGGGAGCTTCAGAGAGGAGTTGACACTTGAACTAGACTTTAAAGGAAAATTAGAAATAGATGGAGAAAAAAGAACAGACTCTAGCCAGAAAGAAAAGCATAAATGAAGACAGCAGGATATGAAAGGCCTGGACAAAGTGGGTTGTAACAAGAGTTCAATTTGGCCAGAAAAGGAATCATGCAGAGGAAAGTGATGCAGAGAAGGCAATGGCAACCCACTCCAGTGTTCTTGCCTGGAGAATCCTAGGGACGGAGGAGCTGGTGGGCTGCTGTCTATGGGGTAGCACAGAGTCGGACACGACTAGAGCGACTTAGCAGCAGAGGAAAGAGATGCAGGGCTGATAGCTGGGGAAACTGGACTTTAGCCTATAGAAAACATCCTATAGAATAAGCTACCCTGTAAGGGATGTGTAACTGAAAGTTTTTGAATAGGAAATGACTTCAGGTTTGTATTTTAAGACAACTAGGTCTGGAGGTAGTGTAATTGAATAACTAGGAAAGGCAAAGATAGAAGCCCCGCCAAGACCAAGCATAAACTTGTTGTCCAGAGACATGAGGGCCTTGACTTCAGACACTGGGAACAAGAATGAGACAAGGTGACGCATTCATAAGATATTTAGATGGTGTAGAGAACAGGATCTGTAAAGTTGAGTTGCTTCAGGGAGTCAAGGCAGTCTGCTGGCTGGAGGGCAGAAGCCAAAATATAGTTCTGAGTTTTAATGGAATGAATGGAGGTAAAGAACAGGCAGCTGTGAGGACAGATGACTATTTCCAGAAGCTTGAAAGTGTAGGAAAAGCAGAAAGTGATCAGACTTTGGTGGGAGGGCATGGGGGCAGTACACAGCCATCCTGCTCTGTGTTTCAAGATGAGGGAAGTTTAAGCTCTTGGTGGCAGTGAGTCGGGGATAGGACCAAGTAGAAAGAGAACAAGTAGAATTATAAGAGCAAGGGGATAGTCAGTGGGCAAAAGTTTCTGAGGAGACGTGGGCAGGGGCTGGGAATCAAGAACTAAGTAAAGGAGAGAAGTCAAATTTGAAAAAGCCACCATGACGAATTGAGGTTCCTGAAACCCTCAATTCTCTCAGTAACAGTGGCATCGTAGACTTGAAATTCTTCAACTTGCAACAAGCATCTTAGAGGTATCTGTCCTGTTTATGCCTGCTGTTGACCTCTCTAGAAGGGGTGGGGAGTCCTTTTCAAGTCAGGAGGTTGGGACAGGCTATTGGAGGTGGCCTATGCCAGGAAGCAATCAGTCTGATGTTGGACTCTAATCACAAACATTGAGTTTCTGCTCTCTTCACCTTTTTGTTCCCTTTTTAAAAATCTATATGCTTTTCTTTGGACTTCAGTTTGAAAAGACATAAGGAAATAGTGTCTTGTAAAGTGTTCTTTGACACTTAATGGTGATAGTACCTTTGCCTGATAATTTGACCAAATAAAGTACGTTTTGTGTGCTTCATTTTCTTTATCTCAGTAACTTGGGCATTAGGTTTGATTACTGCTAAGAATCCTGTTTGTAGCTCTAAAATTCTGTGGTGGTGGCTCTAAGTTGAATTGGTGCCCATTTATAAGACATGAAACAGAAGGAAAAAGTGATACAGCGTGTGCTCATCAGTGAGGGAGCCAGTGTCGATGGGCCACATATGTCTAAAGTCCCCGTGTCGCCTTTCCAGGCATCTGCGGAGCAAGGACATTCTGCCTGAGTAAGCAGCGTATGCTTCAGCTCAGAATATATGCCAAGCACACTTGAGAACTTTCATATTTTGCAGCTGAAGTACAACACAGCTGGCCTCCTAAATGATGTAAAGTCTTCCTCTCCACCAGCAGAATTAAAACTAAGAGACTGTTATGGTGCCTCTAAGAGAGCAGAGATGCAACCTATAATTATGAATTTATCAGACAATAGGTGACTTCCCGCAAGCAATCCTTAACGTGTTACCCTAATCACACTTTTTCCTTTGGAGAATCCAGCCTTGTTTTCACAAAATTGAGTTGTGTGGAAGGAAAAGAAGATGGAATAGGGGAAATGGATGTGTTGCTCATCCATCAAGGGTACAAAAAGAAAATTGATGGGTTTTCTCCTTAAGGGGAAGGGGGCGACAGAGGATGACTTGGTTAGACGGCATCATCGACTCAATGGACATGAATTTGAGCAAACTCCGGGAAACAGTGGAGGACAGAGGAGCCTGACGCGCTACAGTCCATGGGGGTCACAAAGAGTCAGACTTGACTTAGCAGCAAACAACATCCTTACCTGCCTCTGAGCAAACTGAAAGATAGAGGAATCAGAGTGTCAGGGAGATGGGTGTTCAGTAGGTGGCCTGGGTGTCTCAAGCCTAGGGTCCTCTGTATGTCTCTCCACAGAGCTTAATCCAGGCCTGTGTGTCATGTTACTTGTGTTGGTATTTAAGTTTAGCCACTATTTGGTGAAATTCGTTGCCTTTCTTGCTATGAGAGAACCGGAAGGCTTGTGCCATGTAAGGGAAGGAGAAAGGGAGAAGTGTGCACAGAGGAGACTGCAGAGGAGCATCAGGAGCGGTCACAAAAGGACAAATAGTGTATGATGCCTGCCACTTACGTGAAATGGCCAGGATAGGAAAATCCATAGAGACAGAAGACAGCCAAGTGATTGCCAGGGCTGGGGAGAAGGTTAAATGAGGAGTGACTACCAGTGGGTACAGCATTTCTTTTTGAGGTAATGAAAATGTTTGAACATTAGGTGCTAGTGAAAGCTGTGAATTATATCTTAATAAAACTGTCCTGTATAAAGGCAGCTTCAGTAAACCAAGCACCTTAATTGCGGAAGAGGTAGGGCTAGTGCAGGGTTAGGGGGGCAGAGGAATATTGTAAATTGGTGCCAACTTTCACCTACTTTTCTCCAAATCCTTCAGTAATCAGGCTGAGCCCAGCCAAGTCAGGGAATTGCATGTGCCTAGAAGTTTATGCTTACAATTCAATACATCAAAAACAAGAGACCAACGTGAGAGGGACAGCTCATTTCAAAATCACAAGGCTGAAAAACGTTTTCCTTGGTGTGATAAGCACAAAGCAGCCACAGTGTAAAAGGACTTGGAGGCATCCAAGGCTTTGAATTACCATCATTTTTCACATCACTCCTGACAGTGTTTTCTTTTTTCTTTTTATTTAACCCCAGAATAAACAGAAGCTATTCTTGCAAGAATGGCAATTTAAAAACTTTTGACTTGAGTATGTTTTCCATTATTACTTCTGTGGGCTTACCCTCAGCCTTCCATCTGCTTGGGATCCTGCTGAGTTGCTGTTGCTTTAATTCTCCAGAGATACCCAGGGAGTTAAAATGGACAAGTTAAAATGAAAAGGATGTGAGGAAATCCAACCCAGCCACTAGTCAGAGCAGGCACATGGGCAGCAGATCTGGGAGGGCCAGGTTCACGAATCAGTCTTAGGAATTAGTCAAATTCCAGTTTCTAGCTCTTAGGTTTGTAACGATCAGTTCTTAGTAGAACAGTTTGGGGGGACCAACTTCTCAAATATAAAGGATGTGTACACATGCATTAAAACTGGAAATTCAGAGGCTCAGAGGAGTGACTGACAATCCCAGCTCCACATGTGGGATGCAGTCAGGAAGCCAGAGTTGAAACCTAGGGCTTCCACCCTCTTCTGCTCATCATCTCTTCTTCCTGCAGCATCAGCTGCCATATGGGTCCATCTGAGTGAAGACTTATGAACTGGATGTGCTAAAGGGCATATGTGAACCTTCTCTGGGCTTGGACACTCAAGACTAAGCCAAGCCACATCCTTTTGAATTGAGCCTGTTGAAAGCCTCTATGAGGTTCTGATGAAATGTGGCATGACCTTCAGGTAAACTTCTCAGCTAGGCCTTTGGGACTCAATCACACAGCATCCAGCATGTTTCTTTTGGAATTCCCCCTAAGACCAGCATGACGCCTGACATGGTGTCAGATGGGGGCTCCAGGAGAGAAGACTCAGACACACAGGTCATTTATTTCCAAGTGGTGGTCGGGGGCCCAGGATGCCTTGGAGGGGACACTGGCTCTGGCTTACTGATGATAAAACAAGTCTGGAGAAGCAAGATTTTGATATTCCATTCTAATTCTGTTCTTTAGTGGATCCAACATTCTGGTAAAAATAGGATCTTATTAGCATGATCAGAGTGGCACAGGGGAGGTGGAAATTTAGTGGTGATTCCTATCGAGTCAGGCCAGGGGAACTAAATAGACTCCAGCTGAAAAGTAGTAAAAAGTTTACTTTAAAGTTAAATGTGAATGATATGGAATAAGTTTTCCTAATGAAATAGTGGTGTAAATGTGGGTTGTAGGTAATAAAAATTGAGCAGAGCTGGAATTAGCTAACTGAGAAAAGGGGGAAAATCTAAGGAGTGTAATAGCCAGGTAACCTCTTGAAAGAGAGGAAGAAAGGAGGTGATCAGGGAAAGATCTTTCTTAATATAACCCCCTCCCATTTCAGTCATAAAGAAGTTCTGTAAACCCCAGATGACATCATTCCTACCTAATGTTGGAATTCTCAGTCCTAAAGAACTAAATTTTCATTTTAAATTATGCTCGTATAGGGCTGATTAGACCCTAATCATGCTGACCAAACTCACGGGAGTTTATCAATTAGAACATCAGTTTGTTAATTATTATCTAGAAACCTATCTTTCTGATGACTGGAAAGCCACATATTTATATCAACTGCATCTGCTAGGTAGTGCTTTGGAACAATAGCCCAATTATCTTATGTATGTAGAAGCAGAACAACAACAAAAAAAGGTTGGATTTTAAAGGAGGTTTATTTAGTCACATAAAATGTGGAAGGTCTTCTACTGAGGAACAGACATATTTAGTGGCAAAAATAATAAAGTTACCAGTTTGGTAGTATTGGATGATTATTAACATTTTTATTTTTCACCTTCAGATTTGATTTCTTTGCAGTGCAACTCAGTGCCTCTTTATAGTTGACCGATTATACTTCACTGGGAGCACTTTCAATAAACTGCTTCCCATTTGCCTTCTTAGGGAATTTCTAAGTTTCAAAGTGTGTGGATTTCTTAGTAGTCCCATGAAAGTGAAAGTGAACTCACTCAGTCGTGTCCGACTCTTTGTGACCCCGTGGACTGTAGCCCACCAGGCTTCTCCGTCCATGGGATTCTCCAGGCAAGAATACTGGAGTGGGTTGTCATTCCCTTCTCCAGGGGATCTTCCCAACCCAGGGATCAAACCCAGGGCTCCCCCATTGCAGGCAGAGGCTTTAACCTCTGAGCCACCAGGGAAGCCATAGGTATGGGTGATTCTTTGCAGCTTTTCTAACTTGGAGGTGTTTTACTTCTTACCTTGTATTCATGCTGAAATTTAGTATCCATTGAGGAAGGGCATTGAGGTGCATTGAGGAAGTACCAATGTATTGGTAGAAGTACCAAGTCTGGTAGACTACAGACATACAAATAATCAATTGTTATATTACAATTGCTATTATAGAGTGATCAATAAATAAAGGCAATGGGCCATGGGTAAGGAGGCTCAGAAGTCCAGGCAAGGCTTCATGAAACTGAAATTGGATGATAGATAAGGCGTTTGCTAGATCATAAAGGGATGGGTGCATAGAGAGCCCTTCCTAAGCACATGGAACAAAATGGGCAAACCATGGTATGAGGGAGCCCCATGTTTCATGGGGCATGTCAGTATCCCTGAAGCATAGAATTAGCAAAAATGATGTGACAGATGAGCCTAGACTTGGACAGATAAGTAGGAACCAGATCAGGAAAGGCCTTGCATCTCCTGTAAAATAGTTTCCATTGTAGCCTGTAGGTTGTAGAAAGCCACTGAATTCTTTTGAATAGCATATTTTGAAGGTTCCAGGCTTGTTTGCATATATTATAATTCTTATCCAGCATGGGGGCCAAGTTCTACACGGTTCTTTAAAGGAAGGTTGCATTTATTTTCTCTGGCAATGGTTGAGGCAACTGCACATTAGCTTTTTGTTTTCTTTGAGGAAATTTTTTTACTGTGTTTATATATATATATACACACACACACATATATATGTATACACACACATTCATACATACATACATACATACATACATACACCAGAGAGCTTCCCTGGTGGCTCAGTGGTAAAGAATTTACCTGCCAACTCAGGAGATGTTGATTCCATCCCTTGGTTGGGAAGATCCCCTGGAGAAGGAAATGGCAACTCACTACAGTTTTATTGCCTGGGAAATCCCATAGATGGAGGAGCCTGGCAGGCGGTCACAAAGAGTTGGACATGACTTAGCAACTAAGTAAAAACAACAAAACAAATACATTTAAGTACAATCTAGTGGCATTTAGTATTTTCAAAATATTTGTAATCATCTCTACTGTCTATTTCTAAAACTTTTCCATCACCCAAAATAGAGACTCTAACCAATAAGCAAAAGCTCCCTGTACCCCTCCCTCAGTCCCCTGGTAACCTCTAGTCTTTGAGTATCTGTGAATTTGCCTATTCTAGACAATTGAATTGTTTCTGCCTTTTGGCCAGTGTGAATAATGGTGCAATGAACATTGGCCTACATATATCTATTTCAGTCTCTGCTTTTAGTTCTTTTGGGTATAAACCTCGAATTGGAATTGCTAGGTCATATGATAATCCTATGTTTAACTTTTTAAGAACTGCCGAAATGTTTTCCACAACAGCTGCACCATTTCACATTCCCACTGGCCTTGTAGCAGGGCTCTAATTTCCTTACATCCTTGCCAACATTTATTTTTCCTTTTTGATGTTGTTTTATTTTATTATTATGGCCATCCTAGTGGGTGTGAAGCGCAACCTCATTGTGGGTTCATGCCCACTATGTGGGTTCTGAGATATGCAAAGACATTTTCTAGTAAGTAATATCAAGCTCTGAAGTCATTTTTGTCCCTGAGGCTTCGTGTTTCTGTTTTTTGCCATGAAAAATGTTTGTAGATTTTTATTTCCAAATGAATGGTTGTGGTTGGAGCATTCTTTCAAAAAAAAAAAATTGTTTTATAAAGTAAGACAACTCTATGCTCTGAAATGCCCTCTATTGCATTTGGGATCATTTTGCTAAAACAGCAGCTACTGGCTATAGCAATGTGCTAGCGGTACAAGTCCTACTTCCTTTGCCCTGGTTCAGATGCTCCACAGCTCTGGGATGGACTAGGGCACTGGCCTGCTTTCTGCCCTTCCTGCCTGTGATCTCTTCTAGTTCTAAGAGCATAAGCGTTGGAATCAGCCCCTCATCAGAGATCCTCAGAGCTGTCACTAGCTGTGACACCTTGGGCAAATCACTTAATCTCACTAAGCCCTGTGTCCTTACCTATAGAAAGGGGAAGCAGAAGTGTCTATTTGACTGGTCTGCTGGGAGGACAGTACCTGCAGAGCCCTTGGTATCTGGCTTAGTATGTTGGGCACACTCAATAATTGTTAATTTGGGGCCCATTTTGCAGCCAGCAGACTTACCTTTCTAATAATCTGATTATAGACCTCTTCTATTTGAACTACGTTGGATTTCTACTTTCTCAAAACAAACTGCAAACTATTTGGCAGTGCACACAGGGCCCTTCACGCCCTGGGTGGCTAGCCTTGTGGACTGTCTCACCCTCTTTCCTCAGCCTCGTAAGCCCCCGGCTGGTATAGCCCAGACACATTCGTGTCACCAGAGCTTAGTGTTTGCTCTTCCCTCTGCCTGACTGAGCCTTGCATATGGAATTTATCCTCGATTCTGGAAGTCCGTAAGACGCCCTTCTCTGTGAAGCCCCGTCTGGCTTGCTGAGCTGGGTCTTGGCTCACTTCTCTATATTACAGTGATTGTCTGTTATCACATGAGTGTTTTTGCGTTGAACTCCTCTGTCTTACTCATCTCATTTATTTTACGCATCCAGTAGGGGTTTCATCAAGATGTGAATATGGTAATTAATTACCTCCATAAGTCCTTTATAGAAAGCAGCTCTACACCCTTTTTCTCTAGCTTGACATGGTTTGGGCAGGATTATGGGTAGAATTTCCTTATCTTAAAGCTCACCTGTCTTTCCTAGTAGCCGTATAATCATCAAAACAGACTCCTTAACAGTGAATCTTATTTGCTTCTGTTGATCTTGACCACAGTTTTTTTTGTGTGTGTGTGTTTTTGTATGTGGGTTTTTTTTTTTCTGTACATTATTTTACTCTTTTTTTAAACTTTTAATTTTATATTGGAATAACAACATTGTGATAGTTTCAGGTGGACAGCAAATGTACTCAGCTCTATGTGTACAGGTATCCATTCTCCCCCGAACTTCCCTCCCATCCAGACTGCCATATAACACTGAGCAGAGTTCCTGGTGATACACAGTAGGTCCTTGCTGGTTATCCATTTTAAATACAGCAGTGTGTACATGTTGATCCCAAACTCCATAATTATCTCTCCCCCAATCCTTCTTCCCCACAGCCATAAGTTCATTCTGTAAGTCTTGTGAAGAACCATGTTTTATTTATTCAGCAACTTTATTGAATACCTGGTTTGTGTAAGTCACTAGAAAGCCCTCCTAAGGTAGACAAAGAATTGCATAAGAAGTTTCTGTTAATGAGGCTTCTCAAAATAAATAGTCTTGCTTACCTGTGGCTTTGAAAAATGTAAAATCTAGCAGGAGAACTTGTAGTCTTTATCATTTCCTTCAGAGGCCTTGGGAATTCTGAGTCCTCATGGCATCACTGTATTTCCAAAACAGCTCATCCTTCTTGGTCGGCAGATGGGGCCACTTGTAGTCCTGACTCAGCTCCTGAATTTCTGGTGAAATCTGAAGCTAGAGAGATGAGAGGAATCCTGCTGTTTGCAAAGACGTCAAGAGGAAGCTCACAATAGGTAGCAAGCAATTCAGCAGTAAACACTCAACAAAATAATCCTGTGTCATCTAGAGTCTACAGTGAGTTTTCTTATGGCGGCTATTTAGTCTGAAACTATACTAGGTTGAGACTCACAATTTTGTCAATTTTTGTCCTTTAAAAAATGTTCCTTCATTGTTTATAACCTGACTCCCTCATCTTAACAAAAACTACAAATTTAGTAGCATTCTTTTGAAAAGACATTAATGAAAGGGGGAGGAGGTGAGTCAGGAGAAAAGTGCTAGCAAAAAGCACAGTTTTGAAAACTAGACATAAAACTGAGTTCTAAGCTTCTTGACAGTTAAGGCACAAGAAAGTAAAAGAAAGAAAGAAAGAATAAAATAAATAAAGACCAAGCACTGAATTAACACTTTGAAATATTATGATTTCAAAAACTTTGAAATTGCTTAGCTGAAAGTTTTTCTTAGTTTTTGAGAAAATATGATTATAGGTTTCCTCTCTGGTACTTCACATCTTGAGATGATGTTGGATCCACACTTGGAGTGAGAATGGGCTTTTGTTCCTAAGTTTGAAAGATAGCCAGCTACGGGGACTCACTATTATTCCATGTTTTTCAGCTGGTCATTAAAAATGTCACCCCTAGAAGTGGTACCTTGCCATCCTTTTAGTGGTCAAAGTGTAGTATTTTGGTACTAAAGGCAGTTTAGTAGGTACAAAATAACACAAGAGTTACATAGTTTATTAACTGCATCTAATTGGATTCAGCCATCCAATAACTCTCTCATTGTTTATCATCATCCACATTTAACATGGGTAAAACTGAAAGTCATAAAGGTTGAGTAAGTTAACTGTTGATTTGTGGCAGAACCAGGATGGAAATCAGGTCTGGGGATTCTCTGGCCTCATTTTCTCCATTCCACCACACTCAACAAGTATTTGCTGGGTCCCAGGCAATGGCACCCCACTCCAGTACTCTTGCCTGGAAAACCCCATGGACTGAGGAGCCTGGTAGGGTGCAGTCCATGGGGTCACTAAGAGTCGGACACAACTGAGTGACTTCACTTTTACTTTTCACTTTCATGCATTGGAGGAGGAAATGGCAACCCATTCCAGTGTTCTTGCCTGGAGAATCCCAGGGATAGGGGAGCCTGGTGGGCTGCCATCTATGGAGTCGCACAGAGTTGGACACGACTGAAGCGACGCAGCAGCAGCATAGTTACTAGCTAATTAGTGCTTCTGATGGATGCGAGGTTCACAGCAGAATGTGCATCGAAGCACTGAACTGAGTGTGTATGGATAGGTGAGTCAGTGGGTGTTCATTTTTTTTTTAATTTTATTTTTAAATTTTACATAATTGTATTAGTTTTGCCAAATATCAAAATGAATCCGCCACAGGTATGTTCATTAAAAAGATACAGTGGTATCAAAATTTAATGTTCTACTCTTGAATTTAGCCCCAATTTCATTAAGAGAGCTGGTGTCAGAACATATTTCAGACTAAGGATCAAAAAAAGATTCAAACTGTGATGATTGGTAATTAGTAATAGAGAACTCTGCTCATAACTATAATTTTGTGTGTTTATGAGTGTTCTCTTCAATAAATGTTTATAACTAGTATTCTTTCTTCTTTGAAAAATACATTTTGGGATGATGACTTAAAAAAGATATAAACTTTCATTTTCTGAAACTGGCTATTGTATGGTAGCCCATCTGTGGAAGTTTATTCATGACTGTCTTGGAAATGAATTTTTATGCATCTGTGCAAAGCTTGCCTCACGTTTCCAAGTGGGACCAGTCACCAATCAGTGGCATCACAGTGAAAGCCAGAGATGGAAAGGGAGCAAGTCCAGATCCACTAATATAACATAGGATACTGGAGTCAGACATTAAAGAAGTGTTATGGCTGCATATCCTTTCCCCTATTCCTGTTCAGAAGTCTTTCTCTAGATAGGAGCTCTGATTCAAAGAAAATAGCAAAGGTCAGGTCTTGAGTAACCTAGAAATGTTGGTTCAGGAAATACTGTCTTGATGAATTCTTCTCTTTTCTCTCCTTCCATCCTAAGGCATCTCCGTGACCTCACCTCTTCCCCTTCATCTATCTCAACCATCGTGTATAATAATCTACCATGTATGTCCAGTATGTGTGTATAGTAAGCTCCCTGAAGAAAAGGTTGACATCTTTGTCTTGTTGTAGAAGGCCTCCTCTTGCCTGGAGAATCCCAGGGATGGCAGAGCCTGGCGGGCTGCCATCTATGGGGTTGCACAGAGTTGGACACGACTGAAGCGACTTAGCAGCAGCAGCAGCAGCAGAAGGCCTCCTGATATTCTTCAACAACAAGGAATTCCTAGATAAGCCTCATGTTTGTCATACAGGGAGAATGATGTTACATTTCTTTCTTTCTCCACATCTCTCTCCATCTCTTGTATTACAATGTGCTACTTCTGTGTCAATGACACAGTGATGCTTGACAAATGAGCACTTAGTAATTAATAGCAATGGGCACTATCTCAGGTTTAACAAACTCGGCTCCATGAAGGATATCACTTTCTCTCCCTTTATTTCCTTTATGAAAATTATCTGTATGGGTACAGATATTAAGATCTATACTTTGAAGATTTTAATAATTCTTACCCAAATATTTTGATAAAATCCTCTATATTGTTGAACAAACAACAAAAACACAATACCTCAGTCCCTTGTTTCTAGGTCTTCCCATATCTACTTAAGGGAAAATAAATCTCCCATGTGGAAGTATAACCAACTTGAATCTAATTTTATTAAGGATTTTTTTTTCTCTCCTGTCTTTTAAAAGGAAGATGTGTGACAAAAATTCTCAGATTCATTCCAATTCTAAGATTACTTGATTCCTTAGTCTTTTCTACCATTCATATAGTCAGGGCCAATTCAAACTTTTTTTTCTGCAACTTGATTTTTAAGAGTGAATAGTACAATGAAATTTTATTTTAGAGGAAATATTTTAATGAAAAAAAAGAGTTATTAACATGACTCTCTAGGGTACTACATTTGGCTTTTCACTGAAGTGGTTTTTGAGAGATAATTGGCATATTAGTTTCAGGCATACAACATGATGATTATATGTATGCATATGTTGTGAAATGATTCCACGATTAGTTAACATCTATCACTACACAAAGTTACAAATTTTTCCTCTTGTGATGAGAACTTTTAATATCTACTCCCTTTCAGTTCAGTTCAGTCACTCAGTTGTGTCCAACTCTTTGCAACCCCATGGACTGTAGTACACCAGGCTTCCCTGTCCATCACCAACTCCTGGAGCTTGCTCAAACTCATGACCATTGAGTCGATGATGCCATCCAACCATCTCATCCTCTGTCATCCCCTTCTCCTCCTGCCTTCAATCTCTTCCAGTATCAGGGTCTTTTCAAATGAGTCATCAGGTGGCCAAAGTATTGGAATTTAAGTTTCAGCATCAGTTCTTCCAATGAATATTCAGGACTGATTTCCTTTAGGATGGACTGGTTGGATCTCCTTGCAGTCCAAGGGACTCTCAAGAGTCTTCTGCAACACCACAGTTCAAAATCATCAATTCTTCGGCACTCAGCTTTCTTTACAGTCCAACTCTCACAGTCATACATGACTACTGGAAAAACCATATCTTTGACTAGATGGACCTTTGTTGGCAAAGTGATGTCTCTGCTGATGTCATTAAAAATATGCTGTCACGGTTGGTCATAGTTTTTCTTCCAAGGAGCAAGCGTCTTTGAATTTCATGGCCTCAGTCACCATCTGCAGTGATTTTGGAGCCCAAGAAAAGAAAGTCTATCTCTGTTTCCATTGTTTCCCCATCTATTTGCCATGAAGTTATGGGACCAGATGCCATAATCTTCATTTTTCGAATGTTGAGTTTTAAGCCAGCTTTTTCACTCTCTTCTTTCACTTTCATCAAGAGGCTCTTCAGTTCTTCTTTGCTTTCTGCCATAAGGGTGATGTCTTCTGGGTATCTGAGGTTATTGATATTTCTTCCAGCAATCTTGATTCCAGCTTGTGCTTCATCCAGCCTGGCATTTGCATGATGTACTTTGCATATAAGTTAAATAAGCAGGGTGGCAATATACAGCCTTGATGTACTCCTTTTCCAATTTGGAACCAGTCTGTTGTTCCATGTCCAGTTCTAACTATTGCTTCCTGACCTGCATATAGATTTCTCAGGAGGCAGATAAGGTGGTCTGGTATTCCCATCTCTCTAAGAATTTTTCACAGTTTGTTGTGAGCTACACCGTCAAAGGCTTTGGTATAATCAATAAAGCAGAAATAGATGTTTTTCTGGAATTCTCTTGTTTTCTCTATGGCCTAACGGATGTTGGCAATTTAATCTCTGGTTCCTCTGCCTTTTCTAACTCCTGTGTGAACATCTGGAAGTTCATGGTTCACGTACTGTTTAATCCTGGTTTAGAGAATTTTGAGCATTACTTTGCTAGCATGTGAGATGAGTGCAATTGTGTGGTAGTTTGAACATTCTTTGCAATTGCCCTTCTTTGAGACTGGAATGAAAACGGACCTTTTCCAGTCCTGTGGCCACTGCTGAGTTGTCCAAATTTGCTGGCATATTGAGTGCAGCACTTTCACAGCATCATCTTTTAGGATTTGAAATAGCTCAACTGGAATTCCATCCCCTCCACTAGCTTTGTTCGTAGTGGCCCACTTGACTTCACATTCCAGGATGTCTGGCTCTAGGTGAGTGATCACACCATTGTGGTTATCTTGGTCATGAAGATCTTTTTTGTATAGCTCTTCTGTGTATTCTTGCTACCTCTTAATATCTTCTGCTTCTGCTAGGTCCATACCATTTCTGTCCTTTATTGTGCCCATCTTTGCATTAAATGTTCCCTTGCTATCTCTAATTTTCTTGAAGAGATCTCTAGACTTTCCCATTCTATTGTTTTCCTCTATTTCTTTGCATTGATCACTGAGGAAGGCTTTCTTATCTCTCCTTGCTATTCTTTGGAACTCTGCATTCAAACGATTATATCTTTACTTTTCTCCTTTGCCTTTAGCTTCTCTTCTCTTCTCAACTATTTGTAAGGCTCCTCAGACAGCAATTTTGCCTTTTTGCATTTCTTTTTCTTGGGGGTGGTGTTGCTCCCTGTCTCCTGTACAGTGTCACCAACCTCCGTCCACAGTTCTTCAGGCACTCTATCACTTCTAATCCTTTGAATCTATTTGTCATTTCCTCTGTGTCATCATAAGGGAATCCAATTAGGTCATACCTGAATGGTCTAGTGATTTTCCCTACTTTCTTCAATTTCGGTCTGAATTTGGCAATAAGGAGTTCATGATCTGAGCCACAGTCAGCTCCTGGTCTTGTTTTTGCTGACTGTATAGAGCTTCTTCATTTTTGGCTGCAAAGAATATAATCAATCTGATTTCAGTGTTGACCATCTGGTGATGTCCAGTGTAGAGTCTTCTGTTGTGTTGTTGGATGAGAGTTTGCTATGACCAGTGCATTCTCTTGGCAAAACTCTATTAGCCTTTGCCCTGCTTCATTTTGCATTCCAAGGTCAAATTTGCCTGTTACTCCAGGTATCTCTTGACTCCCTACTTTTGCATTCCAGTCTCCTATGATGAAAAGAACATCTTTTTTAGGTGTTGGTTCTAGAAGGTCTTGTAGGTCTTCATAGAACTATTCAGCTTCAGCTACTTCAGCATTACTGGTTGGGGTATAGACTTGGTTTACTCTGATATTGAATGGTTTGCCTTGAAAACAGAGATCAGTCATTTTTGAGATTGTACCCAAGTACTGCATTTTGGACTCTTCTGTTGACTATGATGGCTACTCCATTTCTTCTAAGGAATTCTTGCCCACAGTAGTAGAAATAATGGTAATCTGAATTAAATTCACCCCTTCCAGCCCATTTTAGTTCAGTGATTCCTAAAATGTCAATGTTCACTCTTACCGTCTCCTGTTTGACCACTTCTAATTTACCTTGATTCATGGACCTAACATTCCAGGTTCCTATGCAGTATTGCTCTTTACAACATTGGACTTTACTTCTATCATCAGTCACATCCACAACTGGGCATTGATTTTGCTTTGGCTCTGTCTCTTCATTCTTTCTGGGGTTATTTCTCTACTCTTTTCCAGTAGCATATTGGGCACCTACTGACTTGGAGAGTTTATATTTCAGTGTCATATCTTTTTGCCTTTTCATACTGTTTATGTGGTTCTCAAGGCAAGAATACTGAATCTACTACCTTAGCAACTTCCAAATATAGAATACAATATTATTAATTGTAGTCACCATGCTTTCATTATATCCCCTTGACTTACTCATTTTATAATTGGAAATTTATACCCATGCCTGTCTTTACACATTCCACCCACCAGCTACTTCTCACCTCTGGCAACCACCGGTCTGTTCTCTAAATCTGAATTTGGCTTATTTTTAGACTCCATATATAAGTGAAATCATACAGGTTTTGTCTTTCTCTGACTCATTTCACTTAACATAATGCCCTCAAGGTCCATCCATGTTGTCACAAATGGCAAGTTTATTCTTTTTTATGGATGAATAATAGTCCATTGTGTGTGTGTCTGTGTGTGTATCACACAATTTCTTTATCCATTCATCCACTGATCAACACTTAGATTGTTTCTTTGTCTTGACTATTATAATACTGCAGTGAATATAGGGGTACAGATATTGTTTCAAATTAATGTTTTCATTTCTTTTGGGTAAATATGCAAAACTGTAATTGATGGATCATATTTTTATTTATAGTTCTAATTTAATTTTTTTGAGGAACCTCCATACTGTTTTCCATGATGGCAGAACCAATTTACATTCCTACCAACAGTACACAAGAGTTCCCTTTTTCCCTCCATCCTTGCACTTCTTATCCTCTTCTTTTTTTTTTTTTTTTAAATAATAACCATTCTGACAAGTGTGGGGTGATATCTCATTGTGAGTTTGATTTGCTTTTCCCTGTGATTTCTGAGGTTGGGCATCTTGTCATGTACTTGTTGGTCATCTCTCTGTGTTCACTGGTAAAATGTCTGTACAGATCCTCTGCCTATTTTTAAATCAAACTGGTTTTTGTTTTTTTGCTATTATATGAGTTCTTTACGTATTTTGGATATTTACTATATGATTTGCAAATGCTTTCTCACATTATGTAGGCTGCCATTTCATTTTGTTGATGGGTTTTTTTGCTGTTTAGAAACTTGAATTTGATGTAGTTCTCACCTGATTATTTTTGCTTTAGTTGCCTTTGCTTTTAGTGTCAAGTCTAAAAACTTGTCAAGACAAGTCAGAGTTTACTTCCTATGTTTTCTTCTAGGAATTTTATAGTTTCTGTTTGTTATTTTAATCCAGTTAGACTACGTTTTTTATGATGTAGCATAGTGATCCAGTTTCCTCCTTTTTTATGGGGTTGTCCATTTTTCTTGACTTCCTAGGTGGCTCAGTGGTAAAGAATCCACCTACCAATGCAGGAAACACAGATCGATCCTTGGGCTAGGAAGATCCACTGGAGAAGGAAATGGCAACCCACTCCAGTATTCTTGTCTGGAAAATCCCATGGACAGAGGAGCCTTGTGGTCTACAGTCCATGGGGTTGCAAAAGAGTCCAACATGACTTAGTAACTAAAGAACAACTGCTTTTCTCAGCACCATTTACTGAAGAGACTGCCCTTTATCATTGTATATTTTTGACTTGTCATAAATTAATTGACAATATATGCTTAGGTTTTTTCTGGGCCCTCTATTCTGTTCCACTGATGTGTCTGTTTTTATGACAATATCATTCTGATTTTGATTACATTTTAATTCTATATTTATGATAGAGTTTGAAATCAGATAGTGTGATTCATCTAGCTTTATTCGTCTTTCTCAAGTTTGCTTTGGTTATTCAGAATCCTTGTGGTTCCATACACATTTCAGGATTGTCTTTAAGCTCTGTGAAAAATACCATTGGAATTTTGGTATTGCACTAAATCTTTAGATAGCTTTGAGTAGTATGGACATTTTAACAATATTAATTTTTTCTAATCCATGACCACAGAATACCTCTCTATTTGTGTCACCCACAATTTCTTTCATCAATGTCTAGTCATCAATGTCCAGGTTTTTTATCTCCTTGGTGAAATCTATGTCTGTGTATTTTTATTATTCTTTGTAATTTGCAAATGCGATTGTTTTATAGTTTCTCTTTCTCATATTTCACTATTAGTATATAGATATACTAAAGATTTTGGTATATTGATTTTGTATCCTACAACTTTCTGAATTTATTAGTTCTAGTAGTTTTTTGGTCATGTCTTTGGATTTTCTATATGGATCATAGCATCTACAAACAAAGCAATTTTACTTCTTCCTTTCTGATTTTATGTCTTTTCTTTTTCTTGCCTCATTCCTCTGTCTAAGACTTCTAATACTATGTTGAATAAAAGTGGTGAGAGTGGGAATTCTTGTCTTGATCCTGAACTTAGAAGAAAAGTTTTTCAGTTTTTCACCATTGAGTGTGATGTTAGCTGTGGGCTTTTCATTTATGGCCTTTGTTATGTTGAAGTGCATTCTCTGTGTTCACTTTATTGACAGGGTTTTTTTTTTTTTTTTAATCATAAATGGATGTTGAATTTTTTCAAATGCTCTTTCTGAATCTATTGAGATAGCCATGATTTTCATCCTTCATTTTGGTTAATGTTGTATATCACATAGATTGAAATGCAGATATTGAACCATCCTTGCACCCTTGGAATAAATCCCACTTGATCGTGGTGTACTGTCAGGGAATGTTTAATAGGAGGATTTTACGTGCTGTTTCTCACAAGTCCTTTGTTTCTTTTTAAGCGGAACAACATGCTGCTCTCAGGAACTGAGGTCATTGTGCGAGACAGGCTTCAGATCAGATCAGATCAGTCACTCAGTCGTGTCTGACTCTTTGTGACCCCATGAATCGCAGCACGCCAGGCCTCCCTGTCCATCACCAACTTCCAGAGTTCACTCAGATTCACATCCATCGAGTCAGTGATGCCATCCAGCCATCTCATCCTCTGCCGTCCCCTTCTCCTCTTGCTCCCAATCCCTCCCAGCATCAGAGTCTTTTCCAATGAGTCAACTCTTCACATGAGGTGGCCAAAGTACTGGAGTTTCACCTTTAGCATTCCTTCCAAAGAAATCCCAGGGCTGACCTCCTTCAGAATGGACTGGTTGGATCTCCATGCAGTCCAAGGGACTCTCAAGAGTCTTCTCCAGCACCACAGTTCAAAGGCATCAATTCTTCAGCGCTCAGCCTTCTTCACAGTCCAACTCTCACATCCATACATGACCACAGGAAAAACCACGGCCTTGACTAGACGAACCTTTGTTGGCAAAGTAATGTCTCTGCTTTTGAATATGCTATCTAGGTTGGTCATAACTTTCCTTCCAAGGAGTAAGCGTCTTTTAATTTCATGGCTGCAGTCACCATCTGCAGTGATTTTGGAGCCCAGAAAAATAAAGTCTGACACTGTTTCCACTGTTTCCCCATCTATTGGCCATGAAGTGATGGGATCAGATGCCATGATCTTCATTTTCTGAATGTTGAGCTTTAAGCCAACTTTTTCACTCTCCACTTTCACTTTCATCAAGAGGCTTTTGAGTTCCTCTTCACTTTCTGCCATAAGGATGGTGTCATCTGCATATCTGAGGTTATTGAGATTTCTCCCAGCAATCTTGATTCCAGCTTGTGTTTCTTCCAGTCCAGCGTTTCTCATGATATACTCAGCATATAAGTTAAATAAACAGGGTGACAATATACAACCTTGACGTACTCCCTTTCCTATTTGGAACCAGTCTGTTGTTCCATGTCCAGTTCTAACTGTTGCTTCCTGACCTGCATAAGAATCTCCTTTAATAAACGTTCTCTTTATGACACAACTGCTTAGTCTTGATCCCCTTTCTTGAGATATGGATTGTCTCCTGACCTTGTGACCATTATTAATCCCTTGTTCCCTTGGTGAAAGTTGCTGTACATTTGGCTTTCTGATTTTTATCATTGTTGAAAGAAACTTCTTGTACCACAGCCTTTATATACTCCCAGAGAAATCATTAAAGCACCTTTGCTCCTTCAGAGCTTGGGTTCCCCGTGTCTTTCTTTCTGTCTGTCTGTCTGTCTCTCTCTCTCTCTCTGGCTCTCTCTTTCACTTTCTTATTATTGACTCTGGACCGCCAGGAGTCTGTACAATCCTTTTTAATGTATTTTTGAATTCAGTTGTTACTTTGCTGAAAATTTTTGCATTGATGCTCATCAGGGATATTGGCCTGTAATTTTATTTTCTTGTAGTATCCTTGTTTAGTTTTTATATCAGAGTGATGCTGGCCTCACAAAATGAGTTTGAAGTGTTCCCTTCTCTTCTATTTTTTGGAAGAGTTTGAGAAGGATTGGTATTAATTCTCTCTGAATGTTTGGTAGACTCCATCAGTGAAGCCATCTAGTACTGGGCTAAAGGTTTTTGTTGTTGTTGTTATTGTTTTATTTTGGCTACATGGGTCTTCACTGTGGGGCACAGGCTTTCTCTAGCTTCAGCACACATGGACTTCTCTTGTGGCGCACGGCTCTGGAGCATGCGTGCTCTATGTCTGTGTCTCTTGTTGTGGTGCACGGCTCTGGAGCATGCGTGCTCTATGGCTGTGTCTTTTGTTGTGGCGCACGGCTCTGGAGCATGCGTGCTCTATAGCTGTGTCTCTTGTGGCGCACGGCTCTGGAGCATGCGTGCTCTATAGCTGTGTCTTTTGTTGTGGCGCACGGCTCTGGAGCATGCGTGCTCTATAGCTGTGGCACGCAGCCTCAGTAGCTGCAGCCTGTGGGCTCAGTAATTGCGGTGTGCAGCCTCCCTAATTTGCATCATGAGAGCTTAGTTGCCCTGTGACATGTGAAATCTGATCTCCCCAACTAGAGATTGAACCCACATCCTCTGCAATGCAAGGTGGATTCTTAACCACTGGACCACCAGGGAAGTCCCTCGATTAACGTTTTACAAATACCTGTCATTTGAGACAGAGTATGATTTGAGTGTCTGGTGACTTCTGTTCCTTTATGCTATTGAAATTCTCTGCCAGTGAAACCTGAGAATTTTAAGAATAGCGCCTACACAGGAACCTCGTTTCCCAGCCATCAAAATGGCCAGTCACTCCAGAATCTTGGGAAAGAAATAATACTTTATGTTTAGGGATGGGATACTGCAGGAATTTATTTCTCCTTTTTTTCAACCCTGATCCTTTGTATTTTCAAATATTCCTTTAGAACAGTTGTTGAAATAGATGATGCAGGAGGCCAATGAAGCTAGTTTTTCAAAGTATCTAAGTGTTTTTAAGAGTCAAACCACCAGGGACCCCAGAAAATTTATAATTTTATTTCCTATCAGTTATTATGGGTTGATGTGGAGATCTGTGAGAAAGCAAGGAAACATTTTTTAGCCCAATTAGTACCCTACAGTAGTGAAGTATAGGAGTCACCAAGGGTTGTCATGTAGCTCAAAGAGATTTAATGTTTTTCTTATAAACTACCTTCCTTGCAACAATAAAAGCAGCTCCTTCTGAGAAAGGTTAAAAAAAATCTGAGGTGATAAATTATAAGTATGTAGTACTGTAGGATTCCTCTCTTTTTCTTCCACTTAGCCTCTGGGAGGCTAAGCTTTTAATGGTGATTATCAGATTTGAGCTAATAATGGGGTTCTAATTTACTGGTTAAAAAGTGCCATTGATGACACTCATGTTTTTATTGTGCTTTTAATAAAGCTCTTTGAAGAGAAGAAATGCTCCTCAGAATTCTGAATACTTCCCTAACACTCCTCTACATCCCTTTTTGAAACACTATTTTGAGGAACTTCTTCCTTTGTACATTTTGCTTAAATAGATTTATTGAGAACCTTTTGAACATGTATAGGAAAATCACAAAAATCCAATGAATAAGAATCTTTTTAAAGTGACTGGGTACCTCTGACAGTTGGCTTTTGGAAAGGCCAAAATATCATTTTAATATTATGTTTATATTATATGACACAAATAAAATTTCTTTGCAGAAGATAGGTTATTATTAGTGTTTCTTTAGGAAATGGAAATCGCAATGGGATATGGGCTTCCCTGGTGGCTCAGTGGTAAAGCATCTGCCTGCAGTGCAGGAGACACGGGAGATGCGAGTTTGATCCCTGGGTCAGGAACATCCCCTGGAGAAGGAAATGGCAACCCACTCCAGTATTCTTGCCTGGAGAATCAATCCCATGGACAGCGCGGCCTGGCAGGCCGCAATCCATAGGGTCCCAAAGAGTCGGACACGACCGAAGCAACTTAACACTGGCACACAGACAGCGATGGGATTAAGACATTTCTTTGGTTTTCTACGATTCCTTCAGCCCGAAGTTCTCCAGAATACATCGGGCCCTCTGGCTGGGTATGCCTGGGATTGATCTAATCCAAAAGGGGCGTTCATTTGACTAAAAGAATGCATGAGATTTCCAGCCAACATCAGAAAAAACTAGGAAAGAGGAAGTGTGTATTGTTTGAGAGAGGTGATTCTGAGTAAGCTCATCAAATATCAGCAGCCTCAGAAACGTTTAAATTGCTTTCTTACTACCCTATTTTATTTTTATCCACCTTCTCTATCCCTGGTCAGAAAATGAACTCAGGGGTCCAAAAAAGAGTGGATCAAAGTGAACTGCCCCAGATAAAAATGGTGACAGTATCAACACGAGCTGAGAATGCAGGGTGCCTGGAACTCTCCCTCATTACTAATGGCACTAGAAATTGGTACCACTACCCTAGAAGGTGAATCGCAAGTTTCTAACTCAGTGTGGCCGCTTCAGTATATCTAGCAGGAGATAAGCATGAGTGTATCTTTTACCAAATGACAGCGTATCTACATACCATGGTAAACTATGAAGCAGTGAAAAGGAATATGCTAGATCTGTTCCAGCTCAGCACGGAGGAATTTCCAATATGCATTGAGTGGTGGGAATAAAAGTTAAGAGATTACACACACACACACACACACACACACACACACACACTTATGCCTGGAGAAACAAGAGCATTGTCTTTTTTTTGTGGGGGTTAGGGGTGAATCGGGGAAATTTACGGGGTTAGAGGAAGTTTTTGCATAATCAGTGATCTGCTGACATATTTTAGAGAGCAAACAACTGGACTGATTGGAGATAAGAATTGTTTCTACTGCTGAGTCAATGGGCTACCCCCATGCTTAGTGCTTTCCCTTGTCTTACTTCTGATTTGGCTACTGGTGGCTCAGACAGTAAAGAATCTGCCTGCAATGCAGGAGACCTAGGTTCAATCCCCTGGTCAGGAAGATACCCTGGAGCAGGGAATGGCTATTTTTTGCCTCCAGTATTTTTTGCCTAGAGAATTCTAGGAACAGAGGAGCCTGGTGGGCTACAGTCCATAGGATTGAAAAGAGTTGGACATGACTGAGTGACTAACACTTTCACTTTCAAAATGTGAATGTAACAGCTGGCTCTCATTTATCCCGAAATTGCCTCACAGATATTAATTATTCAGTTTCACATGAGAGTAAGTTGATGTTCTCTTCATGGCTGAATGAGTTTTTTAGAGAAAGCCAAGATGAATGTTACGGTAGGAGCTTGTGAGGATTATAAAAATCGTTGGTACCAATGCACAAAGTTGACTAGGACAGCAAGAAAAAAGCCATGTCTGCTTTAAGCCAAAAGGAAGAACAGCTTGGTCTCTAGGGAGAAGAGGGGATGTTATTGAACTGCATAGATGTTGTCTTGAAAACAACACACCTACATTTAACCTGCCAGCACTCATCCCGTAGCTCTATCATCTGAGAAAAATCACTGTTTCAAGATTTTTCCTCCACTCTGGGCTGTGAAACATCCTGTCACTTGAAGAGTCCTGCTCCAAAGATTTGGGACAAGACTTCACTTGAGTAAGGTTTTCAAACAACTGTGGAACTAGTCCTGAGATAGAGTCAAATGTTTTACCCATCAACTTTTGACTGTGGGAAGCACTTATATTCCACTAGATGCAAAGCTATTATTGCTAGTTCCACTAATTCCACACTGAATTAGTTTGTGTGGAACTATGAAGTCAGGATAGAAAAATCAATAGACTCCAAGTCTTTGGCCTAATTTAATCTTACAACCTTGGAAATAATGCCCATCATATTGGCTGCATTAAATTAGTTTATTGATTAACCCTTTCACTTGATTTGTCCATTGTCCTAAACTGTATTTGGAGAAGGAAAGGGCAACCCACTCCAGTGTTCTTGCTTGGAGAATTCCACGTACAGAGGAGCCTGTCGGGCTATAGTCCATAATATTGCAAAGAATCGGCCATGACTGAGTGGCTGAACACACTAAACTGTGTTAACCTTTACTTTTATCAGGTTTTGACTCAGGCTAACATTCTGGAGGAAGATGAAATGGGATCTTCCAGTTCATTGCTATCTCCTGTATAGAGATGCATTTTAAGTTGTATATAGTCAGATATGTGTTTTCTGTTAGTGTGTATGAAGCATGAAACTGCCACCTGGGCTTGGACCCAGGCGTCCCCACACTGCTCAGCTTACTATCTCCCACAGGAAATCCATTGTTACAGAAGAGCATCCTGGTGTGACTTCTTTTACAGCATTAATATCAAAGGTTAGGCCCTCAAGCCCTTTATTCCATTATTAGACCCTGAGTGTACCTTTGAATTCATCTAAAGCTATTTTGGACATTCATCATTTCATTTGGTAAGTATGTGCTAAGTGTTCAAAACTTGTTCTGTATGCTGGACATCAAAGATGAAAAACAAGTAAGGACGTATTCTCAAAGAATTTAAAGGGTATTTGGAAAAACTAATGTGTAAATAAATGCAGTGTTCAGTTCAGTTCAGTCGCTCAGTCCTGTCCGAGTCTTTGCGACCCCATGAATCGCAGCACTCCAGGCCTCCCTGTCCATCACCAGCTCCCAGAGTTCACCCAGACTCACGTCCATCGAGTCAGTGATGCCATCCAGCCATCTCATCCTCTGTCATCCCCTTCTCCTCCTGCCCCCAATCCCTCCCAGCATCAGAGTCTTTTCCAATGAGTCAGCTCTTCACAAGAGGTGGCCAAAGTACTGGAGTTTCACCTTTAGCATCATTCTTTCCAAAGAAATCCCAGGGCTGATCTCCTTCAGGATGGACTGGTTGGATCTCCTTGCAGTCCAAGGGACTCTCAAGAGTCTTCTCCAACACCACAGTTCAAAAGCATCAATTCTTCGGTGCTCAGCCTTCTTCACAGTCCAACTCTCACATCCATACATGACCACAGGAAAAACCATAGCCTTGACTAGACGAACCTTTGTTGGCAAAGGAATGTCTCTGCTTTTGAATATGCTATCTAGGTTGGTCATAACTTTCCTTCCAAGGAGTAAGCGTCTTTTAATTTCATGGCTGCAGTCACCATCTGCAATGATTTGGGAGCCCAAAAAAGTAAAGTCTGACACTGTTTCCACTGTTTCCCCATCTATTTCCCATGAAGTGATGGGACCGGATGCCATGATCTTCGTTTTCTGAATGTCGAGCTTTAAGCCAAGTTTTTCACTCTCACTTTCACTTTCATCAAGAGGCTTTTTAGTTCCTCTTCACTTTCTGCCATAAGGGTGTTGTCATCTGCATATCTGAGGTTATTGATATTTCTCCCGGCAATCTTGATTCCAGCTTATGTTTCTTCCAGTCCAGCGTTTCTCATGATGTACTCTGCATAGAAGTTAAATAAGCGGGGTGACAATATACAGCCTTGACGAACTCCTTTTCCTATTTGGAACCAGTCTGTTGTTCCATGTCCAGTTCTAACTGTTACTTCCTGACCTGCATAAAAATTTCTCAAGAGGAGTATGAATAAGAGTAAGAAAACGTAAAACATGAGAAGTAGCCCATTTATTTCTTGATTATGTAGCATCTTTTGGAGTAATGAGTTTCACATAATTCTATATAAAAATTACTTTTAGTGTTTTTAAAATAAAGTGAATATGTGTGAGAAAGCACCTAACTTAGTAGCTAGTACATTTCAGATTTTCAGTATATGTTGACTTCTCCTTCCTTTCTCAAGCTTTGAGATGCCTAGTCTATAAATTGATACATTCCAGTTACATCCCTTTTCAAATCTCATCTTTTAGATTGGCAAACTCTTGTATTTTAGTGTGACTTATAACTTTATCCCCTTGATCATTATACTTAATTTTTTTGAATCTTCTCCAGATCCATTACATTTTTCTTTAAGAATAACAATTTGAACTGCACACAATGTACCAAATACATAAGCACCCTTGTTCTCCAGAATTATAGGATAATATTTTGTACCTTTTCTAATGATAGTTGACATTTTGTTGGCCATTTTTCTGGGCAATAACACACTGGATCAGTGTCATTAAAAATAGTCTGTGATATCATCAAGGCTTCTTTTTTAAGTTGTGCCAGGGAGAAAGCTCTTTAGGCAGCTGGGAAAATATGAGTTAATCTTTTTTAGTAAAAATACTGTGTTCTGCTCACCTGGGATGAATTTTTTTAAATTAATTATTTTCTTTTTAATTTATTCTTTTATTGAAGGAAAATTGCTTTACAGAATTTTGTTGTTTTCTGTCAAACCTCACCCATGGTGAAATTTACTAGTTGTTTGTTTTGTTGGTTGTTTGCCAGTCACAGCTTCACAAGCTTGCTCTGCACATCACCTCTAGTGCCATGGTGGCTATGGTACTTACTGTTTATATTGCTGCAGAAGCTCTGTGTCATCTGCACATTTAAAGATTTCAAAGTCTATTAGCTCCAGGAGGTGTTAGAACTCAGTTGAATCCATTCATTCCTTCCCATATTTCCAGTGTGTCTAAAACTATCTCCTCTCCATTATACAGAACAGCACTGACGAATTTCATGGCGATGTTTTTGAAAATAGAATTTGGTATGGAACCTTGGCAGTTTTATGACATGTTTCATACATATAAAAATACATAGTACCTCTATGTAAGGTACAAAGACTAAAATGAACATACGTACTTATTATTCAGCTTAGCCAACATTATCAATAACTGTATGTGTCTCTAACTGTATTTCTTTCCCTCCTCCCTAGAGGTAACTCCTGGCCAAAATTTTGTATTTGTTATTCTCTTGCTTTTCTTTAAGATTGGCTACATTTCTCTAAGCACTAATAAACAATGTTTGTATTTTTTTTAAATTTTTATATAAATGGTGTCATATTCTTCTGGAACTTGTTACTTAATAATGTGAGCTTCATTTATGTTGACATATATAGTTCTCATCAGTTAATCTTCAATTGTCCTATGGTATTCCGATGCACACATTTATCACAGTGTATTTATTCTGTCAGTGGAGAGTTTAGGATTTTGTGTGTGTGCGCGTGCGCTCTATGCCATGAATATTCTTGTACTTGTGTGAGAACTTCTGCAGGATATAGACCTATAAGGGAAATTGATGAGCTGTGTGCATCTTCATTCATATTGTATCATGTATTCCAGAGTGGTGCTAGATTACATTCCCACCATCATTGTCTGAATCTGCTTTGTTCTGTGTTCTTGCTGTACTGGTTTTTGTTGGACTTGTATATTTTTTGCAGATCTGACAGAGTGAAACGGTGTCACGTGTTTTTAATTCTTATTACTTTTGCAATTGGGCGTCTTTTTCATGTACTTACCAGACATCTGTGTTTTTTCCCTTAATCTCCGCTTGTGACTTTCCTATCTTTATACCGAGTTACTTTCTTTTCTAAATAATTTGTAAGAGTTCTTAGATCTTATAATGTACATTATACAGTAAATTTTAGCTGTTAAGCTGTGGGCTATATGTTTCAAACCTCCCAATTTTGGGCCTATACTTTTATATTGTGTTTTAATAAAACTGTATTTTTAGTTTTAATGCAGTCAGGTGTATTAGATTTGCAAGATATGTGACATTGTTTGTTTCCTGTTATGTGATCTTTATTTATCACAATGCCTAAAGTATTCTTATCTTCTAAAATTTTAAAAGTTTTTCGTTTTACATTGAAATACTTAATCCACTGGAATTGATGTTATATGTGTGGTGAAGTGAGGATCTACTTTTATTTTTCAGGTAGCTAACCAGTTGTCTAGATGTCACTTACTGTAATGATTTATACTTTTACCTCTATCAATATCAAGATTGTGTACATGTCTACATGCAAGTTAATACTCTCTTTGATTATAAGCAATAGAAAATATCACTAAAGTGGCCTGTTAAGCTAATATGAAACTTATGTGTCTCATGCAATAACTACCTGGGGAAAGGCAGTTCAGGCAGACAAAGCAGTTCAAAAGCATCATCAAGAGCTTGAACTTATTTTACATTACAACTCTGCCATCCTTCTCATCAACATTTTCTTCATGGTTACAAGGTAGCTGCTGCACCTCCAGGGATCATATCTATGTTCATGTCTGGAAGAAGAGGGAGAATTGTAAAGGGCAAAGATCCAGTCTTTATGATGCTTTTCCTTGTATTTTTTAGGAAGAGAAATTTTTCCTGAGGAAATCTTATTGTATACAACTGTTAAAAAAAAATGCTAGCCTTAGCTTAACGGAGATTAGGAATTTAAATAGACTGTTTAATTGGGCAGCCTCTGATGCAGAAGAGAGCAAGATGGAGTGAGGCAGAAATAGGTGTTGAGTGAGCTAGCTTAACAGGATCTGCTACAGTGGCCTGTTTCTGAGTTTTCCATTGGTAATACTTACACTTTTCCATTGGTATATGCTTATGTTGAGCGCAACACCACATTATCTTACTATAATTTTAAAAGAGTGTTGTGGTAGGGCATGTTCTCCTTTCTTATTCCCTGTTCTTCTTTCAAGCATCTTAGCTATTCTTTTTTTTTTTTTTTTTAAGAACTTTTTATTTTGGATTGGGGTACAGCCGATTAACAATGTGGTGATAGCTTCAGGTGAACAGCCAAGGGACTCAGCCATACGTATACATGTATCCATTCTCCTCCAAACCCCTCTTTCATCCATGCTGGCACATAACATTGAGCAGAGTTCCATGTGCTATACCGTAGGTCCTTGTTGGTTATAAATATAGCACTGTGTACATGACCTTCCCAAAGTCCCTAACTATCCCATCTTATCTAGTCTTACTTCTTTTATACTCCATGTAATTTTTAGAATTATCAAGTTAAGCACATGTGCACACACACACACACTGGTTATTTTTTGTGTGTGTTTACTGAATTGATATATTAATTTGAAGGTAATTGACATCTTTATATCTTTGTTCTCTTTGATCATGGTCCATTTATTCAGGTCTTCTTTAATCTCTTTCAGTAATGGTTATGAGTTTCTGCTGAAATTGATAGATTTGAAAACATAATGATAACTACAAGAAAGTGTGGAATCAATGACACATTACCTTGTATGTCAGATAAATATACAGGCACATAAAACAGTAATCAGCACTTTACAAGGACTTGTACAAACAAGGATACAAATCAAACACATTAGGATGTTTTTCTATGGGTGCTCTGGAATTGAAGTAGAAATCAAAGTGAATGGGCCAGTGTTGATTTTCCGGGCCAAGAGGTAAAGAGTGTTATCAGCTCAATGTTAAAAAAGTTAAAAAATTGTAAGTCCTATAATCCTTTGTTAATACATTTTTTCCTGGTTTATTTGTTGTTATTTAAATCTTGTTATATTTTTAAATTTTGTTTTGTTGGTTTTCATGCTTTTGGTTTTTTGGATGATGATCTTAGAACCAGCCATTTAAAAAATTTCTTAATATTTCTGTTTGTCTTTGGATTCTTTGGGCTTTCTGTACATGAAAGTATATACATTGCACACAATGAAAGGGTTTTTCTTTTGTGATATTGCATAGTACAGTGCTATATAGGACTAGTAATAGTGGATATACTTGTTTTAATTTTTAAAGGGACTGTTGCCAGTGTTTTAATCACTGAAGATGACTTGGCAAGCTCCCTCCACTTCTTGGTTTGCTGGAGCAGGGAAAAGAGGGTGGGGGTATTGGTTGTTTTTTAAAATTCTTTGTGAATTAATATTCCAGTGCTTTTTCTTTAGTAAGATCATCATGCCATTTTTCTACCTTATTCCATTAATGTGATTGGTGCAACATCAGAAAGTATATTTATGTACTCAATCTTAGTATCCCTGGATTGTGCTCAATTAGATTATGACATATCTTCTACTCTGTTGGATTCAGTTTGCCATTATTTTGTTGTTGTTTTAATTTATACTCATGAATGAAGCAGTCTTTGTCTTTTCTGCTATTCTCCTTAAGTGGTTTTAATTTCATAAAATAGGGAATATTTCCTATGTCTTACCTCTAATGAAGTGTTTTAAGACTAAATTAACTACGGCCATAAAATGGTTGTATGACTGTGGACCAGTTACTCAAATCTCATTAAGTTTCACTCTCCACATGAATAAATGGGGACGATAATAGTACCAGTGCAATGAAATTATTGAGAGGATTCATTGAAATAACCTTATGAAGCTTTTAGCTCATCGACTGACATTGCAGGAAGCAAGTTTACAAAAAAATGATACATAGAGTTGTATTATCCTTCATTAGTCCCTTTTCAACCGTAAACATATGGACGTGCTCTTTTCTTATGGAAAACAGGTTGCCTTTTATGTGCTGTAATTACACAGGCATGGATATTTGAAGCCACTGAACGCACCAGGATTGATTCCTCTGGAGCACAGTTAGAATAACCAAGCATCAGAGGGCAGGTCAATGGGGGCAGAAGTTTGTTCCTTGGCTTAAAACTCACTCCTAATTTGACATCTGCAACTAGCAATGGCTAGTGCAAAACAAATTCCCGCAGTTTCTTGAATTATAACTTGTCTTTTAACAAATTAAGTTCAACCTTATGCAAGCTGTTATGGGAAATACGAAGAGAATTGAGACTGGGATGCAGAGTACCGTCTTGAACCGAAGTCAACAAGGAAGCCCCTAGGTGAATGCTTGAGCCCCATAGCTTCACTGAGGCAGTCTGCTGAGCCTTGATCCCATATGACTTTAAAGACAAAATAGCTCAGTTTTTCAACCGGGGCGATTTTGTCTAGTAGAGGGTGTTTAGTGGTGTCCAGAGATGTTTTTGATTGTTATCCACTGGAGTGTTGGTGGCACTCCTGGCATCAGGTGGGTAGAAGCAGGAGATGCAACTGAACATCATACCATGCACAGGGTAGCCCTGATAACAGAGATCCAAAATAGCAATAATGCTAACTCTAAAACCTATTATGTTTTTAAGGGACTCTGAGTCATAGTATCTCTAGTATCTTTTGGGTTTCTTGTTCAAAATTGTAAAAATTGTAGGCTCCATCCCTAGAAAGATTCCTTTCTTCCTCCTTGTTTTATTTATTTATTTTTAAACTTTTTATTTTGTATTGGAGCATAGCCAATTAACAATGTTGTGATAGTTTCAAATGGACAGCAAAGGGAGTCTGCAATACATATATGTGTATCCATTCTCCCCTCAAGCTCTCCTTCCGTTCAGGCTGCCACATAACGTTGAGCAGAGTTCCTGGTGCTGTACAGTAGGTCTTTTTGATACAGTAATGTGTACATGTCCCTCCCAGCTCCGTAACAGTCCTTTTCCCCGGCAATCATAAGTTCATTTTCTAGGTCTGTGAGTCTGTTTCTGTTCTGTCCATAAGTTCATTTGGATCACTTCTAGTTAGATTCTGCATAGAGGGGACTATCCCTAGAGATGCTGTTTCAACTTGTCAGAACCTTAAAACATGGATCTTTAAATATGCAGATGAATCTGATGTAGGTGATGCAGGAAGTTTACCTTAGGAAGTACTGAAACAGATCCAGTGTGAGCATTTTAATCAATGCATTGACCAAGTACACAGTACAAGAAGTACACAAGTACAAGAAGAGTAGAACAGAAGCAAGAATATTAGTGATTCATCGTCAGGAGCCAGGAGCAGCCAGGCTCTCATTGGCTTGTTCTCAAGGCACTCGCGTTTGTGAGGTGGTGGCTTCTTAGCCCAGTGACAGGCAGAGCACAGCTGAACGATTTCTGTCATTATCGAGCACTTTGTGCTCAGCCAGCCACATCTTCAGGGTCACTTCAGTGGTGAGGATCTGCCATTATTCTAGGCAGGCTACAAACAAGGCTGAGTGCTATGGATTAAATTTATAGTACTCTTCACAGAAATGTATTTATTGCAATCCTGGTTACCATTAGGGACAAGAATATCTAGAGGAAATTGCAAATCAGGCTTTATTCTCTGTTTGCCAGATTGTTCATTCTGGCTTTTGAATCATCTGTTTCTGCAGCAGTGTTAACTAATGTCACTTTGACCAAAAGTCCCTTTGTAGGATTCATCTTTGTATAATAGGTGCTTCTTTAGCTAATACTTACATAGCACTTAAATTTTCCAGGAGTTTTTCTAAGTAGTTGACACTGATGTTTTAATTTTTGAAACAGCCTTGATGAGTAGGTGCTATTATTATTCTCATTTTTAAGATAAGAAAATTGAGGAAGATAAGTGATTTCCCCCATAGTCACACAGAGAGTGCAAAAGGAGACCGAAGTCATTGCTTTGTTCCAGAGCCCATGCTCTCAGCCACTTGACCAAACCAACTCTCTCATTTTCTGTGATTATCGAATTAAATTTACAAAATGCTCATGCCCTAAAAGTTCATTGTTTAAAGATCTCTGCTTTTAAGTGGATGCTCTGCTTTATACATTTGGATCTTTAATTCCATGTTATTTCTCCAGATGTCCTAAATACCTTACTGCTGTTGACTGTGAAATACCTGTTGCAGGTCCTTAAACATGGTCACCGTAACAGATTCCATGCGGAACCTCTTGCTGGAGACTGAATCATTTCCTTGAGAATAGGAGAGAGAAGAGAAAAGGTATTACTTGTACAGAAAGGAAGTGGTTTTCAGGCATATCACTGGAATGAAGTGAAATGAAAGTCACTCAGTCATGTACCACTCTTTGTGACCCCATGGACTGTAACCTGCCAGGCTCCTCTGTCCATGGAATTCTCCAGCCAAGAATACTAGAGTGGGTTGACATTCCCTTCTCCAGGGGATCTTCCCCTACCCAGGAATCGAACCCAGGTCTCCTGCATTGCAGGCAGATTCTTCACCATCTGAGCCACTAGGGAAGCCCCATCACTGGAATATCAATTAGCAAATTACTTCTCAGTTACCACTTGGGGATTATTCATAGGTATTTCCAAATTTCATTTTCTCTACCACTCAGGTGAGCCATAGGCAATTGACTAGAGTGAAACCAGAGAGAAGGCAAAGCTAGAAACTGATGTTAGTGTTAGGAAGTCACTTTTGAGTGAAAAAAAAAATATTTTTTAACTTCTCAACTTGGTATTTGTCCCCAGTATTTAAAAGTTGACTATAATGATAAAGTAATATAATAAATTCCCCTTTTTTCCATCCAAGAGTGGAAATGTAGCCAGAGCATGGTTGTGAAAACAGTATTCAGCCAGGCAGTTGGCATTTACGTCATGAATTAATTATATAATTTCATTCCATTTCATTTTTATATTCTCCCAGAACCAAGTTAGCTGTTGAATACAACTTACCTTTGAGCATTTGTGTTCAATTTTTTTATTTTCTTAATATTAGGTAGTTAAAAAACTTAAATATATTTAATGCCCTCATATTTTGCTCCTAAAATTCTTTTCACAGTTTCAAAGAAGAATTCGATTTAAGGATTTCAGTGTGAAATGGTTTTCTGTGATGCTTCTGGCCAAACTAAATGGGAAAGCAGTTTGCAAAGAAGTGACATTCAAAACTGGCAATGCTGATAACAAAGACAATTAGCACTACAGGTTATAACTACCTGACTGTATCAGCAGATTGCACATGGCTTGGAAATGTCACCTTTTATTTCCTTTCCTCAAGCCAATAAGTTTTAGACAGAAATTTCCATAAAGACAGTACTTCCTTTATCTGGAGGTCACTTATCCAGTATTTGAACATTTAAAATATAATTTGCGATCTAATAAGCAGAGGCCTCCAAACAACCGAAATGAATGTCACAAAGCCAAGACACTAAGTGCGTGTATTCACTCACCCCAAAGGGCCATAACCAAAGGGCATTTCTTCTTAAGTTAGGTAGTTCTAATTGTTTTGCTCATTAGGATTTCCAGACCACTGCACAGTAGAAGATGGGAGAAAGGAAGGAATGACAAACTGCATAGGCAAAAGCACAACATTTCTGGTTGATAGCTAGAAAATGAACCAAACCCTGGAAGTCAAAAACAAGCGAAGAGAAGTGCCCTGGGGCTGTTCAGATGGGCTGCCTAGCACAGTAAGGCCACAGAATCATTGTCTAACTTGATTAAATGAGTGTATTACATTCAGTAGAGGCAGTTTAATAAAGCAAAAGTTTAGAATCCATTTTAAAAGAGATTAATCCATTATTTTGCCCTGAGAAATTAGTGAACAGTCCCTAATAACAGGACAATATCATATCAGAAGTGCCGCTACAGGGAGCCCAGTCTGGCCTCTGCGATGGCCTGGAGGGGTAGAATGGGGAGAGGGGTGGCTTGGGAGGGAGAGGATGTATGTGTCATTGTGGCTGATTCACGTTCTTGTGCCGCGGAAACCAACACAGTGTTGTAAAAATTTAAAAAAAACACTGGGGAAAAAAAAAAAGTGCTGCTAACTTCAGATGGTAGAAACAAGTTGTGATGTTGTCCAGAGTAGTAATTGTCAGGTTGTGGAGCCCCTTTTCGTTTTACATGACACGGGGACCCCAGAGTCTGGAAGTGATGGAGCGGACACACGGTTAACGTGCCCATCTTGCGAGTGCATTTGGGAATTCATGGGCTGTGCCGCAGCCACCTGCACGCAGCGGCGGGTGCTCTTTGTCACATTTTCCCTTTAATTCCCCCTTGTGTTCTGCCTTCGTCGAGCTCCTGCTATCTTTGGTGACTTCAGCCTACGTGTTGACAGTTCATCTGGGGTTTCATGTAAGACAGCCTGAAAATCTGTTCCATCCCCACACAGCACAGTTCCTGGGGGAGGCAGCCTAAGTCTGAAGTCAACTTCTCTCACACCATGCAGGTTACGTTGGGATGATCGTTGCAGGGTGCCTCATGTGCCTGAAATGAATTTGAGGGCTTTATGGTTAGCCGTTTTTTGTTTTTGTTTTTTTTTTTGGTATTAAAAAATTTTTTTTAGTCTGGAAAACCAAGCTGGGACCCACAGTAATACAAGTTGGGTGGTGGTGGGTAGGGGCAGATTTTTTTCTATGTCATGGCCTGTGAAGAGTCCATACTCAAAGCTATGACCAGGAGGCTATCACAGATTTGGTCAAGATAGGTAAGTGACACTAATTATTTAGCTCCATGAACGGAAGCTTGTTAGAGCCTGGTTTTCCTAGCAGCAGCTTCTCTAATTAAGCCGATTTGCATTTTAATTTCCTTTCTGAAGAAGAGAAGGTTTAAAAGTATTTCATATTTTGCTAATTTCAACCACAGAGCAATAAGGAAAAAATGCCTCCCAATGCTGGGTTCAGCATTAGATAGACAGAGTCCTATTTAGAAATCTCCTTTATTTGGTGGCTGTTTATTAGGACTTGCTGCTGCTGCTGCTGCTAAGTCGCTTCAGTCGTGTCCGACTCTGTGCGACCCCATAGACGGCAGCCCACCAGGCTCCCCCGTCCCTGGGATTCTCCAGGCAAGAACACTGGAGTGGGTTGCCATTTCCTTCCCCAGTGCATGAAAGTGAAAGGTGAAAGTGAAGTCGCTCAGTCATGTCTGACTCTTAGCGACCTTCTAATAAGTCCTAATTAGGTGGCTCAGATGGTAAAATAATGTGGGAGACCTGGGTTCGATCCCTAGGTCAGGAAGATCGCCTGGAGAAGGAAATGACAACCCACTCCACTACTCTTGCTTGGTGAATCCCATGGATGGAGGAGCCTGGTGGGCTACAGTCCATGGGGTCGTAAAGAGTTGGACATGACTGAGTGACTTCACTTTCACTTTTCAGCCAGTCATGGGACACAGTGTTAGAGGCCCTCCCTGCCCTCAAGGTGCTTACATTCTGGTGGGCAAGAGACAAAGAGAAAGCATATGAATAAATACAGATTGTGACAGGACCCTGATATATTAACAGTGGTGTGTGAGAGAGGGTAGGGGTTGAGGAGCTCAGCATCGGGTTCCAGACTTAGACCTGAATGGAGTGGTGAAAGGGAAAGTCACTCAGTCATGTCTGACTCTTTGCAACCCCATGGACTATACAGTCCATGGAATTCTCCAGACCAGAATACTGGAGTGGGTAGCCTTTCCCTTCTCCAGGAGATCTTCCCAACCCAGGGATCAAACCCAGGTCTGCTTCATTGCAGGCAGATTCTTTATCAGCTGAGCCGCAAGGAAGCTCAAGAATACTGGAGTGGGTAGCCTATCCCTCCTCCAGGGGATCTCCAGACCCAGGGATTGAACCAGGGTCTCCTGCATTGCAGGCAGATTCTTTACCAACTGAGCTATCAGGGTAGTGAGTGAGCCACCATACACGGAAACTAGCAGAACAGCATGGCAGGCAGAGAGAATGGCAAGGTCAGAAGCCCTGAAAGGGAAAGGGCTTTACACATTCAGGGACTGAAATGAGACTGGAGTGGGTGGGTCCCAGTGACCCAGAGGGACACTGATGACAGTCAAGGTAGAGATGAAGGCAAAGGGGAGGTTTCGCTGGACCTTAGAGGGCACAGTAAGGCATTTGGATTTGTCCTGAGGAAAATTAGATACCACCGAAGGTTTGTAGCCAAGGAGTGCTTTGATTGCTTAAGTTCTATAAAGATTGCGTTTGACTGCTAAGATGGCCAAGGAAAATGAAGCAGGAAGTTTGAGTTCAGCACTGGCCAGAGCAGAGGTGGTTTGAGCTTGGGCTGAAGAGTCAGCCGTGAGGATGCTGTGAAGTGGCAAGATCGAATGTGGTTTGGAAGTGGTGCTGGTGGGAGCTGCCAAGGAACTTGGAGGAAGATAAGGGAGAGGATGGAATTGAAAGTGAAGATTTGAGTTTTGGACAACTGGATGAATGGTGGCATATTTGCAGTATTGAGGATGACACAAGAGGAGATTAAAAGATCGATCTGGGGCATAGTAACACTGAAATGCCTATTAGCCATCTAAGTGAAGAAATACATCTTACTTTTCTTGATTTGAGGTCCCCCTCTGGGGAATGTGGCAGACGCATGGTAGGCCTTACATCTGGTAAATATCATTAAATTGCAGAGAAGCTGCCTCTCAGTTTTTCAGTCTCAGATGTGAATGTCAATTCCCATCTCTCCTTATTTCATTTTGCCACAAGAATAAGTACATACATACGATACAAACATGAAAACCCTTTTGAGACTCGAAGAGATTCAAGGGAAGAATTGATTTTGATTGAAGAGTTTAAAAATCACATTGACAAAGTGATTTTTTTTTTTTTTTGGTGGTTAAAAAATCAACATCAGATCAGTCACTCAGTCGTGTCCGACTCTTTGCGACCCCATGAATCACAGCATGCCAGGCCTCCCTGTGCATCACCAACTCCCGGAGTTCACTCAGACTCACGTCCATCGAGTCGGTGATGCCATCCAGCCATCTCATCCTCTGTCATCCCTTCTCCTCCTGTCCCCAATCCCTCCCGGCATCAGAGTCTTTTCCAATGAGTCAACTCTTCACATGAGGTGGCCAAACTACTGGAGTTTCACCTTTAGCATCATTCCTTCCAAAGAAATCCCAGGGCTGGTCTCCTTCAGAATGGACTGGTTGGATCTCCATGCAGTCCACGGGACTCTCAAGAGTCTTCTCCAACACCACAGTTCAAAAGCATCAATTCTTCGGCACTCAGCCTTCTTCACAGTCCAACTCTCACATCCATACATGACCACAGGAGAAACCATAGCCTTGACTAGACGAACCTTTGTTGGCAAAGTAATGTCTCTGCTTTTGAATATGCTATCTAGGTTGGTCATATCTTTCCTTCCAAGGAGTAAGCGTCTTTTAATTTCATGGCTGCAGTCACCATCTGCAGTGATTTTGGAGCCCAGAAAAATAAAGTCTGACACTGTTTCCACTGTTTCCCCATCTATTTCCCATGAAGTGATGGGACCGGATGCCATGATCTTTGTTTTCTGAATGTTGAGCTTTAAGCCAACTTTTTCACTCTCCACTTTCACTTTCATCAAGAGGCTTTTGAGTTCCTCTTCACTTTGTGCCATAAGGGTGGTGTCATCTGCATATCTGAGGTTATTAATATTTCTCCTGGCAGTCTTGATTCCAGCCTGTGTTTCTTCCAGTCCAGCGTTTCTCATGATGTACTCTGCATATAAGTTAAATAAACAGGGTGACAGTATACAGCCTTGACGTAATTGATCCTTATTTTGTACTGGGATACTGGATTGTACATTTTATAACCAAAGAGGAAGATTGGTGTAAGTTTTTGTACCATCATAAATAACAGTAGAAGTGCTTTAAGTCAGACAGTTAAGACTCTGAAGGTTCTGAGATGCTGAAGCACTTTAGTAGGAGACTTGCTTCCCTTAAGCCTGTACATGAACTCTCAGGAGTGGCTTCAGTGTCTATATTCCTGAGGACAGTGGAGGCAATTTCTTAAGATATTCCCACCCCCACACCCCTGTATTTATTTTTTGCATGATAAAGTTTGAGAATGGGAACTCAAAACATATCTTTTTCCCGTATCTGGAGAAAATGCCTTTTATTACTATTGGTCTAATTTCCCTTTTACTCTTCTCTTGCTCAAAGTAGTGTTCTCATGAGAACCAGGCAAAAGAGATTAAGGTAAAAGGTATAAATTGAAGACATAGGAAAACTGAGCTTTTCCCTCCCAGGTATAGAAACTTTAGAATAAACACCAACATCTCTTAATGTGGGTGGAAATTGTTATAGATATAGACTGAATATACTTGTATTAGTTTGCTAGGTCTGCTTTAACAAAATACCATATACAAAGCTATGGTTTAAAGAAATAAATATATTTGCTCACAATTCTGGAGTTGAAGTTGGAGATCAAGGTGTCAGCAGGGCCAGGTTCTTCTGAGGCCTCTCCCTTTGGCTCATGGATGGCTCTCTCCCTATCCAGTGTCTTCATGGCCTTCCCTCTGTGCCTGTGTCTGAATCTCCTCTCCTGTTCAGGAGACCAGTCATATTGGATTGGGGACCAGCCTAATGACTGAGTTTAACCTTAATCACTCCTTAAAGGTTAAGGATTTATTAAGATGGTCATTAAGCTTATTAGTTGAATTCTGAGGTGCTGGGGTTAGGAGGTCAACATGTGAATTTGGAGGAACACAATTATGCCTGTAACAGTATTTGCATCTTGTAAAGCTCCTCCTCTCCACCCCCCACCCTCATAAAACTCACTCTGGTGTGGAAGCTTCCAGCCTTCTCTTTTATAAAAAGACCAATTGTTAACTGTCGTGGATTCCCATCTCTACTCTGTCTCCTTGCACACCCTCCCCTTTCTCCTGCTCAAGTCCAGTTTTTTGCTGTTGTTCAGTTGCCCAGTCGTGTATGATTCTTTGTGGCCCCATGGACTGTAGCACGCCAGGCTTCCCTGTCCTTCACTGTCTCTTAGAGCTTGCTCAAACTCATGTCCATTGAGTCAGTGATGCCATCCAAACCATCTCATCCTCTGTCGCCCCCTTCTCCTCCTTTTCTCAATCTTTCCCAGCATCAGGGTCTTTTCCAATGAGTCGGCTCTTCCCATCAGGTGGCCAGAGCTTTGGAGCTTTATCATCAGCCCTTCCAATGAATTTTCAGGGTTAATTTCCTTTAGGATTGACTGGTTTGATCTCCTTGCTGTGGAAGGGACTCTTAAGGGTCTTCTCCAGCACCACAGTTTGAAAGCGTCAGTTCTTCAATACTCAATCTTCTTTATGATCCAACACTCCCATCTGTACAAGTGCAGTTAGAATCTAACTGATCCCCATGCCCTCCCTCCAGTTTGTTTCCCACACAATGTTCAGAGTGATCTGATACACAAATCCTGTTACTATCCTGTTTGATTTCCTTCAGTGGTTTCCCATCTTCTAACAGAAAATCTAAACTCCTTAGTATAGCTTCTCATAGTCTATCCCCACTTCCTTTCCTATATTCCTCCCAGAGTTGCCCCTTCAGTGTTGATCATGAACTGCTGATGCTTGTCAAAGGTGCTGGGCTCTGCCCATGCTTCTTCTCTGCCAGGAGCATCCTCCCTTCCCTTACACACGTTGATGAAGGCAAGTTCTGTGATGCCTTCACAGCCTCGATCAGCTGCCTCCTGCTCTTTTCCCAATATCTGCGGTTGATTATAGACTCTTTATGATGCCATATTGTACTTCTCATCCTACACCACAGTTCTTTACTTGCTTCTCTAATTTTGTATAGAGTGAGAGAAACGAGGTCAAGATCTGTGTTCAATGTATTTTAGTGTTTAGCCTGACATTTAAGTGCTTAATCAATAAGAAGGTAAAATATGTGCAAATGTTAGATTTAGCTTGAAGGTGGCATGTCAACCCCCTCTAGTATTCTTTCATGGAGAATCCCATGGACAGAGGAGCCTGGCAGCCTGCAGCCCATAGGATTGCACAGAGTCAGACATGACTGAAGCAATTTAGCATGTACAGGCATAGCTTATATTTCACGTAGTGTGAATGAAGGTGATTTATTGTTCATTGCTTAAGACCTGGTATAAATTACTTTAAATTCTCATGCTCTCATTAACCTCACACAGAGAACCCCCTGACTTCATCCAGCCAGTAGTCATTAAGGTGACTAGATAATAATGATGATAATTGGGTGCAAAGTGACAAGTATCCTTCAGAACAAGTAGAACTGAATATCCTGTTAGTAGTAGGTCAGATGCACTCTCTTTGGCTGAAAGGGCTTCCCTCTCCATCCCATACCCATTCACAAAGTGCTTTCCTCTGAACAGCACTGCACCCGTGGACTCCTTAGGTCAAGGTGATATTGTGCAGTGCTCTTTGGTCACTGCAGGCAATCTACTTGTGCTCCCTGTGGGAAGGATGTGAGAATGGCAGCCTGATTTGGAAATGTGATAAGATATACATCTAAAGCTGCAATGTCCGACATGGTAGCCACTAGCCATATGGCCATTTATTCATATTTAAATTTTAAAAACTAAAATAAAATTTAAAATGTAATTCCTCAATTATGCTAACCATATTTCAAGTATTCAATAGCCACCTGTGGCTAGTGGTTACCATATTGAATAGCACAGATTGTAGAACATTTCCATCGTCACAGAAAGTTCTGTTGTTCAACGTGGCTCTGAACCTTAGATCATAACTTTTTGCTGGCCATTTACTTCAGTATACGACAATGGTAGTCACATCTAGTGTGCACTCATCGTGTGTTAGACTCCATAAAATCTCAAGTTGAGCATGTGGAAGTGGAGGCTCAGTGAATTAAGTAAACTGCCCAAGATCCCTAAATTAGAAAGTAAAGATTGAAGGCAGGAGGAAAAGGGAACAACCAGAGGACAAGATGGTTGGATAGCATCACCAACTCAATGAACACAAGTTTGAGCAAGCTCTGAGAGATGGTGAAGGACAGGGAATCCTGGTGTGCTGTAGTCCATGAGGTTGCAATGAGTTGGACACGACTGAGAGACTGAACAAGTGCTAGAATAATAATAATAATAAATTAGTCTTAAGAATTACTTATTTAATAAGTATAAAATGGTCTTTCACAATAACTTCAACGTGCATTCAGCCACAGTGAAATTAAATAGTTCAAAGCTGATCCTGGAGAGAGAGTCTTATGCTCAGCTGATCTCAGGTTGCCACTACTCACTTCAACTGGGTCCCCAGTGCCTTGAGGCAGCTGAGTCTTCCACTGAGGGGCTCCCAACCATGAGCAGCTCTTCTTGGAGAAGCAGAAGTCTGTCCAGCTGCCAGACTCAAGAGAATGTGAAGGCAATCCCCATCCTGACATATCTTATTTAGAAGGAAAGTTTTGAGCTTTTTGTTTCTCCTCCTTTTCTAAATCCAAATCATGTTTAATTGGGGCTAAGAGTAGGTAGGACTCTGAGAGAGCCTAGTCTACCAAAGAAAAGATGCTCTGGTTGAACAAGAAAAGAACCTTGAAGGTCTTAAGGATGTCAGTTCTTCATTCATTTTTCTATGTGACTTACAGCACTCCCCAATCCCCGATCAGGGGGGATAATTGTAGCCCTCTTAGAGAAATGGACAAATATTTCTAAAGAAGGGAACAAAGAAAATGCCTTGACATTGAGATTTGAAGGTGACTAAACACTAATGAAATAAGGAAATGTACATAAAATACCAATCATAGAACAGCAGTTTTCATAGAGGGTGTCAAAATAATGAGAGGCCTTTAGCTGATGAAGCAAAGGTGAGATTTATCTGAAAATCAATTCTGTTTCAGCATAGTTGGGCTCCTAAAGAAAATCAAAATCAGACTGAGGAAATGGAGGCCGTAAGAAGTGGATTCTGGGCCTCATAGGTGACAGAGGGTGACAGGTGATGGCACTCTTCTCACACTGTCAGATCCTGAGGACAAATGGCTTTGTCTTGGTGGTCCATTCCAATTGATTGAAAGGGACTGCCCAGAGAGTGGGGAGAGAATGTGGTATCCACAGATTCCAAAAAGGAAGCAGAGTACACATGTCAGATACAGAGTAGTTAGTTATCTGCTGCTGTGTAACAAGTTACCCCCAAACTTAGCAGCTTCAAACAGCAAATATTTATGATCTCTGTTACTCTGGATCAAGAATCTGGATGTGGCTTAGCTGGGTCCTCTGTCTCAAGGTGTCTCACAGGTCACAGTCACCTCAAAGTTCTAATAGGGAGGAGATACTTCCAAGGTGACTCACCCTGCTGTCAGTAGCTTCTGATCCTTGCTGGCTTTTGACCAGTGAGGACCACCCCACCCTCACCGTGGGGCTGCGGGCATCCACCAAAGAGAGCAAGAGAGAACACGGAACAGGAAAGCCTCAGTCTCTTTGTAACCTAGCCTTGGAAGTGACATCACACCATTTTGCCACATTCTTTTCATCAGAAGGATGTCCCCTGGTCTAGCCACACTCAAGGGCCATGGAATCCACAGGAGTGGGGGTACCCCGGGAGGCCATCTGAGAGCCTGTCTGAGGCATATTGTGGTGTGGGAGGGCAGGATATTGAGCACGTTACAGAAATACATTTGTGTTCCTGGTAATAAATTTTAAAATGTAACAGTGCCATGTGTAGTCCCATACTGCCTATAAAAATAACACAAATGCCATAATGAAACTCGGAAAAACCCCGACAGTTCCCTAAGGTTTAATCAGATTGCTTTTTGTGATGATATCATGAGCCTAGAAGTTTTGACAAAGTGTGTAGGAGGTCAGTAACTTTGACGCATGGATCTCTTTGCTCCAAAGAACAAGAGCCCATGCTGGCATGAAAGGAAGGTATTCAGCCAGAGGGAAGCATTGAATACAAGGACATTTTGGAAGGGAGGAGACAAAGAGCAGTCAGGGAAATGGGATCAAGTCTAAATGAGGTGGGAGAGTACACCAAAGACAATGGAAACCTGTTTTGAATTTTCACTTAGGGTCGGTCCTATCCTTCCCTATTAGAAAAGATCCAGGTGTTCTTTCTCCTCTCTCGTTCCTTTTTCCCTGCCGCCTTGTGGCTGAAGCACTGAAACCTAGAGAGGAGATAGGGCAGCAGCATGGGGCTAGTTCTGTTGACACCTTCACAGGAACACCCCTTTAATGGAAGAATGATTGAGTATCACTCACCTGTGTGACCTCACCCAACAGGCATGAACAAGAATCTGAGATTCTCCAGTGCCCTTCTATACACACACACACCCCCACACCCACCCACCCACCCACCTACCCTGCCAACTAATTAGCTGTTGAGTCTGTTGGCTACACTTGATTTGGAAAAGCAAGAGCCTGATGGAGAGTTTCTAACACAATAATTGATTCCTCAGGCTGGGAGGAGAGGGGAGGGACTGGGTGCTGCCAAGCCCCAAGTTACGTGCTATAGCTTAGTGCGCTGCAAAGCCACATCTCCTGCCTTCGTCTCGGGCCTCCCCAAGTCAGATGTTTCTGCACCACCATTTACAGAGCCCTGAGTGCTGAGGTGAAACCCTTTGGATCAGAGTGACATTGTCTGTTGCCAGACAGAGCTCTAGCACTCCCTGGTCATTTTTGTTCACTTGTTTAAACACAGTGTCAGCCTATGGACAATATACATAGCCTTTGTTTAGACTACAGAGTCTGCAGGGTCCTTATCTTTGCAGAAGTGTCAGCCCCAGCTCCCTGATCTTCATATCCAGTCAACAGATTTTGGTCATGTCCCATCTGCATGCACCTGTAGGGGGCCAGGACAGAAAAGCCTTCCAGAACACGTGCTCTGGACCACAGGAAAGACAGCAATGTGTCTCTTACCCCGGGTGCTCCTCACCACCCTGCTCTGAGGTGGGAGGCATACTCAGTGGCTTTCAGCTCACATGTTCCAGTACCTATTTCCAGCTTTGCCGTGATCTCTGAAAGAAGCAGAGATGAGATGTGCTTTGGCCCTTCGAGGCTCATTGAGGGGGCTGGAGAAACCCGTTGCTGGCAGAGGCAATGTAAAGATGAGGTGACTTTTCCCCTGAGCCCCCTCCAGCAGACCTGGATTCTTTTTTTCTTAATTCTCCAAACTGTACATTTCATATACATGACTTATTTTGCAACTGGAAGTTTGTATCTCTTAATCTCCCTCGCCTATTTCTCTCCTTCCCCCAACCCCCTGGATTCTCATTTCATCTCTTACACTGTGTGGCTTTGGGTAAATGACATGCACTCGGAACCTTATTACTTTTCTGTGAAATGTGTACAAGGTTATCGTCAGTGTTGATGAAGGACTGTTTACAAAGTGCCCCGCACAGAACCAGTGCATAACAGGTGCTCAGTTAACAGTTGCCGCCTTCTTCTTTTCCCCAGCAGATAGCAAGACTCTCAGTCATTTGTGGATTCAATCCTGTATCCTAATCTTTTTTCTCTCTCTTTTTCACCATTATGCACCTTTCAGGATAGTAGCAGTTCCCATTTACCTGGAAGAGCTCTTGTATATTGTCGTCGTTGTTTAGTCACTAAGTAGTGTCCAAGTCTTTGTGACCCCGTGAACTGTAGCATGCCAGGCTTTGCTGCCCTTCACTATCTTCCAGAGCTGGCTCAAACTCATGTCCATTGAGTCCATGATGCCATCCAACCATCCCATCCTCTGTCACTCCCTTCTCCTCCTGCCCTCAATCTTTCCCAGCATCAGGGTCTTTTCCAATAAGTTGGCTTTTTGCCTCAGGTGGCCAAAGTATTGGATCTTCAGCATCACTCCTTCCAGTGAATATTCAGGGTTGATTCAGGATTGAATTTTTAGAATTGATATAAACTGGATGAAGAAAAGTACCCACTGGCTGTGTAACTGTTAGAAGTTGTCAGGACTGTAAAGAAAGAGGAGCTCAAGTTTAAAAAACCAAACACTGGAAAGGATTGTACCATCATATTAGTGAGGCAAACAAGGAGGTTCCATTAACTCCTGGGTTGTTAATGGCAGTGGCCTCCCAGAATTTAACTGAATGGAAGAGAACCCAGAAGATCAAGAGGCCAGAGATCAAGTCCAGAGAGGAGCTTGGGGATTCCCTAGCAAGGATGGTAGAGCCCCAGGCAAAATGGGAGACTAAAAATAAAGCTGAAGACTAAAAGAATCTTGGTCACTAATATTTGTTGTGATCAGATTGTTGCCCTGCCTGCATGGTTATGTTACTTCTTACAGTTGTCTCTGACTTGGGCATTATTAATTTCATTTTGTAAATAAGGCTCATAGAAGTGAGGACTTATGCAGAGCTATGCAGCCAGTGACTCAACCTGGGAACTTGGAAATTTCGTTTTGGTGCTTCTGCTGTTAAATCCACTGTCATAAACTTAATCAGACTGTCTAGGACACTGTAAATCTGGTTGAAAGACTTAGAAATGCCTCCATACTCTAGCAACCAACTAGAACTAGAGAGTGGAGTCATACTTTGTGGTCCAGAGTATGTTTATTTGTCTCTTTCCCAGAATTATAACTGGTTGCAACGAATGGGAAGGATCCAAGATATATTGTAATGAATATATAAAACCTTGGTCTTGGGGTCTAGAGCAGGTGGTTACTTGCTGTCTGGTCAGTGCTGGTGATACCAAGAGTGTCCATTGCAGAACAGAAGCAGGATGTTTATCGTTTAACTGACAACATCCCAAAGCAGGACTGATACCGCAGGTGAGGGATTTTATGTTGTTTAGGTTTAAAGTAGCATCTCAGTTGTTATAAAATCAACCAGAAAATCAAAATCAGCCTAATTTCTCTTTCTAAAACATGGTTGTAACTCTGAAGATCAGTCTTTTCTATTGTTATAAGGAGACATAGGCCATTAAATGTTGCTTATTCTTAAAGGCTTCTTAAATTAAGTATGGTCGTAATAGTAACAAAGTACCATTATCTATTGAATGCTTGTTATGTGGAAGAACAGTTCCAGGGTTTTATATTCACTAATTTATTCTCAAATGATGCCTGAAGAAATTATTTCACCACCGAAAAATATTGAGAACAGAAAGTGATACACTTTGCCAAAGGCCACAAGGCTAGATTCAGAGATAAGATCCCAACCTAGCCAGTCTGATTTCAGAGCCTGGTGCTCTTCACCACTCTGCTGTAATGGATTTTATATGAAAATTGAAGCAGCAAAATCAATCAATGTGCAAGACAGACTCGAGAAACATCTTAATGCTTTAACCATAATTACATGAAAACCTACAGCAATATGTTACTGCCAGTGGAGGTTTTCTCTCTCTGAATGTGAAACTTGTCAGATAAAATTTCCAGAGCGGCAAGGCCCCCAGCATTCTGGCTCTATCTGTTTCTGTCTCTTCAAAAACTCCAGGGGGGTTTGCTGCTATTGAAACTAGGATTTTCTTCTTAGGGGCTGCAACTGGAATTGTAGCTTGGAGCTTCAGAAAGGAGTCTAGTGAAGCAACAAGTTGTATCTCTAAGCTCTAAATAAACTAAGACCTTTATTAAAACATCCATTTGTCCAGTGAAATGGAAGAAAGTTGAGAAGGCTAAGTACCATCTTAAAGCAAGATTCATGGACAAATAAACCTTAACCACTACTATTTAGAAGGCTTTTCAGCACTTTGTATCCATTTTGCTCTCATCCTGGCTCAGATGCAATGAATTCCACCAGCTTTTTCCAACTCTGTTAGGGGTTACCTTTAACTGTTTGGGAATTTTGAATATATTCCTCCTCTAGAGCCATCTCCCCATAAAAATCTGGCATTACATGTGTAGAAAGCAAGAACATCTGTTTCCATGATTGCCTGGGTGAGAAAGTCCTGTATATCGATTACTTGTCCATGAAAAAGCAGAAATCTAAAGAGGGACATATGACAATTCTGTAGGTTTAATGCAAAAGTTTGTAGCTTTAATGGTACTGTATTGAGTGACAATTTAGCTTCCCTAAGAGTGTACATCTGTATGCAAATGTTGATGATGCCATTATACTGCAAAGTTGTTATATCCATACTTGGAAAATGAGCAGGTGGCATTGCATTATCTTTGTGTTTCTGCAATAGTCAACACACAGATTTCAGTTTGGCTTTTTTTTTTTTTTAATCAAAAGACAATGCAACAAGGATTTTAAAAAATGTAATATTTCTGTACTTGGCTGTGCCAGGTCTTCTTTGTGGCACGTGAACTCTTAGCTGTGGCATGTGGGATCTAATTCCCTGACCAGGGGTCGAACCCAGGCCCCCTGCTTTGGGAGTGCAGAGTCTTAGCCACTGGACCACCAGGAAAATCCCAAGGATGTTTTTAAGGGAAGTATTGGCTTCAGAGGGGCAAACATGAAATTAATGCTCACACACACAAAGCAGCTGAGATGCACAGCACTGAGCAACCCTTGGACTCAGCTGAAGAGGCACAGCACATTAGACGTGGGCTTTCTTTTGCCATGGGTTCTTTCTGAGGCTCCATAGGTAGACATGGACTTGTGTTGAACTAGGAGTTGCTGAGTTCTTGTCAGGCTTGGGGGATGAAACTGCCCTTGAAAATTGGCAGCTGCTCAAAACCTGAACAGGCATAGTGGGAGTTCAAGTAAGGCTGGAGGACATCCCGCTGGTCTGTCCCTTTAGTTCTTTCTAAGGTGGGGGCTCACTTGGCAAAGTCTTGTGATAAGAATGGAGGAGAGAAAACCATGGCTCCTGACATCAATGAGATACCAGTGAAGAGAAGACTTGAAGGCTAAGAAACAAGGAGCAACACAGTTGTTAAGCACTTTTAAACCAGAGTAACCAGACATCTTTCCTGTCTCATTCTGACCTCAGTGGATAACAGATGGTCACCATCTTCCATATATCAATCCTTCCCATACTTGCAGATGGATAATAAATTTCCTTTCTGTTTGGAATTCCCAAGGCTAAATAACTCTAATAAAAACCCGAAGAATTGATCTCACAGAATGCCAAGAGAATTAACTAGTTAACATGCCCTGGCATTGGGTAGACAGAGCAGGCTAGCACATAACAGAGGAGGTTTTTAATTTGTAAAGAGATGACAGTTGAGGCGCCCGCTCCTAAGAATGTTGAAACCAGCCTGCTGCTCCATTGCATGTCACACTGGCCTTTTCTTTCCACTGACTTTCCCATCCAGTGGCCTGGCTGAACAAATAAAAACTAGAAATTAGACAATGAACTCTATTTTATAACAGGCTAAGTTGAAGACCCTGGGCCAACAAGCTCATCATTCATTCATGAGGCATTTCTGGGGCACCTTCTCTGTGCACAGTCTTTTTTTTTTTTTTTTTTTTTGGGACTTGAATCCACTATCTTTTTATTGAAATCACACACCTAGTCTCAGGACTTATTGAAGTTCAGGTTCTTTTTTTTTTTTTTTTTTTTTTTTTTTTTAAATATTAATTTTATTTTATTTATTTATTTATTTTTTTTTAATTTTATTTTATTTTTAAACTTTACATAACTGTATTAGATTTGCCCAATATCAAAATGAATCCGCCACAGGTATACATGTGTTCCCCATCCTGAACCCTCCTCCCTCCTCCCTCCCCATTCCATCCCTCTGGGTCGTCCCAGTGCACCAGCCCCAAGCATCCAGTATCGTGCATCGAACCTGGACTGGCATCTCATTTCATACATGATATTTTACATGTTTCAATGCCATTCTCCCAAATCTTCCCACCCTCTCCCTCTCCCACAGAGTCCATAAGACTGTTCTATACATCAGTGTCTCTTTTGCTGTCTCGTACACAGGGTTATTGTTACCATCTTTCTAAATTCCATATATATGCGTTAGTATACTGTATTGGTGTTTTTCTTTCTGGCTTACTTCACTCTGTATAATAGGCTCCAGTTTCATCCACCTCATTAGAACTGATTCAAATGTATTCTTTTTAATGGCTGAATAATACTCCATTGTGTATATGTACCACAGCTTTCTTATCCATTCATCTGCTGATGGACATCTAGGTTGCTTCCAGGTCCTGGCTATTATAAACAGTGCTGCGATGAACATTGGGGTACTCGTGTCTCTTTCCCTTCTGGTTTTCTCAGTGTGTATGCCCAGCAGTGGGATTGCTGGATCATAAGGCATGTCTATTTCCAGTTTTTTAAGGAATCTCCACACTGTTCTCCATAGTGGCTGTACTAGTTTGCATTCCCACCAACAGTGTAAGAGGGTTCCCTTTTCTCCACACCCTCTCCAGCATTTATTACTTGTAGACTTTTGGATTGCAGCCATTCTGACTGGTGTGAAATGGTACCTCATAGTGGTTTTGATTTGCATTTCTCTGATAATGAGTGATGTTGAGCATCTTTTCATGTGTTTGTTAGCCATCTGTATGTCTTCTTTGGAGAAATGTCTATTTAGTTCTTTGGCCCATTTTTTGATTGGGTCATTTATTTTTCTGGAGTTGAGCTGTAGGAGTTGCTTGTATATTCTCGAGATTAGTTGTTTGTCAGTTGCTTCATTTGCTATTATCTTCTCCCATTCTGAAGGCTGTCTTTTCACCTTGCTAATAGTTTCCTTTGATGTGCAGAAGCTTTTAAGGTTAATTAGGTCCCATTTGTTTATTTTTGCTTTATTTCCAATATTCTGGGAGGTGGGTCATAGAGGATCCTGCTGTGATGTATGTCAGAGAGTGTTTTGCCTATGTTCTCCTCTAGGAGTTTTATAGTTTCTGGTCTTACGTTGAGATCTTTAATCCATTTTGAGTTTATTTTTGTGTATGGTGTTAGAAAGTGTTCTAGTTTCATTCTTTTACAAGTGGTTGACCAGAGTTCCCAGCACCACTTGTTAAAGAGATTGTCTTTAATCCATTGTATATTCTTGCCTCCTTTGTCGAAGATAAGGTGTCCATATGTGCGTGGATTTATCTCTGGGCTTTCTATTTTGTTCCATTGATCTATATTTCTGTCTTTGTGCCAGTACCATACTGTCTTGATAACTGTGGCTTTGTAGTAGAGCCTGAAGTCAGGTAGGTTGATTCCTCCAGTTCCATTCTTCTTTCTCAAGATCGCTTTGGCTATTCGAGGTTTTTTGTTTTTCCATACAAATTGTGAAATTATTTGTTCTAGCTCTGTGAAGAATGCTGTTGGTAGCTTGATAGGGATTGCATTGAATCTATAGATTGCTTTGGGTAGTATACTCATTTTCACTATATTGATTCTTCCAATCCATGAACATGGTATATTTCTCCATCTGTTAGTGTCCTCTTTGATTTCTTTCACCAGTGTTTTATAGTTTTCTATATATAGGTCTTTAGATTCTTTAGGTAGATATATTCCTAAGTATTTTATTCTTTCCGTTGCAATGGTGAATGGAATTGTTTCCTTAATTTCTCTTTCTGTTTTCTCATTAGTAGTGTACAGGAATGCAAGGGATTTCTGTGTGTTGATTTTATATCCTGCAACTTTACTATAGTCATTGATTAGTTCTAGTAATTTTCTGGTGGAGTCTTTAGGGTTTTCTATGTAGAGGATCATGTCATCTGCAAACAGTGAGAGCTTTACTTCTTCTTTTCCAATTTGGATTCCTTTTATTTCTTTTTCTGCTCTGATTGCTGTGGCCAAAACTTCCAAAACTATGTTGAATAGTAATGGTGAAAGTGGGCACCCTTGTCTTGTTCCTGACTTTAGAGGAAATGCTTTCAATTTTTCACCATTGAGGATAATGTTTGCTGTGGGTTTGTCATATATAGCTTTGATTATGTTGAGGTATGTTCCTTCTATTCCTGCTTTCTGGAGAGTTTTGATCATAAATGGATGTTGAATTTTGTCAAAGGCTTTCTCTGCATCTATTGAGATAATCATATGGTTTTTATTTTTCAATTTGTTGATGTGGTGTATTACATTGATTGATTTGCGGATATTGAAGAATCCTTGCATCCCTGGGATAAAGCCCACTTGGTCATGGTGTATGATCTTTTTAATGTGTTGTTGGATTCTGATTGCTAGAATTTTGTTAAGGATTTTTGCATCTATGTTCATCAGTGATATTGGCCTGTAGTTTTCTTTTTTTGTGGGATCTTTGTCAGGTTTTGGTATTAGGGTGATGGTGGCCTCATAGAATGAGTTTGGAAGTTTACCATCCTCTGCAATTTTCTGGAAGAGTTTGAGCAGGATAGGTGTTAGCTCTTCTCTAAATTTTTGGTAGAATTCAGGTGTGAAGCCGTCTGGACCTGGGCTTTTGTTGGCTGGAAGATTTTTGATTACAGTTTCAATTTCCGTGCTTGTGATGGGTCTGTTAAGATTTTCTATTTCTTCCTGATCGAGTTTTGGAAAGTTGTACTTTTCTAAGAATTTGTCCATTTCTTCCTCGTTGTCCATTTTATTGGCATATAATTGTTGATAGTAGTCTCTTATGATCCTTTGTATTTCTGTGTTGTCTGTTGTGATCTCTCCATTTTCATTTCTAATTTTATTGATTTGATTTTTCTCCCTTTGTTTCTTGATGAGTCTGGCTAATGGTTTGTCAATTTTATTTATCCTTTCAAAGAACCAGCTTTTGGTTTTGTTGATTTTTGCTATGGTCTCTTTTGTTTCTTTTGCATTTATTTCTGCTCTAATTTTTAAGATTTCTTTCCTTCTACTAACCCTGGGGTTCTTCATTTCTTCCTTTTCTAGTTGCTTTAGGTGTAGAGTTAGGTTATTTATTTGACTTTTTTCTTGTTTCTTGAGGTGTGCCTGTATTGCTATGAACTTTCCCCTTAGGACTGCTTTTACCGTGTCCCACAGGTTTTGGGTTGTTGTGTTTTCATTTTCATTCGTTTCTATGCAAATTTTGATTTCTTTTTTGATTTCTTCTGTGATTTGTTGGTTATTCAGCAGTGTGTTGTTTAGCCTCCATATGTTGGATTTTTTAATAGTTTTTCTCCTGTAATTGAGATCTAATCTTACTGCATTGTGGTCAGAAAAGATGCTTGGAATGATTTCTATTTTTTTGAATTTACCAAGGCTAGCTTTATGGCCCAGGATGTGATCTATCCTGGAGAAGGTTCCATGTGCACTTGAGAAGAAGGTGAAATTCATTGTTTTGGGATGAAATGTCCTATAGATATCAATTAGGTCTAACTGGTCTATTGTATCATTTAAAGTTTGTGTTTCCTTGTTAATTTTCTGTTTAGTTGATCTATCCATAGGTGTGAGTGGGGTATTAAAGTCTCCCACTATTATTGTGTTATTGTTAATTTCTTCTTTCATACTTGTTAGCATTTGTCTTACATACTGCGGTGCTCCCGTGTTGGGTGCATATATATTTATAATTGTTATATCTTCTTCTTGGATTGATCCTTTGATCATTATGTAGTGACCATCTTTGTCTCTTTTCACAGTCTTTGTTTTAAAGTCTATTTTATCTGATATGAGTATTGCTACTCCTGCTTTCTTTTGGTCCCTATTTGCATGGAAAATCTTTTTCCAGCCCTTCACTTTCAGTCTGTATGTGTCCCCTGTTTTGAGGTGGGTCTCTTGTAGACAACATATGCAGGGGTCTTGTTTTTGTATCCATTCAGCCAGTCTTTGTCTTTTGGTTGGGGCATTCAACCCATTTACGTTTAAGGTAATTACTGATAAGTATGACCCCGTTGCCATTTACTTTATTGTTTTGGGTTCGAATTTATACACAATTTTTGTGTTTCCTGTCTAGAGAATATCCTTTAGTATTTGTTGGAGAGCTGGTTTGGTGGTGCAGAATTCTCTCAGCTTTTGCTTGTCTGAAAAGCTTTTGATTTCTCCTTCATACTTGAATGAGATCCTTGCTGGGTACAATAATCTGGGCTGTAGGTTATTTTCTTTCATCATTTTAAGTATGTCTTGCCATTCCCTCCTGGCTTGAAGAGTTTCTATTGAAAGATCAGCTGTTATCCTTATGGGAATTCCCTTGTGTGTTATTTGTTGTTTTTCCCTTGCTGCTTTTAATATTTGTTCTTTGTGTTTGATCTTTGTTAATTTGATTACTATGTGTCTTGGGGTGTTTCGCCTTGGGTTTATCCTGTTTGGGACTCTCTGGGTTTCTTGGACTTGGGTGATTATTTCCTTCCCCATTTTAGGGAAGTTTTCAACTATTATCTCCTCAAGTATTTTCTCATGGTCTTTCTTTTTGTCTTCTTCTTCTGGGATCCCTATGATTCGAATGTTGTAGCGTTTAATATTGTCCTGGAGGTCTCTGAGATTGTCCTCATTTCTTTTAATTCGTTTTTCTTTTATCCTCTCTGATTCATTTATTTCTACCATTCTATCTTCTAATTCACTAATCCTATCTTCTGCCTCTGTTATTCTACTATTTGTTGCCTCCAGAGTGTTTTTAATTTCACTTATTGCATTATTCATTATATATTGACTCTTTTTTATTTCTTCTAAGTCCTTGTTAAACCTTTCTTGCATCTTCTCAATCCTTGCCTCCAGGCTATTTATCTGTGATTCCATTTTAATTTCAAGATTTTGGATCAATTTCACTATCATTATTCGGAATTCTTTATCAGGTAGATTCCCTATCTCTTCCTCTTTTGTTTGGTTTGGTGGGCATTTATCCTGTTCCTTTATCTGCTGGCTATTCCTCTGTCTCTTCATCTTGTTTAAATTGCTGAGTTTGGGGTGTCCTTTCTGTATTCTGGCAGTTTGTGGAGTTCTCTTTATTGTGGCGTTTCCTCGCTGTGTGTGGGTTTGTACAGGTGGCTTGTCAAGGTTTCCTGGTTAGGGAAGCTTGTGTCGATGTTCTGGTGGATGGAGCTGTATTTCTTCTCTCTGGAGTGTAATGAAATGTCCAGTAATGAGTTATGAGATGTCTATGGTTTTGGGGTGACTTTGGGCAGCCTGTATCTTGAAGCTCAGGGCTGTGTTCCTTTGTTGCTGGAGAATTTGCTTGTTATGTCTTTCCCTGGAACTTGTTGGCCCTTGTGTGGTGCTTGGTTTCAGTGTCGGTATGGAGGCGTTTGATGAGCTCCTGTCAATTAATGTTCCTTGGAGTCAGGAGTTCCCTGGAGTCAGGGTTTGGACTTAAGCCTCCTACTTCCAGTTATCGGTCTTAATTTTACAGTAGTTTCAAAACTTCTCCTTCTATACAGCACCACTGATAAAACATCTGCGTTAAAGATGAAAAGTTTCTCTACTGTGAGGGTCACTCAGAGAGGTTCACAGCGTTACATGGAGAAGAGAAGTGGGAGGAGGGAGTTAGAGGTGACCCAAATGAGATGAGGTGGAATCAATAGTGGAGAGAGTGGGCTATCCAGTAGTCACCTCCTTATGTGCACTCCACAACTGGACCACTCAGAGATGTTCACGGAGTTATACAGGGAAGAGAAGAAGGAGGCAGGAGACAGAGGTGGCCAGAAGGATAAAAGGGGGAAATGAAAAGGAGGGAGACAGATCCAGCCAGTAATCAGTTCCTTAAGTGTTCTCCACCGTCTGGAACACACAGAAATTCACAGAGTTGGGTAGAGTAGAGAGGGGTTAGGGAGGAGATACAGGTGACCTGGTGGAGAAAATGGAGAGTCCAAAGGGAGAGAGAGCAGTCAAGCCAGTAATCTCGTACACTAGTGAAAAATGGGTCCTGAAGATTGGGTTCTTAAAGGTACAAAATTGGTAACAAATACATAAAACAAAAATTAGAAATCTAGAGTAGAGTTTGGAATTTCAAAAATGCGATGTTAATGAAAAGAAGAAGGAAAAGAAAGAGAGAAAAAACGAACAAAGAAAAACAAACAAGGTCGTGAAAGTAATAAAGAAACTACAGGTACAAAATTGATAACTAATACCAAAAAGCAAAAATTAAAAATCTAGAGTAGAGTTTGGAATTTCAAAAATACAATGTTAAAAAAAAAAAAAAAGAAGAAGAAGAAGAAGAAAAATAAAGAGAGAAAACAAACAAACCAACAAAAACAATGTCGCAAAAATTATAAAGAAAATACAGGTACAAAATTGATATCAAATACCAAAAAGCATAAATTAAAAATCTTGAGTAGAGTTTGGAATTGCAGATATATGATGTTATATAAAAGAAGAAGAGAAAGAAACAGAGGAAAAAAAAAGTCACAGAAATTATGAAAAAAACTATAGGTACAAAATTGATAGCATATATCAAAAGGCTAAAATTATAAATCTAGAGTACAGTTTGGAATTTCAAAAATACAATGTTACAGAAAAGAAGAAAAAGAAAAAAGGAAAAAAAAAAAAAAAAACCACGGTCAAAAAATTATAAAATATATATATGAAGTTTGCTGAAGAAGAAAAAAAAAATAGGGTCTTTTTTTTTTTTTTTTTTTTTGCAAAGTAATAGTTATAAAAGTGAAAATTAAAGGACAATAGAGGACTTAAAAATTTTTTTTCTTTTTTAATTAAAAAAAAAAAAGAAAGAAAGATTGATCGTAAAAATAGTAAAAATATATCTAGGTCTTTCTCTGGTTTTGTTGTGAGTATTTTGGGTTCAGTTCATTTTTGGCAGTTCCTTAGTCCGACTTATATTTCTCAAGATCTATAGGCCCCTTCCTATGTAATCCGTAGTAACCACAGGGTTTTAATCAATGGCCTGTAGCTTCCAAGGCGTTTCCCTCTGTTACAGCTTCTTCTGTTTGCTGGTCTCTTCAGTGTCTGGTTCCCGCCCTGACACAAAGGGGATGGTTGAGGACACTATTTTTTTTTTTTTTTTTTTTTAATTTAGGCTCACTTGTTCAGCCGCGCTGTGGGGAGGGAGGGAGGGAGGGATGCTGCAAACAGATAACACTGGCGTGCTCTCGCAGTGCCTCAGCCACACTGGGTCTGCCCCCGCTCACGGCGTGTGTAGCCTCCGTGCCCACACTGCTCGGGCTCTAGGTTGTTCCGCAGGGAACAATCAGAGGCCGGCCCTGGGCTGAGCTCCCAGGTCCAAGCTGCTCAGGTTCAGGCACTCGGGTAGTCCTCAGAGGCGCAGACTCGGTTGGGCCTGCGTTTTGTGCTCTTCCCAGATCCAAGCAGCTCAGGTGATGTGTTTGGCGGGCGCCAATGCTGCGACTTATCGCCTCCCCGCCACTCGGTTATCTGGGTGTAAAACCGGCGCACCTTCTCAGGCAGATGTTGACCGTCCAGACCCCCAAGAAGTTTTAGTTAGCAAAGAAGCCTGCTTACAGTTTTATAGATAGTGTCTCTCTGGGGCTGCGATTGCCCCCTTCCAGCTCTGGCTGCCTGTCACCGGAGGGGGAAGGTCTGCAGCCGGCTATCTCTGCTCAATCCTTTGTTCCGTGCGCGGGCCTGGCGGTGTCTTAGGTTAGGGCTGGCTTTTCGCGTGGTAGATATCCCACAGTCTGGTTTGCTAGCCCAAATTATTTCGCTCAGATAGCGCTCAGGACATTCGGGCGGATTCTTACTCTAAGGGACACAGCCCGCGCCGCGCTTCCCTGCCCAGCCCCCGCTTGCTAATGCCGTGTGCTGGCGTCTGCGCTGCTTCTCCGCTGGGGGAGTTACCGTAGGGCTCACAATCCGCGATTTTTAATTGTTTATTTTTTTTCCCCTCCCTTTTATGTTGCCCTCTGTGCTTCCAAAGCTCGGCACAGATTCGGCAGTGAGAGGGTTTCCTGGTGTTTGGAAACTTCTCTCTTTTTAAGACTCCCTTCCCGGGACGGAACTCCGTCCCTCCCTCTTTTGTCTCTTTTTTTGTCTTTTATATTTTTTCCTACCTCCTTTCGAAGAGTTGGGCTCCTTTTCTGGGTGCCTGATGTCCTCTGCCGGCATTCAGAAGTTGTTTTGTGGAATTTACTCGACGTTTAAATGCTCTTTTGATGAATTTGTGGGGGAGAAAGTGTTCTCCCCGTCCTACTCCTCCGCCATCTTGGCTCCTCCTCCCTGTGCACAGTCTTGTTCTCAGCATACAGATGAATCAGAGAATCAGACATAGTCCACATCTTTAGGGATCTTATAGCCAGCAGAGGGAGGCAGACAAAGCTGCAGTTAGGGTACAAGGTAATAAATATGCAACGAGTACTATGGAAACAGAATGGTGGTCCTTTCCAGATTGGAAGATGTGTCTCCCAAGTCTTAGAAAATGGGCAGTGTCTTGGGGATAGGTGTTCTAGACTGAAAGAACAGTGTGTGCAGAGACTCAAAGGTAAGAGGAGAGCATGGCACTTCAGTAGTAGCTCCAGAGGACTGAAGTTTAGCATTGAGGGAGGGACAGAGGGGGCAAGGATAGGAACTGAAGCTGTGGAGAAGAGGGAGGAGCCAGATGAGGAGGAGTGAAGCTGTAGAGAAGAGGGAGGAACCAGATGAGGAGGAGGAGTCTAAAAGTTATAGGGAAACCACTGGAGAGATGTAACTAATGGAGTGAACTTCTCAGATAGGCTTTCTGGGGATGTTGCTCTGTCAGGAGCACGGAGGGTTAGGGGAGAGCAGTGAAACAGAAGGCCAGGCTTGGTAAGGAAGCTATTGTGATCCTCAGGACCTAAAACAAGGTAGGAGCAGTGGGAATGGAGAAGAGATGAGGAAGAAAGGATATGTGAGAAGGAGAAGCTATGGATGACTTCCAGTTTCCTGCCATGGGCATGTGGATGCATGCATGGTCCCTGCACGCCCATACAGGGAGTGCAGAAGGAGCAAGGTTGGGGGGTGGGGGGGGAAGGAAGGGTAATGAGAGGCTTTGGATGAATTGACTTGTTCATCAGGGACATCCAAATGGAGATGATCATTTTGCTGATTCTAACATAGGGGCCTGGGCACAGATAGGAGAGATTGAGGAGTTGTAAGTGAAGGAGTTGTGAGTTGAAACCAGTGACTTGAATGGAGTCATTTGGTAAATAGCATGAGCAGACAGAAGCCTGAGGAACCCCCACCTCTCTAGGCATGAGTGAGGCTGAATGAGAGGTGAGATGATGGGAATGCACTGGGAGGGTCATGTGGTGCCTTAGAAGCCAAAAGAGAAAACATTTCAAGAAAAATGTAGAGATTTGCAGTGCCCATGGCCTCATCAGTCACTCAGTTCAGTCGCTCAGTTGTGCCGACTCTTTGCGACCCCATGAATCACAGCACGCCAGGCCTCCCTGTCCATCACCAACTCCTGGAGTTCACCCAAACTCATGTGCATCGAGTCGGTGATGCCATCCAGCCATCTCATCCTCTGTCGTCCCCTTCTCCTCCTGCCCCTAATCCCTCCCAGCATCAGGGTCTTTTCCAATGAGTTAACTCTTCTCATGAGGTGGCCAAAGGATTGGAGTTTCAGCCTCAGCATCAGTCCTTCCAATGAATACCCAGGACTGATCTCCTTTAGGATGGACTGGTTGGATCTCCTTGCAGTCCAATGGCCTCATAGGTTAAAAAAAAAAAAAAAAGACAATCAGAAAAGATCCTGCAGATATGACAAACTGGAGCTTACTGGAGACCTGCAGTGAAAGCAGCTGGCCATAGGAGCAGAGAGAATATCACACATCATGAAGTAAATGGATGAAGCTTTGTCACATTGTCACATTTGTCACAAGGGACAGACTCCAGGAATCCTGGTCTTTTGATGCTGACTCTAGACAAAAGTATTAGGCACAACTGTCTACCTTGTTAAAGAGCAGCAAAAATACTTTATTGCCTATTTATTTGCACATAATGCCATGTTAAACAAAGGAAAGGGAGAATTAAGCACAGTTTATGCTTTCATGGAGCTCACATCCTCTAATGCATGAGTATCAAGATGCTAAAATTGGGTAAATCGACCAAAAATAATCTTCTTTTAATGGCTATTTCTGTAGTTGTGTTTCTACTGAATTTCCAATCACAAGATACTTTAAACACTGCCAGGGGAGACAGTTCTGTATTCTATTTGTAAATAACTGTAATCCAATCTTGATAATTTATGGTCGCGTTTAACCCTCACTTTCAGTAAGACCTTCCTCATATCTCATTTTAGTCTTTTCTTCCATATCTTCAGAGCTTTCTTGTCTCATTCTGACCTCAGTGGATAACAGATGGTCACCATCTTCCATATATCAATCCTTCCCATACTTGCAGATGGATAATAAATTTCCTTTCTGTTTGGAATTCCCAAGGCTAAATAACTCTAATAAAACCTTAAGAATTGATCTCACAGAATGCCAAGAGAATTAACTAGTTAACAGGCCCTGGCAGTGGGTAGACAGAGCAGGCTAGCACATAACAGAGGAAGTTTTTAATTTGGAAAGAGAAGTGTGAAAATTAGTATTACATCTTTCAGTGGGTTTTTATCTTCTCTTTTGATACTGCACCTGTGATTTTTCTCCCTCATTTGTGTGAATGAGCTCCCGAGAAATTTAGATTCAATGACTGATGAGATGCTACTCCTTCAAACATACTATGGTTCCACGTAGATGGTTTTTACTCCCTGTATCTTGGTTTGGAGGGATATTTGCACAGAGAACCTGACCTTCCATGTGGGGAAGAGGGAGGTCAAGAGCACTCTCTTAGCATTTTGCTGGTAGAGAGGGATACTTCTTTGGGCTGTTGCTGGTATGGTCTGCTCTCAACCGTTTGAGTCAGTCAAATCATCAGAGCTACAGTTAGTTGTAACCATGACGTAGTAGGTAAATCCTGCAGTACAAGAGATGCAAGAGACACGAGTTCAGTCTTTGGGTGGGGAAGATCCCCTGGAGAAGGAAATGATAGCCCACTCCAGTATTCTTGCTGGGATAATCTCATTGACAGAGGAGCCTGGCAGGCTGTAGTCCATGAGGTTGCAGAGTCGGACACAACTGAGCATGAGATTGTCTTGACTTGTAGGATAAAATAGGGGCCTTTCTGTATCATTGATCTGCTTAATAAAAAAGAAAGCTAATACAATAATTATATATATAATACTTTAAATCACCTATATTTCCATTTTTCTTCAGAAATATACTTAATCCCTTCTAATATCTTTTATTCATTCATTCATTTGTTATTTTTAATTGACATATAGTTGATTTATAATGTCATGTTAATTTCAGATGGACAGCACAGTTATGTATAAATATATATGCACATTCCTCTTCTGATTCTTTTCCCATATAGGTCATTGCAAAATATTGAGTAGCACTCCCTTTGCTATACAGGAAGTCCTTATTGGTTAACTGTTCAATGTGTGGTAGTGTGTATATATTAATTCCAATTTCCTGATTTCCCAACCACCTATACTTCAATTTTTAAAAAGTTAAAAACAAATAAATGAATAAAAGCAATGCATAGTGCTACTTAACTCTAAGTCAACTCAGGGATATACAATCTAAAATTATTAAAGAAAAGGTTCTTATCCCTAGGACCATAGATATTACAGTGACTAGAATTCTGCTTATGTTCAACACATGCATGGCCACCTATAGATGAGCTGTGATTTCAGAAGTTTGTTTGAAATACATTTACTTCTAAGTCACTCAAATTATGCAACATTGTGTGATCCCAAACATAAACATACCCCACCTCTAGGAAAGAAGAGTAACATTGCTTTCTCTATTTCCAGGTAGAAAATACAAGGCAAAGAAACAGATGGATAACTGTTAGCTTTGGGACATCATTTAGCTATTCTGCCTCTCTTCCCAAATCAGCCACTGGGCGACTCTGAACAGTTCCCTCATCCATTTTGAGGCTTGTTTGTCCCTAGCTACAAAACTCTTCAGTTTCTTTAGGGAATGTAAAGAGCATTATTAATTCAGAATGGTTTTACTTACTCTTCTCTCAAGTTATCAGAAATTCATTCCTACTTGTCCAGGAGGGGTTTGGGAGTGTATTGGGAAAAAAAGAGGAAGGATCCGCAGGTTTCATGCATAGATAATTTCAGGTTCATTGAAAACAGTCAATAAATAGTCGCTGGCTGGTTGGCTAGCTTTCTGTTTTAAACTTCTCAGCCCATTGTTACTTTATGATTCACTGGTTTTGGAGGTGTCTGCAAGATGTTAGTTTCTCCTGGTGACTCACTTATAGCTGACAGATCATCTTCCTATCGCCTGTACTTAGGAAAAGGAGTCTCATGAGGCAGTATTATAAATGTCTAGCAAAAAAAGAGAAAAAGGGCGTCAGGCTGTGTTCTAGAGAAACATACCTGATGAGGTATGCTCTTAAGAGTCCCTTGGACTACAAGGAGATCAAACCCGTCAATCCTAAAGGAAATCAGTCCTGAATATTCATTGGAAGGACTGATGCTGAAACGGAAACTCCAGTACTTTGGCCACCCAATGTGAAGAACTGACTCATTGGAAAAGACCCTGATGCTGGGAAATATTGAAGGCAGGAGGAGAAGGGAATGACAGAGGATGAGATGGTTGGATGGCATCATGGACTCGATGGACATGGGTTTGAGCAAACTCTGGGTGTTGGTGATGGACAGGGAGGCCTGGGGTGCTGCAGTCCATGGGGTCACAAAGAGTCGGACATGACTGAGCAACTGAACTGAACCTGATAAGGGGCCTGCATCATGACAAATGACTGGAGGGCCTCAGATCAACTGTGGCCTAGCTTTTGTATCCTTGATTAAAAGGAAATGAGGATACTTGCTTTCCCCCAGAATTTTCCTTTTATTGCATTCAGAGCTCACTCATTTTCCCCTGAGATTCCATATCTGTATCAGGGTACCTGCCAGTCTTCTCTGACTTCCCCAGTTGTCACCTCTGACCTGAGTCTGGAAAGGAGTTCTCCATTCTAACTGTGCGTGGGTTACCTGGTGAGACCACACCCAGCATTGCTCCCCAGAGATTGCCATTATTTGGCTCAGGATGGGGCCCTGGTGTCAGCATATTTTAAAAGTGCTCCAGGTGATTCTCATGTCTCCATGGTTGAGCACCACTGCTTTGCAGCAGAGACAGGTTTGGTTGTTTCCTGTTGACTCATCGAAATGAGAGAAATTGGAGAAAAAATAATATAGAATAAAAATGAGTTACTTCTTTTCATTCTCATCCAGACAGGCTAGGCTTTGAGTCCTGGATACCTGGGACTTCCTTTTGTCCTGAGGACTTTTATTTTCCAGAGTCTCTTCGAGGTGAAAATTGGAGTGGTCCTGATAGGGGATGGGTCCTGAGGCTTGGACAGGGGAGGCAAAGTTGCCAGACCTGGCAAAGCCTTGCTTTTGGAGGCTGGGGGAAAGAGCATGGCAGGGGCTTCATAGGAGCACCTCCAGCCCTGCCCATGTACTACCCAGGAGATGGTAAGATGATGGGACTCAAGATGCTGATCCTGAAGCATCAAGACTTGGGGACCACAGTCTCTAAGAAGGGCAAAGAACTACTGGATTCCTGCCAGCAAATGGACCACACAGGCTTGGAAAATGGGTATCTTGACAGCAATTTGATGGACCAAGGACCAGCTGCTTTGCTCCAAATTTTATGGACTGTATAAATCTCCTGAGATTGTTATATAGCTCTGGGGAAGGGAAAGTTTCCCTGAACATGACTGAGATTGAAATCATTGCAAGTTAAGATCTGGAGCCAGATGTTACTATATTTAGGAAAAAAGGCAATATGGCATTATTTTTCACGTGAGATATGGAGTAAATTCTAGTCTGTATAACAAAAAGAATCAAGCAATCAAATAGCCCTATTTCATATGCTTTTAATTTTATTGGGTTTTCATTAGATTTTGGCTTGGCTAAGATTTCTGAGGACTTTTGCTAATTCTGACATCACTTGCATTTTCTAAGCCTGTTCATAGAATGCAGTACACTCTGAAACTTAAAAAAAAAAAAAAATTCTTAGGTTCAGGCAGGATCTACGGCAGCAGTGTGATAGTGATGTAGTAAACAGAGTGCCTGAAGAACCGTGGACAGAGGCTCATAACGTTGTACAGGAGGCAGCAAACAGAGCCATCCCAAGGAAAAATAAATGCAAGAAGGCAAAGTAGTTGTCTGCATAGGCTCTACAAATAGCCGAGGAAAGAAGAGGAGCAAAAAGCAAGGGAGAAAGGGAAAGGTACACTCAACTAAATGCAAAGTTTCAGAGAATAGCAAGGAGGAGCAAGAAGACCTTCTTCAATGGACAATGTAAAGAAACAGAGGAAAACAGCAGAAGGGGAAAGACTAGAGATCTCAAGAAAATTGGAAATATCAAAGGAACATTTCGTCCAAAGATGGGTACAAACAAGGACAGAAATGGTAAAGACCTAATAGAAATAGAAGAGATCGAGAACAGATGGCAAGCATACACAGAGTAACTGTGCAAAAAACATCTTAATGACCCAGATAATCACAGTGATGTGGTCACTCACCCAGAACCAGACATTCTGAAGTGTGAAATCAAGTGGGTCTTAGGAAACATTGCTGCCAATAAAGCTAGTGGAGGTGATGGAATTCCAGCAGAGCTATTTAAAATCCTAAAAGGTGAGGCTATTAAAGTGTTGCACTCCATAGATCAGTGAATTTGGAAAACTGAGCAGTGGCCACAAGACTGGAAAAGGTCAATCTTCATCCCAGTTCCCAAGAAGGACAGTACTAAAGAATGCTCAAGCTACCAACTGTTGAATTCATCTCCCATACTAGTAAGGTTATGCTCAAAATTATGCATGCTAGGCTTCAGCAGTACATGAACTGCCAGATGTATAAGCTGGGTTTAGAAAAGACAAGGGAACCAGAGATCAAATTGCCAACATTCGCTGGATCATAGAGAAAGCAAGGGAATTCCAGAAAATCATCTACCTCTGTTTCATTGACTACACTAAAACCTTTGACTATGTGGATCATAACAAACTGTGGAAAACTCTTAGAGATGGGAATAGCAGACCACCTTACCTGTCTCCTGAGAAACCTGTATGCAGGTCAAGAAGCAACAGTTAGAACCTTGTGTGGAAAAACTGACTGGCTCAAAATTGAGAAAGGAGTATGACAACACCTTTTATTGTCACCCTATTTAACTTATAAGCAGAGCACATCATGCAAAATGCTGGGCTGCATGAGTTACAAGCTAGAATCAAGATTGCTGGGAGAAATATCAACAACTTCAGATATGCATATGATATCACTTTAATGGCAGAAAGTTAAGAGGAGGTAAAGAGCCTCTTGATGACGGTGAATGAAGAGAGTGAAAAAGCCAGCTTAAATCTCAACATTCAAAAAACTAAGAACCTGGCTTCTGGTCTAATCCGTGGTAGATAGAAGGGGAATAGAAGGAAGAGGTGACAGATATCCTCTTCTTGGGCTCTAAAGTCGCTGAGGATGATGGCTGCAGCCATGAAATTAGAAGACAGCTGCTTCTTGGCAGGAAAGCCATGACAAAACTAGACAGTGAATTAAAAAGTGTATTAAAAAGCAAAGACATCACTTTGCCGACAAAGATCCGTATAGTCAAGGCTATGGTTTTTCCAGTAGTCATGTACAGATGTGAGAGCTGGACCATAAAGAAGGTAGACCACCAAAGAATTGATGCTTTCAAACTGTGGTGCTGGAGAAGACTCTTGAAAGTCCCTTGGACTGCAAGGAGATCAAACCAGTCAATTTTAAAAGAAATCAACCTGAATATTCACTGGAAGGACTGGTGCTTAAGCTCCAGAACTTTGGCCATCTGATGCAAAGAACCAACTCATTGGAAAAGACCCTGATTCTTAGAAAGCTTGAGGGCAGGAGGAGAAGGGGGTGACAGAGGAGCAGATGGTTGGATGGCATAGCCAACTCAATGGACATGAATTTGAGCAAACTCTGGGAGTGAAAGGCAGGGAAGCCTGGCATGCTGCAGTCCATGGGGTCACAAAGAGTCTGACACAACTTGGCTACTGATCAACAGTATGGTAGTGAATGGCAGGGATGGGTTGTAGCCAAAAAGAATGACCCTGGGGCTTGAAGTTCTATTTGCACTTGATTAAGATAAAGAAACATTTGGGTGTTTATATATTATTTAGGAAAGAGGAAACTACTCCTTGAATTAAAATCTTCCAGCTATACCACTACCAGCCCTAGTACGGTGAGAAATTGAACAACAGCATGACAAGATGGGAGCGGTGTCAGTTATGAAATTACTGAACTGCTTTCTTCACCAGGAGGCCTTGGTACAGTAGGAAGGATGTGGGTTTGGAATCACACTGAACAAGATTTAAATCCCTACTCACTAACTCAGATGCATTTTTGTCTTCTCAGGACCTAGTAGTGCATGGCATATAATAGACATTAATGAATACTTCATAAATTAATGAATAATGGATGAACAAAAGCAATAACGTCTGACTCTAGGCCATTACTTACCACTTCTGAGCCTATGCCCAAGTGGCTCTGCCTGTACGATGTGCATACTGATGACTAACGTGATGAGGTTCTTGAAATGTTACAAAATATGAAGTTTTTAAACCTGCACTTGGTGGGTTCTCCTTGTATTTAATTTGCCTACTAGCACATACCTTTCCTCAGTGCTGTGTATTCACTGATTGGTGATAGCAAGTTCCTCACTGAATTGAAAGCATCAAGTATGAGAAATTTTTGCACACAGTAGTCACCTTTTAACCCCAGATTAGACTCTGAGAATGAAACACTGAGTTCTGCTCCAGGAGGATGTGTCCAGGTGAATCCCTGTTAATAGAAACAGGCTTGTCTTGGCTCTCATGAGTCCCCTGCTTTTTCGTGAAGTGTGTCTTATGATCCCGGACAATGTCTGGTTTTGGTGCTCTTGGTCCACAGCTGTTTACTCAGCTCTGACCATTCTGATCCACCCTTTCTCCCCACCTTCATGATTTTCATTTAACAAGCATATATGGCATGTTGGCCATATGGTTATTAATGTGGAATGTGAAAGTGTTAGCTGCTCAGTCATGTCTGACTCCGACCCCATGAACTGTAGCTCACCAGGCTCCTCTGTCTATGAAATTCTCCGGCCAAGAATACTAGAGTGGGTAGCCATGCCCTTCTCCGAGGGGTCTTCCCAACCCAAGGATCGAACCCAGGTTCCCCACATTGCAGGCAGATTCTTTACCATCTGAGCCACCAGGGAATACCATACAAACAAGATGCAGATGAGCAGGATATTATCCTTGCCTGCCGAGCAGAAAAAGATCTGGTAAGGGAGATTTTAACAAGAAATCCAAGAGTTACAATATGGAGGAGTCAGTTCTCTGATAGAAACACATACAGGAGTTCAATCAGGAGAGAGAAAATGTCAGGAAGGAGAGAGAAGTATCTCAACCATTCCTGTGTTCTTCTGTCTTACTCAGATTCCTCTGATTCTGAATTATATCATCTTATATCATTGTCTCTGCAAACCACTGCCACCTAAAGCCTAGTTGAGCTGATCTGTATGACCACATTGTCATCCACTTGGATTGGGGGCCCCAGGAGGGCAGACGCCTCACCTTTGTATATACCACTTCACCCCAGGCCATGAAACAGAATCCGGCGCAGCAGTAGGCACACAAGTAAGACTGAATGTAAGCTGGATGAAATGGATATTATTTTTTTTAAAGAAACTACCCCTGGACAGTTGATAGGGTTTTATGCACCATTAAATGATGAGAACACTTCTTTTGCCTTTAAGTGACCTAATTTCAAAGACTTTCCTTCTCAATGTCAGTCCATAAATTTCATTATAGTCTACTAACTTCATCAAGCATCTTTTTTGAGAGAGGAACAGTGTTCCCTAGCTATTAGATTGTGTATGAAAATTGCTAGATGCTTTGTTCTTGCTTTCAGATGCAACCTCTGTCAGTAAGTTGGTATGCACACAGAGTATATACTACATGTAGGGTATTTTAGTTCAGTGTGCTTTTTCTACAAATCTTAAAGGGGAAAATTTCAGAAAGTTCACCATCTGAGGCGCTACCTTATGCCAGTAGAGAGAAACTCAATGCTTAGTTTACATCTAAGAAACAGAAGCAGATGGTACTGTGGCCTACTCCCCCAAGCATAGGGATTGTTAGAAGATCTGATTTAAAATGGGTGAACTGCCACAGGTGAATTACATAGCCCAGGGAGGTGTTATACTTCAAGTCAGAAACCAAAGATCCCAGAATCAATGGCAAAATTAAAGGAAACTGACTTAAAGACTAGATCTAATGTAAAAATGTAGGTCTCACTGCACAGTTCATCAGGGTCTCCCAGTAGTGTCCTTGGTAGAGTCAGAATTGGATACTCTTTGTCCCTTTCTAGGGTTTCAAGAAGCTCATGGTTTCTCAAGATGAAGGTGGCTTGCAAATGCATCAGCAGTTATAATACAAACATGGGAAATTAAAAAGTGTGCTGTTTAAACTCCCTATTTATTTTTTTAAAGCTTAAAATTTTTTTTATTTTATATTGTAGTATAATTGATTTACAATATTTTGATGGTTTCAGGTGTACAACAAAGTGATTTAGCTACATCTGTACATATATCTCCAGTACTCTTGCCTGGAAAATCCCATGGATGGAGGAGTCTGGTGGGCTGCAGTCCATGGGGTCACTAAGAGTCAGACACGACTGAGCGACTTCACTTTCACTTTTCACTTTTGTGCATTGGAGAAGGCACTGGCAACCCACTCCAGTGTTCTTGCCTGGAGAATTCCAGGGACGGCGGAGCCTGGTGGGCTGCCGTCTATGGGGTCGCACAGAGTCGGACACGACTGAAGCGACTTAGCAGCAGCAGCAGTACATATATCTATTCTTTTTCAGATTCTTTTTCATTATAGGTTATTACAGGATATTGAGTGCTACACAGTAGGTCCTTATTGATTATCTATTTTGCCTAGAAAATCCCATCGACGGAGGAGCCTGGTAGGCTGCAGTCCATGGGGTCGCGAAGAGTCGGACATGACTGAGCGAATTCACTTTCACTTTTCACTTTCATGCATTGGAGAAGCAAATGGCAACCCACTCCAGTGTTCTTGCCTGGAGAATCCCAGGGACGGGGGAGCCTGGTGGGCTGCTGTCTGTGGGGTCACACAGAGTCGGACACAACTGAAGCAAATTAGCAGCAGCAGCAACTCTAATCTTAGTTCTTTGTAGGTTTTTTTTTTTTTTAGCTTTATTATGGAAAATTTTAAACATACAGAAGTAGAGAAAATAGTATAAGAAATCTCATGAACCCATTGCCTATCTTCCAGCTATTTTTAACTCATGGCCAATATTTTTTGTGCCCTTTCCATGTCTCCTTGCCACTTATTATTAGGATATACTCAGGCATTATATCAGAGAAGGAAATGGCAACCCACTCCAGTACTCTTGCCTAGAGAATTCCGTGGACAGAGCAGCCTGGTGGGCTGCTGTACATGGGATCGCCCAGAGTCAGACACGACTGAAGCGACTTAGCATGCATGCATGCATTGGAGAAGGAAATGGCAACCCACTCCAGTATTCTTGCCTGGAGAATCCTAGGGACAGGGGAGCCTGGTGGGCTGCCATCTATGGGGTCGCACAGAGTCGGACACAACTGAAGCAATTTAGCAGCAGCAGCAGCAGCAGCAGTGGGTGTATGTTAATCCCAATCTCCTAATTTATCCCTTCCCCTCTTTCCTCTTTGGTAACTGTAAATTTGTTTTCTAAGTTTGTGAGTCTGTTTCTGTTTTGTAAATAAGTTCATTTGTATCATTTGAGCGGGGGAGGGGGGGATTCCACACATAAGTGGTAGCATATGATATTTATCTTTTTCTCTCTGACTTAAGATAATTTCTAGGTCCATCCATATTGCTGCAAATGGCAAGATTTCATTCTTTTATGGCTAATATTCCATTCTGTGTGTATATACACACACACACAGACACCCACAAATATCTATATGTATGTATGTATACACATGCCATATCTTCTATATCCATTCCTCTGTCGGTGGACATTTAAGTTGCTTCCATGTCTTGGCTATTGTATCAGTGCCATAGTGAACTAGGGGCGAACGTATAGTTTCAAATATGGTTTTCTCTGGACACCTCATGCGAAGAGCTGCCTCATTGGAAAAGACCCTGATGCTGGGAGGGATTGGGGGCAGGAGGAGAAGGGGACAACAGAGGATGAGGTGGCTGGATAGCAACACCGACTCGATGGATGTGAGTCTGAGTGAACTCCGGGAGTTGGTGATGGACAGGGAGGCCTGGCATGCTGTGATGCATGGGGTCGCAAAGAGTCGGACACGACTGAGTGACTGAACTGAACTGAACTCAACTGGATATATGCTCAGGAGTGGGATTGCAGAGTCATATGATAATTCTATTTTTAGTTTTTTAAGGACCCTTCCTACTGTTCTCTATGGTGGCTGCACCAATTTACATACCCATCTTTTTCAAATTAGGTTCAGAGCAATGTTAGATCCACAGACCTACCTTTCCCTGTCATGACTATTATCAACCCTTGCTCCCTCTTATACATCAAACATCATGATTGCTTTAGTAGTCTAGCTTTTTCTGCTCACTGTTTACCCCGGCTGATGTGTCTGAAGAAGAAAGAAACCAAAGGGGTATGTGTATGCTCCTGGGTATGGTCACTCACTTGCTTTGGGGGAGAATATTCAAAATATCAAGTTATGTACAATTTTATTGGGGAAAAAAAAAAAGCAAACCTTCCTGTGGAGCCTGAAATTGCCTGGTACCAACTCGATCTTTATTTTTCTACCCTGTGAGGATCGGAAATTTAAATACATTGAGCATTATTTCTTGGAGAAGATGTTACGGGTCACTGCATTCTTCCATGTCGGCTAGCAGCCTAGTGTACCTGACAGGGAGTGAACTGCGCATGGGAACCCTAGTGCCTGCAGATCTCCCTAATCAACTCAGGGAAGGCTTTCTCCCTTTGCCTTCTTCTCTGCAAGTTCCAAAAGGACCAAGCCATGGGGGAGGCTGCGGCAACTGTATCATCAGACTTCAAATTCAGTCTTCTTGGCAGTGGGAAAAGTTATCAAGAGAAAACAGGACACTCTTTCCAGGTCCCTGCCTGCAGGCTGTGGGTTGCTTCTTTTGTTTGTCAGCCTTTAACATAAACCCTTAATCCCAGACGAGTCTGAGGAATGATTGTACAATTCCTGCAAAGGAATAAACCACTAGTCTTTTTCTCGGGGCTGAGTACCTATCTTGTGGGGTTTCCCAGATGGCTGAATGGTAAAAAGAAGCCACCTGCCAACACAGAAGACTCAGGAGATGCAGGTTTAGTCCCTGGGTTGGGAAGATCCCCTGGAGAAGGAAATGGCAGCCCACTCCAGTATTCCTGCCTGGATAATCCCATGGACAGAGGAGCCTGACAGGCTACAGTCTGTGGGGTCGCAGAGAGTCAGAGAAGACAGAGTGGCTGAGCACATACTCATGTACCTTGTACCAGGCACTGTTGTGCACACACTGGAGATACAGTGGTGCCAAAACACTATCAATGGAGGTTACGTTCTAATGAGGAGGGAATAGATAAGAAACAAACAAGTACATGTTCTTAGGTGGTAAGTGCTAGTGGGGAAGGAAGGCAGATGAAGCAAGATGGAAAGTGCGGAGTGGGAATGGGGGTGTAATTTTATAGAGGGAGGGCCTCTCTGATAAACTGACACTGAGCAGACACCTAAGGGAAGTGAGGAAGGAGCCCTGCGGGGAACTGGAGAGGAGCATCCTTGGCAAAGAAAGAGCCAGGGCAAAGGATGGGAGGGTGGAGCATGCTTCAAAAATCTAAGCTCCTAGAACCAGGCCAGTACAGCTGAGACTAAGCAAGCAAAAGAAGAGAGATCACAGGCAAGTGGGGCTGTTTTTAGGACCACAGTAAGAATCCTGCCATTTTGCTGAGTAAGACAGAAAGCCACTGAAGAGTTTTGAGTAGTGGGGAGATAGGATCTCAGTAAAAACCTTCCTCTAGCTAGTGTGTAGGGAAGAGAGATGAGGGGGAAATAAGTTCAGAGGTGCTTGCAGTAATCATGTCAAGAGGTGATGGTGTGACCAGGTGGTGTGGTGAGGAGGATGCAAGCTGGTCCAGTCACATAGATTTTGAAGATAGATTTGGTAGGATTTGTTGCTGGTGTGGAAGTGAGGTGAGAAAAAAGGGAATTAATTCAAGATTTTTCTTTTGCCTGAGTGCCTGAAGAATGGAGTTGCCATGTCCTGAGATAGACCATCAGGAGGAACATACAAGGGACATGATTATGAGTTGAACCTGTTAAGCAATTGGAGATAAAAGAAGTTTAAGCAGGTTATACAAATTTGAGAGTCATTAAGTATTAATGACTGGAGCTTCCTTGGCAGCTTCAGTGTTAAAGAACCCGCCTGCCAATGCAATACACCAGGGTTTGATCCCTGGGTCAGGAGGATCCCCTGGAGAAGGAAATGGCTACCCACTCTAGTATTTCTTGCCTGGAAAATCCCATGGACAGAGGAGCCTGGCAGGCTACATACAGTCTATGGGCTTGCATAGTGTTTAGACACAACTTAGTGACTAAACAACAACAATATTAATGACTACACGTGATTTTTAAAGCCATGAAACCAAATGATATCACCAGAGAGGAGAGTTCAGGTAAGGAAAAGAACTCTGAAGAATAATGTGGGGGCACAGCTCCCACATTACAGAGGAGAAGATGGGGCGTGGCCAACCAAGGAACCTGAGGAGGAGATGCTCTCAAATAGGCGCAACATGCAAGAGAAAGTCTACCCTATGAGCCAAATGATGACTGTATTTTACAAAGGAAGGAATTATCAACTCTATCAATTTTGTCTCTTGGATCCTGGCATTTCCATTTTATTGCATTGTGCAACAAGCAATGAGTAGTAAGGAACCAGAGATAGTAGCTTAATAATTTTTAAAATGGGATTAAGAATATCTGTAGGTCTCATTGAGCCATTGTAGAAGTGAACAGGATATTACAGAGCCTTATATAACATTCCAACTGTTTCCATGTTGACATTCTAGACTATACAAGGAAGGAAATGCAGAAATATCTTCATGATGCAATTTTTAATATGTAAGTATTTTGTTAATATTACTAGTTTTCAATGTATATGGTTCTTTCATTAAATTCACAAGTATCTGTGCTTTCCTACTCAGTGCCAGACACTGAGGATTCACAGGGAAATGAGAGGTTCCTGCCCCTGAGGAGCTTAGAATCTGAGGAAGCAAATAGTTAAAATGATTGATACCTAGGGCACAGTAGACCGCCAGTACTGTTAATCCTTATGAAACAGTCTGTAGATGGTCCTGTCATCCCAATAACCCACTTATTTTTCATTTAAGAGATGCTTTTGGGTAAAGCCTTGGAATAAGCTCTCTCACCCATGTCTGTATATATATTTAGCAGGTAGCTCTAACTGTATCAGTTCCCAAAATAGTGCCTGCTGTTCAAGAAGAGTGGCGAGGCCACATATTCCTTTTTAAAGCAATAAATGGTTATGGATTGTCCTCTGCAGTCCTGTCTGCACTTAAAGGTAGACCATGCAATCTGCTGGACTGCGCCCTGTCCCACGTGCCCCCGCTCACGAGCTGCTCAGCACCAGTGATGTGCACAGCTAACTATAGGGCTGTCGTCAACTGCCTAATGCTCGACCTTAAATAGGGCTCTCAGCCATTTTGTTTTGTCCCAAAGAGTCCTCTACAAATGACCCAGAGAGAAGAGAGGGAGCCAGGGTGCCCCCGTCCATCAACTCCAAGATGGCAAACACAGACCTTCTCTGGACCTGGTGCTGGGAGTCAGGGTGTAAGAAAGAAGCAGCAGGAATAGAACAGGCAAGCTCCATTCATTTTCAAGTTCAAAGTTCTCTAGCGGGGTATGGGAAGAACGTTGTCAGAGGCAACCTGTGATAATAGGACATCTCAGCCAAGAGAGCCAAAGTCTGTATATTCTTGTTCAGGGACAATCACTCAGCACCACCCAGGCTGGAGCTATGACAGGAATAACCAGCGCTTGTGAACCACATGGCTTGAGGGGATGCTGATATACGATATACCTTGGATTTTAATCATCCCCACCCCCCTGCACTGCTACAAGTTTAGGGATGATGTTCACTCCTTCCATTGTTATAGTCATGGGACACTGAGAAATGTGATTTTATTTGATTTTAAGGTCTCTGGCTGTTCTCTCTGGCATCATGCTCTCTGGTTTGGTTACTTTTTGAAGTTGGATCACCATGTGAGAGGGCCAGGATATATTTATTTTTATCAACACCATCACCATGGGCCTTAGAATCAGGAAGACATATTTCAAATCTATTGCTAAGGTCAGTCTCTTGGAGTCAAGAGCTGTTTTGGCATCATGATCAGGAGGACAGGCTCCTGATTCATGTAATCCCAGGTTCAAGGTTGGAAACTGTTACTTACATGTGGTGTGGTGCTAGGCAAGTTAATTAAGCTCTCTATGCTTCAGCCTCTCTATCTATGAATAGAGAGAATATTAGGGAAGTTGTAAGGACTAAACTGAGGTGCTGGAACATGATGACACATAGTGACTGTTCATTAAATGTTTATTCATTAAAATTAGCTAAATCCTCAGAGCTTTGGTTTCCTCATTCTTAGAATGGTTGTGTTGTTATGAGTGTTACATCATCTAGGAGGGGAGGCTAGATTTCAGCAGAGTGTCTGGTATAGAATGAATGGTTATTATTATCAGCAATAATAATTAAGCGACAGAAACTAAGAAATTTTGAAATGGGCTCCAAAGCCTCATTATGGCTTCTTCCCCATTCCTTCTTTATGTCAATATCTATTCTCTTTTTATAACTTTACTCAGTTCTGACTTATCAGTGAAGCAGTGACCCCTTCTACAAAAACCATTGTTCCATGAGAGTAATCTCTTCTTTTAATCAGATTTTGTATTCCAATCAGCCAATATGATTTTACCAAACACATTACATTCCCAGCTTGGATGGGGAAGCTGTTTTCTGCTCTAACAGAGTTTGTAATTAACTGGGGTTGCAAGGTGGAAACACGGCCACTTAATAAGTTACAATTGGGTGCATGATGTGTTTAAAGCACCATGCTTGTGAGTATCCCAATAGGTGTAAAGGTGAACCAGATGGGGACCCTGCCTTCAAGGGGTAAATGGCCAACTGAGAGAAGTTGGGAAAGAGAATATGGATAGTCTGTCCAGACTGGATACCAGGCTCCACCCCTTGCCACCAGGAGACCTTAGGCAAGTTACTTAACTGCTCTGCACAGGGGCTTCTCATCTGTCACATGGAGATTACAATAGTACCTACATCACAGCATTGACATGAAGTTTAAATGGGTTATTGTCCATAAGACACAGTGCCTGTTACACAGTCAGAGATCAGCAAATGTGAGCCATTTCCAAATATATAACTGGGGATACGGCATATTGTGAATAATCATTATGCAAGAGGACAGTAATAATTGCTATGGAAGTTTGGCAGGAGAGGCATAGTGACCTGGACTTCATAAAGAATATAGTATTTAAGCTGAGCTTGGGAGGCCAGCAAATCTGTGATCACAGGAAAACAGGGCAAATCAAGGCATAGAGGTAGAGATAGCAAAGACGTCTGTAGGGAAGAAGTTGGAACGTGGAGGTCCTTATATATTGGTTTAAGAAATTTATATTTGTTTTGTGGACAGTGTAGAGTCATTGTGGATTTTCAGCAGGAAAATGATGAAGTCAGGGCTGTGCCTCCAGTAAAAGACCAAAGGAAGACTGCTTTGGGTATTGTTATAGCCTTGTTCTGAGCTCTAGAGATCCAGTGTCTGCTTCCTCTGGTCCATATATTGCAGAAGAGGGGAGAGAGAAGACTCAGATAGGAGGTGATGGTGTTTGAGCCTGGGCTGCAGAGGGGTTGGATATGTCATTGACAAATACAGGAATCATAATAAAAAGATGAATACATGGAAAAGGAAGCCTTTTGATACAATGGAACATATTGGTTTGAGGTGTTGAGAAGTCCATGGATCAATAGGTGGAGATTTGGAACTATAGAATGCCATCAGGTTGGAGGTGTGTGTGAGTGTGTGTGCTAAGTTGCTTCAATTGTGTCTGACTCTTTACAACCCTATGGACTGTAGCCCACCAGGCTCCACTGTCCATGGGATTCTGCAGGCAAGGATACTGGATACTGGGTTGCTATGCCCTTGTCCAGGGGATCTTCCCAACCCAGGGATCAAACCCTCATCTCTTATGTCTCCTGCATTGGCAAGCAGGTTCTTTACCACTAGATCTACTGGAGGTACAGATGGCATAATGACTCTCAGAATAAACCTGGAAGCCTGAAGAATGAGTGAGATTTCTAAGGGAAAATGACAAAGGCCCATCCTTGAGTGATCCCTATATTTAGGGGTGGCAGGAGAAAGAGAACATGGGAAGGATCCATTGGAAAGGGAGGAGAACTAGGAGAATATGGAGTTGAATGAAGGAAGGAGGGATTTCAAGAGTTGAACGAAGGAAGGAGGGATTTCAAGGAGGAGCATTCCATGAACTCTGAGCAAGACTTATTTGAGAGATGGGAGGCAATAGGAATGAAGGAAGATAAGACGAGAGGTGGAGGGGAGAACTCAGTGGTGGAGACATTTTCAAAGCCAGGCAGAGACCTTTTGACTTATTTGGTAGAAGAAGGAAAACCTTCTGTGGTCTTATGCAGATTATTTCCTGGGGTCCCAGGAGATTCATAACACCCACCCAAGGACAGAGGTTGGGTCTGAAAGGTCTTACTGTTTCTGATTATTATGCCCTCCAAACTAGTGCTTTCTTCCCTTTAGTTTGCCTCTCTTTCTATTATAGATGGAAGCTATTATTATTTGATATTGACTGAGTTAAGTCTGCTATAAGTCCTATGAAAAAGGAAAAAATTTATGATTGTGTTTCAGTGAAGCAAGGTTCAAACAAGTTGAGAATGTTACCAAAAATAACCCTCATAAATTTATTTATTGTTTGTTTTGATTTTTATTGGAGTATGGTTGCTTTATACTGCTGTGTCAGTTTCTGCAGTACAGCAACATGAATCAGCTGTACTGATTCATATATATTCATGTACACATATATCCCCTCTGAAAGGAATTTCCTTCCCATTTAGGTCACTGCAGAGCATCGAGTAGAGTTCTCTATGCCATATAGTTAGGTTCTCATTAGGTGTCTATTTTGTACATAGTATCAACAGTATGTATATATGTCAATCCTGATCTCCTAATTCATCCCACTCCCCTTTTCCCCCTTGATATCCATATGTTTGTTCCCTATGTCTTGATTTCTACTTTGTAAATCATCTATACCATTTTTCTAGATTCTACTTATATGATTTAGTACACAATATTTTTAAAACTCCCCACACTTCAAAGTTGTGGTGTTTTATCTTTCCAAAAAATCAATCATTTTCTTCGCTCAGGTGGAGAAAATAATGATGATGGCAGTGTGCCCTCTTGGAACTGGCCAATTTGCTGAGGGGGAAAGCAAGAATAGTGCAATGAGAAAGCAAGAGAGAGAGAAGAATGCATCTGTAGAGTAAAAGCCCAGTTTTGGATTTTAGAACTGGATTCATTCTAGGTCATGACAAGGAAGTTTCATTAGAGTGTGTTACCAAAACAGAGGGGCAATCATTAGGTCAAGGTATTCATTTCGAATTTGGAAAACTCAGCAGTGGCCACAGGACTGAAAAAGGTCAGTTTTCATTCCAATCCCAAAGAAAGGCAATGCCAAAGAATGCTCAAACTACTGCATAATTGCACTCATCTCACACGCTAGTACAGTAATGCTCAAAATTCTCCAAGCCAGGCTTCAGCAATATGTGAACTGTGAACTTCCTGATGTTCAAGCTGGTTTTAGAAAAGGCAGAGGAACCAGAGATCAAATTGCCAACATCCACTGGATCATGAGAAAAGCAAGAGAGTTCCAGAAAAACATCTATTTCTGCTTTATTGACTATGCCAAAGCCTTTGACTGTGTGGATCACAATAAACTGGAAAATTCTGAAAGAGATGGGAATACCAGACCACCTGACCTGCCTCTTGAGAAACCTATATGCAGGTCAGGAAGCAACAGTTAGAACTGGACATGGAACAACAGACAGTTTCCAAATAGGAAAAGCAGTATGTCAAGGCTGTATACTGTCACCCTGCTTATTTAACTTACATGCAGAGTACATCATGAGAAACATTGGGCTGGAGGAAGCACAAGCTGGAATTAATATTGCTGGGAAAATATCAATAACCTCAGATATGCAGATGACACCACCCTTATGGCAGAAAATGAAGAAGAACTAAAAAGCCTCCTGATGAAAGTGAAAGAGGAGAGTGAAAAAGTTGGCTTAAAGCTCAACTTTCAGAAAACAAAGATCATGGCATCTGGTCCCATCACTTCATGGCAAATAGAAAGGGAAACAGTGGCAGGCTTTATTTTTTGGGACTCCAAAATCACTGCAGATGGTGACTGCAGCCATGAAATTAAAAGACTCTTACTCCTTGGAAGAAAAGTTATGACCATCCTAGACAGCATATTCGGAGAAGGCAATGGCACCCCACTCCAGTACTCTTGCCTGGAAAATCCCATGGACGGAGGAGCCTGGAAGGCTGCAGTCTATGGGGTCACTGAGGGTCGGACACCACTGAGCGACTTCACTTTCACTTTTCACTTTCATGCATTGGAGAAGGAAATGGCAACCCACTCCAGTGTTCTTGCCTGGAGAATCCCAGGGACGGGGGAGCCTGGTGGGCTGCCGTCTATGGGGTCGCACAGAGTCAGACACGACTGAAGCGACTTAGTAGTAGTAGTAGTAGACAGCATATTAAAAGGCAGAGATATTACTTTGCCAACAAAGGTCTGTCTAGTCAAGGCTATGGTTTTCCCAGTAGTCATGTACGGATGTGAGAGTTGACTATAAAGAAAGCTGAGCATTGAAGAATCGATGCTCTTGAGCTATGGTGTTGGAGAAGACTCTTGAGAGGCCCTTGGACTGCAAGGAGATCCAACCATTCCATGTTAAAGGAGATCAGTCCTGGTTGTTCACTGGAAGGACCAATGTTGAAGCTGAAACTCCAATCCTTTGGCCACCTGATGCAACCTGACTCATTTGAAAAGACCCTGATGCTGGGAAAGATTGAAGGCAGGAGGAGAAGGGGACGACAGAGGGTGAGATGGTTCAATGGCATCACCAACTCAATGGACATGAGTTTGAGTAAACTCCGGGAGTTGGTGATGGATATGGAGGCCTGGGATGCTGCAGTCCATGGGGTTGCAAGGAGTTGGACACGACTGGGCAACTGAACTAAACTGATTCATTTTGAATAGATTGTCCACAAGAACCTTGAAATTACTTGAGATGATGATTAAAGCAGAGTGGAGAAAGGCTGTGGGCTGGCCTGTCAGGTGTCAGCTCCATTATTACAATATTAACATATCACCTCTTACAAAACCTGGTGTACTTCATGATACCCTGGAAGAATTCTTTGCCCTTGGAAGGCACTCAATAAATGTAAGTTGAATTCACACAAAAATGTTTATCAAATTCCCCAATTGTCATTAAGAGTCAGATAAAGGATGGGAGAAGTAACTAGTCTGTTGATAGATTGCCAAAGAAGATGTGGAGATTGGCTATCATGTGTCTCAAAATAGAAGATTTTTGGCACCTGAGTTGAAGAGTAATCATCTGAGTTGGCACTGAGGATTGTGAGGGGAGCTAGAGTTTCTGGAAGAAAAGATAACAAAAGTGGGAGAATTTGCAGCCTTCAGTTAACGGGGCTTCCTCAGAAATAGCGTTATCTGGAAATTCCCAGATTTGCTTTAAAGCAAAGGGATAAAGGAAGAGAGATAGCAAGAGGGGAGAAAGCATACATCAGTATAGGGATGAGTAAACTAAATAGAGTTGGTAATGGCCTAGAAGGGGTTGTGTTCTGTGTTCCACTAGGGAGTGAGAGAATTAATGAAATGAGTTAAATTAACTCATCTCATGATTCCAAATGGTGCAAAGATCTCCGCGTCAAGCACTCTTTGGCTCCAGATGTCTGTCTGTTGAAGGTTTGTGGTGCTAATAGCTGCTGTCTGGAGGGAAGGCAGGTACAGGCTGCCATGCCAGGTGGTGTCTACAGCCAGGTCAGTCCAAGCTGTACAGTTCCAGGCAGCAGGTGGAAAAAAGTGAACGTGTTTGGAGAAGGGTAAGTTGGCCCAGAGCCGCACAGTCACGTGTATCCCCCAGAGTGCTGACTTGGACAGTGCCTGTATGTGAGTGCTCTTCAGGAAGTCGTTACTGAGCCAGGCAATTCCTCTATTTCATGAGTTGATTGGTAGCCTAGGTTATGAGGATGTGAATTACAGCACAGGTCAATTTCAGAAGACAAATAGATCCCTGAGGCAGCTAGTGCAAGATGGTTTGGGCACTTTAGGGTGGGAAGAACATGGGAAAGGTGATTATGGAAAGAGATTCTCTAAGACACATATTATAAAGAAAACTTTGTTGACTTTCCCTTTGTGAGAAATCTGGTCCATAGATCCAGTTCTGTGATTTCCAAATGCCTGTTTCCACTGGTGAATGGTACGTGGGTAGGAGATACTTAAAGTATTTCTCAACGGGGGGTCTTCTTGGCATTTTGGATGGAAAAATTATGTGTTTTGAAGACTGCCTCTTGCAGTACAGACCTTTGAACTGCAACGCCCATTTCGTGGCACCTTTCTGAAGTTTTGACAGCTCAGAATCCTCCCCCATTCCCTGTGCCCCCCAGGGGGATGGTATTGGGCCTGGGATCTGGGGGATACTCTGCCTGGGGAAAAACTTCATTTTTTTCAGAGATCCCCCTGAGCCCACATTTCGAGAGAAGTGATATTCTGGAGTTTTCTTCTGTCTCAACTCAAATGAAGACTGAATTCTGAAGCAGAGGCTTGAATTTATTACTGACTCAATTTAGTGATGAACAGTGACATTTCAGGGCTAGTGAAAGGATGGAGCCTTTTTTATTCCCTCAATGTTCACCTCATATGTCTGTGATTTGTGATGTCTAAAATTTCCCTGTCGCCCCTGGCCAATCCCTGGGCATTGCAGACCTCTTTGTGGGGGTTGGTCCTACTGAATCTCTTCATGTTCCCACCACACATAGGATTTCATTTTTCTATGTGACTAGATCTGTTGTAGGCACAGTGGAGGAAAAAGCATGTCTATTTAGTGTGCCTTTCCAGTACTGTAGGATAGGATTGACACTAAGACAAGGGGATCTGGGACTGAGATGGGAAACAGGAGAGCAAGCGCTGAGAAGAAGCACTTCCACCTGGCGTGCCTCTGGTTCCCCCTTTAATTCAACCATGCCTGGAAGTCTTCTTTGATGTTTGAAACCCGAGGTCAAGTGGCGGTGGAGAGAGAGCATGTGGACTGACAGTTTGGAGGAGCAAGGATGGAGGGATGGGGAAGGAAGAGGTTTGCCGCTCATCATCAGGCAGGGTTGTGCCGGGGGTGATCATGTTCCTGTAAATGGAGGTCAGCCTCATTTCTGGACCATCAAGCAGAGGAATGCCACTCAAACAAGGTGTCTGCAACTGGAGGAGGACTGCTTTTGAGGCTGCCGCCTAGGAGGAAGGTCCTCTCCTTGGCTCTTCTATTTGACCACTCCTCCTTCCAGCCTGGATCCTCAAGGCTTCTCTCAGTCTTCCTTTCCTTTTAATCTTCCTTAGATGCATATCTAAAATGCATCTCCTTTCCCATATAGATTATTACAGAGTATTGAGTAGAGTTCCCTGTGCTATATATGTTTGTATTTATCTGAATCACTTTGCTGTGCACCTGAAACTAACACCACATTCTCAGTCAGCTATAACTCAATATAAAAGATAATTTAAAATTAAAGGCATCTGCTGGTACCCTCCACAGCCTCCTCTGTCATCTCTGGCGAATGCGTTTCACTGCATATATCCCTCTCCTCCAACAAAACATGTCTCTTTCCAGCCTGTCATAGAATGGACCTTCCCTCCACAGATCCTGCCTCCCTCTGATCTCTGCTGCCATCTCAGTTTCCCTCATTGTTTAATTGTTTATTTGGAGAAATTGCTTAGGTTTAGTTTGAGGTTCCCTCAAGGGTTGAAATCCTCTGCTTACCTAGATGGTGTGCAGTTTGTACATTTCAGAAGTGAGGCTCACTCTGTGAACTTAAGTAGTACCTCTCTTCCAAGACCTTGCTACCCCACTCCCCAGAGATGAGTAGAATCCTGACTCAGGGGAGAAGCTCAGGTATGCCATGCGAGGAACAAACTCTCCTTTATCTAATATTCAAAGGCATGTGCCCTTCAGCGGACCTGATGAAGATGCAGCAGGGTGCCCTAGGGGCTTGGCTCTGCATTGGGAGGTAGTCCCTTGGTCCTCACATGGGTCTCTGTTCCCCTGGCAGGAAGATGAAGTGGTCCTCCAGTGCATCGCCAACATTCACAAGGAGCAAAGGAAGTTCTGCCTGGCAGCCGAGGGACTTGGGAATCGCCTGTGCTTCTTGGAACCCACTTCAGAAGCCAAGGTGAGATTGACCGTCTGCTCTGCACCTTCCCTCTTGGCCTCCCAAGCAGTCGTCCGGGGATGGGACTGCTGGGAAGTGATGATGAGGGTGAGGAGGGTGGTGAGGAAGAAATTCGAAAGATATACTTATTTTTGAAATGGGAAGCAGATCCCATAACTCTCCCCAGCTTAGAAAGTTATACAGTGGAAGCCCAGAGGAATGCAAAGAATTAATAGTACCTATCTTTAAGTGTTCAGCAGCACATGGGGGAGACGCCTTGGGGTCACTGTCAGTCTTCAGGGAGAAGATGCTTTTATTACGCCCCAAACACCTTCCTTGTTGTTAATTCCTAGAAATCTGAGTGTGTTTTCTTTACTCCCAGCTATTGTTTTATTGCCTCAGAGATTCGTGGGTCCCTGGGCCTGTGTCTCACAACAAGCTCATCACTTTCAGTTGCGCCTGTGCTGAAGTGGTTGTAACTGCCTGCTGTGACCCAGGGGCAGAGATGAATGTTTGCTCTGGTCCCTGCCTGTGTGGGGGCATGTAGTGTTATCCCTCCTCAGTGAAACTTTGCTTCCTCCATTTTCATTTGCTTTCTACTTTTCACAAACTGTATGTCAGGTGGATCTGTGTGCCCATATTCTCACAGTACTTTGCAGTCCTGGAAAGACCTTTATATCAGTCAGGGTTTTCTAGAGAAACAGAAGAAATAGGATCTCTTCCTTTTTCTGGACAGGTGGATGGATGGGTGGATGGATGGATACAGATTTATTTTAAGGAATTGACTTATGCAGTTTTGAGGTCTGGGAAATCTGAAATCCATAGGTCAGATCAACTAGAAACTCAAGAGTTGAATCTGTCTTAAGGCAGACAATTTTTTCCTCCAAGAAACCACAGGTTTTATTCATAAGGCCTTTGAATGATTGAGGAAAGCCCACCCACATTATCAAGGGTAATAATCCCTTTTAAAGCCAACTGATTGTAGATGTTAATTATATGTACAAAGTATCTTCACATCAAAACCTTGATTGGTGTTTGATTAAATAACTGAATGCTATAGTCTAACCAAGTTGGCACACAATTATCCATCACCACACCCCCATACTCAGTTTTTCCTATAGCATGTTTTAAATCAGAAAATGGTGATATTTTCCAGCAAAGCCACCTGATTAGTATTTCATTTCTCCATGTTAACATATACAGCACAGAGACATATAGTTTGGCTAAATCCTAGCACATCAAGTGTGCCCCATGGTGGCCATGCCTCCCTGAAGCCCCTCTGCTCTTCATCACTTGCCTCTCTCCCATGTAGGGAGGTCCCTGGTCCATGAGCACAGGCATCTGTCAGTAGCATGAAGGACAGAGTCACATTCAAATAAATGGCAGAGCAAAGAGACAAAGAAGATTTTTATCTTTTAGCAGTCTTAGGTTTGATTTCCCTGAGGTCTTTCCTCATTTACTTTTGCTCTTAGCTAGGTATTTTTCTCTTCATTCCCAGCAGTCTGGGATAATAGGAAAATCATTAGATTATAAGTCAAGAAGTTGATTCTCAGCCATTAGCTCATCATGTGACCATGAGCAAGTCACTCAGTTTTGTTTCCAGCTTTTTCATCTTCCAGATAAGATGAAGTCTGGTGTAATGAAAAGAACATTGGTCTGAATTAGAAACCCATGGTACCATTTGCTAGTCATCCATTGAGTAAGGTATAGGACATCGGTTTAGGGCATTGCTCTGGAGCCAGACTCTGAGTCTGAATCCTGTGTTCACCACTCACCAGCTAAGCTAGGGCCTTGAGCAATGTACCTCACCATTCTGAACTTAGTTTTCTTCATCTGCTTAATGGAAATTTAGTAGTAACAACTTAAGAATGTTGTTATTAAGATTTAAATTAGTTAATATTTGTTTAGCAGTCCATGGGGTCGCACAGAGTCGGACACGACTGAAGTGACTTAGCAGCAGCAGCAAACTCTATTTCAGTTCAATTCAGTCGCTCAGTCGTGTCCGACTCTTTGCGACCCCATGAATCACAGCATGCCAGGCCACCCTGTCCATCACCAACTCCCAGAGTTCACTCAAAATCATGTCCATCGTGTGAGTGATGCCATCCAACCATCTCATCCTCTGTCATCCCCTTTTCCTCCTGCCCCCAATCCCTCCCAGCATCAGAGTCTTTTCCAATGAGTCAATTATTTGCATGAGGTGGCCAAAGTATTGGAGTTTCAGCTTTAGCATCAGTCCTTCCAATGAACACCCAGGACTGATTTCTTTTAGAATGGACTTGTTGGATCTCCTTGCAGTCCAAGGGACTCTCAAAAGTTTTCTCCAGCCCCACAGTTCAAAAGCATTAATTCTTTGGCACTCAGCTTTCTTCACAGTCCAAATCTCACATCCATACATGACCACTGGAAAAAACCATAGCCTTGACTAGAAGGACCTTTGTTGGCAAAGTAATGTCTTTGCTTTTCAACATGCTATCTAGGTTGGTCATAACTTTCCTTCCAAGGAGTAAGCAGTCTTTTAATTTCATGGCTGCAATCACCATCTGCAGTGATTTGGGAGCCCCCAAAAATAAAGTCTGACACTGTTTCCACTGTTTGCCATCTATTTCCCATGAAGTGATGGGACCAGATGCCATGATCTTCGTTTTCTGAATGTTGAGCTTTAAGCCAACTTTTTCACTCTCCTTTTTCACTTTCATCAAGAGGCTTTTTAGTTCCTCTTCACTTTCTGCCATAAGGGTGGTGTCATCTGCATATCTGAGGTTATTGATATTTCTCCCGGCAGTCTTGATTCCAGCTTGTGCTTCTTCCAGCCCAGCGTTTTTCATGATGTACTCTGCATATAAGTTAAATAAGCAGGGTGACAATATACAGCCTTGACGTACTCCTTTTCCTATTTGGAACCAGTCTGTTGTTCCATGTCCAGTTCTAACTGTTGTTTCCTGACCTACGTACAGATTTCTCAAGAGGCAGGTCAGGTGGTCTGGTATTCCCGTCTCTTTCAGAATTTTCCAGAGTTTATTGTGATCCACACAGTCAAAGGCTTTGGCATAGTCAACAAAGCAGAAATAGATGTTTTTCTGGAACTCTCTTGCTTTTTCGATGATCCAGCAGATGTTTAACCATTGGCGATTGTGATTTACTAGTACCTAGGCCAGATTACCTAAAACAAATTAAAGAGAACTATATATCATAACCTAAGAATTCTTTGCATCCCTCAGATGTAAAATAATAACCCATACCACTCAGAAGTGCATCAGGGATGAGTAAAACCCTTGCTAACACCCATTTGACTGATTGTTCTTATTTTGGTTTTTCATTTTAAATTTAAAACAAGATAACACAACTGAAGAAGTTTTGTAAGAAATGTGTCATCTATGACTGTATTCCCTGTCCCAACTATTTTCATTTTTGTTTTCACTCTGGCCTTTGTCCACATGTACCCGTATATTTTCAAAGTCACACTCATCATGGATATTCAGACCTTCTGCCTTTTTTCTTTCACATTTCATCCAGTTCCATATTGCTATGTAATCTTAATGGTTAATAAAGAAAAATTCATGTACGTGGTTTTTGTTGGTTTACTCTTGCTTCCTGGATTATTGTCCAGGAGAAGAATTAATGGCAACAGAGTATAAACAACATTAAATTGGTTTTCCAAAAGGATAAACCAGTTGTTAGAGTTGGCACCCATGCTATCATTGCATGAGTGTGTGTCTCTTCTGTATTAGTATGAAGAAAGTGCGCCATGAGGGCTTCTCACAGAAAAACAGGATAAGTTCATGGAAAGGATAGATAGGTCTTCAGTATTCCCTGTCACCACTCCTGGGAGAAGCCTGCTAGATTAACCCATTTTATGTGGCTCCAGGCTTTCCTATAGTCGGCTCCAGCTGTGCACACCCCTCTTCTGTCCTGTTCCCTCCCTTTTCACTAGCTATTTCTCCTAACTCTCTACCATCAGATTTCACAACCAATGGTGCCATTCTTATGCTCTTGGAAACTAATGTTAACTATGCGATGAAATGAGAAGGTGTGTTTTTTCCCGAGCCTGGCAAACTGGTATAAGGTGCAGACCTCAAACGTCACTCTTATCAACTGGCTACAGAGCCAGCTGGTGACCTTGGGCCATCCCAGTCAAGGGTATTTCAACTTAGTCGAGACTCAGAGAGGTAAAATTGAGATGAACTCTAGGGAGAAGAAAGACCTCAGAGAAAGAAGACATGAGATAAGGTACTTAAAAGATATTCTCTGTGTACAAGTCCTGAGAAAAAAAGAGGTCATATTGAAGCAGGGAGCAAGAGGGTAGAAATACAGAAAGCAAAAGTTTTAGAATATCAACACCTGCTATAGACCAGGAACTGCTGAGCACTTGGGAGAGTTCTTGTGACTTTGAGTCTTGTTTGTCATGGCTTTTTCTGAAGGCCCCTGAAATTGCAGATATTAATTCCCAGAAGCACCCTTATTCAGCTTTCTGTTCAAATGAGCACAGTGTGAGGAGTTAAAAGGTATTTTGTTTTGTAGGGAAGATTCAGTGTTTAAACCAGGGAGCAGGCAACATTGAAGGGAAATGTTGCTTCTCTGTTTTTATCAATAGCAGCAAATGCTTATGGATGGTCATTTTGTAAAATTATTTATTTTTAATTGGTGGGTAATTGCTTTACAGAATTATGTTGGTTTCTGCCAAGCATCAACATGAATGAGCTATAGGTATATGTCCCCTCCCTCTTGAACATCCCTCCCACCTCCCTCCCCATTCCACCCCTCTAGGTTGTTACAGAGTCCTGGTTTGAGATCCCTGAGTCATACAGCCGATTCCCAGTGGCAATTTATTTTATATATTGACAGTCATTTTTAAGTGGAAAATGTATTCCCAGGAATCAGAAATTGACTATTTTTCCTTTAGTTCTTAATATTGTGTCTCATCTATGTTGTATCTGCAGTGTCCACCAAGAGGTTGCCTTTGGTTCAACTTAACATCCAGACTCATAAGATGCTGGTAGACCCCAGTCTGCTTAGTAGGACAAGAGCCACAGCTTGCCTGCTGGGAAGTGTCAGGCACTTCTGCAGAAATCCTTGCAGCCTCCAGGGTCTGCCTTCTGAATCCCCACCCCAAATGACAGCTCAGGTTCAAAGAGACAAGGTCCACATCAGGCAAGTGTCGAGTCGCCATGGCTTAAAAGGCTCTGTACCACAGGATCTGATGTATCTTGTAACAACTCCACATGCATAGCTTTTGAAGGACCACCCCTGATACAAGGGTCATCACACTTGGAGAATCACAAATAGAGGGCTTTCTATGAAGTACTGGTGATCTTTCCAATCCAGATGCAGGCTACAAATTAGGGATCATTTTCACCCTAAGCAATATTCTCTAGTAACATAATTAGCATATCAGTTTTATCAGGTTGTCCCAAGAACAAAACTGGACAATTAACTGAAGGTCAAATTCTCAGGCAAAAAGAGGAGAGTTTCATATGCCTTACCCCACAGGAATCTAGGTAGTTATTTACGATTATAAGCCAACACCTTTCCAAATCCTGACTTCTACCTTCCTTAATTGTAGAGCACCAAAAACGAAGAAAAATATGGGAACTTTTTGTTGAAAATCAGTTGCAACAGACCAAGGTTTGTTTGTTTCACCAATTTTAGTAATGAAACTGATGTTGATGAAGTGAAACAGTTTACCCTGGTGCCCTTGAAAAGTCAGTGTCACATCTGAACTCTTTGGGCTCTCTCAGAAAAATGTCCCGCCTTTCTGTCAGGGAGCACCGTGTCTTGCTGACCATGGTTTACTCAAAATGGAAAATCCAGTTCAAATCTAATTTTCAAATTGAACATTTTCCAGGAAAATTTTATTCCTATTGTTTTCACCTCCTCTTTTGAAAACTGAAAAAAAATAGTCTCCTGTGGTTTCTGAAAACTTGTATAGGTGCTGAACACCCAGAATTAAACATCTGTGTTTGTGCAAACATCATTGTCAATGACATAAATTAGAACAGAATTCTTAGCTAAAAAAAAAAAAAAACAACAAAACCTTATTTTCTGTTGCTTTTATTATCTTCAGCTCAGAAAGATTTACTGTTTACTCCTAAAAAACTAAGTCTGTGCAAATTTATGGAAACAGAGGCTCAGCCTGAAGTTGTATACCTTTTTTTGAACTTCTCAATATAATTTTAGTGTGTAGTCTTCTCTATGGGCTTGAGATCTTATAAAAGCCAAACTATGATAAAACTGTAAAAATCCCATGTCTTTTAATATAGAGATTTAAACATTGAAATTCTGATCTTTTTTTTTTTTTAACATTTATCAAGCATTATAGTCTGTGTGTTGTGTACTGCTGTGGGTGCTTACACACTCTCATTTAGTCTTTACAACCCCATGAAGCAAATATTGTTCTCATTGAATAAAAAAAAAAAGATAAAACAATTTAGACAAAGTTAAGTGACTTCCTGAAAATGGTTCATTCCAAACTCAAATCACTGTCTAATTTCTATAATACTCAGGAATAGAGAGTATTATGATTCTTATTTAATGATAAAGAAGCCATATTTCTTCAAGTGGCTAGATTTTTAAGAATACCCAGGGAGATCTCCATACGCCCTCCCACAACCTTGTCGCATCTGTCCTCTGAACGCCTGACACTCCAAAGTTAGAAATATGTATTTGCTTAAATCAAACAGAATCCATTAAAATGCAAATGCTCTCAGTACATGAAGCAATATTGAAATTTTTATAGCTAACTTTTTTTTATAGATATAAAGATTATCATATTTTTTTCTAGAAAGTACGTTTTTAAAAGAGTGATAAGGCAGATGTATTGTGCCTCTGTATTGGGATATAAGGCACAGAAGCACTGTAAATGGGAGGGGTGTGTCAAAACATCCATTGCTCGCCAGTCCAGGTTCGATGTGCAATACTGGATGCTTGGGGCTGGTGCACTGGGATGACCCAGAGGGAGGGTATGGGGAGGGAGGAGGGAGGAGGGTTCAGGATGGGGAGCACGGGTACACCTGTGGCAGATTCATTTCAATGTTTGGCAAACTAATACAATATTGTAAAGTTTAAAAATAAAATTAAATTAAAAAGAAAATAAATGGAACAAAAAAAATTAAATTAAATTAAATTAAAAAAAAAACATCCATTGCATTGATTTATGATGGTTTACCTGTCTTTTCTCCTGCACTCCACCACTCTGTGATCCCCAAAGTTAAAGATGATGTGGGTATACCTTAGAGATATTGCAGGCTTGGATGCAGACCACCACAATAAAGCAAATATCCCAATAAAGTGAGTCACACAATTTTTTTTTTTTGGTTTTCAAGTGCATATAAAAGTTATATTTACATTGTAATGTTGTCTATTAAGTGTACAATAGCATTATGTCCAAAAATGTACATACCTTAATTTAAAAGTACTTTATTGCTAAAAAATGTTAACCATCATTTGAGCCATCAGTCAGCTGTAGTAGTAACATCAAAGATCACAGCTCACTGTTACAAATATAATAATTTTAAAGAAGTTTGAAATATTGTGGGAAGTATCAAAACATGACACAGAAACACAAAGTGAGCGAATGTGGTTCACAAATGGTGCCAAGAGACTTGCTTAACATAGGGTGGCCACAAGCCTTCAATTTGCAAAAAAAGGAGGGTGTAATATCTGCCCAATTTGGAACATACTGAATTCAAATGCCTGGAAAACATTCAAGAGGAAATTTTGATAGGCATCTGGATATATGGAGCAGAGAGGTTGAAATGGAGATAATATTTAAGAGATATTGGCTTAAGGTTAGAGAATTATGCTTGGAGAGAGTGAGTGGAAAAATTATGGATTAAGAAGGGAAGAGAAGAGGGCTTGGAAAGTATAGATATTTAAAGATGAGTAGAAGAAGAGAAACAGAATGAGGAGGAGAATCCTAAGAAATCAGAGGGCAAGTAGGCATTTGCAATGTCATAGAAGCCACAGAAACCAAGAGAAGACTGTCAAGGAGTATGGTCCACGTGGTAGAATATCACTTGGAGGCAAAGTAATGTGAGGTTGGGATGTCCATTAGATGTAGTAACATCGAGGCCAATGGCAGTCTTGGTGAGACCTTACTCAACAGGCTGACAAGCGCAGAACCAATTTAGCAGAGGTGAAGTCTAAGTGGAAAATGAGAAAGACAGCCAGTGCAGAAATCTCTGAAAGAGAGAGTGATGGCTGGAGAGGGTCGGAGGATGGAAAGATTTTTATAATAGAAGAGACTTAAATGTGCTTAAGACTTAAGCATGTTCCCATGCTGATGGAAAGGTACAAGTCGAGAAAGAGAAAAAAAGTGATGCAAAAGAGGGAATGGATGATTTAGTGTGCAAATTGCTGATATAGTGGGGAAAGCTGGTATTAAGAACAGAGGTGAGGAACTGGCCTTCAAACAAAAGAAGAGCTTTTATATCATTGAAGAGGAAGAAGGCAAGGATAGGACTAACCCTATAGGCTTTGTGCAGAAAGTTTTGGAGAGTGAGCCAAAACACTTGGCAGGGGTCCCAAACCCTATGCCATGGACTGGAACCAGGCCACACTGCAGGAGGTGAGTAGCTGGCAAGCAAGGGGAGGTTCATCTGTGTTTACAACTGCTCCCCATTGCTCACATTATCTTATAATCACAATGCACAATGTAATAATAATAAAGTACACAATAAATGTAGTACACTTGAATCATCCTGAAACCATTCCCCCATCCCTGTCCTTGGAATAATTGTCTTCCACGAAACCAGTCCCTGGTACCAAAAAGGTTGGGGACCACTGGCCTAGAGGAGACTAGTGCAATTGCTGAGCAGTGTGAGGGCTCAGCCGGAAGAGCCACTTGAGGTTGGTAACCATAACTTTTCAGTGCTACCAGTTTTCCAAATTGTGTCATCTTGTGCAGCAGCCCACCAGAGGCATGAAGAAAATGGATAGTTTAATTCTGCCAGGGTCAAAGTGTTGCTGGGTAAGTGTGATAAATGTCAAAAGGACAAGAGAGTTTAGGAGACTAGACCATGGTATCTTGGAATTTAAGCTGAATTGGGAAAGAACTGGGAGTGAAAAAGATTAAGGGGTATCAGTAGTGATGAAAGTAATTGAGTGAGCAAGCCAACTGGAAGGTGGCTGCATGGTTAGACAGTGGGGTGTGTCCCTGAGAGGCTTCATAGGAGACCAGTTTGGCTGAAACTAGGGCCCAGGTGTATGACCATGATAGACGGTGGCTGAACTGAAGTGTAGAATATCATTGATGAAGAGGAAGAAAAATAGCTGAGAAACTGTAATATATAATAGATTATTCATATAGTCCATTAGTTGCCTAGGGCTACTGTGACAAATTAGCATAAGTTTAAGTGACTTCAAATAGAAATTTATTCCCTTACAGTTATGGAGGCTAGAAGTCTGAAATCAAGGTGTTAACAGAGCTACTCTCCCTCCGAAGCCTCTGTGGGAGGATCCTTCTTGCCTACTCTGGTTTCTGGTGGTCCCGAGTATTCCTTGCTTATGACAGCATAACCCCAGTCTCGGTCTCCATCTTTATATGGCCCTTCTCTCTGTGTGTCTCTGACTTCACATGGTGTTTTCTCCTTCTTATGAGGACATCAGTCTTGTTGGATAAGGCCTCACCCTAATGACTTCCTCTTTTTTTTTTAAATTTAAATTTATTTATTTTAATTGGAGGCTAATTACTTTACAATATTGTATTGGTTTTGCCATACATCAACATGAATCTGGCATGGGTGTACACGTGTTCCCCATCCTGAACCCCCCTCCCACCTCCCTCCTAGTACCACCCTCTGGGTCATCCCAGTGCACAGGTCCAAGCATCCTGTATCCTGCATCGAACCTGGACTGGCGATTTGTTTCTTATATGATATTATACCTGTTTCAATGCCATTCTCCCAAATCATCCCACCCTCTCCCTCTCCCAGAGTCCAAAACACTGTTCTATATACATCTGTGTCTTTTTTGCTCTCTCACATACAGGGTTATCGTTACCATCTTTCTAAATTCCATATATATGCATTAGTATACTGTATTGGTGTTTTTCTTTCTGGCTTCACTCTGTATAATAGGCTCCAGTTTCATCCACTTCATTAGAACTGATTCAAATGTATTCTTTTTAATGTCTGAGTAATACTTCATTGTGTATATGTACCACAGCTTTCTTATCCATTCATCTGCTGATGGACATCTAGGTTGCTTCCATGTCCTGGCTATTATAAACAGTGCTGCGATGAACACTGGGGTACACGTGTCTCTTTCAATTCTGGTTTCCTCAGTGTGTATGCCCAGCAGTGGGATTGCTGGATCATAAGGCAGTTCTATTTCCAGTTTTTTTAAGGAATCTCCACACTGTTCTCCATAGTGGCTGTACTAGTTTGCATTCCCACCAACAGTGTAAGAGGGTTCCCTTTTCTCCACACCCTCTCCAGCATTTATCGCTTGTAGACTTTTGGATCGCAGCCATTCTGACTGGCATGAAATGGTACCTCATAGTGGTTTTGATTTGCATTTCTCTGATAATGAGTGATGTTGAGAATCTTTTCATGTGTTTGTTAGCCATCTGTATGTCTTCTTTGGAGAAATGTCTGTTTAGTTCTTTGGCCCATTTTTTGATTGGGTCATTTATTTTTCTGGAATTGAGCTGCAGGAGTTGCTTGTATATTTTTGAGATTAGTTGTTTGTCAGTTGCTTCATTTGCTATTATTTTCTCCCTTTCTGAAAGCTGTCTTTTCACCTTGCTTATAGTTTTCTTTGTTGTGCAGAAGCTTTTAATTTTAATTAGGTCCCGTTTGTTGATTTTTGCTGTTATTTCCAACATTCTGGGAGGTGGGTCATAGAGGATCCTGCTGTTGTTTATGTTGGAGAGTGTTTTGCCTATGTTCTCCTCTAGGAGTTTTCTGGTCTTACGTTGAGATCTTTAATCCATTTTGAGTTTATTTTTGTGTATGGTGTTAGAAAGTGTTCTAGTTTCCTTCTTTTACAAGTGGTTGACCAGTTTTCCCAGCACCACTTGTTAAAGAGATTGTCTTTTCTCCATTGTATATTCTTGCCTCCTTTGTCAAAGATAAGGTGTCCATAGGTACGTGGATTTATCTCTGGGCTTTCTATTTTGTTCCATTGATCTATATTTCTGTCTTTGTGCAAGTACCATACTGTCTTGATGACTGTGGCTTTGTAGCAGTGCCTGAAGTCAGGCAGGTTGATTCCTTCAGTTCCATTCTTCTTTCTCAAGATTGCTTTGGCTATTCGAGGTTTTTTGTATTTCCATACAAATTGTGAAATTATTTGTTCTAGTTCTGTGAAAAATACCGTTGGTAGCTTGATAGGGATTGCATTGAATCTATAGATTGCTTTGGGTAGTATACTCATTTTCACTATATTGATTCTTCCAATCCATGAACATGGTATATTTCTCCATCTATTAGTCCCCTCTTTGATTTATTTCACCAGTGTTTTATAGTTTTCTATAGGTCTTTCGGAGAAGGCAATGGCACCCCACTCCAGTACTCTTGCCTGGAAAATCCCATGGACGGAGGAGCCTGGAAGGCTGCAGTCCATGGGGTCGCTGAGGGTCGGACATGACAGAACGACTTCACTTTCACTTTTCACTTTCATGCATTGGAGAAGGAAATGGCAACCCACTCCAGTGTTCTTGCCTGGAGAACCCCAGGGATGGGGGAGCCTGGTGGGCTGCCGTCTGTGGGATCGCACAGAGTCGGACACAACTGAAGTGACTTAGCAGCATATATAGGTCTTTAGTTTCTTTAGGTAGGTATATTCCTAAGTTTTATTCTTTTCATTGCAATGGCAAATGGAATTTTTCCTTAATTTCTATTTTCTCATTATTAGTGTATAGGAATGCAAGGGATTTCTGTGTGTTGATTGTATATCCTGCAACTTTACTATATTCATTGATTAGCTCTAGTAATTTTCTGGTGGAGTCTTTAGGGTTTTCTATGTAGAGGATCATGTCATCTGCAAACAGTGAGAGTTTTACTTCTTCTTTTCCAATTTGGATTCCTTTTATTTCTTTATTTGCTCTGATTGATGTGGCCAAAACTTCCAAAACTATGTTGAATAGTAATGGTGAAAGTGGGCACCCTTGTCTTGTTCCTGACTTTAGGGGAAATGCTTTCAATTTTTCACCATTGAGGATAATGTTTGCTGTGGGTTTGTCATATATAGCTTTTATTATGTTGAGGTATGTTCCTTCTATTCCTGCTTTCTGGAGAGTTTCTATCATAAATAGATGTTGAATCTTGTCAAAGGCTTTCTCTGCATCTATTGAGATAATCATATGGCTTTTATTTTTCAATTTGTTAATGTGGTGTATTTGATTTGCAGATATTGAAGAATCCTTGCATCCCTGGGATAAAGCCCACTTGGTCATGGTGTATGATCTTTTTAATCTTTAATGTGTTGTTGGATTCTGATTGCTAGAATTTTGTTAATGATTTTTGCATCTGTGTTCATCAGTGATATTGGCCTGTAGTTTTCTTTTTTTGTGGCATCTCTGTCAAGTTTTGGTATTAGGGTGATGGTGGCCTCATAGAATGAGTTTGGAAGTTTACCTTCCTCTGCAATTTTCTTAGAAAAGTACAAGTTTCCAAAACTGAACCAGGAAGAAATAGAAAATCTTAACAGACCCATCACAAGCACGGAAATTGAAACTGTAGTCAGAAATCTTCCAGCAAACAAAAGCGCAGGTCCAGACAGCTTCACAGCTGAATTCTACCAAAAATTTAGAGAAGAGCTAACACCTATCATACTCAAACTCTTCCACAAAATGACTTCCTCTTAACTTAGTTACATCTGTAAAGACCCTGTGTCCAAATCAGGTCATATTAATAGTTGCCAGGGGTCAATTGCTGGGGGTCATACATTTGAAGGGAGCACACAGTCCAACAAATACTGATGTGAGTGTTCTAATCACCAGGAATGGGAACAAAAAGGGGCCTGAGATTTCAGTGGAGATGGGGAAGGTGAAAGAAATACACAAATTGCAAAAAGGGAGGGAGCAAGGGGTGATGTCACCAGGCATAGGAAGCTTAAAGGAGGAGTTAACTTGTGGAAGAGCAATGGTCTAGAAACACTCCTGGGAAGGAGGAGGACGCAGACCCTACTTCCTAACCCTGAGTTATCTGAAGAATGAGAGAAAGAACATCTGGAATTGAGAGAACCCCAAGGGAAGATTGTTCACATTGGGCCAGGGACTTATGTTGTTTTGCGTAGGCGGGACAAAGGACTCATTTCCTATTGGTCTATATGTAATTCATCAAGTTGAAGGGCTGGAGTCCAATCCTAGGGATGCTCAGATTCTGCAAATCATGGCCGCATGGGGCAATTCTTCCCATTCAGCAGCTAACCGGTTTCCTGTCCAGAAATTTTCTTTCCATTTCTACATCCATGTTGAGTCTCATGCCCTGCTGTTTTTAACAGTTAAGAGATAAGGGAAACAGATATTCAAACGAATAGCATAAAAGTTAAGAGCAATGCATATCAAGTTTATTAATGCATTTGTCGTTTGCCAGATATCTTCTCTAGTGAAAAAAAAAAGGGAGGGGGGAGTTAACCCTGAGAATTTGTCTCATCTATATTGTTCTCCTTCTTATTTGAGTTAATAATACTGTCTTGATAACATACCTGCTTAAGGCATTACCGTCCCTTCTTTTTATTTAAAGACAGTCTGTACCTTTAGAGGTGGGAATCTTCACAGAGAATTTATTCAGTGTAAAGTGGCACCATAGCTCGGCTGCTCATTTGTCATTCACTTGTTCACAGCAGGCAAATGGCCCCAGGTGAATTATGAGTAGGTATTATTCATACCCGGGCTCCTCTGCAGCTCTTAGTGCTTTGCTCTTCAGACCTAATAGCTGCTATTTTGGTCTCGATTAGCAGTATTTTTTCTTCTTCCACCAACTCCTCAACTTATTAATTAGATTACAAAGACTTGCCTTTTTTCTCCTGTGATTAGAAGAACATCTCTTTTCCAGTTGTTACTTTTACATGGAATTAAAATGATGCATTGCATTTATGTTAGAATTTGTCAAGAACCCCAGGCATGTGACACCCACCATTTTTATTCCTCATGGGTGTTTTAAAACCTGGGGATAAAACCTAAATCATGCTTATGACCTTTTATGTGAGCTTTTGAAATGATGTGCATATTCATAGTTCACAGTTGAAATAATTGTTTACAAAGAACATTGGATAGTGATTCAAGAGATCTAGTTTTGCTCTCATTCCAACATGCTTTAAAATGTTACACAAAATAACCTCTCAAATCTGATTTGCCTGGCCATCAAATGAAAAGAGTCTTGTAAAGGAAATGTTTAAATTGTTTTAGAAGTTAAGATTTTCAGTTTAGTTGACAACTTTATTTCTCCTTTTCAGTAGTTTTCAGTGGTTTCATTGGTTTGTAAATAGTGACCTGAAACAACTACATGAACTGAAATATTTTTGAGTCATTTGGAAACAGTATCTTGTTGGTTCTTAAATCCCTGTTGTTGTTTAGTCACTAATTCATGTTCAACTCTTTGCAACCCCATGAACTGAAGCATGCCAGGCTCCTCTGTCCTCCACTATCTTCCAAACTCATGTCCATTGAGTCTGTGATGCCATCCAATCATCTCATCCTCTGCCACCCCCTTCTCCTCCTCTGCCACCCACTTCTCCTCCTGCCCCCAATCTTTCCCAGTGTCAGGGTCTTTTCCAATGAGTCGGCTTTGCATCAAGTGGCCAAAGTATTGGAGCTTCAGCATCAATCCTTCCAATGAATATTCAGGGTTGATTTCATTTAGGATCAACTGGTTTGATTTCCTTGCAGTCCAAGGAACTCTCAAGAGTATTCTCCAGCACCACAATTCGAAAGCATCTTAAATTCCCGATGTATAGCAAGCAGTTGATTTTAAATAATTGAAAATGCTATGGAGAATGAGTTTTTCTTCATCCAAATTATTTCAGGGGATGATTACAAATTGTTCTTAAGACAGTCATTTCAGGATTTAGCTGCTTTCTCTGTTAGGATGTTTTCCAATCATTTTTCTTTTTTAAAAAAATTATTTTATTTTATTTTTAACTTTACAATATTGTATTGGTTTTGCCATATATCAACATGAATCCGCCACAGGTATACACATGTTCCCCATCCTGAACCCTCCTCCCTCCTTCCTCCCCATACCATCCCTCTGGGTCTTCCCAGTGCACCAGCCCCAAGCATCCAGTATCATGCATCAAACCTGGACTGGCTAACAAACACATGAAAAGATGCTCAACATCACTCATTATCAGAGAAATGCAAATCAAACCACTATGAGGTACCATTTCATGCCAGTCAGAATGGCTGCAATCCAAAAGTCTACAAGCAATAAATGCTGGAGAGGGTGTGGAGAAAAAGGAACCCTCTTACACTGTTGGTGGGAATGCAAACTAGTACAGCCACTATGGAGAACAGTGTGGAGATTCCTTTAAAAACTGGAAATAGAACTGCCTTATGATCCAGCAATCCCACTGCTGGGCATACACACTGAGGAAACCAGAATTGAAAGAGACACATGTACCCCAGTGTTCATCGCAGCACTGATTATAATAGCCAGTCATTTTTCTTCCATTCCACATACACTCAGTTGAACTTTATGCAAGGCCTTTAGATGAGAGCAACTGGTACAAGAAAGTTTTTTGTAAGCCTCTGTCAGATAGCTGTTTTTGAGCTATTGAGTGGTTGACAGAATTTAAAAACCCTTGACCCTAATGATCTATTTCTTATTAGAGCACTTTCATCAAAGACTTTAGCCATAAGCCCCACTTGAGCAGTTCACTATACATCCCAACATATTTCTGCTTCAAAACAGACGAAATTATCTTCTCTTTGGGCTGATTCAGGTACAGTACTGCCTCAGAACACCAAGGGTGGAATAATTGATTGCCACCCCACCTCTTCCATCCCAAGAGCAGTCACCTGAGACTTGAAATTTGAATTATTATCCTGATAAGTTGTAGCATCTAGGTTCAAACAGCTCTTTTGCCTAAAGATGAGAGGTTTTAGAATGTAATGTCAGCTCTGAGACTGAATGAACACAGGAAGGCTTACTGTTATCATTCAGCAAAACATAGTGGTACACGGCTAAAAAGAATTACTTTTTTTGGTGAAGAATATAACCAAGAAAAACGAGGACTTTATGATGTCCATGAGGAAGTTTCCACAACCTACTCTGATCACTTTTCAAGTTGAAAAATGAGCACTGTGGTTTTGCTCACTACCTGGTTTCCCAGATAAATTATGTCATGAATGCTTTGTCTTTAAAGATGGTGATCTTAGCCAGCATCTGCAGGATTTGGCACCAAGCTCACCCAGAAGGCCTGTGGTTCTCAAACTTGAATGAGCACATCCTTATCTTGGGCCGGGCCAGAAATCTGCTTTTATTTTTTTAAACAAACTTCTGCTTGGCTCTTAGGCAGTTGGTCTGCAGACCTCACTTTTGGAAATTGTGGCAGGTCTGAATTTGCAGTCATCAGCCTTATACATCTGTTTCCCTGTTTGATTAAGTAATGACAAAGTAGCTAGATGGCATCACAAAATGAGGCAAAGCTACCACCAACCTTGACTTCATTAGCATCATGTTCACACTTAACTGCAGCCTGCCATGGAAAGTTTCCAATTGCTAAAGTGATGAATGAACTTGCTTCTTTCCCAAATGTGCAAGTTTACTAGAAAGCCAGACATGGCACTCAGCTTCATCTTGTTCATGGAGAACTTTAGGACAGATGGTGCTGGAGGGCAGCTGATTTGAGACATTTATCTTCATGCGGTCTGACAAACATCTTGGGTCACCATGGGCAAGGACTTTACATTTTGAGGTGTGGCATTGGTCTGTTGGTTTCTATCAATGTGTTGATTCTCATGGTACCGAGCTGATACAACCATTGTGTCCTGGAGGTGAGTCCTGATGATGGCTTTTCCTTTCCCCTTCCCTCCCTGATAATCTTCTCCCTCCTCATTGTTGATGGAAAACCTCAGTCACCTGGGTTAGCTACCTAGCAGAGCTAAGGAAGGAAACTCAAGTTAAGGCTCTGTCATATGAACTTGGATGGGTGGACAGGAGCAGTATTCGACATGGTTATTTCCTGGGCACCTTCATCAGATGCTGAGTGATGGGTTGGGTTCAAGTTAGAAGAGACTGAGTCTCCTAATGATTTCCCTGTGATTATCAAATCTGGCACATGAGCTGAGTGAAAGGTATTGGTGACTTCAGCAAGAGGAGGTTTGGAGAGAATGGCATCCAACAGATCTCCATAGTTCAATGATCTTGTGGATGTTTGTTTGTCCTTCATACTTGGAATGCTTCCGGGTAAGGAAGGCACTAGTGAAATAGACACAGACCACTCCACTGTGAGAGTGCTTATTATTAAGTGAGCATTTTTAACTCCTGCAGCTACTTCCCGAGGAGCAGTGCTAAATCTCTCTCCAGTGTACATGTTTTAAAATATCTGTGTTGAGTACTATATTCTCCCTTGCAAATGGGGCCTGTGGTGCTAATCCTTGCAAATATGAACATCTCCTGGTAGTAGTTTAGATCAGATACTATGAGGCAGTTGAAGGAGATGGAATACTGGAGGACTTGTACGTATTGGAGAAAAGTTTTATAAAAATTTAAACTATTAACATTTATAACTATTGTTTATTTCCACAAAGGTTTTTAAAATTGCAACTTTTATGAACACATACCCATATACCCCTACTGAAAAAAAATATTTTTGAATCCAGAAATGACATTTTAGGGATATTTACCAAAATGAAAATTCCACAGAGGGGACAAAAAATAAAAACTGCATTTCCATTAGGAATTTGGATTCAGTTTGAGAGTAGGAAGGAGATGTTGGAAGAAAAATTCAAACCATTTGGAAACCAGGCTGTTGTCCTTGGCCTTTGGTGCCCTGAGCTTTGTGTTCACTTCAGACCCTGAGTCCAAGAGCCTCGTGGAGCTGATGCTGCAGTCAAGCAGGACTCAGTACACAGGAGGTTCTCCCTGTTAATAATTGTGGCGATCATTGCCCCTAAGGGGGACAGCACTGCTGTTGGGTACCCAGTGTCTCTGTTCCATCAGCCTTTAGTTGAGCTTGGCATTTTCTCTGCTCTGTGGGCGCCTCAGAATGCTTCCCCCAATCTTCTCCTTCCTGTTATGCAATGAGAGGCCAAGAGAAACACATTGTCCTCTCCTGCAGCTGCTGGATACCACTTCTGGGTAATGGAGAAAAGCTTCGCCATGGTTTCTAAATTCTCTAACAACCACGTCATTTCACAAAAGGGAGGCAAGAGCAAGTGAAATTGCTAAGGAATATGGGGGCGGTGCCCTGCTGGTCATGTTCCTCCCACCAAAGCTAAAGGAAAACAAGCTCGAGACTAAAACACAAATATTAGGTTGAGACTAGGCTTTCCTGCCAGCCTGCCCCCCTCAGCTTTGATCTCATCACTTGACGTTTCTATCAATCGCGCTTCATTCTTGCTCTACCATCCTGTGCCCTCTGCTGCTCTGCTTGCTGATGCTGACACCCCTAATTTATTCACAGCACATGGAACACACATGCTGGTTTCATCTCCTTGCTGACACGCTGCCTTTCCTCTTTCCTGAGCTCTGCTGTTTTTCCAGCATGTAAGCTCTTTGGAATAATAACTTCAGTTTCTTGTAGTAGATCCCACTGAAAACTAGGAATTTAGGGTCCCATTTCTTACTACAGAGCTTGTTGGATTGCCTGTGCTACTCATTAAGTTAGAGTTTTATTTATGGCCATATTTTTTAGGACCATATAAAGAGTCATTGTTTCCACCCTGTCTATAAACAGTAGGTATTATTTGCTGCTCCTCCGCACAGCTTGTTTTTTCCAGGTGCAAGTGTTCCGCATTTCCACCTTTTGGCACCTTTGTTATTTAACACGTCAGCCATGCCAGGCAGGAAGAACTTGGCTCAATCAAGAACCACATCAACCATCCAGCCTGTCAGTTATGCATTTTCCCAGCAGGCAGCTTTACAAGCCAGCTGCCCAGCATTTTGACTCTCATTCTTTGGCTGCCCCTTCTTCCTCGTTTTAAAGAACACAAGCTTCGCAGCACTGATTTTTGCCAGGCTCTTGGTGGACATTCTTCCTAACTGTGCCAGAAGCAACTGATGCTTGGCAGAATATTGGTGTCCAGGGTACCTCAGTGTTACTTTTGGTTGGGGCCATAAGGCAAGATCATAAAAACAACAATTATGTGTATTTCAAATTATTGGGTTATTCGTTTGAAAGAAATTCTTATATTTTAATGAATTGAGCTCTTTAACAAAAGATCTAGAGTAAAAAATCAGTTACTGTCCAGGGACCTGAATTTACTTGTTTAGTTCAGTTGCTCTGTAGTGTCTTTCAAATTAAGGTTAGAGGCATCCTGCTTCAGAGTCACCTGGGATATTCTTTTAAAGTACCACCTGAAGAGTCTCAGGAATCATAAGTGTCAGCAGTCTTGCCCTGAAGATTCTTGGGCCAACTGTGTTTCTACATTCACAATTCCAGAACAAGCTTATTTGTGCTGCCACTTGTGAGAAATCTCTGGGCATCATCAAAAGGATAGGTGATGTTGCCAGTGTGGCTCATATTTGATTAATAAATATTCTCCCTGTGAGAGGCTAGACTGTAAAAGATCTGTTGATCAGTGTCAATTAAACAGCCAATATCTGGGCATTTGAGGGATGAAGGAAGGAAACAGGGACTGAGTGTTTTTAGTTCTTTATCACTTTCGGCTGGTATTTCCGGGCAGGATGTCTCTCGAAGGATATTTGGCCTGCAATTTGGATTTCCTGCTTCTAAGTGGCAGTGGCTCCTTGCTCGCATAGGAAGTGTTTCAGCAAATGTTCTACTCAAGTAAATTTTTAACTCCCTAGTAGAAGCTTTCTATTTGATTTTTAAATATCAACACCTTTCTGTAACCTGATAATATTCTTCCTTTCTCTTGTGAGTGATCAACCTACTCCATCCCTTTCCTTCTGAATAATCTTTCTTTCTTGAAGTAAACCTCAGGCCAGCATGGCATCAGACGCTGAAGTCACTCTGCTCCGGACCATGATTTTGCCTAGTAAGTCTCCTTGCGCTGGCGGTAGTGATTTTCCACAGCTGTCAGTCCTCCCACGGATGCTCACGGTTCCTTAGAATAAACAGCCACCAGGAGACTGGTGGATGCTGAGAGCATTGCCTTCCTGTGGTTGATTCCTTGGGCATCAGAAGGCACTTTCTTTACTCCATTCCTTTAAAACATAGTAACATCTTTGTCCTCTCCTCCCCAAGAGAATGTTTTCCATCTCTGAGTTTAAATTCTGTGTGCCTTGCTGTTCACATACATGGTTTTTGTTAGCAAAGTCCAGGCAAAAGTTGAACTCAAATGTTGTGAACAGTTTCTGAGTATAATATTTTCAGAAAGACCGTCTATCCTTTTCCATGGCAAAATAAATTTTTTTAAAACGTATACAAGGTTTTATACATTTTAAACTTGTTTCACACTGACTCTTAACACAGGCAAAGTCTCTTCCCTCAATATGTGTAAAATCTGGATGTATACATGATTAAAATCTACATATGTATTGTGTCCTTAGTAGAAACTTGTCTGGTCATGCCCAGAGTTGACTTGCTTTTTGGAAGAGAGCACTTACGTGGTAATAAGTCAGTGTCAGATTTCAGAACTGTATAATGATGGAAATAAGCTTGCCTGCCAGGAGTCTCAACTTGAGAGAGTTCTTGAGCCCAAATAGTCCCACCAACTGCAGTCATAATCTTTGCATTCCCAGTGGCCATTCCAGACCCACCCTTCCTGAGATAGTCAAGAACCTAATATGAAGTCCTTAAATTATTAAAGTACAAGAATTGGGAGGGGACTTCCAGCCCAGTGGTTAAAATTCTGTGCTTCTACTGCGTAGGGCTGATACCTGCTGGGGAAACTAGGATCCCTGCGTGCCACATGGTGTGGCCAAAAAATAAAAATTGGGAGGGGGTAGCCTTGTAGAGTTAGAGTCCCACAACATTGGTGTAGAGATGAGAACCTTCTCTTCAGGAATATTGACACAGTATCAGAAAGAGTTGAGTTTGGAATTCCCGACTTGAATGCTATTCTCAGATGTGGTTATGGGAAAGCCTTTCAGCCTTTCTGACTTACAAACAATCTATAATTTTTTTGTTAAAGAGTTGATGTTAGAGTTAAATGAGATAAAATTTAGTACAATACCTGCTATGATTATATATATATATATAGGTAAATAGATACATTGTAAATGTATATATGAATTCTGTTCTTATTTCTCCACTTGCCCATATTAAGTTTTACCTAATTCTTGTGTATCTCAGTTGAGCCAACTCTAAAATAGTTGTAACTGCTGGTCTTAGTTGCTCAGTCGTGTCTGACTCTTTGAGACCCCATGGAGTGTAGCCCTCCAGGCTCCTCTCTCCATGGGATTCTCCAGGCAAGAATACAGGAGTGGGTTACTGTTTCCTCCTCCAGGGGGTCTGCCTAACCCAGGGATTGAACCCAAAGCCACCAACTATTTTTGTAGAAACACAGAGACTGAGCAACAACCTCAGATTTAAATATTCACTGTTAAAAATAAATAAATAAATATTCACTGTTATAACTTTCCTCATTATATTCTATCAAATATTTTGCAGAAGTGACAAAGGTAAATGTAAAAGACACTTAACTGCATAAATACTTAAACCTGGCTGGGACAAGATATAGGTGCTAGTCTGGTTAATGATTGGCTCTGCCTTTAAAGTATAAATACAATGCAAATAATTATGTATTATCAATGATAGAGAAGCAGTCCACAAATGAGCTCATGTCTGCTGTAGATGGATGAGATCATGTCTATGAAGTGCTTAAAACTCCTGAAATACAAGCTGTATGTCCTGTCTCTAGCCATCCTGATGTTCTCCCATGGAAAGTTGGTCTTATCCAATGACTTCTGTACCCAGTGGGGCCAGATTGACCTGGAACATTTTCTGGAGGAGAGAATAATTTTCTGCCCTCAAGGGCTTGGGAAATCTTCTCATCCACAGTCTTTGAGTAGGACTCCATTAAGCCTCATGGAATGAACCCAGGTTGCCTGCATTGCAAGCAGATTCTTTACTGTCTGAGCCACCAGGGAAGATTCCTTGGAGCAGGGAATGGCTACTCACTCTGGTATTCTTGCCTGGAAAATTCCATGGACAGAGGAGCCTGGCAGGCTACAGTCCATGGAGTCACAATGAGTCGGACATGACTGAACAACTAATACTTTCATTCTTTTCACACTGAGCCTCATAGGGAGATTTTATCAATCCTGTTTGAGGCACTGTGGTGAAATGGAACAAACGAGTCATGTAGAAGCCAGGACACTGGGGACAGAGTCCAGCTCTGCCCGTCACTAGCAGACATGGTGCCCATGGAGATGAGTTGGAGGTGTGGCTGAATTAGGTGAAAAAGCAAAGGGAAGTAAGGACAGAGGTCCTGCAAAGCCTATAACTTAAATATTCAGCTTCAACTAGTGGAATTTTAAACAGAAAGAAAGAATCCACACAAGAAAATGGAAAAAGAACTCTCCCATCTTGTTCATTCATTAAATACAAATTCAGGTTCTGGCTCTGTGCCAGGAACTGCTTGCTCTTGTAACCCCTCTTCAGACCACACTCCAGCCTGGGCTGACCTTTTCCATCACAACATCATTTCTGGGTCCAGCAAAACATAAAACTCAAACTGCTCAATTTAGCATTGAATATCAACTTTTATATTGTTTCATAAAGTCTCATGTATGGTAGATCTGTCTCTCCAAATAGCTTAAAAATTCTTTAAGGTTAGAAACCATGTCTTTCTCTTTTTATTCCCCACAGCAGGTGACACAGTTGTTGTTCAGTCACTAAGTCATGTCCAACTCTTTGCGACCCCATGGACTACAGCACGCCAGGCTCCCCTGTCCTTCACTATCTCCCGGAGTTTGCTCAAACTCATGTCCATTGAGTTGGAGCTGTCATCCAACCATTTCATCCTCTGTTGCCCTCTTCTCCTCTTGCCCTCAATCTTTCCCAGAATCAGGGTCTTTTCCTGTGAGTTGGCTCTTCACATCAGGTGGCCAAAGCATTGGCGCTTCAGTATCAGTCCTTCCAATGAATATTCTGGGTTGATTTCCTTTGGGATTGACAGGTTTGATCTCCTTGCCATCCAAAGGACTCTCAAGAGTTTCTCCAGCACCACAATTTGAAAGCATCACTTCTTTGGTGCTCAGCCTTCTTTATGGTCCAACTCTCACATCCATACATGACTATTGGAAAAACCATAGCTTTGACTAGATGGATCTTTGTCAGCAAAGTGATGTCTCTTGTTTTTAATATGCTGTCTAGGTTGGTCATAGCTTTTCTTCCAAGGAGCAAGCGTCTTTGAATTTCATGGCTGCAGTCATCATCTGCAGTGATTTTGAGATATTTTTTTATTAAGAAAATAAAGTCTGTAACTGTTTCCATTTTTTCCCCATCTATTTGTCATGAAGTGATGGGACCAGATGCCATGATCTTAGATTTTTGAATGTTGAGTTTTAAGCCAGTTTTTCACTCTCCTCTTTCACTTTCATTAAGAGGCTCTTTATTCCTCTTTACTTTTTGCCATTAAGGTGGTGTCATCTGCACATCTGAGGTTGTTATTTCTCCTGGCAATCTTGATTCCAACTTGTGAGTCTTCCAGCCTAGCATTTTGCCTGATGTACTCTGCATATAAGTTAAATAAGCAGAGTGATAGTATACAGCCTTAAGGTACTCCTTTCCCAATTTTGAACCAGTCTGTTATTCCATGTCTGGTTCTAACTGTTGCTTCTTGACCTGCATACAGGTTTCTCAGGAGACAGGTAAGGTGGTCTGGTATTCACGTCTCTGTAAGAATTTCCCACAATTTGTTGTCATCCACACAAAGTCTTTAGCTTAGTCAATGTAACCAAAGTAGTTGTTTATTTTTTAATTCCCTTGCTTTTTTCTGATCCAATGGGCTTTTTCAATTTGATCTTTGGTTCCCTCTGCCTTTTGTAAATCCAGCTTGTACATCTGGAAAGTTCACATACTGTTGAAGCCTAGCTTGAAGGATTTTGAGCATTACCTTGCTAGCTTGGCACAGTACTTCATGCATATTGTTCAGTTCAGTTCAGTTGCTCAGTCATGTCCGACTGTTTGTGACCCCATGAACCGCAGCACGCCAGGCCTCCCTGTCCATCACCAACTCCCAGAGTTTACCCAAACTCATGTCTATTGAATCTGTGATGCCATCCAATCATCTCATCCTCTGTCATCCCCTTCTCCTCCAGCCCTCAATCTTTTCCAGTATCAGGGTCTTTTCAAATGAGTCAGCTCTTCGCATTAGGTGGCCAAAGGATTGGAGTTTCAGCTTTAACATCAGTCCTTCCAATGAACACCCAGGACTGATCTCCTTTAGGATGGACTGGTTGGATCTCCTTGCAGTCCAAGGGACTCTCAAGAGTCTTCTCCAACACCACAGTTCAAAAGCATCAATTCTTCGGTGCTCACCTTTCTTTATAGTCCAACTTTCACATCTATACATGACTACTGGGAAAACCATAGCCTTGACTAGACAGACCTTTGTTGGCAAAGTAATGTCTCTGCCTTTTAATATGCTGCCTAGGTTGGTCATAACTTTCCTTCCAATGAGTAAGCGTCTTTTAATTTCATTGCTACAATTACCATCTGCAGTGATTTTGGAGCCCAGAAGAATAAAGTCAGCCACTGTTTCCACTGTTTCCCCATCTATTTGCCATGAATTGTTGGGACCAGATGCCATGATCTTAGTTTTCTGAATGTTGAGCTTTACGCCAATTTTTTCACTCTCCTCTTTCACTTTCATCAAGAGGCTCTTTTGTTCCTCTTCACTTTCTGCCATAAGGGTGGTGTCATCTGCATATCTGAGCTATTGATATTTCTCCCGGCAATCTTGATTCCAGCTTGTACTTCCTCCAGCCCAGCGTTTCTCATGATGTACTCTGCATATAAGTTAAATAAGCAGGGTGACAGTATATAGCCTTGACGTACTCCTTTTCCTATTTGGAACCAGTCTGTTGTTCCATGTTCAGTTCTAACTGTTGCTTCCTGACCTGAATACAGGTTTCTCAAGAGGCAGGTCAGGTGGTCTGGTATTCCCATCTCTTTCAGAATTTTCCACAGTTTATTGTGATCCACACAGTCAAAGCATATTGTTAGGTTCTCTAAATACTGGCTGACCACCTGATGGGAATGGGAAATGAAACGGAGGATACTTGGGCTGATTTTGGCTGCTGGGCCTCTAGGAATTCTCCTTTTGTGAAGAACAGGTGTCATTCTCTCCAATTCCTTATGTTTTCCCAGATGAGCCTCCCTCTGCTGACACCCTCAGGGCTACCGCTATATCACCTTAGAGCCTTTATTCTCCTATCATCATTCTGTTGCCCAAATGGAGATCCAGGGAAAATTTGTTAAATGTAATTGCTATGTGTGTGGTTCTTCTAACCCTTGGGGTGGCTTATTCTTCCTGAAAAATTTTTTTTTTTTTTGCTCTCTTTTGCCATCCGATAGAAACACTGACCATCTTCCACTCCTCTCCTACATCCAATTTGTCACCAGATCTTCTTTCTCTCAACTTCTGCAGATTTTTCTAATTCACTACTTTATCTCCATGTCTACCACCATTACTTTACTTTATGTCATTGTTATCTTGTAAGCAGTTTATTGCAGCAACCTCCTAACTTGTTTCTCTGCCTTGGTTCTAGCCCCTTCACACTGGAACTGCAGTGACTTTTCAGAGATGCACATTTGATCCTATCACTTCCTTTGATGTCACCTATTGCCCTGAAGATGAAGTTCAAAATCCTTGGCAAGGGACTCATGACTCTCAGTCTAATGCCTGCTTCTTCCCCAACCTCACTTCTCACCTTCTTTCCTTGTTCCTCTCCCCTACTTCAGCCCTGCTCAGCTCCGTGTGCTTCCTCACACACTTCCTTCTCCCTCTGTGGGCCTTTTGAATCATACTTTAAAAGCTGTCCATTTGTTTTCCCCATACACCACGAGACCACACAGCCTTAAAGGGCAGGGATTATCCTTACACAAAATAAGAACTTGAAAAATTATATACATGAACATTTAAGTGAGTTATGGATGTTTGGACTTCACTGCCCTCTGTGGATAACATTTGACATTTATTTAGTACTTACTATGTGCCAGACTCTATATATAAGACTCTGTTTAAGTTCTTTAAACATAAAAACTGAGTTTATTCTGAGGGGTAGGTACCATTAGATCTCTACTTTACAGACGAGGAAACTAAGGCACAAAGAGACAAAGCTACCCACCTAATATCATTCAGCTAATAAGTGGTTGAACATAGATGGGACCTCAGGAAGTCCTGTACTACAACGTTCGCTCTTAACCAATAACCCATTAATGTGCTCACAGAGTGTATCATTGAGTCTTGGCTGTGTGAGGGCCAGATGGATCAACAGTAAATGGGAGCAGACCCATGACAATGAGAGAAGAAAAGTCCCTTGAATCTTAAGCTGGAGACTTGGGGAAGGGGCTCAGCCGGGCGGGTGTGTGCTCAGTGCAATATGTCTGCAACCACAGGCACCATCAGTCACGTGCTCTCAGATAGTCTAGGACACCGAGTCCATTCAAGAAGGTTTGAGTTGAGCTCTTGCTGTTCTGTGTACTTTAAGAAACCAAAAGTAGAATCAGACACATATTTTGCAAGATACCCACAATTTAGTGAAACAGACTGCACCATGTGAAGAACTATGTAAGCCACAGAAGACTTATAGTTAACAGTGTAATGGAGAGAGGACAGCCCCACTTCTGTTAACTAATTCTTGTCTTCATTTCCCTGAAGGCTTGCCTCATACCAACTAGTACCCTTGTGAGCATACAATGTGGGGTTGCTAGGTAGAAAAAATGCTACGTGAAGCCAATAATAGAAATGTTAAATTCCCACCATCTTGGACTTAGTAAGCCTCAGAAAAATACTTGGAGTACCTAGATTAAGGGAACATGGAGGGTCCATAGGCCTTTTCTTTTGTTTTTTCTATGTATTGGGGCTAAATGAATACCTAGTTCCTGGCTTAAACAGAGCCCTGGCATCTCAAGGTTTTCTGTAGGACATTTGGAAGTCATGCTTCTCTAGGCTGAGGACTGGGCTGCAGAGAGTGATGAGGAGCTATTTCAGAACAGATGTCAACAGAGCCTTCTCTCCATGCTGAGAATCATCAAACACATGCCCCACGCCTGCCAGGCAGTGACTGAGGCTCAGCCTCCAGACACGGAGACAATGAGCCGGCCTCCTGGGGGCTCTTCTGCTGCAAACAAATTAGCTCTGATGGACCAGTGGCCTCTGCTCATTCTTGGGAAATGTGGAGGTGGGATCTCTGGCTGGTGTGGAGTTTAATTAAGGATGGCAGCTGGTGGAGCAGGTCAGATGGCTCTGTGCTCTGCACTTCATGTCACGAGTTGTTAGCTGCTTTTTGTTTTTCTCCACATATTCCTGTTGCCTTCTTCCTTCCCTTGCTACTGCCCACATGTCATTCTCCGTGCTCTTGGAGTGGTGTGTGACCTTATCCCTGAGTATGGAGAGTCCAGGCAGGACCACACTGTAGAGGTGGAAAAACTAAACTTTGAGGAAATGATGTAAACCTATGGGAGACACAGTGCCCCCACAGGAGATGCTTCCTCTCCATGCTCACTGTCTCTCTGTAAATGTACCCATTGGTACCAGTAATTAAATCATAACCGTCTTGGGACTTTTACCTATTTTTAAACTTTAAACTTTTTATTTTGTATTGGGGTATATATAGCCAATCCACCTTGGGACTTTTAATATCTGGGGGGGAAAAGAAAAGTTTAACTGGAGGCTGCTAGTGTCTGGTATCAGGTTGGAGGATGGTGGTGCCCAAGGAGAATTCCTATCTTTGTCCAAGTAAGCCAGACCAGGAGGGAAGAGAGCTGAGTCAGAATCACACAATCTTGTATAAGGACAGAATCTCTAGCACTTGGAGCTGTGAAAGTTTGTGTCTTAAAGAGACTGGACTACACGGGGTTCTTGTCAAAGTGAGCATGAATATCGGGGTTATTCAGTTGATTAGCCCAAAATGCACCCCTTAAAGTACATTACACCCCTTTAAGTACAACTACACCTGCTGACGTTCCTGAATAGAAAAAATTCCAAATCACATGCTCTAGTGAAGTGAAGGAGGAAGGAAAAACACTCAAACCCTGGCTTTTTTGGCCTCCTATTCTGGGGACTTGAGATCCAGATAGACCAAGAAGTGGTAGGAGGAAAAACCTCTGTAAAATCTTGTGAGATGGCATCCTCTTTGGGAAGACTGAGTCAGACAATATATGTTTATGGCATACGATCTTTATGGAAATGCTTTATCATGTTATTGTCTGCCACTTGTGATGATGTGATATGTGCTCTAAAAACACTCCCTGAATGCAAAGCCTTGCCCTGCATCACCAGCTGTCTGCTTGCTCAAGTCCCATACAAATGAGTTAATTACCTGCAGCAGGAACAAACCTTGAAAACAAAGCAAGAAGTGTGTGAAATAAAGGCTGTTGTCTCCTGGTGGTACAATTTCTCCTTGGTTATATCATGTTCATAAAGAGAACTGGGCAGTTTCCTGTAATACCAGAATTCTAGGAAGTCTGGGTTTTTAGAATTTCTGACTGCAGAAACCCTGAATAGAAAAGCATTGAAGCAGCAAGTACTCAAAAGGTGAAGTTGCCCATGGGCCAGTAGCCTTTGGGATAGGATCACCGATACTTGGATCAACCTATACTTGGTTGTTGTTTAGTCGCTCAGTTGTTTCTGACTCTTCATGACTTGTGGCCAGTACCCCTCCAGGCTCCTCTGTCTGTGGGATGTTCTGGGCAAGATTACTGGAAGGAGTTGCCATTTCCTTCTCCAGGGGATCTTCCCAATCCAGAGATTGAACCCGATTCTCCACATGTTCTGCAGCGCCTGCAGATTCTTTACTGCTGAGCCACTGGGGAAGCCCACTCTTGGCTTCAGATCAGATCAGATCAGTCGCTCAGTCGTGTCCGACTCTTTGCGACCCCATGAATCGCAGCACGCCAGGCCTCCCTGTCCATCACCAACTCCCGGAGCTCACTCAGACTCACGTCCATCGAGTCAATGATACCATCTAGCCATCTCATCCTCTGTCGTCCCCTTCTCCTCCTGCTCCCAATCCCTCCCAGCATCAAGTCTTTTCCAATGAGTCAACTCTTCGTATGAGATGGCCAAAGTACTGGAGTTTCAGCTTTAGCATCATTCCTTCCAAAGAAATCCCAGGGCTGATCTCCTTCAGAATGGACTGGTTGGATCTCCTCGCAGTCCAAGGGACTCTCAAGACTCTTCTCCAACACCACAGTTCAAAAGCATCAATTCTTTGGCACTCAGCCTTCTTCACAGTCCAACTCTCACATCCATACATGACCACAGGAGAAACCATAGCCTTGACTAGACGAACCTTTGTTGGCAAAGTAATGTCTCTGCTTTTGAATATGCTATCTAGGTTGGTCATAACTTTCCTTCCAAGGAGTAAGCGTCTTTTAATTTCATGGCTGCAATCACCATCTGCAGTGATTTTGGAGCCCAGAAAAATAAAGTCTGACACTGTTTCCACTGTTTCCCCATCTATTTCCCATGAAGTGATGGGACCGGATGCCATGATCTTCGTTTTCTGAATGTTGAGCTTTAAGCCAACTTTTTCACTCTCCACTTTCACTTTCATCAAGAGGCTTTTTATTCCTCTTCACTTTCTGTCATAAAGGTGGTGTCATCTGCATATCTGAGGTTATTGATATTTCTCCCAGCAATCTTGATTCCTGCTTGTGTTTCTTCCAGCCCAGCGTTTCTCATGATGTACTCTGCATGTAAGTTAAATAAACAGGGTGACAATATACAGCCTTGACGTACTCCTTTTCCTATTTGGAACCACTCTGTTGTTCCATGTCCAGTTCTAACTGTTTCTTCCTGACCTGCATACAAATTTCTCAAGAGGCAGATCAGGTGGTCTGGTATTCCCATCTCTTTCAGAATTTTCCACAGTTTATTGTGATCCACACAGTCAAAGGCTTTGGCATAGTCAATAAAGCAGAAATGGATGCTTTTCTGGAACTCTCTTGCTTTTTCCATGATCCAGCAGATGTTGGCAATTTGATCTCTGGTTCCTCTGCCTTTTCTAAAACCAGCTTGAACATCAGGAAGTTCACAGTTCACATATTGCTGAAGCCTGGCTTGGAGAATTTTGAGCATTACTTTACTAGCGTGTGAGATGAGTGTAAATGTGCGGTAGTTTGAGCATTCTTTGACAGTGCCTTTCTTTTGCTTAGGGGATGTTAAAACTTTACTAAAGGGAAAGAGTGAGCAAGTCCAACAAGAGGGATGTCATTTTTTTTTTTTTTTGAGGGCATTGAGGTTGAGGAGGAGGAAGAAGGTAAAAACACTTGGAAAGTGAGGAAAATATAAAGATTTCTCATCTCATAATATTTATTTTATAAATTAAAATGTTGAAAAGCAGAGGGCTTGTCTCTGCTTTAGCAACAGGTTTGCTTTAGCTTTTAAGTTGAAGGTTCATGAAAGCAACATTACCTGTCTCTGAGTGTTAGACATAGCTGTGGGTGACTTCTGGCCCTCATTCCTCATTCCTGGTACTATCATGGTGCCAATATTACAGGGGAAACAAAGGCTTGATGTGAAAGGTGAATGTAAGCGGTATTCCCAAGGGAAATGGTGCTTCGTAGAACCAGGTTGTCAACTCCTAAAGAGTAGTGATTTTTGTTTGCATGTCTTTGTATCTTTCTAAATACAAGCGCTGTGTCTTACAGAAATATAATACTTAAATATTTGCTGACTGAAAATATTCTAATTGTGGAAAAAATCTGCAGTGTTGTCAGCAGCAGGAATAGAGTTAGATGTATGGATCTGAATCCAGCTCATCCAAGTGTAAGCCATCACCTTGGACAGATGACCTGCCTTCTCTGTGTCTTACTTTCCTCTGCTGTAAGCTGAAATACTAATAATATCTATACATGCAATAGTTGTGTGGGTTAAAGGAAATCACTCAAAGCAAAGCACTTAATATCTGGCGTAGAAAAGTACTCAATGAGCATTAGCTGTTACTACAGTCTACAGAGAAGGCTATCTTTGTTTTTGAGAAATGTTTGAGAATGTCATGGTATTACCTGAGCAATGATGTAGAATGATTGCTGTAGGGGCATCAGTTCTTATAGTTCTGGACATTTGTTTGTTCAGAATTAAATGTATGGAGCTCCATTTAAACTGTGGTATCCAGATTTTCTGACCAAGTATATGGATTCCCTATTTTGGTCACTGTTGTTGAAAGCCACAGTGTGGTCTTGTCTGCTTACAAATTATTATGGATAAGATCCCAGTGACTTTCTTCCTTTGGCCCCAGCCAGATGTCAATCAGCCTTCCCGGCTTCAATAAGGCTGTATGTGTAGTGTTCTCCCATGGGTGCCCCCAGCCCTCACTCAAGTTGATCCTGACATCCTGGTCACTGTTCCCTTGAGACTTGGGGATTTTCTTCTCTTCCTACTTTAGAATCCAGCTTGAAACTCATCTTACCATGAACAAGAAAAATCTGCCTTTTGTACTCATCCATCCATCCATCCATCAAATGTTACTTTGATTCATAGGCTCTTTGCCCTTGAGATGTTACTGCATGACGGATCCCCAACCGACATGAGTAGGCATCCTCATTCTGGTTTTATTTCCACAGTATGTTCCTCCAGATCTCTGCGTCTGCAACTTTGTGCTGGAACAGTCCCTCTCTGTCAGAGCCCTGCAGGAAATGCTTGCCAACACAGGTGAAAATGGCGGTGAAGGGGTGAGTACCTGAATTATGTCCTGGGAAGGGAGGGATTGGGACACACCATAGCCCAAGAGTACACACTTCATTTCATTCCTCCAGTTTTGAACTAGAAAACCTTGGTTTTCCAGTTTCCTTGAATCCATCCTCATATTCCTCTTATTCAGCAGCCCTACATCCCTTTGGGTTAACCAGCTTCCACCAGAAAATAGACTAGATCACCTTAATGCTGCCTGAGCGGGACATAGGTCATTGAACCCATAATCCACCAGGATATATGGAGAGGCTGAAAGAGCCTTGGAAAGGGGAGAGGGGGTTATCTGTTAGGCTGATTCTTTTTTCTTGGAAAAGTCTCATCAGAGATTTATGACTATGCCAATGAAGGACAGCCAGGTTACAGCCATTTGGAGAGGATTTCCTATAGAATTCAAAGTCATTGACATGTACCCAGATCTTCATGGTTTCACTCAGGATGAGCAAATACAGAGCTGTATTAAGTTTCTTTTGTCAGTAAAATTGTTTCCAAGTCTTTAACTAAGGGATAATGGCCTCCCGAAGGTCTCCCAGGCAAGACATTGACCAGAGGCTTCAGAATAATTTTTGACCCTTTCCCTAATGACTCACCTAGTTATATTCATTTATCATTTCAAATATTCTAACTCTATGGACTGAATATCTCACATGCAGACACCACTCTCCTATGCCCCTTAGATACTATGTTAGAGGACTATCCTTTATCTTCTGGGTTATTACATCAGACTCACCACTCTGATTCCTTCTGTGCTTACCTCACCTACTATTTTATTTTCCTAAAGCTGACATAATGCTCTTTACAAAATATAGACCTAATCATCACACTTTACCATTTAAAAATTGTCTTTCTGCCCATTACCATGAATGAAATCCCATATTCCTTAACTGGGCATAAAGAACTTCAGGATTTGGTGAGTCCTGCTCACCTTGCCTGTCCTGTTTCTCACCACATCTTCCCAAACACCCAGTGATCCAACCACATTGAATTCTTTTCAGTTCCTCAAACATAACCATTCTCTTTGCCTCAGATCATAAGTGTCAGTTCTTCCCTCCATTTAGAACAGCTTTCTCCTCCTCTCTCTCTCCCCTTATATGATCTTTACTTCTCTTTCAAGGAACAAGTCTAAATATTAGGTCAACAGAGAAGCCTATAAGTTGACCCTGAAAGTCTAGGATGGGTACCCTTGCTTGAGCAATGGCCAGTGAAGAGTTCTTACTACTGTGTACTATAATTACAAGTCTAATTCTTTACACTCTGTAGTGTGTGTAGGTAGGCATATTTACAGGACCTAGCACAGTGTATTATTTGACTTGAATGAACTCATATATAATGAAGTGTCTCATTGGTGGTAGAAGAGACAATATCTGTAGCCCCAAGAGAACCAATATTTACATTTAGGTCATCTTTCAGGTCTTAATGTGATCTTACATAAATCTTTTAATCTCTTGGGATCATAGTGTTCTTATCTATAAAATTAGGAAGTATAATTAATTTGCTAGGGTCCTTAACACCAACATTTGTGATTCTTCACTCTTTTGGCTTAGAATAATAGGCTTTCATCAACCACCTGAAATTAGCTTTGCTTTGTTCCTTAGAGCATAAACACAGGTGAGATTTTGTTCTTTTCAAGTTTATCTCTCCCTGACATTGACCTCAGTACCCCCAACCTTTCGACCTTAGGCACACACCCGCAAACATTTCCAACTCAGTGAAATAAATTACTTTTTAATTGCTCACTTTTCCTCCAAGATAATTAACTCATGATTTATAGACATCTTAGGTGAGGAAGACCTGGTTGATTTGGAATATCACCACTTTCAGTGTCAACCAAGATCAGCTAGACCCTGCCAACATATGGCCCCAGGATAGAAATTGGGAAGATAGAAGCTATGCTAACTGGATAATTATCTCATGGGCATTCTCTTGTCTTGTTTGTTCACAAATTGCATTTCAAAGAACTTCTTTTTCTTTGCCATCTAATTTGTGTAGTTCAGGGAATCCTGCAGGTGTCAAAGTCGACTGAAAAGTTCTGGTTATAATCCATGCTCTTCTTTGTTGCCAGGAACTTAAATAATAGTCTTATCCTGGTTTGTCTTTTGAAAAAGAATAACTAATTCATTTTCCATATAGAATAGAATGCCAGTCTAATAAGATTGAATGCATAGTTTTGGAATATATGTCTAATACATACCTATAATTACCATCCATGTTCTAGCAGAGGTTTACTCCATGTAGTTATATATTTCAAGGACCATCTTTAATTTAAAATATTTAAAGACCAATAGGTTAAGTCTTATTGGAGGATCCAGTCTCTTTGAAAACTCCAGTCTAAGATAAACAATCCATGACATTTTTATGGTTAAATAGTCATTGGATAACAATCACCATATCGAGTCAGACTCTCAAATTTCCCATGTGCTGTATTGCCATTTTGTGCTATTTTACCAAAGAAAAGAGTAAGCTAATAGTTATTTCCCATCCTGATATATTACTTCTATTGTTATTAATAACTGGAGATCTTAGAGCTAGAAAGAAGAGACTTGAAAAGAGAGCTGGGGCACAGATAGGGGAGGGTGCTGTCTTTAAATGATTTAGATTTTATTATTTGTTGGTGGCTCCACTCGTTACCCAAATAGCAGCTTCAGTTGCTAGAACCCTCTTGGAACTCTCTCACAATTCCATCTGGGCTCTCAATCTTCATTATGAGGAATAATATTTTTCATACAACCTCTTGAGTCTGAATGTTTTGCTTTTCTGAAGTGATTGCTGTGTGCACTTATTATTAGTACTTAATTTGATTTGAAATGATAATATTCAGCAGGGGAGAAAAAGAAAAAAAGAAGAAAAATCAAGAAGGAAGTAAGTTAACACAACAGACCATAATGATTCTCTGGGGAGCCGAGGGATGTTTGAGTGGGTTGACACCTCCTCTGCATGCCAGTCCATTCTGTTTGGAAAGAGACATTTACTGCTTTTAAATGGATATTACTTATACTAATGATCATCACTACCACCAGACGGGATGCTTTGAAGAGTGTCATTTTTCCTCCTGGGAATAAATTGGTCTTTGTGTGTCTGTTCACTCCTGCACAGCAGTTGGACTTTTTAAAAATGATATTTGTTTATTCATATCATGAGCATACAGAAGTCTTTCTGCAGGGATTGGTGGTTCTGCAGCAATTCCTTTCAGTAACAAAGAAAACAGAGGTGTCCACCTTGGTTTAACAACAGAGGGTTTATTATTGAAACATCCTTAGCTATAGCCAGTAGCACCTGGGAGTCAGCTTTATGTTGAAAAGGAAACTGAATGATGAGAAGGCCCCGGGGGGCAGAGGATGTCGGTGCCCCTCAGAGCCCACCTTCACTAAGCTCATCCTTGGGTCACTTTACCTCTGGTTAAATCCTGTCTGATGTTATTCTGGGCAATATTACCAAGAGATGGATGCTTGGCACTGTGGCCAATTAAATAGCTGGACTTTGATGTAAAATCCCTGCATACAAATATAATATATTTTTACATTAATGGAACCTACAGTGTATGAGGTCCCCAGCTACCTTCAGCAGGACAGGGAACTAAAAAGGATGTCTCATCTCCCTCTGAGTCCTCAGTCTTCATCATCCTATAACAATGACTGAACACAAAACTAGCAACATGTGCAGTGAGAGAAGCTCCATTTTTGCAGTCAGGTAGATGTGTTTTCAGTCCAGGCTATAGAGGAGCAAGTGACTTCTAGGACAAATTGCTTCCCCTTTCCGTACCTGACTTTCCACACCTTCAAAATGCAACCTCCCTCCTAGGATCAGGTGAGAATTACATAAGTGTTGACAAGTGCCTATGGGTGTGGAAATGAATATTGGTTCCTCTTTTCATCTCTGGTCTGCTTTCTCCTGTCACAGATCCTTCAGGCATACTCAAATGCCTCAAAGGAAGGAGATTCCCATGCTATATGACCATACCGTATAACTACAAATGAATTTTGGCATGAATGAATATAATGCTTCTAAAAATGAAAGACCTTGGTTGACACAGTTACCAGCTGCACTCCTGATAAGGGCTCAGGTTTTCTCTAAAAGTTGACTTAATCACTGGCAGACTTTTACTACTTAAAAAAGGGAGATGCAATATATGTAAAAAGAATGGATGTTATGGTTGTATAAGATCATGCTTGACTTCAGATTCTAAAATCTCTAGAATGCAAATATACAATCAGCCTTTTAAACTTGATTGGGAGATGTGACCTGGAGAGATACTGTTTCTGTAAGAACTTCTCTCACAGATAAACTCACTGTGAAGGGGTCTTTTAATTCCCCGTATTACTTATGAGGGAAATCAACACTGAATATTCATTGGAAGGACTGAGGCTGAAGCTGAAGCTCCAATTCTTTGGCCACATGATGCAAGGAGCTGACTCATTGGAAAAGACCCTGATGCTGGGAAAGACTGAGGGATGGAGGAGAGGGGCCAACAAGGGTGAGATGATTGGATGGCATCCTTGACTGAATGGATGCAAGTTTGAGCAAACTCCAGGAGTTAGTGAAGGATAGGGAAGCTGGTGTGCTGCAGTTCATGGGATCACAAAGAGTCGGATACGATTTAGCAACTGAGCAACACTTAATTATGAGATGGTCCCTTTAACACTAAGAGGAGCTTCAGACTCCTTTCACTTTCCCCTGTCTTTGAGCAGGGAGTACTATACACAGCACAGTTGCTCAAGAAATACACACATGTGGTGGCACATTTGTCATGCTCAGGAATGATGTGTTCATGCTTTCTGAGAAGCTAGAGGTTGCCTCCTGGCATTGTGTGACCTTCTAAACAGCCAAGGAGGCATAATCTTACACATTGCTGTATTCCCGTAGATTTTATTTAAAGTATGTGTCATGCGATACATTGTAGCCAAGTTCAAAGCATTCATCCTTCTTATAAAGTCACAGAAAATCTAGTCACAGAAAGGTGATAGCATCATTAAAAAAAGAATCTGCCCAAGATGCACCTCCCCTGACATGGTTAGGTAATGAACAAATCAAAACAGATGCTGAGGAGGGCAATTAGAAGCCTGTTGTCTAAAGTTTGAATTCTGGCTGTTCCCAGATTTAAGACATCTTGTGGGAACTTCCAGAATGAAGAAGACCAATCAGAGCCTTACCTCTTTATTCCTGGGGCCCTGAGATCCCCCCGTCATCTGTATATTACAGAAGAGAAGGGACAACGCCCATCAACCAGAGGTCTCGTCTCAGTTTTCTGAGGTTTTTGTCTTCCCACTGTAATTGTCAGAAAACAGCCGGAGTGAGAACTTACTTTGGTATGTGTGTGGGGAAGGGAACAAGACTGAGGGAGGAACTATGTACACCATTCTAAATAAACTTCATCCCCATTGCCATTGTTTAAAAGAAAGAAATCATTTGATGAGTCAAATCTAACAGGAGGTGTTAGTTGCACCTTTAAAATAGGACACATCAGATTTTCTTTGGAGAAAAAATACAAAGACACCTCTGCCTGTTTTGGGATGTCAGTCCCAGGACTTGCCCGTATATGCCTTACAGCAGGGGTAGTCAGAATGTGCCAGAATCACCACACTAGGTTTCCAAGTCTGGACTTCCTTTGTTTTTTTTGTTTTGTTTTGGTTTTTTTGTTTTTTTAAATTTTATTTTATTTTTAAACTTTACATAACTGTATTAGTTTTGCCAAATATCAAAATGAATCCGCCACAGGTATACATGTGTTCCCCATCCTGAACCCTCCTCCCTCCTCCCTCCCCATTCCATCCCTCTGGGTCGTCCCAGTGCACCAGCCCCAAGCATCCAGTATCGTGCATCGAACCTGTACTAGGTGGTGAGAAGCCACTGCGTCAAGCTCTGCAAGTGCCTCCTCGGTGCTCCCACTCAGGACCTCCCCTCGCCAGTGGCAGTGCCTGTCAGGTTGCTCGTCCTGGGGATGTTACCCATGCCTGCCTGCTGCCGGACTGGGAAGATCCAGATACCACAGTGTTAAATTCTTGTGTAACTTCATCCTGCTTTTTGTTTTGAAAGGGAGAAAAATAGCATGCTGATTTCAGATGCTTCCACTTCTTTTTTTAACCTATGGCTGGTCATCCACACCCATTATTAAAAAAAAAAAAAAAAAAAACCACTACTTTTGTATTAATAGAATCATCAAACCTGTTTGGTGAAATCGCTCTTATATGCAAAAGCTTGAGTTTATATATCAAAACCTCCTCTTGACAGTCTGCTCCATGTTAGAGTTTGTTCACATTTGCGAATGGCAGCCTGTTTTGGTGACAAAGCTGTGTCAGGTGGTTTAGCCCTAGAACTGCCACCTACTGGAGTTTTGCATGTTAAGTTGCTTCAGTCTTGTCCAACTCTGCGACCTATGGACTGTAACCTGCCAGGCCACTCTCTGCATGCGATTCTCCAGGCAAGAATACTGAAGTGGGTTGTCATGCCCTCCTCCAGGGATCTCCCCTACCCAGGGATCAAACCTGTGTCTCTTATGCCTCTTGCATTGACAGGCAGATGCTTTACCACCAGCACCGCCTGGGAAGCCCTCCAGTGGCAATAGCCCATCACTAATTGTGGAAACATTAACTTGTTTGTATTAGTCGTTATTCTAGAGACCCTGGTTCCCATAATATTAGGTGGATGGATAAATGGCTTTATTCTCTTTCTGCCTTGGTGTGAACAGAGAGAATTTTTCAAATTCCATCCATAACAGCAACCCTAGAGCTCTAAGTGATGACAACATGGTTTTAATTTTTTTGGAGACATGAATAGCCTATAAATCTTCTTATGGAAGAATATGAGAGGTATTTTATAGTTTTGACAGAATTTCTTTCTTCAAGAGGCAGATATCATTTTCAGAAATCATACAATAATGAAACATCTCCAAACTAAGGTTTTTAATGTATTTTTTTCACAGATCAAATTGTCATCAAACTATGCCCGTTCTCTTCTTTCTTTCCCCTCCTTACTGTTCTCTCATTATGCTATTTTATAATTTCATGCTGATATAATGAATTTAAATGTTTCTCTGATAAGCTAATACTAATGAAAATGTGCACAAGTAACTCATATTGTTGAGCTGGCCTTTCAATAACATGATATCATTAAAATTTGCCATCTGGGAGATTTTACTTCATGGTAAGAAAACTCCTCTTTGGTAAAAGAAAAAGTCTAATTGGTTGCTTGCAATATTTCTAAGAAAAAGAAATTCCAAATCTTCTGATGTAGGTACTGACCATTGTCCTTGGGTGGATTTTTTTGCATAAATATAATTACAAAAAAAAACAAAGTGCTACAGACAAATTTAGGCTACAGCGTGTAGTTTGTTTGCCAGTTTCTTGATGACATCAGCATGGTACTGGAAAAGTAAAAACAAACTTTTACATCTAATGCTGCTGCTTAGTCCTAGCTAACATCACAAAATATTCACTAGGTAAGAATTTTATTCCCATTGGGGTTTTTGCTCTTCTAAGTATCAGCAGATTCTTCAGATGACTTGAACGCTTTCAGCAGGACTGGTCCACACTCAAATATACATTGACTGTTTTGTGTTTGATTTGCTAGCTCAGTGGCCTCTTGGAATGGGTATGTTATTCACTCCTTTACTGTATGTGTCTTTGCATGGACAGCTGACTCTAGCTGCCTTTGTAATGAGCTAGGCTTTTCACTTGTGAGTGTTCAAGGCCGTTTCCATCCTCTGTGCCTCTACAATTTAAAAAAGCACCACTGCACCACACACCTCAATCTGGTAGAATTAGAGGTGCCTGCACACTTAGAAATTTGTTGCTAAGAAACCTGTTAAACTGCTGCTCTGAAATTACAAGAATGGCTTGCCTGTGGACTCATTTTTTCCTTTTCCTTCAACATATTGAAGTTCAGTTTAGTCGCTCAGTCGACCCCATGAATTGTAGCATGCCAGGCCTCCCTGTCCATCACCAACTCCCGAAAATTGTTTCTCAAGTCTTTTTCCCTCTGACTATGGTCTAGATGGCCTGTGGCCATACGGTTCAAGTTGGTAAGGTGATAGAAGTGTGCAGTCTTGCCTTACTCCAAGCTTCTCGGTGCTTCAGACTCACCTAGTCTATTATGCAAGTCCAGCTCTGCTCCTCTGGAAAGCTGGAATTCACAATAAAAATGGAAAAAGCTAGTTGGATATTTCCCATTTTTCATGCAGCATCCCCAAAATGAACCAGCAGAAGAATCAAATGTTAATTTCAACAGTTAAGAATAACCATTAAAGTTAACTAGCTTTTTACATTTATTCATATCCTGAGTAGAAGCCTTTTAAAGTGAAGAGGCCACAGAATTAATTTTTAAAGCTCCAGACTCTATCAAATCTACTTCTTTCTGAATATAATGTTTCATCTTTATTGGAATAGCCTTTTCTTCAGTGGATTTTTTTTTTCATTCTGAAGTCAGTACCTCCTGCTTAGAGTAAATATGCCTGTGTCATCCTGGGGTTATTTTGCTAATGTTACATCAGCTTGGCTGATGTTATATAAACCCTGAAATTCCTCTTATTGTTGCTGTGGACATTCAAATGCTCTGGGAGTATAGTCATGTCATAATGACCTAAGTTGTCTTAGAAAGCTTGAGCTTCTTCCCCAGGGCTAGACTAGATGTAGTTTTCAATGGCTGTGTATGTTTGTGAGTGTGTGTGCTCTTAACATTTTAATTGCAAAAAATTAAACATCTTCATTAAAATTTCTTAGAGGAGTGAGGAAGGATTGAAGTACTTAAACTTTCTCTGGAACATACTAAGAGGTAAATAGTTGTATTCTTACATGAGATATTTTGAAGATAAATTTGCTGAACTTAAAAAAAATAACTAGTTGAAGGGTCAGAGATGAATTTCAGCTACATTTTTAGGAATTTGATTTAATCCTAAATTGTGGAATAGTTGAATTAGGGGAAATCTTTCAAGAGACTTGCTTACCTTTTAAAAATGAAGCACATTTGGAAATTCAAGAAATCCTGGGAGAATCGGAACCTTTCAGGTGATTTATTAGACTTCCCTTTGATTGTGAAATTTACTTTAATAACTAGCAGGGTTTAAATTATATTTTTGTAGGGAAAATTGAATGAACTAGAAGAAAAGACCTCTTATTTATTTTCATTTCATGAAAGCTTAATGTAAGCACCTATTTGGAAATTCTAGTAAAGAAAAATTTACTTGGTACCAGAGAAACCCTGATCTCAACTGGTGCTTTAATCTTCACTGGAGAAAAAACCATGTAGCCAGTGTCCCAGTGCTATGATTACTAATATTTGGTTTTCAAATGGAAGGATCTGGAATGACTAAATGGAATCAATGGAAAGAAAGCAAGAATAAGAACAAGGTTTCGGGAGTTTGTGCGATAAAAGTATTCCTGCTCTGTAGAAGAAGAGGAGGAAAGCTAAAGGAAGGATGTATCTTTTAATCTGGCATCTACTGTAGCTGAGACTTAGGCTGGTACTGAGAGGGAGAAGGGAGTGGCTGAGCCTTGTTCCTCAGTCTGGAGATATTGCTCTGGTGGGAGGGAGGAAAGTGCAGGACTAGAAGAGGCTGGGCATTCTGGCCTGGGCATTGCTGCTCTCTGGGCCTTGTTCTGCCCCTTTGCAAAATGGGGCTTCCAAACTACATTATTGACTCCTGAGCATCTTTAGACTCTCTTCCAAGACAAATGTCTATCCATGAGGAAGAATTTGCAAGTCATCAGGGAAATTTGGAAATAAAGACAATGTATGAATTGTTTCCTTAAGCAAAGTTTATAAATGGAAAGGTCTGCCTTTCTTATTTTCTGTGATTGTGGCATTTTTAAAAAATGTTTTACTTTTTATACCATTTTAACTGTTATATTCCATTTACAGCTACAATAGAAAACGTTGGCTATATTCCCCATACTGTACCACACATCCTACACCCAGTGGTTTGTACCTCCCACCCAACTGGGGACCACTAGTTTGTTCTCTGTTTCTGTGAGTCTGCCTCTTTTTTGTTATATTCACCAGTTAGTTGTGTTCTTTAGATTCTATGTATAAGCGATATCATACAGTATTTGTCTTTATCTGACATATTTCATTTAACATAATGATTATGTCCTTCTTAGTATTTTATAACATAATTGTAATAAAGCTAGTGTATTTTCTTTTTGAAAATTGTAGTGATAATAGGTGACAGCTTTCTTTTTCAAAATGCAAAATGTATTGGGCCAAATATAAGGTGGGCAACCACGGATGATCCGTTTTGGTCCTATTGTTGAAATTGCACCAGATCTTGAACTTGTGAACCTCTCAGAACTGTCTTCATGTACAGCTTGTGGACTTTATATTCTAAGTAATTCCAGCCAAACACCAGACATGTGTTTTGACTTATTTCCAAAAACTGTTTTGATGAAATCCAGAGGGTCAATGCCCTCGTTGGTAGTAGGCACTCACATCTTCCTTGGTGGATTACTCTGGGTCTTAGCTCCATGATGGAAGGAAGGGGGCTCTGAGTTCCTGGGCACCAGTTGCCTGTGTTTTTGGTATAAAGAGACAAGTGAAGACAGCACATTATTAAGAATCACCTGCTGCTATTAGTGATATGGAGCTAGAGGCTGGGTTCCCTGCCTGCATTTCTCTGCTGCTCATCTGCTTTTATAAGGTGGAGGGCAGTGGGCAGGAGAACCAGGATGTTGCTCCTGAGAATGAATTCAAAACTGTGTCTGGGTCAATGTGGCCAGCCCTATGCAGGCTTCTGCAAAGAAGAGCCTTTGGGAATTTGCTTGAGGAGGTGTTTCTTCTTCCTGAGCCCCCTGAGTCCTACTCTCTGGGTGGGGCTGGGCAGTGATGAAAACTTATGGCTTGATCACTACCGAAAAATACCTGTTTTCATGTCTCTGGTGAAATATTAGAAAGGTAAGATGAATGCATGACTTTTTTTTCTTTAAACTATGTGTTTATCTTTAAATAGTTGTCCCTTTTCTGAAGCTTATGACTTGGTATCAGAAGTTTTCAAAATTACAGCTGGAGTACAAAAATCTCTAGATTTTATCTTATTAGTGGATACAGGTGAGTGAATTATCATTCTTGAGGCACCTTTAGTTAGTCAAGCAGGTGGAGCTATCCGTGGTGCTGATTCTGCAGGTTAACGCAGCTCGCCTCGTGTTCATTCAGTTCAGGACACAGCTCCAGGGGCGAGAGGACCAGGCATTTTGCCCCAATAATTTGTAGGACTGTTTCTCCATGTTACAACCCCAGCAACTTTACCTTATACCCTACCCTTGTGGGAATATTTCCATGTCAGCTTGCTAAAGGGACTGTTGGGAAACCCTGATCCAATTTTAGGATTTACACAAATTTTGGAAAAAAATAACCTCATGTATTACAGTATCTCAAATTTACCGTTCTTTCTCTCAGCCTTTAACAGGGTCCAGTAACATGTTTCTATACCAATTTCATCCATTTTCAATAATGGGAAAAATGGAGGGTGTATATTTAAAAAGATGCTAGCATTTTCAAACCTCTTCCTCCTCTCAGGGTTGTAAAATTTGTGGTGAATTCAACTCCTTATTCTACTCCTGCATTGTACCCAGGCAGGCCTCAGCCCTAGGTGATGCTAAGGGCCAGGGGGTGGTCTGAGCAGCAGGAGTCACAATTCTCTTACCCAAAGTGATTGGCCTGCATCACCAGAAGAATGAGCAACTGCTGTTTCCAGTTCATTGTTCCCTCTGGGCAGCCGCTTCAGTGTATAGGGCAACAGGGATACACAAATCCATGATTTATTGGCTACACTCATTTCAGTCAGTGTCGATGGGAGAAACAATAGGACTGTGGTACTCCCAGGCTCTCTCAAGGATGCAGTCTCTTACAGACATAGAAAACAAACTTATGGTTACCAGAAAAGGGAGGGGGAGGAAAGAGAAGTTAGGAGTTTTGGATTAACAGATACACACTACTATATATGAAACAGACAAACAACAAGGATCTACTATACAGCACAGGGAACACTACTCAATATTTTGTGTTAATAACTTAAGGGGAAAGAATCTGAAAAAGAATGGATACACACACACACACACACACAAAACCAAATTACTTTGCAACACACCTGAAACCAACCACAACATTGTAAATCAACTATATTTCATTTTTTAAAACATCAATGTTCTAATCATAAAGAAAGAAAACTGAAAAAAAGAATGCACTGCCAAGTTAACCTGTTTATATAAAACTCCAATTCCTTGTCTCAAAACCTCAGTCTTTTCCTAGAGCACAAATCCCTCTTAAAATTTTTACTGTATCTCTCCTACAAATGGAGCTACCCAGGCCATAGTTGCTTCACCTCTAATGCTATTGACTTAGTTGGTAATTTTTTATTAGATTTTATTAGATTGAGCTGTTCCCAGGGCAACCAGGAATAAGCTCACTTGCTGAATCCCAGAGCTAACAGGTCAACTGGCAACTGATTTCTTGTTTCACTTAGTTTTTGTGTGTGTGTGTGCTTGCAGGAATATAAAATGCTCCTGGGTTCTGCCAGTCCTTTTCCCCCATTTTTCTGCCTGTCCATAAGGACTCACTGACTTGTATACTTTTTTCAAAAATGCATTCACTTCATTTTAATCCTGTTAATGAACCTTGAGATTTTTCTTTCTTGTGAATAATAAAAGATCGATCAACATTCACAACATTCCTTCACATTTACACTTGTCTTTCCAAACTTATCCTCCTATATAAAAGGAATCTATTTGTGTCTGTCCTTTTTATTTCATTTATTTATCCACTGTAATACTCTGCTACTAAACTATAGTTTAATAGAAGAAAAAAGCCTCCATTTAGTTTCTTGCATTAAATTATGGTGAAAACTTGCTTAAATCTCTCCTCTAAAAGGCGATGTCCTGATTGTTGTTTACTGTGAAACATCCCAAATGAATTAAGAGATTACCATACTAGACATTCACTCTTCTTTCATCCAGTAAGGGCTACTTTAGCTTATACTCAGGCCTAGCACAAAACATAGGCACAGCCATCCCCAGATGATCTTGTCTTTAGCGTATATACCTATGTGTATTCCTCCAAAACAAAAGACATCCAAATCTGTAAGATCTATTTTAAATATATGATCTAGGACAGGAGTCTCAGGTTGAAGCCAATTTTTTCCTTCAAGTCCCAGGGTCCTCAAGAGCAGGGAAGGCTCAGATTCTACCTCCTACACATGGTCCCCAACCTCCTTGAAGCTGGGACCTCCTGACTCCAAAAGGTCCTGTTTGTGGTTCATGAGGCCTTGTGCACCATTCTTCATAACAGATTTTTTTTTTTGAAAAGTGATCCCTATGGTAGTTCACCAATAAGGGACAACTTGGGTCACCATGTTATTATAATCAGTGCAAGAACCAAACACACGACTCCAATGTTCTCCCACTTTCTAAACAGACTTTCTACTTTCTACTTTTGTTTAATAATCTAGTGAATGAAAAATAACATCGATATAGGGCTATCATAATTTGAGCTTAGAATCCCTGCTGTAAGGCTGGTAGGAGCTCATGTGTGTTATGGCGACACTTTCATATACTGTGTCATTGCATTCCTGCTTTAGTATCATCTTAGACTCACACCTCTCTTCAGGTACCTGACATGTCCCAAGATGCAGCCTTCACGTTCTCTGTGATGCTCAGACCCCGTCTGTGTGGCCCAAGGGGGTGCTCGTGAGCCCTTTTAGCTCCTGCTGAGGTCTTTGACGGCAGCCTTGTTTCCTTGCAGGTGTACGGTAACCCAGGCCCATCTTAAATTTTTTTCTTTTTGGTCACAGACATGAAATTGCATGACTCTTTAAATTCATAGCGAATATTAGAGATTAGATTCTGTGGTGAGAGCTGTGTGTTAGATTGACCCCCCCCATGACTGGTAGGAAGGAAGCATTCGTATGATACCGAAAGGAAATATTACTTATAGCACATGGTGATCAAGACTTCATTTTTATGAAGAACATGAATTTAAAGTTCACAATGATAACTCTAGTGTAATTTCAGCCTTACTTAATTTTTCTGCCTTATTAAAACATGAGCACTTATGAAACTATTTTTGCTCTCTGAGGTGACAGTTTTCCTGTTACACTGAATTGGGCTGTCCTTTCTCCGTTTATTTAAAAAGCACTTAGGGGATCCCTTCAGTATATCCTTTCCCTCCTCTGGTTTCATGGCATGATTTTCTAGTGTATTAAGGAAGATCTTGAAAGTGCATAAACAGGTATATATAGAAGCATATTGATTATTAGACAGTGATAAATTACCAGGAATTTCTTAACTGCTTTCAATCGAGACTCTGTGTTCCTCTGAGTTTCCCTCTCACTGCAGACTCTGCAGATAACATAGTTACTTCTTTAGGTTTCTGAGGCTCTTTCATAGTCAAGCAGTGATCCCTCTCAGTGTAAAGAGGAGAAATCCACTGCAATATTCTTTTTGTTGCTGTTGTTGTTTAATAGGGATACAATTGATATACAACAGTGGTATACACTGGGACAACTTGGCCTACTTGTATTGGAAAACAATTACCATAGTAAGTTTAGTTGATATCCATCACCTCTTATCCACATTATTATAATTTTTTTTTCCTTGTGACAAGAACTTTTAGGATTTACTCTCTCAGCAACTGTCAAACATACCATACAGTAGCATTGCCTATAGTCATTGTGTTATACATTGTATCCCCAATGCTTATTTATCCTAAAACCAGAAGTTTATACCTTTTAACCAACTTCACCCAATTCCACCATTCCCAATCCCTTGTCGTGGTAACCACAAATCTGATACCATTTGCTATGAGTTTGAGTTTTAGCTTCCACATGTAATTGAGATTATACAGTATTTGTCTTATTTTACTTAGCATAATGCCCTCAAGGTCCATCCATGTTGTTGCAAATGGCAGGATTTCCTTCGTTTATGGCTGAGCGGTAGTCCATTCCACCACATTTTCTTTATCTATTCACTTCTGTTGATGGACTTAGGTTGTCTCCATGTCTTGGCAACTGTAAATTGCTGCACTGGACCTGGAGAGTGCGAATATCTCTTTGACATAGTCTTTTCATTTCCTTCAGATAATTACTCAGAAGTGGACTGCTGAATCATATGTTAGTTCTATTTTAAATTTTTTGAATTTAAAATACTATTTTCCATAGGAGCTGCACTTCTTTACATTTCCATCAACTCTGCACAAGGGTTCTCTTTTCTCTGTGTCTTTGCTAGCATTTATTATCTCTCGTCTTTTTGATAATAGCCATTCTAACAGCATAAAGTGATATCATAACATTTCCCTAATGATTAGTGACAATGAGCACCTTTTCATGTACTTGGCCATTTGTATGTCTTTTTTGGGGAAAAAAATGTCACTTCAAGTCCTTTGCCCAGTTTTTAATGAAGTACTTGGAGTTTTGGAGGTTGTTTTTTTTTTTTTTCTTGCTATTGAGTTGTCTAAGTGTTTTATATGTTTTGGAGAGTAACCTCTTATCAGATTCATAATTTCAAATTTTCCTCCATTTCCATTTTGTTGATTATTTGCTTTGTTGTGAAGACATTTTTATGTTTGATATAGTCCCACTTGTTTATTTTTAATTTTGTTGCATTTGCTTTGGGTGTCATATCCAAAAACAAATCAAAAAAAGCATTGCCAAGAATTGTGCCAAGAGGCTTTTCTCTAGGTTTCCTTCCAGGACTTTTGTGGTTTCAGGTCATACATTCAAGTTTTTAATCCATTTTGAGTTAATTTTTGAGTGGTGTAAGATCATTCTTTTACATGTGAATATACAGTTTTCCCAGCACTGTATTGAAGAGGCTATATTTTCTCCATTGAGTATTCTTGGCTCTCTTGTCAAGTATTGGTTGGTCATATATGCAGGAGTTTATTTCTGGGCTCTTAAATCTGTTCCATTAGTCTACATGTCTGTTTTTTTGTCTATACTATACTGTTTTGATAAAAGTTGTAATATAGCTTGACTCCATACAAATTTCAATATTATTTTTTCTATTTCTATGAAAAATGCTATTGGAATCTTGGTTGGGAATGCACTGAGTCCATGGGTGACCTTGGGTAGTATATATATTTTATCATCTAATCCATGAACACAGGACATATTTCCATTTATCTGTGTCTTTTTTACTTTCTTGCATTATTGGTCTTGTATTTTTTCAGTGTAAAATTTTTTTACCCCCTTGGCTAAAAATTTTTCCTAAGGATGTTGTTGTTTGATGTTATCATAAATGGGATCGTTTTATTTCTTTTTCAGCTAGATCATTGTTTGCAGTGTTCTTTTCTGTACCAAATCATCACATCACACTCCCACTGGGAAATGATTGATTGATGTTTCTCCAACCATTGAAGGAGTCAAATATTAGCACAACTGAGATTTAGTTTTGCTTATTTTGGTGTAAGTTGTTTCAAATTGTAAACCATGCTTGACATTTCTGAGCCAGTCACTGTCTTCCTCCTCCTCTTCTCACAGGTTCAGTTCAGTTCAGTTCAGTTCAGTCACTCAGTCGTGTCTGACTCTGCAACCCCACGAACTACAGCATGCCAGGCCTCCCTGTCCATCACCAACTCCCAGTGCCTACCAAAACTTATGTCCATTGAGTTGGTGATGCCATCCAACCATCTCATCCTCTGTTGTCCCCTTCTCCTCCTGCCTTCAATCTTTGGGTGGTCATAACTATCCTTCCAAGGAGTAAGCGTCTTTTAATTTCATGGCTGCAATCACCATCTGCAGCGATTTTGGAGCCCAGACAAATAAAGTCAGCCACTGTTTCCACTGTTTCCTGATCTATTTGCCATGAAGTGATGGGATCGGATGCCATGATCTTCGTTTTCTGAATGTTGAGGTTTAAGCCAACTTTTTCACTCTCCTCTTTCACTTTCATCAAGAGGCTCTTTAGTTCTTCTTCACTTTCTGCCATAAGGGTGGTGTCATCTGCATATATGAGGTTATTGGTATTTCTTCCTGCAACCTTTATTCCAGCCTGTGCTTCTCCCAGCCCAGCGTTTCTCATGATGTACACTGCACATAAGTTAAATAAGCAGGGTGACATACTTGATGTACTCCTTTTCCTATTTGGAACCAGTCTGTTGCTCCATGTCCATTTCTAACTGTTGCTCCTGACCTGCATACAGGTTTCTCAAGAGGTAGGTCATGTGGTCTGGTATTCCTATCTCTTTCAGAATTTTCCAGAGTTAATTGTGATCCACACAGTCAAAGGCTTTGGCATAGTCAAGAAAGCAGAAATAGATGTTTTTCTGGAACTCTCTTGCTTTTTTGATGATCCAGTGGATGTTGGCAATTTGATCTCTGGTTCCTCTGCCTTTTCTAAAACCAGCTTGAACATCAGAAAGTTCATGGTTCACATATTGCTGAAGCCTGGCTTGGAGAATTTTGAGCATTACTTTACTAGCATGTGAGATGAGTGCAATTGTGCGGTAGTTTGAGCATTCTTTGGCATTGCCTTCCTTTGGGATTGGAATGAAAACTGACCTTTTCCAGTCTTGTGGCCACTGCTGAGTTTCCCAAATTTGCTGACATATTGAGTGCAGCACTTTCACAGCATCATCTTTCAGGATTTGAAATAGGTCAACTGGAATTCCTTCACCTCCACTAGCTTTGTTCGTAGTAATGCTTTCTAAGGCCCACTTGACTTCACATTCCAGGATGTCTGGCTCTAGGTGAGTGATCACACCATCGTGATTATCTGGATCATGAAGATTTTTTTCATACACTTCTTCTGTGTATTCTTGCCACCTCTAATATCTTCTGCTTCTGTCAGGTCCATACCATTTCTGTCCTTTATAGAGCCCATCTTTGCATGAAATGTTCCCTTGGTATCTCTTATTTTCTTGAAAAGATCTCTAGTCTTTTCCACTTCTTACAGGTAGAATGTACTAATTTTAATGTGCCCTTCTCATCTTGCCTGGAAAGCTTTGCTGTGGTTTCTTACGGCTCTAGTTGGTTTTACTGTCAGTCCCAATCGGTTATCCTATCAATGTCCATGTGATGAATTTACTCTCTGTACAAAGGGGAGAAAATAGATCAGGTAGTGCTTCCTCTATCCAGGGCCTGGCTTCTATTCAGAGACCAGAAGAAGAGACTTTTTCCCTCAAAAAAAAATTTTTATTGTTCTTTTTGACAGAAGAATTAGTTGGTAGCAAGAACACTTAGACTTAAGCTAGGCTTTTGAAAGCAGCCATGTGAATCACACTGCCCAAGTGTTAGATGATTCAGAACAACTCTAAGAGACATTATAGATGTAGGGAGGAAAGTGGATGTTATCAGTGAGAATGCAGAAGGGCCAGAAACACAGAAACCAGAGTGAGAATAGACAATTGGAAGTGACTGAGTAGGGATGGGGTGACCAAGTAGTGAGAGAAGAAAAGTAAAAGTCCCTCCCCCTCATCTGTTCTGTTTTTTTGCCCTTAACTTCATCTCTTCCCAGGCCTTATAAAATCCAGACTGGTGGGAGAGAGAAGGCCAGATTGCAGGTAACACAGCTCAGGAAGGGTCTAGCTGGTCTTAGATCCATGAAGATGGGTGTAGAGACCTAGAAGTCATGGGCCTGGACTCTTTTTAAACCAAGTCTGAATTGTCTAGAGCCCTCTCCACACAGGTTTTGCAGCAGTTAGCTGTGTCTTTCCACCTGTCACAAACATGGCAGCAGAGCTAAGAGACCGAGAGTTTTAGCTGAACATGAATCCTAGAGCTTTCAGGGACCAGGGGCAGCAGCCATGTTTGTTCTTTGCTTTGGTAGGATTCTGGAGAAATGCTAAAAGAAAAATCAGCTGCTGGTCCAGAATGAGGCTTCTGAGAACAGGGAGGTACTTGCTGACTGTAAGCATCATATAGAGTACTTATATGAAGGGCCCACTGTGGCTGGGAAGGTCTCAGAAGGGTAGTGGCTCTTAAGCCTGGCTATGTCTTAGAATTATCTAGGATTCCTAGGACTCATCAAAGAGCTATCAAATAAGAGTTTTAGGGAAATAGCCCTGCCTTTGGGGTATTTTTTTTTTCCTTGCTTTTTTTTTCATTTTGAAAGCCCTACTAATGATTCTGATGGATATCTGGGATTGAGGTGCAATTCTGTATGATCAACCCATGAGAGGTTCTGAAGACCCATTGCCTCTGAACAGTGTGTGGTCCACAGACACATAGGAAGTACAAGGAGCACCTGTTCTATCCATCCACTGGCTTGAACATACACACAGAACTCTGAGAATCAGCTCCTCTACCTAAGGCCACTTCATATCCTTCAAGGAAAGATCAGGCTTTTGTGTGTTGTTTTTCTTGGAAGTGTAAAGTTGGCCCTAGGCTTATTTTGTGGATGTAGAGAGAACAGGATGGAGAAGGCAATGGCACCCCACTCCAGTACTCTTGCCTGGAAAACCCCATGGATGGAGGAGCCTGGTGGCTGCAGTCCATGCAGTCGCTAAGAGTCGGATATGACTGAGTGACTTCACTTTCACTTTTCACTTTCATGCATTGGAGAAGGAAATGGCAACCCACTCCAGTGTTCTTGCCTGGAGAATCCCAGGGACAGGGGAGCCTGGTGGGCTGCCGTCTGTGGGGTCGCAGAGAGTCGGACATGACTGCAGCGACTTAGCAGCAGCAGCAGCAGCAGAGAGAACAGGATACATTTATCTCTATGCAGCAAGAACATGATTGGGAATAGTGCAAGGGAGTTGGAGGCATAAAGGAAAAAGAAGTGGTGTTGATAAAGAGAGAGAGAGAGAGAACTAGGTTAAAGAGTGCAGGGGAGAAGGAGGACCAAATAACAGAATATACTTAAGTTCATTTTCTTCCTCATAGCCCATATGAATAGAGGTATTTGCACACAGTAGGACTCAATAGTGGTTTTGTAATAAAAACTGACCCCTATTTTGTTAATTCCCAGGGTGAATGGTGATTTTTCTTTCCCCTAGAGACATAGTAGATTAAAGATAGTATTTGATTTTTCATGTCAAGGTAATCTGACCTTTTAGATTTTTGTTGGAAATATTTGTTATTCATTACCTTGGGTGAAAGGAAATGGTTGAGCAGAGTTTTTGGTGCCACTGGTCTATCATTTCATCAGAGGCCTGATGGATGATGAGGATGTGTGGTTCATATAAAAACTAGAGCAGTGAGTGGAAAACAGATCTGGCTGACAGGGGCCTTTCACATAAAGAATGGACTTGGCAATGTCAGGTTCTTACAAATCTGTTAGTGAGCTATAGGAGAAAGGGGGGAAGTTAATTCAGAGAAGAAAATAATTGCTTCACCTCTTTCAAGGTATACTTGTCATCAGCCTAAATGTCATCAATATCCTGACAAATATCTCCTGTCAATTTGCTCCTTTAAAAGATACCATAATAGGAAATAAGTTCAAGCTGCCACCCTGGCTGTCTGGTGTCTACCTTGTAAGAAAAGCACAGATACATCTAGAATGACCCCATGCTCAATTTGGAGGCAATCGCATGGCCACCTTTGTTCCCGCTCAATGAAGAATGCATTTGTAAAATCGCAGCCCAAGTGGGAATCTCCAAAAGTCATTTAAGTATTTCCGCACATGTCATGAGTCGGGAAAGAGAGGAGAGAACACGATTGCATGTGTCCACCAGTCTCAAAGAGCCAGGACCCTTATTTTTAAAGCCTTGAAAGCAGAAGTTTCCTCAGTTGCCTTTACTCATGAGTACAGGGCCCGAATCTGCACCGTCCACGGCTCTTCCTTCTCATGACTTGAAGTGCTCACAGGAAATTTTGAACTCGGGGTCATCACAGAAGCTGCTCTGCGATCCCTAAGTCATCTGAGCCATCTCTCAGATTTTCCTTACCCCTTCAGCCAGATCTGTGCAAAAGAGGCCCTGTAAGCACTTGCCGGAAAGAAAACACCTTCTTGCTGTGCAGGTTCTTGTGAATGATGCTTAAGACCCAGAACTTACACTTCCACACATCAGGTTCTGGCCTTTCATCCTTTTGTCCTGAACTGTTCCCATGTGGCAATGAGATTAATGACTTGAACAAAAATGAGTGTCAAAATCCTCCTCACTGAGGAAGAATAATTCCAGGTGCATCCATGAGGGAAGGTTGGCTGAATTCAGTGAATTGTAAAATATAATTTGGCATTTTTGGTACAAACTATGGTATATTTGGCATTCAGTGCTCAGTCGGGGGATGGATTATTGAGGTTTTGCTTGTGTTTTCTCTATTTAAGAAGTGAAAGAAATTAATGATGCTAACCTGTCTTTGTGCACAGCTTTTGGAGCATCCTTTCCTTGGGCTCTGGGATATGCAGTGGTGGAGAGGAGGCAGCCCTGAGGGGGTGGGAGGTGGGGCTCCCTGGAGTCACAGTTCCCCCACTGACCTTGCAGGGAGAGCACGGCCACAGACAGAGCAAAGGCTGCCATAGGCCCTCTGCAAACCAATTTCAGCCTTTTCTCTTTGGAATCGTGTTGTGCCTGCAGCCTGTGAACCGTGGGCCTGTCTTGTCATTAAGGCAACTGGGGAGATGATCATTGAACTTGGGAAAGAGGGAGATGCTGCACGTCCTCCTCTTTTCTGAACTTCATCAAAATTCTGTTTCATGATTTCAGTTTTTAACAATATCCCTAGAGGCCCATGAAGGATGCCAAGAATGTGGCCTCCCTTCATGTGTTTTTATCTTAAGGGCCTGCACTTTCCTGGTTGAGTTGGCCCAGACTCACTTGGACGGTTTCTTATGGGGAAACCTCATTAGGGGACTCTGTCCTGGTGCTGTTGCTTTCTCAATGGCCAATGTCTCAGAAATCTTTGACTAAGAGTTTTAGATCCAGGTTAATTATCTTTTTACAAGTGGAAAATCAAGCTGCCAAATTAAGAGAATGATACCTTAGACTTTTTAGAATGTCTTTGTATCGTGAAGTAGGGACCCAAAAGCTGGACTTGGCAATTACCTAGCTGAAGAATAGAGTATCGGATCCGGAAAAAGTGGTGAAGAAAAGGGTTTAGTGTCCTGCGTTGGGTTTTTCAGGGTATCACATATAGTGAGGGAATTAGGATGGCTAGGATGTGCTTATAGAATTGCTCTTGGCATATTCCCTGGCTCTGACTCCAAATCACAAGTCCAACTAATCTGACCTTCTGACCTCGGCACTTTCTAAAGTCCAGTATACTACTTTGCTGCTGCTGCTAAGTCACTTCAGTCGTGTCCGACTCTGTGCGACCCCATAGACGGCAGCCCACCAGGCTCCCTAACTGTCATTAAAAATGGAAAGCTGTCTCTGTTACCAGCAGTTTCCAGTCTAAGACCTGTTTGGAAAATGCCCCATTAGTTCCTTTGGTGCCATTTGAGCTGGCAGTTCCCATCTGTCCCACTGATTATGCAGTTCTGTCAACCTCTCCTAGAAAAGTAGGGTGCTTAAGTGGAGTCTTGGGAATTTAGCCAGAGGGGCATGATGGCTTGTAGCAGTTGGGGAAGGTGGTCCTAGAATCTTATGGCTGGTTGAGGCAGTGTTGGAAGCATAGAATAGTATAGAAACCAAGTCTCTAGGAGCAAGGATGGAGAAAGAAATGGCAACCCGCTCCAGCATTCTTGCCTGGGAAATCCAGTGGGCAGAGGCACCTACAGTCCGTGGTGAGCTATAGTCCATGGGGTCGCAGAGTCAGACACAACTTAGCAACTAAAGAGCAAAAGGAACAAGGATGGAATCCAAGGTGAAGGGTCCACTAAGGGCTGTCAGAAGAGCCAGTGTGTTAGAGGTCCAAGCAAGAGTGACTCCCTGGGCAAGAAATGTCCCCTGTGGAGTCTGGGCTAAGCCTGAGGGAACTCAGAGGAGAACAGAGGTGTCTGGGATAAAGCCTGCCTTTCTGGTCTTTCCATCCAACACCAGGGTAGGGCTAGATCATGGAATCGGTGCCTAATTGCTAGCATGCTAAGTATGTTTTGCCAGCCACCTTTCAGGCAGGTAAAGTCATTTACAGAGAATCCTGGCAAATTAATCAGACCTCAAGGAACTGAAGTTTTAAGAAAGAACACTTTTGTAGCCCTCTTTTCCTTAAAAACACATGCAATACAGTGCTGCCCTCCATGCACACACACTCATTACTGAAATGACCTTTTAGTAGCAGTGCTAAAGAAAAATTTGGAAAAGCAAAGTCCAGTGGTTCTGCACCCAGTCAGATGGCTGTTTCATTTTTATAGGTTTCCTTATCATTCTTGCATATATACTAATAGTGGAAGGCATTTTGCACTCTGCCTTTTCCACAGTGGTCTATCAGAACCATCTTCTGTGTTTCTAGGCACCTCTGTAAATTGTCTTCTTTAATGGTTGCAGGATAGAACAGCCTGAAGAAGCCCGGTGTTTTACTCGACAATATTTTTCGTCTGGATATTCAGGTCTTTCCAGGTTTTTTGCTTGTCCCACGATGATGCTTTTTTCACAACAGTTACCCATACTGTTTGGTTTTTTAAAAAAATTACTCCCAGAAGTAGGATTACTACAGCAAAGGTTATTCATTTCTTTATGCCTCTTTTTTTATATTACCAGATTGCTTTGCAAAAGAGTTGTACTTGGTGCCACCTTGTACGGAGTAGCACCAGCTAAATTATAGCTCTGATGGCATTCACACTTTTTCTCCATTTTTGAAAATATAGTTGATAAAACATGATACATCAAAGTTGCTTTAATTGTCTTTCCTTTCATTACTAGGAGGAAGAAAATCTCTGCCATATGTTTTAATTTTATGCCTGATATGAATCATTTATTCATATCCTTTGCCCGTTTCTTTATTTGATGTTTTCCCCCTACATTTCAATGAGATGTTCATCCTTTTGTCAATGTGATAACAAAGAGTTTCTCTAGTGTATTAAATGTTGATACTTCCATTGTTCTGAAGTTTAGTAATCTTGGTAAAATCCTGTCTTTTATTTCCTGTGAGTTTATCTGTTGCTTTAGAGCATGGAGAAGTATTAGGTCTATAAAAGAATGTGGACTGTTTATTACATGCTAGTTGTCATAGAATTTAATTTTAAAATGAATTATTTAACTGTTACCCATCCAGAATCTATCTTTTATATTTCCTGTGGATCTTACTGAACACTTTTCTGTTTTGCTATCCACATATCAAAGGGACATTTACTTAATAATCGTGTCTTCCCCTCATTGTACTAAAAAATCTGCTTTATCATGTGCTGCATTTCAGATTTGTTTATGGGCTATCTGTATTGTATTACATTCTTCTTTTGAACCATTACCAGAATCAATGAATTAATTTTGCTTCTTGACATTTCCTAAAACGTGGTTCCTTTTTAGAATAAAACTTTCTTACTGTTTATGTTTGCAGATTAATTTTATAGTGATTTTGTTGAATTCCAAAATACCCTACCTGAATTTTCATTAAAACTACATTGAATCTGTAAGTTCAGTTTAGGAGACTGAGCATTAGCAAACACTAGTATTCTCATTCTATGGGCACTCCACTGCAGTACTCTTGCCTAGAAAATCTCATGCATGGAGGAGCCTGGTGGGCTGCAGTCCATGGGGTCGCTAAGAGTCGGACACGACTGAGCGACTTCACTTTCACTTTTCACTTTCATGCATTGGAGAAAGAAATGGCAACCCACTCCAGTGTTCTTGCCTGGAGAATCCCAGGGATGGCGGAGCCTGGTGGGCTGCCGCCTATGGGGTTTCACAGAGTCAGACACGACTGACGCGACTTGGCAGCAGCAGCAGCAACAAAGTACACCTTTGCATTTCACCAAATCAAGTTTTATTTTATAGAGCAAAAGTTTGTGGTTTCATTTTGAGTGTTTAACTCAACATTTAGGTAAATTCCTTAAAATTTTAATGTTTTGTACCAATGGTGAATATAAACTTTTGCTGTGTTTTCTAACTGAACATATTAGGTTCCTTTTTCTTCTGCTGCTAGGTGGTTACTAGTTTTTTGGGTTTGGGTTTTTTTTTTGTTTTTTTTTCACTTGTATGGCATCATGGTTACTTAGTTGTCACCTGTGTCAAAGGAAACCTCCTGGGTGATGTAAAAGGCCCCCATGTGTTCAGGAAATGTTGCTCTGTGACCTTCTAGCAAGGCCTCTTTCTTTCTTTGATGGCCTAAAAGAATGGGGGTGGGTAGGGGGAGGAAGGAAGATGGAAGTACATACATCCCTACCCAGAAAGTAATGTCATGCCTTACCAGCCCTCCAGGAAGTATGTCCCAAAGCTTTCACAGCTTATGTTGGATCAAGGAGTCTCTCCAAATCCTGGGAACCCCTAAAGTGGAGTCTGGGGTTCCGGATTATAAAAGAAGGTGGTTTAGAGATCTGATAGTCTTGAAACATGTATGGCTGGAGAGAAACAGAGTTACCCTCCCCTTTATTGCCATATCAGATTTATCTCACTGGGTGACAGTGTCCTCTGGGAACCGCCAAAAGAAATGTCAGTGGCAGAATCACTTTTGCAATTACAGATGAGATGATTGAATTAATGATCTAATGGAACATTTTACCGCAGGACATGGCATCAGGGCACTTTTGCTGGCTTCTCCCCTTACTCCACTCCAGTCCAATGAGATGGTACCACTTCTTCTCATTCTGCCAATGATGACAGCCAAGGTCACTTCCAGCAGAGACAGAACTGCCATCCCAATAAAGTCTCACTAACTTGAGGTCTGGATCCCCCTTATGAACAGACCTAAGAAGTCCTCTGTGTGACACACCATTGCTTTCCTGGGATGTTATCCAGAATTAGTGTCAAATAATGAAAAGAGTTGGTAGAATTTGTAGTTAGACTCAAGTTCAAATCCAAATTCATTGCTCACAAGCTGACCATAAGAGAGTTTCTCTTTTCCCATCTGTGTAAAGGAGGCTAAAGGACCACTTCATCCAGTTATTATTCATTCGTTCAGGAAATATGAATATGAAAATGATATTAAGTGCTTGTTTGTCAGGCACTTATAAGTCATATAGATGTGACAGAGAACATACAAAAGACTCATGGAGCTTATGTCCTCGGGGGAGAGAGGGGAGAGAGATACATATCAAAAATAATATATAAGCTAATAAATGCCTTGAGAAATAATAAAGAAAAAAAATGTTGTCCAGTAAGGGGGATTGTCTTTTAGGAAGGATGAACAGAGAAGGCTTCACTAATGAGATATCTGAGCACAGAGATGGATCAGAATGGGAATGAGCCATGAGAATGTTGAAGGAAGAGCATTTCAGACAGAGGGAAGCGCATGTGCAAAGGCCCTGCAGGAGGCATTTGCGAGTCTGAAGAATAGAGTAAGGGTCACGTGGCTGGAGCAGAGTGGGTGGTGGAGACCCTCCTCCTGGCAGGTGACGAGGTCAGATAGGTGGAGGGGACCACATCACGTGGGGCAGGGATCACAACAGCAGGTCAGGTCTAGCCTATGCTTGTTTATATACAGCCCTCTAGGTAAGAAGAGCTTTTAATTCACGAAAAAGTTGTTTAAAAAAGAAGACTATATATTACATGTGTCCTGCAACGTTCCAGTTACTTACTGTCTCATCTTTTATAGAGAATATTTTGACAGTTCCTGATGCACAGCCTTAGAAGCCACAGTGTGAAAGGAAATCATGAGGGGAGGGTTGAGTAAGAAAGTAATGTGAGGTGATTGACAGTCTTAAAAAGACAGCTGTGTTAGCTCAGACTATAACCAGAGAGGGTGCAGCGGGGAACGCAGTTAAGAGGCCATCGTCATGGCCGGGCTGAGACGGAGCAGTAGGAGGGACCAGACTGAAAGCAGAGGGGTGCTGGGTAGTAGGTGGAGAGGGAATATATTTTGAAGGTGGCACTGAAGGTGCTTTGGATGGACTGTGGCATGTGAGAGAAAGGCAGAAGTAAGGGATGATTCTACGATTTTTCAGCCTATATCCTCTCTTTAGGTTGTCTTGGAAACTGAACGAGAGAGTCATCTTTTCTGTCCTTAGGGTTTGATGCCTCCAGTTCTTTTACCATTTTGCAGTCAGGGTTACCTTTCTAAGGTACAGTTTTTATTGTTCTCCATTCCAAAGTCTCCCCCAGTGTCCCATGAGCTGTTGAACCATCAGATGTGGCTCTCCATAGTCCAACAGCCCCAAGTCATTGCCAGCTATTCCCTTTCTTCCAACCCTAACCAGTGAATTGTCTACCAGTCCACCCATGAACCTCATAGTCTCAACCTCCAACCCTTTGCCTGTATGGGGTCCTTATTTTCTTTGTTTGTTTGTTACATTGTTAGATGTCAAGGATCCTACCAGAATATTATGGCCTACGTTTTTGATAAAGCAGCTCCTTAACACCCTCATCACCTTCCTGGTCTATTCCTATTCCAATGATGTTTGGCTTCCCCTCTTTTAACAGGGATGTTTCTCTGTAACATGGGTTTTTATGCACAAGCCTTGTCTCCTGCCGGAATACAGACAAGAAAATATTGTAATAGAGCACACGGTTAAATCCTCCCCTATATTAAATCCCAGCTTTGCCCTTGGAACCTATATGACTTTGAGCAAGTTACTTTACTTCTCAAAGCCTCGGTTTGCGCTTCTGTAAAAGGGAGGTAATTCCATTGTCACTTTGCAACACTAATCAAGAAGTAAAATGAGATGACTTGCTTACTATATTTCTGTGCCTGCCATATGATCAGAGCTCACTTAATTGACACAGTTGTGTCAGTTCTCCTTCACGAAGCTGAGGAGCTGAGACAGTATCTTTCTATTCTTCCTGGTGCCGTGTTCTCTGATTTTGTACACTGTAGGCAAATGAATATATTATTTAAAAAATTGGGTGAAATGAGTCAGGTTTTAGACTTAACTCTGAGTTCAGTTCCCCTCACCACCACATCGAGCTGTGTGACATCTAGCTAAGGCAAGAGCTTACCTCTGAGTTTCAAATTCTTCACATTCTGAGATTATGAAATCACCCCTACCTTGAAAAGTTAGGAGAAAAAGCTATGATGGTTGTAAAGCAACCAATGTTTGTAAAGTGTGGTTTGTGCCAAGGGTAGTGTTCTCTGGAATGATGATTACCAGAGCTTCTGCAGAAAAAGCTCCTTTGCTGTACTGCCACTGACAGCTGATCATTCCTTAAAGCAGTGGTCCTCAAAAGGTGGCTTCTGGACCAGCGGCATCAGTCAATGCCATTTTCCCCAGAACCCTTTAGAAACGCACGTTCTCAGGCTCACCCCAGGCCTAATAAAGCAGACACTGTGGAATGGAGTCCAGCAGTATGTGTATTAACAAGCTGATATTCTCAGGCACCTAAGACCCACTGCCTTAGCAGAGGGAGGAAGTGGCTTGTGATGTCCCATACAAGCCCAGTGGGGTAGTTAAGTCACTCTGCTTTTCTGTTGGCATCAAAATAGAGGACATGAGGGCCAAGAATGTTGCCAGCATTGCCAGAGAAGGGGAGCACAAGCCCCTTAGTGCTGCTCTGGGGGGTCAGCAACTCCTGATTCTTTACTTAACGAGTCCTTGAATTGGAGGAAAGTGTAACCCATGATAAACAATAGGAAGTATAGTTCAGTTTGAGACACAAGACTAATCTGAGAGCATAAACCCACACCATAAACCATCACAAGCTATCAATTCACTTGCAGTAGTACAACTATATAGGAAGAATACCAGTGAGACTGACGAGATATGAAAACTCTTTTAGTATGACTAATTCTAAAGTAAGCTGTTGACACATTTGTAAATACAGCAACTAAAGTTAGTTCAGATGGTTTCAAGAAATCCTAAAACATTGCAAAGAACATTTAATCTTTTCATAGTATTAAAGTCTAGAGAGCATTTAAATATCTCTACAGCTATGGAAAAAGCACAGCCACATTTATATATAGTTCCTGGCTTCTTTTTAACAAGATACCACATTTATTTTTTTCCTTTTCTTTAGGCTCATGATATGACATGAAAAATCATCTCTTTGACAGGGCGATTCTGTTAATCCAAATTTAATCTGAATAGAGTTGAAATAGAAGTACTCTGCCTTCTTTCCCCCTTATTGTCTGTGGCCCTGAAGGAGGGTCAACACAGGAGAGGAGCAGACCCTGAAACCAGCCTTTGGGCTGCTGCTCTGAAGCGCTGGCTAAAATACCATGCATAGGGGGTGCCCTTGGCTTATGGAAAGAAAACGTTAGAATTTCTCTGTATGATTACTTTTTTTTATTCTACCTTGGCTAGCCAACATTTTTTTTTATTTTTTGTCACTTTAGTTTTTTAACTGAAGGATAATTGCTTCACAGAATTTTGTGATTTTCTTTCAAATGTCAACAAGAATCAGCCATAGGTACACCCATGTCCCCTCCCTCCCAAACCTCCCTTCCATCTCCCTCTCCATGCCACCCTTCTAGATTATCACAGAGCCCCTGTGTAAGTTCCCTGAATCGTACAGCAAATTCCCATTGGCTATCTATTTTATATATGGTATTGTAGGTTTCCATGTTACTCTCTCCGTATTAATTTTTAATCTCAGGCTTTGAACTTTCTTTTTGTGTATATTTGGGGATGGGAACCTACACTCACATATTTTTTCCTAAATGGAGTGTGTGATCAAAAAAGTGTGACTGCCTCTGAGGGTAAGTTCACATGACAGGGAGAGACTTGGGTTAAAGGTTGAAAATGATGGGAAAAAAATTTAGAATCTTCTATAGATTTCAGTTTTCCATGTTACCAGGTCACCTGTCACTGGAATACATAATGGTTTTGTCTCCTATCATGTCAATACTATTCAGATCATGGTTGTGCAAATCAAATAAAAGGAAAAGCAAGAGGCAGACACCATGGCTTTATGTGGGGCTGTCTCTTCTTTTTGAGCCTGTCCCATTGCTAAGATGGCCACTGAGTGGACAACCAGAGTGGTGCTGCCTGGTGGGGCAGAGAGAGGGCACCTAAATGGCCCCTTAAGTAGAGGAGATATCTATTCCCCATCACTGGTTACCCTTTTAAAGACCCGGATATCAGAGCCATCACTCACTGGTGAAACGAGGGTAACTTAGACCCCTTTAAGTGAGCAAGTAGAAGGCCCAGGTGCCTTAAAAAGTCCACAAGGCACAGACTGAGTATATGATATGCCTTGTCCTGCCCAACCCCGTATGCTGCCTTTCTGTCACTGGGCTGTAGTTACATCACATTTGTTTCTCTCTCTCACTGAACGCTTCTGAGAAGTTTCAAAGGAAGGTAAGCAGTACCTATCTCATCCACGTGCTTTTCTGATAGAACAGCTCTGGGTTTCTGCTGATCCCGGGCAGGGGCCATTCTGGAGAAGAGGTTTGGCCCCACTCACCCTCTCCCAAGGATGTTGCATGGCTGCGGTCGACCAGTCGCACCCCCCGCCTGTAGGCTGGCCACTCGCTTCTAGAATGAATTCCTTGGGAGCTTCGCCATGGGTCCTTCCTCTGTAGTGTGTCCTCCAAGAATGCTTTGCCCTCAGAGTGGCCACGCCTGGCCTGCGCTGACACTTCTTGCCCTCTTTCCCCACAGGCAGCACAAGGGGGTGGCCACAGGACCCTGCTGTATGGCCACGCAATTCTCCTGCGGCACTCCTTCAGTGGCATGGTAAGCTCACCTGGATCACTATCACCACTCAAGAAGGAGGCTGAGGAGGAGGGAAAGGGTGGGAAGCCAGCGAGTGTCTCAATCAGGTTAAGAAATCAGCGGGAGTCACTCGGAATGGAAATTATAGTACATTACTGTCTTAGTAACTTACCTCACTTAGCAGTTGTACATCTGTGTTTGCTTAACGTCTGACCACCTTCCTTCCCACTCCATAAGGAAAAGGATTATGTCTTTTTAAAAAAAATTTGTGTAACTAAACCTAACTTGACCAAGTGTGGTGCTCTGATATACTAAATGCTTAGAAAATATTTGTTGAATGCATGATCAGATAAACCTGGAATAACTGATGACTCGCATGTATAAGGATAACCAGCATAGGTGGAAAATCAATCAAACAGGATTTTTGTGAAATTTCTCTTTTACTAGCTAAGGGAAATGGATGCTATCTGGTCCTTCATTCCTGAATTTGAAGGTTTTATGTTAATCCAGAGGCAGGAGGCAGATAAAGAGAAGAGCAGTCACAGAAAGCAGATCAAGCTATAACTATTCAGGGATCTAGAACTAGAATTAACCGAAATGAGATAACTCAGTATAACTTGAATTTTTTTTCAAGTTTTAATAAATGTAATTTTTAAAATTCACATATTCCAGTTCTTTTGCAGGGAGTGTTAAGAGGAATATCATGACCTCAGTCAAGTATAATATGAGGCAATTCTAAGGATATTTACCCCCAGTTCCTACATGTATCATTCTCCCTTACTATCAGTGTAAGGAGCATTTCTTTCTCTAATCCCAGTGGAAAACTGTTACGTTAACTCAGGACTTTATTTTCACACATTTTACACCTGCAGTGAACACTGCAAAATTCATCTCAAAGTTTGAACTGTCAAATTGGCAGGGAGAACAGCAGCTGCTTCTTAAATAATTTATTTATTGCAGCATTTTTTTTTTCCTGGGCACTGGTAAGAAGTTGACCTTTTCAGCCTGAACATTCATCTGTGATAGTCCCTTGTGGCAAAGGACAAACAAAAATGACCAAATGGAAGGTTATCTGAGCAGGAGATGGGGACCATTTGAGAGTAGGGAAATTTTGCACCCTGGCAATCTCTAGAACTGAGAGGTGATCATTTATCTTTAGGAATCTGGTGCTTATCCATAGGGTAAATAAAACCCTAGCATCTCTCTTTTTCTCCCTAAATAGAATAAATAAAAGCTCAAACAGTATACTTCTCTTGGCTTTAAAAACTCAGGCTAGCATTGTGCTCCAAAGAGAAAGGTTTACATTATTCATCGTTAGGTTGGTTGCCCTCTGCTCCCAAGAAATCCCACTCCCAGTTAACATGAACTCTATACTAGCCAGTTCCTTTTAGGAGTAGCTCTGAGAATAAAGCCCGTGTGAGATGTCTATACCATACAATGATTCTGTTTTCCTGTTGCAGAGAACTGTTTTGTTTATATTCCATACTGTTCTACACTCTTGATAAATATTGTCCATGGTAACATAATATTCCATAAAATGAAGTACCAGAGTTTATCAACCTTTCCATTATTGTTGGTCATTTATATTCTATTCATATTCTCAGTTTAAAAGTTTCAGAGTATCTTTGAACTAAAGCATATTTCATATTTCAAACTTTTTCTATTTAAACTTATTTCTCATAGTCCTATGAGTCAAATCACTGGGTCATCAGATAAGAACATCTTTGAGGTTTTAAATACATTATGAAAATATATCCCAGAAGCACTGTAGCCATTAACAATAAAGAAGCCCTTTTCATAGTAGCTCAGTGTTGAAACTGAGAAGCCAGCTAATGGTGAGATGCCAAGATCCGAGAGAAGAGCATGACTTCACTAGCATCTGCTCTTTTTCCACAGTATCTAACATGTTTGACCACATCAAGATCCCAGACGGATAAACTTGCCTTTGATGTAGGTCTACGGGAACATGCCACAGGTAAGTCAACGCACCCTAGATCTGTTGATCAGTGGGGTCTTGGGCTGGGGGGTCTTGAGAAGGAGGCTGGATGCAAATCATTTGGGATCCCAAACCAACCTGGTCAAGAAATAGGTCTGATAGAACTCTGGAGAAGAAGAATAATAAAGAATATTATTGGAATGCAGAATGAAAACATAGGAATGCAAAATGAAGGTGAGCATGAGGCTTTAACCACAGTCTGCCAGAGTCTCAAAGAAAAACAATTTTTAGGGTTAGATACTGAAAATAAGTAGAGAAGTTATTCCTGATAAAAACCAATGGTAATGAATAACCACTTTAAAAAACAAAGCATAATGAAGGTTTACATAATAAAGTATAGTCTAGATTTTTAAAAAAGTAGTCCCATTTTATTCTGCAGTGAATCAATTATTTTTAAAGCAGTGTGTCCCAGATGTTAGTCAATGATATCCACCTTCATAGATTTGCCATTCCTGTGCATCAACTTTATTATTAATTTATATTTTCCCTTAAATTTACTTTCGTATTTAAAATTTTATAGACAAAACTAACATCATTGCTGTAAGTAGAAAACTGGTATTGCATGCTGTAAAAAAAGAATATAATGTAAAGAAAACCGTGTCACTCAATAATTGAAGAATGTTGGCAAATATTAGAAAAGTGTTCGTGGTATACAAGCTCCAAACTGAAAACTTTCTGTTAGAATCAAAAGGTTTGAAAGTAGTAAAGGAAATTTCTCACTATATGACTCAGTGTTGTTTAATCACCCTCCACCACTAGCACCTATACATCATATACTATGCGAAACACTGGCTATTTTTTTTTAGTTCAATTAAAAATGACAGTCAAGTGGTGAATCCTAAAAAAGATGGTAACCAGGATGATGCAGGTTTAAATGAAAAACGGAAGACTAAGATAACTATCAACAAATGTTTCTAGTTAATCAAAGAAGGGGCTGACTTGCTGTAGGTCATTCCAAAGACCAGTGGAACAATGGATAGAAGTAGAAAACAGGCCCGTTTCATTTCAGTGAAGGAAATCACTTTGTAATATCTGCAGTATCCAGCAAAGGAACAGCTGGCCTCAAGATGGAAGATGTTTCCTGTGGCTGGAAATATTCATGAGCAATCTGTCTGCCAAGGGCATTACGTATGTAATTTCTGCTCCATTTAGAGGTTGGGCTTAGGGACCAATCAGGATTCTTGGTTGCACACAGCAGAAACTGACTCCATTAACTCAAGCAGAAAGAGAGTTTACTGGAAGGATGTTACATAGACCTGCTCTGAAGCTGAGCCCCAGGCTTAGAAATTGGACTGGAAGAAAGGCCAGGGAAGAGCAAACAGCCTAGGTCACATGGCAGGAAGAGTCTCATTGGAGACAGTCTTTAATATTATGACATTTTCCCCCAAATAGGAGGGGAGTTCCATTGTTGGAGCCAAAGAAAGACAGTTCAGTTCAGTTCAGTCGCTCAGTCGTGTCCGTGTAATTATTCTAAAACTACAGCAGTTCATAAGGAGATTATCCAAGATTATCTGATTTTACATATGATTTAGGAAAAAAAAATGTAGTTTAACCTGTTTTAAAATTAGCCTCCAATTAAAATAAATAAATTTATAACAAAAAAATAAAAAATCTAGAGATTAACCTAGATTTAATCTGGCAGGAAGGAATCTAGAGTTTACCCTGGATCTGTTATTTCTGGATCATACACAGTCATGTCCAAGAACACCTGACGTAAGCCCCCTACCTCTCCTCCTCTTCCCCTTTTTATACAGAGCAGAAGAGTGGGCCTGCCTCAGCCCACTAGGTTTGGTTTTTTGTTTGTTTGTTTTACTAAAGCCAGATTATATTTGAATATGATTTGAGGTTGCTTTGTTTTCCGCTAAAGCGTGTTATTCTTAAAATATAATTTCCTCTAAGGTGTTGTCAACCTTTGCTGAAAATTACAAAATGAGTGTAGTGACATATTCTGAGTGTAAGGTGACCTCTAAATATAAACCGTCTGTCTGTCTTGGAGCACATAATCAGAAAAGTCATATATGGTCATACTATTTATACCAGTAAAATGACTTTATACTTTTTGAGACTTGGGAAGAAATTTGAGAAATAACCACTTTCTAGTCATGTGTTCAGGAAACCTGTTTTTTGTTTTTAGTTACTAGAGGCTTCAATAAAAATATAGGGAAATAGCAGAGAATATTACTCATTCTACCACTTTTTTTACCCCAAATTCTTAAAATCAAACTTGGTATGAATTCTGCTAACAGATGAGGGAAACACATGCATCAACCCAGGTTCAAGCTGGCTTTTCAGAAGCTGACGTTGGCAGAAAGACAGGGGGTCAGGGTTGACCAGGTGTTCGTGAAAACCTAGAGCCTAAAATAATTTATTTTACCTCCCTCATCCCCAACCCATATCATATTCTCCTTGAAGAGAGTCAGCTTGGTATATGTGGGAGAGGGGAAGAACTTCTGGCAGCTCAGATACAGTTCAGTATGGCCTGGGGTGAATCTTCTCTCTTTAAGAGGAGGGTTGCTCAGGAACTGACAGAATAGCATTGCTTCATTTACCCAGGTCATCCTGGGAATGCACTTATGACTCCGAAGCCACTTCTGAATTGAAAACAAATAGTTGAGTTGAATCTCTAGGAGAAAGTGAGGAGAAGTTTGGAAGCAGTTTCTTGAATATTTCTGGAAGTGTTTCCCCTACACAGTGAAATGATTTGACTGACTTAACAGAACTGATGACCATTTTGCCCTTGGTTTTGCTTCTTACTTTTTTCCCTTTGGAAAGTTTTGTTGTTGTTTTCTAGACATAGATTTAGGATTAGTTTAGAATTGGGGGAAAAAAAACACCGAAAGTACTGTTAGGTATTTTAGGACCCCCACCTGGCCCTCACATACCCTGCTGACTTGGGGATTGGCCCATTCCTGGCCTCCAGACCACTGCCCTGTCCCTAGGAGAGGGCGAGAGAGCAACGGTGCTCTTCTGCTATGCATCTCTTTAGGACCCCTTCATCCTGACCCCCCTCAGTGGTCCAGTGCACATGATGGATACACCTGTCATTTTCCTCTTCGAATGTAGAGACCAGCCTCTTCTGTTACAAAATTTTAAGTCTAATTAAAGTGTAATCAATGTCATCATATGTATTTATTTGGCAAAACTAATACAATTATGTCAAGTTTAAAAATAAAATAAAATTTAAAAAAATAAAAAAAATAAAAAAAAAAAAACAAAGTGAATCAAAGTAATACCTGTACATAAAGAGAGACACAGTGCTCTTCTGTGTACCGAAAGCATCTACCTCTTGCCCCGCCCCTCCCTGCTCTGGACCCCACCTCTCTCAGGCATCCCCGTTCAGCTCCTTTAGTACGCTTCCCACTGTGCATAGTTATATGGTTTGCTGATCTTTAGTTATTCTTTCCAGATTGGGCATGATATATTGATGTCCTAAATGAATAATAAAAACGTACCTCTTGTGGTCCTCTCTTCTCTATTTTCTCCTTCCACCTGCCTAGTATATTTGCACCTATTTTTTATATAACTATCAAGTCAATATTAACTACTTACATTGGCGTAACTGTAACTTTTATTTGCAAATGAGACTCATGATATACTATGGTCAGTTCACTTTATGGTATTACTTTTGTGCTTTCCACTACTTAATAATTGCCTTGTTTGTTGCTTTACTTTCCGTGACCTAGTCATTTATTTCCAAACTGCCCCACAAAACAGTAACTGTCCCTGATTAGATTCAGTCACAATAGCTATTCTGTTGGTTACATCTTCTTAGAAACATACACCATCATGAGGGAAATTCCTGCTTCGTCTCTCCAAGATTCTGTATTTCCCAGATCTCATGTTTTCCTCCCTTATTGGTTGATCTCACCATTTTGGGGGAGCCCGTTTCCAGTAACTTTTACAGAAAATATCCATGGGAGACAAACTGTTGTCTGAAAGTTTCTTAATTTCAGCTTCATAAGTAATTCATAGAAGCATTCTACATGGGAAATATTCTTTTCTCAGCATCCTGAAGGTTTTTTGTTTTCTTCTAGCTTTTGGTCTGGCTGTTGATATGTCTGTCCACATTATGCTTCCTGATCCTTTGTGTGTGACCTGTTTATATTTTCTGAGATATCTGGATCTTCTCTTTGGCCCTGATGTCTACAGTTCCACAGTGCTGTCTTGTCCTGGATCTTTATTGTTCTTTTTTCTTTCTTTCTTTCTTGTTCTTAGTCTCACAGGAGTGGACCCTGGGGGGGGGTGTGTGTGTGTGTGTCCATTCTCCACTGTGCTAGGGACTCTGTGGGCCCCTTCACTATAAAAATGTTTGTCTTTCAGCCTTGGGAAAAGTTAAATATCTCTTAGTTAATGTTCTCCCTTTATGTTCTCTTACTGCTTTCTGAAACTCCTCTAGGTCGGTTTTCTAATTTTCTTTGCAGTCTTGTTTCTAATCTGCTTTTCTTCATTCTTCATTGTGGGAAAAAATTTCAACTTTATCCTATAACCTTCCTGTTTCTTTTTCAGGATCAAAGAGATTTCTTTTTCTTTGAAGGGACCCTTCATGGATACTCTCCTAGCTGCTTCATGAATGTTACTTTTTCTTATGCCTCTGAGATGATTAATTCTAAGATTTGTTTGAAGTTATCTTTAGCTCTCTGTAATCTTCATTTTTCCCCTTTCCTCACTTTTTGGTTTGTTCCTGTTCATGTTAGAGACTTTCCTTACATGTCAGCTTATCCCTGGTCCCAGTTGATGTTTAGATCGAGGCAGTAAAAACCAACAGGAAGCCCCAACTGTGTGAGTGGCTTGCCGTGTCTTAAGTTTCACTTTGGGATAATCTAGCAGGGACCTGGACATTGCACTGGATGTGCCCAAACAGCAGTATGGTTTTTGTTGGGTAGTTTTGCTTCCAAACTAAACAGTAATCTTCATTTGGATCGGGGATGGTTCAGCATCACGGCTGGCATTCTGGAAGCTGAGGAATGGAAGTAGAGGAAAGGGAGCTGAGATTTTACTGACCAGAGCACAGAATTCTAATTACTCTCCATTTTCAGCAATACTCTTTAGTTCCACGTCTGACAGTGGAGTGGTTTGTCATTCCACGGATATCACTTCTATTCTGTAGACTGGAGGAGGAAGAGTCGCCTGGCATGCAGGATAGAGAAAAAGATCAAATGTTCCCTTAAAGCTTTCAGCCACTCCTCCTGTTTTCAACCCCATCTTCTATGGTTGCCTTCATAAGGAACTGTTATCTCCAATTCCACAGAATTTCTGGAGAATATGTAGCAGGAATGGCCTTACTTCTTAAGATCAACTTCTCAATCCATTTTCTTACCCAGACACTGCAGTTGTAGCTTTGTCTTGGCTAAAAGCATCTTTCAACATTCCTTTTCCCAAAATATCAATTTTTCTCCTTTGCTATTTATTTCTCACCTGCTGTATTAGACCTTATAGATTTAGACCTTTTGAAAACTTCTGATTTTTTTTTCTAGTGAAATTACTGATGATTTAGTAGAATTTCATGGGGAAGGGGTGAGGCAAAGATAACGGTCTGTAAGTGGTCAGTAGACCAATGAAGTTATTTCTGAAATATTTGTAGGTGCATATGAAAAAAATATCATTTTTCTGTATGTATTAAAAATACTCAAAGGCCTCTATAGCTTTTGGGCTCCAGTATTCTTCTCCAAACACTGTCTTTCTGTTTGTAAAGAAAATGAAAATGATAAACATACTCAAGAGCAGACGTGGGGGTAACTGGAATGCTTATAGATAAATAGAAATTGAGGTCTGGAGGGTGCGTGCATGTGTGTGTGTGTGTGTGTGTGTGTGTGTATGTTTCAGGGATTCTGAACAGGAGGAAGGAGGATGAGGGGCAGAGTTAGGGACACTGACTTCTGTGATGCAGTCACTAACTCAAGGAGCCTTTGTGCAGGAGAAGCCTGTTGGTGGACCATTCATCCCGCTTCCAAGCAGAGATCTGAGGGAGAAAAGGTTCGAATTGGTGATGACCTCATCCTCGTCAGCGTGTCCTCTGAGAGATACCTTGTAAGTACCTCCTAACACAAGCCTCTTTCATTTCCAGAATTGCTTCTTTTAGGAATGGATGGCCAGGGAAAACAGAACCACATCAGATTGGGTAGGATAAGATTGCCTTTACACAGTATACTTGAGACATGATTAAATTGTCTCTCCTGCCATATTGTCATGGGGCCTGGAATGTAACTTTTTTTTTTTTTTTTTTTTTTTTTTAGATTAAAGCACTGTTCCCAGTTTAAATGCCCCCAGGCACTTCCTAAAAAGCCAACAATTGACACATTAGTTACCTTTAATAGTAGTGTTAGTTGTTCAGTCTTCCAACTCTTTATGACCCCATGGAATGTAGCCTGCCAGGCTCCTCTGTGCACGGAATTTTCCAGGCAAGTATACTGGAGTGGATAGCCACTCCCTTCTCCAGGGGATCTTCTGACCCAGGGATCAAACCTGGATCTCCTGCATTGCAGGCAGATTCTTTACCATCTGAGCCACCAGGGACTCAGTTTATCACTTTGGTTAGCTCTTGTCTAATTAGGAACAAGCCAGAAAGTGTTGGATATAAAAACATAATTGGAGGGAGAAAGAGAATTGGACATGTTTCAGAGTGTGGGATGTCACAGTGGTTGGAAAAGACAGGTGAAATTTTGCCCCTGGTAGTGGTACTTGCATACCATACAAGATGTCAAGCAGCATTGACATCAGGCCCCTAAGGGATGGGGGCAATTCCTTATAGATCAGAGAAATGTCAGAGATAAGTTTTTAAGCTTCTCAGCACCAGCTCTGCCCGCAGATTTTACTTTGTCTAGACCAAAGGCTGGATTAATTTTTCCCATTTGTAAATCCCCTTTTCCTGCCAAGGATAGATATTTTGTAACTTCCTGTTGAATTTGAGATCCAGCTGAGGGGATGAAGTCAGCATGTCTGCCACCTCTGTAGCTGAATACTTCCTCTTCCCTGAATAAAGTGTCCCACTTTGAAGCTGCTTGGAGATGGGGTGGAGCACTCTCCCACAGTCTAGGTAGAAAAAGCCTGATGAGAGTAAGGCTGTTTAATTCAATCCTTGAAATTCTAGGTGAGCTGCTTCTGTCAGGACTGGCCTGGTGATTTAAAGGATGTCTCATTTCTGTTTCTGCTGCAGCATCTCTCAATATCAAATGGTAACATACAAGTGGATGCCTCCTTTATGCAGACACTCTGGAATGTACATCCTACGTGCTCAGGAAGTAGCATCGAAGAAGGTGTGCTTCTTTCTGTGCGTTCAGCTCTCAGCCCGCCTGTTTGTCTTAAGCTATGTATATTGACATATTTTGCGACTTTCCAGTTCTGGCACGGTGTCTCAGTACCCACTTAGTGTGATTTTCGGTTCACCTGAATTCCTTTCTCTCATGTTAATATGGATTATTTCCTGCCCTGATTTCTGATTTCATGAGCACTTCTGACATGATTTTTCAATTCTTGCAATGTACCATTGTTTTGGCACTGTGTGCGTTCAGGACCTTGGAGACAAACCTTTCTTCTCCCACTGACTTTTCAGTTTTATTTATGGTTATAAGTATACAGACCTTAGCAGGTTCAATTTTAGAAGACATTATTTGCCAAGAAGGTGATATTTTTTATATTTCTCCCCAATGCATCTCTCTCTACAGGTGGGAGGAGGACCTATAATAAAAGGATGTTTGGCCATTTGTTTTTACTTATATTTATGGAAGACCATTTAAAAATAACAAATGGCATTTTCTCCATATTTTATTTTTCCCTTAGAAGTAAGATCATCAAAGTTTGTCCAGCATATTCTATTTTTTGGAGCTAGGCAAAGTCAATAACACCTTTCAAATTATATAATAAATACACTGGCCTTATTTTACTCGTGGGTAATATCACTGCTGAGCAGGATAATCAGTTGCCAGTGACCTAAGGGTTATCACATCACATTCTAGGACTTTATAGCAACATCAGAATTTTTTAAAATACTCATATCACAGGTTCTAACCCTATTTTAAATCTTGAGTCTGTGAAACCTCTTTCTATTAGATGATGTTTGAAAATGGAAAATTGAGAGTTGTCAAGGTGATACCCCAGTTTCAGGAGGCATCGCAGCTAACTTGAAAAATGAGGAAGCAGCAAATGTTTAACTCTTTTGGCAACTGAAGGAAGGCTTTTCAAAGGCAGGATGTGTTCAGCTCTCTCACACCAGAATTCACCCACTGCTCTAAATGTTTTGTCAATCATTCCCTTTCTCTCAGGAACCAAGGAATCCCAGGTTAAAATATTCCCTGAGGAAGTTTTGACCGAATCTTCTCTGTGTTAATTTTGTTCATTTCCACTATAGGGATAATATTAATGCCCAGTCCCACAAGAGGGTTTGTGGAGATTAATTAATTGCAAATCATTTCACAACAATGCTTTTAAAAGTTTTGAGTGCCCTCGTGGTAGAGCTTGGGCAGCTGATCACTTGCGTTATCTGACTCTGCAAAATGTTCTCTCAGCATCTGCTGGTGAGAAACCCACTTCAGCCCTTGAGAAAAGGAGTGCTCCTCCTCGTGACCCTTCTCTCCTGATTATTGCCCTGGTATATTTCAATTAAGAAATGTTGTGATGCTCCAGCATTTGGCAGCTTCCTCTGTGCCATAGAATATTGATTGGAGAAGCCTGGGGACTGTAAATGATGGGCTGCAAATGGAGCATGGCTGTGCCGTTGTAAGATGATAGACCATTTAATCAAGAACGTGATCATGGAAGGGGTTAACTTTCTAAATAAGTTGACTGTTAACAGTGCCCCTACAGTATATCATGAATTATTTTAATGCAAAAAAGTATACAATTGTAAATATTTGTACAGTAAAAGAGAGGAAGATGAGAAAATGACTTATAAACATTTGAGGAAAGCTTAAGAAGAACTTGCCTTACCTGGACAGACGGAGAAAATGAACTAGGGAATATCAAGACTATCCCTGTATAAGATGTATTGATAACACCCTTTTCTCCCCTGGCATGACTTTTCCTTCTTACTGTTATAATCCAACACTCAAAATAGTTTCACAGGCCCTGCTGCTGCTGCCGCTGCTAAGTCGCTTCAGTTGTGTCCGACTCTGTGCGACCCCATAGACAGCAGCCCACCAGGCTCCCCCATCCCTGGGGTTCTCCAGGCAAGAACACTGCCATTTACTTCTCCAATCACAGGCCCTAGAGTGATCTAATTATGTGATTTTCTCAAAATCCTGATACAGACATTGAACATATTAAGTCCATATGTCTCCTGAGAACAGATTAGTTGGGAGAAATTTTTATTTCAAAAGGATAACAAATTCCACTTCTTCATGTAAAGTAAAGTTCATACTGGGACCCTTTCCCTGCTACCATGTTTTTTAAATGGATACTTGCCATTTATTTGAAGACTATTTGGCCATCATGTCCTTGAAGTTCATTGTTTCCTATCCATCTCTGAACTCCATGGCTATTGAGATTCCTTTCCTTATTGTAAAAGCTAAGGGCTAGGTGATAGCTGCCTCTCTGCTTGGCCACTCTGGGATTCTGGAATGTCATTCTGCCTTCTCTTGGTGTTGGAATAGCATTCAGGTTTGATCTGTGTTTATTTAACATGTTTGAAAACTAGCTACTCCTAAGAAAGCTCAGAATAAGTTTGCTTCTCCTTTCCCAGTATCATCGTACTTTCTCATAACTGCAATTTGACTTGAAACTTACCACAAAACATACACATCAACATTGTAAGAGCTTATCCAGGAACTTGGTGTTGGGTGTATTTATGTCTTCAACAATTGGAAAACCCTTTTCTTCCTAAGAGTAGCAAGTCAAATTTCCTTTTATTTGTGTGTGTATGTGTATTTTTTAAATGTATTATTTTATTGAGGCATAGCTGATATACATTGTATTAGTTACAGGTGATCTTTTGGCTTTTAATGACATGAATTGACATTGTTTTCACCTTCCCTTTTGATACTGGGCTTGTTCATGTCTGAAACCCTATTTAACTTTCAGTGTTAGAATTGGTTTGACTTTCTTGTCAATTTTCTACCTGAGGCCTGAACTCGTGGAATCTGTCATTTCTCAAATGCTTCTCTCTTTGTGTTTTCTAAAATAACTGACTCAAATATGTTCTCATTATTCAGCTTCCTGTCAGCTCATGGTAGGGTATAATTCTGTTACAGGATACCTACTTGGTGGGCATGTAGTACGTCTTTTCCATGGTCATGATGAGTGTTTGACGATACCATCTACAGACCAGAATGATTCCCAGCACAGGTAAGCCAATAGCGTCCTCCTTCTCTTGTCTCCTGTCTCCAGTGACTCAGACTAAAAATTTTGCATTTGGATATGTCCACCAATGAATTCTGTAAGTGTTGGTTAACTGACAGACTTCTGTCCAGTCGTGAGTTGCAGTTGTAAAACAGGAAAGGCAGTATGCTCAAGTTTGCTCACAGGAATAGCTATATGCACATGCTGCTTCTTAGGCAAGAAATTCCATCATGCTTTTCAATCCCATTGTTTTCTTTGGTTACTCTGGAATCTAAGGAGTTTCTGGTAGCTTTAATTGCAGACCGAAGCCCCCATTTTGGTGATGGAAATCAGGGTAATCATTCTAGTGAGTCTGTGCACTTATATACATTATTCACCAGGTTCTTCAAAGGCAGATCATCTCTGTTACTCCCCCTTTTATGTGCTATGAAGGTGGAGTTCAGTGGTGTCATTCTGCTTATCACCAAATAGGATTGGAGAAACCAAATGTCAGTATCCAGACAGAGCTGGATTTAGCAGAGGACAGTGCTGAAGGGAGTGTGTAGAGGGAGCTGCTGAGGATGGTGCTTTCTCTGGTCCTCTAGTTATCCTCTCGGTGGATGCGTTTCCAGAATTCAAAGTCAGGAGATGGAAGATGTTAATCTAGATCTTAACTTCATGCTGAAGCATCCTTTTGTATTCTGTTTATATACAGAGGAACAGAGTATAAAAACTTGGCCCCTGTAATTGTGAAACCCTTATATATTTTAAAAACTCAAGTATCAGATCCAAGTTAAACTGAACTTGATATAGCAAAGAATCCCCCTGCAATGCCGGAGACCCTAGTTCAATTCCTGGGTCGAGAAAATCCGCCATAGGCAGATAGGCCACCTACTCCAGTATTCTTGGCCTTCCCTTGTGACTCAGCTGGTAAAGAATCCACCTGCAATGTGGGAGACCTGGGTTCAATCCCTGGGTTGGGAAGATCCCCTGAGAAGGGAGAGGCTACCCACTCCTGTGTCCTGGCTTGGAGAATTCCATGGACTGTATAGTCCATAGGGTCACAGAGCCAGACATGACTGAGCAACTTTCACTTTCACTTTTTCACTTGAGACAACAGTGAGTCCGATCTCCCGGTTGTCTAATACATCCTTTGTTTTTGCATGACACCTGTGGGAACCTCATTAACTGCATTTCTTTACTTTGTTAGAAACACAGGTTCACATCATGTTAGAAACCGTCTAACTCAGGCTCCTGCCAAAGGTCACACACTGGGTGATTTCAGTTGGGACCCTGAAAACCAGAGATGCTAACTCTCTAGCCAGGGCTCCTTCCTTATTTCATGTCCTAAATGACACTCAGGAGCACTGTGCTTGAGTGTGTTATTGTACATCTTAGAAACTATCCCTTGGCAATGCTGTGCTGTGCTTAGTTGCTTAGTCATGTCTGACTTTTTGCCAACCCCAGGCTCCTCTGTCCATGTGGATTCTCCAGGCAAGAATACTGGAATGGGTTGCCAGGCCCTCCTCTAGGGGATCTTTCCAACCCAGGGATCGAACCCTGGTCTCCTGCATCGCAGGCGAATACTTTACCATCTGAGCTACCAGGGAAGCCCATCCATCAGCAATGTCTATTGTTCTGAGCTTCTCCCTACTCACTCTATCCTCTGTGTGTCCCTTTGTGGGAACCAGATGTGACCCAGAATGGTGTCTAGGACACATAAAGCACAGACCTCTGGCAAGTGCCTGATCAATTCTCGTCCCATGGCTTACGGTTATCTCTGAGTAGAAAAGAGGCTGAGTTGATATCTGTTGGAATTAAAGATTCCCTATGCTAAATGACGTTATATGATCCTATTCAGGTGTGATTTTCTTTTCCTTATTTTTAAACTGTAAGATTGTGCAGTAGCCCAAGTGCTGTCTCTGTAATATCTTATTCGGTTGCATTAAGGGGAAGGCTTGCAGAACTGAAATTTTGTGAGTAGGTTGTTCAGAGTTGTCTACATCTAAGATGGAACACATTGGAACTCACTAGTTCTTTCCATTCCTATTCTTTTTTTTTTTCATTCCTATTCTTTTTTAAGGAAAGAAATTTGGAAAAAATTAAAATAACCTGTACATGGCCCTTTATCCCACTCCCTCACCTCCACATGCACACATGCGTGCGCGCGCGCGCACACACACACACACACTTACGTGCCATTACATTTAGAATGAAATTAGAAGCAGCCCAGGCAGAAACTGTGCTGCTTGGAGAAGCTTATCATTTTCTGGGCATTCCTGCTGAGTGGTTCAACAAGATCCTGACCCAAAAGAAAGTTTGGACAAGAATTTGAAAGAAGATGCTGGGGAGAGGAATTCCCAGAATGGGCCCCTGAACCAGGCTTGCATGCCATCATTGAGTTAAGAGTAAAAGTAGCTTTCCTTTGAGGATTTCATGTGAGCTAATTTGCAATTTGGAATAAAAGAAATAGATAAAAAATCTAGATAAAAAAGAAATAGATAAAAAAAATAAAAAATTTGTAAGGAAGCATGAAAGGGTTGAGACTGGGTTGTCAGCAGTGGCTCCTTGTACTGGAACTTGGATCTTTGTAGTCACTGGTCTCTCATTCAACACAGGATGCTTTAGCATTATTTGATGTCTTTGTGAGGTGAGTGATAAGCCTCATCATTGTCATGAGTCATCAGATAAACCCCTAGAATGGGCCAGGATGGCCAGGAGTACCAAAATGTGGGAGAGCGCAAAGAAATAGGAAATTTAGAATATTCTAGGAGGTCCCCACAGCCAAGAAATCATGCAAGTGATTCCACTGTAATGGGGCTGGCTTTCCAGAGGAAATCGCTTGTATTCCTTGTAAAACCTGAGAGCAGCCAGACCCGTGAGAGGCTGACCCTCCCAGGGTGCAAAGCCAAAAGGATAATCTAGCATTCTGAGCTCTGATCCTTGGCTCTGCCTCGGGCTTGTCAAGCATCCTGGGGTAAGTCACTTACTGAAGCCAAGGCTGAGCTGTCAGCCACGCTTTCAGAGCGCCTCAGTTCCCCACCCACTCACCTCCTCTCCTGGGGTTATTGTTTTAGAGAATGGGAACAGGTTGTTTCAACCCCTGTAACCTTACAAGATTCACTGGAGCAAGCCGCCTCCTTTTCCTAGATGGGAAGAACTAACCTTCTAGAATTCTTTAGATGTCAGAGGGAGAGAGTCCTCAAATCATGTGACCTAAGGTGACCTGCTCCACCCTCTCTACCTGAGAGACCCTTTTGCTCTCACTGAGGTTGGAGACGCATCCGTGAAAATCTCAACTAATTTTCCTGTAGAGCTAGGTCAGAGCAGCCTCATTACTACTCTGGGCCTGGCACAGAGACACCTGGGATGCTAGAGCTCCCTTTTAAATACTTACTACATATTTCCTGATAGTATGTACATTTGCAAAAAGTTTAGAATGTCTTCTATAATCCTACGAACCAAAGTTAACTATGGTTGATGTAGTGTTTTATTATATTTTTGTGCCATGTAATGTAGCTTTCCATGCATGTTTATAAGTGTCTATAAACAAAATTTGGATAAATCAACAGTGCACAATATTTTGTACATCCATGAACATCTTTGTATATGTTCATTACTTTAAAGAAACCACATTAAATGCTCACAACCATTCTGTGACCTAAATACCCTATTAGGTTCATTTTACAGACAAGGAAGCTGATGCACAGAGATTTGAAAGGACTTGGCAAAGTCACACAGCTAATAGCTTCAAATTCAGGTCTACCTGACACCCAAAATTAATATTTGTAAGCAACTCATAATTATATTACTTCCTGGGAGAAAGAAATAATTACTGCACTTTCCCTCTTCCCTTCTGTTAATTAACTGTTGTCTCAAGACGTAGGTCAAGATTCTCCTGGGGTTTGAGTAATTCAGTAGTGATACATCCAAACCTTCTACAGTAGAGGTATCTTTTTAAATTAGTGAATTAAACAAAGTTAAATGATCAGTCTTGATCTAAAGTCACAGGATTCTCAGAAAGTATCTGGATTCAGTATGCCCGGTAATCAGGGACCACTATTCATGAGACATACCTTTAAATGCGGATAGTTCATTTAATTTCTCATAATCTGATAGAGATAAGTTGGCCCCTATTGTGCAGATTTTTAAAAGATAGACTTTGCTAATCATCAGATAGACATTAGGCAAACCCATTTTTACAAAAAGCCTGACCTGTACTCTTCAAACCTGGCAAAGGCATGAAAAACAAGAAAATACTAAGAAACTCTAACAGACCAAAAGAAACAGGGAAAACATAACAACTAAATGCAACGTGACATCCAGGATATAACTCTGGAACAGGAAACAAAATTAATAGAAAAACTGGAAAAATCGAAATAAAGTCTTGCGTTTAATTAGCAGTGATGAGTCAATGTTGGTTTCTTAGTTCTGACAACTCTACTTCGTATCATAAGATGATAACTATCAAGGAACCTGAGTGAGACTACAGAAGCTTTCTGGACTATCTTTGCAACATTTTTATAAATCTACAGTTATTCCAAAATAAAACTTTTAGTTAAAAACACTTTAAAAGATGATGATTAATGCAGGAAAGGGGAGAACAGTGTAGTAATAAAACCCTGAACACCACAGTAGCTAAGCATAGAGCTTTGTCCCCAGCTTCCTAGAACAATGGAAATGAGTTCACCCTGTACTGCATGTGTTTTACAAGTACAAATACATTTTCTAAAGATGTGAAAGTGCATCAGGGAGCTGAACGTGAAAGAAGCGGAGCATTCAGTACTTAATCTGATGATATGTGTCTGGACTGTTCTGACTCCTGATGTAGAGATGGAGACAGTCCTTTCCCTGTACGCCTGACAGTCCATGAGTGTCCACGACGTGTATGTGGTGAGCATTGCCCTCGCCTTTAGCACCTTTTTTCCCTTTTAAGAGAGAATAGGAAATGGTGTCTTTCTTTGAGGTTTGTTTCTCATTTTGCTTACTATGAGTCCTGAGAAATACAGCGTGTTCTGAGCAGCCTCTGCAGGGAACTGTCCCCTGCCCAGTGCTGATCAACATCACACACGAAGGATCTAATCTCCACCTCTGTTCACAGGAGGATATACTATGAAGCCGGGGGAGCTGGCACGAGAGCTAGATCGCTATGGAGAGTGGAACCCCTTCGGATAAGGTAATGGAGCTTCAGGGTTGCATTCTTTTCAAGATTGGTTTTTTGTTTGTTTGTTTGTTTGTTTTCCCGGACAACCTATTGTCTTAAATGTTACATTTGTTCTACATTAGCTGGCAAATTCTCAGAAGTTACTTGGCAGAGGTAAATTCTGAAATGTCTGTGACTTTTGTTTTTGTTTTTAAAGCACAGCACGCACACACACACACACACACACATGATTTCCAAGACTTCTGCTTTGACTCTGAAGTTAGCAGGCTCTATTGCTTGACCCAAGCCCCCAGCTCCTGCTACCCTTGCAGGGGCTGTTATAAAAGGCAAGCATAGACATGTCCACTGAAAGCCATCAAAGCTCTTCTCCCATGTATTTTCTTAAATAGATTCTCTGGAACCCAGGTGAGTCTTCCTCCTCCCGGTAGCCTTGTTGGCTCCAAAGCCAAGCTAGCTTTAATTGACAGAGTGGTGTCTGTGATGGCATGAGGTAGGGAAGACTAAAATATCCCTGGACGTGCAGCTCTGAAGGAAACCACATGTACCAGAACTTGTCAGAAACAATTGGCTGGAAGGAACAGGACACCAAGACTTTGGAGACAGGTACTTGAGTAAAACCATGGCATCTCTACTACAGAGGAGTTCAGTTAAGCTCTGGACCTTTATTTTGCTGAGCGGGATCACAAGTTAGGCTCAAGCTAAACTGCTCAGGGTAAGAGCAGAGGGTCAGTGTGGCCATTTTTTGTTTTCTTTCTCTGCCTTTCCCTCTAGCTCTCTGTTCCATCTCTGCCTGAACACATGTTCAAAATAAAATCTCTAGTGGGTGGGGGTGTATGTGCCTCCAGGGAGTCCTCAAGATAATCCATTGGTGATCAGGAGAAAATATTAGAATTTCTCTTACACACACATACAGGTACATTCAATTTTTTTTATTGAGGAACTCTAGAAGAGGCTGACTGAAAGAGTATGGTGTCCTAAGGAGTACCCACTTGTTAGCTGGCTTGTGGCATTTATATTCTCTTTCAAGCCTGTTGAAGTTTTTATAGCAACATACTCTGTTTTTTTTAGGATATTAGGGCTTGGTTCTTGTTTAATGAAATTTTTAAAAAATAAAAATAAGTATGTATATATAGTTTCAGTTATGGTTCTTTATTTCCCCAGAGTCTTAAACATGAAGAATTTAAGGTTTCTATTAATGTAATTTGATTCTTTGGTACTCCAAAGAATTAGATCAAGGGGAGAGTCATTTTAAAAATTGATACATGTATTTCTGAAACATTTTGTTCTAACTGAAAAGATAATTAGATACAGATTATTCAGTGAATAATTTCTGCCCTAGCACTTACCATGACTTTTATTGAATGCCAGCCTTTTGATGTAGGACCATATGGTTCTACAACCCATTCAGCATGGACTCTCACTTATCGCAATCATCTTATTCTGCTTTACTTTTTCCCATGGAATTTAATATCTTGTAACATTCCACAATATTTACTTATTTATGTTTGTTTATTATTTGTCTCTCCCTGCTGAGTGTAAACTGCATAAATATTCTTATTTCTCTTAAAGAGAGGATTATTTTCATTATTAAAGTAGGATTGACATACAGTATTATATTAGTTTTATGTGTACAGTATAATGGTTTGACATTTGTTTACATTGCAAAATGATTACTGAAGTAAGTTTAGTTATTATATGTCACCATTACAGAATTGCAATTTTTCTAGCAATAAGAGCTCTTAAGACTTACTTTCTTAGCAACTTTCAAATTGTGATGATAGTCAATAATCTATATATATTACTATTACTATATATAATATATATTATATAATATATATTACTACCATGCTGTACTTTACATACATCCCCATGACTTAGTTATTTTATAACTAGAAGTTTGTACCTCTTGATCCCCTTTAACCATTTCTCCCACCTCCCCAACCTCCCTTCTCTCTGACAACCACCAATCTATTCTGTTTCTGTGAATTTTGTGTTGTTTTGTTTGCTCATTTGTTTTGTTTTTCAGATGCCATATATGAGTGAAATTATATGGCATTTGTCTTACTCTGTCTGATTTATTTTACTTAGATAGTACCCTCAAGATCCATCCATGTTATCACAAATGGAACAATTTCATTCTTTTTTATGACTGAATACTATTCCATTGTGTATGCATATATGCCACATTTTTTTATTGTTGAACACTTAGGTTGCTCCCATATCTTGACTATTATAAATAATGCTGCAATGAACGTAAGGGTGCGTATGTCTTTTCAAATTAGTGGTGGTAGTAAAATACTTGAGTGGAGACCGTGCATTTGGAAATGCCTCACTTTCCCAGAAACAAGTTTCTCTTCAAAAGAGGGCTTCTAATTTTTGTGTGTGATTTTTGGCATCAAGACATTTCAGTGAAATGAAGGAAAAATTGGAAGCTTGGAACTTCCAGTTACATTAAACCATGGACCTGCCCAGAGGGCGATGTTCCTTGTTGGTGATCTTAAATGTTAGAAGAGAGCTCACAAGAGAATGCCATGCTGAGTTGTAGACAGACACTTGATCTTAGCCAGAAGACTGAGAAGTGCTGAGTTGGAGGCAGATACACAGTCCTAGAGCAAGCCAGGAGTCAGGGGATGTACCGTAGAAGGGTACTGAGTCAGAACATATGTAAAAATGCACAGGGTAAATATTGAAAAAGACCTATTTTTTGTGTAAATGCAATTTCTTCTCTCTTTCATCTGTCCAGCTGGAGTGGCAGTAACATCAGATGGGGACAGGCTTTCCGACTCCGGCATCTCACCACAGGCCACTACCTGGCCTTGACAGAAGACCAAGGCCTTATACTGCAAGACCGGGGAAAGTCAGACACCAAGTCCACGGCCTTCTCTTTTCGAGCATCCAAGGTGAGGTGGATTTTGACTTTATTCTCAAAGTGAAAGCTCTGAAACCTCCAGGTAGAACTATGACTGCAAAGAAAATAGGCTGGAACAAAACGGAATTGGAAATTAGACCAATGATAAATACTTTGTTCTTTTATCTTTTAAATTGAATTCATAGAGGAATGTGTACCCTGGATGAAGACTGAAGTCTTAAGAGAGAAAGGCTTGAATGGAAAGTGGAAAGCCCTAAAAAACAAAAAGGATCACAAGAATGGACAGTGTTGCTCTGAGGCTACTGGAAAATGTTATTCTTGCTTAATACGTTCTGAATTGTTTTTACTACTTTTAAGTCTTATTAGGGCTTCCCTGGTGGCTCAGATGGTAAAGCGTCTGCCTGCAATGCGGGAGACCCGGGTTAAATCCCTGGGTCAGGAAGATCCCCTGGAGAAGGAAATGGCAACCCACTCCAGTACTCTTTCCTGGAAAATCCCATGGACAGAGGAGCCTAGCAGGCTACAGTCCATGGAGTTGCAAAGAGTCAGACACGACTGAGCCAACTAACACTTTCACTGAAGTCTTATTGCTTCACTCCCATACAGCAAAGATAACGTGGAGGCATGAGTTTCAATGTTATGTTTATTTAAATCAAAGAAGTAATTTCTCTCAGAGAAGTGCAGAGAAGGCTTAATTCTGGACATGGAATCGTCTTGCAGTTATTCGTATTATACAGAATTACTAGTTCCTTTTCCTTGTCATGTGTTTTCTGCAGATCTCTTAGCTCCACTGTGCCTCACCTGCCTCCACGAAGAGCACATTCTGTAGTAGCTAGGTTAACCTCAAACATGTAGATTTGCCATTTGATGTGTAGAGAGAAAAATATTTTTTTAAACTTCTGTCTTTAACGGTCAGCCAAGTTTTGACTCTGTGTCACTCAGAGTCTGATCTAGCTGGATGGTCAGAATCACATGCTGAGCTAGCTCCTGATGTACAGTTTGGTGTTCTGCCACTTTATGATTGTTCTGGAAAGAGCACCCAAGCATGAGACAGGCTCTGCACAGTGTATCCATAGTTATAGCAGCCCACACTTTCTAAGAGGCTCAGCATCTCCGTCGGGAGCTTCATCTCTAGCTTCACTCTTCTTTGCTCCTTTCCAGACACAGATCTTGATTTGTGTTCTCAACACGATTTCCATAAAGGGTTATTGATGATTCCGTTCATGTAGGACTTGGTGTCAGGCTTACAGCTGAATTTCCATGGGGACATCTCTGTTTCATAATGAATCAGAAGAGGCCAGTGTTTCAGCACCACCTTCATTGAAGCAGGGGGTCAGACTCCTTTTCCCCTCTTTTACAGTCCTAAAGTATTTGAAGCAGTGAATCTCTTTGGCTTAGAGGTTTTTCTCCCCTAGTTACCCTGTATCAGATTTAGGCTTTCCTGCACCCATCATTCAAAGACTAAGAAATGAGAGCTCCCTGGTAGTGCAGTGGTTAAGACTCCAAGCTTCCAGCACAAAGGCAAGGGTTTGATGCCTGATCAGGGGAAAAGATCCCATATGCTGTGTAGTGTGGCCAAAAAAAAAGAAAAGAGAGCTTTCTGCCCTAAATTTCCTTCAAGCATCTCCTTCTCTTTGCTTCTCTCTAATGGCGCGTTAGCTCTTTGACTCCATTCAGGTTCTCAGAACACATCTCCATATGTTACTGTCACTTTTATTTTTTTAAGATTCCCCACACAAGGATTTTAAATTCAATTTTATGACCATGGAGTAAAAGATTTTTACCTCCAGGAAATGAGTTAGGGCATTGCAATTGGCTAAAAGGAGCAGCGAAAGAAAACAACAGGAAAGTTCTAAGAGCAGAGAGGAGTCTTCCCATTCTTCCCTGAGAGACACCTCGGATGTGGGATGTGGAGGGAGGGCAGGCAGGGAAAGCCAGGAAGGGGCGGAAGATAAGAAGTGACTCATCGTGGCCTCTGACCAAGGAAATGCCTTTCTAAGAATGCCAACTTGGCTTGTCCCCTCTTCGAGCATTCCCTCCTGGTCTTCTCAGCCCTGGACAAACCCCAACTTGGAGACCTTTACCACTGCAGAAAGAGGCTTCTCTTGTGACAGCAGAAAAGTGAGATGGCCTTCCAGGCAGCTGGCAGGATCCTGTTCCAAGGGGACTCTTCCCTTCCATTCCTTTCTTGGCTCAGCCTCACGGAGCATGGCTCGGCGCTGTGCTGTGGCCTCTGTGGGAAGCCAGAAAGGCTCAGAGCACCACAGAGAGTCTCCATAACACTCCTTTCACTTGGCACCACTTCCGGCCTATAAGCACAATTTACCCTCAAAAGGCTCGTTGCATATCTCCCCCCGATGCCCACGCACAGGGAGGCCAGCAGCGGATGGCTGAAAGCCGTCGTGGTACCAGGGGCCTGCCCACATGGCAGGGCTGGACAGAAAGCCGCCCGTGAGTCACATTGTCCTGCGCCCTCGGCGGTGCACTTGCATTTCATTGGCGTCACGATGTTAGAGGTTTAAATAACTCTCAGTGCAGTGGTATTCAGCCCAGTTACCTTTATTTTAATTGGAAAGAAACTGAAATTAAAATGTCCTAGTCTCCATGCCTGATCAAGATAAGGCTGCTTCCCCCAGGAGATCCGGGATTCCTTGGGATATTGTGTGGGCAGGGCATTAGGCATCTTAGCCACGAAGCTGCACAGGAAGGAAGAACATGCGGGAGCCCATAGCTCTGTCACCAGCAATCTGAAGAGCTCCTGGGGAAGAACTCTAGAGGTGCCTTGATTTCTCTGGGCCTGCAGATTCCTCCTCAGTAAATGTCTTTTTTTAATTTCTTTTATTTTTGGCTGCAGTGGGCCATCACAGCTATGTGCTGGCTTTCTCTAGTTGCCATGAGCAGAGGGCTACTCTCTAGTTGCCTTGCGGGAGCTTCTCTTGTTGAGGAGCGTGGGCTCGAGGGCTTCAGTAGTCGCAGTGCACTGCTTAGTTGGCCCATGACATGTGAAATCTTCCCGGACCAGGAATCGAACCATGTCCCCTACGTTGGCAGGTGGATTCTTATCTACCAGACCACCAGGGAAGTCCTAGTAAATGTCTTTTTACCATTCTTGGCACAGGGCCTCTGCCTTAAATACACTCTCCACTGTGCTTCCCCTCACTTGGGAATAGTGATGTTCCCCAACAGAGGGATTAGTTGGCTTTGGTTTTCAACAGCCGGAAGGTGTTGCACTGTCTTTCTAGCTCTCGGCTGTACCAGGTGTTAGGTGATGGAGCAGACAGCAGAAAGTTGTCTGAAATAGTGGCCCAGGTTCTGAAAGGTGGCACAGGGGTTGGGGAGACTCACTGGGAAGGCTGAGAGGAAGAGATAGTGTGTTCTTTGTGCCTCTGTGAACGAGATTGAGTGGGGGATTATCTGATTATCTGATCTTCTCTGTATGCTGGAGAATCTGAAAAACAAGAGAAGAGACTCCTGGAAGGAGTGTCGTTTAGGCTCCTACATTTCTAGGAGGACATTGGGGAAGCTGGGCTGTGAGTCATTGGCAGTGATGGGCTTCTTACCCCATGTTTCCTGTCAAGTTGCGTTAACCCATGACAGCTATGACTATAAGATCAGGGGCCTGGGGACAGCTGCAGGTGTGTGTTCACATCCTCAGCAAGATGCCCTTACAAGGAGGATGGCAGGTATCCATGTGAATCTTGTACCCACAGGACAGGACAGGGATATGACTGGAGGGGTCAAGGTCAAGCATGGGCTGCAGTGTTGCTTGGTTCAAATGGAATCAAACTGTGGTCTCTGAGCAAACTGTGTGACTGAGCAGAAAGGGATCTTGGTCAGAGCTCGCATTCCTCTCCTTCACCAGGAGATCCAAATCAAAGTGGAGGTCTGGGAGGTGTTGAGGGCTCTGAATTACAGCCTTGTACCTGTCCCCTCAATCTGGAAGGAGTAGGGTGTCAGATAGAGCATGGCTTCCAAGTCACCTAGATCTGGCCTTGACTCCCATCTACCCTCTGTGGAACCTTGAACACAATTCTTATTCTAGCTGCACCTCATTTGAAGTCTGTCGTGAAAGATGCTCTGAGAGCCGGCCCCTGGGGACTGCCCTGGCAGTCCCGTGGTTCACTTTCCAGTGTAGAGGGTACGGGATCGATCTCTAGTCAGGGAGCTAAGATCTCACATGCCTCCAAGCCAAAAACCCAAAAACATTAAACAGAAACAATATTGTAACAAATTCAGTGAAGACTTTGAAGAACCAACCCCTGCCTACCCTTCCGTAATATCTCTGGCCACCAGCTCATATTTGCCTTGAGCTCTAACATACTAAGTACATACTGTGTTTGAACATGGTATCTTTTCTCACAGCTAAACGTGTAGCTAGAATACCTTTTAACCCTCCATGTACCATAATCAGCAAACTCCTCCTCATTCTTCAGACAAGTGTCAAGTGCCCCTCATGGGAAGAAGGCCTTTCCCCATAGGGCCCTTTTCATGACTCCATTATAGCCATCACTCACTTGACTGGGAGCTCCTAAATGACAAGGAGCACACATCCCTCCACCCACCTTTTCTGCACCTCTGCACCCCACACAGTGTGGAGCGTGTAGTAAGTTTGAATATCACTCACTGAAAGGTTATGTAAGTGTGGTCGTACAGCAAAATCCTTTCCATTTTAACCTCCATCCTCTTCACAGAATTTTATAGTCATTGTGTAATCATCTTCAATCACAACACAACCCCGCAAACATTCAAGGAGAGAGATTCATTAATTGGAACATCAAAGTCAAATTTCTGTGAACTTGATTTCGCATCATTTTCCCATGGTCTTGACATTGCAAGGCCATTCCCCAAGGATCGTCGGGTAATGTGATTTAATATTTACTCTGGCGCAGCAATGCTGTCTATTTAGATGTCACGTCTCCGAGTCGGTTTATAACACTCACTTCCTTTCAGGGAGGGATGAATTAATAATGTTAAAGCAAGCCTTATTATATGAAGCCATTCACTTTTTAGCTATTTTTTTAATGACTCTACCATAAGTCCGGAATGATTGAGATAGAATCTCAAATTTTGCCTCCTTTATTACAGAAAGGCAGAGAGCTATCACTGTTCTCAATTAAAGGAAATTTTTTCTCAGTGTGTAAAAGCAATTCAATTCAGTCAACATTTGTCAAATGTTGCCTGCTATATCCTGAGATCTGTGTTCTTGGCCAAAAATGATGTTTCCTTTAAAAACTGCCCACTGCTCTCTCTGCTGTGTGCAGAAAGCATGCTTGTAGACCGGATCCTCTTCTACTCTTTAACCTCAGCGGTCCTGCCGGAAACAAGAGGGCAGCTGGGTTCACAGCGTATCCCTCTGTGAAATCATGGGCACTGATGTAGTGTTGTTTGTGCATGTCCCCTTGCTTGCTCTGCAGGTTCTCAGTTGGGGAAAGAGAGGGTATGGAGGGAAGGGGAAAGAGCAAAACATGGACCTTGAGATTCAGTCGTCCCCAGACCCCACCACTTCCGGGCAGTTTCAGTTGTTTTTTTTTAAGTATTTATTTTTGGTTGTGCTGGGTCTTCATTGCCGCACATGGTCTTCCCATTGTGGTGGCTTCTCTTCTTGCAGAGTACAGGCTCTAGGCACACGGGCTTCAGTAGTTGCAGCACTTGGGCTCAGTGGTTGCGGTTCCCGGGCTCTAGAGCACAGACTCAGTAGTTGTGGCACACGGGCTTAGTTGGTCCATGGCATGTGGGATCTTCCCAGATCAGGGATCAAACTCATGTTCCCTGCATTGGCAGGTGAATTCTTAACCACTGGACTGCCAGGGAAGTCCCTGCAGTTTCATTTTAAATAAAATCTACAAAGCATTTAAAAAATTTAAACTGACAATTTCCCAAGTCTTAATTGTTTCAAGTAGGCCAGACAGAGAGGTAGTCAAGAAGAGCCTTGAGCTTTGGAGTAGAAGAAACCTGGGTTTGAATCCTGGCTCTGCCTTTGCTGTTTAGCCTTCCTGTCCCTGATTGTAAAAGCAAAACAAACAAACAAAAAACAGGAGTGAAGAAGTGTGTCTTGAAGGACTCTTGTGAGACCAGGAAGATGACCTAAGAGACTGTTTCCTTATCCATGAAATGGCAGGAGTGCTGCTTACCTGAAGGTGATTGTGTAGAGAGGGACTGACGAGAAAGATGGAGGAAAGAGCCCAGCACAGTGACCTGCTCAGGACATGCACCTTCCCTGATGAGATAGACAAGCCCACTCCCCTAGCATGCTGGAAACAGCGGAGGGCTGCCCTTGGCCTCCCACCAGCAGAGGCTCTGCAGCCAGCCTTGGGGCCAGTCAGGCTCCTAGCAGTGTCCTGCAGTGTGCGATTTTTTTAAGGCCATTCTAAGACCTCCCACTTGAAATCAGAAGTTCAAAGGGGGACTGTATTGGTGGGAAAGTGAATCTAAAGGTAATTTCTGAAAGTTAGTCCTGGGAGTTTTAGGAAGCACTGTATTGGTGGCCGACCCCAGCATCCATGAATGAGGCCCATCTTCCCATGTTTCCTTTTTCTCTGAATCTTTTTTGGTTGCTTCCTGTCTGTGGAAAGCTACTTTCTTGTCCTCTGTGGACATAGGCAGCTTAAATATGTCAAGTTCAACAAATTCCTATCTAAGTAATAACCATGAATTAGAACCTGCTGCTGCTAAGTCACTTCAGTCGTGTCTGACTCTGTGCGACCCCACAGACGGCAGCCCACCAGGCTCCTCCATCCCTGAGATTCTCCAGGCAAGAACACTGGAGTGGGTTGCCATTTCCTTCTCCAATGCATGAAGAAAAGTGCATTGTGAAGTCGCTCAGTCATGTCCGACTCTTTGCGACCCCATGGACTGCAGCCTACCAGGCTCCTCCGTCCATGGGATTTTCCAGGCAAGAGTACTGGAGTGGGGTGCCATCACCTTCTCGGGAATTAGGACCTACTCTGTTCCAAATATCATGCTCGATTTCTATTACCATGGCAAAAACTGGTCTGTCTCTGTGTCTTCATTTCTTTTCAACCCATCATTCACCTTGTGGCTGGAACAATTGTTCTAAGATACAACCCTTGTGTTTTCCCCGCTTAAAATTCTTGGTGGATTCCCATTACCTGCAATAGCTTTTCCCAAGAGGTGTTCCAAACAATGATTTATGAAAAAGATTTAAAATGCTTATGTTAAACAGTTAAATAGGTTGTTTTGGTTCCTTTTGTTCTTCTTTGTTTTTTACTGTAAGACTCATAACAATCTAGTTTATACTATCCTAACATTCCCTTTACCTCCTGAAAGAAAATACAGTACTGTCGGAAGTCCTCTTTTCCCACAGAAAGTCTGTAAACAGCGTGAGTTTGGGAAACATGCACCTGTAGGATAAAGTCAGTCGTTGTTCAGGTCTTTTCTGGACTTCGTCACTCTTCCTGCCACACTACTCCTATCTTCCTACAGTGTTGTCCCCTTCCATATTCCTCATCTCTCCTTTTTCCCCTAGCCATGCTCACATCAAGCAGAAATTGGTATAAAGGCATCCTGAAGTCCCCAGGCATGGTGAATTTTTCTCTCTTCCAAATTCCAGTTGCACCTTCAGTATGAACTCTATCGCTTTGTTGTCATTAGTGGTTGGTGTGTGTGACTCCTAAAGCTTATACGTTAGAACCCAGAGTTATTTTTCATAAAATAATAACATATATTTTCAACTTCTTTGTAACAGCATCCTAATACCTAAAACATTAATATAACCAATGCTTAACTGTGCTGATGGTTACCATTCCAAAAATTATGTTCACGTGACCAACAGGCTTTGGATTTACACTTGGTTTTGCATTCCCTTTCATTACTTACAAGCTATAGGGCTTTGAACGAATTGCTCCAACTCTACAAGCCTCAGTTTTATCATCTATAAAGTAGGAGAAATAAAAACAGCAGGTCCAGTGAAAGGTTTAGAGAAAATGTTTTTAAAATGTCATGTATAACACATATCACTGTGTAGGCCCTTGGTAAATTCATGATGGTGTTGTCATTATAAAGTACTTGGCAAAAATGCTTTGCTTAAAGTAGGCATTAAATAACTACTCATTCCAGTTACCTTTCTTGTCCCAGAAATTTTAAATCAATCTGTAGAGCAGTAACTTATCATCTAAACTAAATACATGTTTATGTGACAATTATTATGTGGTCACAACCATTTCCTTATAAACTCTCAGTGGAGACAAGGGATCATGATGATTATTCCTCTTCAAAACTTTGTTAGGGCCAAGTAACTTATTCCTTCTCAGAATCCACTCATCATCTAAGATATGAAAGGTTGGTGCAGATACACAGATAAATTGATGCCCACTGACCAATAAAACAAAAACAAATTATTTGCAGCCTAGTAGAGCTTAGTGTGAAATGTAAAGACCAACAAACCTCAGTCTTGCCCTTGGAGGATTTCCAACCAGGCAGAGGACAGGAAGTCTACCAGCAAAAGATTCCTATCACAGAAGATGGGAAAGAGCCTTGAGAGAGAGTAAGGGAGGTGCCATGAAATCAGAGGACATGCACAGTTGGATCTGGGAAAGGCTGATGGATAAGATGTAAAAATTCAGAGATAAAGTAGAGGCCTTCCAAGCAAGGAGTGTAATGTCAGTAGAACCCTGAGGGAGGGAATACTTGGTATAGCACACAAACATAATCCAGTTTGGTTAAAGCATGTGGCATATAAGAACTTTAGAGGTGAGAAGTGTATTCTGTAGGAATTGGGGAGTTACTGAAGGGAGTGATCAAAAGACCCCTATCATATGGGAAGGTTCCCATAGGAAGATTCCATAGAGGAAGGTTCCAGCCATAGAGTAAATACATCTGGGCCATGTTCAAATGAAGACAGAGGGTAGAACATTAGTTCATGACTTGAGTCAGAAGCTCACACGCCTGGGACCAGCCAAGTCCAGCTTCTCTGTCTCAGGACGCTCTCATTTCTTTAAGCTGTGTCATTGTTGTGTAGTTTTGGGTAGAGTTGGCTTCAGTGTTGGGTTGTTTATATGTTTTGGTTCTCATTTTTGTTGCTCTTGTTTTTCTTTAAATTAGAAGCAGTCCCAAAAATGCTGGCCATAGAACTTTGGGAGTTGATGCTGTTTTGCAAAAGCAAAGACACAGAGAGACAGTCCATTCTATTATCAATAATGATCCATTTATTTTAGAGACTCTAAAAAAACAAATCTTAGTATTTATTTTATTTTGGCAAAGTCATATTTAAATTAATGACAAGTGATAAAACAAGTGAAATTATAGTCACTCATCATTGGGGAATATGTGCTATTTTAACTAAGAGCTCTTGGTAATCATCATAATTATTCATATTTAACAGTTGTAGTGTATAATATGTTTACTTTGCTGCATTGTCTTTGGTTAGGGAATAAGCTAGAGATGAAACCTTTGGCATATTTTAATTACATCTATTGGTTTGAGTGTCTGTACCGCTATGGATATTTTTGAAATGAAAATGAAGTATCCAGTATTTTATAGAATAAATGCATTCTTGACCACTTGCCTGTGGATAAATCCTTAAATATCAAATTCTGTTTTCCCATTGACTATGTTATAAAATCAGAAATATTTTCCTTTGGAAATGTTCTTTTTGAGAAATGTCGTTTTGAACAATCCAACCAGTGCTTCAACATATGCTTAAAATAAGAATGTTCTTGTAGTGTATTAATATTGCTCAAAATGATCCTATAAATGTGTGCAAAATAACTAATTTTGCTTTTTAGAGGGTTTGAAGGAAAGAAATAAGAGCCGAAATGAAAAAATATACATTTGAAAGAAAAATGACTCAGTTGTATACATTTGTTCCTTCAACATATGTTTGTTTAATAATTGATAGGTGCTGGGTTCTCTGCATTGTTGTTCCATCGCTAAGTCGTGTCTGACTCTTTGTGACCCCATGGACTGCAGCTCTGCATTAGGAATCCAAAACTAACAATCATCTGGCCCAAACCCTTCATTCTCATAGCCTGGCAAAAGGAAACATCATATAAACAAGCATATTTACATTATGGTCTGTTAAGTCCCCAATAGAGGGATGAGACTCTGCTGGAGAAATACAGCAGGAGAAACTAACTCTGCCTTCACAAAGAAGGTGACACCTGAGCAGGGTATTGAGGGTGAGTAGGAGTTGGGGCCATGGGACCGGCATGGTCTCTGGAATCAGACTTCCTGGTTTGACTCTTCCTCTTTCACTACTTCTTGAGTGACTGTGGACAAGCTGTTTGTTTCTTTGTTCCTTCATTTGCTCCTCTGTAAAACTGGAATATTTGTAGCTACATCAGAGGCCATTATGAAGAGCTGGCATATGTAACAAACTTAGAGCACTGCCTTGCACATGGAAAGAGCTCAATGCCTATGTTCCTGTTATTCCATCATTAAGAATGAGAGTCAGGTTGCACAAGCAGAGCAAACAGCATACTGCATTTTTATTCCATGAAAATTTTAAAATATGCCCAGCAATTTAACACAAGATGTAGAGAAGAAATGGAAATAGGGCCATTCAGAGGCCCTGATTAATGAGGAGGGGGACAGAGTTACCAGACTACTTCTTGACTCACTTTGACAGGCACCTTAGGTTGTGCCCTAGATTTCTCCATAGGGAGATGTTCGACGAGCATTTATTCTATGAAACAATGGATACTTGATACACAAAGGGAGGATACATACCTGGTACACAGAAATTCCCTCTTCCATACTAGCAATGAGTTTTGTGAAACAGTGGCAATTGAAGAATGAAATCCACTGACTGCAACATACAACTAAGGAGGCCATAACAAACTAGTATCAGGCTTCCCTGGTGGGTCAGTGGCTAAGACTCCGTGCTCCCAATGCAGGATGCCCCAGGTTCAATTCCTAGTCAGGGAACTAGATCCCATATGCCCCAACGAAGATCAAAGGTCCCACCTGTGGAACTAAGACCCAGCACAGCCAAATAAATATTTTTTAAAAAACTAAAAAATATAAAAGAAACTAATACAACAATTACTGCATTAGACTTAAGGCACAGTAGCCCCCTATCTGCTGCAAGAGTCTGTTTCCTCTGCTGATTTCTATAAAAGATATTTATATGATTTTAACAGATATATTTAAAGCCCCAAATGAAGGCTTTTATATAACTATTAAAATTATAGAAGGTACAACTTGCTGAAAATAAGTTATTTGGCTATTAAGGGTGAGTTATTAAGGTATCTAAGTCAGGATGAGGAAAAGTAAAAAAAAAAAAAACATAATGGGGAATTTTATAAAACCAGAACCAAAGAGAGACACTATAGGCTGCCTCCATTTCCCATGCATATAAATAATCACTAAAGTAGCCAAAACATGAAATCCATTGATTTTACAATTACCAGCAGATAAGGGAAGCAAGCCTTTCTAAAATCCTGGCTTGGACAGGCATATCATGATTATCCTGGTAATCGGTTCCTTGGCTTACAAATTCTGCACCAGTGACCTGTTTTATACATTGCATTTCTATTTAATCAGACATGCCTACGTTTGTTTCATTTTCTGTGAAATAGGAAATCAAGGAGAAATTGGATTCCAGTCACAAGCGAGATATAGAAGGCATGGGAGTCCCAGAAATCAAGTATGGAGACTCTGTCTGCTTTGTCCAACATATAGCCAGTGGTCTGTGGGTGACCTACAAAGCACAAGATGCCAAGACATCCCGCCTGGGACCTCTGAAAAGAAAGGTGAGGGGTCAGAAAGGCTGGAAGCAACTAGGCATGAGAAGTGATTGTGGAAATAAGGTGGGCATGATGGATTTTACTTCTTAGCTTCCCAGATGGCTCAGTGGCAAAGAATCAGCCTGCCAATGCAGGTGTGGGTTGGATCCCTAGGTCAGGAAGATCCCCTGGAGAAGGAAATGACAACCCACTCCAGTATTTTTGCCTCTAAAATTCCATGGACAGAAGAGACTGGCAGGCTACAAGTCCAAGGGGTCGCAAAAGAGTTGGACACAGCAACTAAGCAAAAATTCTTACTATTCTGAAGAATTATTTCTGTAACAGAGTGTGTAGCCTAGTGTGGTTACTTTGACTTCATATTCAGTGTGAAAAAGAAAAAGTTAAATAGATGACAAATCTGTGAAGAGGGGATAGAATACGATCCTTGTGCTCTAAAGCCTGTACTAAATGACTTTTGGTAGAATGCTGTTTGGGGATTATCCACATCATTTCTTCTTTCATTTAAGTGGATAATTGAGTTACTATGCAGTATTCATAATATACAGACTAAACAGAATCCCTACAGAGAGATGCAGATTGCATGATAACAAGCACACAGGAACCAACATGCAGAAAGATGAGATACTGTTGAATGATACTGTATCCACAGAGAATGGATCCAGGTCTCAGAGATCTGTTACAGCCTGTGACAGTGGGAAATCCAGCTTGAATACACAGAACATCTTTTTTTTTTTCCAGAAAAGCAACTGCCATAGTAGGGTTTCTTTTGATAGGAATCAGGAAACAGATGCTCAAGTCATGCTTTAAAAAAAAAAAAAAAAAAAAAAAAAAGCCCTTACAAAGCACAGATTTGGATAGGCAAGGAGGCCCATGATAAGGTTCTAGGAAACATTGTACCGTGTAGTTTGTGTAGGTCAGCCTAATATGGAGGCGATGAAAATTTTCCCAGAATGCTGGTTATTGTAAGAAAGGAGGTTGGGGGGAACCCATAAGGTAATAGCTTATTTTTGTGCAAAGTAAAATTTACAAGGAAAGGGGAAAATTATGAAAAGGAGATAGAAAATAGAACACGAGGCCACAGAGACTCACTTGTAGAAAACAGAATATGAGGCCACAAAGACTGCTTGTAGGAGCCCAGAGCTTCCTCTGCCAACAATTGTAAAGGCTGGACTAAACATGGAAACATTGGAAGACTTCAACAGCAAGACACCCAGGACATGAGTGCTGAAGATCCCACTAGAATGAAAGTGCACTAAAGTGAGTTCCTCCTGTATCACCACTTTGCCCTCAGTGTCTGGCTGAGATACTGCACAAGAAATGGGATTGCCTGTTAGTTCTGTGGGTTGGAGAGCCATAATTGTGGTAAGGTCAGCCGAGGTTTCTGAGACTTAAGGGACCATATTCCAGAGTGGAGGAAGCCACAGAAGCATGAACTTGAAATTCCAAATGCGGTTTCTCCTAGTATCTTAAGCAGACCAGGAATAGGGTATAAAGCTAAGATGGCAAACAGAAAATGATATTTCTCTATGTTGGAGAAGAGCAAAGCAGAGATGTGAACAGCATGACAGTGCTAGGGAGACAGAGGCTGGAGTACAAAGTCCCTCGGGCTGGAATGGCCTTAAAAATACAGTGGACTTTCAGTTGAATTCCAAATAAGGGCTGTACCTCAGGAGTAAGGGCAAATGGAAAATAGATGCCAAAACCTGATCATCTACCCTAACAGCCTATCAGGAGAAAATGCAATCCTCTGAAGAATATGAGTTTCCACAATTTTTCACACCTACTAAGATAAAGATGATATTGAAAGAGAGTAGAATTTGTGGATCTGGGCTCTAACTCTGGGTAGGTGGGGACGCACTTGAAGGACCCTGTCAACTAGGGGAGACCCCAGTTTATGATGTTGGTTTATTGTGCCTCTCCCTGCCTTTTTCTTCTGGGACCATAGTCCGTAGGTCCATCTAACTGCTGGAATGTGGATTTGGGAGATGCTTTCAGAAACTCTCTCTAAATGATGCCCTAATGCTAAGCCTTTGTCAGGGCTTCCCAGCTCCATTTCCTGAAGAACAAGTTAAGTTCTCCTCTAAAAATACAAAGGATGTCCAATCTTGTTAATTGTTTTATGAAACAAAATAGGAATTTAGAAAAACCAGTGGGAAATAGACATAGTGAGAAACCTGATGAATAGTAGCTCACCTTTAAGGAAGCACCCTCTTTCCATTACCATCTTGGGCTTCTGCTTTCTGCTGTCAGTTATGGAATTCCTCCAGGAAAGAAAAAAGGACCTTAGGACCTGAGCTGCAGCGATCAATAGAACACATAATAACAACGTTCTAACAGCTGCATTTCCCCCATTTCTCATTACATTCTTGTTTGACTGGCCGGTTTGAATGTGTTATCTGAACAAGCAAAACATAAGGAGGTGGGTCTTTAGGGACCCAAAAGCTGGGACTAAGGCCAGAGTAAACCTAGGGAGATGTATTGCCAAATCTAAGTGCAACATTGATAAGCAGTTGCTGGGAATCTCAAAGTAATGTTTTGAAAGAGTTGGTGAATCCAATAGTAAGGGCATCCTTTGCTAATGCTTAAGCTACGGTATATAGATGAGATGCAGGTCTCTTCAAAAATGAACATAAATTTATGCAAGCCAGCATGCTTCTTCCTGGGTGAATTCATTAAATGAGGGTGCATTTTCAGAAGAATACAAATGAGAGATTTTGACCTGGAAATGAGGAAATAGGTTGTTTATTTGTGCTAAAAATGAGAGATACCAAAAACCCTTATTCTAAAGATATTTTTTGGAGCCACATGTTTTGTTTAATTGACATATAAACTGACTGATTCCCACCCCACTTCCCTAGGACCTACAGATGGTCTCACTTCACTTACTCACATCAAGAGGAAACCATGCCAGGAAGTTGAATCATAATTTGACCCTGACCTGAATCAGGGTCAAACCATCCCAGTTAATAACCACACGTATTTGGCTGGCCCTTTCAAGAGAAAAAAAATCACTGACCTCCACACCAAAAGCTGCTAGTCCCATCTAAAAAAAAAAAAAAAAAATGTATCGTGATGTCATTGGTGAGCAATAAGTATACTTAACTTCCTAACTGATCTGAGATCAGTAATATGCTGTCCCTTATAACAAATATTCATTGAATACCTTTTATATTGTAGGTAACATGCTAAATGACTGACATGTAAATCGTCTAGTCTTCCAAACAAACCACTAAAATAAGTCCACCTGCAGATGGCGAAGTCAGAGCAGAGAGAGGTTAAATAATTTGCTGAAAGTCACACTGCTGAGAAGTGACCTAGAGGGATTAGAAGTCAGGTTGGCTGGTACCTAAGCCCATGCTTTCAAACCCCCTCTCTAGCTCCAAGAGAAGCAAACCACTGTCTCAAGCTGCTTCCCTGGTTCCAGTCAACTAACCCAGTGTGGCCATCCTTCAGGAGAGAAAGCCACACCTCATCCCAGTAGAAAGTTTTAGAGGATTTTACTTTAACTTGTCTTTCTAATTCCTTGGTTTATCTCTGGAGAAAAAGGCTCTGAATGTAGTGATTTTTCTCATTTCCAGAGATAAGTTTTTGTGTTCATTTTAAGAGAAAAATCTGTCATAAAACTTGTTTTCACCCATTCAAATTGGCCATACCAGCCCAAGGAATTTATCATAACTCAAACCATAGTGGCACATAAAATTTCATTTTCATCAAAGCACTGTGTCTCAGAAATGAATCATATATCAGTAATAGGGTGCATGGATAAAATAACTTTGTTAATGTCCCACTTTCAAAATGAACGCAGGGGAACTTGGTCCATTGAAGGAATACAAGGGATGAGGAAAATACTGCAAAAAACATTGACTGTCCAATGTAACCTGGCCCTGGTGTCCTTGGCCCTGGGATAGGTCATACTCCATCAGGAAGGTCACATGGATGATGGGTTAACTCTGCAGAGATGCCAGCGTGAGGAGTCCCAGGCTGCTCGGATCATCCGGAACACGACCGCCTTATTCAGCCAGTTTGTAAGGTACGTGAGCTCCTTCCTTTTCTCTACTTGTTGGTTTCTATTTTGCAGCCATCCGATCCCACCGACCACCCCCTTTTAATACTATGAATTTTCAGGAAATAATTATGTACCAGCAAAGAGTTCTACCAGAAAGAGCTTGGGATTGAAATTTATTTCCCACTAGGTGAGCTCCTACCAGCTACACTCTTGGCCCAACAAATGCCCAAGGCTCTTCAGTTGGTGTCATTAGTTGACATTCAGGTTGGCGCCATAAACAGCCAAGGTCTTCTTATGAAAATTAAGTGGAAAGAAATGGAGCGCTGTAAGTCCCCTTTGTATTAGCACATGAACAGGGGAGGAGAGAGAAAAAAAAATGGATCTACAACCTCTGTGCTATTTAGAAAGGTTTTCTACATCTTTCAAAATTGTTGCTATGGTTTGGACACGAGAAGATTTGCATGGAATGCTTAGGTCACCCACCTACGACGGGGACTTAAATAGGGAAAATAACTTAACTACCTACTTGATCATAATCCTTCCAGTCTCAACAGTGCTGCCAAAATAGAATTCTGGATTGTACTCACCAATTACCACAAAAAAAAAAAAAAAAAACAGATTCTGTTGTAAACAGTGCAGTGTTGCAAGCCATCCTTCTCTCATAGGAAAATCTCTCTAAAGCCTAGAGGATTTCAATTGTATATGTGGATCTGCATGAAATGAGAAAAACCTTTGTTAATGTCCCACTATACCTTTATTTTCCTTCCTGTTGAGTCACTGTGATCCAAGGGATATGTATTAGTTAGGATACAGGCTAAGCTGCTATTGTGGTTCAGAATAAACTTATTTCTTTTTCAAGTAATAGTATAGGGGAGGCAAGTGGTTTAGGGAAAACAGACCATCCTGCTACTGGGACAGTTTCCTTCTGTCTTGCTGCTTTGAAATCTCTATAGGTTCTTAAAGTATGACTAGTCCAGCAGCATCACCTGGGAACTTGTCAAAAATACAAATTCTTGGGGTTTATCCCAGATAGACCTAATCAGACACCTAAGAGTGGTGCCTCGGAAAAATTGAGTTTTGATGGGTCCTCCAGTTGATGCCGATGCATGCTAAAGTTTACAAACTACTGGCCTGGAATAAAGGTACCTGCCCTTGGCCAGGTATTAGATTCATCTGGGAAGCTTTTAACATCCTGATGCCAAGGTAGCATCTTCAATCAATTACATCAGAATCTCTGGAAAGTGAAAGTGAAGTCATTCAGTCGTATCCGACTCTTTGCGACCCCATGGACTGTAGCCTCCCACGCTCCTCCGTCCATGGGATTTTCCAGGCAGGAATACTAGAGTGGGTTGCCATTTCCTTCTCCAGAAGATCTTCCTGACCCAGGGGTTGAACCCAGGTCTCCTGCCTTGTAGGCAAATGCTTTACCGTCTGAGCCTCAGAATCTCTGGGGTGGGGTCCAAACACAAGAGCCCCCTGGATAATTCTAATACTCAGTCACAGTTGAGAACCAACTGTCCTGGTATGTATTCTTCAACCATGTGATTAAAAATAGTGTACTAGCACCATGTCTGAGGTCTGACCTGAAAAGATGAGAAGAGAGAGGAAATAGAGGGCAAGCCATTTCTTTTTTTTTAAATATAACCCAGAAGTAGATCACCTTATCTTATACTCTGTTAGCTAACACTAGTCACATGGCCACACCTAGCTGAAGGAAGGCTGAGAAATATCTCTGGTGGGTTACAACTAGAGGGTCTTGATACTAATTGAAGGAAGAAAAGCAGACGGTAGGGGCATTCTTGCCACAATGTGGGACTGAGGCCTGAAAATCAATTATCTTTGCCTGATTTTGACTCCGCCACTGGTTTCCCATGATTCTTGAGCAAAATATATCCTCCTTTCCATTCTGCGTTACATCCGAACTGCGCCCCTTCTTCACAGAAAGAGTGTAAGATTGAATGGCTTGGTATAGGTAGAAAAAATTAGCTACATGAATTTTTCATGTAGTCTCGACTAGATCACAACCATTACTATAGGGAGTGGATAGTTTTATCTGATTCTCAATTCTCTCAACTTCTGCCCTTATATCTTTCTTAAGTCAAGGCTCCTAATCCACACACTTACAAAAACTAATTCAAAATGGATTAAAGACATTATTGTAAAACTTAAAATTATAAAACCTGGATGAGAAAACATAGGCTCGAATCATCATGACCTTGAGTTCAACAATCTTTTATTGAATATCATACCAAAAACAAAACCTACAGAAGAAAAATTAGGTAAATTGGACTTCATCAAAATCAAAATCTTTTTTACTGTGAAGGGCACCATGGAGAAAGTGAAAAAACAATTCATGAATATTTGCAAATCATAGATCTGATAAGGGAATTGTATCTAGAATAAAGAAATCTCACATCCCAACATTTTAAAAAGACAAATAGACCAACTGAAAAATGGATGAAGGATCTAAACAGACATTTTTCCAAAGATGATATACAAATGGCCATAAGCATATGAAAAGATATTCAATACTATCAGCCATCAGAAAAAATTAAATCAGAACCACAATGAGATAATGCTTCATTCTCACTGGGATGGCTATAATAAAAAAGGCTATCAATTAGAAAGTGGGAGAGGATGTGCAGAAACTGAACCTACACTGCTGGGGGAATGTAAAATGTTGTAGTCACTATGGAATACAGTCTGGGAATTCCTCAAAATTTTAAGCATAGTGTTACCAGATGACTCAGCAATTTCATTCCTCAGTATGTGCCCAAGAGATGTTAAATATTGATCAGTTGCTCAATCATGTCCAGCATCATGCCAGGTTTCCCTGTCCTTTACCATCTCCCAGAGCTTGCTCAAACTCATGTCCATTGAGTTAGTGGTGCCATCCAACGACTTCATCCACTGTCATTCCCTTCTCCTCCTGCCTTTAATCCTTCCCAGCATCAGGGTCTTTTCCAATGAGTCTGTTCTTCTCATCGGGTGGCCAAAGTACTGGAACTTTAGTTTTAGCATTAGTCCTTCCAATGAATATTTAGAACTGATTTCCTTTAGGACTGACTGGTTTGAACTCCTTGCAGTCCAAGGGACTCTCAAGAATCTTCTCCAGCATCACAGTTCAAAAGCATCAGTTCTCCAGTGCTCAGCCTTCTTTATGGTCCAACTCTCACATCCATACATGACTACTGGAAAAACCATAGCTTTGACTAGATGGACCTTTGTCAGCAAAGTAATATCTCTGCATTTTAATATACTGTCTAGGTTTGTCATAGCTTTTCTTCCAAGGAGCACGTGTCTTTTAATTTCATGGCTGCAGTCGCCATCTGCAGTGGTTTTGGAGCCCAAGAAAATAAAGTCTCTTACTGTTTCCATTGTTTCCCCATCTATTTGCCATGAAGTAGTCAGACCAGATGCCATGATCTTCATTTTCTGAATGTTGAGTTTAAGCCAGCTTTTTCACTTTCTTCTTTCACCTTCATCAAGAGGCTCTTTAGTTCCTCTTCATTTTCTGCCATAAGGGTGGTGTCATCTGCATATCTGAGGTTATTGATATTTCTCCCCATGATCTTGATTCCAGCTTGTGATTCATCCAGCCCAACATTTCTCATGATGTACTCTGCATATAAGTTAAATAAGCAGGGGGACAATATACAGTCTTGACATACTCATTTCCCAATTTTGAAACAGTGCATTGTTTCATGTCCAGTTCTAACTGTTGCTTCCTGACCTGCATACAGGTTTCTCAGAAGGCAGGTAAGGTAGTCTGGTATTCCCATCTCCTTAAGAATTTTCCATGGTTTGTTGTGATCCTCACAGTCAAATGAACATAGTCAATGAAGCAGAAGTAGATGATTTTCTGGAATTCTCTTGCTTTTTTGATTATTTTGGATGTTGGCAATTTGATCTCTGGTTCCTCTGCCTTTTCTAAATCCAGCTTGAACATCTGGAACCTCTTGGTTCATGTACTGTTGAAGCCTGGCTTGGAGAATTTTCAGCATTACTTGGCATGTGCGATGAGTGCAATTGTGCAGTAGTTTGAACATTCTTTGACACTGCCTTTCTTTGGGATTGGAGTGAAAACCGACCTTTTCCAGTCCTGTGGCCACTGCTGAGTTTTCCAAATTTGCTGGCATAGTGAGTGCAAGAGTTTAACAGCATCATCTTTTAGGACTTGAAATAACTCAGCTGGAATTCTGTCACCTCCACTAGCTTTGTTCATAGTGATGCTTCCAAGGCCCACTTGACTTCAAACTCCAGGATGTCTGGCTCTAGGTGAGTGATCACACCATCATGGTTATCTTTAAGATCTTTTTTGTTTAGTCCTTCTGTGTATTCTTGCCACCTCTTCTTAATATCTTCTGCTTCTGTTAGGTCCATACCATTTCTTCCCTTTATTATGCCCATCTTTGTATGAAATATTCCCTTGGTATCTCTATCTTTCTTGAAGAGCTCTCTAGTCGTTCTCATTCTATTGTTTTCCTCTATTTCCTAGCATTGATCACTTAGAAAGGCTTTCTTATCTCTCCTTGCTGTCCTTTGGAATTCTGCATTCAGATGTGTATATTTTTCCTTTTCTCCTTTGCCTTTCGCTTCTCTTCTTTTCTCAGCTATTTGTAAGGCTTCCTCAGATAACCAAACAAAAACTTGTACACAAATGTTCAAAGCAGCATTACTCATAAGACAAAAAGTGATAGCAGTGTCTATCAACTGACGAATGAATAAATTAAAGGTGCTATACCCCTATACCAGAATATTATATGTCTGTAAAAAGGTATGAAGTTCTAACATACACTACAACATAAATGAACCTTGTAAACATGCTCAGTGAAAAAAAGCCAGTCGCAAAAGACTACATATTGTATTACTGCATTTATATGAAATATCTGAAATAGACAAATCTGTAGAAACAGAAAGTAGATCTCGGAATGGTGTGATAAGGGGGAGTGACTACTAATGGGTATGGGATTTGAGGGAAAGCTGATGAAAAATTCTAAAATTGACTTAGGCCATGGTTGCACAACTCTGTAAATATGCTAAAAACTATTGTACCCTTTGAATAGATTATGGTATCATACATGAACTATATTTCAACAAAGCTGTTATTTTTAAAAATTCAGTGGGAGTTACATGCCTAATAATGGGAAAATTATTTTTAAACAGCTTTATTGGGTTATAATTTGCATATCATAAAATCCATCCCTTTAAGTGTACAACTCAGTGAATTTTAATAAATGTATGCAGCTCTACAGCCATTGTTACTATTCAGTTTTAGAACATTTTCATCACCCCAAAAGGATTCCTTATGCCTATTGCAGTTTATACTAGTCACCACTCCCAGCACCAGGCAACCAATCATCTGCTGCTCTCACATTTTAATGCATTAAATTGATAAACCATACAATATGTGGTCTGTCAAATCTGGCCTTTACATTTAGCATTACATTTTTGAGGTTCATCCCTATTGCAATATGTAATGGTGTTCTGTTCCTTCTTATTGCTAAAAAGTATTTCTGTGAGTATGTTTTAAATACGTATTACATATATAAATTGTACACACATACATACACAAAAAGGTATGCTGCTGCTGCTGCTAAGTCGCTTCAGTCGTGTCCGACTCTGTGTGACCCCAGAGACGGCAGCCCAGTAGGCTCCCCCGTCCCCGGGATTCTCCAGGCAATAACACTGGAGTGGGTTGCCATTTCCCTCTCCAATGCATGAAAGTGAAAAGTGAAAGTGAAGTCGCTCAGTCATGTCCAACCCTCAGCGACCCCATGGACTGCAGCCTTCCAGGCTCCTCCATCCATGGGATTTTCCAGGCAAGCGTACTGGAGTGGGGTGCCATCGCCGTCTCTGACAAAAACGTATACATGTATGTATATATATATGATTGTGTGTGTGTGTTTGTGTGTATATATATATATGGAGAGAGAGAGATACACAAGTATACTCATCTCACATACTAAAACATGTTTATAGTAAAATAGCACTATCTTGATTAATATACCTTTATAATAAGTATTAAAATCAGATAGAGTGAGTCCTCCTACAATGTTGTACTTTTTTTGATATTATTTTAATCCTTTGCATTCCCATATAAATTTAAGGGTGAATTTATCAATTTTTGTAAGAAAGCCTGCAGGGATTTTGATAGATATTGCAAAGGATCTACACATCAATTTTGGGAAACGTTTATCTTAATAAATCTTTCAGTCCATAAACACAGAATATCTGTCCATTCATTTATTCTTCTTGGATTCCTTTCAACAAGATATTAGAATTTCCAGTATATAAATCTTACACTTTTTTTATGAAACCTATACAGTATTTATTTTTGATGCAACTACAAATGGAGGTGTTTTCTTAATTTCATTCATTTTTTCTTAATTTCATTTCAGATTGTTCACTGCTGGTGTCTATAAATACTGACATGGAGAAACTGAGTTTTTAAAATGTCAGCCATGTATCCTATGAACTAGATGAAATTTTTTATTATAGTGAGGGTATTTTTTGGTGTGGATTCTTTAGAATTTTCTACATACAGGATCGTGTCATCTGTGAATAAAAGGAGTGGTTTTTTCCTTTCCAATAAGAACGAATGCCCTTCATTTCTATTTTATTTTGCATGATTGCCCTGGATAGAACATCTACTACAATATAAAATAAAGTAGAGAGAACAGACATCCTTGTCTTGTTCTTGATCTTAGTGGGAAAACATTTGGTCTTTGACTATTAAATTTGGTACTTACTTGCAGAGTTTTCATAGATGTCTTTTGTCAAGTTGAGGAAGTTCTCTTCTACTTCTAGCTTGATGAGAGCTTTTTATATTGAATGAATGTTAGTTAGATTTTGTCAAATTCTTTCTGTCTATTGAGTTGATGGTGTGGTTTTATCCTTTATTTATATAGTTTATTACATTATCTGCTTGAGAATGTGATTGAAATCAGTATTATTGTTGAATTGTCTATTTCTCCCTCAATTCTGTCAATTTTTACTGCACATATTTTGGTCTCTGTTACTGGGTGCTTTGAAAGTGAAAGTATTAGTCACTCAGTCACATCCGACTCTGCAGTCCCATGGAGTGTAGCCCATCAGGCTCCTCTGTTAGTGAAATTTTCCAGGCAAGAATACTAGCGTGGGTAGCCTTTCCCTTCTCCAGGGGATCTTCTCAATGCAGGGATCAGGCCTAGATTTCTCACACTGCATGCAGATTCTTTACCATCTGAGCCACCAAGGAGTTTATAATAAATATATCTTCCTACCAAACTCATTCTTATAAAATATCGCCCTCTTTTCTTTTTTTTTTAAATTATCCCCAAGTGTTTCTTTTCTTTGAAATTGAAATAGTTGATTTACAATATTATATTAGTTTCAGATGTACACTGTGATGACTCACTATTTCTGCAGATCACATTTCATTATAAGTTATTACAGGATAATGGCTATAACTTCCTGTGCTATGCAATATATCTTTGTTGCTTATGTATTTTATACATAATAGTTTGTATCTGATAATCCCATACCCCTATTTTGTCCCTCCCCATGTCCTTTTCCCTCTTGTTAACTACAAATTTGTTTTCTGTGTCTGTGAGTCTGTTTTATATATACATTGATTTGTATTATTTTTTTAGGTTCCACATATAAGCGATATTATATAGTATTTGTGTTTTCCTGTGTGACTTGTTTCACCCTGAATAATGTTCTCTAGGTCCATCTGTATTGCTGTAAATGGCGGAAGGTTATTCTTTTTTATGGCTGAGTCCCTTTTTATATGAATATTTTTTGTCTCAATTTATTTTGTTGAGCCGCTCCAGCTGTCTCACTTGCTAGTTACAGTTACTGTTTGCGTGGTGTATCTCAGGCCTTTCACTCTCAACTTATTTGCGTCTTTGAATTGGAAATGTGTCTTGTGGATAGCATACTGTGAACCTTTTTTCCCCCAAAATGCCGTCTGACTGTCTCTTCCTTTTACTGGTGTGTGTAATCAATTTATAGATAGTGTAATTATTCAGATGATTGGTTTCATATGTGCCATTTTGCTATTTGATTTTTATATGTCTTTTTGTTCCTCTATTCTCCCTTTACTGCTTTCTTTAGTGTTAAATTGACATTTTCTACTACTATTTTAATTCCTTTGAGGGTTTTTAACTGCTTTTTTAAGTTACATTCTTAGTTGCTCTAGGGAACTTAGTATGTCTTTGATACGAAATAATCTACTTCACATTAATATGAACTTAACAAGTAAATCAACTTTGCTCCAATATTGTTCTCTTTTCTCTCAACTCCTTTATGACAATACTGATATATGTATTATAGCTTCATGTGGTATAAGCCCAGCAATACAGTTTTATAATTATTGTTTTATGCATTTTTAATTAGTTATAAGAACAAAAAAGAGAAACATTGGTACATATTCATATTGTTTTACATTGAACTGCATAGTAACCTTTACTACTGCTCTTTATTTCTCAGGATGGGTTCTAGTTAGTGTCTGGTGTCATTGGCTTTCAGCTTGGAGTACTTATTTCTTGTCAGGCAAGCCTCCTACCCTTTGCTGATAGACCTGTGTGTGGGTTGGATAATATGTCCAAAGGTCAGGCAGTTTTAAGTTCATCCTGAATTTTACTTTCTGCTTGCACAGGGCCTCATCATATTCAGCCAGAGATGAATAATAGCTGGGGCCCCCTCTGGTTCTTCCTGAGTGTGTCTCTCTGGGACCTTGCACATGGCCTGCCTCACCCTGTTAGACCTTCTTTTCCTTGGAGCTAGGGGAGAGGACCAGAGAAGGCCATGGCACCCCACTCCAGTACTCTTACCTGGAAAATCCCATGGATGGAGGAGCCTGGTGGGCTGTGGTCCATGGGGTTGCTAAGAGTCAGACACGACTGAGCAACTTCACTTTCACTTTTCACGTTCATGCATTGGAGAAGGAAATGACAACCCACTCCAGTGTTCTTGCCTGGAGAATCCCGGGGACGGGGGAGCCTAATGGGCTGCCGTCTATGGGGTCGCACAGATTCGGACACGACTGAAGCGACTTAACAGCAGCAGGGGAGAGGATGGGAACTATCTCAGGTTGAAATATAGATTCCCACTGTTCTTACCAAGATTCATTATTAAAAAAAAAAAAAATACTTCTCAATTTCCTGTATACCTTTGGTCAATTTCCAGAATCCTAAAACAGTTTGTTTTTTGATGATTTTGTCCAATTTTGTCACTTTTATTGGGAGAAAGAACTCACTGAGCTCCTCATTTCTGGAAGCCCCACCTTCAATGGAAGAGATTCTTGATTCTCCCTGACACAGGATGTTTTACAAGAAAGGAGGGCTGCTGCTGCTGCTGCTAAGCTGCTTTAGTCGTGTCCGACTCTGTGCGACCCCATAGACGGCAGCCCACCAGGCTCCCCTGTCCCTGGGATTCTCCAGGCAAGAACACTGGAGTGGGTTGCCATTTCCTTCTCCAATGCATGAAAGTGAAAAGTGAAAGTGAAGACGCTCAGTCGTGTCTGACTCCTAGAGATCCCATGGACTGCAGCCCACCAGGCTCCTCCATCCATGACATTTTCCAGGCAAGAGTACTGGAGTGGGGTGCCATTGCCTTCTCTGGAAAGGAGGGCTAATGAATAGCAAACCAGTACAGCAGAGGTGAGGGCTACAAAGGCCACAGTGCTTACATTTTGCAAGAGCTGGAAAGTGAAGGATGACAGCATAATTTGGAAATAGATTCTCCTCTCCCATCCCTTTTGAGAAACCAACAGTGCATGTGATGTACAAATGGAAACCAGAGAGATTGACCTTCTGCAAGAACAAGTTAAAGTTAAAGGAATAAAGAATGAAGAAGAAAGAACAATGAAGGAGATAATGTTTAAGTTTCCTGTACTGTCTCATCATCCCCTGTGTGGTTGTTGGGAAATGTCCCGTAGGACAAATGAACAGTGTCATGGACCAAGGAGTCTCAGATGTCCTGCTGGAGAGAGAAGATGCTATCCAGCTGTCCTCTGAGTTTAGCTTTTGGAGGGGAATGATATATAAATAATTATGGTAACTGTATGGTAAATACTCAGAATCACCTGAGCTTTTACTTAAGAAAAGAAGTCCTTGTCAAAGATCTGAGAACATAATGGGACAGTGGCTGTAGGGGCTGGAGGAAGGCTGAGCTGAGATGGGGGCCAGTTGTAATTAGTTCTGAACTGCGGCATCCTCTTGTCCCTGCCTGTCTAGATCCATCTGGGTCTCCTCCCCCAAGGTTCTAGAGTAGACTGCAAGCATCATGAAGCCATTCAGAGGATGGGTCCTCAATGCCAAGCATGTATTATGTGTTCTCCTTTGAAGGAAGGAGGCATTTTCCCTGGAGGACTGTCAGGTTGATGTTTCTTCAAGAGGCAAAATGAAGTGATCCAGCACTGAGAACCCACAAGAAAAAAAAAATTAGCCCCAGAAGGATCCTGGCAAACATAGAGTCTACCTTCCTATGTTTCAGTTGTGAAATTGAAGCACAGGAGTCTTAGCGGCACTCCAAGGACCTCACAGTTAAGTGGCAGTGACTGTAACCTGGGCTTTCCCACCCTCTGTATACTGATGTGCTGCCCCATCAAGCCACAGAAATGCCTACAGACCTCTTCTCTCATCCTCATGTCTCATCACATGAGGACATACTCTTCACTTGACTGGCCTGAGTGTCTCTGGTATATGGAAAATATTAAATTTTTAAAAAGAGAGAGAGGGGGAGGAAAAAAAACCGCTGCAACTAGATCAGAAATATTGAGGAAAACGTATTCATTCTTACTGAACGTGGAACTGGGGGGTCATTTCTGATTGAGTTCTCTTTCCCAAACCTTCACCTCATATCCATGTGGGATTCTCTTCCTCACTGTCTCTGAATCCAATAATATCCCAGAGAATGTTTAATAATCACTTCTTAAGCACCTGCAATGGGCAGAGAAGTACCCTGCTGAGAAGTACCTCCTGCCTGCAATTCACTCTTCTCTCATTGTGTGCACTTGGCATTTTTATACACAAGTGTAATTATTGTCATCTCATAACATGAATATTTTCAGGACTTGTTTATAAGCTTTGTCTGAGGCCTAGCTCACAATCTTTCTTTAGCTTGTGTCCAGACAGATATGTAAGCACATCTTCAGTAAATGTAAAGGACGGCTCATTAGAAATTGACCACAGAGGAAAACCCCTGATGTTATTTACTCACAAAATAAGTTCCCATTCCACTAGGGTCTCGACAGTGGGGTCTCAGATTCAGTTTCATGGACTGCATCCACTCCCCCTTCCTCTTCTTAGCCTTGGCCTCTGAAAAGCTCACCAGAGTACCTCTCAAGGAGACGGGAAAACAAAGGGTCATTTTGTCGTCTGTGGAGGTTTGTGGCCTCTCTGTGTTGGAAGGACTCAGTTATAAGATTCGTTTGGAAAATTATGACAGAGGGAGTCAGACCCACATACGTATAGGATGGGAGGAACACAACAGAGGGAGATGGTGGGGGTGTTGAAGCAGAGAAGAAGAATGTTGAGAGATGGGACACTGGTGGGGGGTGGAAAAACAGAGACAGGCCACACAGAGGAAGTTGAAAGGAGAGACAGAGCAGGGAAGACATCAACACATCAACAAATAGGGCACCTGCAAACATACAAACATTAAGAGGAAAACACCCACAGAGATATCACAAAGACACATGGGGGGAGACAGAAGACAAAGATGTAGATGGAGGAAGAGACCAGTGATGAAACCCCTTCCAGCTGATGCTTAACCTGTCTCAGGAATGTGTGGTAGTCTAAAAGAACTATGGGTTAATAATTATCTATAAAAGTACTTCTACCTAAAAAGGAAGACCTGGCAGACAGCCAGGGATCCTTTCCATTGATTTATAAAATGGTTTGAAAATTGAATCAGAGATTCCTTCCCATTACGCTGTTTGTCAGCAAACTTCAATTTGAGGTTATCTGTACAGCGACTGTCCCAGGTGCCCAATAGCCATGCCAGTCCCTGTGCCCGGTTCAGGGCAGGGAGGAGCTAGGACATAGTGGATGCTCGTCAGGGTCCTGCTAGAGACCCGCTGCCTAAGCCATGTCCATCTGTGGTTTCAGTGGAAACAGTCGCACAGCTGCCCCGGTCACCCTGCCAATAGAAGAGGTCCTGCAGACCTTACATGACCTGATTGCCTACTTCCAGCCCCCGGAGGAGGGGATGCAGCATGAAGGCAAGCAGAACAAGCTCCGCTCACTCAAAAACAGACAGAATCTTTTCAAGGAAGAGGTAAGTCCAAAACATTAAAAAGTGAGACATTCTTTGTGTCCAGAGCTAAAAGTACCCTGATGCCTGCAATTTAGAGTCTCCATGCAGTCTCTGTCTCCATGCATGCATGTGTTCAAGAAAGAGAGAAGAGCAAAGAGAGAAAGTTGGAAAGAAAAAGATTCACTGGAAGTTACCCTTTCCTGTCAGCACCTGGATCACATTAGCAGCAAACACTGTCATGCTTGTATTTTGGTACATTCAAACCAGATTAATTTAAAGCTTCAGTGTCACCTATGTATCCAAAATTCGTCTTTCATAAAATCTCAACTATGAGAGTATGGCATTAGCTGTGATTCCCAAATTTTGGAAGGTATGAGAATTATCTTAGAACTTTGTTGGAAAAATATGAATTCCCAGGTTCCACCACATCAGAAATGCCTGGGGAGCTGGTTTAAGAGATACAGATGCTACTATGTCTCAAGGTGAACTTGAGCATCTGAGTCATGAGGGATGGGCGTAGATATGAGGAAAATACTAACTTGGGCCTCAAGGAGTCCTGGCCCTAGTTCTGGCTTCATCCCTGGCTGTGTGTGATCTTAGATCACATGGCTTTTCTGAGCTTGGACATGATGATTTGGCATTAATTTTAAGGCCATGGTCATATTCCTGCGGCCTTGCATTCCTGTGGACAGGGCTTGTCCTTTGGGCATTTCTAAAGTTGGCAGTGTGGGAAGTAGACCTGTCCCTACTGAGCCTTCTGATGTGAGCAGACTTTGGCTGGGGGAACTTTCTGTGTGCCTTTATAGGCTGCTGAAACTACACTTAACATTTCCCTCCTGCTCTTTAAGAACAGCTGGGCACAGATGTTTTTACTGGGTGGCATAGTACTGTAAATTAGATGGAAAGGTCGTTTTAGAAAATCCTCTTTTAGCCTTATTGTCTCTAAATTCTCTTTTTGGAGCAGATGGGGAGATGCACAAGTTTGCATCTTAAAGAAAAATAGATCCTATATCCAAGGGCTGTTTCTAGGTGAGTCAGAATCATTTCACACCAGACAGAGCAGGCTTCTGTGAGACTCATTCGTGTTCCCTCTTCCTCACTACGTCCTTGGTTTAAGTTAAACACGTGGGGGCAAGCCTGTCAGAGGAGACTGCTGACTCACTTCCAAAATGGATGCTATTTAGGTCTCTGAGGCATAGAAATGCATATTTTGTTTTGGGGAGGAAAAAACAAAACCCAAATTGGCACCGTGAAGGTCTGTTTGCACATTAGCATCACCAGCTTTGAAAGGTGAATGATATGGGAGAGGAAAGAACAAAAGGGATCCTGAGATCTTACGTATTTTTACTTTTTTCCCAACTCGCCTTCACAGGGAATGTTAGCCCTTGTGTTAAACTGCATTGATCGCTTAAATATCTACAATAGCATAGCACACTTTGCAGGGATCGCCAGGGAGGAGAGTGGGATGGCCTGGAAAGAAATTCTGAACCTTCTCTACAAATTGCTCGGTAAGTACATGCCCAGAGCTCTCTCCCTGGGCAGGTGGCTGTGGAGGTCTATAGGCATTTTTGTTGCAGGAAGGGGGAGCCCAAAAGGGGACTCTTATCTAACATTCAGAAATGAGTGGTCTAGATATATGTGCTAACAAAACAAGAGAATTGTTGGGAAGGGGCACCTGGACAGAGAGAGGAGAGTTAGGGAACCCGGGAGGACTGCTCTGTCATGTGGCTCACAGTCTAGGGTCTTATGGTAATGGGATTAGTTTCCAGGTTGTCTCTGGCCAATCACTCTTACTCTGGTCCTCCCTGTGGTGCATGCATTGCTCAGCCAAGATGGATTCCAGCAAGGAGGATTCTGGGAGGTCAGTAGGATATGTGATGTCTCCTTTTGACCTTTCCAAAATTCTTCCTGTTGGTGGTGCTTTGTTAGTTCTATGTTCCTTACCAGGATCTCCTATCGTAAAATAACTCATGCAACTGATTACTGTGTTGCCTGGCCAGGGTGGGTGGTTTCAGCCAATGTTTCCCTTAACATTTTCATGGAACAAACTGCTATTGTCATCCAGCCTCGTTCCTTGGAAGATTGTGTTAACCACTTGATTCTAACCCAGTGGATTATCAAATCAACCCTGAATGTTCATTGGAAGGACATGCTGAAGCTGATGCTCCAATACTTTGGCCACCTGATGCGAAGAGCCAATTCACTGGAAAGACCCTGATGCTGGAAAAGATGGAGCACAAGAAGAGTAGGGGGAGACAGAGGATGAGATGGTTGGATGGCATCACTGACTCAATGGACATGAGTTTGAGCAAGCTCCGGGAGATAGTGAAGGACAGGGAAGCCTGGTGTGCTGCAGTTGATGGGGTTACAGAGAGTCAGACATGAGTTGGCGACTGAACAACAACTAACCCAGCCATTCATTGTGTTAACTGGTAACTTATTTTACTTTCCAAAATGACAGCAACTGGAAGCAAATGGTGATTGGTTTTATCAAACTACCTGTGAAGCACTTGGCAGTTTCTTACACTCCCTGAACCTCATCATTAAAATGAGAGAACAAGGCAAAAATATGTTTAAGATACCCTCCAGTTCCAGACTTCTGACACCTGCAGTCAGAGGATGTCTACTCTCTTCAAAAGTGTACCCTTTCACTGTCCACTTGTTGGGCAGTCATGATTCCTGCTGTTTTGGCCTGTTTTTATTTCATTTTGGTGGAAAGAAAAAGGAAATCGAGTAGAGATGTTCCAGCATCCAATCTTTCTTCTCACAACTCTGAATGCATGGTGACCTTCCAGTGCCTGCTGTAAGAATGCCACATGGGCCCAGGCTGCCAGCCTGTGGGAAGAAGACAGTGCAAGATAGTATTGGCCTCTGCAAGAAGGTGGCCACCGATAATGATTTGGCCATGGTAACAGGGCAGCATTTTAGGGCTTTTCTCTGATGTAAATGTTCCATTGAGAGGAAGTCCATGGAAAGTTGAGCAGGTCAGAGGGGAGCCTGGAGAAATCAGGTCAGATTCATTCAAGTTGTCAAGGGTCAAGCTGATTAGATTGTGACTCTACTGAGTGACCTCATAAAGTTTCTTCCAACTCGTAACATTTTATGATATGGCTTAAACTCAGTAGTAATTATTATAACAATAGTAGCTAACATTTTTTGATGCCAGGCAGTAGGATATCTCTTTTTGACCCTCAGAGCAACACTATGAGGTGTAGGTACTCTGACCATTTTATTGAAGAATCTGATGCTCAGAGATGTTCATAACTCATCCAGGGTCATACATGTTATAAGAGTGATGGAACTATGGCTTGAGTCCAGACAGCCTGACTGCAGAGCCTCAAGGTCAACCCCTTGTTGTTGTTCATTCACTAAGTCATGTCTGACTCTTTGCAACCCCATAGGTTACCACATGCCAGGCTTCCCTGTCTCTCACTATCTCCCAGAGTTTGCTCAAACTCATACCCATTGAATCAATGATGCCATCCAGCCATCGCATCCTCTGTCACCCCCTTCTCCTCCTGCCCTCTTTCTTTCCCAGCATCAGGGTCTTTTCCAGTGAGTCTGTTCTTCACATCAGGTGGCCAAAGTATAGGAGCTTCAGCTTCAGCATCAGTCTTTCCAATGAATATTCAGGGTTGATTTCCTTTGGGATTGACTGGTTTGATCTTGTTATGGCTGACCTGAGAAGCAGGATAGGAGATCAGACTGAATTCTGCCCTTTAATGACTGTGGAGGTAGGAAGCAGAGGTCCTGAGGAAGAATTTCCTTATCCAAATACCTTACAAATGTCTGTGAATACCACAGTCTTTGAAAACCAGCAGCATGACGAGAAAGCCTCAGGGCCAGTCAGTTTACATGGACTTATTCCAGAGTCCCATCCATAGTACTGGCCTATGGAGGGAAGGCTACTTGGTCTTATAGTGAAAATCTAGTGACAGCATATTCTCTGTCTACCTTTTCAGTATCATCTACCAGTGGCCCTCAAAGATGAACAGGCCTCAGAATTAGCTGGAGGGCTGGTTAGAACACAGATACTGGGCCCATTCCTGGAGTTTCTGGTTCAGTAGACATAGGACAAGGCCACGAATGTGTGTTTTTTAACACGTTCTCAGGTGATACTGACATTCCTATCCGGGGATCACACTTTGAGAACCACTGATGCATTTTAGATATTTTAGAGTTTCATGTTTTGTTATTACTTGCCTATTAGTTTAACCAACCCTTTCAGTTGTACTCATTTGGATGCCTTATTTTAGCAGTAAAGAATAGCAAGTATTTAGCTAGATTTATGGAGAAGGCAATGGCAACCCACTCCAGTACTCTTGCCTGGAAAATCCCATGGGTGGAGGAGCCTGGCAGGCTGCAGTCCATGGGGTTACGAAGAGTCGGACACGACTGAGCGACTTCACTTTCACTTTTCACTTTCATGCGTTGGAGAAGGAAATGGCAACCCTCTCCAGTGTTCTTGCCGGAAGAATCCCAGGGACGGGGGAGCCTGGTGGGCTGCCGTCTATGGGGTTGCACAGAGTCGGACAGAACTAAGTGACAGCAGCAGCAGCAGCGGCTAGATTTAAGAAAACTTTAGAGGAAATTGAGTTCTGAAGCCAGCAACCAAGCAGATATTGTTTTCTTGCTTATCACTGTCTAAAATAAATTTTTTTTTAATCTGTGTATATTTTATCTCTCTCCCCCATTTCACAAAGGCAGGGAATCTGTTGTTGTGTTCCCACTGACTTTTCCCAGCAAGTAGACAGATGCCTCATACACAGTGGAATCTCTGGAAGTATTTGAATGAATGGTAGATTTTTTTTGCTCTTTGAAATGTAGAGACAGGAATGTATCAAAAGGCTTGGGAGGGGAAGGGGACTATTTCATTCTTTCTAATTGCTAAGCAGATGGAGTATTCAACAGCATCCCATTCCCATCACTGTGCCCTTTAACCTACATGATCAAACATGTTCTCATTCACAGCTGCTCTTATTCGTGGAAACAGAAACAACTGTGCTCAATTCTCCAATAACCTTGATTGGCTGATCAGCAAATTGGACAGACTAGAATCTTCCTCAGGTAGGATTTGACAGGAAACACAACGGGAGAAGGTGGGGTTTTTTTTGTTTGTTTCTGTTTAAAAGAGAGAGAGAGTTTAATCTCTGAACAATTCTGCCCCACCCCACCCCACCCCCAACACACACACACTGGATTGCAAGCAATCCTCAGTAATTACTTCAACAAAAGAAACACAACCCTAAATCTTCCTGGCACTTGTGGCAGGTCCTTGAATCATTCCCCATCCAGTCTGAACGTGGTCCTCTCAACTATTTAGAAGCAGGACTGAAAGATGACCAAGAACTTAGAGGAAATGATGCGCCTTGTGCCCCTGAGTCACCCTCAACACCATATCTAGAGCCCTTCTTGATGACTCACAGAGAACTTGAGCCAAGAAAAGTGGTCATCGTTACTAAGTGACCATGCCAAGAGGCTCTGCAGTTTGCTTCCTCAGAGATGAGAGAACGTGACAGGTGTGGGTCCCCCTCTGGGAAGCTGAAAGGTTTCAGTGCTCTTTTCATCATTTAGAGATGACAGAAGCTTGAACAGACAAGCCAAGGGAAAGCTCCTCTAAGGATCGTCCGCCTCCACATATATCTTCTTCCTAAGCCTCTGTTTCCTTCAGTACCTCCTTTCAGGGCCAGACCACATTTTAGGGTAATTTATGAAAACCTTGGGGAAAAAAGAGAATCAAGAGGACTCTTCTCAACAAAACCTATAAAGATATTAGCCAACAAATTTCTGTGCATTTCCACCCCAGTGTTACATGCAGGTGCCAGGCTGCAGGGTCACCTGATCATTTTTCTTACACCTTCACTTAATACAGAAAACCATCCACTGTGCCCAGAAAAGGGGACAAAGCCCAGTAATCTTTATTTAGTGAGCTTACAGATTACTCATATACCATACCAGTGCATCTAAAAATATTCTGGAGTAATTCCTAGAAAAATTCTTTTTCAAGGAACGTTCAAAGCATTTTCTAAACTATTTGAATGACCTTTAGAATTTTTAGTAAACTAGGTATCCCTTTTTCTGTTTTTAAATAAAGTATTGCTTGGTTTTATTGGGTTAAAAATTCTGTTCTAAAGCTGCTTCTCTATATTTTGACCCAGAAGGATCATGTCTTCGTCCAGGAAGAGGGAGGAGGGGTTAGTAATAAATAAACTCACCTCTAAATTACAGAGTGTTGCCCCAGGGGCTCCTGAAGTCTATCCGAGATGGCCGCATCTTTCTTCTGGCTGGAAATATTTAATAGATCCAAAGAATGATGGTATTCTGTCCCCTTAGGAGGATCATTTCTCTCTCAGGTTTCTAGTTATAATTAGCTCTGCCGGTTATTTAATGTCCAAATGATTTTTGTGGCATACATGCAGGTATCTTGGAAGTTTTGCACTGCATCCTCATTGAAAGCCCAGAAGCCTTAAACCTGATAGCAGAGGGCCACATCAAGTCCATCATCTCCCTGTTGGATAAGCACGGACGGAATCACAAGGTAGGTGTGGAAGGAATTCAGAACAGGGATTGACTTTACCTGCCTTTTCCTTCCCTGCTGCTTAGTAACCCTTGTGTGTTATGGAGAGAGTACTGACTACTCTCTTTCTTGGCTTTGATTTTTTTTGAAACAAATTAAAAAAAAAAAAACCTCTGGAAACTGAGGTCCTGAAAGAGAGAGAGTAATGACTACTCTCTTTCTTGGCTTTGATTTAAAAAAAAAAAAAAAAAAATCTCTGGAAACTGAAGTCCTGAAAGACCTTTCCTTCTTAGGAGCACACTCTGAGCCAGTCACACAGGCCCTTGGGTGGTCCCCTCAGTTTCCACCAGCTTCCCAAGCCTGGCTCATCATTACTCCCTTAACTCCCAGCTGGTTTGTGAGGCATTCAGCTCTATACAGGGTCGGCTGCAGGAACTGATCCCACCCTCAAGTCTAGGAGCTTAGAAATGAAACAGCTAGTGCCAACTTTATAAAGAAGCTACACAGAAATCAGATTTAGGATAATGTAGAAAGTCTTGGCAACATGGCATGTTCTTAAATGAAATCAGAGTTGCCATGAGTCAAAGCAGTGGAAAAAAAAAAATGGGGTTTTCATGAACAAGCCAGAGGGGACAAGCAGTAGGGCTCTCCCCTGAGAGAAAACAGTTGCATGACCTTGAGCCCCCACCATTTCAGCTGTAAATTGAAGACAACACCACCTCACTTACGAAGGCAGAATTCTGGGTCAAGTTTTTTTTTTTTTTTTAAGTTCTCTTAAAGTTCTAATTTCTCTATGTGTATGGAATTATATTTCCAAGACACCATGATCTCTGGGGATTAGTGTTAGCTGCTCAGTTGTGTCCAACTCTTTCTGACCCTATGGACTGTACCCCTCCAGGCTCCTCTGTCCATGGAATTTTCCAGGTGAGAATACTGGAGTGGGTTGCCATTCCCATCTCCAGGGGATCTTCCCAACCCAGGGATCGAACCTGGGTCTCCCACATTGCAGGCAGATTCTTAACCATCTGAGCTACCATGGAAGCATGATCTTGGGAAAGTCTATTAAAATATGTCTTATCCTGATCCATTGATATCTGCCCCATACATGGAAGGCGATATCTTACCGACTCATTAGTGAGCAGGCAGGTACTACAAGGCTGAACAAGAGCATTTCAAGATCAGGTGGCATATTTGGATGTGAGGGACAGCAGCTGGGCTCAGGCAGAGTGGAGAGAACCCAGCTTGGTCACTGGCCCTCTCTGCTCAACCTCAGCTGGGGGCACTGCACATCAGAGACACGTCTTGGAGTGGGGGGTCCAGGAGAACAAGCCTCTGCAGCACTGCTCAGATGCTATGTATCATCCTTAGGAAACAAACAAGCCATGGGCCTTAGCATCTATGAAATTGCTTGGTGAAAAACAGAAAGAAATATGTGGGGTTGGTAATTGCTTTCCCAAATGTGGTAAATCAAAAGCAGGCATGAGGCTCCTGCTTCAGCCCAGCTGCGCTATGTCCGAACATGCCCCTTCCCATCTGCGAAGTGTAATAAGAGTAATTGATAAGCACCAGAGTAACCCGTGGCCTGAGTCGGGAGGCATGGGCACATGTCAAGAGGAGCTCTTAGAAAGCAAAGCTGCTCTCCTTTCATTGCTCCTGGGGCTGCTTTGTGATCACACTGCAGAACACACTTAGTAGATGACGAACTTTGTGATGGCTTCTTTCAGCCAAAAGCCACAAGCCCTTACTGGATTGTCGCTCAGTAATGGCAGCTGATTACTGTTCTGACCACGGTATGAGTATTCCACGGTTGAGAATATTGAAACCTTTTGTTGTTGTTGTTGTTGTTCAGTCGCTTAGTTGTATCTGACTCTTTGTGACCCCATGGGCTGCAGCACGCCAGGCTTCCCTGTCCTTCACTATCTCCTGGGGTATGCTCAAACTCACGTCCATTGAGTCGATGATGCTATCCAACCATCATATCCTCTGTCACCTCTTCTTCTCCTGACTTCAATCTTTCCCAGCATCAGGGTCTTTTCCAATGAATTGACTCTTCGCATCAGGTGGCTAAAGTGTTGGAGCTTCAGCTTCAACACCAGACCTTCCACTGAATATTCAGAGTTGATTTCCTTTAGGACTGACTAGTTTGATCTCCTTGCTGTCCAAGGAACTCTCAATGCCTAGGGACTGAGGGCTAGGGAGCTTTATTACTCTGCTAGGAATCCATGCCTGGCTTGATATGTTACCTGAGTGTAGTAGCATAGTACTCTTATATCTTCCAGACTGAGAAGTTCTGGGCAATGATGTCAAAGCTGAGGCAATGTGATCGTGGTACAAAAAGAATCTTCTAGAATGTCCCATTTTTTTGTTTTCTGGTGGATTTTTTGGATGGGGGCTGGCTTGTCATGAATTCAGTTCCCCCATTAGAGTTATTCATGTACATGACTTTTATTTTCAAGGGAAACCTAGTCTCAGATCATTACCGGGGATATTTGTGGTAGCTTGGCAAAGAATGTGCTGGGTGCAGACTAGACTTCCATTGCAGCATTGTATCTTAACTTGGAAAATGCCAAAGCAATGTTTTCCTATCCAGGCTGCTCTGTTTTCCATAGTCCCAGGTGTCCAGACACCTCTGACCTATTCACTTAGGTTTCTGTGAAGAGAGTGATTAAAAATACATAGAATTTTAGAGCCCAGAGCACCTCACAACGCCTCCCAGGGCACCTCACAACACCTCCAAAAACAGTGATGGTGATGATAATGATAGTGTACATTTATTTTGCGTCTGACAAATACCAGGTGCTGTGCTCAGTGTTCACATGCATTTTCTTTCTTCCTTGTTATTATTCCATGAAGTATGATTTCCACTTGAGGCGAAAACAAGGCCAGTGTATATGACACCTTAAAATATTAACTAAGGTTGCCAGACAAACCAGGACCATAATTTAGGTCTCCAACACTAAGTTCAATATTCTTTCCAGTGTTTCTCAAGCTGTAATCTGGCATGTTCTATGAGACTGTGTTTAATTTTGTGTTCCAGTTTTTTTTTTTTATTATTATATAAATATAAAACTCTTCACAGTAAAAAAAAATTCACAATCAGAAACCATTTTCGTATAGTAAGTTAGTGTTTCTCAGACGGGAATTTGAGAGTTCCTGTGGGTCCATGAAGGTGGTCTTCAGGACCATGACATTTTTTGTTAAAGGTTTATAGATATGGTGGGTTTGAGAAACCCCTTACTGTACCGCGCCTCCTCCATTCATATAAACATATGCTTCCGTTCTGAGCTGCCTCGGGGCTCACCATTCCAGCAGCTATACTGTGATGGCTGTGGCATCCTTTGTTTACTGATATGGCAGGAAATATTTTAGTTCTCAGCTCTATACTGGCTGTGAAAAGTGTTGCCAGTCATCTAAAGCATGATCAAATTTAGGTCAAAAAGTTAGAGAGAAAGCACAATCTTTGGAGTAAAAAGGACAGAAGTGGGGTGTGCTGCCCCAGTTTCTGAATGGACTCTACCCCCATGACTTCACAAGTGACGAGGCTTACTCATCCTCAGCATCTCCTCACTTTCTACTTTTCCAGATCCCATCAAAATTCTCTTTGCCTTCAGAACAGTTCAGATGCCACCCTCTCCATGAATCTTACTCTGAATCCCAGCTGGATGTGATCTCCTCGCCTCCCCTGTACACCATGCACTTTGTCCCATGGTGTTTCCACTCTGCCTTTCCTTGCAGATATATTACGTGTATATTTCTCTCAGAGACTAAGGACCTTGTGATCCCCATAGTGCCCAGCTCACATGTTACACACAGCAGGCATCTAATACATGTTTTTGAGGGTGTGATTAAAAAAAAAGAGGAATGGATGAGTAGACCCACCATCTCCTCCTGTCTCATCTTGAATGGATGGAAGCTCACAAATGCACCCAAGTCTCATCTCATCCAACAGATGGCTGTTGGTAGTAAGAGACACACTTACTATGTTGGTGGCACCAATTTTATAGAGTAAAAAGGACAACTGTTGAATATTCTAACAGCAACCCTCTAATTTTTCCATGAAGTAAGTATCTAATAATAAAAATAATGTATGCCCTTTTCCCTTGTCCCTGCAACCTAACGTAGTTCACACCTGCTCAATGTTATCACAGATGAATATTTTTTTTATTCTTTGTTTCACAAGGATTTGGAGCCACCTGTGAGAAAAAAAAAAAATATATATATATATAGTAAAATAGTCATATCATTGGTCCTGAGAAAGTATAAATCAGAACTGAGATGTTAGCCCTAACAGGTAGGTGGGGTGGGCACGGCACAGAAGAGTACCAAGGTAAGGAAACCATTAACTCCCACAGACTTGCTGTAATAGCTCCACAAAATCACCTCTGAGTTCCCAGGCAGTCAAGGCAAGATAGAAGTGCTCCCAACCACTCAGTTCACACCACAGGGAGAACAGAATCTGTTCTGCAGAGAGAAAGCACTCGTTTATCCAATAGAGAACATGACATAAAATTCACCACATTAAGTACCTTTTGTATTTTAAAAAATAAAGCTATTTGAATAGAAAGCTGAGGACAAAATGCAAGAGCCAAATGCTATTTCCATGGATATGCAATGCCTCTTTCTTACCTTTAAATCAGAATTCCCACATGAGCCTGTGTTTGGGGTGGTGACTAATGGAGATTAAATGTGCAAGGAAAGATCTTGGATGAAATGTGGTGTCAGTGGTGAAAATGGTTTTACAATTAAGCAGCAAATGAATTTCACAGAGTGGGCCAGGGAAATTCTCAAGTTGGACCAGTGTATAGATTCAGTACAGTTCAGTTCAGTTGCTCAGTCGTGTCTGACTCTGCAACCCCATGAATCACAGCACTCCAGGCCTCCCTGTCCATCACCAACTCCCGGAGTTCATTCAAACTCACATCCATCGAGTCAGTGATGCCATCCAGCCATCTCATCCTCTGTCGTCCCCTTCTCCTCCTGCCCCAAACCCTCCCAGAATCAGGGTCTTTTCCAATGGGTCAAATCTTCACATGAGGTGGCCAAAGTATTGGAGTTTCAGCTTTAGCATCAGTCTTTCCAATGAACACCCAGGACTGGTCTCCTTTAGGATTGACTGGTTGGATCTCCTTGCAGTCCAAGGGACTCTCAAGAGTCTTCTCCAACACCGCAGCTCAAAAGCCTCAATTCTTTGGTGCTCAGCTTTCTTCACAGTCCAACTCTCACATCCACACATGACCAGTGGAAAAAACATATCCTTGACTAGATGGACCTTTGTTGGTAAAGTAATATCTCTGCTTTTTAACATACTGTCTAGGTTGGTCATAATTTTCCTTCCAAGGAGTAAGCGTCTTTTAATTTCATGGCTGCAGTCACCATCTGCAGTGATTTTGGAGCCTCAAAAAATAAAGTCTGACACTCTTTCCACTGTTTCCCCATCTATTTCCCATGAAGTGATAGAACCAGATGCCATGATCTTAGTTTTCTGAGTGTTGAGCTTTAAGTCAACTTTTTCATTCTCCTTTTTCACTTTTATCAAGAGGCTTTTTAGTTCCTCTTCACTTTCTGCCATAAGGGTGGTATCATCTGCATATCTGAGGTTATTGATATTTCTCCCGGCAATCTTGATTCCAGCTTGTGCTTCTTCCAGCCCAGCGTTTCTCATGATGTACTCTGCATATAAGTTAAATAAGCAGGGTGACAATACACAGCCTTGACGTACTCCTTTTCCTATTTGGAACCAGTGTGTTGTTCCATGTTCAGTTCTAACTGTTGCTTCCTGACCTGCATACAGGTTTCTCAAGAGGCAGGTCAGGTGGCCTAGTATTCCCATCTCTTTCAGAATTTTCCACAGTTTATTGTGATCCACACAGTCAAAGGCTTTGGCATAGTCAATAAAGCAGAAATAGATGTTTTTCTGGAACTGTCTTCCTTTTTTGATCATCCAGCGGATGTTGGCAATTTGATCTCTGGTTCCTCTGCCTTTTCTAAAACCAGCTTAAACACCTGGAAGTTCACGGTTCACATATTGCTGAAGCCTGACTTGGAGAATTTTGAGCATTACTTTACTAGCATGTGAGATGAGTGCAATTGTGCCGTAGTTTGAGCATTCTTTGGCATTGCCTTTCTTTGGGATTGGAATGAAAACTGACCTTTTCCAGTCCTGTGGCCACTGCTGAGTTTTCCAAATTTGCTGGCATATTGAGTGCAGCACTTTCATAGCATCATCTGTCAGGATTTGAAATACCTCAACTGGAATTCCATCACCTCCACTAACTTTGTTCATAGTGATGCTTTCTAAGGCCCACTTGACTTCACATTCTAGGATGTCTGGCTCTAGGTGAATGATCACACCATTGTGATTATCTGGGTCGTGAAGCTCTTTTTTGTATAGTTCTTCTGTGTATTCTTGCCACCTCTTCTTAATATCTTCTGCTTCTGTTAGATTAGAGAAGCCTAATTCCAAGACAGATAACCCCAGATTCTCACGGTGAAGTCCCTGTCTGAGGCCGGCCAGTGGGAGGGCTCCATGCTGTGTGGTCATTCAGAGACACACTTTTCTTCCATCTAGCAGCCTCAGTGTCCCCTAGGACAGGACTTCACAGATTTTATGTGCTTGTGAATCTCTTGAGAATTGTGTCAAACTGAAGGCTCTAATCTGATAGGTTTCTGGGGGTAAGTCTGAGCATCTGTATTTCTGGCAAGTTCCTACGTGATTCCAGTGCTGCGGGATCTCACTTGGAGCAAGGAGACCCTTGGGATTTGTAATCCTTCCTTGGATCTCCACATCCCGCCAAAGGGAGAGTAGAGGGGCCAGCCCTGAAAGCAGTGCATATCACATCCACCCACTTTCCGCTGGCCGGAACTCAGTCACATGACTCCATAACACTGCGAGTGTGTCTGGGAAGTGTAGGCTCTGTGCATAGGATGAGAAGGAGGCAGAGTCTGGTGACCACTGGGAAGTACCCACCACAGCCAACAAGCACCCCAGAGGTCACTGAGATGCTTCCTCTCCATCAGGAAGTACAGATGACCCCTAAGGACTGTGTTTGCATTTCCCCAGGGTGGACTGACCCATCTACATGCCCTTCACTTTTCAAGAAAAATTTATTGGGATATAGTTGATTTACAATGTTGTGTTAGTTTCAGGTGTACAGCTAAAGTGATTCAGTTATACATGTATTAGTTCTTTTTCAAATTCTTTTCACACATAGCTTGTTACAGAATATTGAGTAGAGTTCCCTGTGCTATACAGTAGGTCCATGTTGGTTGTCTGTTTTATATACAATACTGTACCTGTGTTAATCCCCAGCTTCAAATTTATCCCCCCATACAACGTTTCCCCTTTGGTAACGATGTTTGTTTTTGAAATCTGAGTCTATTTCTCGTTTGTAAATAAGTTCATTTATATCATTTTTAAAATTAGGTTCCACGTATGAGTGATATCATATGATATTTGTCTTTCTCTGTCTGACTTCACTCAGTATGACAGTCTCTAAGTCCATTGCAAATGGCAATGTTTTGTTCTTTTTATGGCTCAATAGTATTCCATTGTGTGTGTGTGTGTGTGTGTGTATGCATGCCACATCTTCTTTATCCGTTCATCTGTGGATGGACACCTAGGTTGCTTCCACATCCTGGCTGTTGTAAACAGCGCTGCAGTGAATGTTGGGGTGCATGACCCCAAGAAACGCCTGGTAAAATAAAGCCTGAACACTGTCAGCACATTCTTGATGGCATCGTTTATTTGTAGGTGATGTACTGTCCCATTAGGCTGTGTGCTTTTCAGAGCCTTTTTTCTCCTCACTGATCCTATTGTATGTGGATTAAGCTCTACTTTCCTTCCGGCTGTGACAGCAAGGCTCCTACAGCCGTCACTTCAAGGCAAAACAGATGAAAACGTGCGCTAGGCTGGATGATAAGTATTTAATTTCCTGGCCATCTATAGGCTCTTTTCTTAGAGGGACAAATTATCCTCTGGATTTCCAGTGCCACGGTCATATGTTTCATGGAGTGGTAATGGTGAGAGTCCTCCATAAAACCGCCTTTGCAGTTCTTTTCTGCCTGTCCCGTTAATGTGCTCTGTATTTATTTGGAATGAAGTTGACATTCAGTGAGCCAGGTAGAAAACTGATTTGTGAGAATTATGGATACAAATCCCATCAACAACGTGAAGCTATCCAACCCCACTAAGCATGGAGTCTTCGGTGGCCACTTAGTAAGACTGAACTGGAGCTGCCGCCTCCTTGTCAGCGTAGCCTGCCACAGTCCTGGCTGTTATTCATCCACTGCCGTTTGCACACTCCTCCCCATGGGGGAGACAGGGAGGAGCAGTGCTTGGCCCAGCATGTTTGCTCTGCCACGTTAGGAACATGAAATACGGATGAAGGAGGATTCAGCACAAGGAGACTGGGCGGGCAGGCCAGTGCATGGGAGAGGTGGCCAGGGGCTGTTTTCACCTCCCTGGCAGCTGGCATATGAGGTGGTTTAGGCACAGGATCTGGTAGATTCAGGGTCTGCCTGGTTTGCTCACTCATGGTTTACTCTCACTCTTTGGGGGGAAAAAAGCAGGTGGAAACGTTTCTGAATAGGGATTTCTAGGAAGATAGGGATATCTTAGTGAGCTTTCATGGTATCATAGGAGAAGACCAGCACTCAGAATCTGCCCTGTCGTCCCCTCTACCCCACCCATGTGAAGATCCCAAGCCTGCCACAAGCAAGGGACCTTAGCCAGATGGGAATCTGAGTGTCCTTCAGGAAGCCCTGTGTGAGTGCCTGCTGACCTTGTGCAGAGGGCCCCCAAGGCCAGGCAGGAGCACGTGCTTCAGCCTGAGGTCCATGGGGGCCCTTCCAGCACCTACCCTGAGAGGAAGTTGTTGCCTCACCTCACCCTAGTCCTGGACCTGGCTGGAAAAGAAACCTAGATAGGCTATCTTCAGAGCTCAGACTCTTACTCACTTTAACAGAACAGTGACCACAGGTGGTGTGCCTAGTTTGGAGGGATGGGTCACAAGACTAGGGCAGAGTAGCTAGAAAGGAACCCAACCTCATTTCCCCAAGGGGCAGCAGGCACCTGGGCATCACTCACTCATGTCTGGTGAGGCAGGTGTGGCTTTCTTGACTCTGAACAGGTGCTCATACCTGTCACCTGGCCCTCACCTTTGTGAGGCGGGCTTCCTTCCTGTGCTGTGGCCATCAGGTCCTGCCCACTATGCACCCCCCTCGGGTCCTAAGGTCGGCTGGGGTGTGTCCTGCTGCAGGTTCTGGATGTGCTGTGTTCCCTCTGTCTCTGCGATGGGGTCGCAGTGAGAGCCAACCAGAATCTCATCTGTGACAACTTGCTGCCCCGGAGAAACCTGCTCCTGCAGACGCGGCTGATTAATGACGTAACAAGGTAAGGCCACCACCGTCATTGCGAATGCCCATCTTGTCCCCAGAAAGGAAAGGAAGGGTGCTGATCTCAACTCCAAAGCCACCTACCCATCATCTCCATTCTGATGTGACCACATAAGATAAGACCAGCAAATATGCACATCTTTTAGGGCCTTGTACTCCAACCCCTTCAGCTGAATTTCTCAAACTTCTCCCCATGGAGTAAATATACCACCTGAGGACTAAAGAATTTGGCCTACGGGAGTGATCTACCATGTTTTATTTTAAACATGAATGCATATCTTATGCGTTCTTCATAACATATTTTATTTTGATATACCAACATTTTTTTTTAATCTTTTGATAGCGTGGATGTCCCATGTTGAGACCATGGTTTCTTTTATCCTCTGGCACTTGGCCATTTACCCCCAGGGCCATCTGTGAAGGCCAGAATGGGCTCATGAAGAACCCTGGGAGTCATGAATTCACTGGACCTGGACTAGGGAGCAACTTCAGCAGCTCTCCACCTGGGCTCCCTCCCTACTCTGCAACGTGAGAAAATAACGTCCCCTCCAAAGTGCAGAGCAGGTTCGGGTCTGTGGACATCACACAGGCTTTCTTCTGGGTATCAGTCTTGTTCTTCCCTTGCCCACCCAAAATGGACACAGTCTTATCCCAGGACAGTGGACCTCTAAGAGAAGGATTCCAAGAAGAACAACTCCAAGTGGTTTGTCCCAAGCTTTTAACCATTTTTTTCTGGATACATTAGAATTTCTGTTTCTTAACAAGGTTGCCTAATACTGATGTATCTGCCCCCCATCTTTTTTGTCATAGAGGTTGAATTTTTTTCAGCTTTATTGAGGTATAATTGACAAACAAAAGTGTGAGATATGTAAAGTTTACAATGTGATAATTCAACACATATAAACATTATGAAAGGATTCTCTCTCCCCATGAAGTTAATTAACACTTCCATCACTTCACACATTTACCATTTTTAAATGAGAACATGTGAGTCCTACTCACTTAGTGAATTTCAGTTTTATAATACAGTGTTATCAACTGTGCGTGCATGCATGCTCAGTCATTCACTTCAGTCATGTCCCCATGCGACCCCATGGACTTTAGCCCACCAGTCTCCTCTGTCCATGAGGATTTTCCAGGCAAGAATACTGGAGTAGGTTGCTGTGCCCTCTTCCAGGGGATCTTCCCAACCCAGGGGTTGAACCTGCATCTCCTGCATTGCAGGAGGATTTTTTTACCCACTAAGCCACGATGGGAAGCCCATTATCAACAAAGTCACCATGTTATATCCTCAGGCTTTACTTGTTTGATAAGTGAAAGTTTGTGCCCTTTTATCAACTTCTTGCTATCCTCCTGCCCCTTCTCTCCAGAACTGCTTTTCATTTCTCTCCTTCTAGGAGTCAGACTATTTTTTTTAGATTCCATGTGTAAGTGATACCATGCAGTATTTGTCTGGATTATTTCTAATAGTGACTTCTTAATGCTTTTAAGAGGCCATTATTATTAATAATGCCTATGGGGAAAAGCTTAAATCAATTTACCAGAAGATGGAACCTGAGTAAGTCATTTCTTACACTTAAAGAAAGAGGAGTTTGCAATCATACAACTATACATGATGTTTTCAGCATCTTTACCTATGGTTGGCACTCAGTAAATGTGTGTTGCCTTGAATATTGGAAGATATATCTTTTATATTTTATAACAGAATTAATGTTGTCCTGACATCTCCCACTAAGAACTTGATCAAGTGTTGGAGGCTTGAAGATTATTCTGCTTTAGAACAAGACAAAAATCATGAAATTGCCCTTGCTCTCAGTTTAATTGGGCTTTCCTGGTGGCTCAGACCATAAAGAATCCACCTGCAATGCAGGAGACCCTGGATTGTGAATATGCCCTGGAGAAGAGAATGGCAACCCACTCCAATATTCTTGCCTGGAGAATCCCATGGACAGAGGATCCTGGTGGGCTTTGAGGATCCCATAGGGTCGCAAAGAGTCAGACATGACTGAGCGACTGTCACTTTCACTTTTTGGTTTAATTGGGCCCATGCCTCCTATGGTCTGGTTCAGTTTGCTTTCCTATTTCTTAAGAGTCTGTAGGTGCCACCTGTCTCATGTTTAATTTCAGTATTCGGCCAAACATCTTCCTGGGAGTTGCTGAAGGCTCAGCACAGTACAAGAAGTGGTACTTCGAGCTTATCATCGACCAGGTGGACCCCTTCCTCACAGCAGAGCCCACGCATCTGCGGGTGGGCTGGGCCTCTTCCTCTGGCTACGCTCCTTACCCTGGAGGTGGAGAAGGATGGGGAGGCAATGGTGTTGGTGATGACCTATACTCCTACGGCTTTGATGGACTTCACCTTTGGTCAGGTGAGCACCTTGCCGGGGCTTCGGCCCCTGATTGTTCAAATGGAAATGGTTACTTCTTGTTGAAATGATACAGACTCAAGTCTCAACTAAGTAGATGGTTAAGTAGGAAGAGCATCACATCTGAAATGAGACTGCCCTGCTTTTTTGTATATATGATTTTATGTGTTTGTTGGCTGTGCTGGGTCTATTGTATATATGATTTTATGTGTTTGTTGGCTGTGTAGGGTTGCTGCATGGGGTTTTCTCCAGTTGTGTGACAAGTGGGGGCTACTCTTTAGTTGTGGTGCACATGCTTCTCATTGTGGTGGCTTGTCTTCTGCAGATCACAGGCTGTAGGGTGCATGGGATTCAGTAGCTTAGTTGTGGCACTAAGGCTCAGTAGCTGCAGTTCCCAGGCTCTAGAGCACAGCCTCAGTAGTTGTGGCAGCTACTGAGTTGAGTAGTGGCAACTACTCAGTAGTTGAGGCTAAGTTGCTCCAAGGCCTATGGGGTCTTCCCGGACCAGTGATCGTACCCACGTCTCCTGCACTGACAGGTGGATTCTTTACCACTGAGCCACCAGAGAAGCCTGAGACTGTCCTCTCTTAAACCACGAGTCTGTACTTCAGTTACATCATCTAGTACAGATCCCTTAACTTTTCTCAAGCTCAGTGTCTGCTTCTTTACAATCCTAATTGCATGGATTTGTTAAGGTTACATGGGCCAACAGGAAAGGAGAAAAAGACTGAGCATTTATTGACTTTGCAGTAAGATGCATATCTTTTGTACTTTTTTCCTCTCATTTTATCCTTACAATGACCCCCTACAGTGGATAATATTGATCTCATACTACAGACATGGAAACCGAACACAAAGATGTTTAGTTAACTTATTCGCAGTCACGCAGAGAAGGCTCCATATCTGACTACAAGTCTGTCATCTGGTGGTTGTAACATGCCGCTTTGTCATACACCTTATAAGGTGTCTGGATCTGTACCTGACACACGGTAGTTGCTAATCTCTTAAAAGATTTCAAAGCTTCCTTTTTAGATATACACTTACGCTTTCCCCAGAAATGTCCGTGGTGGTTGCCTGTGGAGTGAGTTGGCTTCTGAATGGGTGGAAATGTAAGACTAACCCTCATACTTTTACCCACAGCAGAGGCTCTACCCCTCCCCTCTCCTAACTACAGCTTGTCTTATCTGTATCTTTTGCAAAACTAGAACTGGAGATATTGTGTCCCTTATAGAAATTCCTTAGGTAAGCATTGTGCTGTGTGCCTCTTGCATAAGGAACCAGGACATACAATCCTCCTCAAATCCAGTACCAGGGGAAAGTTTGTATGTACAAGGTAGACCTATGTATTTTCATTTGTAACCGAGAACTACAAAATCCATCACATTTTCCTCCTCCTCTTAGCTTTCAGCTAAAACCAATAGCTCAGGTCCTAATGACATGTTTCTTACAGTTGATCTTTACTTTCAACTGATCAATATTTTTTAATATTTGTGCTATTTTATATTCAGTATAAACATTTTTTTTACCTCTTAGGAATGATGCAAATATGTTTGTTTATATATGTATCTGGGATCATTTATAAGAAGAAATTGCCTGATTCTGTGTTTTGTGTATCCCAGGGGACAGTGTGTTGCAGACAAAAGTGGGTACAAAATGGCAGGATGATAGAGTAAAGTGAATGTCTTGTTCTCTTATCCTCATGGTTTAACTTTCCCTGGTTCCATTTCATGAGGGGTGAAGGTGGGTCTTCTCTGGATTCACAGAGCCCCACTGTAGAGGCATTGTTTCTGTGGTCATACAGTTGTAGTAACCTTTAGCTTAGGTTATCATCAGATGGCATAAGGATCTCAGAAAGGTATCTCTGGGGAAGTGATTTGAAAACAAAGAATCACTATTCTCATATACTTCCAGCTCCTGAGTTTAATAAAATTGAACCTGTAGGGGGACGAGTGGGGCTGATGAGAGAAAAGCATTGCCCACTGCCTGCTGGTTGCTGCTCAGTTCCTGCCCTCTCTTCACCATGACCCAAGCATTTCTCTGGATCCCAGGTGCATGCGCTCAGTCGTGTCCAACTCTTTGCAGTCACATGGGCTGTAGCCCATCAGGCTCCTCTGTCCATGGACTTCTTCAGGCAAAAATACTGGAGTGGGTTGCCATTTCCTACTCCAGGGGATCTTCCCAACCCAGGGGTCTAATTTGCATCTCTTGCACCTCCTGCATTGGCAGATGGATTCACTACCCCTGCACCACCTGGGAAGCCCTCCCTGGATCCCAGGCTGGACTTATGGAGAACTCTGGATTGACTGAGGCAATATGAAGTCTACCAAGACCCTTAGATGGAGCAGATTGGCCCCTAGTTTCAAAGAAAAACCAACCATTCTCAAAAAAAAAACACATTTATTCCATATTTTCCAGATTTCACAGCACTCCATGGGGCACTTGACATATCCCTTTATAAAAGTTTGCAAAATAAATGCAACAGTGAGTCAGGAGGCAGAGAACCCACTCATTGCACGTCCAGAAAGTGCTGCTCTCAGTGCATTTCAGGACCTGGACATCCATCCTATTGTAGGATCAATCCATCCTACTGTGTGTCATTCCAGGAATGTACAATGTTCCCTTTTTTCTTCTTATCCACTCAAGACCAGAAAGCCAGGTGAATATTACCCACCTAGTAATATAACTTCACCTAGGAGTATTTTGGGGGTCTTCATCACTCAATCTTCAGCATCTGGTGAGATGTCAAGAAACCAGCATCCACAAAATTGGCATCTTTTATGCTCACTAAAATGCAAAGCTTCCTTGGGTCTGGGCATCATTCTGAATTCTCCAACTTGCGCCCAGGTAACATTTATCTTGCAGAAGGCAAAACAGGTAAATATGTCAGCGTGTGCACCAGTGGAAGAAATAAGGTTTCTGTTAATGACTCCCACCAGGACAGCAGTGAATTTTGGACTGTCTGATGAAAAGGTCTAATAGTTGATGGAGAAATGAAATGGAAGTGATGCTCCAACTTACTACAGGAGAGAATACAGGGTGGCTAGGGAGAGAGGGTGGATACTGGTCTGACCGTTTTTCTTCCTTTCTTGAGATGTAAATGCCCGGGTCCACTGCCTGTGTTTCTTATTGGAGTATAGTTGATTTACAGTGTCAAGTTCGTTTCAAGGGCACAGTGAAGTGAATCAGTTATACATATATTCACTTGGGTTTTTTTAGAGTCTTTTTCCATATAAACTATTACAGAGTACTGAGTAGAGTTCTCTGTGCTACACAGCGTATTCTTATTAGTTATCTATTTTGTATATAGTAATGTATACATATCAATCCCAATCTCCCAATTTATCTCTCCGCCCCCCAATCCCCTGGTAACCATAAGTTTGTTTCCTATATCTGTGCCTCCACTTCTGCTTTGTAAACAAGTTCATTGGTACCCTTTTTTTTAGATTCCACTTATAAGTGACATCATGTATTTGTCTTTCTCTGTCTGACTTACTTCGCTCAGTGTGACAATCTCTAGGAACGGGAAAATGTTTGCAAGTGAAGCAACCAACAAGGGATTAATCTCCAAAATATACAAACAGCTTATTCAGCTCAATATCAAAAGAATGAATAATCCAATCGAAAGATGAGTGGAATATCTAAATTGACATTTCTCCAAAGAAGACAAACAAATGGCCAAAGGCAAATGAAAAGATATTCAACATCACAGTTATTAGGGAAAAGCAAGTCAAAACTGCAATGAGGTATCACCTCACACCAGTCAGAGTAGCCATCCTCAAAAAACCCACAAACAAATACTGAAAAGGGTGTGAAGAAAGGGAACCCTCTTATACTATTGATGGGAATGTAAATTGGTGCTGTCACTAGGGAGAACAGTATGGAGGTTCCTTAAAAAAACTAAAATTAGAACTACCATATGACCCAGTGATCCCACTACTGGGCATATTCCCAGAGAAAACCATAATTCAAAAAGGTACATGCACCCCACTGTTCATAGTAACATATTTTACAATATCCAGGGCATAGAAGCAACTTAAATATCCATTGCCAGATAAATGAATAAAGAAGATGTAGTACATATATACAATGGAATATTACTTGGCCATAAAAAGAACAAAATAATGCTATTTGCTGCAGCATGGATGGTCTATTACCTTTAAACTTATCTATATGCATAAATTCATTGGAGAAGGAAATGGCAGCCCACTCCAGTGTTCTTGCCTGGAGAATCCCAGGGACGGGGGAGCCTGGTGGGCTGCCATCTATGGGGTTGCACAGAGTCGGACATGACTGAAGTGACTTAGCATAGCATAGCATAGCATATGCATAAATTAAGCCACAGCCTTGAGCTGGACTTTACTACTTATTAAAGCACAAAGGATGTTGCTGAAGTTGGAAAGGATGGCAGAGCCCTTAATACTTTCGTCAATAGAGAAATTTAAGAAGCAGCAGCATGACTTTGGAGTTATGCCTGGGTTTGAATCCCAGATCTTCACTTACTTAGTTTTTTTGACACCAGGCAAATTACTTGACCTCCCAGATACTTGGTTTCCTCAGATAAAATGAAGATGATATAAGACTTTTAGGAAATGTAAATGAGATGAAGGATGTGAAGTTCTTGACACACACTAAATGCAAAATAAATATATCTTCCCTACTTTCATTGTCTATGAAGTCAACTATCATAGAGACCAAGTGCAGAGTTCTGGGTACCTCCCTTGAGATCATGAGATTAGCTCCATCCTGAGAGGAAACAGAGCCCAGGTTCCATGCTGAATGGGGAAGAAGGTTTCAAAGTGACATCCTGGGAAATATGAATGAGTTTTTCCTCTGTGTAGGAGGAGGGCAGCCTTCATAGGTCTTCACCAAAGCCTATGAAGTTTCTTTCAATCATCAGCTGTACAAATATCCCCCATCTGAACTCTGCCCAGCCCTCCCTACAGGCTCCTGAGTCAGCCCAGCCACTGTGAATATCCTTGCAAAGGAATGGCTCCTTTCTTGTCCTGGCATCACTTTCCCTCTCCTGATACAGCCTTTACATATGTAGCCTTTCAGAACTGCAGGTGGGGGTGAATTTGGCTCAGAGTAGCCTATATAGGAGGGCTTTCTAGGTGGTGCAGTGGTAAAGAATTTGTCTGCCAATGCAGGAGATGCAAGAGATGGGGATTCAACCCCTGGGTTAGGAAGATCCCTTGGAGTAGGAAATGGCAACCCAATCCAGTATTCTTGCCTGGGAAATTCCATGGACAGAGGGGCCTGGCGGGCTACAGTCCATGGGGGTCACAAAAAGTTGGACATGACTGAGCATGCACACACACACACACACACACACACACACACACACACAAAGCCATATAGTACATCACTGGTTAGGGAGCCATTTCATAGGAGGAAATCACACCCCCTCTTCCCTTGTTGTAAATTTTCTCCTTGAAAATTTTGAATAAGCAAAGGAATTCACCTTCTCAAGAGATAAAGTGATACAGAAAGTAAATGAATGGAATAAAATTCTTTGCTGATTCCTTAGCACTTCTGACTCATCAGGACAATTTGATGAGAGGGCTCCTGCCTCCCTACTAGGACGAGCTCCAGGGTATTGGTTCATCTATCAAAACACAGCCCACTGTGACTTGGACTTTTCCAACCACAGTGCTATATGTAGAGGATTCAAGAAGTAGCTGTAGGACACCACAGTTTTGATGTATCTGGATCTTCTCTGTTTCCAAATGCCTGAGTATTTGTGTTTACGTTGTAACACCAAACTCTGCGGTGCCTGGGGCAATGGAAATGCTGAGCGTCAGTGTTTCCAATTGTCTACATGACTCATCAGAAGCAATAAAAGTGTGCAGTAACACATCCTTAGGTTCATTTGAAGATGTGTGGCATGTGATTAAGTGGCTTTTTCCTTCATCTTAAAAATGCTAGGCTTGGAATGGCCTTTCCAAGCCCTCTGGGACCTTCCAACGGTCCTGAGCCTGTAAGTCAGGGGTTTTCTTCAGACTTACAGAAGCCACAAGGCTTCCCAGACTGTCCCAATAGGTGGTCTCTAGGATTATTCAGAGTTCCTAATATCTAGCAAAGCAGTTAAAGCGATTTAGAAAAACTCTCCATGTCATATTTGCTTCTCCTTTCTACAGCATCACATGCCTGTTGTGCCAAAAGCATCCAGTACATTTTAAATGTATTTGAAAGTGCCTGTTTAGAGCATGGTCTTTCAATAGAGATTTACTGATTTTTCAGTAACTCGATTTTCAAGTCACTTTCCTGGACTCAGTCCTCAATGCTATGATTCTCTGTACTGTTGTTTTTACCTAATATTATAAAGGACATAACATCCCAACAATATGCTAGTAAGCTTATCTCCTATTAACCTAGTAATGGAAGTGTCTGGAGTTACACGAGCAATAGAAATAGCATTTATTGTAAGTTGCACTGTGTCAGGCTCTTCCAGTTACTCTTATGGAATAATTCATTCAAAACTCACAGTAAACCCAGGACATTATTATTTTCATTAGATAGATGAGGAACCTGAGTCCACAAAGGTAAGTGGCTTGCCCAAGCTCACACAGTAAGTGGCAGAACCAGGACTCAAGCGCAGGGAGCCTGGTTCTAGAAACACCCTTTAACTGCTACATGCAACTGCCTCTCGAGAGGTACACAGGACATAAGTCATTGTCTTGTCAAAATCATGGGAATAATAATTTGCTGTGCTTAGTCACTCAGTCATGTCTGATTCTTTGCAACCCCATGGACTGTAACCCATCAAGCTCCACTGTCCGTGGGATTATCCCGGCAAGGTTACTGGAGTGAGTTGCCATTTCTTTCTCTAGGGAATAATAACCATACCTTAAAAACCTCTTGACAGTGTCACTGGGAGCATTACTGTCCCCATTTTGTGGACATAGAAGCTGACTTTTTAATGAAATCACAGCAGGTAAAGACTGGGTATTTGAACTCAGCCCTTTCTGTGGCTCTGAGACCGCTCTCGCCCCTACCCAACCCCCATGCCACCTCATTACAGGCAGTTGGAAAAACAAGCATATTGTTTAAATGTGGATGTAGAACCCTTCAGAATCATCTGGAGTCATGAAAACCCTCCTCAGGTAGAGATTGCTTCTTCCAGATGGGAACGGTTTTATGAAACAGAATGTACAAAAGCAGTCTCACAATTCCAATTTTCTAGTTTCAAATCTTTACTCACGTTTTAGAGCTGATGTACTTTATCAAATGACCTTTTACAACATGAATGTTACATGAAATGGACTCTCTTATTCAAATAGATTTCTCATTACATTGCCCTAAGCACTTGCTAAGCACATGCTTTATATCCAGTGATTAACCACAGTCTCCCTTCAGTTTCTGGATAATATTGATCCCAACTCTATAGTCTCTATATGTTTTAAATATAGGCTCAGACTATGATTTCAGCTTGCCCACAGATGCTCTTAACAACTGTTCCAATGGCAACTTCTCCTAGGCTCGCAGCCTCTTAAAATAAGGGAGATAAAAGACAATGTCCTTCAGCACAAGGACACAGTTGCTCATCCTGGTGGTGGTTTTCAACCGAGGGAGCACACTGGACAGATACTCATCACAGCCCCGGTGCTGTGGTGTAAATAAAGCTTGGAAGCTTGGTTTCTGATGGCATCAAAGCACTGCTGTGTGAAGAACATCCACCATGAAGGCTACTCTTCATCTTTTACTGGCTGAGTCTCAGACTGGCACAGAAGCCAGAAGTAAATTCTGAGAGGGTGGGATGAGGGCACCAGAGTCATAATTCAACACGGTCAGTTTTGTCCCAGTTAATGTGGATCTCAGAAAGGTGAGATCTGTTAGTATCTTTGTTTTCTCAGCTGTATCAGGCCTTAGTTGTGGCACATGGGATCTTTTCATTGCAGCACACGGGCTCTCTCTAGTGTGGCATGCGGGCTTAGTTGCTTCTCAGCAAGTGGGATCTTAGTTCGCTGACCAAGGATTGAACCCACGTCCCCTGCACTGAAAGGCAGATTCTTAACCCCTGGGCCACCAGGGAAGTCCCTTCATTTGTATCTTTATCCAGTAAGGATATGGATACTTTTGAAGTTAGTTGTCTAACTCAGCATTTCAATTAATTCCTGGTTTTCACAAATCCATAGAAATCTCTTGGGATTTATTCAAATGACTGCAGTGATATTTTCCAGAAGTTAAACTAATTGAAAAAGAAATAGTTAAAGCAGGAAAGATTGGTTTTTAATGGAAAAACAATAGCTCTTAAGAATGAGAAAATTATGGCAAGGTTTGCTGAGGCCTCTTGAGAAACCTGTATGCAGGTCAGGAAGCAACAGTTAGAACTGGACATGGAATAACAGACTGGTTCCAAATAGGAAAGGGAGTACGTCACGGCTGTATATTGTCACCCTGCTTATTTAACTTATATGCAGAGTACATCATGAGAAACGCTGGGCTGGAAGAAGCACAAGCTGGAATCAAGATTGCTGGGAGAAATATCAATAACCTCCGATATGCAGATGACACCACCCTTATGGCAGAAAGTGAAGAGGAACTCAAAAGCCTCTTGATGAAAGTGAAAGAGGAGAGTGAAAAAGTTGGCTTAAAGCTCAACATTCAGAAAATGAAGATCATGGCATCTGGTCCCATCACTTCATGGGAAGTAGATGAGGAAACAGTGGGAACAGTGTCAGACTTCATCTTTATGGGCTCCAAAATCACTGCAGATGGTGACTGCAGCCATGAAATTAAAAGATGCTTACTCCTTGGAAGGAAAGTTATGACCAACCTAGATAGCATATTCAAAAGCAGAGACATTACCTTGCAAACAAAGGTCCGTTTAGTCAAGGCTATGGTTTTTCCACTGGTCATGTATGGATGTGAGAGTTGGACTGTGAAGAAAGCTGAACACTGAAGAATTGATGCTTTGAACTGTGGTGTTGGAGAAGACTCTTGAGAGTCCCTTGGACTGCAAGGAGATCCAGCCAGTCCATTCTGAAGGAGATCAGCCCTGGGTGTTCTTTGGAAGGAATGATGCTAAAGCTGAAACTCCAGTCCTTTGGCCACCTCATGTGAAGAGTTGACTCATTGGAAAAGACTCTGATGCTGGGAGGGATTGGGGGCAGGAGGAGAAGGGGATGACAGAGGATGAGATGGCTGGATGGCATCACTGACTCGATGGACGTGAGTCTGAGTGAACTCTGGGAGTTGGTGATGGACAAGGAGGCCTGGCGTGCTGCGATTCATGGGGTCGCAAAGGGTCAGACACGACTGAGTGACTGAACTGAACTGAATACCATAGGTTCCTTTCATAACAGAGTTAATATGATAAGGAAGGAAAGATTCTGGGACCCTGGGGTATCTTCACTCCTTAACAGGAGCTGAGAGGTCTCAGTCTTGTCAAATGGAGACAGGAAAAGTATCAAACCTACATACTCATCAAGTTTGCTAAGATTTTTTTGTTTTAAATAGTGTTGATTGTAGGTCCTACAGGCTTCCCAGGTGGCCCGAGTGGTAAAAAGCCTGCCTGCCAATGCGGGAGACATAAGAGACGCAATTTGATCCCTGAGTCAGGAAGATCCCCTGGAGGACGGCACAGATCCCACCCCAGTATTCTTGCCCAGAGAATTCCATGGACAGAGGAGACCTGGTGGGCTACAGTCCGTAGGGTCACAAATAGTCAGACACAACTCAAGTAACTTAGCATACATGTAAGTCCTACAGTGAGGAAATTATTCTTCATTCTCAGTGATGCAACAAGGTGTAAAGTTACAAAAACAGAGAAAGTGAAAGTGGAGAGTGAAAAAGTTGGCCTAAAGCTCAACATTCAGAAACGAAGATCATGGCATCTGGTCCCATCACTTCATGGGAAGTAGATGAGGAAACAGTGGGAACAGTGTCAGACTTCATCTTTATGGCTCTAAAATCACTGCAGATGGTGACTGCAGCCATGAAATTAAAAGATGCTTACTTCTTAAAAGGAAAGTTATGACCAACCTAGATAGCATATTCAAAAGCAGAGATATTACTTTGCAAACAAAGGTCCATCTAGTCAAGACTATGGTTTTTCCTGTGGTCATGTATGGATATGAGAGTTGGACTGTGAAGAAGGCTGAGTGCCAAAAAATTGATGCTTTTGAACTGTGGTGTTGGAGAAGACTCTTGAGAGTCCCTTGGACTGCAAGGAGATCCAACCAGTCCATTCTGAAGGAGATCAGCCCTGGGTGTTCTTGGAAGGACTGATGCTAAAGCTGAAACTCCAGTACTTTGGCCACCTCATGCGAAGAGTTGACTCATTGGAAAAGACTCTGATGCTGGGAGGGATTGGGGGCAGGAGGAGAAGGGGATGACAGAGGATGAGATGGCTGGATGGCATCACTGACTCGATGGACGTGAGTCTGAGTGAACTCTGGGAGTTGGTGATGGTCAGGGAGGCCTGGCGTGCTGCGATTCATGGGGTCGCAAAGAGTTGGACAGGACTAAGCGACTGAACTGAACTGAGGCCATCCCAGCCTAATGTGCCAGTGTGCACTGAATGTTTCAGATGCTGTTGTGCTGTTACTGTGCTGGTGGTCCAGGTTCTTTATTCCCCGACCACCGTCGTCAAGCCCAGCCTCTCCTAACTCGAGCCATTCTGCAGATATGTCATACACTCATATACTCCTTTTGCACAAGCTGTTCCTTCTGTCTGGAATGCTCATTTCTTTCTCATTTATCTAGTGAACCTTTCTTCATTTTGAACTTGTTGCACACTCCCAGGCTGACTTAGCATCTTCTGCCTCTAAAGACATCTCATTATGTACACCTTCACTCAAACTGTTACACTGAACTGTAGTTCTTTATTTGAACTACGAATTTCTTCGGGACTGGAACTGGTCCTCTGTCTTTGATCCCCAGCCCCAAGTACAATATCTGCCTCATTACTGTTTGTGGAAGGGTGGGAGGGAATATAGTATGGTTTTGTCAATTACCCAAAATAACCAGAAGTGAGTACCTAATTTTTCATTAAGGAGAATGTAGTAGTTTCACTCTTTTAAAATCCACTGCTTGGTTTGGAATCTATTACTAGAATAGCAATAACCACTGAAAACATTAAAGAGTTCTAAACAGAGATTAGAAATATTACATAGCATAGATGTATGTACAAGATTTATGAACAACTCATATACTCATCATGAAGGGATTTTTAAATTACCTTTTAACAGTGTGTTATTGTCATTAAACTCTATTTTCTGATGAATATTCCATTATAAAATCAAATATTTGCAATGTGATAAATGGAAAAAACAAGTTACAAAGCCTATAATATCCCAGTTTGTAAATTAATATATATATGAAAAAGTTAAAATTTTTTATTTTACATTTTTCCCTTATTTATATTTTTCTATATATACGGTTAACATTTATAATGAATGTGTACTGCTTCCATGATCAAGAAACACGATATACACTTCTAAGAGCTTTGCTCGAAACCCTGTTCAAGGGTTTTTGACGAAACCTTTTGCCCCTTCATTGCCCCCAACTGAACTGAAAAGTTGGTAGGGGGATGGGCAGAGTGGTTCCGATAATTTACTTCTAAACCTTCCAGAATTCGATGGTATAACATAGAAAACGTAAGAGATGATTTTCCTACTACTTCACGTTAGGTCAGGAAATGGTAAATCATCTTACAAAAGATAAGCAACAATAAAAGAAATCAGCAGTACAGCAAATGACTGACAATGGGTTTCCCTGCCTCAGTAAAGTCATAAAATTCTTTAGAACTAGCAAGTAAACTGTTCATGACTAGATAGTCTTGCCCTACTCACTTGGACAGCTCCTTCATCCAGTGCTGAAGCAGCCATGTCTTTTAGAGGACAGGGAAGAGAGGAAGGTCTTTAAGTATCTATGAATACACACACACACACACACACACACACACACACGCTTGCTCGCTCGCTCACGCTCGCTCGCTCTCTCTCTCTCTCTCTCTCAGCCATCCCTAGCAATGCAGTTTGCCTGTTACCTTAGACACCATGCCAGAATCTGAGCACACATTGAATGGGTTGAATTCTCATTTGTTCTCATTCCTGGCAGCCTGAGCGTTTCCTCTGGGACTCATCTCATCATGGCTGTCCATTCGTAGAGCTTAGGAAACCACTTCTCATTGCTCACCTCACACAGGAAAGGCAAAGTCGCATTTAAATGCAGTGTATCCAGACCTCTGTCCCTCCTCCCCGCCAGGGTGGCCTGTGAATGTTTCCCCAGAGTCCCACATGCCTTCCTCCTGTTCTTTGCTCACCAGGTCGCATACCCAGAGCCGTGGCCTCCATCAACCAGCACCTCCTAAAGTCAGACGACGTGGTAAGCTGTTGCCTGGACCTGGGGGCACCCAGCATCTCTTTCCGCATCAACGGGCAGCCTGTGCAGGGGATGTTTGAGAACTTCAACACAGATGGGCTCTTCTTCCCTGTGGTGAGCTTTTCAGCAGGTGTCAAGTAAGTTATGGCTGTGATTTTATGGAGAGTAGTTGTTTCCCCACCTCCCCATCGTTCTTATGAGCTGGCGAGCATGGTAATCTTCAGGGTTTCAGCACCATGAGCCAAACTCCCCCAAGAAAGCAATGGAGAAAGGGGAGGAGCAATTTAGAGTCACGTGTATATACTTTTTGGACACATACCTCCTGCCTGGATTTATATATAATGTCCTCTGATAAATAGTAAGATGAATAAGATAAATCTTACATAGAAAATGACCTTCATAATTATAGCAAGTATTTTATGCTCTTTATAAAAAAATTTAAAAGATACCATTATAAATAAGACAATAAATACCACCCATAATCCCAGTGTTTACTTATAATCTCTATTACTATTTTGGTGTATTTTCATCAAGATTTTTATATTATAGATACATGTATTTTTAAATTAACATCATACTAAGTAGGAAGTTTTATGTCTTGATTATTTTTCATTCAATAATAAGTAGTAAGTATTTTCCTGAGTTATTAAGTATCTTCCTCAAAATGATTTTTATGGCCAATAATACCCTTTTATTTGGCCATCCATAATATAACCATTACTTTGTGTTAGACTTTCATGCTGATTTCATTTTTATTGTCACAAATGAAATTATTATCAACATCCTTGAGGATAACTCATTGTCTGCATTTCTGTTTAGTTCCTCCCAGAACCAGATTAAAAGGTATAATATTTTTAAAGTCTAACCTCATAGTTGCTTGGCTGAAGAGACTTTCAGGAAGATTGTATGAATATTCAGAATTCATGATCAACAATTCTAAAAATCTAAAAAGCTCTGAAAAGCATCCATTTGTTCTTTAACTAATTTCACTGCAAAATCTGACCTGAACTCATTTTATGGCAAAAACCATCATCAACAGAAATCAGACTGTTTTCAATTTTTCATGTATTCTATTTCTTGTGAATATTTACGTTTAACTGCAAAAATATCAGTGTGTTTAATTATGGAGTACAGCCGCTCCCCTAGCTGGAGGTTCGGTTTAATATATACTACATCTCATCTTTGTCCTTTTTTATTTATTATTATCATTTGAATTGGCTGCTCCAGGTCTTATTTGTGGTACATGGGATCTTCGATCTTCCCTGCAGTATGCAGAATCTTCTTGGCTGCAGCATGCGGGATCTTTAGCTTTGGTAGGAGAACTTTTAGCTGTGGCATGTGAGATCTAGTTCCCTGACCAAGGGTGGAACCTGGCCCTGGCATTGGGATCAGAGAGTATTAGCCACTGGACCGCCTGGGAAGTCCCTGTCTTTTTTTAAAATCTAAAGTCCCAAGTCTGAAGAACAGCTGCAAAAATTTCAGAAAAAGGATTTGTGCCTGTGGTATCATTTAAAGTAACCCAACTGATTGGCTTCTCGTTAACTTTTACTGATATTGGTTATTTTTAATCTTTGCCAATTTGAAGAAATTGTATCTTAAAGTTTTAGCTTCCTATTTCTTTGATTACTGATGTGGTTAAACATCTTTTATGCTTACTACTCTTACATACTATTTCAGCCCAGTATTTTTTTAAATTTTGTCTTCCCTGCCTTTCTGGTATTAATTTTATGAGCAATTTTTATATATTAAGGTTATTAAACTATTATTGCTTTCATATATTTTCCTAGTTTGTGATTTATCTTTTTAACACTGTTTTTTTTTCCTATTTTTTTTCCCTTTTACAAAAGTAATGCAAGTCCAAAGAACATAAATACCAAGAACCCATAATTGTACCATCCAGAGATAATCATATTACTTTTTATTTATACATCTCAATAAATTTACATTACATTGGGCTTGTACTATGCCTACTGTTGTCCTTCATACTTTAACAACGCCAACCATCATGTTCATTGTTCTGTCCCTTTCCTTGTACCAGTTGGATGCTGTATTATTTTAGTCTGAGAATACACTTTAACATTTTTAAGGCAAGACTTCATTATAACGCTCTTGTTGCAAAATTTTCTTATCCATTCTTGATCCCTGCTTGCTAAAGAGCTCATAATTGAGTGGGAAACTAGAGTAAATACATTTAAAATCATGTTGATTTCCATTTAAAAAGGGTCATGAAAAGAGGAGAGTTGTGGAGAAGGCAATGGTACCCCACTCCAGTACTCTTGCCTGGAAAATCCCATGGACGGAGGAGCCTGGTAGGCTGCAGTCCATGCGGTCGCGAAGAGTCGGACACGACTGAGCGACTTCACTTTCACTTCTCACTTTCATGCGTTGGAGGAGGAAATGGCAACCCACTCCAGTGTTCTTGCCTGGAGAATCCCAGGGATGGGGCAGCCTGGTGAGCTGCCATCTATGGGGTTGCACAGAGTCGGACACGACTGAAGTGACTTAGCAGCAGCAGCAGCAGTGGAGAGCATACATTTAGAGCTGGGACCACAAAAAAATCCATCTGAGAACTTCTAGTACCCTAGTGATGGGACTTCCAGAGTGATACCACTGTGACAGATCTTAGTACCTCCCGAAGGTTGATAAACCAAGGCATATGCAAGTATTCCCCCCCCAAAAATGGATATAACTTTCTGTTTCAGTTAAATAAACTATTTAGGAGTAAAGAGTTATCCTTTGGATATAATATTTAGCCTTTGGAATTTGCCACCGATATGCAAACATATATCATATATAGGGCTTCCCAGGTGGCACTACTGGTAAAGAACCTGCCTGCCAATGCAGGAGATTTAAGAGATGCAAGTTCAATCCTTGGGTCATGAAGATTCCCTGAAAGAGGACATGGCAACCCACTCCAGTATTCTTGCCTGGGGAATCCCATGGACAGAGGAGCCTGGCAGGCTGCAGTCCATAGGGTTGCAAAAAGTTGGAAATGATCGAAGCAACTTAGCACACATGCACGCATGCATAGTAGGCAGTACAGTTGTACCTTGTTTTATTGCCCTTCACTTTATTGCAGTTTTTACAATTTGTAGGTTTGTGGCAACCCTGCATGAAGCAAGTCTATTTTACCAACAGCATTATTTTTTAATTAATGTATGTACATTGTTTTTCAAGACAGAATGCTATAGTGCATAACAGACTGTTGCTGCTGCTGCTAAGTCACTTCAGTCGTGTCCGACTCTGTGTGACCCCATAGACGGCAGGCCACCAGGCTCCCCCATCCCTGGGATTCTCCAGGCAAGAACACTGGAGTGGGTTGCCATTTCTTTCTCCAATGCATGAAAGTGAAAAGTGAAAGTGAAGTCACTTAGTCGTGTCCGACCCTCAGCGACCCCGTAGACTGCAGCCTACCAGGCTCCTCTGTCCATGGGATTTTCCAGGCAGGAGTACTGGAGTGGGGTGCCATTGCCTTCTCCAATAACAGACTGCAATATAGTGTAAATGTAACTTTTATATGTACTTGGAAGCCAAAGTATTTGTGTGACTCACTTTATTGTGATACTTGATTTTGTGATGTCTAGAACCAAACTCATAATATCTCCAAGGTATGCCTGTAATGTATGTTTGCAACACACGTAACAGCACACGTGTGCGTACACATGTACAGGCATATTTATAAACATAGCCATGTAGATGTATATAATATATTGAAATTAAGCATTTTCATTGTTTGAGGTTCTTGTAACAAAAGAAGAACAAGTATAGTAAAACCTTGCTCTAGTTGCTAAAGCATGTCCTACTCTTTTGCTACCCCATGGACTGTAGCCCATGAGACTACTCTGTCCATAGAATTTTCCAAGTAAGAATACTGGAGTGGGTAGTCATTTCATTCTCCAGGGGATCTTCCTGATCCAGGGATCAAACCCATATCTCCTGCTTAGCAGGTGGTTCTTTGGTCCTGAGCCACCTGGTCAGTGACTAGGGTTGTAAATCTGCCCATCACAGGTTCAAGCCAGAGACACTAACATCAGCATTAAAAACTATATTCTAAAGAGTTAAGAGTCACAATATTGTAAAGTAATTAGCCTCCAATTAAAATAAATAAATTTAAATTAAAAAAACAAAAAGAGTTCTTTACCTGTGTTTCTCTGTGCTGAGAATATTTCCTTGAGAATGCCACCCCAGTTCTTCCTTTTGAAGTGTGACAGAATGTATCGTTTCTATTGCAATCCATAAGGAGCATGTAGAAAACATTATTGAAAGACACAGCCACTATAAACACAAAGATTGATTGGGCAAGATTCTCTGGCAATCAGGGAAAACCAGTACAAGCCCCACTGTACACCTTTCCCACTCCATTCCCCGGGAATGGAGAGAATGTGCTGAAATCTAAATCCAACATAACAGCATTTGGATCATCCACCTGTTGGCTCAGTGTCCTCTCTGGAGAAGCAAGGTCACTGATCAGTCAGTTCTCAGGACCATGTTTGCCTGAGTAGTTAATGGCCTTGGTCACCCAGCATCAGTGCCATCCCTGTTTTGTTTGACCACATCCAACTCTCTGGGTTTTGCAAATTTTCAAAGAAAGCCCACCTACTTCCCAAGAATCTCATGTGAGAAAAGTGCTTAGCTTGTAGTCACATCTCTGGAGAAGATATCTTTTCCAATCTGCTGGCTAATGGATTTTTCTGTGCATTCTGTGTTTAGCTAACAATACATCTGATCCCACATGTTGCATGATTTTTAGTTATTAACCCATCCATCCAGTATCCCTCAGAGCAATGAGGCAGGATTTTTGAGTATGTACATTTTTGTTGTTTGCGATCTTTTTTTTTTTTTTAATCTTCTCTTGGTAAAGTTCCTGGCGGCTCAGATGGTAAAGCATCTGCCTACAATGCGGGAGACCTGAGTTCAATCCCTGGGTTGGAAACATCTCCTGGAGAAGGAAATGGCAACCCACTCCAGTATTCTTGCCTGGAAAATCCCATGGACAGATAAACCTGGTAGGTTACAGTCCATGGGGTGGTAAAGAGTTGGACACAACTTCACTTTCACTTTCACTTTCTCTTGGTAAAGATCATGGCTAGCAGGGAAAGAGATAGGGGGCTGAAAGGTATGCATATGGAGAAGATGTTTCTAGTATCTTGTGACTAGGTCAGTGGGTCATGCATCCTTCTCAGTGCACAGGAGAAAGAGAAGCAAAGTTCCAAGATAAGAATGATGAGACATCTAACCCATTTAGAAGGCATAATTAATTGCTGAGAAATTTGAGAGAGGGGAGTCCAGATACATGGACTTTAAAAGTTAACACCTTCAACATAAGAACTTCTTGCTTACAGAAATTGAAGGAGCGTAAACTGAAGAGTGAAACTCAGGAACTTGATGTCTCTTAAGTCTCCTTGCTATCAGGAAAAATATTCCCTGTGACATATTCCTATCTTTGGTTCTCAGAATACGATATGGTCTGAGCAGAGGTGGAATCACAGTGGGTTGCATACGTGGGAAATACAGTTTACTGAAATACATCCAGTCTGTCACATGATGTCTTTACTCACGGTCAGTACTAGTCCTCTGTTGAAGTAACCAATTTATTTTCACTTTTGAGCTAGTGGGATCAACATACCAGTACTTACTCTTTCACATCAACTGGTAAAATATCATTTGGTACTGAAATCCAGCCCTTCCCCTCTATATTACTTTGGTTCAGTTCTGCAAAAAGCTAGAAAAAGAAAGCAAGATATTAATTCCAAGTTAAAGTATCTTATTGAAAATAAATGTGTTTAATAACAAAATTGAAAAGAAATTAGTGTTTTCACCCAATATAGTAGAATACTTGCATAGTTTTATAATGTCGTTCTCAGCAAGATGCAAAGTTATTCCTATATAGACAGAGATTTTTCTTCCATCATACAAGAACTCAGAATTGTTTCTCATATTTAACTTCTCTCATTTCCTCCTCTTTATTGGTCTTTACTGAGGTCGTAGTCTTGAATTTGTGATCCCACAATTATTTTTATAATTACAAACTATGTTGTTAACAGTACCTGATCAGGATGTCCCTGCCAGAGGCATCAGAGAGCAAAAATCTTTTTCAATTAGATTTACCCACAGTGAAGTCAAAAGCAGTATGAGTAATTACTAACAAAATCCACAAATCAATATGTGCTCTCTTTTCTAACCATTATCAATATGCCTCCTTAGTGTCTTTCCCACACTAGTTTGTTTGTGGAGGGTATTATGAGTGTAAATGACCCTCAATGTAACAACCCTGTTTGTTCTAGGACAGAATTTGGGATGAAGCATGTGTACCTTGGAGCCCACCCAAAAGGTTGAATTACTTAGATATCAGAAAGCTCTTATTAAAAGGTAATCTCACCCTGCCAAATGGCATGATGGTGTGTGCCACACAGAGAACATTGCACTAAAGCCACAGTATATAGTGAAACTTGGGTGCTTAGTTTTGCAAAAAATTGATGAGTTAAGTTGCTATAGTAGAGTATATTTTATAGCTATGGTAAATTCCCCTTGCGTGTGTGCTGAGTCACTTGAGTCATGTCCAACTCTTCGTGACCCTATGGACCATAGCCCACCAGGCTCCTCTATCCTTGGGATTCTCCAGGCAAGAATACTGGAGTGGGTTGTCATGCCCTTCTCCAGGGGATCTTCCTGACCCAGGGATTGAACCCAAGTCTCTTAGTCTCCTGCATTGGCAGGTGAGTTCTTTACCACTGGCGCCACCTGAGAATCCCAAATTCCCCATCGATTAATCTTCATATGTAAGTCTTTTACCAGCCTTTCTAATTTATAAAAACAACACTCTCCAAAGATGGTTGGTATTTGCGGTTGCTGTTTGTTTTCTGCACCAGGCTTGGCTAAAATTCAGGTAACCAACAGCTTAGCTATTTCCAGCTTGCTGTGGTCAATGCTGTGGAAATTATTGCTGAGATAAATATACTTCTGCGGAGAACATGATGAGCACTGGCTGAATTGCCCTGGGCTTTCATCAAACACTGGCCAGAAAGAAATATGAATGTAGGAATATACATAACTCAAATTGTTCTCCTGTCTTAGCAATGTGCACTAAAGATGCAATTATGAATCATGACTTATGAGTTGAATTCAGGTCAACAAAAGCTTGCCATTTCTTTCTGCTGCTAACCACAGCCTGTATCCTTTTCTTCTTTGGAACACTGTCCCAACTCCTGGGAGGGATTCAATAAGAATAATGAGACATCTAGTAAGACTAAAATGATTTCACACTTTGCTAGTACAGGATGAATAAGGAAACTTAGTCATCTTTTTTGAGTATGGCAAAGGTTTGTCTTGATTTTTACTCTATTTTTTATTCATGGGTCAGTCTTTCAAACTTTGGGATTTATGATAGGTTTTCTCATCTCTTCTGCAAATTGGTAAGTAAAAATGCACAAATCTTAAAAGATGAAATTGCAAATGCTAGTGGGGATTTTTTCAATGCCGTTTTCTCTGTTTATAAAATTAGCTTAGTAAATAAAAAATTCCTCTATGCATCCTCAAACTTCACTACTCCCAGGTGACTCTTACTGAATCTATTGCTCATCTTTAAAGTAGAGAAATCTAAGGAACCTTCCCTTATCATAATCACTTTAGGAAGAAAAAAAAACCTGGGAGAGCTGATGGTGTGTCTGAGTTATAGGAAGAAACTTAGAAGATGATACAAGTGCTTTAGTGGAAGAGATTAAATTGATTAATGAAATTGATTTTTAAAATCTATTAATATAGAGAAAAATCAGAGGATTAAGAACTAATTTTAATGACCTCTTAAATAATCTTTTTATTTTCAATTTAATATTTTTTTGTGATACTGAGAGATTCAGTGGAACCCAAGAAGCAGGGAAGAATACACCAAGAGAAGAGAGGTTTATATTCTAATTGAAAATTTCTCATTGATGAATGAGGCCAAAGGATTTAAAATATTAACAGTAAGTGCCAGATAACAGATTTATTAGAAAAAGTAGACTAGATAGGTGTGACTGTTGTCTCTCTCTCCATGCCTTTAAATCCTTTCTCTGGACTCCTGGATAAGTTCTTGGGCAGGTTCTGTAGCCCTTATTACTCCTTTTAAGACCAGGAACCATCTTGCCAATACTTAAAAATTCCATCTTTTGAAAAGTATAAAAACTCTAGATTTGTATCCAGTTATCATTTGAGCCCTCCCCTACTCCCCCTGCAGTTTGAAGTCAGGCTCCTCCTCAGCCACCAGCTCCTGTCTCAGGCCCCTCCAGGGCCTAGAGTCCACCCCAGACTCAAGATGATGGAAGGGTGAGCACATTCCATGGAGTTGGTTCAGCTGCCTTGTGACATGAAGCCTTTTTGTAGCTGCTACATAATTGCTGCATCTTTCTCTTCTGAGGCTCTTTGGTAGGTCTCTTGGAGAGCCCCAGGCTGGGAGCATCCAACTTCAAATCTCTTGACTTGGCTTCCCCACCTGTGCTGGCCACTCCCTTCTGGCTGACCCCAAGCCTCCTCCATTCCCCTTCCCCCTCCAGGTTTGTGGGCCTCCTGCCTCCCCCAAGCCCTGGGTTTCTGATCTCTGCTTAGTCATTTGCCTTTCCAGGCAGGATTCCTTTCTGATGGCTAGCAGCTGGCTCATCTGTCCCTCTGCTCTGCGCCATCACTAGGCAAACATGTCCCTTGCTACATTCCAGGGACACTCACAAGCCTCTGAGTAGTTCCTTAAAGCCCTCATTTGACTCCACATGGGAAAGGACTCCCATCCCCTTCTTCCTGACAACTTTCTCCAAATGAATTCTTTACCTTTCTTATCAGTGTGGAGGTAAGGGGTGGGCTAAAGCTGCACTGATTTCACAGTTTTTTCATGGATCCTCATCGTTGGTCCAGCACCTCATTTCAGGATGAGAAAACATTGGCATCCTCTGAATTATTTACATCTGGGACCTCTGCTAAACCAGAGACAAAGGGGGATCCCATTTTATTTTTTTATTTTTTTTTAATTTTTTTAATTTTATTTTATTTTTAAACTTTACATAATTGTATTAGTTTTGCCAAATATCAAAATGAATCCGCCACAGGTATACATGTGTTCCCCATCCTGAACCCTCCTCCCTCCTCCCTCCCCATACCATCCCTCTGGGTCGTCCCAGTGCACCAGCCCCAAGCATCCAGTATCATGCATCGAACCTGGACTGGCAACTTGTTTCATACATGATATTTTACATGTTTCAATGCCATTCTCCCAAATCTTCCCACCCTCTCCCTCTCCCACAGAGTCCATAAGACTGTTCTATACATCAGTGTCTCTTTTGCCTATTATACAGAGTGAAGTAAGCCAGAAAGAAAAACACCAATACAGTATACTAAAGCATATATATGGAATTTAGAAAGATGGTAACAATAACCTTTGTACAGGATCCCATTTTAATATCCTCACATCATTAAATTGGGCTTCAGGTTTTTTCTTCCTTGCTTTTCATTGTTCCCTTTACACCTATATTTTATCCCTAATTATTCCCTTTGACCTGGTTGCTGTGGGTCTCCGGGAGACGGTTTATGAGGACCACCAGCCTTCGCGGTAGTTTGTTGGAGCCCTTCCCGCAGACTCTGGGCAGCGAGGGGAGGAGCCACAGATGGCGGTGTGCCCGCACCGGCTCCTGTCCAGTCCTGCCTGCTGGGGAGCAGGGCTCCCATCTGACAGGGCTTGGGAAGCCACCCAGAACCCTTCTTTCCTCCCACCGAAGCACAGCATAATGACACTGGAAGATGAATGCTTCAGTAAGCAGTAAACATGTTAATTTTTATTTTACTATCTTTGTGGCCATTCAAGGTGATAAGATTAAAATTTACAACCAAATTATCATTCTCCTTTTAATAACTGAATATAAAAGCAGCATTGTTCTCCCTAAGTGCTACATGGATTTCTACCTTTATTGATTTGTTCTCTATCCAGAGGACAAGAGCAGATTTTAAAGCACAAGAGAAATGTTAAAACTATATGTAACTGGCAATAGGGCTTATGAATAATTAAGTCCATCTAGACGTCCTGGTAAGAGATCATTTAGTTGGTCTTAGAATCCATACCGGAGAAGGCAATGGCACCCCACTCCAGTACTCTTGCCTGGAAAATCCCATGGACGGAGGAGCCTGGTAGGCTGCAGTCCATGGGGTCTCTAAGAGTCAGACATGACTGAACGACTTCACTTTCACTTTTCACTTTCCACTTTCATGCATTGGAGAAGGAAATGGCAACCCACTCCAGTGTTCTTGCCTGGAGAATCCCAGGGACAGCAGAGCCTGGTGGGCTGCCGTCTCTGGGGTCGCACAGAGTCGGACACAACTGAAGCGACTTAGCAGCAGCAGCAGCAGAATCCATACACTAGTGAGTAACAAGAAATACACCAGTTGTACAAGCTCCTCTTGGGCGTTCAGCTCTTCACCAAAAGAATGCTCAGAAGGGAAAAGCAGAAAACTTCCCACACAAATGCTTTGCTCAGAATGATTTAGTTTTGTCCCATAGTTCCAGCATGTTCCAGCATGTCCATAACGCAGTCTGTTCTATGGCAACTGAATTTTGGAAAGTTGACAAATATTAAGGCCTAATTATTATTTCCTGAAGGTTTACTAAATTAGTAACATTGCAAGCTAATGACTCAATTTTGTTCTAATATCATTGTTCATATTCTTAATACACATAGATTGTGTCCTGTTATGTAACAGTTAATGTAGAAGCACTCACAGGGAATAATTGTGGTTCTAATTCTCTATTATTGTTGTTTAGTACTTTAAAATGGGAAAGTGGGAGGCTTCATATGATTTCTGTAATTAATTTTAAAACAGAATTTTATAAAATGCTATTTGGATAAAGAATTTGTTTATGTTGGGAAGGGGGGAAGAAACTTAATGTCTTTTACTTGGAAAGCCTTTTCTTTTCCAGTTTTACCATTAGCTGCTCATAATCACAGTTATTCAGCCAACACTGAGACTCTGCTGCAAGGCTTCCCCCCACTAGAATATTCCAGTTAAAGGAAGTGAGACCTAGTGGAGAGTATTGCTCTGAGAGCTTTGCTAGATCATAACGTTCCCACATATCCCTCCACACACACAGGCCCACTCCATCACTAAATCCTAACTAGCCAAATTCCAAAACAGAATTGGAATCTAACCACTGCTTTCCAGCTTGGTCTTCATCATCTTGTTTCAACCCACCCTCATCTCTCAATGGGACTAGATTGATGTCAGGTGCCTCCTAACTGGCCCCAGACCTGTCTACATGAAACGGTGAAAAGAAGCCTGTGTTTCTTCTCCTTAAATCCCTCAGAAGCTCCTCACCTGAAAGAAACAGACCCTGCCTCATTTACCCCTGCCACCTTGTCTCTTACCCCTCGGGCTCCCCATGTTCTCACTCACACCGCCCTCCACCCACATCTTCCCTACCTCAGGGCCTTTGCACATGTTGTTCCTTTCACCCAGAATGCCCTTCCTCCAGATTCTGAACTCATTGGCTTCTCCTTTTCCTTTAGGGTTAACAGAAATATCTCCCCCTCAGAGAAGCCTTTCTAGACCCCAGTCTAGCACCCTCCTCCTTCCCTGAGTTGTTTCAGTCTCCCTCTGAGGGAGGGAATCCTTCAGATTCCCTCATCAAATGTCTCCCCATCAGTTGTTATGACTGTTTGCCTCCTTGGATGTCTGCTCTGTGACACGAGGGACAGGGTATTCTCTATTTATTGCTGGATCCACAGTGTGGAGAACAGTGCAGTTCATGTGGGCTCAGTAAATATCATAGTTGGTTATGCTGAGGTGAAGTGGGAGGGAGTGAATACGTGTAGCTGCTATGTATGTGGATGGGTTTTTCCTGCGTAAGATTATTGGTGACCCTGCAGGACTGTGTATCTTGTCATGTCCTAATTACTTGAGGTTAGTGTCATATTTTCTCATCAGTTTAATATGGTTTACAGATGATTTGCAAAAGCTATATTTCTAGTCTCAAACCTAAAAGGCTATGAAGTGTCATGTTTAAATACTTCACTTTCACTCTCTTCTTGCAGAGGAACTTTGTGCTCTAACCCTAACCTAACAATATATATGAGGCTGATAGTCAGCCAGAATGCAAAATTAAAATATTTTAAAGATTTCAGCTTATTGGTAAGCAGTGCCAGCCGTGACTGTGGCCCCAAAAGGATTCTTCTTTCTTCCTTGGGAGGTCCCTGTAGGCACTGCTGGAGTGGGCCAGGGCATTAGGCCTGGGTGCCAACAAGGCAATGGTGCCCCCTAGAAGGCTCTGGAACCCTAGGGAGCAAACACTGGAGGCCCGTTTGGCCCCGCATGGCTGTAACCACCTGCTGATACTTTCTCACAGTCTCCCTCATATGGCTACTTTGGGAACTGCAGCCTCTTCAGTGTCTCTTTTCTATTAACATCTCCTGCCATGTGTACCATTTCTGTTTAATATTCTCTTGTTACTTGATCTTTTTGCACCTTAAACTAGGAATTTCCTATTTTCCCCAAATATTTATAGCATGTTTTCTTTCATTGTTGTGTGAGTAATCCCTCTCAAGTAAAAAGACTTGAAGTTCTCATGCTGTTGTTTCAATGTGATCTTTCCAGAATCTGGCATTATCACTGTTACTCTTTTCAAACCATAGTAATAATATCTATATTAATGATATCTATAGTAATGATTCTCCAACTAGGGTAAGGATGAACTTGATTTTTTAAAATCGAGTGATTTTAAATATGTGATAATTTTTTTTTCTTTTTGACTTACTTCACTCTGACAGATTCTAGGTCCATCCACATCTCTACAAACAACACAGTTTCATTCCTTTTTATGGCTGAGTAATATTCCATTGTATATAAGTGCCACATCTTCTTTATCCATTTATCTGGCAATAGGCCTTTAGGTTGCTTCTATGTCTTGGCTATTGTAAATAGAGCTGCAATGAACATGGAGTGTATGTCTTTTTGAATTATGGTTTACTGAAGTGATTTAGCAGCAGCAAGGTATATATGCCCAGGAGTGGGATTTCTGGGTCATATGATACTTCTATTTTTACTTTTTTAAGTGCCTCCATACTCTTCTCCATAGTGACTGTATCAATTTACATTCCCACCAACAGTGTGGGAGGGTTCCCTTTTCTCCACATCCTCTCCAGCGTTTATTGTTTGTAGACTTTTTTGATGATGGCTATTTTGATGAGTGTGAGGTGGTACCTCATGGTAGTTTTGATTTGTATTTCTCCAATAACTGGCGGTGATGAGCATCTTTTCCTGTGCCTCTTGGCCATCTACATGTCTTCTTTGGAGAACTGTCCATTTAGATCTTCCACCCATGTTTTGACTGGGTTGTTTTCAGTGCTCTGTGATGACCTGGGTGGGTGGGATAGGAGTGGGTGGGAGGGAGGCCCAAGAGAAAGGGGATATATGTATACATGTAGCGGATTCACTTCACTGTGCAGCAGAAACTAGCACACCATTGTAAAGCAATTATACTCTAATTAAGCAAAAGGAAAAAATCTAGTAGTTTTAATGTATCTTCATTTTTAAGAACTTAGCTGACGTGGTCAATTGAGAATTGTGGGCAGTATGAACTGATACTTGGCTTTATCTCCAATTTAGGGTGTTCACTATGATGTGTACTTTAGGGTGTTCACTGTGATGAATCTGACATCATTCACTTCTCAAAAAAATAATTTGGATGGGGGGAGCTGATCTTTAACTTTCACTTATTTAGGCTGGCATATTATTTTTTTAACCTCTCTCTTCCTGGTCTCTCCAAATAACACAGAGTCCGTTTCCTGCTGGGTGGACGTCATGGAGAATTTAAGTTCCTGCCTCCCTCTGGCTATGCCCCTTGCTATGAAGCCTTACTTCCAAAAGAAAAGATGAGATTGGAGCCTGTCAAAGAGTATAAACGTGATGCTGAAGGAATTCGAGATCTGTTGGGTACCACCCAGTTCCTCTCCCAAGCATCTTTCATCCCATGCCCTATAGATACCAGTCAGGTAGGTTCAGGCTGCCAACAGGAGGCATCCCATGGAGATAATGTAATAGGGTTAAATCCTCCTTGCTTCTTCACCATTGAACTATTCTTACCATACATTTTGTAGCATTGTCATGATATGTGAACGACCATTATTCTTTACATTTCCACCGTATACGACAATTGAAGTCTAAGGATTTTGCAATCCATAAACAAGTTGAGCACTTGCTACACACCAGGCATTGTACCAGGCTCTGTGAGACAAAGGCAGAAATGTCTCAAGATTCTCTGGGAATTCGCAACCAAGTTGAAGAGATAAGCAAAAAAAAAGCACAAGTGTAATTTTTTTTTTTAAGTCTGACTTTCAGGCTGTGATTGACTAAGGAGCACTTAATTTAAACAGATTATCTTATTTAACCAGTAAAACCCAAATGCAGTAGTCATGTTTGCTAATAGTTTTCCCAATTTTGTTCCTTATCAAAACATCATGGCACTTAAGTTTGACTTTTCAATAATAAGTCGGTTTTTTAAAAGACTGTCTTTAGTCGAAAGTCAAATAGTGCCTTTCATACATAGCTTAAATATTTTATTGCTACTTTTCTCTGTAGTCTCCTTGTATAGCACTGACTTGGTATACTTTTTCTAAAAAAAAAAAAATTCTCTATGAGCTCCCCTCCTCAAACATAAATGGGATTTCTGTAAATAATGGAAACACTAATAATCATACTAGAGCCAGGGAGGTGACACAAAAGGGAAGCAGGTCAAGGGTGCAGGCCCTCCTGAAGCAGGTAGCGATTTCTTAGCCCTGGCTTATAATTGCCAAGTAAAAGTGTCAAGCCAAAGTTAGAGTCTTCCAACTGGTCAGGAGATATTAGAAATCTGGATTTTTATATGAACATTCGCACTTCTTATGAACTATCAACTAATAAATGAAAATGGTAATAATTGTTTATTGTTGTTACTATCGTAGTAGTCAGTTAGAGAAAATAAGGGAGAGAAAAGAGAACTTGAGTCCCCAGGTTGTGACCTCTGTGGGAGAGGAGCAAAGTGCCAGGAAAACCTAGAGAAACTTTCCCTGAAGGTCCTGGGGAAGACACTGAGACACTGAGCTAACAACAGAAGGATAAATATTGGGGGAGTTTGTATTAAAACCTTTAGCTTCTCTTCTTTTCACAGCTATTTGTAAGGCCTCCTCAGACAACCATTTCACCTTTTTGTATTTCTTTTTTCTGGGGCTGGTCTTGATCGCTGCCTCCTGTACAGTGCCACGAACCTCCATCCATAGTTCTTCAGGCACTCTGTCTATCAAATCTAATCTCTTGAATCTATTCTCACTTCCCGTGTATAATCATAAGGGATTTGATGTAGGTCATACCTGAATGGTCTAGTGGTTTTCCCTACTTTCTTCAATTTAAGTCTGAATTTGCCAATAAGGCATTCATGATCTGAGCCACAATCAGCTTCTGGTCTTGTTTTTGATGACTGTATAGAGTTTCTCCATTTTGGGCTGCAAAGAATATAATCACTCTGATTTTGGTATTGACCATCTGGTGATATCCATGTGTAGAGTCTTCTCTTGTGTTGTTGGAAGAGGGTGTTTGCTATGACGAGTGAGTTCTCTTGGCAAAACTCTATTAACCTTACAAATAGCTGTGAAAAGAAGAGAAGTGAAAGGCAAAGGAGAAAAGGAAAGATATACTCATTTGAATGCAGAGTTCCAAAGAATAGCAAAGAAAGATAAGAAAGCCTTCCTCAGTAATCAGTGCAGAGAAATAGAGGAAAACAATAGAATGGGAAAGACTAGAGATCTCTTCAAGACAATTATAGATACCAAGGGAATATTTCATGCAAAGATGGGCACAATAAAGGACAGAAATGGTATGGACCTAACAGAAGCAGAAGATATTAAGAAGAGATGGCAAGAATACACAGAAGAACTATACAAAAAAGATCTTCATGACCTAGATAGTCACGATGGTATGATCACTCACCTAGAGCCAGACATCCTGGAATGTGAAGTCAAGTGGGCCTTAGGAAGCATCACTATGAACAAAGCTAGTGGAGGTGATGAAATTCCAATTGAGCTATTTCAAATCTTAAAAGATGATGCTGTGAAAGTGCTGCACTCAATATGCCAACAAATGTGGAAAACTCAGGAGTGGCCACAGGACTGGAAAAGGTCAGTTTTCATTCCAATCCCAAAGAAAGGCAATGCCAAAGAATGCTCAAACTACCACACAATTGCACTCATCTCACACGCTAGTAAAGTAATGCTCAAAATTCTCCAAGCCAGGCTTCAAAAATACGTCAACCATGAACTTCCAAATGTTCAGGCTGGATTTAGAAAAGGCAGAGGAACCAGAGATCAAATTGCTAACATCTGCTGGATCCCCGAAAAAGCAAGAGAGCTCCAGAAAAACATCTACTTCTGCTTTATTGATACACCAAAGCCTTTGACTGTGTAGATCACAACAAACTGTGGAAAATTCTTCAAGAGATGGGAATACCAGACCACCTGACCTGCCTCTTGAGAAATCTGTATGCAGGTCAAGAAGCAACAGTTAGAACTGGACATGGAAAAACAGACTGGTTCAAAATCAGGAAAGGAGTACATCAAGACTGTATATTGTCCCCCTGCTTATTTAACTTACATGCAGAGTACATCATGAGAAATGCTGGACTAGATGAAGAACAAGCTGGAATCAAGATTGCCAGGAGAAATATCAATAACCTCAGATATGCAGATGATACCACCCTTATGGCAGAAAGTGAAGAATAACTAAAAAGCCTCTTGATGAAAGTGAAAGAGGAGAGTGGAAAAGTTGGGTTAAAACTCAACATTCAGAAAACGAAGATCATGGCATCTGGTCCCATCACTTCATGGCAAATAGATGGGGAAACAGTGACAGACTTTATTTTTGGGGCTCCAAAATCACTGCAGATGGTGACTGCAGCCATGAAATTAAAAGTCGCTTGCTTCTTGGAAGAAAAGTTATGACCAACCTAGACAGCATATTAAAAAGAAGAGACATTACTTTGCCAACCTATGTCCATCTAGTCAAAGCTATGGTTTTTCCAGTAGTCATGTATGGATGTGAGAGTTGATCTATTAAGAAAGCTGAGTGCTGAAGAATTGATGCTTTTGAACTGTGGTGTTGGAGAAGACTCTTGAGAGTCCGTAGGACTGCAAAAAGATCCAACCAGTCCATCCTAAAGGAGACCAGTCCTGAGTATTCATTGGAAGGACTGATGTTGAAGCTGAAACTCCAGTCCTTTGGCCACCTGTTGTGAAGAGCTGACTTATTTGAAAAGACCCTGATGCTGGCAAAGATTGAAGGTGGGAGGAGAAGGGGACAACAGAGGACAAGATAGTTGGATGGCATCACCAACTCAACGGACATGCGTTTGGGTAAACTCCGGGAGTCGGTGATGGACAGGGAAGCCTGGCGTGCTGCAGTCCATGGGATTGCAAAGAGTCAGACATGACTGAGTGACTAAACTGAACTGAAGTTGTATTAAAACCAGAGCTGGGTAGCAGTTAAAGAGGTATAAACAGATCTTACTTAGCTGCTGCTGCTGCTGCTAAGTCACGTCAGTCATGTCCGACTCTGTGCGACCCCGTAGACGGCAGCCCACCAGGCTCCCCCATCCCTGGGATTCTCCAGTTTTAGCAAGAATCTTGCTAAAATCCAGCCACTGGAGTGGGTTGCCATTTCCTTCTCCAAGGCATGAAAGTGAAAAGTGAAAGCGAAGTTGCTCAGTCGTGTCCGACTCCTAGTTACCCCATGGACTGCAGCACACCAGGCTCCTCCTTCTATGGGATTTTCCAGGCAAGAGTACTGGAGTGGGGTGCCATTGCCTTCTCCCAATCTTACTTAGAACCTCTTGCAATAGAGGAAATGGAACTCCATTATAGAGCTGGGGTCAGTTCTGAATACAACACAGACAAGTGGAGATTTACAGCCAAGGAACAAGGTGGGGGTGGGGGTGGGGGTGGGCATGTCAGTGATGCAAAAGTAGTTAGTAGAACATTGGGGTTGGGATGGATTCTTACTAAACTGACCTAACAATTCTCTCACTGAAGGCAGGTCTGAGTGATCTGATATCACCTGGGGAAGGATTGGGGATGAATAAATTTGTTCAGATGTGGTGGGTGATCAGATATCAAGGGTGTGGGTCAGTAAATTGAATTAGCAAGATTCTTGCTAAAACTGGAATCCTGAAGACAAGGCCCAGGATTGAGCCTAGAGAAAAATAGCTCAGAAGCACTCATCTAGAGATTGGGCCAAGGAGAGAGTCTTTGTCATTTGTCATATGGCATGGAGGCAGGGAGAGTATACATATTATGTGTATTACAGGGAGTACTAATAAGAGTAAAGGTTGTATATTTAAGGACACAGAACTGTGAGACAGTGTGACCTTTTGGGGAGAATTTCAGGAGATTTGGAAAGGATGTGTTTTGGGAGGACTGTGATGAGAGGGCTGAAGAATAGCACTATATTCTTGATTAATACATCTAGTCTGTGTCTTAGGAGAGTCAAGGCATACTTGGGGATGCTCAAGAGGAGAGTGTTTTGATGTAGTTGTATTATTGTCAGCTCATCACTCTGTTCACAGTGTGAAAAATGTATTGGTGGGAGTTGGCAAGACCAGTTGTGAATGGTCTTGTAATGGTCCAGGTAGAAAATATCAAGGTTGAGTGATGTGAAGGAGGGGAACCTTCAAAAATATGTTTAGGAAATAAGCATGTTGGATTTTGTGACTGATTAGTTGTGGTTGGTGGGGGGATGAAAGTGGGAGTATAATGCCAAGACAAAAGACACTAAGATGACTTTCAGGTTTAAGGCAATTGTGGACACATTCGTTCAACAAAAAAAGAGAAGCTAAAAATAAGAAACAAGTTTTAAAGGGAAAATAATGAATTCCACTTTGAGCAACATACTGAATTCACTTTGGTGGAAAAATCCTGCAGGCAGTTGGAATAGTGTATCTGAACTGCAAGAGAGACCATGAATGGAGGCTGGATGGTCAGGCGTGACCACCTGCGGATGGATGAGATCTCTCAAGAAGAGAGCATAGGGAGAGATGGAAAGGGAGAGATGGTCCAGAGGAAGCCAAGAGAGGAAGGAGTCTATAGAAACAGCCCCTCTTGACTGACATGTTGTTCAGTTGCTAAGTTGTGTCCAACTCTGTGACCCCATGAACTGCAGCACACCAGGCTTCCCTGACCTTCACCATCTCCCAGTCTCTGCTTGAACTCATGTCCACTGAGTCGGGAATGCCATCCAACCATCTCATCCTCTGTCACCACCTTCTTCTCTTTCCCTCATCTTTCCCAGGTATTTTCCAATGAGTTGACGCTTCACATCAAGTGGCCAAAGTACTGGAACTTCAGCTTCAGCATCAGTCCTTGCAATGAATATTCAGGGTTGATTTCCTTTAGTGACATGTAGTGAATTCAACTGGGGTATCTGATCTGCCTAGACTTAATGATGAGATCTTAATAAAATTGATTCTCGTAGTTCTGACTTCTCATTTGTTGTTTCCTTTTAGGTTGTTTTACCACCTCATCTAGAGAAAATACGAGACAGGCTGGCTGAAAACATCCACGAGCTTTGGGGAATGAATAAAATAGAGCTTGGCTGGACTTTTGGCAAGGTATGTGTTTGAGTGACCTGGCTAGAGTGGAGGGTTGGGTAGCCTTTTACCTGGAAGACTTCTTCAAAGACTCAAATGATAAAAAACAAAAACCTCACAAGCCCAAACCTACTTCTTACTGAGTCCCATCCAGCTCTCACTGTGTCCAGCAGCCTTGCTCAGAAGTTTGTTGAACTGTGGTTAGGTGTGCCAGGGAGACAGGCTCTGCACAGGCTGACCGTGCAGTTGGCCTCCTCCTTACTCCCAAATGCTAGGTGTTTTATTCAGGGAATATCGAGTGTGGTCATCCCTCATCTCCTCCTTGAGCGCCCTCACATCTTATTTCTCTTCAGAAAAAGCTGTCCTCTCTGCATGGCTGGTGAAAAGAGGCTGATTCATTGTTGTGAATCAGAATTTGTTTATTGTGGTTTTCAGATGTATCACTAAGATTCACGGACACTCGGAGGAGGTTAAGAAATCTCTTTCACTAGAGAACCTTGTTCAAAGAGGATGTAAATGGACTTTCTTCTGTGATTTGTGTAAGGTCATGTCCAAAGGCAGAAGGATCCATGATTCTAAAGCTTCCTATGACCCTGACACTCTCAAATTATGTACCATCCAGCTTAGTTACTGAAAGGGTCCCTGCACCCCAGCAGTTATATATTGATACAGCTCATAATATTCTCTTTATATGTGACCCCCTCTCTGCTAAATGCTCTTGTAATCACAGTTGCAATTCAACACTTACTTCTTTGATTATTGTATTACTGCCCATAAGACTATATCCTATCCCAGCTCACCATTGAAATCCTAAGGTCTAGCCTACAGCCCACCACCTAGTCGACATTCAGCAAGTGTTTGTGAAATAAACGAACGAATGAATGAGTGAGTTACTGTCTGGATCTGCACTGTTCAATACAATAGCTGTGGGCCACATGTGGCTCCTAAGCACTTAAAATGTGACTAGCCTGAGTTGACGTGCTGTAAATAGAAAGTACATGGTGGCTTTTTAAGACTTTCTATGAAAAGCCAATATAAAATGGCTTGAAATAATTTCTTAATTATTTGTTAAAATGGTAACGTTTTGAGTGTATTAGGTTAAGTAAAATACATTATTAGAATTTGTTTCACCTGGTTTTGGCTTTGGCTTTCGGGGTTTTTTTTTGTTTGGTTTGGTTTGGGGTTTTTTTGTTTTGGTTTGGTTTGGGGTGGGGGCGGGTCCTGTTGTTGTTTTGCTTTTCTCATGTGGTTACTAGGAAATTAGAAATTGCAAATGTAGTTCCCATCGGTGGCTGATTCTGTGTTTCCATCAGACAGTGCCGGTCCAGAGTCTGTAGTCCTTTATGTTCTGAAGAATGCTACCCTGCAGTGGCACCAGGGTTCTGCACATCTGGGACAGGCAGGAGCATGGTTGCCATGAATAAAAGTGCTTCTCTGGGAAAGTATGTTCTGAATGCAAACACTTGACTAGAAGCAGTGCACAGGACGCAAGCCGCCAGCAGCCCGGGGACCGCATGTGTCACTTACTAGAGAGAAGACCGTCTATTTGTCTATCAGCAAATAGCTGTCGTTGTCCTGCCCGACATGAATTGCCTGGGCCATGTTTCAAAGTGCGTCCTTTTCTGTTTCCCCAGGCAGTGCTGGTGGTGAAAACTTAAAATTATATTCTTTCTTATGTTGTCACCTAGATACGGGATGACAATAAAAGACAACACCCCTGCCTTGTTGAGTTTTCAAAGCTGCCTGAAACTGAGAAGAATTATAACCTACAAATGTCAACTGAAACCTTAAAGTGAGTGTTTAATTGAATCTGGATTAAACAGTGAGCAGATGATTTAATGCCTTATAACTAAACTACAAACCTGTTGTCTCTTGCCTCGAAAACATGATGCAGTCTGACAAATTAGCAGGAATGGGGATTATTCATGCCACAAAAGGGTTTAGCATAGTGAATAATACATCCACTGTTGTTATTTAGCATATATAGTTCTTTAGAGACCATTTGCTACTTGCCAGGGACAAGGAAAATGTAGGCAAAAAAGAGAAAAAGAGAAACTTGCAAAAGACTGATTGCTTCTTTTGTTGTTTAGTTGCTAAGTCATGGACCATAGCCTGCCACGCTCCTCTGTCCATGGGATTTCCCAGACAAGAATACTGGAGTGGGCTGCCTTTCCTTCTCCAGGGGAGTTGCCTCTTTTAGTTCATGTATCATTAAGAAAAGAAGATAAGATATACAGTAGATTCTAGGTCATATTGAAATTGGACAACTTAACCTAAGTCTCTGTTCTCTCATCTACAAAGTGAGGATATAATAGTTCTTATCTTTTCATAATTGTTGTAAGGGTTAAATGAGATGCTGAACATTAAAAAATAAGGATACAGCATTTCTAAAAAATCAATGGGAAAACATAGTTTAATTAACTAACATCCAACCTAAAAATAACTTTTAGCTTCTCTATGATCTCACCCACAGTTTCAACATTGATTCAGATCTCCATTATTTTTTTTAGCCCGAGTCTATATCTCCCTTCTTCAATCCCTTTGTACTTGTTACCTGTGAGCTCTGCCTAGCATTTCTCTGTTCGCTCCTTGTCAGTACAGAACTTTTTAACTTCAGGTTTGCTGGCATAGTGATGCCTTGTCTCACAGGAACCCATGTGAAATGTCTTCCATCACAGCGACCCTCCTCAAGGGTGAGGCTTTGGTACCTCGTGGTGTCCAGCACAGCTCAAGGCACTGTGTGCAGGGAGCACCCAGGAAATGCTTGCTGACTTCTGGGTTTGCTATTAGGGTCCCATCCGTCTTCTGGAATCAGAGAATCAGGATACAATCCTAATGCAGAGTCATAAACTAGAAAAGGTCTCCCAGAATGAACAAACTTTTTGTTGCATTCTTATGCTATACATTCAGGAGTTGGCAAACTACGATCCACAAGCTTATCTAACCAGCCACCTATTTTGGTTAAAAAAAAAATGTTTACTGTAACACAGGCAGGCTCTTCATATTGTCTTGCATATCGTCTATGACTATTTCCCCTCTGCAGTGGCAGAGGTGAGTAACTGTAACAGAGACCTAAGGACCACAAAGCCTACAACATTTCCTATCTCACCTCTAAGAAAAGTTTGGCAACCTGTGGTCTAATGAGTGACTGTAGTCTGTTTTTATCACTTCTGATGGAGGTGGGGGCTCTCACTGAACTCTGCCTTGCCGTTGACCTTTGTTTTCTCTGTCCACTACATCACAGAACTCTCCTGGCCCTGGGGTGCCACATTGCTCATGTTAACCCAGCTGCTGAGGACGATCTCAAGAAGGTCAAATTACCCAAAAAGTAGGTGATCTTTTAATGGTTGGCAACTTAAATGCTTCGGTCTTAATGTTTAAACTGGGAGGACAGGAGGTCCACGCACAGAGGCAGGGAACCGCCCCAGATACTTCCAGCACCAGGTCAGGCAGTTCCTCCAGGTGCCTAGACTGCACTCAAACCCCAAGCAGAAACCAGCTGAAGTACAGGCTTTCCAGGCTTCCTCTCTTTTTATTCCTTCTGCCTGGATCCACACTACTATCTACTATTGTTAGTTTTGAGCCAGAAGATGCGGCACTCAGAAGGATAAGCTGTCATGGTCTATAAGAATAGCAATTGGCAAGACAACTTGAATATGGTCGGTAGCCACAGCAAAGATTCACTCCTCTGGCATTGGGCCAGACTTGTAAATCTTGCAGAAATGGGTGTCTCTGCCAAGATTTAATTTGGCCCCTAAATCTGCACGTATCCTTCTCTCCCTCTCATCCGTACATTCACTCGTCATGTGTTCTCACAGTCTCAGATATGGGCTTGCTGGCACATCCCCTGGCTCGCTTGCTCACTCACACATGTGCCAGCCTTGGGGGCACATGCATTCACACCCAGTTGTCGTCATGACTTAAGAGCCAAGGCATTGCCAGCTCTAATCGAATGCTTATCTTCCCCTTCCTCCCTGTGAAACCCCAGGCTGCCAAGCTCCACTCTCAGAGGCAGCTCCTGGGGCCAGGAGCCACACGTGTGAGAGGCAGCAGCTGGAGGGGTGGCTGGGCTCAGGGCTCAGTGATCAGCACATGGTGGCCTTGCCCAAGGTCAGGCATCCCTAGAAGGTGGGTGAGGGACAGCATCATGCCTACAGTACACCTCGCATCTCCTACTGCTCTGAGGTTCTTGGGTAGAGTAACACTGGTCTGCAAGTCGTCAGGTTTAGGTTCTGGCCCTGATCTGAGCAGTCAGTGGCCTTGGGGTTGTGAGTGCCTTTGGACTCACGTTCCCACATGACTATGGTCAGTTGCTCTCCTGTGAGTCACTCCACATGGACCCCTGCTTCTCTCCGTTTACACAGTGCATCTCCCTGGGCTCCTGCTGAACTTTTCCCATCCTCACATTATCTAGCAAATTACAGACAACTGTGGCTGTGATTCCTGGACTGGACAGCAAACCATGAAGGTCATTTCACAAACTCTCTAATGCTATGATTTTTTTTTTTAATTCTCAAAGTGAAGGTTTAGTTTTCTAAAACTGAGCAATCATATTCTGCTGCTGTATAAGAAATCATTTGGCTTAAGGTTGCGTCCTTGCCCCGTGTATCATAACCTTTGTGTTTGTGAAGTGAGGCAAAGGAGCTTTGGTGATGCTGAATTATACTGAGTGTGCCCATGGTTTGCACCCTGAGAAATAAGGATGGGTTCAGGATGATGAATTAGGGGCCGCATCTGAAGACTTGAAATCAAACTGAGCTATCCATTCTGCCAAGGGGAGAACCTGTGCTTGCATGCTCAGTTGCTCAGTCATGTCCAATTCTTTGTGATCCCATGGACTGTAGCCCACCAAGTTCCTCTGTCCACAGGATTCTCCAGGTAAGAATACTGGAGTGGGTTGCCATTTCCTCCTTCAGAGGATCTTCCTGACCCAAGGACTGAACCCTTGTCTCCTGCATTGCAGGTGGATTCTTTGCCACTGAGCCATCTGGAAAACACATAGAACCTGTGACTATAGCCTTATCTTTCTAGTATTCCGACCCTGTGCTATTGGTCAAAAATCCGAAATGGGGGAGATTTACAGTTCTGTTCAAAATATATATTTTGCATTTACTTGTAGCTACATGATGTCCAATGGCTATAAGCCAGCCCCTTTGGATTTGTCTGATGTGAAGCTGTTACCGCCTCAAGAAGTTTTAGTGGATAAGCTTGCAGAAAATGCACACAATGTCTGGGCAAAAGACAGAATAAAACAAGGATGGACCTATGGCATTCAACAGGTGAGAGGTGCTGGGTCAGGCCTGATGGAGAAGCCAGGAGATGTGATCATCTATCAAAAAGGCATTTTGCTTTGGTGGGTATTAGATTGGAAGATGGAGGTTGCCTTTGCAGTCTGTGGCTCATCCCTCAGAACATTCATTATTAATAGAATCATGGGGCTGAATGGAATTCACGATGGTCATGTTGACATTAACTCCAGCAGTGCATAGGCTTACATTTCATTTGTTAGTCCGTTACACTTGTGATCAGGTTGCCTTGTGTATATGGCCTCTGGCTGCATCTTCTCTTATTCCCTGTCTTGCTGCTTGTCCCATGGCAAGCTGAGCTTTCACTCACTCTCCAAGGCCAATGTAAGGTTCACATGAATCAACATCACAGCTCAGCAGTATTTTTGGAGTGGTCCCAAGTATGTACCACTGAAGGGGAAACCAGCCCAGGAGAGGGGCAAACCAGCCCAGGAGAGGGGCAGACCAGCCCAACGATATGCCTGTGTCCCCTTACTTCAGTCCACGGGGCCAGAATTCCCAGGCAGAGTTCTTGGCTCATCCAAAGGCAGCATGAGAGCCCAGCAAGAAGTTAGGTGGTGTTCAGAACCATGATTCAGCGCTAACCCACCTGCTGCACCTCTCACTCTGAAATAACCCCCTCATCTCAGGAAGGCTCAGGATCAGGGAAGTTCACAGATAGCTGTGTGCACACGTGCTCATTCATTCCTGAGCCTCTCAACCTGCGCATGTCTGGAACCAAGAAGATGACAACTAGGAAACGTGGCAGGGAAGGGAGTGGGGAATTCAAAGCAGCATGTCCGATTATGACGACTTATCACTGCCATTGTCATGGTCGTCGTCTTAGTCCCCACTAAGGACCGGAGAAGGACTCATCCAAATATGTGCTATTACAGGGCAACAGCCCCACCGTGGCTCTGCCATCTCTTCAAATGTTTCTCTGTGAAGGATCTGTTGTGAGGAGGCCATAGCAGTTTAAATCATGCATGATCTTTCATCGGGGAATAGTTACGCAAACCCCCATCTGCCTCGCCTTGGGACTGGAGGAGTCTAACTAATTTCATGACACTTCATTTTATTCAAGGGCTGGCATTATTAAAATGTGATTTTTACTGCTGGCTTTGAATGTTAGTACAAATTTTCCATTTGTACTCATTTAATCCTGAAGTGGCAAATATGTTCATTGGTGAATATCAAGGCACTGGGAGAAGAGCTGGCAGATTCACATGAGGAAACCAGGACTGTTGCTGGGGATATGTGAGTGGGACGAGCTCTTGGTAAAGATGAAATGCATTTTCTCAGATTCTCTTTTCTCTGGCTTCACGTAGGATTTAAAGAACAAAAGAAATCCACGTTTGGTGCCATATTCATTGCTGGATGAGCGTACCAAGAAGTCAAACAGGGACAGCCTTCGTGAAGCTGTCCGGACGTTTGTTGGTTATGGCTATAACATTGAGCCATCAGACCAAGAGCTAGGTAATGAGTGCAGATGGTTCATTCTGGCTCCAGTTTGCGAAACACTTCTTCTGGAGGAATACTGATGTTCAATAGGTCTAACTTGCACTGTTAGAAATACTGTTGGTGCTAAAGAACATTAAAAACAATGGTGAATTTTAGGAAGTACGGGGGGTGGATGGGGAACCATGTTGATCATAGAGTTGTGTTCCATTGACCAGATAGTTCTGTAATGAACACATCTATGACCCAGCCCCACAAGGAATAAGTTATCCTCCAGCATAGCTGAGCTTTTCAGGATAGTTGGTCCCAAAACCAAGTTAACCATTATTTCTCTTATTTTCCAAACATGAATATCATCTCACTTTGGGGCAGGTAATGTCATCTCTCAACTGAAATCTATCACTGATTAAAATCACCACCTTATGAGTATTTAACATGTCACTGCCACCTCATACCCCAGGGGATACCATAGGCACGTGGGACAGTAAAAAGTGGTTTAAGGGGATTGGAGTAAGACAGACCTCAGTTCAGGTCTTGGCTCTCCTCGGTTTATTGGCTCTATGACCTTGAACAAGTGAACCCCTCTGAGCCTGTTTCTTCATTGGTAAAATGAAGACAATAACACAGATTTCATAGGATTATTGGGAGGAAACACTGAGATTTCGTTTCTACTGCAGAGCACTCACACAGGTGAATGGTAGTTTGTGTTTTTATGACATGATGATGATGGCGATGATTCTTTTATGAACATTATGTTATATTGACTAGCAGGAGATCTGCCATCAGCCTTTGTTGTTGAACATCCTTCGAGGAGTCCTCCCTAAATATTAAAAGCCTGTGTTCTCTCTCCTTCTCTGGCAATCTCTCCTCCCTTTCCTTCTTGATAGCTGACCCAGCTGTGGAGAAAGTCAGCATAGACAAGATCCGCTTTTTCCGGGTAGAGCGCTCTTATGCCGTGAGATCTGGAAAGTGGTATTTCGAGTTCGAGGTGGTGACCGGAGGCGACATGCGTGTTGGCTGGGCACGGCCAGGCTGCCGACCCGACATTGAGCTGGGGGCGGATGACCAAGCCTTTGTGTTTGAAGGCAGCAGGGTGAGTCTGGCTGGTGCTCGCCACTCCTCAGTCCAGGTTTTTCTGCTCCAAACATTTCTCCAGAAGTGAGAAGTTCTGAGTATCTGGACCTCTGGCTTCAAAAGGGAGGAGCCACCAGATGGACTAATTTAGACTACAGCACACTCATCACCTAGTGTTTGTCCCTTTGTTCTAGGGCAAAGGGGAGGGTTTGTACACTCTAGTCCTTTCTGTAATCGCCTCCATATTGCCTTGCCCCTGAACCCACAGAACACTGTGCAGCCAAGCATGCGGGGCAATCTTACCACTTTGTCTTCAGGGGGGTCCAGCTCATTTACATAGCTGACTATGTATTGGGAGACTTGGCCACCTTTTCTGATGAGCCTTGTGTACCTTGGTTGCCCACATCTGTAGATAGACCACTTCTCCCTGAGCACTGTCCTTGGTAGAAAGGAAAGTATCGTTTGGAAACCAGGCACCACTGCCCATTAGGAGAAACTACTCATGGGGTCACTTCTCCAGCAGCACAGGGGCCTCTAGGACCTCCATTTCTCTAATCCCTGGGCTCTTGTCTTCTAGGGCCAGCGTTGGCATCAAGGGAGTGGGTATTTTGGACGGACCTGGCAGCCAGGAGATGTGGTTGGATGTATGATTAACCTGGATGATGCTTCAATGATCTTCACGCTGAATGGGGAGCTGCTGATCACCAACAAAGGCTCTGAACTTGCCTTCGCTGACTACGAGATTGACAATGGTAAATCCACCAACCTCCCCACCCCTTTCCATGTCCACAAGGTGAAGGGAACTCCAGGGAATGGGATGAGATCTTCTGCCTCCTCACTCATGGCACACTGACCTTTGCAGATCTAAAGCCCTGGGGTAAAGACAGCTCTTATACTATCATTTTTGAAGAATCAAAACAAATAATAGAGATAGTTGATATATGCAGCATAAATGTAAGTCTGAACTTCCAGAGAGATTGACCAAGGAAAGTGTTAGTTGCTCAGTCATGTCCATCTCTTTGCAACCCCATGGACTGTAGCCCACCAGGCTCCTCTGTCCATGGGGTTCTCTGGGCAGGAATATTGGAGTGGGTTGCCATTTCCTTCTCCAGGGGATATTCCTGACCCAGGGATTGAACCCCGGTTTCCTGCATTGCAGAAACTCTTTACCATCTGGGCCAGATATAAGCATAGAATGACCAAGGCGCTCCCTCTAATTCCCTGCTTGTGCCTTGGCATGGTAATGTTCCCCAGGTTTCTCAGGATCACAAAGGAAGCGCTAACTGCCTGTATGCTGATGTCCCTGGCAGGAGAGAAAAGTCAATGAATTAGAATTATCCTCTTATTCTGATTTGAATTGTCATTGTGAATGTTGGTATAATTGAACTTAATGTTTTGATGAGAATCACTGAAACATGGAAGTTGACTTAGCTGTTCCTTGAATGAAATAGAATTTCAGAATAGAAACTCAAACATGCTGTGAAACCCAAGCACAGTTGCACTTGTTAATGGCCGGAAATAGACTACAGTCAGGTTGGTGCTTCCAGCTACACAAAGGGGCAATAGGTGCTTCTTATTTCTTGTCTACAGAACTCCCTTATGTACACAAGGCTGCTGGCACCAGGACTAGGAACACTGGAGTGTGAGTCAGCTGGCTTGCTCCTAACAAGCTGTGGGCTCCCAGCAAGGCTTGGTTTCACTCCTCTGGGCTTTGCCTCCTTCATCTGTACCAGAAAACAGGATGATAGACCATATAAATGCCAACATCCTCCTCAGATGTAATATTCTGTGGCAGTGACTTAATACCCGCTGTGATCACACCTCTGGTCTTGGTTCCGTGCCACTCTCTGCTCCTGCAGTACAAAGGAGGAGGAGGCAGGGAGGCTGAGAGGGGAAGAGGCTGCTCCAGAGCAGAAGACCTGGGTTCTAAATGGCAGAAGACATCTCGGGTTGACTTTATTTAACCTCTTTGTGCCTCTTTTCCCCATCTGTAAATGATTAGGGTTCTGGATAGCTCTAAATTTCTGGCGCTTTACAAAAAGAGACAGTCTCCTCTTCCTGCATCAAATGTTAAAAAAGATAAAATTGCAGAGGCAAGAGCAGCAGAAATAAATGAGCATATAATTGAGGCTTCCCAGGTGGTGATAGTGGTAAAGAACCCACTTGTGAGTGCAGGAGACATAAGAGACACAGGTTCAATTCCTGGGTTGGGAAGATCCCCTGGAGTAGGACATGGCAACCCATTCCTGTATTCTTGCCTGGAGAACTCCATGGAGAGAAGAGCCTGGCTGGCTATGGACCATAGGGTTGCAAAGAGTCGGACACAATGGAAGCGACTTAGTGTGCATGCATATTTTTAATACATATAAAATATTCTTTATTTACAATGTGTTTTGGCTTTATAAATCATTTTCATACTTTGTACAGACACCTATTATCTGCAACATGCATATCAACTGGACCTTAAAAGAGCTTTAAAGATTTTTCTAAGAGCCATATATTTGGGATAATAGAAAAGCTGCAAGTCAGTGTATTTTCTTAGAAAGACAGGATGACTGAAGCAATATGGGGTCGTGCTTTAATGCCTTCTGAAAAGGTTTAAAATATGAGTTTTAAAGAATATATTTTTGGAAACAACTGGGAAAGAAGTTGCTAGCAGAAAGAATGGCCCACGTACTGGTTCTGAGGCAAAGAGGGAGGAAACATTGATGACATGAGGGGGTTGGGGACGAGCCATCCTCTGTCACTGCTCTTTGGAAACAGATATTCACTAAGTACCCGGCACAAGCAGTGCTCTCTTCATGTTGTTGTTGAGTCACTAAGTCGTGTCCAACTCTTTGGGGCCTCATGGACTGCAGCACGCCAGACTCCTCTCTCCTCCACTATCTCCCAGAGTTTGCTTAAACTCACGCCCATTGAATCGGTGATACCATCCAACCATCTCATCCTCTCCTGCCTCAATCTTCCCCAGCATCAGGGTCTTTTCCACTGAGTCAGCTCTTTACATCAGGTGGCTAAAGTATTGGAGCTCCAGCTTCAGCATCAGTCCTTCCAGTGAATAGCCAGGGTTTATTTCTTTTAGGATCAACTGCTTTGATCTCCTTGCAGTCCAAGGGACTCTCAAGAGTCTTCTCCAGCCCTACAATTTGAAAACATCAATTCTTCAGCACTCACTCTTCTTTATGGTCCAACTCACACATCCGTACATGACTACTGGAAAAACCATAGCTTTGACTATTTGGATCTTTTTAGAATCATCAAAGTGATGTCTCTGCTTTTTAATATGCTGTCTAGGTTTGTCATAGCTTCCTTTTAAAAAGCAAGTGTCTTTTAATTTCATGGTTGCAGTCACCGTTTGCAGTGATTTTGGAGTCCAAGAAAATAAAATCTTTCACTGCTTCCACTTTTTCCTCTTCTATTTGCCAGAAGTGATGGGACCAGATGCCATGATTTTAATTTTTTTAATGTTGAGCTAGTTTTTTTCACTCTCCTCTTTCACCGTCATTAAGAGGCTCTTTAGTTCCTCTTCACTTTCTGCCATTAGACTGGTATCATCTTCATGTATGAGGCTATCTTCAATGAGGCTGGAGAAAAACAAAGAACTAGGTAATTTAGGCTCATCCCCAAGGAAAGGAGCTTCCTGGAGTAGGCAGAGTCCAAAGTCCAGTGACCCTGTGGACTCGGGGAGCTTAGTTATCTATAAGACTTTGGCTCAACATAAGGAAGAGAAAAAGATCTCGTCAGTTTTCAGAGTTGTAAGAACTCCATGAGGTCTAAAGCCTTGATAATCAAAAGTGTGAGCTGCTTGTTATAAATGCAGGGTCTCAGACCCCACGCTAGTCCTACTGATTCAGAAACTGCATTCAGACAAGATACCCCAACAGCTCCCATGCACTTTGAAGTATGAGAAGCAGTGGTCTAAAGTATACACAAATGTAAATAGTAGCAAAATGAAGGAGTTAATTTTCTAGTTCAAAAAATAAATTAAATGAAAATACAGAAAGCTAACTACCAATACAAAGCAATAGGTCAGAAATGGCAGTTGACCAATACAGGATGAAAATTCTAGAAGACTGGAATTGGAACTGAAAGTTAAATGAAAACTGTGAGCTGTCTCAGCAACTACAGATGAGCTTTTTACCTCTAAGAAGGGTCTTCTTCTCGGGGGAGGGGGTTGTAAGTAGAGTAATAGAGAGGAATCAGGAAACTGCAGAAAAGAGTGATGATAGCATTTGGATGATTGTGTATGGAATTTATAGAAGACAAAGCTGGAAAGAATGAGAAGTTACAGATTATAGCCTTGAATACCAAGACTTGGTCTTTTTATTCAGGAAACTGTATTGTCTAATCTGGGCCCACTCTTCTTGGACTCCACTCTCTGTGACATGGGGGGCTGTCCTAGGGTTTGAGCAGAAGAATACTATAAAGAAAGGGGATGCTGTAGGAGAACTCTGCTTTTAGAGATCGTCTGTGCTGTAATGAAAGAGATGCCTCATCGACCCTTTGTATAGAGAGACATGATTTGACCTTCAGAATAACAAAGTCTATTATTAGGACTCTGTTTTATAAGAGAATTGTACTGTATTATGTGCACACATTGTACTGTAGCATTGCACTGCACTTTAATAACATGGAGACAAGATAATTGGGAGGCCTTTCCAGTTCTGTGATGGCTCAGGAGTCAGAGGAAGGGCAATTGAAAGGGAGTCTGCATGCAATTATTTGACGACAATAACCCAGAGGCTTAGAATAACCATAGAGCAGCTCTTTAACCATAGAGCAGCTCTGCATAAAGTGGAAAGAGCCAGCAATTCTTGCCTTGAGCTGTTAGGAAAACCATCTGTTGAATATAAAACATTGTGTGCATTACAGCCCCTCAGAAAGCAAAATCCCATTTGTGTGTGTGTTCTGGCCACCAATATCCCAGCCTTGATTCAGGCTGTTTACCCTGCTGGGGTAAGTATTTTTAGTCCTTTGGGGGAAGGAATGGGAGCAGGCACTATGATTCGTGGCTGATTTTTTTTCTTTGGGTGATTTATAAGCTGTCATCCCCATCCTCGTCTGCATCATAGGTGACATACTCTTATCAGCTTCGTTTTCCTAATCATTGTTCTCTACTGTGTTCCCTGGACTGCACCCTCACAGCTCTCAATGTTGTCACTGAAAGGCATCTGGAAGCTCAGAAGCTCTCACAGAGAAACCTTTGCTGTTAGTCTTCCCTTTGATCCCATTTAAAGGAAAGGAAGATAAAATTCTGAACATCATTCTGGACCTCAGAACATGAGGTCTGAAAGAGTTTAATTTAGAGCTGGTTTGCCTTGCTGCTGCTGCCAGACACCCCTGGGTACACCCTGCTTTGCTACAGCTTCAGTGTCTGCAGGGACAGCCTCCCAAGCTCTTCCTCTATCGGCGTGTCAGTGCTTAACAGATGCCCTGGCTCTGGCTCTACCAGCAGCCCTTCCACAGGCAGCAGATGAAACTTCCTTGCAGGCAGAGTCGCTGTCGTCTGTGCACAAACACGCTGGCACCCAGAGCCCCCCGTCATTCTCTCCCCAAGTGGGTGCTGTGCTTCAGGGAACAGCTGTGGCAGGGGAGCGCAGCCTCCTGTTCCCTGCGTTTTCTACAGAGCTTGTGACGATCTCGGTGCTGTCCCTGAACTCCCTCTTTGTGAGGCTTAGGAAATTAAAATTAATGGATAAAACATGAACTGCTGGATGGAGACTCTGAGAAACACCCCAGGAATGGTCTGGGCAGCCATCTCACCACTTCTCCCAATGATCTCAGTTTTTCCGCTACTGGGAAGTGATTGGCTCTCAGTAAATTACTTCAGTTTGACATGGATTTTAAAAAGGATCCATGGTTGGTGTGGTCTAGAGAACTGGTTTCTTTCCAAGCTCCTGAATTATAAAAAGATGACCTCCTGGGGGTCCCTCTTCCTAATCACACAACCCTATGAGGCCTTGTGATACAAAGTTTATCAGAACCTGGGGTCCTCTGCAGCATTTAAATGAATATGTTCTTGACATTCCTTTCCTCAAACAGGGATTCTATGTACATCTAGGTTCCAAATAATGCCATTTGCAAATTTCCTCCTCAGACCTCTTCAATGACGTCAGCATAATTGCATCTACTAGTTTGCATGTTGGGATGGAGTATTGTTTTTCACCTTTATTTTTCCATCTTGTTACATCTCCTGTCTCATTTGAGCTGGGGGTTATAGTTGAATTGTGTACAAAGTGTGGATCCTTGTGTGTAGGTGACATTGTTCACGGTGATGCCACGTGGCCTTCCCAAGTGGCTCTGTCCATCCAGGTAAGACCAAACCAACTCCAGGGAGCCATGTGGCCACTTGTGACAGGCAGCCCTTCTCCTCCTGGGGGCCTGGAGTGCTTTGTGGTCGAAGGTCTCCCGCTGCCTGACCTAGAGGCAAACTAGTCAACTAGATGACACGTAGGAAAATCATCCGAAAACTGAAGGAAGAGTTCATCACAAAGCCAGTCACCGGAAGTGAGAGTTAGAAAGCAGGCATCTGGGCCTCAGTCCCCACTGCTCACTCTGGACCGCTCCTCTGGCAGTCTTGTTCACATGCTGGCCCTGCATTCACTCCAGGAGACAGTCCTTTGAGCAAGTTACTCAACTTGGTAGGCCTCAGTTTCCTCACTGTAAGACAGTCACAGTAATATATCCATAGAGTGCCCAGGGCCTGACACCTAGAGGTACTTGATAAATATTAGCTGGTGTGGTTTATCATCGTTGTCCCTCCCTCCTCTGTCTGTCAAGCAGAGTTCCTGAGTTGCATGAAGTTGTAATGTCTCAAGTAAGGAAGTTGTGGAGGAGTGATCCTTAGCTGGAGCCTCTCTACCAGGTGGAGGGAGCTGATCCAGTTTTAAAGTATTCCTCCTCAGGAGAAAATGCTGGTGCCTTTGAGGATGTCGCTTTGTCTCACTCCTTTCTGGGGTTTTGCTCTTTTGATGCAAGCCTGGGATTTAGGCTCTTGTCTGCCACTGTACAGAGTTGCCCCACTGTGCCCACTTAGCCCCCAAGAGGTCCCTGACACTCCCTCCCGTTGCTTTGACATACCTGACTTTTGCTGCTGCTGAGGAGCCTGTTTTCAGGCAATGTTCAGCTGGCCCCTGTAGAGATGGCTTCTGCCCCAGAGGGCCAGTGCTCTGCTCTGTAATGAGGGCAGCCCTCCGCCCCCAGGACATGACTGCTGTTTAAATCTGGGGTATTCATCCCCTGTAACCTTCCCCCCTTCTCTTGCCCACTGACTGGCAGCTGGTCTGTGACTCAGAGGGACAGCAAAGTACTGTCCCTTCTGCTGATGTCTTAGGAACAATGAGGAGCCCAAGTTCCTTAGAAAAAGGGCTTTGTGCAAATATGACCTTTTTTCCTTTCTGTGTGCATCTTACATTTTCAGAGTGTCTATAATTAGGAAGTCACTGATGTGACCTGAAGTTATTCAGAAGTCCTCATGTTTTGAATCTGCTGCTTACTTATCCTATCATTCATGTTAATGGAGAAGAAAGGGAAAGAGTGGCTTTCTTTTTTTAATTGATTTTATTGAAGTACACTTGATTTACAATATTGTGTTAATTTCTTTTGCACAGCAAAGTGGTTCAGTTTTATATCTATACACACACACACACACATATATACATACTATATGTGTATGTATATATATATATGTATTTTTAAATTCTTTCCCATTATCATTCATAACAGGATATCAAATATAGTTCCCTGTGTTATACAGTAGGACCTTGTTGTCTATCCATTCTGTATATAATAGTCTGCATTTGCTAACCCCAAGCTTCAAACATCCCTCCTCAACCCACATCTCCCTTGGCAACCACGTCTGTTCTGTATGTCTATGAATCTGTTTCTGTTTCATAGATAAGTTCATTTATGTCATATTTTAGATTCCATTTATAAGTGATATCCTATGGTATTTGTCTTTCTCTGACTTACTTCACTCAGTATGATAATCTCTGGGTCCATCCATGTTGCTGCAAATGGCAGTATTTCGTCCTTTTTATAGCTGAGTAGTATTCCATTGTATATATGTACTGCGTCTTCTTTATCCATTCGTCAATGGACATTTAGGTTGCTTCTAAGTCTTGGCTATTGTCAAGAGTGCTGCTTTGAGTATAGGGGCACAAAAATCTTTCTAAATTATAATTTTGTCCAGATATATGCCTGGGATTGGGATTGCTGGATCATATGGAACTCTACTTTTAGTTTTTTGAGAAACCTCCATACTGTTCTCCATAATAGCTGCACCAACTTACATTCCCCACCAACAGTGTCAGAGAGTTCCTTTTTCTCCACTTCCAAGAGACTTTCTTAAGATGTCATGTCTCTGCTCACATCAGGGATGGAATGCTTCAAAATCAGGACTTCCAGATAAAGCTACTCGAGTGGTACTTGTCCAGGTTGGAAAGAAAAGTACTGTCTTGCAAGTGGGGATGTCTTAGCACACACCATTCACTCTCCCACTTTCCACTTGTCATCCTCATTTCTCTAAGCCCCTGGCAACTGGGATGATTTCTTTTCCTTCCTTCACATCTCACAGCATAAAGCAGAGCCCTCTGTCCCAGTAGGCTCCCCAAAATTGTGCCAACAAGTAGTCCTTATTCCATATTAGAGTCATATCTTCAAAGCTTCCTTACTTATAAAAATCTCTGTCTATAGAAGGGGGTAGTTTCATCTCTTATAGTCTCAGAGGCTATGAAACATAGTGTCAGAAGCAAAACAATACTCAGGAAGGTCCATGAATCTGATCGACCAGACCTTCCATCTTCCCGAGGGATGGGGCCACCACCAGCGGTCCTGGGTGGAGGCTCTTTGTACAGACATCACCTGCATTGCTAGGATTTCATTGTAGCTCTCTTACTTAGAAATAGTATTAAACAGTATCACATAGTATCTTAAATAAATTCAGTTTCTGAAAACAACCAACTCAGCTTGGGAGGGATTTGTCTTTCACTTATATGACTTATTTACATAGAAACTTTGTGATTTAGGTAATAGTATATACACACTGACTTTAGGAAGAGTGAATTTTGGCCTGGATCTCTATGAGTGACTTACTGTTGAACATAAATTCTCCCAAAATTGACCTTTAAATGTCCCTCACATAAACACTCCTTCCTTAGGAGTGACACGATTTTCTTTATGGGGGTGCTCCAAGCCCTGGTTTAGCCTCCAGCCTCTGAGCCCTTCGTCCTTTTCCAAGCAGTCTGCAGCCTCAGCTGCCCTCCAGCTGCCTGCCTCATGTCTTCCCAGGTCTGGGATAATTAGTGCTTTCCCAACTCCGCTGATTTGTTGGTCCACAATTATGATTCATAAATAGCCCACAAACAAGAACACCAAGCGATCTGAACTTCTGCTTTGGGTCTGTTCTGCATGGCAATGCTTTCTTTATTATGATGAGGACACAGAAAAGAGCTTGGAGAGACAGTAACTGTAGGAGCGAACAGTTTTCTACAGCTCCTGCTTGAAAATCTCACTTTCCTACTTAGGAGGGAACTGTATCAGTAGACTTGGAGGATGGGGTTTGTAAGATATATTTTGTAAACAAGCAGTCATAGTATAGCATCCAGAACTTCTTAGCATACTCTCAAATGACAAGAGCCACTGTACCTCTCATTTCACTGGAGAATATGCGGGGACCTAGAGAAATTTGGCAATTTACATCAAGTCATTCTTTGGGCTTCTTGCATTGTTTTATTTGGGGCAAAATCTAAAATCACACAGGGTTTAAGATATGGAAGCACTCTAAGTGTCTATAAACAGATGAATGGTTAAAAGATGATGTGTCTGTATATGTATATACATATGTGTGTATATACCTATATCCACACACGTACACACACACACACGAATATTAGCCATAAAAAAAAGAATGAAATTCTGCTATTTGCAGCACCATGGGTGGATCCAGAGAGTATTATGTTTAATGAAATAAGTCTGACAAAGGCAAATGCTGTATGTTATCACTTATATGTGAAATTAAAAAATAAAACAACTGAATATATATAACAAAGCAGAAAGAGACTCAGTGATACAGAGAACAAACTCGTGATAAACAGTGGGGAGAAGGTAGAGGGAAGGAGCAAGACAGGGGTATGAGATTAAGAGACACAAACTACTGTGTATCAAAGAGATAAACAACAAGAATATACTGTACAGCACAGGGAAATATAGCCATTGTTTTGTAATAACTTCAAATGGAATACAATCTATTTAAATATTGATTCACTATGTTGTATACCTGAAACTAATATAATATTGTAAATCAACTATAACTCAATTTAAAAGAAAGTATATCTCCAGACATAAATAACATAAAATTACCCAGGGCCTAATTGGTGCCTGTGATAAAGAACTTGCCTGCCAATGCAGGAGACATAAGAGATGCGGATTCAATCCCTGGGTTGGGAAGATCCCCTGCAGGAGGGCATGGCAACCCACTCCAGTATTCTTGCTTGGAGAATCCCATGGGCAGAGGAGCCTGGTGGGCTACAGTCCATGGGGTCACAAAGAGTCGGGCATGACTGAAGTGACTTAGCACACAAGTAATATCAGTTTTAACTAAGACATAAATAAAGAATTTCACTTTTTCTCTTACTGGTTTTACTTTTCCAGATGACTTTTATTTACATCTTGGCTGGATGATTATTTTTTCTGCCAGTCATTTTGAACCAGACTCGCTTGTCTTTCCCATATACCAAGGGCAGCTGTCAGCTCCACATGGTCTCCTGTTGTTGAGTATATGGGCCAGGAAGAAAGAAAAGGATGCTGTCCTATCTTTTCTACTGGGACTCAAAGCTGTGAGGGAAGCAAGGGTTCTGCTTCCTCCCAGCCTCCCGGGACAGTCCTGCAGGCTGACTGAGCTCTCTCACCACTCTGCAGGCTTTGTGCCCATCTGCTCTCTGGGGCTGTCTCAGATCGGCCGCATGAATCTCGGGATGGACGCCAGCACCTTCAAGTTTTATACCATGTGCGGCCTCCAAGAGGGCTTTGAGCCTTTTGCTGTCAACATGAATCGCGACGTGGCCATGTGGTTCAGCAAACGCCTCCCAACATTTGTCAACGTGCCCAAGGATCATCCGCAGATAGAGGTATGCTACACGTACACATCGTGGGGGACGCTGACAGGGCAGGGGGACCCAGGCACTGAGCTCCCACTAATGCTCCTGTCACAGCTGGTGCTTGCCCAAGTGCACGCCCTGGCTGTCCCCAGTCACCTCCTTGCCAGACTCCAGAGCTGTCATTACAGACACCTTAGTTGTGGCAGCTGAGTGGCATCTTACAAGGGATAACCAACCACCTTGCAGATCCGTATCCCCAAATCTTTGGGCCACTACATATTCTCCAGATGTTGCTATAGTAGTATTAGAGCAAAATAGTATCTAGAGTCCTTAAATGTCATTTTCCTAAAATAGTTCAATACCTGCACTTAAGATGATATGTCCCGGACATTGTTCTCCTCTGCTCAGGACTTAATGTCTTTTAGGCTGTGTTTAATTCCTGCAGAACCATCTCCAGCTTTTTAGGTGGAGGTGCAATAGTTGATTATGATGCTTGTACCTTGTGTGGGAAGCAGAGACGCAGAGAAGCCAAAGATTGTAAGGATCCTGATTTGGGTTCTGGTTCTACATCTCCTTGCCCTGCGTCGCCCACACACACCACGATTTTTTCATGGTGTCAGGGTGAGATGGGAGCTGATGGGATGTCAGACAGATCAACTCCACTGAAGCGTTAGATTCAAGGGCTCACTTCCACCAGAGTGTAAGTCTCCTTCACTCACCTCCCAATCTGAATTCAGCAAGCATCAGCTCTTCATCTCCCCTTTCCCCCAAACCCTTAAATAGTAGACTTGAATTTCTCCAATTTCTACCTGATAGTTACTTTAGAAAGCTGGCTCATAAACTTTTTTGGAAGTCATGAGCCCCTTTGACAAACTGAAAATATGCAGACCCCACAAACCTAGGTAAGCATGCTTATGGACCGCAGGGTGGAAACTGGCTCTAGAATGCAGGGAGAAGTGCTCAGATCATAAAAAAATCATCATTGTAAGTCCGCTCACTTTCTCTGCTCCCCATCCCACCCCCGCACATACACTTCAAACATCCAGTTGTGATCTTTCCTCCTCTACTGCACTCCTCCAAGTGCTCATGCCCTGGAGCTGGGAATTTCCTCCTTTGTCAGGAGCCTCTGTTTGACTCAGGCTGCAGGTAAAGGCAGGAAGTCCACCAGGTGGGAGACAGGGTCCTCTGAGGAAACTCTAATGTCACTTCTGGAGTCTTGCGCTTTCTGGCACCTTCTCCCTTAGATATTCTTATGCCTAATGACATGGGAAACCTGTGGAAAGTTTCTTCTTTAGCCACTCCCCACCTTCCTAAAAGGTCAGCATCAGCAAGCACACTGCAACACCCCTGCTGCCTGGCGCCCCTGACCTCGCAGAAAACCCAGCAGTCATGTTTTCAAATCCCTAATCTCCCCAGCCAGAAGTGGGTCTATGATATTTTATTGGGCAGGATCCACATTACGATAAGTGTAACGGTTGGGTTACCACTCATGACAACCTTTGCCTTTCGCAGAAAGCCTTACCTAGGTAGTCAGTGAGGGAAGAGAGGGTGGGCGGGAGTCAGGCTGTGTCAGGTGAGGATGGTGGCATTTCCAGGTCGTGAGGATCGACGGCACCATGGATGCCCCTCCGTGCCTCAAGGTGACCCACAAGACATTCGGCACCCAGAACAGCAGTGCCACCATGATCTACTGCCGCCTGAGCGTGCCCGTCGAGTGCCACTCCTCCTTCAGTCACAGCCCCTGTATGGACAGTGATGCTTTCCAGAAAAGGTGAGGGAGAGGGGGCTCCAGCTCTCAGAGGTGCTCAGCGTGTCTGCTGCAAAACTGACTTTGTCTACTTCTCACTGCACCATGGCACAGCTGGAGCCCGGTCTGTAGGGTTCCCTCTGCTTTCAGTCAGGAAGGAAATAAGGATGTGTGCTCATACGTGTGTGTGCCCATGTGTGTGTGTGTATGCGCACAGTGTATAATTAGGGGGCCAATCAAGCTTAATCACGTCACATCCAGTGGACACGTTTCTGCGCTTCTCAAGTTCTCTGAGTCCCTAGCCTCCTTGCAACCTGTAATTCCTATGTTTTGGAGTAGAAAAGAATGTAAGTGCATGAGAGGATGCAATTGTTGTTGCCATTGTGTGAAATTAGAAGCTTCTGTAGGCAAATTCTACCTTCTTTGCATAACTATGGCCAGTGTCCAACCCAGTAGCTGTGTGATTCATGAGTAATGTGACTTCCTTCTGCCTGATAAGAAATATATTCCTTGCTATCTTTCTTCCCTTTCATGTCTATTTTTAATCGCTGATATAAGGCTGGTGCAGGTTTCCTCAAGAGTTTTACTGTCTACCAAGCTTTAAAGAAACAAAGCTGTTTGAGAGAACAGGATAATGTATCCCAGGGTATCCCTGCCTATATTATTAACATCTCCCCAGCCTCCCCCTTGCCCTACCTTACATCTGGGCTGAGAGACAAGAGTTAGAAGGCATAGTCCTGCCTGCTGGTAGCAGGTTGCTGATGAAAAGTTCCAAGATCAGTTGGGATCACTCATATGTGGGAAACATCCAGCTTCCTAAACTTGTCTTCGTCATTAAAGGTAGATCAATTGCCTGTCAGACTTGTTGGCTTCTTTATAGAGCTGAAGAACTAAAACATGGATTATCTTCCCCACAGGAAACAGATGCAAGAAATACTCTCTCACACAACAACAGTAAGTAAATGTGCTCAATTATGGTTTTAATTATTTGATTCTTTGCCATGCCTGGTAATATGCCCCTTACAGCAAAGATCTGTCTAGAGATCCTCTTTAATTGCCAATTACTCTGCCTTTTAATATCCATCTTAATGCTTCCAGAACATATCTATGGCATCTCTCAAGTGGGGGAAAGAAAAACAGTTATTCAGTGCAAAACAGAACTCTACCTAGAGCATCTAATTGGGCATCATTGTGTATTTGGTGCCTATTTGCCACCAGGGACCCAGCACTGCCTTTCTGATTGAAAGGAACACCAGTTGAGGGGGAAAGGGGGGCTGTTAATTTAATCCTTTTGTTTGCTCTTTTATGTAAACTTCTGTGAATCAACTCTCCCATCTCTCTGAGCAGCGCCAGGAATGATGTTGAAAGCAGTCAAATGAAAAAAAAGGAGCAGGGAGCCAGCCCAGAAGATGCAGGCTGCTTTTGATTCTTTTCTATAAACAGTGGTCAGAAAGCAATGCTTCCTAATTTCTTTCTTCCTTTTGAGCTTTCCTGGTAGTTTAGTGGTAAAGAATCTGCCTCCCAATGCAGGAAATGCAGATCTGATCCCTGGGTCAGGAAGATCCCCTGGAGAAGGAAAAGGCTACTCACTCCCATATTCTTGCCTAGGAAATCCCATGGACAGAGGAGCCTGGTGGGCTACAGGACATGGGGTTGCAAAGAACCAGACACGACTTAGCAACTAAACAACAACAACGCATCTTTCTTTAGCACCTGACCAAAAAAAAACAAAACCAACTCTTTGTAAGAAATGCATGTCACCCCTTCGATAAAGTTACCCTGCAACCCGGTAATCATAGGTTAATTGTCTGGCATAAGATTCTTAACTTGGCGTGTCACACACCTGCTGTGTGCAGAGCACTGCACGGAGCACACCGTGTCACCTTCCCCCTTAATTTCCACTGCAGCCCTGGGAGATGAACAATCTCTTGCACTCCAAGGCACAGAAGACAAATGACTTGTCTAAGGTCACACGATTAATAGCTGCCAGCCCCAGGATTCCAGCACAGGTTGTGTCTGGCTGACTCTTTTCTCTTCCAATCAAAAAATTGGCGATAACAACAAATACGAGGACTTCATTTAGAATAAATGTGTTCAGTTTTATAAAGAAAATGATGACGCAGTCACTTAACTCAGTGCTTCAGTTGCTATTACAATGTAGTGATAAACTTCACAAATTGTTAGTGCCTACCTAAGAATGGCTGTAGTTTTCAGCCCTGCCTGTCACTGAGCCTAATGGCCATATGAAGCACCTTTGGCCACAATGTGGGCTTTTTCTTTTGTAGCCTCCTCCTTAAGACTTAAAAAAATATATCCCTGGACTTCCCTGCAGAAGTGGCAAGTGGCCTTGTTCTCTGAACCTTGACTGTTCTCTCCGAAGGTAGGCAGTGCCCAGCTCCCCGCAGCAGCCCGAGGAGCCAGAAGAGAGTGAGGGTTCTATGTTGACCGTTGAGTGGCTGCCCCTGATCTCTGCAGCAGCAGCATCTTCTGGGCAGAGGGTGACAGATTAGGTGCCTGATTGTCTAGGTGCTAAAGCACAACAGAAAGCGGGAAAACAAGGAAGCCAAGTTCTCGCGTCAGCCCTGCCCCTAGGCCAGAGAGCAGGGCACACCTCCAGTACCGAGTGTGCTTTCTAAGAAAAGGGGACAAGTGGGCTGCTGTGTAATGTCTACCTCTCGAGCCCATTGCCCCCAGCTGGGGACACTCACTCCATCTGTGGTCTCTCCTCAGCAGTGCTACTATGCGATCCGCATCTTTGCCGGACAGGACCCCTCCTGCGTGTGGGTCGGATGGGTGACTCCGGATTATCACTTGTACAGTGAAAAGTTTGACCTGAATAAAAACTGTACTGTGACTGTTACTCTGGGGGATGAAAGAGGCCGAGTCCACGAAAGGTAAGAGCACTTCCAAGGGGCAGGTTTGGCCATCAGGTTCCTCCCTCCCTCATCCAGCAGTCTTTTTCCTCTCTCTGTTCACAACTCAAAGAAAGAAACATCCCAACTTCTATTATAAAGAGGGGGAAAAAGCACAGGCTTAAAATCCTTGAGTGAATGAGCTTGGGGTGGGGCGGTGGAGAGGGTATTATGGTAGGAGAAGTTATTATCAGCCAGAATAAAGGGCAGTTTCATTATGTATATAAAACATGACCCAGGAATGGGAAATACAGATGGACAATTGAGAGGTCTAAGCTCCCTCTAAGTCTTTTCTCTGTGATTTCTGGACAAGTCCCAATTTCTGCAACATTAGAAAAAGGCAGAGAAAAATCCTCAGGTGCTTAAGGGAAATCAGTTCCAAAGAAATAAAAAGATGTACCACATCACACACAGCAGCTGATCAACTCAGAACTCCCCATCCTAAAAGTTGGTAATGGCTGAAAGAATAAAAACCATCAAAGAGACATGATGAATTCAGGAATAATTACCGCTGAGTAGAAATTAGGGATCTTAAAGAAAAACATGCCTTAGGTACACGCATATCCTCCCACCAGTCCACTAGAACTGCCATCAGAAAAAAGATCTTTGGCCACCATTGCCCCAGAGATGAACCAGCAGACTTTATTTCCACCTCAGTGAGATTTCCTAGAGTCCTTGCCCATACAGACTTATATAGAAATGTAAGAAGTTGGTCCTCATGCTGACCTTTATCCCTAAAAAGTCAGGATGTTTTGCAATTAATACTCTTTAGATGCTACTTGCTCATCAAAGACTAGGGGCTGAGGTCAGGCAGGATTGCTGTGTCCTGGGAGACCATTGTGGTGGGTAGTTAAGAGGACAGAGGAAGCAAAGAGGACAATGGAAGCAAATTGCCCCCATTTTAAACTGGGTTCCAGTGCTTTCTAGAGGTGTGACTTTGGGCCTGTTACTTAACCACCCTGGGTCTGAACCTCCTCATCTATAAAAGAATAATAGTTCTAATCTAACAGAGTGTTATGAGGATTGAGATAAAACATAGATAAGTGCCTGCAACAGTGCCTTGACCCAAGTACTCAATAAACATTGCTCTTATTACCATTACTGAGTGTCCATCATGTTATGAGACCCAGAGGAGATGCTGTAACCAAATGCAACATCTGGTTTGGTTACAAAGAAAAGTATGTGAAAGCCCTTGTCCAGTCCAGACTTCACTCTTCAGCCAAAAGAACAAAAAGCCAGACGGTCTCCTCCCAGCTGGGTCTCTTGCTCCAGTTTTCTGGCTGTGCCACACCAGACTGATAATTTTATTTATCTGAGCCTCAGACCACATTCACTGAGAAAAGTATGTGGCACATTGGCACCTAGAATAAGATGCAGGAAATAGTAGGTGCCCAATAACTTCACTTCACTTCAATAACTCTTGGTTCTTTGTCTTGTATAATAAGAAATAAACACGGGATCGATTTTCAGATGCTTTCGGGCATTTCAAACTTGAGCCCTTTAAAATAGGACCAAAGTGTAGCACTTCACACTCCCATGACTTTCATACATTATTAACTGGATTCTGTAGTCATCCATGTACTTAGTACTCTGATCACTGAAAAGTAGTAGTAACACAGCTGCAGTTTAACCTTAATGAAAATCTATCAATGGCTATAACTCACTGGAAAGGAGCCATTTGCACCGGCTCTGCCTGAGGGCATTTACACTGCGAAACCAGCCCCACTGGTGCCCTAGAGAAGAGGCAGGCAGAGGAGGTGAAGGCATGCTTACCAAGGGGATTTCTAGTTGTTGCGGAAAGGGACAGACTTCAAGAATCAGAAAGAACCTGGAAGAATTCTAATCAAACTCTTGGCTTTCCAAGGCAAAATCAGATCAACCTTAGGAAGTTTAAAGGGCTGATGTAGTGTCCCATATAGAGTCACTTTCTCCTTTGTGCGTGCTTAGTCCCTCAGGTGTGTCCCACTCTTTGCAACCCCATGGACTATAGCCCGCCAGACTCCTCTGTCCATGGAGAGAATACCAGAATGGGTTGCTATGCCCTCCTCCAGGGAATCTTCCCAACCCAGGGATTGAACCCAGGTCTCCTGCATTGCAGGCAGATTCTTTACCATCTGAGCCACCAGGGAAGTCCTTTAGCCTGAGACAAGTCATTTGATGCAACTTTAAGTTCTCAGGTCCCTCAGATGGACACACCAGGGCTGGGCTTGCCCTCAGCCCTCATAAGCGGCTATGGGAACTCATCTACTGCTTCTCGAGAGCCCATCCAGTGGTTGAAATCTTACCATTCAGAAATTGGGCTTTGGGGGTTCAAAATCTTTTGGTTATTATAGTTGGCATTTTCATCAAAATGCCTATGATGGAGTTTTCTTTGTGGGAGTGGTAGCCAGCTAGCTGAAAAAGGTACCCAAGTGCATAGGTGTGGAAGGGTGAGGGTGCGGAAGGCAGGACTCCAAACAGCTGGGAGGGCAGGTAGTACAGGTCAAGAGGCGAGAGGACATCAGAGATTAACTTTATCTACTTTGCAAGTCTTCCGTGGCCCAGGCCTGCCGTCCTAAGGAACGTGGGCCTGCATCTCAAGTGTCCAGTGGCCTTTTGCCCTGGCACTGGGCTAGGACTCAGGACACAGACCTTTTTGTTCCCACTCTTATACCAAACCTCTCTCTAAGTCCACATGCACCTTTAGTTCTCCCCTCTAATATTGTGGTCCCTGATATCTGTTTCAGAAATGCAAACTGACAGTGAGCCAGGAAACAGATTACCTGAATACTCTGTTCTTTGAAGTAGATAGATTGCCACATTCCTAAACTCAGTGAATTCACTTAAGAAAAACAATTATTGGGGGCTGATTGGAAAGCTTCCCTGGAGGCTTTGGGGGCATTTCAGTCCTGAGTCTTGACTGCAAACTGCCCCAGTCCAGGTTATTCTTTGTCTTTTGCTCTCTTTGGCTCCTAGCGTGAAACGCAGCAATTGCTACATGGTCTGGGGTGGGGACATCGTGGCTACATCCCAAAGAGCGAGTCGCAGCAACGTGGACCTGGAGATCGGCTGCCTCGTGGATCTGGCGATGGGCATGTTGTCCTTTTCAGCCAACGGGAGGGAACTTGGCACCTGCTACCAGGTAGGAGTAGCATCGGGGACCATGACAGTGGCATCCCAGGCCTGGGTGCTCAGGGCTCTGCTTCTCAGTCTTCTGTGTGGCTGGCATCTTCACCATAACACATGGAGTTGATGTACCTACATGGTCCAAAGCCATCTAGGAAGACAAACAAGAACAAAGTGACTTCATTTTGTTCAGAGAGGGAAAGATCTTATTTATTGGTTGATTAGAAATGCTGGTCATCTTTCTAGCAGATAAGAAGGCTTTTCTGTGGCATTGGGCTCTGAAAGGCTGTTCATTAATTCCATCAGTATTTCCTGTGCAACTTTCACATTACCTACACTGTGTAAGATGCAAAGTCTAAAAGGTCAGCAGAGATACTCCTCACTTTAAGAAACTTCTGTGCTCAAAATATAGACCTATAAAAACTGATTAATTTGCCAGGGAGTATTCCCTTTGCGAAAAAGGTTATTCTCATTCACTATGGCTTCTTTGCAGGGTCCTTAAAAAACGGCATTTATGTAAATAATGTATCTCCCTCTTTCACTGACTATAAACGGACAGAACTCCTTGGGGAAACTATCACCTATATACATGTAGGTTTACCTGTCATTAACCACAAGAAAACTAATCTGCTTTAAGTCGGATTTTTCACCTTTGATGGCCAAGTAAGCTTGGGAAAAGCCACAAATTATATCTTCCTTTGAAAGTTTTGCAGTAAGTGTTAGTACAGGAAAACTTTAAAAAATGGTTCAGAAAGAAACCTAGCCAACCATTTCTTATTTAATCAAGAAAAGCTTTTTTAAAAAAATTTAACAATTAGTAATATTCTATCAGCCCAGAGTTCTACAGAGCATACTATGAGAAAGGCTAAGTTAAGGAATTAAATATCTGTATTAAACCTTCTTGACACTTCAAAGGTAGAATGGAAAGCTTCCTGTATGTATGGATAGAGTGTTATCCAAGTTCAGAGAAGGAGTCTGCTTCCATGGAAAGTAGTCAAGAAAAATTTATTACAGAGAAATCTTGATTATGAAACAGAATACTTCCAGGTAGAGAGAGAGAGGTATGTACTTGGTTGAAAGAAGGGCACAAAAGCATAATGGAGATGAAGGCGTAAGCGATGTTTATGTTTGAGGAATGATGGACAGACTAGAATGGGTAATGGTTGGTGGTAACAAATTTGGAAAGGTAGGGAGGAATTAGGAAGCAATGAGGAACTCCAAAAGTGTTCTCAGGACAGTGGCAAACAGTGTTGAGGGGAGCTCAGCCAACTGCTGCTGCTGATGCTGCTAAGTCACTTCAGTCATGTCCAACTCTGCGACCCCATAGACAGCAGCCCACCAGGCTCCTCCGTCCCTTGGATTCTCCAGGCAAGAATACTGGAGTGGGTTGCCATTTCCTTCTCCAATACATGCATGCATGCTAAGTCACTTCAGTCGTGTCCGACTCTATGCCACCCTATGGACAACAGCCCACCAGGCTCCTCTGTCCACAGGATTCTCTAAGCAAGAATACTGGAATGGGCTGCCATGTCCTTCTCCAGCTCAGCCAAATACAGGAGATAAAAAGCTCTGCTGTAAATGGCCCCTGTGTCAATGGCTAAAGCCCCAGATTCCAGAATCAGCCCCAGGTTACAGCCTGCAGGCTGAAAAGCCCCTTGGCAGCCATTTGTCTGGCTTGTGGTTGGAGAGCAGGGGTCTGTAGCTGCCCCAAATCTGAAATGTTAAGTGACTGAAAACACAGGCAGAGCCCTTTCTGAGGGCCAGGGACAGCCTGCCAGTGTGGCGGTCTTCCACAGGACCTCCTGAGTGGGTAGCCCCCTGCACACTACGCTGGAGCTCTTACTCCTCCTGGAAAGAGTGGAATCATCACCACTACCCAGCAGCTGGGACCCCACCAGCTGCTCCCAGAAAGCGGCCTTTGCAAATTCAGACTTTGAAGCAGAAAATAACATACTATTCTTCCAGTACTTTCTCATGATTCCACCTTCCCCTCCCCTCTTAAGTCCCCTGAGAGGAGGCTTATATACATTACTACCATCCTTCAGAATCCATTAGCTTTTTTCCATTAACTTTTGAAATGAGTTTGACTAAAGGGTCCTCCCTGAGCTGCTGAGAGTGCCAAGGCATCTAATCACATTTAAGGTCCCTAAATAAATAAATAAAACCCAACCCAGGGCATTTGCAGCAGCAATGACTTGCCTGCTTCAGGAAAGAGCCTATGATGATAAGAAGATGTTACAGCAAAGAGCAGATCCTGTGCCATTTGTGTCCTGTCTTCCGCCGCAGTTCCTGGATGATGTGAAGTTGGTCAGTTTTCTGAGCTGCCTATTGGTATCTGCATCCCAGGGTGGATGGTGTGACTCCATGTGTGTAAATCCTCATGACTCTGCTCAGGGCTTCCAACCAGCTCCCACCCTGGGGTGGGAATGGGGAGGAGGTCAGGGCTCTGAGCAGGAACCCTCCGGAAACTCCCACCCACCCAGCCCCCTTCTCATTCCCGGCGAGACAGTTAACGTGTCCAGCCATGTGTCTGGTCTCCCAGCCCTGGGATAATTGTTATTCTGCCGTTGTAGCCATTTTCATTTTTCAATTATCTTGAGCAGAGCAGGGTAGCAATATTTATACACTGGCTTTCCATTCAGAAAGGACCAGTAACCAAAATAATAAGAGAAGGATTCTCTCCAAGGTTTCCAGACCTCCCCATTAAATACTGCTACACAATCTGAAAAGCTTTTTCTGTCTCACTTAATGTAATCATGGGAGAAATGAGAGATAAAATGTATGTTCAAGAGATTGTCCTCAGTTACTGCCATCCCAGCCGTACAGCTCTGCGAGCAGAGGCCAGCTGTAAGATTCAGATTTACGAGAGGGGTTACCTTTCAATTCAGGCTGTTTCCTACGCCCTGACCTTCACACATGATTAGAGATAGAATGTCCATCATTGCAAAGACAAAGCAGATCAGCCAGCGATAAAAAGTGCCTTAAACACAAAGGGAAGAAAGTCCATGGCACTTCGTGGCAGCCTCAAACCTGGACTCGCTGCTTATTCCGTCAGGCTGCAGTACCCACTTCCAGAATATAAGCTCCTTGAGGGCAGGGCTGCCTCCCCTCGCGGGTTCACTCCCATATCCTAGAACATGAGACTGGTACCTGGCGCCCAGGGAGTGCTTGCTAAGGATTTGTTGTCAAACCGACCAACTTGGCTGGGAAGCCACTAGATTTTAGTTGCTGCCTAACACATTACCACAGAATTAGCAGCTTCAAGCAGCATCCGTTTATCATTTCATGGTTTTGTAGATTTGACTGGGTTCTCTGCCCAGGTCCACACAAGGCCAAAATCAAGGTGTCAGCTGGACTGAGCTGGCTCTGTCCTGAGGCTCTGGGCAGCCTCCCTTGCAAGCTCCTTCATGTTGTCAGCAGGATGCAGTTGTGGTTCTGGGCAGAGGTTCCGAGGTCCCCACTTCCTTGGTGGCTGACCCCTCTCTGCTCCCAGAGGTGCCCACATTCCCTCTCACGTGGTCCCTTCCACCCTTAAAGCCAACAGGGCACACCTGGTTCTTCTCATGCTTTGACTCTGATTTCCCTTCTGCCCCCAGCAAGAGAAAACACTTGTTTTTAAGAATTTGTGCAATTGGATTAGGCCCACAAGGATACTGTCTCTATCTTAAGGTCAGCTTGTTGGTAGCCTTGCTGACAGAATCAGTTTTGCCCCGTGACATCCAGGATCACAGGACTAACCGAAGGGTCAGGAGGGCCATCTAGGATATTCCACTTACCGCACCATCAGTTGCAGTTTCTTTCCTTATGGACACCCATCAGGTGCTCACACTTGTGTGTTCTTGTTATTTTAGTGATTGAAGAAAAGTTTCCATTGTTCGTTGTGGTGGGAATGTACTCTGAGGGTAGAAATAAACCAATCCCAGAGCATCCTACATGCTTTCAAGGACCTCCTCTCTGCGGGGAAGTTTGAGGAGGACCCTGCCATTTGACTGGGTAGCTTATGACATTTGCAGGGATCATTCCTGAGGGACCTAAAAACGTGCCACCTTCTTTAGCCTGTCACTCCCCGTGATGGTACAATTTAGTTCAGCATCAGAAATCTCTGAGTGAGTGCATTTCTCTCTCTTCCACCTGGCTGATTCAGGCAAAGTTTTCTCACCCACCAGACCTCTGCTTGCTTCAAGCTGCAATGACTTGAGAGGCACACATTGTTCTAGAATGTTACCTGTGAGAGTATTTGAGAAATCTGGGGCCAGCCTAAAGATGACTCTTGCTTTGTGACCAAAGTCACACAGCAGCAAATCAGAATTTCCCATTTGTGTCTCTCATCCATAAATCCAGATCCTGGCACAAAGCAGGTATGTGATAGGCACTAAATAACTGTCGAATGTCCTCAGCAAAGCTTATTTTAGACATAGCCTAGGAAGTTCTCGGAGAAGGCAATGGCACCCCACTCCAGTACTCTTGCCTGGAAAATCCCATGGACGGAGGAGCCTACAGTCCATGGGGTCACTGAGGGTCGGACACGACTGAGCGACTTCACTTTCACTTTTCACTTTCATGCATTGGAGAAGGAAATGGCAACCCACTCCAGTGTTCTTGCCTGGAGAATCCCAGGGATGGGGGAGCCTGGTGGGCTGCCGTCTATGGGGTCACACAGAGTCGGACACGACTGAAGTGATTTAGCAGCAGCAGCAGCAGGCAGTTCTAGCAGCTCCGTCCCTACCTATTAGTTTTACTAGCATCATCCTTTCATAATTATCCAGAGGTACCTGAAGCATCAGGTATAAAGCAACTGTCTTATCTGAAATGTGAGCCCACTGCAGTGTGCTTGAATGCCATATGCTGGGAACAAGCCTGGTGTTTAACCAGTCTGGCCTCTTCATCATAAGCCAACAGCTCTGAACCAGACAATCCTTTAAGTCACTTCTAGTCTTAAAAATGTGTTTATAAATATTATGTCTAAATGCATTGAGGAAGTTTATTATTTACAGGAAGCCTGTAACAAATATCCTGGCAGAAAGGAAAATCGCTATATTCATTTTCTATTGCCTCATAACAAATTACCACACACTCAGTGACTTAAAGGGCCTCCCAGGTGACTCAGATGGTAAAGAATCTGCCTGCAATACAGGAGACCCAGGTTCAATCCCTGGGTCAGGAACATCCCCCTGGAGAAAGGAATGGCAACCCTCTCTAATATTCTTGTCTGAAGAATTCCATGGACAGAGGAGCCTAGCGTGCTACAGTCCATGGGGTCGCAAAGAGTCAGACACAACTGAGCAACTAAAACTTTCACTTTACTTTCAGTGACTCAGAAGCATTCATTCATTGTCCCATGGTGTCCATGGGTCAGGAGTCAGGACACGATTTATCTGGCTCAGCATCTCCCAAGGCTGCAGTCAAGTTGTCAGCCAGGCTGCATTCTTTTCTGGAGCTTGGGGTCCTTTTCTAAGTTCATGTGGTTGTTGGCAGAAATTCAGTTGCTTGCATTTGTAAAACTCAGGCTCCATTTCTTGCTGGCTGAAGCCAGGAGCTTACCCCTTTCAGCCCCATGAAACCCCCTAGAACTCCTTGCCACATGGCCTTCTCAAAACATGGCAGTTTACTTCTCTGAGGCTATCTGGAGCAACTTCTTCTCCAGTCTGCTGAAATGGAATCTTCTATATAATACAACCAATCAAGGGAATGGCAGGCCTTTAGCTTTTGCCATATCCTGTTTGCTGGAAACAAGACACAGATTCTAGAAGAGGCGATTGTACAAGGGAGTAACTCACTAGGGGACACTTTTCAGGTATGTCCAAAGCACCCAGAAGCCCGTAATTTGATGGGTCAGGAGAGTTGTAAGCATGTCCTAATGTCTGAATTTGCTTGGGCTCCCGTCTGTGGGGTTGCACAGAGTCAGACACGACTGAAGCGACTTAGCAGCAGCAGCAGCAAAGGACTTTCGTTGGTGGGATTAAAGTCGCATTTCTTCTTCTGTGGTCCTCCAAGTCTGATCAAAAGCTCCACATCGAAGTAAATAAGTGATAAATGAAGCCCCTGATGGTCATAAACATATCACATGCCTCATTTAAGCAGCAGCTAAAAGGCAGTTGGTGAATCTCACACTATTTAATGTAAGAAGTAAAATCATAGAGTGAAGAAGGGGTGGAGAGAAGTCTACAGGAACCAAGTGAGGAGGAGAGGTTTTGAGGGAGGAGACAGGCTCTGGGGGCAGCTTCTTCATGGAAGTACCATGTGATCCTTGCCTGCAAAGTTAGCTCTCGAGTGGGGGGACTTCTCCCTTCAGGGACATCGGGCCATCTCTGGAGACATTTTGGGTTGTCATGACCGTGGTGGGGTGGAGAGTACTACTGACACGTTAGTACATAGAGGCCAGGGATGCTGGTAACTACTCTACAATGCCCAGGACAGCCCTCACACAGAGACTTACCCAGCCCAAACCATCAGTAGGACCGAGGTTGGGACATTCTGCTATAATTCCACCAGGCTTGCCTGACCAGTGCCACGTGCCTTCAGAAAGAATACTGAAGTCACCTCACTGCCCTCACTCGTCACCTCCCATGACCAGAGCACGCACTGCCTCTGGTGGGCAGATGGTAGCTCCCGCCTGTGACTGCCCTCCTGCATGCTGGAGAAAGCTGCTGGCTTCTCAGTTACCTGAGAGGGAAAATGAAAGGATGTGAGACCGTTCAGCCCTGAGTGGAGAGAGGAGTACTGAAGTTAGGAACAGTGACAGTAGCTACCAGTAGGCCCCGGGTCTCTGGGAATTTCTGGACAGTTCCCAGTGAGCAGCCAGTCACCTGTCCTCTTCCCCCTCAAGTTAGAATGAGGGCGTTGATTGAAACACTCATGACTTAGCCCCCTAGGATTTTATAATTCTGGGCAAACCTCTGGATTTGTTTTGGTTTCCAGGTGGAGCCCAATACCAAAGTGTTTCCAGCCGTCTTCCTGCTGCCCACAAGCACCTCTCTGTTTCAATTTGAACTTGGGAAGCTGAAGGTATTTATCTGTCCCTTGTCTAATGGCTATACATAAGATGCACAGGCCATTATGGGGAGAAGCTCAGGCATGAGGAAACCAGGAAATCTGTGACCTCCTGCTTCTCAAATGCCCCCCCTCCACCTCTACACGTCCATGTGAAATTCATGCAGCAGAACATAGGTTCCCATTTTCCCCTTCTCCCACTTCTTTTGGGTTCCAAAAGGATTAATGGATGCTCATATAACCCATTATGTCAGGTCTTTATTAGTGCTGGAAAAGCCCTCATTGGTCCCTGGATGCACTTGTCTCTCTTTAATGCACAGCTCACTTTAAGGTATGACTCACTGTTGCTTATTGTGGGCCGACTGGACTGTGCAGTCACTGAGCATCTCTGAATTGCATGTGTCTGATGCCTTTCTGCCTTGCCCCAGAATGCCATGCCCCTGTCGGCAGCCATATTTAAGAGTGAAGAGAAGAACCCTGTCCCGCAATGCCCACCACGGCTGGATGTCCAAACCATCCAGCCTGTGCTCTGGAGCCGCATGCCCAGCAGCTTCCTGAAGGTGGAGACAGAGAGGGTGAGCGAGCGCCATGGCTGGGTGGTGCAGTGCCTGGAGCCCCTGCAGATGATGGCACTCCACATCCCGGAAGAGAACAGGTAGTAGAGGGGCCCATGGCGGAAGGGGAGGGGCCAGGAGATGGGGAGGTGGAGGCAGGACCCAGCAAGCCCGGGAGGGAAGGGGGAACATCCTCACTTGGCCAAGGTCCAGGGTGGTTGCTGATTGCCCCGAAGCATGGGTTTCTCTTTTCTTTCCCTTCCCCACTTTAACTATTCACTCAGAAACAGGAGCAGGATGTTCACGATGATGTGCCAGCCGTGGGGCTTTCACTGTAGCTCTGAGTTCTGCACTCAGGGACATTTCCGTGCCTTAAATTAAAAAAGGCATGGTCCAGAAATCTGTTATGATGGCAATACTGGAAAGAATGAGGCAAGCCTAGATTGCTCGGAGAACCAAGAATCAGGCTCCTGGCCCCCCTCCTCATTAACAGATTCTCCTGTTTTATGGCCTGGGTTCAGTTCCAGTGCTGCCACTTGCTGTTTGCGGCTCTTGAGTGATCTACTGATACACCCCAGGCTTCAGTCTCCTCATCAATACAGTGAGATCAATGCTCAGTCAATGGATTGCTGGGAGGGAAGAAAGAAAGTTGTGTAGGTAAAATCGAGTTCAGTTTCAGTTCAGTTCAGTCACTCAGTTGTGTCCAACTCTGCGACCCCATGGACTGCAGCACACCAGGCCTCCCTATCCATCACCAATTCCCAGGGCTTACTCAAACTCATGTCCATTGAGTCCATGATGCCATCCAACCATCTCATCCTCTGTCATTCCCTTCTCCTCCCCTCTTCAATCTTTCCCAGCATCAAGGTCTTTTCAAATGAGTTAGCTCTTCGTACCAGGTGGCTAAAGTATTGGAGTTTCAGCTTCAGCATCAGTCCTTCCAATGAATATTCAGGACTGATTTCCTTTAGGATGGACTGGTTGGATCTCCTTGCAGTCCAAGGGACTCTCACAAGTATTCCCCAACACCACAGTTCAAAAGCATCAATTTTTCAGTGCTCAGCTTTCTTTATAGTCCAACTCTCACATCCATACATGACTACTGGAAGAACCATAGTCTTGACTAGATGGACCTTTGTTGGCCAAGTAATGTCTCTGCTTTTTAATGCTGTCTAGGTTGGTCATAACTTTCCTTCCAAGGAGTAAGCATCTTTTAATTTCATGGCTGCAGTCACCATCTGCAGTGTTTTTGGAGCCCAAAAAAAAAATCTGCCACTGTTTCCACTGTTTCCCCATCTTTTTGCCATGAAGTGGTGGGACCAGATGCCATGATCTTAATATTCTGAATGTGGAGCTTTAAGCCAACTTTTTCACTCTCCTCTTTCACTTTCATCAAGAGGCTCTTTAGTTCTTCTTCACTTTCTGCCGTAAGGGTGGTGTCATCTGCATATCTGAGGTTATTGATATTTCTCCTGGCACTCTTGATTCCAGCCTGTGCTTCATCTAAGCCCAGCGTTTCTCATTATGTACTCTGCATGTAAGTTAAATAAGCAGGGTGACAATATACAGCCTTGACATACTCCTTTCCCTATTTCGAACCAGTCTGTTGTTCCATGTCTAGTTCTGTTGCTTCCTGACCTGCATACAGATTTCTTAAGAGGCAGGTCAGGTGGTCTGATATTCCCATCTCTTTCAGAATTTTCCACAGTTTATTGTGATCCACACAGTCAAAGGCTTTGGCATAGTCAATAAAGCAGAAATAGATGTTTTTCTGGAACTCTCTTGCTTTTTCCATAATCCAGTGGATGTTGGCAATTTGATCTCTGGTTCCTCTGCCTTTTCTAAAACCAGCTTGAACATCTGGAAGTTCATGGTTCACGTATTGTTGAAGCCTGGCTTGAAGAATTTTGAGCATTACTTTACTAGCGTGTTAGATAAGTGAGTTCAATTTATGGACATAGAATTAAGTAAGTTTTATTTTGTAAATGTTATTACCCCTTGATCACTTGGACGGGAAAAAAAATGGAGGGCAGAGCTACATTGACATCCATGTAGCTCCCACTTAGGTATTCCACTGGGTCATGGACAGCAGCAGCAGCACAGGTACTTGTAAGGAAGGAGCAGAAAGGAGTCCTGCCAAGTAAGCTAATTGCAAAGGGTCCTCAGATTCTCAGTGAGAAGACAAAATGGAAAAATCTAAGCAGAGATCAGAGCCTGTGCCCTGGACCCCCACACCTATACACACCTAAAGATTGCTACAGTCAGGATGGAGAAAGTGAATTGACACCAACTCACCTCAGGTTGGAAAGTGTTTCCTCTCTGGACAAGAGTGCAGGCATGTGTTTGTTTTCAGGAAAGGGAAAGCTGATGGTAAATTAGAGATCATGTAGATGAGGCAGATAGTAGATTGATGGAGAGCTTTAACTACATCTTCTTCAAGGGCAGAGAATGTCCTTGAGCCTACAAATAAGAAGACAGAGTCACCTGGCATGGACCTGATGAATGTTTTCAGTATTGAGGTTTGGACATTTCCCTAATGATGAGGACTTGGATATTTGGTAAGCTAGTGTCTTCTTTTAGTCTTTCAGACTTTTGAGACCCTTATAGTTAGAAATAGTGGATTATCAGGAGCTGGGATATGGACCAGAGCTGCAAGAGGAGTAATAACCTGTAAGCCCTCTATCTGCTCTGCCTTCCTTGGGCTGCATGAAATCTGGGGATTCCCAGAGTGAGCACTCTGCTGAATCCTGGTACATGGATTCACATGGAGGAAATTCACATTTCCTCCACATGGAGCAGTTGATTGCTTGTCTCTTCCACAGGTGTGTGGATATCCTGGAGCTCTGTGAGCAGGAGGACCTCATGCGGTTCCATTACCATACACTGAGACTCTACAGCGCCTTGTGCGCCCTGGGAAACAGCCGCGTGGCCTACGCCCTGTGCAGCCATGTGGACCTCTCCCAACTCTTCTATGCCATTGACAACAAGTACCTCCCTGGCCTCCTACGCTCAGGCTTCTATGACCTGCTCATCAGCATCCACCTGGCCAGCGCTAAAGAGAGGAAGCTGATGATGAAGAATGAGTACATCATCCCCATCACCTGCACCACCAGGAAAATCCGCCTGTACCCGGATGAGTCCAAGAGGCACGGGCTCCCTGGAGTGGGCCCGAGAACGTGCCTCAAGCCAGGGTTCAGGTTCTCCACCCCCTGCTTCATCACCACCAACGAGGAGCACCAGAAGCAGAGCCCCGAGATTCCCTTGGAACTTCTCAAGACGAAGGCGCTGGGCATGCTGACGGAGGCAGTGCAGTGCAGCGGCGCTCACATCCGGGACCCTGTCGGGGGGTCCGTGGAGTTCCAGTTTGTGCCTGTGCTGAAGCTCATCGGAACCCTGCTGATCATGGGGGTGTTTGATGATGATGACGTTCGGCAGATCCTCCTCCTCATCGACCCCTCTGTGTTTGGGGAGCACAGTGGGGAGACGGAGGAGGGAGCAGAGAAGGAGGAGGGGATGCAGGTGGAGGAGAAGGCTGTGGAGGCTGGGGAAAAGGCCAGCAGGGAGGCTCCCATCAAAGGCTTGTTGCAGACCCGATTACCGGAGTCCGTCAAGCTGCAGGTAACCCGGGGCAGCGAGCATCCTGCCCTTGGAAAGAACTAGGGAGGGAGACAGGGCAGCCTGGTGATGCGTCTGGACTGTGGACACGGGCCTGAATGTGGAGTGGAGCAGAGATGCTGAGGGAGAGCACCCCCTGGTCCTGCTTGTTTCTGAGCTGGAACCTACTCTCTAGTGAAAGTGAAAGTGTTAGTTGCTCAGTCATGTCCAACTCTATGCGACCCTATGAACTGTAGCCCACCAGGCTCCTTTCTCCATGGGATTTCCCAGGCAAGAATAGTGGAGTGGGTTGCCATTCCCTTCCCCAGGGGTTCTTTCTGACCCAGGGATTAAACCCAGGTCTTCTGCATTGCATGCAGATTCTTTACTGTCTGAGCTACCAAGTCTCCCTAAACCAAAATGAGAATACCAGCCCTCATCAATAAGGTACCTGTTTTAGAATTGGTTTTTTTGGTACCAGTGATAGATTTTCTCTGATCTTATCTCCTATTCCTTGGGACTAAAGGGCTTATTGGTGAGATCTTGTCTAGAGACAGAGAGGAACCTTTGACTGTGCAATTGACCAAAGGAACTGGCTTATAGGATGACCACACTCATCACCTACTCTCATACATTGCCATACCCTGATCACCAGGCTGATGTGGGCCTGTTATACTGGCATTCAAAGAAAATGCCATCTGAGCTAAGAGTCCTACTCACTTAGAGTTGCCCCCTTGGCATCACCTGAGGAACCTCAGTATTTCTTAAGACATAGTCTTACTAGACATGAGCTAGCATCGTGATGTACTGGGGATGATGGTGACTTTGTCTTTTCAGCATTGAGAAAAGAGAAATGAAAAGAAATAGAGGAGAAATTAACATAGTGCTGTAAATCAATTGTACTTCAATAACATTTTTTAATGAATAAAAAAAAAAGAAAAAAGAATAATAGAGGAGAGGAGTTTGTCTTAGTGGAGTGAGCCTAGTCCAGGAATCTCTGGATTTTAATTCCTGCTCCTTGGCCACTTACTAGCTGAATAAATTTGCCAAGTTAGTAGCCCATCAGTCTTAGCTTTATGATTTGTAAAATGTGGATGATGATATAATAAAACAATGTTAAAATGTGTTTTTATAAAATATAATTTGAAATATATTTAGTATAAAATATAAAAAGTAATCTGCAATTAAGTTCTCTTATCCAGTGTGATGGTGTTCATTTCATCAAAGCCTTAAATATAGAGCAGAAGCATAACAAATTTCATGTATGTACCTTAAACATTTTATTAAAACATATAAATGTGCTATTCTGATGGAGGGCCAAGACCTTTTCTTTAATGTGAGTCCCTGACTGGCACATAGAGTTCTCTCCTCCATGGATGTTACCTGTCATGTACCATCTATGATTGCCAGTCTGGGGTCTTTAAGGTACCCTGAGATCTAGAGGTAATCATAAGCAAGCTGAGTGCAAAATGCTTCTGGATTTTCATGATTTTCCCAATTTTTTATACTTGTCTAACACTCAATCTTAGCATTTTGTTTTTTTAAAAAAACTTGCCTTTCTCAGATGCTCCCTAGTCACTCAGCTTCATTTTCCTATTGTATTGACCCACATGACTTTAAATGGTAATTATAATCACAAGTAGAATGGGTGTAAGAGATGGGTCCCAGTTTACCTGGTGGGAGCAGAGGCTGTCCTGCTGGGTGAACAGCACCCCACCACCAGGGGCCTTGTCTATGCCCAGACACGCTAGAGGGTGCTCCTTAGTCATGTGTGTGGTGTTAAGTGGAGATGAGTGAACAGAACTTCTGCTTTAGTAAAAATATGCAAAAAACACATAAAGTATGGCAAGTGCCTGGCACAGTGTCTGGCAAATAGCTGGTGCTCAGTAAGCTACAGCTGTTGTTTTTTTATTAGTATAAATTCTAATATGATAAAATTAGCTATAACAATCCCAATAAATTGATCAAACAGTGCCGATAAGCAAAAGCAATGAAAGATTCAGAGAGAAACCAAAGACTCACTTACCCATCATCTAGAACCAGAAGACGTCAGGGAAGAGACTCAGTCCTCAGATGTGCGATTTGGTGATGGTCTCTGTACTGAGCTTTGAGCCCTGGGAGAACACCCTCCTACATGCTGTTCTCTGTCTCCACAGGTAGATGTGCTCTATGTCTAATGAGCCCACTTCCCTGTTGTAGTTCTGGTCTCAGCAGTGAAGAACTGGGCTCTAGGTTCAAATACTATTCCAGAGTCATCCAGTAATAGCCAACTTGGACTCCAGTAATAGCTCTGTGGTTACTGTGTGACACTGGGCAAGTTCCTCAAATTGTCTAAGCCTCAGTGTTACCGTCTGTAGATTGGGAATGATAATTGCATCACCAGGGAACATGAAGCGTTATTATATTCTCACGTGTGTACACTTACAGATGTGTGAGCTGCTCAGCTACCTCTGTGACTGTGAGCTGCAGCACCGGGTGGAGGCCATTGTGGCCTTTGGTGACATCTATGTCTCCAAGCTCCAGGAAAATCAGAAGTTCCGCTACAACGAGCTCATGCAGGCCCTGAACATGTCTGCGGCCCTGACCGCCCGGAAGACCAGGGAGTTCCGCTCGCCCCCACAGGAACAGGTGAGAACCTTCCAGCCTGTTCCTAGGGAAGAACGGCACCCTCTGGAGCAGGGTACACACAGCCTTTATGTGAAAGGGCAGCCATGAGAGCTAAGGGAGATGGAAAGACCCCAGCCAGCACCAGCAGACAGGCTAGTCCTGGGCTGAGCTGATAAGCATCTGCCAGGCATCTTGGGTGGGAAGATAACCTTCTGAAACCGCATGGGGAGGGGGCCAGGCTTTCTCCCATCCTGCCATCCCACATGCCAGGGCCTCTGTCAGTAAGGCAAAGGCCAGGTCACATCACATCACTAGACCAGCATCCTGCTTCACCCTTTAGAAGAATTTTTGTCTAGTCCATCCAAAAGCCACTCCTCTCCATCAGAGAGCAACAGAATATGGTCAGCATTTCCTGATTCATGAGGGCAGGTGCACATTCTTTCTTATCTGAGGGCCCAAACCTCTCACCCAGTTATGGAGACCCCTCTGGAATCCACCCCCCAACTCCAGCTCCAGGAAGCCTGGAGAGCAGAAGTTGGGTGAGGAAGTCCCTCCTGTGATGTTCTGTCTCCATTCTCTGTGGTCCCCGCCTTGGCCTCACTCAGATGGAAAGACTGCTTGGAAAAGAATGAAAATCCTGAGAAACTTGCAGATAACAGAGGGACATCTTGTAAAATAATAGTTTCCAGTCGTTCCTGCTGCCCAGCTGTTCACATATATCCTGTAAGCCATTCAGCAAGGCTCCCTTAGCATTCAAGGGAGAAGATAGATCTTTCAGGGAAGAAATTCATTTTCTGTCTCCAAAACCAAATCTTTGGATCTTATACATATTTGATAAGCAGCCTATCCATAAATTGTTGTCAGTGTGATTACCACCACTTTATATTAATGACTCCACCACAACTTGGTCCAATTACTTTCCTAAAACCTGTTTAAAGCCTGTTTTATAGGCTACAGATATTTATACTGGCCTAAAAAGGAACTGCCTCTCTGGGTTTTTTAAGATTCCTTTGAATGATACTGGCCTTGATAAAGAGCAGATCCACCTGCTTCACAACCCTTTGCTAGACGCAAAATGAGAGGCCCTGTGGATGGATGGGAGCAGATAGTTTGTGCTGTGCTAAGGAAAACGGAGTGAGTGCAGTGAGCAAAGTGCAGTGAATTATTCTTGAAGGCTTTACAAATGTTGTCAGGCTGCTTTTAGACTGGCAACAGGTGTGAACATTCCCTATTTCGGCTGGGCAGATGCTGACTCACATTTGTGAAAAATGGGATGGCAGATAATGTGGTGATTAAAACACTGGCGTTGGCTTCAGAGCCTGGCTGCCATTCCGGCTCTGCCATCACTCACGGTATACTTATTACTTCTCTCTGTCTCAATGTCTTCAGGCTGCAAAATGCAGATAATGTTTGTGAAAATCCCACGAGATAATTCACTTAGTTTGCTTGGCAGGAACTCAGCCACACAGTAAACATTCTATAAGTAGGAAGGGCTCTCATCAGTTTTCGTGTCAGAGGTATTTGCCTTTGCCTCATATGCCATGTTAGCTCAGTTGGTAAAGAATCTGCCTGCAATGCAGGAGGCCCAGGTTCAATCCCTGGGTGGGGAAGATCCCCTGGAGAAGGAAATGACAACCCACTCCAGTATTCTTGCCTGAAAAATCCCATGGATAGAGGAGCCTGGCAGGCTACAGTCCATGGGGTTGCAAAGACTCAGACACGACCTAGCAACTAAACCATGTTCTATGACCTTCTGTCAGTGAGTCAGTGACTAGAGTTTACTCATGTTTTCTGGCATGTCCTCAGCTCAACCAGGACTGCATTGTCCATCTGACATTATCTTTATCGACACAGCTCATGATCCTGGCTCCTGGAAGAACCCTTTCACTCTTGCTGCATTCTGCCTCCTTACCTTCTCTTCTGCCATCCTCTGAGCTCACCATCACTTCCTCCTTTAACCTTGTAGGCAGTCCTCTGAACAATCATTTCAGACCCCTTTCAGAAGTCTCAAGAACTTCTTTCCTTATGTGTTAGACCAATGATTCGTGAGCAGACATCAGAATCCCTGGAAGACTTAATAAAACACAGATTGCTGGTCCCACCTCTAGGGTTTCTAATTCAGTAGGTCTTGGGTAAGTCCTGAGAATTTGTATGTTTAGTAAGTTTTCAGGTGATGCTGAGGTGTCCAGAAATGAAATAAAAGAAGGGACACTCTTACCAAACTCAGTAGTCTCCTTTGCCGCCCCTCCCAGAGTATTCATTTCGAGAAGAATCTGCCAATAGAACTTTCTAAATAATCAAGAATTTAATAAAGGATTTGGAGGATTTCAGTCAATTTCAGGGCATAGGAATGCAAGATCACTTGGAAAATAAGATACATAGGAATTAGAATTTTAAAACAGTGATATGATTACCTCACTCTTCTGTAACTTTTGAGAATAAAAAAGAGGTTTTCAGCCCTATATTCATTCACTGTTTAAAAAGATGAAATAGAAACATACATGGGGGATGTAACTAAGTATAAAGGTAGTAAAGCTAGGATTAGTCCAGTGATTGTTGGCAAGTTATTCAAGCATAGTCAGTAAGCCTTTCACTTTGAAAAGGACTTCATTTAGAGGGTATGACCTGTAGCAGAAAATTCAGCTCACTCCCATTTTTAGTTATGCCCTGAGGGCTCCCACTTGCTTCCTAAATGTTCTACCAAAAGGAAAATCTTTCAGTAAAGAAATTAACTTTTTGATTCTTGGAACCGGATCTTCAGATCTTACTTTAATGAACAACTCATTGATATATGTTGCTGATACAGTTAGCATAATTCAACCAATTTTACCATCATGAAACAACTACAAAAATAACATTTCCAACCTGTTTCATGCATATTATACAAACAATACTTTCAAAAAAGTATTTGCAGTAGAAGCTTTGAATAAGGATCTTCCTAACAATATTAAATAAGGTTCATAGTTTAATAAAAGATATTATAACTGTTTTCACCTAGAAATCCCAAACAAAAGGAGAAAATACCCCTTTGCCTGGTGTTGGGTTACCCTATATGATAGAGTAAAATGGACAAGATTGCCTCTGGTTATTTTTATTTACTTACTTATGGCTACGGTGGTCCTTTGTTGCTGTGCGTGGGCTTTCTCTCTAGCTGTGGCGAGCAGGGGCTACTCTCTCGTTGTGGTACGCAGACTTCTCATTGCAGTGGCTTCTCGTGTGGAATACAGACTCTCAGCACGTGGGCATCAGTAGATGCGGGTTCAGTTGCATCTCACGGGCTTAGTTGCTTCGCAGCATGTGGAATCTTCCCAGCCAGGAACTGAACCTGTGTCTTCTGTATTGGCAGGTGGATTCTTAACCTCTGGACCACCAGGGAAGTCCTACCTCTAGTTATTACTTCAGTGCCTTTACTAACCAGGGTCATGGGTCTGTGGAAGAATTTAGACATCAAGGAATCTGAGTGTTAGCTTTTTTTTTTTTACCAAATTTTCATTAATTTCTAATAGCCGTTCTTTCAATTATTGAAGTAGGCAGCAAAGCAAATACTTGACTTTGTCACCCACAGAGATTGTATATTTTTTCATATGGTATCACAGTGGTTCTAATACTTGGTAATATCATTTACATTCATCACTGCTTCAAGGTCGCAGTGGGTATGAGGGCTGCCCCAAGATCTTTTGTCTAATGAATTAATAAATAAGTATATATGTTGCTGCTGCTGCTGCTAAGTCACTTCAGTCATGTCCTACTCTGTGCGACCCCATAGACAGCAGCCCACCAGGCTTCCCCATCCCTGGGATTCTCCAGGCAAGAACACTGGAGTGGGTTGCCATTTCCTTCTCCAATGCATGAAAGTGAACAGTGAAAGTGAAGTTGCTCAGCTGTGTCTGACTCTTCATGACCCCATGGACTGCAGCCTACCAGGCTCCTCTGTCTATGGGATTTTCCAGGCAAGAGTACTGGAGTGGGGTGCCATTGCCTTCTCCAAGTATATATGTTACTATATCACAAATATGTTTTTTATGATCTTGATAATTAGATTTCATTGTAACTGTTTCTCTTTGTAATCCCTTATATTTTATTTTAGGTATTTAAAATATTAATTTGAGAAAAACATCCATGAGTTTCACCACACTGCCCAAGTAGGACATGCATGCTCACTAACCCAATTGTGTCTGACTTTTGCAACCCCACAAACTATAGCCTGCCAGGCTCCTCTGTCCATGAAATTTTCCATGCAAGAATACTGGAGTGGGTTGCCATTTTCTATTACAAGGGATCTTCCCAACACAGGAATAGAACCTGTGTCTCTTGCATCTCTTGAATTGGCAGGCAGATTCTTTTCCAATGAATCACTGGGGAAGTCAGGGTAATCCATGGCACAGAAACAGTGAAGCATCTCTGACATAAATTGTAAAGGAAAGGATGATAGGCTGGCTTCAAAACATAAAACTGACATGTCAAGAAAAATTCTATAAAGAAAATTAAAAGCTCACTAAAAACTAGGAAATGTATTTGGAATTGCAACCCCATGGACTGTAGCCTACCAGACTCCTCCATCCATGGGATTTTCCAGGCAAGAGTACTAGAGTGGATTGCCGTTTCCTTCTCCAGGAATATATATTACCAAGAGAAAATAGTCTATAGAGATGTGCAAAACACTTGCCAATTAATTTTTAAAAGATAATCACACAACAGAAAAATGGAGGAAGAAAGTGGATGGGAAATTTATAAATGATGAGATAAAAATAGTCCTTCTGTGAGAAAAAACAGTTCAACCTTACCAATTAAATGCAAATTAAAGCAACAGGGATATGACATTTTTTACTCATTAGATTGGAAAATATTTGAAAATATGTTAACTCTCATTACTGTAATGGCGTTGGCAAAGTAATACACACTCTTGTATAAAGTTGGTAATAATGCAAACTGTTGTGAGCTTTCTGGAGAGCAATCTGGCAATTCATATCAAAAGCCATTAAAATGTACAAACCTTTTGATCCAGGCATTTTGCTTCTATGAGTTTATCCTAAGAAAAAGAACAGAGATGTGAACAAAAATTCCATAAAAGGAAATTCAAACTGACTTTATTTACAGGGATAAAAAATGAAAGCAACTGAGATATTTCAGAGCGGATCATTAATTTTACATACATTTTATATAAATCGCTGTTCATCCTTGTGATGAAATGCAGTGCACCTGTAAGAGATCGAGTTAAGAACATTTTAAAATTCTTAAGATAAATGCCTTATGATCCAGCAATCCCACTGCTGGGCATACACACTGAAAAAACCAGAAGGGAAAGAGACACGAGTACCCCAATGTTCATCGCAGCACTGTTTATAATAGCCAGGACATGGAAGCAACCTAGATGTCCATCAGCAGATGAATGGATAAGAAAGCTGTGGTACATATACACAATGGAGTATTATTCAGCCATTAAAAAGAATACATTTGAATCAGTTCTAATGAGGTGGATGAAACTGGAGCCTATTATACAGAGTGAAGTAAGCCAGAAAGAAAAACACCAATACAGTATACTAACGCATATATATGGAATTTAGAAAGATGGTAACAATAACCCTGTGTACGAGACAGCAAAAGAGACACTGATGTATAGAACAGTCTTATGGACTCTGTGGGAGAGGGAGAGGGTGGGAAGATTTGGGAGAATGGCATTGAAACATGTAAAATATCATGTATGAAATCAGTTGCCAGTCCAGGTTCGATGCACGATACTGGATGCTTGGGGCTGGTGCACTGGGACGACCCAGAGGGATGGAATGGGGAGGGAGGAGGGAGGAGGGTTCAGGATTGGGGAACACATGTAAACCTGTGGCGGATTCATTTTGATATATGGCAAATCTAATACACTTATGTAAAGTTTAAAAATAAAATAAAATTAAAAAAAAAAAAAAAAATTAAGTTGAAAAATTGAGTTTCAAAAAAGTCGAGTTGGATTGTAATCTCAATCTGCCTATATAAAGATATTAACTAAAATATTAATGGCAGCTATCTCAGTGGGGAGATGTCAGTAAATTTTCTTCTTTAGCCAATCAAGTTCTGTATTACCTTTATAATCAGAAAAAAGGAAAAGCTACTTTTATTTTTTTAGCAACTCAGTTTATGGCTTTATTTCACTAGTGTATTATTTACGTCTTTGTATTCTCATGACCCATCTCTCCAAAGATCATTTAAAATGCATGCCCTGAATGCATGACTTTCTTCTCAGAATCATGCATTCCTTCTTAAAGGCAGGAATTAGAGCCATAGTCACCAAAATAGTTATTCCAAAGAAGGAGGGTAGAGACAGTATTTTGGTGATGTAAAGCAATATTGCTAGAATATTTTCTTTTCCTTTTTTTGCATTTGTAGTTGGGTCCCCTCCCAGTTGTTGAGGTTTGGTTAACACAGAACATTGTAGAGCTTAAGGTGTACAACCATAATCACTTGATATCTGTCTATATTGTGGAAGGACCATCACAGTGATTTTAGTTAACATCTGTCACCTCACATAGTTATGAATTATTTTTCTTATGATGAAAACTTTTAAGATCTAGTCTCCCAGAGGGGGAAGGAGAGAGCAGGACAAATTGAGAAAGTTGCACTGAAAGTCACACTAGTACATGTAAACTAGGTAAGGATGAGGTGGTCAGATGGCATCACCGATGCAATGGACATGAGTGTGAGCAAACTCCACGAGATAGTAAAGGACAGGGAAGCCTGGCGTGCTGCAGTCCATGGGGTCACAAAGAGTCAGACACGACCGAGCAACTGAACAAGGAAGCAGTGTGAGAGAAAAACCTTGTGCTGAATATATTTTGTACTTATTTTTTATTTATGTGTATGTTGCCTAATATGGCAAAACCAATACAATATTGTAAAGTAATTAACCTCCAACTAAAATAAATAAATTTATATTAAAAAAATAAAATAGATTTAAAAAATTAAAAAATTAATAAGAATTAATAGGAAAAAATAAAATAGATAGCTAGTGGGAAGCTGCTGTGTAACACAGGGAGCTCAGCTCAGTGCCCTGTGATGACCAAGAGGGGTGGGATGGGGGGTGGGGGTGAGGTGGGAAGAAGGCTCAGGAGAGGGGGGACATATGTGTACTTATGGCTGATTCTTCTTGTTGTGCAGCAGAAACCAACACAACATTGTAAAATAATTATACTCCAATTATAAATTTAGAAAAGATCTATCTTAGCAGTTTTCATGCACAGTGTTGTTACATTACTACCCCAGACTTACTCATCTCATAACTTGAAGTTTGTGCACTTTTAAAAAATATTTTTAGTTTTTTTTATTGAAATATGGTTGATTTATAATGTTTCAGGTGTACAGCAAAGTGATTCAGTTATAAAAAGCTATTTTTAAATGTTGGCTGTCTTTACACACACACAAAATCGAGTTAAAAGTTTGCAAAGAATGTTAGGTATCTAAGGTTGGATCTGAGTTCTTTAGACAGACATTGAGAACCAACTAGCCAATCTTTTTTGCCCTTCCAAGATCAACATGCTTCTTAACTTTCAACTGGGGGAGAACTGCCCATGCCCAGAAGAGATCCGGGAAGAGCTGTACGACTTCCATGAGGACCTTCTCCTTCACTGCGGTGAGCTTCCAGATAAAAGCTTTATCCAAGACAAGGCTGTTCATGGTTCCTTGGTTAGAAGTTCATGGGAGGTTGTAAAGTTAGTTTCTGTTTAAAATTATAGTGCTAATTGTCCAAGAAATAATTCTTTCCAAACTGTTTGGGTCAGAGAAGATATAGGACATAATCCTGGGATAATACATGACTGAAACTCCTTCTGTCTACAAGAAATGTTGCTGAGATCTAAGAGGGGATTGGGTCTCTGAAGAAGGAAGAAAAGAAAAGATCTTTATATAAACCTCACCCAATTTATCTCAAGTTAGATATCTGGGACACTCTTCCCAAATGAACCAAGATTCTGATCACCTTTGCTTTTTAGCTTCTGCAATGATAGGAGTATGACCATGTCTGCCCTTAAGGACTCTAAACCAGCCATTTCTACTTTGATATGTATCTGTTGGTTTTAAGTGCCCATCAACAATTGCACTGCTTTTGAAAACTATGTGGATAACAGATGACTTTTTCATTTGAAGTAACAGATTGTTAACTGTTTCTTTCTAGATACTCTGGAGCCCATTTGGAGTATGGGTTAGAAAAACTTAAGTCTTGGGGTTGAAATTACTTTATGTTTTTGCATACAAGAAATTATCATTTAAAAAGCTTGCCAAAAGACATGTAGATAAATATTTATAGGAGGCTGCCTATAGTATATTTAGAAAGTTCCAAAGGATGGAAAGCAGTGTTTCTATGTTCTTTCAATTATCTGGTGGCTTTGTGTACTGTTTGAGGTCGTCCCTCTTTCTGTGGCTTGCTTAGGGGTTCCCCTGGAAGAAGAGGAAGAGGAGGAAGAGGATTCCTCCTGGACTGGAAAATTCTGTGCCTTGGTGCAGAGAATCAAAGGCGCTCCCAAGCCAGAGAAGGAGCAACCAACAGAGGAAGGAGAGAGATGCCCTAGTAAGTTCCCGTGCCTTTCCATCATGGTGCTCCCAACCCAGGGCTCTTCTAAGGCATAATTAAAGTAAAGTGAAAGTGTTAGTTGCTCAGTCGTGTCCACCTCTTTGTGGCCCCATGGACTGTAGCCTGCCATGGATTCTCCAGGCAAGAATACTGGAGTGGCTTGCCATTCCCTTCTTCAGGGGATCTTCCTGACCCAGGGATCAAACTCAGGTCTCCTGAATTGCAGGGAGATTCTATACCATCTGAGCCACCAGGGAAGCCCCTAATTAAGGTAATGAACTTCCTAAACATATATTGTGGGGTGGAGAAGGGCTGCTTAGCTTCCAGGAAGCATCTGGGCATTCTGTTATAATTGATGCTCTTAATGCTCTATATCTGGGGCTCTGCTTTCCTTCTGACTTAAGGAGCTTACTTTCAGAGTCTTCTGAAAGGGATAGATTGCTTGGTAGGTCTGCTCTTGTCTGTCTACTTTTAAATGCCTGATACCTGTACACAGATTTCTGTTTTTCTTTCTTTTATGTTTTCATAGTCTTCCTCTTGTAACCCTCATTGTTCTTGTCATTTTTGTTTGTGGTTCCTTTGCATTGAAAATCGCCCCATACTGTCTGAGCTACCAGGGAAGCCCCTTAGCAATCAAAGGGAATAGGTTGTGGAGTTTGGAGCAGGGGAGTTTGTTTTCATTTGGGGGCTATGATTTTCCTAATACAACACCCTAGAGGACTTGGACCTTCTATCTTTCAACTTTCCTGAACCTTGTTCAAATCATTTTTCTAATCCTTATAGTACAGATAATTCCTACCATTGAACTATTCCCATTTTGAAACAAGATCATTGTTTGTAGTGCAAGACAGTTTACTGTCCATAAACTATCTATACTTCAAGAAGAAGATTGTCTGCATATTATAATCAGTCTTCTCTGTACTATGAAATTATGCAAAGATTTTACTTGTCTAAAGAAGAAGGAATTTTCCAGGTTTAATATAGTTGTCTTATTCCCTGTTCCTATCCATCTTAGAACATGCTTTCAAACTATAGACTAGAGCAATAGACTGTCAAGATATGATCAGTTTTTCTGAAAACACTGCTTTGGGGTTCATACATCTTACTGCCCTTTCTATTGACCTTCCATCTTTGTCATACTATCTCTGAAAGGAAAGAATCGTCCCCATTTATCAGCAGAAGTGTTGAAGCCTCAAAAGAGTGTCTGGGGTGCTTGGCAGCAGTTGCACTGGCAACCCTTGATCGGTCCTATTTCTCACCATGGAGGGGGGAGGTCTTTGGTGAAAACATGCCAGCATGATTCAAAGGTTCAGAAAAGTGAGTTTAGAGTTCCTTTGTGGTTACTGCCAAAGCAGAACTAAAAATAGACTGAACTGACCCACATTACCTGCGGAGAGTCTGTTTTTAAAACAGATGCTTCTTTCTAAGACAATATGTCACGACCAGGGGTCCTCCAAGGCGACCACTTCATGTTAGGTAAATAGAGTCAGTTAGATGAGCCCACCTGGTTCTAAAGTCTCCCTGACTCTAAGAATGGTTTTCAAGCTCCAAGGACTACAGTGGTTAGCATTTGCTACCCCGGGGTTCAGGCAGAAAGATTATGTTGTATCTGTTCTGGCAGGACATGCAGAACAACCTGAAAGGCCACTCCAGCAGTGGGTGTATCTGAGGTGCTCAGGCAGTGTTTCTAAGCCTCCTTAGATTCTCTCCAATCAGCTTCTCCCTGAGACATACACACACAGATACGTCCTCCAGGAAGTCTTTTTTTTCCACCTCATCTTCCATCTCCCTACCCCTGCCACATTATCACAAAATTTCTAACAGGGCATGTCATCCAGGGCATGACACCAATTTCTAACATTGCCATGTGTCTTACAAGGCAATGTCAGGAAAGTCATGCCACCTTAGGCAAAGTATTTTTTACTGGGACTTAGTACAGAGACCACATCTTACTCGTTTCTACATTCGCCTCATCAGCACACATCTTTTTGACCTCTAATACGTGTTAATCATTTGAGACTCACAAAGATGAAGAAAATGTGGCCCTAACAGACAAAGGAGGAAATGGGTGTGGACAGTCAAACTCCATATAGCATGAGGTCAGGTGTGCTATAGTACAGATAAAAGTACAGATAAGGGACAGCAGGTGGCCAAAGGAGGGGAGTGAAAACTCCATAAAGGTTATAAATTGGTAGATGTAAGAGGGAAAAGTATTTTTGATGAAAGGAGCTACTTCAATAAAGCCCAGAGGCAAAAAAAAAAAAAATCATATTCCAAGAATGGCAGTGAATTGAGATTGGCTGAATTGTAAAAGGAATAGAATGAGGAAGTGTAGGAAAGGCGGGGTGTCTTAGAGCAGCGTGTCCTGAAAACTCCAGTGGTTCACAGTCTCAGAGTGTGACATGTGGCTGTTACCGTGCATTTTATACTTCTTGGCCTTACAGCTGCCAGGAGGGAGGGGCTGGCACGTGGTGTACCCACTGTGTCCTGAGTGTTGTCCTGGCACTTCTTTGAGTATTACCTCATTTAACTCTCCCAACAAAAATATGCAGTCAACAATGTTATTCCTATTTTACAATTGAAGAAACGGATGTAAAGACAGGTTAAATAACTTGCCAGGGTCACACGGAGAGTAGCATAAAAATTCAAATCTTTGTTTATCCCACAGCAAACAACCAGATATAGTGGCAGCCAGGTCCCCGTTTTGTATGCTAGGCAGCTAAGCCTGAGAGAAGTGAAGTAATGTGGACAAGGTTCTGGCAACAAGTGAAAAAGAGGCCAAGATGAGAATCACGCTCCATATCCAGGGCCCCTGATCTTTGAGAACTGTGCAGGGATGCTGTGGAGGGGGCGGGGGTGGGAGAGGGTAGGGGAGGATGGAGAAGCTCAGAGATCAAGGATGCTTGACTAGGAGCTTGCCTCAGCATCAGTTTATTCTGCACACTGAATACACATAGACACTAAAATAAAAGCAATTTGATTACCTTCCCAACAAGGTAAAGACAGAGACCCCAGGTCCCTGAGTCTTTTGCTGTCCCATCTGTGTCCCGTCTTCGTTCCAGGGCTTTCAGGGGCTTCCCTCCCTAGCACATCAGCAAACATCACCTGTTCTCTCTGTGCTCTCTTCCCCGTTGTCATCATCGGTCATTTAATCGCCTGAATGTTTTCGAGAAAGTGATTATGAGGCTGGTTGACTGATTTCAAAAACAACAGGCTAATTATCTCCATATGATGGATGAGACCCCAGGAGGCTGCGGAGATGGGCTGGCAGAAGTGCAGTCTCACGGATGCTTTGTGAGGCTGCCTCTGATAGGAAGGGGTGTCCGGCCAGCTGGGGAAATGGTCCTGGGGGTGACGCACTTGCTTCACAAGTGGGGAGGCTCTAGCCAAGGTAGCAAACCACTGAGAGAGGGAAACAGATTTAGCAGAAATACTCAGCCACCAGGAGACTGTCCACGCACAACCAGCCCTGAGAGCCAAGGTCAAGGGCAGCCAGACCAGGGGGACTGGGAGTTTTGTGGGGTCCAGTTGTGCAGAGACAGGAGAGGCTCATCTCTTGTACAGCCCTAACTCCTATGCTGCCTCAGCCTATAGACCATCTATAGACAGGAACCATGATTTGTTTATTAAATTGTAGTGTTTCTTTGCTTAAATAAAAAGTAAAGCGAGGATTAGTCTAACAACAGCCATCAGTGTTGGGGAAACTTAATTCCTACCACATCTGTCTTTTCTGTTCTTACCTGATGATCTGGAGAGTTAAGTGATGATTCAGGTACCGCATTTAGCACAGAGTCAGACTCACAAGAAGTTCTTAGCAAATATTGGCTACTACTGTTTTGATGAGAAATAGAGTGTTCTAGCAAGCTGCCTAAACTTTTACCCTTATTTCCCAGACAGGGAAGCCAAAAGAGAAGGAAACAAGTATGCATGTCTACAAATTAAATATAGAGCTGAGATGAAGGAGAGCGGGGTGCTTTCTTAGATGTTCAGCTGCTTGCCATGGAGCCCAGGGAGGCGGGGCAGCAGGGGAGTTGGCACATGATGTGCCTCTCGGGGTCTGACAGCCAGTGCCTGTTCACTGGGCCCTGATGACACAACATAAACAGAGCGGTTCTTTCTTGTCAGTGGGGAACAATGTCCAGTTGTCTTTGCAGGCTTTGCCTTTCAGGTTTTCAGAGCCTTGCAGCCTTGCTCTCAGGGATCTCTATAGAATCCTTGTTCTACTGAAATGAGGTGAAAGCAGTACCAAGTGCACAGCCCAAGCCAGAGAGGCACCAGGAAAGCTCAGAGAAATTGTTTCATTACTAAGTTGCGTCTGACTCTTTTGCAACCCCATGGACTGTAGCCCGCCATGGACTGTAGGCTCCACTGTCCATGGGATTTCCCAGGCAGGAATACTGGGCTGGGTTGCCATTTCCTTCTCCAGGGGATCTTCCTGACCCAGGGATCAAACCTGCATCTCCTACAATGGCAGGCAGATTCTTTACTGATGAGCCACCTGGGAAGCTCCAGAGATATTAGCATGATGAATTTTCCAAATATCCTTGAAATGTATGGATTTAACTTTCTCCCTAACCTTTTCTGCTAAGAAGTCGTAGGTATTTGGCCACTTTATAACACAGAGCAGACTTTCAGCCCAGAGGAAGCTCTGGAGCATGGAGCACAGAGGGCATGACACTCTCCCTAGTAAATCTTCCCAACTAAATCTAGCGGGTGTTATTGTGCCATCTGACCCCTGACACAAGAAGGGCTCTTTCTCCACCAGCAATCAGGACAGTCATCAGAAAGGCCATCAAGTTGCCACAGCTCATCTTCTCGATGTAAGTGATTAGCGATGTGCAGTGATGCTTTGATAATGGCCACTTCTTCTCCAGGGTCAGTAACCACTGGCATTTAAAGATTTTATTTCCTCAGTCTCAGATTTTACTATTAGCAAGTGCAAGCTGGGTAACATGGTGATAAGGCTGGTTAGCATTAAAATTCAGTGGTAAAATTCTTAGTGCTTATCAGTTTAACCCAATGAAGACATAGGTGTTCATTTCACCATTTTAATAAATAAGGACAACCCTTTCAAGAACTCAGTGGGTCGGATAGACACAGAATTGTAGAATATTAAGCCACAAGTGACTTGACTTCATACAAGTGAACAGAGCCACAGAGAGATTAAGCATCTTGACCAAGGTCTCACAGGCGAAGCAGGAACCAAGTACCCAGCACTCTTGTCACTAGATGACACACTCATTCATTTTCTTCAACATGAATTTTATATTGTTCACTTCATTTTATTGGTGAAGAATCTGAGCCTCTTGGGAAAGTGACTAATCTGCCCAGCTCAGAGTCAGTTAGAAAAAGAGCTAAAGCTTTATAATCTTCAGGATTTATTTCTGAATCCATTTTGGAGTTTATGAAGAGCGCTTCTAAGCAGTATAATATAAATTTAAAGCATTAATAAAGATAACTATTTTTCTGAATTTTACAAAGCTATTGAGAGTAAGCAGTGCTAAGATGGTAACATAGATGGGTTTAGACTCCAGCAGGCAAGGTTTGATTCCCAGCTCTGTCACTTACTGCTTATGATATTAAGCCAATTTCTGAAACTTTTCTGTTTTAGTTTTCTTGTCTGTAAAAAGAGAATAATAATAGTTCCAGTCTCACAGGGTAGGAGAAGGGAATATAAGAATTCAGTAAAGCAGTGCTCAGTTTAGTGTTCTGGTACTTAGAAGTTGGTGTACCTTTCAGCTCCTGACGTGAATTTAAAAGGTATAGTTCATACATAAGAACTTCACTTCCATGTTTATCATTTCGGGTGCTTTCAGTAAAAAAAAGAACAGAAAACCCAATTCAGATGGAGTAGCTGATAAAGGAATTTATGACTGGTGTATCTGGAGGTGATGGCCGCAGTCCCTTTGTTGAATTAATTCCTTGGCTCTCCTCACCTCCACAGCCAACATGGTGACTGCATTTCTGGGCCTCATCCATGAACAACAGTGTTCAAGGGAATGGTGAGAAGGTTTCTTCTACTCTGGTATTCAAGGCAAGAATCCTGCGATCACTTTTGACTGGAGAACTTGATCAGGGGTCAACTGTTGACCCAATGGGTGTGACCTAGAAAATAACGTGCTGCTGACTTCGTCGCCAGAGCCACCTTTGGAGGAGGGTTGGGTCCTTTCACAGAGGAACATGGCCATGAGGTACAGAGGCAGGTATCTGTACAAAAGCAGGGTTCTGTTAAGAAGGAAGAAGGGTCAAATAGATGCTGACTCGGTGGTCAGGAATATTCAATATGCCATGACGGTCATCACCTCCAGCATCTTTCATTTATTCCGTGGGTAGTGTTGAGATGTATGCAGTTCTGCGCTTGATGTTCAGAAAGGGAGTAGAGGCCAAAACGCTGTGTTATAGGAACTAGACAATGTGCTGTCTATAACATGTATGCGTTATCTAATGGGCCATCGCGGTTCTGTGGTGAGTACTTTCTGCGTTTACTGTCATTCGCGTTTGACACAAGCCCTGGGCCAGATCCAGACAGTCTTGGCTTGTGTCACCCACGCTGTCATTTATCTACTCCAGTTGCCTCAGCAAAAACTTCAAAAACTAGCTCGCTCTCAGGTCTGATGTCTATAGCGCTTGCTCACTGAAATGCTCCTGTCTGATTCGAATCTTCAGAAAAGGAGTCAAGTATCCTCAACCCAGGACTTTCTATCCATGAGACTATGTCAGTTTCCTGCCCTGCTGTAACAAATCACCACAAATTTGGCGGCTTAAGGGCTTTCCTTGTGGCTCAGCTGGTAAAGAATTCGCCTGCAATACAGGAGACCTGGGTTCAATCCCTGGGTTGGGAAGATCCCCTGGAGAAGGGAAAGGCTACCCACTCCAGTATTCTGGCCTGGAGAATTCCATGGACTGTATAGTCCATGGGGTTGCTAAGAGTCGGACACGACTGAGTGACTTTCAGTTTCACTTTTGGTAGCTTAAAGCAGCACAAATTCATTACCACCCAGCTCTAGAGGTCGTAAGTTTAAAATGAATTAGTAGCATTACAGTTCTTCTGGGGAGAATCCATTTATTGCCTTTCCCAACTTTGAAAGGCTGCCTGTATTTTTAACTAGTGGCCCTCCAGCAGAGGTGCCAGTCCAACCTCTGCTTCTGTCATCACAGGTCCTTCTCTGACTCTTAACCTTCCTGCCTCCCTCTTATAAAGACCCTTGTGATTACATTGAGCCCACTCAGATAACCCAGGATAGTCTTCCCATCTCAAGATCCTTAATGTAGTCACATCTACAAAGCATCTTTGACATGTCAGGCAACATGGTCACAGGTTCTGAGAATTCAGAGTTGAACATCTTGGCGGTGGGGTGGAGGGGCCTTATTCAGCGTACCTCAGGGAGGAAGAAAGCAGAGGTTGAAATACACTTGTTCTTCCTACTTGAAATTGATCTACCACCTGTTATGCCTCCAGAGCATTTACGGCATACCACAAGCTGACTTTTAATCACCCAGAATTTAAAAATAAGTCTACGTAATTAAGAGGCGCATAATTATTTTTCTTTCCCCATTGTAAGTGTGAGCATTATAAATTGCTTTCTAAGTTTAAGTACAGTGCAGTTTTGTTCGCTCCTTCTCCACAATGTAATCAGAATACTTTTTCTTCCAAACTGACCCAGATTTAGGAGCACACTCAAAGAAATGTCACAGCAGCCTAGGCTTGGGAATCTGTAAGATGTTGGGATTTGCTTTGCCAGTGACCAACATCTGCTCTTTGATATTAAGCATGCACCTCATTGCTTGATGGCCAGTTGGACTGTGGTCTAAATTTAGGGATGAAAAGATTCTTTCCAGACCTCTGAAGCCTAAAAATTTAAACCTGTACCTTGAGAATAAATGACCTTTCTCTTATTGTAGTTGGTACTGCAAAGCTGGTAATTTGACCATTTAGGAAAGAGTTATACCAAGAATGATGGGTGACTCCCTAGAGAATTTTCTTGCAAGTTTCACAGAATAATGGACTTGAGATTCTGAGGTTCAATAGCTAGTTATAAAGTGACAAGTGGAAGGAAATAAGAAACCTACAAATAAATACTGGGCTCCAAAACTAATATATTAAACCTAGGTCTAATTTGAAGACACTCTAATCCTTTCTTCTTATATGGAGTATCTATCTGACCAGTCAAGAAATCGAGTAGTGAAGTCGCTGTTTCTCTTTTAGACTATCTTTCAGTCATCAAGTCTCCCTAAATAATACAGTGCCTTAGAAATATTTCCACTCTGAGTTAACCTGAGCAATCATTTAAAATGTGGCTTCTAGATCATATACTTGATATAATTGCCTGAATGTGACTATCCCTAATTACACTAATTACAACAGTGGAGTGTGAGTCCGAAAGTTAATAATTTCATAAACGAAGCCATTTATAATCATCAAGGAAACCACGCGTATACATCTAGCTTCCCAAAGGCATTCTGTTTCATAGGAGCTGATTTTATTTCCCATCAGAAAAACAAGAGCTTGGTTCCATATCTTTCTTTCTTTTTCCTTTTTGAAAAAAAGCACTATAGCTTTTTTAAAATCCCATGAGCTGAACCATTCAGTGCACTTGACAAGGCCTTCTTGGAACAGGTAAATCGGTGGATAAAAATCCTACACTTGCAACCAAGACTGTGGAAGCAACTTCATCACATGGGCGGGGGGGGGAGTCTAAGTAGAGCAGCTGGACGTCTGCGTACATGTGGGAGACAGAAAGAGGGGCCAATCATGAAGGCAAATGGCAGATTGACCTCTTCGCCTCACTTTTATGTTTTGCCTAGAGCCTCATCCCCTTCAGGAGGTGTGTTTCTTTTCTCTCTCTCTCTCTCTTTTTTTTTTTTTTTGTAGTTTAAACAATTTTATCTTCAATTGATTAACCATGTTATGTTAGTTTCAACTGTACAGAAAAAATAATTCAGTCATACATACACAAGTATCTATTCTTTTCAGACTCTTATCCCATGTAAGTTTTTACAGAATATTGAGCAGAGTTCCCTGAGCTATACAGTAGGTGTTTGTTTATCTATTTTAAATATAGCAGTGTATATACTTGTCAATCCCAAACAGGCTATCCCTTCTCCAACCCTTCCCCTCCGGTAACCCTAAGCTCATTCTCTAAGTACAGAAACAGACTCCCAGACTTAGAGATGTTTTTCTTGTGAACACCAAAGTGTTCTCAGTCATGAAAGGGCAGCGTTTCCAAAGATGAACTTAGAAAAACAGCAGAAATGAAATCAGTATTTAGTTGTATCTGTCTCTGCGTAAGAAAGAGATTTAAGTATTCTTGAGAATCATCTCCATTGGCTTTTCTGAAAATCCTTCGAAAATTGTCAGCACTTTGCATTGATACCAGAACAACAACAAACAATAAGTATTTACTACATGAACTACTTGTGTAAATTATCTTTTGAAAGGAAATGGCATTGCAAACCATCGGAATGTGTTTTCTCTCAGATCATTTCATATCTTCCTTGGAAGATAAATTCATGATAGAATTTTTTCCTCCTTGCTTCTTTAGTCTCCATGCAGTATGGACCTACAGCTTCCCCTGTGGCTCAGTGGTAAAGAATCCACCTGCCAAGCAGGAAAGGCAGGTTCAATCCCTGGGTCAGGAAGATCCCCTGGAGAAAGGAATGGCTCCCTATTCCAGTATTCTTGCCTGGGAAATCCCATGGATAGAAGAGCCTGGCGAGCTACAGACCCTGGGGTCACAAAAGTCAGACAGGACTTAGTGACTAAACAGCATCAGCAATATGGACTTATTCTAGAAATATAAAGAACTTCAGATAAAGGACTCATCATTAAGGGGAAAAGTAAGAGAGGAAGATCTGATCATTTCTCTTCTCTGATTTCTTTTGGGCATGTGTATTATAATGGAAGTTGTACCTTCTTATAAATGGTCTCATTTCTAAATGTCCTGGGCAAATACAGTTTTACCCATTATTTTACACTTTATTTACATATTTAGTTTTCTCAGCTAGGCTGCTGTGGGTAGTAACTGTGTCTTGAAATAGTTTCATATAGAGTACTTTATTCAGTATTGGGCATGTAACAGAAAATGTCATTCAATTGATAAGCTAACTTAGGGGTGACATAACTGGAGGTAATTCACCTACTAAGATGAGGACAGAAATGGATGAGTGAGGTGTGTCCTGAGGCGTGGTTACACATGGCCTCCAGAGCAAACCCTTCTAGAGCAGAGCACCCTGGTTTCAGGTGTTACTGAGAATAAAGTCTTTGCTGAAGGGTCACCAAATGTCAGGGGCAGAAAATTAGTGCTTCCCTCTACAGCCTGCAGCCCTCCTTTTCTCTGTGCCTCACTGTACTGGCTGCAAAGCAGGCTGCAGAAGGCCTGGCTGCCTCAGTGTCAAAGATACCTGGCTCCCTCCTTGCTCCCAAGGTGACTCATCTTCAACCCAAAGGAAAGAGGGAAGCTTAGGGCCCTTCAGGCTGGTGGGAACCCTTTGGTAATGAATGAATAATGGCCAGGATTCAATTTTCAAAATAATGATTCTTTAATCTTCACTTTATTTCTCACGTGAGCTGTCTTACTCTCTTTATGCTCATTTAATTTACCTCTCATCCAGAAACAGAGAAAGCTTCCTAAGGCACAGTTTTCAAGGTTCTGGTCTCAACCACTTGATTAGAATCACAATCTAACGGAACAGGGTTTATCTTAGCCAAAGGGAATGATTTGCCTTCCAGTAACAGCCATCCCCTAAGGTAGACCCTTTTATAGAGACAGTGATCCTCTAAATTTCAGCCTTGAGGCCCCTTTATGCTCTTAAAACTTCCCAAGGATCCCAATATGCCTTAGTTTATGAGGGTTGTATCTATTATATTACACAAGTGAAACTAAAATAGAATTTAAAACTGAGATTTTTTTAAATATTTGTTAATTCATTGAAAAATAAAAAACCCACTTATGCTTAATGAAATAAGTCAGAGAAAGACAAACACAGTGTATTTATCACCTATGTGTGGAATCTAAAAAATAAACAAATGAATATAGCAAAACTGAAACAAACTCACCGATTTAGAGAACAAAGTAGTGATTAGCATTGGGCACAGTGGGGAGAGAAAAGAGGGGAGGGGCAAGATTGGACAGGGGAGGAAGAGATACAAACTATTATGAATGAAATAAACTGGTGGATTCATGTTGATGTATGGCAAATCCAATACAATATTGTAAAGTAATTAGCCTCCAATTAAAATAAATAAATTTATATTTAAAAAAAAGAAATAAACTGTGGTGATATCATGTACAGCACAGAAATATAGCCACTATATTATAACTTTAAATCAAATATAATCTATAAAAATATCAAATAAGTCTATTGGACACCTGAAAATACTATAATATTATAAATTAACTGTACTTAAATACATAATAATAGAGTAAACCCATTACATGTTACATAAATAATTTCTATGAAAAACAACTAAATGTTTAATAATTCAAAAAAGGATTCGTGATATTTTGCATTTTTATAAATCTCTTATGTCTGACTTAGAAGATAGCTGAATTTTTTTTTTATTCTTATGTCTGGTTAAAGAATTGGCCTCAAACAGATATATAGCTGGAAAGAGAAGGAGTACTATTGGTAGCCTTTTCAGATAATTGTGGATATTCTTTTGATACTATGTTAAGTCTCAGCAAGTAATAGTTCCTCAAAAGTTATTTGCTATGTGAAATTTGAAATAATAGTAAAGACTTTTCTTTATTGGGTTATATAACAATCCATTGGTCTATCTCATTTGTTAATGGATTCTTTTATCCATGATGTTTTTTGTAACATTACACATTGATCATTGGGAAATGACTGGTTCACTGAGTTATACAGGGCTTTCAAATGTCGACACAGTTTATTATAAACTGTTTCTTAAATTACATTCATTAATATCAACAACTTAATCAAAAAAGTCTTTAAATGTTGGGAAGCTGTCAAACTCACAGTGGCAGGAAAACATTTTTCCAAAATTCTAGTTTTCTCTTGAAAGCTTGAATTTTAAACTTGGCAACAAGTCCTAAGAGTTGTTTTCCTTGAAGTGACAGGCTTGTTTCATTTTTAAGAAAATATCTGTCAGTTACTCAAGTGTGATTAACCATAGTTTGTCTGTTGTTCTCTTAATTAAGGTGGCATTCCAAGAAAGAAGCAGCTGGTTTAGCTAGCAACAATCATGACAATCACACAGGTGTTTTTCCTCAGGAAAACCACTGGTCTTTGTACAACAGAAGTGCTTTAGAAATATGTATACTCAGGAATCTGTTGTTCAGTTCAGTCACTCAGTCATGTCCAACTTTTTGCCACCCCATGGACTGCAGCACCCCATGGACTCCCTGTCCATCACCAAGTCCCGGAGTTTACTCAAACTCATGTCCATTGAGTTGGTGATGCCATCCAACCATCTCATCCTCTGTTGTCCCCTTCTCCTCCTGCCTTCAATCTTTCCCAGCATCAGGGTCTTTTCCAGTGAGTCCGTTCTTCACATCAGGTGGCCAAGGTATTAGAGTTTCAACTTCAGCATCAGTTATTCATTGTTAATAAAATTAATAATCTTTCTATGCCACTCAGAGCATTCTAATGCAAGCAGTACTGGTCGTTGGTCTGGTAATGCAGCAGGAAAGCATAGAGTTTGGTGCCGCTGTCTTGAGTTTGTGCTAAGGACCCAGCTGTTGTTTTTGTTTGTTTTTGCCCCACTAGTTTTACCCACTATTTTTTGCACCATTAATGCAGCTGATCACACAATGAAAAAGGCAAATAGCATCTTAGAATTATTATGAAAGTACAACAGGCCTTGCAAACTGCCTGAAGGGTCTTGGAGACCCCAGGGGTCTGTGAACCAAACTTTTATAGTTACTGGCACAGATAGCATAAGAGTTACCTTTTTATTAAGCCCATGGTTTGTGCCAGAGATGGTTATGTGCATTAATTATTTTAATCCCCAGATATGCAGTTACATGAAGAACCTATCACATTCTAGAAAATGTGTTCTTTTTAACCTCTCTACCCTGGTTCATTTATGCTGCTCCGTTGCTAGTTCGTGGGAACTAATTAAAGTCTGAGCAATTTTCAACAGCATTGCTTCCAGGGGTATAAAGCTCCATTTTCCCAGTCCCAGAGGTGTTTAGACCTTTAAAAATTCATAATTCAGCCTAGGTTTGCTTGGTGGGTGCTAGGTCTCCAGCATATGTCAGGCCGCAAAGTACACCGTGCTTCTCAGGGCTCTTAAGAATGTTTCTCCCCCGTCCCCAGTTTGTTTTCTTCTCATAGTTATACTTTCTCTCACTTTCCAAACCTTGGTCTCACAATCTGAAACCTTATCCAACAAGAATGGTCTTAAATGCTGTGCCTTCTGCTGAGTTACATCTGCCTATCGATACACAATGATGAGGTGCTTTTTCTGTCAGGAGCTTGAGGGCCACAATTTTTTAACTGAACATTAACTTGGTCACACATAGATAATTGTTTATCCCATTGCCTCACATATACGTTAAAGGCTGACCTGGACAAAGAACCCATGGGGCACTTCCTGTTCTGCCCTTTCAGGCTAAAGAGCTGTTTGCCAGAAATGGACTCAGGGCCACAATTTTTTAACTGAACATTAACTTGGTCACACATAGATAATTGTTTATCCCATTGCCTCACATATACGTTAAAGGCTGACCTGGACAAAGAACCCATGGGGCACTTCCTGTTCTGCCCTTTCAGGCTAAAGAGCTGTTTGCCAGAAATGGACTCACAGACATAGGGGACAGACTTGTGGTTATCTATGAGGAGGGGTTGGGGGAGAAGGATTGGGAGTTTGGGATTAGCAGATCCAAAGCTATTACATACACATTGGATAACAAGGTCCCCTGTATAGCACAGGAAACTGTATTCAATATTCTGTGATAAACCACAATGGAAATGAAAATTTTTTAAAAGACTGTGTATATATAATATATATACACACACATATACATAACTGAATCACTTTGCTATACAGCAGAAATTAACACAATATTGTAAATCAACTATACAAAAATAAAATCTTGCCCTTTCCAAAAAAAAAAAAAATAGCTATTTCCTTTCCCATTTGCCCTCTCATGAGGTGTTGCGCTGAAATGAACCATTCTCTAGGCTATAAATGTTGATTTGGATTGATAAGTCAGTGTGTGGCTAAGAGCTCACCCGAATCTTGAACCAATCTGAAAGACAGGTTAAGGGAATATTTACATGGTTTCATTGTGACTCTGTAGAACTCCCTGTTGAAAAGAGGATGGTCCTTGAGCTGATTAATACTTCTGGTTGCTTTTCATGTGTGGCAGGGACTGTGGTCATGTGTATTATCTCTGCAATGAATTTGGTTTTAAGTATTGAGAACTGTAATTCTTTCAGTCCAAAGTCAGGCTTAAGAGGAAACTGTACATACAGGACCGGGTAAGCTTATGTTGCATACAAGAACATCTATGGTTTTCTCCTGCTTTTATTCATTAGTGTGACTATTAAGTAGGAGAAACAGAAACTTTTACATTTGACTGCAGAGGAAACAAGTTCCTGAGAGGAGACCAGGCTTAGATGGTAAATAACTTTTCTCCCCCAGAAAGTTCAGGTATTATCTAACCTAACAAATGTTAGTCAGCAATCCCTGCCTAGTGAGTTCTCTTAGGAACATCTTTTAACTGTGCTTCTCTCTGCCTTGGGTATCCTTTTTTTTTTTTTTTTTTTTTAAAGTTTTTTAGCTTATGTCTCCTGTCTAAACCTAAAATATCCCCAGGGTTGATAGACACAGAAGTAAATTGAATTAATCCTTTACATCTAGATCTCTTCTGGAGCTTTGGTAACAAAGTTCAGTTTTCATATCCTTATGATGAGCTGTTATCGTATGTAGAGAAGACACCTGCCATATTTAGTGTCACAGAGGTAGAAAACAATATAAGATGGGGCACAGGCTACTGAAAGCATCTGAGTTTATTCCCAGTGCTTTCAGTGAAGGACTGCTCAACCCTCATCAGCCCCTGAGCTCTGCCTTTATCACTGGTCTGAATTAAGGGCCTTGGTGCCATCCATACCTTGCAGGAATGTGCGAGGCAGAGCTGGACTTGGAAGCAGTTATAAGAGCAGCGTGTCTCACCTGTGTTACAGCATCTTCTGGAAATGTGCATGACATGGAGGGGGGTGAGAAGTGCCTCCCAGACGTTCTGGCAGGATCCCCTATCACACTGTCCTCCTGCTCAGATTTGCATCTCCCTTTTGGTCATCTTCCCACACCAGTGCCCATCAGCACTTTGCGGGGGCCATTCAGCTCAACCTGTGAAGGTCGCAGTGCTGGTTTGCTTCCCACTTGAGCCATCTTTCCTTTACTTGTGCAGCCAGTGGTGTTTCTGTGCAACCAGCATGAGCCCTGATATATTCTGAATTCACTCATACTGGATTCTCCCTTGATGCTTGTGAAGCATCTGACACAGTGTCAGCGGACTCCTGCCAAAGATCCAGGACAACACAGTCAGTTCAGCGGGTGATGGTCAGATGTCTGGTTGCAAAGTCTTTGGACCTAATAGAAGGTTCTCAGTCTACTTCTCTCCATCCCCTAGTGTATTTTTATGTTTGTGTCATCTCAAATATAGTTTAGAGTTCTTGAATCAGTGGTATGGCTTACTCAGTTCATGGTGGATAGTATCTTTAGAATACTTGGAGGATAGTATTTATGGTAGCAGAGAAGGCAATGGCACCCCACTCCAGTACTCTTGCCTGGAAAATCCCATGGGTCGAGGAGCCTGGTGGGCTGCCGTCCATGGGGTCACTAAGAGTCGGACACGACTGAGCGACTTCACTTTCACTTTTCACTTTCATGCATTGGAGAAGGAAATGGCAACCCACTCCAGTGTTCTTGCCTGGAGAATCCCAGGGACAGGGGAGCCTGGTGGGCTGCCGTCTATGGTAGAGAAATCCTAGCACTTAATAGTGCTTTACTCCTAAGAGGCAGTGCCCAACGTCTTCTTATGTTTTCGTCCATCCAGAATCACTCCCCACTCTATCCTGTGACACTTATACACAACCGCATCTTGGTGTGTATTGCATTGTATTACAAAATAAGGATAAAATGTAGCTTTTAAGTCAAAATGAAAATGTGAAGAACCAAGTTGTGAGCACCCTGATGGCAAGAAGGCATCTTATTTTGTCTTCTATGTCCAGCATCATTCAAGCATCACTGAATGCCATTTAATCCAAATAGAACATTTAGCTTTCTCAGTTCAAATTGAAGATATTCATTTATTATAATATGGCTCATGCACCTACCTTTCAGTATGCATTCTACTCTGTGTGCCATAATCCACCTTTAAGAATTTTTTTAACCCTACCCAGCTGATGTTGTACGTTACGACTGAGTGAAGTGACAGAGTGCACAGTGCTCCTGAGCCTCGACAGCCACAGTACTGGTGCTTCCCCTTGTCCTTCCAGCAACCCTGAAGGAGCTCATCTCACAGACCATGATCCGCTGGGCCCAGGAGGACCAGATCCAGGATGCAGAGCTGGTCCGGATGATGTTCAACCTTCTGCGGCGGCAGTACGACAGCATCGGGGAGCTGCTGCAGGCGCTGCGCAAGACCTATACCATCAGCCAGACCTCCGTGAGCGACACCATCAGCCTGCTAGCTGCCCTGGGCCAAATTCGCTGCCTGCTCAGCGTCAGGATGGGCAAGGAGGAGGAGCTACTCATGATCAACGGGCTGGGGTGGGTCATTCCCATCAAGGGCAAGCTTGCAGAGGAGGCAGTTCTGAAATCAAGTCACATAAAAACCTCTGGGTTCCCCATCCTGATTTCACTCGTTTTCAGATTATATGCTCATTAAATCAGTCCCCTTCAATAACCTCAAAGACCAGACAGTGGGCTACTTGGGGTGAAGGGCCGTGGCCAGAAGGAAGAGGAAGGAATCTTGGAAAAAAGCAGATATTTAGTTTGAATCTGATGAAAATAGTCCCAGGGAAGCAATGAAAAAATTCAAAGGAGGGGACAGTGTGTTCAACCCAACAAGAGAGAGACTTTGAGCACCTAAGGTTTTGACTGGAAATCTTCTGCGACTTCCCTTTGAATAATTACAGCCCTTTTCCTCCCTTTTCTTGGGAGTAGAGTCATTGTCATCAATTCTTCAAAATGTGTTTCCTCGTGACAGTAGCTTATAGATCTTCCTTAGAAGCCACATCACTAGAAAGATTGAATTTTATTATTTGCTTGTTTTTGTTTTCATAATTTAAATTTTTTAAGTTTTAAACAATTTTAAAGGTTGCTTCCCTTTTACAGTTATTACAGAATATTGGTTATATTCGCTGTGTTGTACAATATATGCGTGAGCCTATCTTACACCCAACAGTTTGCACCTCCCACTCCCCTACCCCTGTATTGCCCCAGCCTCTCCTCCCCACTGATAACCCCTAGTTTGCTGTCTGTATCTGTGAGTCTACTTCTGTTTTGTTATATTCACTAGTTTCTTATATTTTTTAGATTTCACTTATAAGTGATATCATACAGTGTTTGTCTTTATCTGTCTTATTTCACTTAGCAAAATGCCCTCCAAGTCCATTCATGTTGCTGCAAATGGCAAAATTTTCATTCTTTTTTATGGCTGAGTAGTATTCCATTGTATATGTATACCACAAGAAAGAATGCACTTTAGATATCAAAAAGATTTCCTTTAATTAGGTAACATAGTTCTATATTGCAGATGAGAAACATAAAGCCCCCCCAAAAAAATTCACTGACTAACCCACAGTTTTACCTGAATAAAATCGAGCACTAGAACCATAGTCTCCCTGCTGCTGGAACCGTCATCCTACCACCCTCAAACCAGCAAAGTAAAGGAGCGTCACTGAGACCAAGAACAGGGATGCTGGCAGTTGAGGCAGGATGAGGGGATGCATGCATTCCTTAAATTCATTTCCAAAGAGGACTCTTACAACAGAGGTGAAGAGACTTTTATGGAAAGAGGAAGCAGCTGCAGAATTAGCCTTTCTCCCAGCCCTTGTGGTAGACATAGCTCCACTAAAACCTCGTGGTGTCTCCTTTTAACAGCTGCAGCCCTCTGGAGAAAGGGATATGCGCTGAGAGTAACCACGTGCAAGGAATTACACAGCCAGGCCGCAGGCTGCCTCTGTATTTTGATTTGCCTGCAGCTTTATTATGTGAATTTATGTTGAATGACTTAAAAACGTAATTCTTTTTATGTTTCATTTTGATCATTTTATTGAGTGTTACTGTCCCAAAATATTGTTGGCACCTAATACACAATTGCCTTAAGAAGAGGGTACAACCCTGCCCTACCATTTGGATAACTAAAGTACATAGAGACATAGATATAAGGACAGGAGAACAAAAAACAGAAGACCCTTAATACACAGAGGAAGAGAATTCAGTGGTTTGGGCTATCTCAAAACTATCACAAGCAAAAAAAAAAAAAAAAAAAAAAAAAACAACAACTGAGGGGCAGCTACTTAATGTCATCAGAAGGAAATATTTAAAAGAAAAAAAGTAGAAATAAATGATCATAAGATATTCCTATCAGCTAAAAATGGCCCTCTACATATATTCCACCAACCTAGTACCTTCTGACCATCTTTCCAGCAGATGGCATGTACATTAGAAGTGAAAATTTTAGTCCCTCGATCATGTCCGACTCTTTGTGACCCTATGGACTGTAGCCTTCCAGACTCCTCAGCTCCTCTGTACATGGAATTTTCCAGCCAAAAATACTGGAGGGGGTAGCCATTCCCTTCTCTAGAGGATCTTCCCAACTCAGGGATCAAACTCATATATTAGTTCACCCCGAATGTGTGTGCATGTGCATTTGTGTATTCTCAACCCTGCATTGCTGTAGCATTGAAATAAGCAAGTGCTGACTTCTCTCTCCGATTACCCTAGAGACATAATGAACAACAAGGTGTTTTACCAGCACCCCAACCTCATGAGAGTCCTCGGCATGCATGAGACTGTCATGGAGGTGATGGTGAACGTGCTGGGTGCAGAAAAGTCACAGGTAATGCTCCAAGGAGAATTTGTCTCGAATTTGACCCCTGCACATGGCTGGTGCCCACTACCTAGTGATTCTTCCCGGGGAGGGCATGGGGAGGAGCAAGGAGATGGGACCCAGCCAGTGTTAACAGTTCTCACTCATTTCACTGGGCTGCTTAGTCTCCTTCCCATCCTCTTCTGCAGTCCTGCTCCTTCCAAGATGGAATTCCTCCGGGTTCCACTTAGGAGCCTGGTGTGTTTGGTGCTGTGTCAGAAGGCAGTTCTAAAGGAGAACAGGATTTTAATAACAATCCTGGCACTGTTGTCACTGGAGGGTACATGTTTTCTGTCTGAGCCAAGCTCCTGACGATGTCGATTTCCTAGCCAGCACCGCCATAAGGGGCTGGGGAGCTCCTGCTGCCAAGGGACAGGGAGTGCCAATAGGGCCCACCTGGGCAGGTAGTGCACCTTGTCCAGGTCCTTCTCAGAGTCAGAGAGGTTCTAAGGCAACAGAGAGGGGATGTTTGCCACCAATATTGACAGGTGAGCGTTGTGAAGGAAGAACACAGGAGCCCCATTCGCCTTGCTCCTCATTTGCTTCCTTCTGATCTCTCAGGAAAGTGGACTCTCCCCAGAAGACCTCTGAACAAACATCTGTGTGCCTCAGCAAGCAGACAGACTAACTTTTAGAATCCTACTTCCTAGAGCACGTTCCATGATTCTAAAAGTGGAAATCAAGGGCTTTCTTGGATCCTGAGCCAAGGTTAACACTGACACCATTTATTGAGCATGATTGATCAAACAGAAGATGCGGCCAGACCCTGGAGATGCTAATTACTTTGTTAAGCAGAGAAGCCAACCACTTTTGATGGTAATAGAAGTTGGCACTTTGGTGCTAAATTGTAAGAATCATGTTATGAATGCTCTAGGAGCACATAGGAGAGTGGTGATCAAGGACAGAAGTAATTGGGGGAGGCTCATGTTCTGAAAGGGTGGTGCTGTTGAGGCTTCTACAGCAGTAGAGGCCAATCTTTACCCAGAAGACTCAGGTTTGATACAGTGCTAGGTCTTATTTTCTGTGATCACCCATCTCCTTTTCTGTCCCCTCCCTTCCTACTCAGAAACAGTGGTCTGATGTAGGGTTGAACAATTTCACATAACATCTGAGGATGACTAGAATTCTGGCTTGACATCTATTTTTTTTTGAAAGAAAGATACTTCAGGAGTTATAATTAGCTCTCGATATTTTTAGAAGCCTCTTCTTAGGTGTCTATTCTCTGTCCCTCCTATGAAAAAGTCTTGGAAACAACCGGAAGCAAGGAGAAAAAATTTTTTCCCAACTGTTCACAGCTTGCAAGGCTCCCATCTAAGACTCTTTGAAGTCAGCCTTTTCAGAAAGGCTTCATGATAGATTCTTCCCCGTGAATCTTTCTACTTCTCCCTACAGATTGCCTTTCCAAAGATGGTTGCTAGCTGTTGCCGCTTCCTGTGCTATTTCTGTCGAATCAGCCGACAAAATCAGAAGGCCATGTTTGAGCATCTAAGTTACCTGTTGGAGAACAGCAGTGTCGGCCTAGGTAGGTCATGTTATAACTTCTGCAGTTGGCTCAGGGGTTACCCTTCCCCTGCTGGCCACTTAGGCAGTAAAACGAAAGAAGTCACATGTGTGCTATCGTATTTTTAAATAGAAGAAGGAATCCTGCCTGGTCTCAAAACATGTGAGATAATAATAATATGTTTCTGCTCTCCAACCTAAGGAGAGAAGTCGCTGCCAACCAGCCGTGGTGACGGTAATGATGACGGATTTGTTTTGGCTTAGGCACACAGTTTATAGTCACACAGTTTTGCCTCCTCTCTCTGGGCACCCGGGGTTCATGAAATGCTACCTGAGATTATGGATGCAGTCTGGAGATCCAGCACCTCCCAGCCCATTCAGCGGACCAGGGAGCAGTGCTAATAAGACCAAGGTCATGGATCCAATCCCTTATTGGCAGGCTGGCTGCAGGCTATATGCCTGTCCCATCAGCTAACCAGCCAGGGCTTTCATAGCTGCAAGGCAGACAGGCCAGGAGCAACTATGGACAAACAGTGTAAATCCAACACCACCGCTAGAAAACCAGTGCACGCACTTGCCTTACTCACTCTTCTGTATGTAAACTAAATGAATTTGTGGAAGACGCAAATACATTATATGCACGTGAAATCTGAAATCTCAGGTTTCCTGTTTATCAGATGCAACCTCATGGGGTTGCAAAAAGGGTTGGACACGACTTAGGGACTAAGCAACAACAAGCTTAGACTACCCAACCTTTTTATAAAATGCCACCTAAAGTTTTTCTATTTTAGCCTAAGAACCAAACAAAGGGAAATGAAAGACAATGTTCGTGACCTGATATAATTCTAAGAGTTGAGGTTATTTTTAAATTCTAGGTATTGACCCCAGCAATGACCAAGTTATGTGAGCTTGGTTATCAAGTGACATCTGAGACTTTTGAATGGTCACCAAACGAGGGCCCAAGAACTTCCATGTTAGAAAAGCATTTGAAAATACACGGTCCCAGTTGCTCCTATGAACTGATTTTCTAACTTAAGCTATATTCACGGTCAATAATGAGTGTGGGGAGGAAGGATAGAAAACAAAGCTGCTCTTGAATTGAGCGGGCAGCCCCCCTTTGAGGACAGCGATGTGTCCAGGTTTTGCGTTTGCTGACCTCTCCTGGCCATTACTGTGCACTGCAACCTCAGCTCAGCGCCGGGTGGCCTCTTTCTCCCTCTCTCTCCCCTTCTCTCCTTCCTCAGCTTCCCCCTCCATGAGAGGATCCACCCCGCTGGATGTGGCCGCTTCCTCCGTGATGGACAACAATGAGTTAGCGCTGGGCTTAGAGGAGCCAGACCTCGAGAAGGTAATTGGCCTTGGGGAGGTGCTATGCTTGCTGTCCCCTGCTTATAGCGCAGCCAAGCCAAGGAAAAGCAGACCAAAGGCTGAACCTCCATCAGAACCTCTTCAGTGTGTAAGGAAAGCATGGCGGGATGTGAGTCCTGGGAGCCATGTGATAATTAGGACCAGAGCATCTCCTGTGGACAGGACTTGCCAGCTCCACAGACATCTTCACCTTCCTATCCTGTCTTCACTGTTTCCTTGACTGCACAGCTGACGAGACGGACAATGCACTTTCTCAGCTTGAAGGGGAACCATCTAGTCAGGAGGAGGGGGACAAGGAAAGGGCTGTTCACTGTGTGGTGGGTTTGGGAGCAGCTAGGAGCGGGCATCTGACCCCAACAAGGGGATCGGGAAGGGCTCTCAGCAAAGAGGTGACCCCGAGGGTGGGCAGAAGCTACTCAGTCATGTTGAAGACAGACATGTGCCAGGAATGTTTGAATTTCAGAGAAGAGAGCATGGTGTGCTTGAACTTGAGAAAGCTGGCTGTGACCAGAGCCCTGAAGCTTGTGGGGAGTGCTGAGAAGGGAGGAGAAACAGAAATGAATGGGCCCTATGCTGCCATTGCTGCAAACCGCAGAGGTCCATACATCTGTGGAATCACTGTGTGCCAGGCCCCACTCAGAACTAAGTCACGTGATCCTCAGGACAAGCCTTTTTATCATTGCCCCAGTTATAGGAGAGGAAACTGAGGCATAGAGAGATGAGGTAACATCCTCAGAGTCATCGGGTTCGAGTGTCAGAGCCAGGGTCGAAAGCTCTGGGCTCTAGAGGCCGTTCTGTTACCTGTGATGTTGTGGGACCTCACTGTAGAGCCTCGAGCCACAGAAACCGCTGGAGGGCTTCAAGCAGCGGAGAAATACGACACAGGTTTTTATGTTCTGGAACACGTCCTGGTTTTAGTAAGAAGAAGTGATTGGACCAGAAGCAAGACAGACCCCACCCCACCCCACACACACATGAACTCAGGAGCTGTGCACCCAGCAGCGAGTTACGTGATTGCTGTTCTGTGAATGCCCTGGGCATTCCTGGCCTCTGCCTCTGAGGGGACAGAGTTTAGTCAGACTTGGCTATTCATCCATTTAAATGGCAATAAATAGCTCAGCTTTCATTTAGGTGATATGATGCTAACTGACACCTGTATTTAAAGTTAGGTAATGATTCTCACACGATAAGACAGTGCCCCAGGGTGCTGTGCTCAGCAGCCCACCCTCAGCCACATTCACCTGTTCACATGATAACTGCTTATCCGGGACCCTGAGTCTCCCTTGGAAGGGAGACCAGGAGGCAGGGAGAGGAGAGAGAGGGTACCCGGGGAAGTCTGTAGAGGAGAAGGAGGGCCCACCCAGTCAACCAGTGACTGAACATTTTGGTTTTGAAATCCCATGGTCAAATGAACAGGGCCAGCCTGCATCCACCATTGTCTCCCCTGTGGCACCTTAGTTAGGCCTACGTTTAAATGCCATGTCCCTCTTGCCAGAACTTTTAAATGGTATGTCCCTCTTGCCAGAACCGGGAAATCATAGCATATGGCTTATATCTACATAGCAGTGATCATCAGTCTTGTCAATTGCTTGGAAACAAAAATGAGTAGAAGGTTCCAATTTCAAATCTGCTCAATTATTTACTTGGAAAGTAGTGGGCTGTCTCCAGCTTCTAGAGAAATGAAAGCCCTTCAGTTCCCAGAATTGTGCATGCCTTACCAGCTATATAAAAAACTTACATTAAAAAAAAACCTAGGCACTTAACTTTTGTTTTGTTCTTGGCAGGTGGTGACCTACTTGGCAGGCTGTGGCCTACAGAGCTGCCCCATGCTTCTAGCCAAAGGATACCCTGATGTCGGCTGGAACCCCATTGAAGGAGAGCGCTACCTGTCCTTCCTGAGGTTTGCCGTCTTCGTGAACAGTGAGTCTCAGTTTCCCATGCCTCTCAGACCTAGGATGGCACAATCACAGAGCGTACTAGGAAAAGGAAATTCTTTGCACTGCTTCCTATCCATAAACACGGTAGATTGTATAGGTAGGTGGCAGCTGATAGAAAAACCTCTGGGACAATCAGGCTAGACAAGGATCAAGAGTGGAATCCAGTGGAGAGAGTCCTGAATGCTAGGACCAGAGCCTACAAGGAGCTCACTACATCGGCCTGGGCTTGTCACCTCTTCGTATCTCTTCTTCTAAAAGAGGGCGCTTGTTAATATCCTTGTTTCCCAGAATTAAATGCAAGTGTGTATCTAGATTCTTAGAGTTTTGAATGGATGGATGAATGGTTGGATGGATGAGCGGATGATTGAATGGATGGATGAATGAATAAAAACATGGAAGAGCTGATAGCTGTTAAAGGTAACTAAACTCCAAGTAGGGAAAAAAAAAAAATAAAGAATTGCAAAAGAAACCCTAAATATTCTTCTTCTTAATGCAAACCACATCTCATTTCTACTGAATTCCAAGTTGACACAAATTTTGCATTTCCACTAGTTTAATATGCTGAATTGATCACTGAGGAAGGCTTTCTTATCTCTCCTTGCTATTCTTTGAAACTCTGCATTCAGATGCTTATATCTTTCCTTTTCTCCTTTGCTTTTCGCTTCTCTTCTCTTCACAGATATTTGTAAGGCCTCCCCAGACAGCCATTTTGCTTTTTTGCATTTCTTTTCCATGGGGATGGTCTTGATCCCTGTCTCCTATACAACGACACGAACCTCTGTCCATAGTTCATCAGGCATTCAGAGTGAAAAAGTTGGCTTAAAGCTCAACATTCAGAAAACAAAGATCATGGCATCTGTTCCCATCACTTCATGGGAAATAGATGGGCAAACAGTGGAAACAGTGTCAGACTTTATTTTTCTGGGCTCCAAAATCACTGCAGATGGTGATTGCAGCCATGAAATTGAAAGACGCTTACTCCTTGGAAGTTATGACCAACCTCGATAGCATGTTCAAAAGCCAGAGACATTACTTTGCCAACAAAGGTCTGTCTAGTCAAGGCTATGGTTTTTCCAGTGGTCATGTATGGATGTGAGATTTGGACTATAATGAAAGCTGAGCACCAAAGAATTGATGCTTTTGAACTGTGGTGTTGGAGAAGACTCTTGAGAGTCCCTTGGACTGCAAGGAGATCCAACCAGTCCATTCTGAAGGAGATCAGCCCTGGGATTTCTTTGGAAGGAATGATGCTGAAGCTGAAACTCCAGTCCTTTGGCCACCTCATGCGAAGAGTTGACTCATTGGAAAAGACTCTGATGCTGGGAGGGATTGGGGGCAGGAGGAGAAGGGGAATGACAGAGGATGAGATGGCTGGATGGCATCACCGACTCGATGGACATGAGTTTGGGTGAACTCTGGGAGTTGGTGATGGACAGGGAGGCCTGGCGTGCTGTAATTCATGGGGTCGCAAAGAGTCAGACACGACTGAGCGACTGAACTGAACTGAACTGAATATGCTGAATATTGCATAAAATGAGTAGTTTCTTAAAACTGTTGTACCTTGTCTCCAAAATTGTGTTATGATATTAATACTAGCTTACTTGTATTTACATTATAGTTACAGTCTCTCCCTTTTCCCATTTTGGAGTTTCTGGCTAACAAACCTAGCTGCGCTAGTTGAATGATTGCAGAGACGGATTTCAGCTAATAAGCAGTCATGCCGATTGTCCTGTGAGAATTCACCTAAAAATGTATTGGTATCACGCGGTCATTGTCTTGCCATGTGCTCTTCTTGTCTCCTTCTCCCCAACCTCCTGCTTATTTTCCTACATCATAATGCACTCTGTTCTTAATATTTGAATGGTTTCCAGTGTCCCGGTTTTTTTCCTTTCTTGACTTGGTCACAGACCTTGAGATGTTTGTCTTTTGTCCCCCTAGGGCTTGTCCAGCCAAGTTTTCAGGGATTTGTGTTTTCTGCTTCCCTCTGCATGTTCCATACCTACTATCTGTTCATCATCAGCATTGCTAAACTCTCATTTTCTTCCTCTGCGGCCAGTTTCAGAGTATCCTCTGATAGCCTGTCTTACTTCTAGTCCAGATGATTGCATATCCCGAATTAATGCAGAGTTATTGTGGTAATAAGGGGGATTTTGTGTCGATTTTAAAGATTCATCAGTTCAGTTCAGTTTAGTTCAGTCCCTCAGTCACGTCCGACTCTTTGCAACCCCATGCATTGCAGCACACCAGGCCTCCCTGTCCATCACCAACTCCTGGAGTTCACTCAGACTCACGTCCATCGAGTCAGTGATGCCATCCAGCCATCTCATCCTCTGTCGTCCCCTTCTCCTCCTGCCCCCAATCCCTCCCAGCATCAGAGTCTTTTCCAATGAGTCAACTCTTTGCATGAGGTGGCCAAAGGACTGGAGTTTCAGCTTCAGCATCATTCCTTCCAAAGAAATCCCAGGGCTGATCTCCTTCAGAATGGACTGGTTGGATCTCCTTGCAGTCCAAGGGACTCTCAAGAGTCTTCTCCAACACCACAGTTCAAAAGCATCAATTCTTTGGTGCTCAGTTTTCTTCACAGTCCAACTCTCACATCCATACATGACCACTGGAAAAACCATAGCCTTGACTAGACGGACCTTTGTTGACAAAGTAATGTCTCTGCTTTTGAATATGCTATCTAGGTTGGTCATAACTTTCCTTCCAAGGAGTAAACGTCTTTTAATTTCATGGCTGCAGTCACCATCTGCAGTGATTTTGGAGCCCCAAAAAATAAAGTCTGACACTGTTTCCACTGTTTGCCCATCTATTTCCCATGAAGTGATGGGAGAAGATGCCATGATCTTCATTTTCTGAATGTTGAGCTTTAAGCCAACTTTTTCACTCTCCTCTTTCACTTTCATCAAGAGGCTTTTGAGTTCCTCTTCACTTTCTGCCATAAGGGTGGTGTCATCTGCATATCTGAGGTTATTGATATTTCTCCCGGCAATCTTGATTCCAGCCTGTGTTTCTTCCAGTCCAGTGTTTCTCATGATGTACTCTGCATGTAAGTTAAATAAGCAGGCTGACAATATACAGCCTTGATGTACTCCTTTTCCTATTTGGAACCAGTTTGTTGTTCCATGTCCAGTTCTAACAGTTGCTTCCTGACCTGCATACAGATTTCTCAAGAGGCAGGTCAGATGATCTGGTATTCCCTTCTCTTTCAGAATTTCCCACAGTTTATTGTGATCCACACAGTCAAAGGCTTTGGCACAGTCAATAAAACAGAAATAGATGTTTTTCTGGAACTGTCTTCCTTTTTTGATCATCCATCGGATGTTGGCAATTTCATCTCTGGTTCTTCTGCCTTTTCTAAAACCAGCTTGAACATCAGGAAGTTCACGGTTCATGTATTGCTGAAGCCTGGCTTGGAGAATTTTGAGGATTACGTTACTAGCATGTGCAATTGTGTGGGGCCACCAAATTCTATAAATAGACTGTATGATACATACCAGATCCAGGAAAGACCCATTTATTCATCTTGGCCAACTTCACAGGAAGATCAAGGGTTTTATGAGTCAGTTAGTGGGACTGTCTACTTGGGTTATGAAGGTTGAGGAATCCACTGGCTGTTTTCTTACCTGGATGGCCGAATTCCAACACTTGCTTTTGCTTACGTGGCACAACCATATTCAACTAAACTCTGAATCAATATGTTCAGTCCACCCTCTTTGCTTTCAGATTGTTTTATGCCTTTTTAATATACTCTACAGTACAATTTCATAATGCAGTAAACTCCTGCAAATCTATTAGACCATCAGTAGGAAGCTATGTGCACTTTAACCTTTATTGTGTCTCTTATCAGGTGAAGGTCACATTTGGTTTTGGCAAAGATTATTGGCTTCTGCTTTGAAAGAATTGACAGTCTACTAAGGGAAACAGACATGGACAGAGGTCACTATGATAAGGAGTGGAGTAAGGTAGGGACAGAGTACTAGTGGGTTTCATGAGGGGACACTCACATCCTGTTGAGATCAGAAAAGGCCTCTTGGGGAGGTAATATTAGTGATGAGCTTTGAAGGGTCAGATTTCCAGATGCTAAGATACAGGAGAGGAGCCAGTTGAGCAGTGGCCTGAGGGCTAAAGCTCATGTGCTCAGGAAACACAGTGATCAGCTGGTCTTGGAGGATAGATGCACGGATGACAGTGCTAAGAGACAAGGTGTAAAAGGTAGGCAGGCAGTTCTGATGGGGAGAATTGAAATGCCAAGCTGAAGAGTCTAGTCTTGATTCAGTGTGCAGAGAACTGGGAAACCTTTTCATCAGAAGAAAGACTGGCAACCACTGGGAACTTCTGTGCCCAGATTAGGATAATGAGTTTCTGAATTGTAATGGCAGTGATGGGAATGGGCTAGAGGAGATCCATGTGAAATAAATAATAGAGACAGAATTTATAGGACTCGCTGGTGGTGAGGATTATAATGGCTGGGTCCTGGGTATGTTGACATAAGGAAAAAAACAGGTCACTTTAGAGCTTAGAGATCTAAGGGAGAAAAGAAGTAAGGGTGGTCAGAAGGACAAAGTGGTTGGAGATGAAGGGTCATGGGCTTGTGTGTCTTGGGGAATAATTTTGCAGTGTGTGACCCCTCAGATGGAGATGCCCCAAATTGAGGCTATAGAATAGAGATCAGTCAGGCAACAGATTGGGACCAATTGGGCTTGCAGGTCACCCACAGTTGAAATGGTAAGAACAGACTGTCCAGGGGAGAACATAGAAGAGAGCAGGATTCATATGTGCAAACTGGTTCATTTCTATAACAACCCAGTGAGTTAGATATAGTTATTGTCATCATTTTATGGATAAACACCTTGATGCTTAGAGCCATTAATAAGTACCTTTGCCAGAATCACACAGCTAGTAGATGTTTGTGAGGATTTGAACCAGAACAGTTTGGCTCCAGAGGCCAAACTTTACTCAAACCATTATATAGCATTGCCTTGTAAACACTGTCTCCCTAATGAACAAGGAGAAACAGCATTTTCTCCTTTGAGTTGATCAAAAATTGTGGAATTGTTTAATTTCTGTTTGGTGCTAGTGTTTGTTTAAAAAAAAAAAAATTTAAAGCCAGATCAAAAGCCCTTGCTATATCAAAATAATAGAATTAGAAATTTCTTTTCTAACATTATTTTAGTAGTTTCTCTTAATGTTGGTGTTAAATCTTCTTAAACAAGATTTGTTTTTAAGAGAACTTCTTAAGGCACATAATTTTCTCCTCTTTATTTTTATTAGCTTGCTGGAAAACCTTGGGTTGTGTTTAACTCTGGGAGGATTAAAGTTGAGAGGTTTCTATTAACCCGGCAATTACAAACTTTATAGCCTGTCTAGACACAGATGTGTCTGGGTGTGTGATTAATCCCTTTCTAAGGTAGATACCAAGTAGGAAAAGATTCCTTACAGAGCCACAAGAGGAAGGGGAATTCCCTGGCAGCCCAGTGGTTGGGACTTAGTGCCTTCATTGCTGAGGGTCCAGGCGCAGTCCTTGGTCAGGAAACTAAGATCCCACAGACCATGTGGCACAGTCCAAAACAAAGAAGAAAAAGAAGGGGAAAGGAAATCTGTGCCTCCGTAGAGTCCTTGGAGCATTTTAGTGTGTCTTCCTCAGGCTGCAAACTTATCTGAAGAACACAGCGTGTCCAGCTTCACTGAATCTGTTTCCCTAGGCAGCTTGACCATAACTCGGACGTCCATCATGTGACATGTGAAGAGGGCATGAGGGGCTGTGAGAAGTGACAGGAGACATGCACGAGAAGCTCTACCCTGAAGTCACTGAAAGTCAAAGCAGCAAACAGAGCAAACCTAAGTAAAATGATCAAAATCATTATATACATACTAAAAAACTCAACTGCACCCACCTCCATAGTGACACACGTGGCTGTTGGCAGGCCAAAAATGATGGTGCTTATTGGAATCTTGGAATATAGGAATGCCTGGGGAAGAAGGCAGATGTTGAACAACATCCTGAGGAAAGAAACGGATCTAGTTTAACAGAGTAGTCAGGGGAGAGCATACTGAGAGGTGTTGAGCTGGGAGCCAGAAGCCTTTTAGGGTATGACATTTATATCTCAATAATGCTGAAAAAAGGTCTTTTAGGATCAAGAATACAAATTTAGCATGTTAGCTTTGAAGGGCATAGTAGGTACAGATGCTTAAAAGAATCAGCTGGTTCTGTATTCATGTCTTTAGAGTCATAAAAAATGTAATAACCACTCTTCATTGTGATTGGTATTGATGACTGGGGATGGTTAAGATTAAAATGTCTAAGATTTTGTTCTTTTTTTTTTTTATTGTATTAGTTTTGCCATTGTCAAATTTATAATCCTAGGAAACGGACAGCCTCAGTTCTTGCAAACAACAGCTGATAATTGCGTTGGTAATGCAGTGATGGATAATCACCCTCAGCATTCCATTTGATCCTTTCAAGCCTCTAAAAGATACTAACAAGAGGCTTGAGCATACAGGGTTAGATAATTCAGACATGGACCGTGTTCTCATTAAATACACAGTCTAGTATGAAAAATACAGATACCAAAACATTCATTAATTACACTTGTGTACAATGCTTTAAGAAAGAAGATGCAGTGTTTTGGAGGATTAGATCCTCTGGAACTTTCAAGTTTAAGCCGATCCTCAAGGGCAAAATGGAATTGCATAGGTCAAGATTTTATGTCAAAGGAATGGAAAGGAAGAGAGCATTCCAAGCAAAAGAACTTAAAACAGGGATTGTGGTTAGAATACAGACAGTAAGAAAAGCAATGGGCAATCATGACATTCTTATTAATCATTCCTGTGATGAGAATGACTGCTTAGGATTAAAATGGGGAGAATCATTCCGTTTCCATCTAACTTCTCAGGAACATTGAAAATAAGGTGGTAAAACGAAGAAAGTGTTGAGAGACTTTGAAGAGAAGCTCTGTGAACATGCACAGTTATTAAGCTTATTATTCATTTGGAACTCCAGCAAAAACACTGTTGTAAGCCCTTGGGCAAAACTAGTTTACCTCAGATCTCTCTCTCCCTTGAAAAATGCCTTTAAGATCAGTATTCCCCTTCCCCCTGGGGATTTGCTTGGCAGCCCAGCTTACTGAGCTACAGGTAATTAGAAGAGACTGTTCTCTTCTCTTCTAATCAGACCAACCTTTCTACCTTGTGAAACCTTCAGAAATCCTTTTCCTTGGTTCCCTCTCCAATTAGCATCAATGGTTGCACTTCAGTTCCTTCCTCTTGCAGGGTACTCTCTGCATCCCCCACAGATGACCAATATCCAGTGATCAAGCTATAGCTTCCTGGATCCATTGTACCAGCCAACCTAATTAGCTTAGATCTGGCATCTGGTCCCATCACTTCATGGCAAATCGATGAGGAAATAATGGAAACAGTGAGAGACTTTATTTTGGGGTTAGGGTTAGGGAAGCTCCAAAATCAGGGTTTGGGGAGCTCCAAAATCAGTGCAGATGGTGACTGAAGCCATGAAATTAAAATATGCTTGCTCCTTGGAAGAAAAGCTATGACCAACCTAGACAGTATATTAAGAAGCAGAGATATTACTTTGTCAACAAAAGTCCATCTAGTTTTTCCAGTAGTCATTTATAGATATAAGAGTTGATTTATAAAGAAAGCTGAGCGTTGAAGAATTGATGCTTTTTAAGTGTGGTGTTGGAGAAGACTCTTGAGAGTCCCTTGGACTGCAAGGAGATCCAACCAGTCCATCCTAAAGGAAATCAGTCCTGAATATTCATTGGAAGGACTGATGCTGAAGCTGAAGCTCCAATACTTTGGCCACCTGATGCAAAGAACTGACTTATCAGAAAAGACCCTGATGCTGGGAAAGATTGAAGGTGGGAGGAGAAGTGCACGACAGAGGATGAGATGGTTGGATGGCATCACTGACTTGACGGGCATGAGTATGAGCAAGCTCCAGGAGTTGGTGGCGGACAGGGAAGCCTGGCGTGCTGCAGTCCATGGGGTCGCAAAGAGTCGGACACAACTGAGCAACTGAACTGAAGATATAAGATTCAGATAAAATAAGGCTACCTTGGCAAATGAATTTCAATAGCAAACTCAATACAGAACTCACAGTCTTAATTCTTCAAATCCTTTTGGACATTGTGGTCCACGTTCCATCAAGCTTCATGACACTGATCACTTTGGAAAGAACAAAGTTAATTTTAGCATACTGGTTAAGACAAGGGTTGACCCATAAGTGTTTCCATTCTGAGAACTGAAAGAATCTGAGCACAGTGTTTAAATAAGCTTGACTAATAGGGTTGAATTTTTTCCTCCATTTTTGACACTTAAAATGTCAAAGTTTTAGCTTCATTATTCTTGTAATAGGAAATGACAACTGGGAGTGTAGATATATGTGCTACCTGATAGGTGTTGAAGGCCAACAATATTTTATTTTTTTTTTTAATTTTATTTTATTTTTAAACTTAACATAACTGTATTAGATTTGCCAAATATCAAAATGAATCCGCCACAGGTACATCTATAACTAAAAATACTTGCTTTCAAGTATTTTTCTTGAGTATACTGATTCTCCTGGTGCTTTTCTTTAAGTATCCCTCTGTGAATAATCTCTATCGTGTATAAATGCTAGGTTGACCTCATGGTAAAACATGTCCTCAGAACTAGCATCACTTCTTTATCTGAACTCCTCTGTAAACAGTACAATGTCAACCTCCCCTTGGGTTCCTTTCCTTCCTGATTCTTTCCACCATATCATTATTGTGACTATTTTACCCTTTCAGCATCTCCTGAGAATTTTCTTCACGTGGATTCTGGTTTAGTTAAAAACAAATTCTGTTTTGATACTATATTAGATGAAACTTGAAGAAAAACTTCTTTACAAAAAAATTTAGTCTCTTCTTGAAGGATTGAGCTATAAAATAGTGAATGCATGCTGTTGGGCTGTATAAATTCAGTTTAATGAAACTCTATTCTGAATCTAATTACACGGTTCTAAAACTTATGTTGGTGTATACTTAACAATCTTAAATTTTACCTGTAGTATAGAAGGTCAAGTGATAAGAAAGGATGTCAGCAGGCCACGCTTAGACCAGGAATACTGGTAGACTGTCCAGGACTGTGAGACACAGCAGTGTGTTCACATGTGAGTTTGAGTGGGCACAAGTTAATTTCAAGTATTTGGAAGCAAGCTCAGCCCTTCTAATGCTGTGGACATGATGGAAGAAATCTCTGCACATGAGTAAGACTAATGGACTCACCCTAAAACTAGAAGAGGCACAAGTATCTCAACAGGACAAATGAGACTTGGTGAGCTGGTGCAGTATGCCTGCTCACACAGGGATTTGCTAAAAATCTGGAGGAGAAGCCACGCTTTATACGTTTCCATTCTAGTGCGCCGTTATAAGTTGATTCATAAAAATGTTCATAGCACAGAACTTAAACTCTTGTGATAGTTTTAAAATACAGCTATAAATTCTTCCTTGTACCTCCCTCCAAAAGACGGAGCCTAGTTCTTCTGCCTTTGAGTGCGAGCTGGATTCAGTGAACCACTTCTCATGAATAGGATATAGCAGAAGAGACAGCATGTGACAAGGTTGTAAAAGGTATCTCGGCTTCTCCCTGACGCTCTCTCTTGGATCCTTTGTTCTGTGGGAAGCCAGCTGGCATGTCATGAGAACACTCAAGCAGCCCTATGAAGAGGTCTCATGGTGAGGAGCTGAAGCCTCCTGCTCACAGCCATGTGAGTAAACATGGAAGCTGATATTCCACGTCCAGTCAAGCCTTCAGAAGACGGCAGCCCTGGCTGACATTTTTACTGCAGCCTCATGGGAGATCCCGAGCCAGGGCCGCCTCGCTTAGTCACTCCCAAATTCCTGAACTACAAAAACTATGAGATAATAGTTAGTCTTAGCCTGTTAAGATTGAAGATAATTTTTAATGCAAGGATAAATAATTAATACAACAGGGCATCAAGATGAAATCTCTATTATAGAATTGAATCCTCCAATAATATCTAGTAATTTTATAAAAATATTTTTCTTCAGGTTTCATCCAGTACACAGTGTCAAAAAGCCTTGTCTTTGAGGTTTGGCCCAGGGGTGAATTCTCAGACGCAAGTTAAGGTTTTGTGTGAGACACTGAGACAGAAAGTATGTCTCATGAAATTGTTTGAACAAGCTGTAAAACTACTTTGGACTGTAAAACTGACTCTGAGAAGCATTGGCGATCCCTGTCCACATGTGGCGGTTCACTGCTTAATCACTTCCTTGGGAAGTGATACCCTGTCTTGGTTATCTACGGTTTCTTCCAAAGAGAAATACCAGCAAACAGTCATCCAGGCTTTAGCTCCCCACAGAGCAATTCTAAGAATAACCAAGACAACTTTACCAAGTAGATTCTTACCCAGATAAATGATTTCAGAAATGCCCTGAGGTCCATCCCCGAGAGTTTCCCTGGTGGCCCAGACAGTTAAGAATCTGTCTGCAATGCAGGAGACTCGGGTTGGATCCCTGGGTTGGGGAGATCCCCTGGAGAAGGAAATGACAACCCACTCCAGTATTCGTGCCTGGAGGATTCCATGATACAGAGGAACCTGGCGAGCTACAGGCCATGGGGTCACAAAGAATCAGACACGACTGAGCAACTAACACTGTCATCCCCAAGAGAGACATACCCCAGAGAGAACAGCTGAGGCATGTCACCTCTCCAGATGCTAACTGAAACATACCAGCTTGAGTTACCTTATTACCTCATCTCAAGGAAGCAAGGCAATACCTAGTAAGCACCCCAAGGGAGTTAATAAAGACATAAAGGTCCTCTATTCTCTAAGTCACTTGTGAATTAATCAGTAATCCATGGTAGATGCAGTAGTCTATTTCTTGCCCTCTGAGGACCTAAATATACTGAAATAATGTGAACGGCATAAAATCCTGAACTGAGAAGCAAGACTCTGTTCTAATACTGGTTAATTGTACTACTTCAGATAAATAGATTCTGACCTAATTTATCAAAGCTTTCTCTGCATCAGTATTACCTACTAATCTTAAGAGTATGTGACAAGCTAAATCAAAACTGTCCTTCCAGCCTTATCAATTAGAAATCAATTCTGGGCAACTTCATCAGCAGTCCAGTGGTTAGGACTCCACGCTTTCACTGCAGGGAACACAGGTTCAATTCTTGGTCGGGAAGCTAAGGTCCTGTAAGTCACATGGCATGGCCAAAAAAATGAAATCAGTTCTGAGGTTGTCCCCTCCAGTGAGATGGTAAAAATGCCTCTTTCCCTTAGGTGAAAGTGTGGAAGAAAATGCTAGTGTCGTGGTCAAGCTGCTCATCAGACGCCCCGAGTGCTTCGGCCCCGCGCTGCGGGGTGAAGGAGGAAACGGTCTGTTGGCGGCCATGCAAGGCGCCATTAAGATCTCTGAGAACCCAGCCCTCGACCTCCCCTCGCAGGGCTACAAGAGGGAAGTGTAAGTGAATAGAATTGCCTTCTGGCCTCCGTATGGTTGGCGAGCTCCCCAATATTCTCAGTACACGGGTGATAAGGCAAGTGTCAATAACCTCTCCTTGGTAGAAGAAGCACAGGCTCCTTACAGCTGTTGCTCAAACAGCTTAGATCACTTTGTGAGCTTGTTATCTTGATTCTCCCAGTAAGCCTCATGATCAGTCTTATCTTCCCTGCCTTCCCTTTCCCCTGCTCCAGTCAGGTCAGTTGGCAAATCCAGAAGTCACAAGCTCAACCCCCACCACACCCCACCCCCATGCCTCCCTGTGGCATCCCCACCAGAGGAAACTGTATCTAGGCTAAGAGGCCTGGACCAACGGGCTCCAGTCACTGTCTAACTCGAGCCCGTCCCCTTCAGTGTTTTGAATCCAACTGTTTCACCTCATACCTCTCATACTTTTAAAAAGGAGGAGCAACCTCCACTTCCTCTTCTGAAAGTGTCTGATATTATTCCTGAGGTAAAAAGAAAGCTGCAGAATGTGAAGAAATCACAGCTCTACTAATCTTGGAATTTAACAGTTAAAGATATAGTTAGTACATTATCGGCCTTGTGACCTTCCTTTCACTATGTCTTGTGACCATTTCCCTTTTATCACGGCCTCTAGATTAGACCCCAGAATCTAGAAAAGGGATATAACTCAGCCTAGCTTGGGATATAACTCCAGCCAGGGGCTCTTTTTTCTTTTTTTTTTTTTTCTGGTCGTCATTTCTGGTAGGTGATCTGGTAGAGTTAGAACCCAAAACATAAGCTGTCCCAACTTCCTCATGTAACCTGAGAAAAACTGAGGCCCAGAGTCATATAGCTTCTTAGCATCAGAGCCAGGGCCTGAACTTGGCCTTCCTGACTCCTGTCCAACGTGCTTTCCATGTCTGCCTAGCAGGAAAATGATGGAACGGTTGGTAGATGTTTTGGACTTCCCTGATGGCTCAGACAGTAAAGCGTCTGCCTACAATATGGGAGACCCGGTTTCAATCCCTGGGTGGGGAAGATCCCCTGGAGAAGGAAATGGCAACCCACTCCAATATTTTTGCCTGGAAAATCCCATGGACAGAGGAGCCTGGTAGGCTACAGTCCATGGGGTCGCAAAGAGTCAGGACACGACTGAGCGATTTCACTTTCACTTTTCACTTTCTTTCACTTTGAGGGTCACAGTGCTGCTCCATGAGTGAGTGTAGTCTGCATGATCCACGCATGTCAGTTAAGTTCATGGGAATATATTTGGGTCATCTTAGCTTGCTGAGTTAAACCACCTCATTGACATCTGGGGGGAGAGAAAGAGTCCAGTGGAAAGGATGCATGATGCCCAGGGTGAGCAGAGAAAGTATTTCCATATCGTGTCTCGAGCATGGTGCCACCTGCATGACTTCCTTACAGCTCCTTGTGTGGCTTCTGTCTCAGCAGCACAGAGGACGATGAAGATGAAGAGATCGTGCACATGGGCAACGCAATCATGTCATTTTATTCAGCTCTTATAGACCTGCTGGGCCGCTGTGCTCCTGAGATGCACGTAAGTGATGAGTGCCCAGAGAGCAGCTTTGAGGGACTTGAATCAGGAACATGGTAGATGTCATGAAGGTCATTTCTTCTTCTGTCCCTGGCATGTGTGAACATGCCTTTCTCTCTATTCCTTCTAGCCAAAATCAAAAGTAGTTTCTGCCTCTGGTACCTGATTCTACAGCTTTCTGAGGAATGACTCCTGGGAAAATCTCTGTGTTGTATGATTTCTCTGTGACCCTAGTAGGGCATATCTGCTACATATTCTTGTTTCAGAAGCCTCCAAAAATTACATTTCCTTGCACCTCAGCCTGGTCACAGTGTGACCAACTTGATTTCATGGTTGTCTCTGTCAGGACACTCCACATGGAAAATCTTTTCTTGATGACCATGGTGTTAGGCATCAGGAAGATAGTCACGATTCATGTTTGATTATTTCCCAGCAGTAAGCTTTGCAGATATACTGGAAAAGATGATTCTATTTTTATGAGATGTCTTCTCAAACATTCAGTTGCAAACTGAATTTGTGTGTTCAAAGTTGTGTTTTCACCTTCCCTTTTTCATCTCTGCTGGGGGTGGAGACACATACTGGCCTTATTTCTCATCAAGTCTCACATTATTAAGTGAGAGAGGAAATAATTGCTGCTTGTAGGAAAACAGAAAAGATAGTTCCTTATATTTTAAAAGTACTTGGTAACTGTTTAATAGAACTTTGTTCATTCAGGGCTCAGGTGCTCTCTCCACAGTGTTCACTGCATTTGGATTATGCCAGTGTCTCCTAAAAGTACTTGCAATGCAGACTAGGGTGATATAAATACTGGTTTCTGGTATTGATGAGGTTATATATTTGGTCACAGCCAAGATAACAGTAGGTATGTTGTATTTAATGCTAATGACAAGATAGCATTGATTTAAGTAGTGGCTTTCAAATTCTTTTGACCAAAAAAATTATTATAACCATAGTAAGAAATTTGGGGTGGGCTAACAAGATCACTTGGGTTTTTCTGTAACAATTTGTTCCAAACAAACTTGTTGAGCAAATTAATATCATTTACATTGTAACCTAGTATACATATGTCCAGAAACAAAACTTATCCTTGCTATGGATACTGCATTCTAATAGTTTCTACTCTATTCTAATATATTTCATGCTTTTTAATGCTGGTGACAATCCACTAACTGATTTTACGACCCACTCGTTGGTCAAGACTACAATTTGAAAGATACTGCATTAAAACATAAACTCTTATCTTTCTTCCTGTATGTCATGTATTATCTACTTAACAATGTAGCCTGTTTGGAAATCCATCTACAAGCGTTTAGGGGAACTGTTCCAGTATGGAAGAATCTAGGGTAAAAGTACTGTGTGCTTTTGTGACCCCATAAACTGTAGCCCACCAGGCTCCTCTGTCCATAAGATTTTCTAGGCAAGAATACTGGAGTGGGTTGCCATTTCCTTCTCCAAAAACGTACTGTAGAGAAAAGAAAATCTAAATCTTCAAAGGGGAGGCTGATCAGAATTCTTAACTTGTAATAGTTTCTAGTTCCTACTGTGGAACTAGCACCTTACCCACATGGGCCCATCTTTCCATTTCTGTGCTGTTAAATAAAGGAAAATGAAAGGGAGCTAGGGAAATTCTCAGGTGTCCTTCTGTCTTAGGGTGGGGGTCAGTTCCCTTGATCACCTGTCATCTCTTCACAAAGCAGGTTACACAGTTTGCCTAGTCCCAGGAAGACTGGCCACCTGGGATAGCTAAACCCTCAGAGCCCCACCTGGGAGAGAGCTTCTTCCTTGCTTACTGCCCCTCAGATTCAACCTCATAAACACATACACATACTTCTCCCATGGCCCTTCCTGTGTGAATAAGGGGAAGGGATGATGCAGTCATCACTCACAGCTGCCCCTGTGCTCACAGCTAGGGTCACACATAGGTGTCCCCCTGTCTCTGATTCTGCAAGCATTGTGTCCCAGCATGTCACCCAGCTACCTCCTAGGTCGGCTCAGTCCTGAGCTCATGACACTTCCATTGCCAGCTAAGAGCCTGTGCCCAGAAGTGTGCCTGCTGCCCCCACATCCAGGAGGATATGGCTGTGTACATGCCCACCGTGGCCGTAAGAATCAGGTTATCCATTCCCATATAACTCTCTTGAGATGTTGAAGTTCTCTCTGACATCATCTATATCCCTCTTGTTGCCCTATTCTCAGCATTAATCAAACGTTTTTAGGAAAGCAAAACACCTAAGTCATGCCTACATTTAGCAGAATTCCAGGGTCTGGAATCATGGCCACATTGTCCCCACACTTGTCACAGCTACCTAGAGCTCCCAGGACTGCAGTCACACTGAGGCTCAACAGGCTGCCGTCACTGCTGAGACTACACGACTGTTGCTATCACAGCAGAGGAATCCACTTGCCCTGCTTGGCCAGTTATTCCCTCAGTAGCACCTCTTCTAGAAAATCAAGAGAAAGTGCTTCTTTTTTCCTGTGGCCACCCATGTCTAGAACAATTAGGAAGACACAGAAGTGTACCCATCCCATCCCCCAGCAAGGAGAATGATTTTACTGCTCAAGGTTTGAAGGTGGGGTGGAGTGGGCGTATGGGAACCTCATTTATCTTACTCTCCAACCCTACCTTGCAGCTTATCCAGACAGGGAAGGGAGAAGCCATCCGGATCAGGTCCATCCTGCGCTCCCTGGTTCCCACTGAGGACTTGGTTGGAATCATCAGCATCCCCTTGAAACTGCCTTCCCTGAACAAAGGTAAGGGAATGGCTGAAGACTGAGTCCTGCCAGCCTCGCCAGGGCCACCCGCTCTCAGCAGGACCCTGTGTGCAGTGCAGGGGTCCTCCCTGCCTCCTACTGCAGGGCAGGCTTCACAGGGACAGGATCTTGCTCTTTTTCTGGTGGTGAGGAGCTCTCTCCTCCCGGCTCCAGCTGCCTGCTTTTCTCCTCTGCTCCTTTGGGTTGAGACTTCCCTACTCCGTGTCCTGTAAATATGGCTAGCCCAGACCTCACTGTCTTCTGAACTCCAGTCGTCTGGAGGGAGGCTGGTGGACTGGGACCAACGAGAGCTCTCTCCAAACCTCCCATCTCCTTTGCCTCTGTTTCCCCAAACTGTGCAGCCAGCTGGGGCAATGGGAGGATAGGGTCTGACCCAGGCTCCTTTGGCCACAGTGCTCTGCGCCTCACGGCTGTGGACCATGAAGGGTCTTCTCCCACTGCCTCTCCTGACATTGGGCATCAGTCTGTGTTAACCTTACAAAACTTATACTATCCCCAAAACACAGAGGCTCTCCATGTCACTCCACCTACTATCCAGTTAGTTTCCTCCTGGCTGGTGGAAAAGGTGGAAAGATAGCATGCCACTGCTGCAGTGTTTCGCAAGCTGGTGTTCCGCGAGACATTTTGGTAAAGGATGCTAATTGCTGTACATGTTAACAAGGGGTTTGGAGTCAAATAAGTTTGGGAAATCTTGGGATATACCACATTTTTCTGTCTTTACTGAGATATAATGGACATATAATGTTGTATAAGTTTAAGGTATACAGTGTGATGATTTGATATGTTTATCAAAATAAAGTAAGTAAATGCATGCTTCACCTTGCATAGTTATCATTTGTTGTTGTTATGGTGAGAACATTTAAGTTCTACTCTCATAGTAACTCTCAAGTATACAATACAATATTGTTAACTATGGTCACCATGCTATACATTAGATTCCCCCAAACTTACTCATCTTATAACTGAAAGTTTGTACCCTTTGGCCAATACCTTCCATTTCCCTCCCTTCCCCCAACATGTAGTAACCATCAATCTACTCTCACTTTCTATGAGTTCAATATATAAGGGAGCTCCCACAATACTTGTCTTCCTCTAACTTATTTCACTTAGCATTATATCCTCAAGGTGCATCCATGTTGCTACACACGGCAGGATTTCCTTCTTTTATAGCTAAATAGTGTTACTCTCTGTGTGTCTGTGTGTGTCCTTATGTATGTATAGACCACATTGTCTCTATCCATCTATCTGTGGACACTTAGATTGTTTTTTTCTATGTGTTGGCTATTGTGAGTAATGCCGCAATCAACCTAAGGATGCAGACACCTCTTGAAGATACTGATTTTGTTTCCTTTGGCTATATATCCAGAAGTGGGATTGCTGGATCATTTGGTTGTTCTGTTTGTGATTTTGAGGAAACTCGGCACTTTTTCCATAGTGGCTGCACAATGTGTATTCCCACCAACAGCAAGGGTTCCCTTTTCTCCTTATCCTTGCCAACACTTTTTATCGCTTGTTTTTTTTTTTTTTTAATAATCATTGTGATGGGTGTGAGGTGATATGTCCTTGTGGTTTTGATTTGCATTTCCCTGATGGTGAGTCATGTTAAGCATCTCTTCATGTATTTCTTGGCCATTTGTATGTCTTCAGAAAATATCTGTTTGGGTCCTTTGCCCATTTTAAATCAGATCATTTGTTTTTGCTGTTGAGTTTTTTAGTTCCTTATATATTTTGGATATTAACTCCTTATTAGATATATGATTTGCAAATATTTTATTGCATTCTGTAAGTTGCCTTCTCATATTGTTGATGGTTTCTTTTGCTATGCAAAAACTCATTAGCTTAATTTGTCCCACTTGTTGATTTTTACTTTTGGTGCCATATATCCAGAAAAATCATTGCCAAGACCCTACCAAGGAGCTTACCCACTGTGTTTCCTTCTAGGAATTTCAAGTTTTTAACTATTTCTAGTCAACTTTTGTGATAAACTTTTGTGTAAGATAGGAACCCAAATTCTCTTCATCTCTGATTTTAGACAATTTTATTATAATGTGTCTTTGAGAAGATGGTTTGGGATTGAAATTTGAGGGTGACTTATTCACTTTATAAACTTGGATGTCCAAATATCTTCTCAGGTTTGGGAAATTCTCAGTCATTATGTCTTTAAAATAAGCTTTCTGCTTCTTTCTTCCTCTTTTCTCCTGGACTCCAGTGATAGGTAAATTGTTTCTCTTAATGGTGTCCCTTAAACCCTGTAGACCTTCTTCATTCTTTTTTTCTGTTTGCTGAATAATTTCAGATGATTTGTCTCTGAGTTCACTGATTCTTCTGCTTGGTCCAAAAGATGCTCTTTATTGAATTTTTCCATTTAGTCATTATATTCTTCAGCCCTAATATTTCTTTTCTGTTCTTTTTTTTTATGTTTTGTTCTATCACTTTGTTGAACTTATATTTTTGTTCTTGCATTCTCTATATCATTAATTTGTTTATCTGGATTCTCTTGTAGCTCTCTAAGCATCTTTAGAATAACTATTTAAAATCTTTGTCAGGCAATTCATGCATCGCTGTTTGTTTGGTTTCAGTTACTAGGTATTTACTGTATTCTTTTCGTGGAACGTATTTCTCTTGTTCTTCATGAGCCCTGTAGCCTTGCATAGGTATTGTGCATTTGAGGAAACAGTCACCTCTTCCAGATTCTATGGACTGACTTTGGTAAAGAAAGACCTTCGCCTTCAGGTGGGGCTCTTCTGGTATAGGAATGTAAGGCAACTTCAGGTCCAGACACACAGTGTCTTGTTGACTTGGGCCCCTGGGGTCAACAATATTGACAACTGCATGGTCCTTGGCCAGTGCTGCCTGGGGTCCTCCGTGACCGACGGGGCTGTCAGGTCCCTAGGCAGTGCTTCGGTCTAGCAGCTAGGGACCAGGGCAGGCAGTGGTGGGGGTGGCCAGGGCCAGTGGCACACACACTTGCAGGGACCAGCTGCAGATTCACAGGTAGTGGCAAGGGTGGGGCCAGCAGCAAAGACCAGAGCCAGCTGTGGGTACACTGGCACATGGGGAGACCCTGCTGGGTCTCACCTGGTGCATGTACAGCAGTGAAGGCCCAGAATCGGAGCTGGGCAGGCAGTGTGCGGGTGCACAGCTGGGGCGGTAACCCTGCAGCTGAAGGAGTCTAGATGGTGTCTCATGCTTGCACAATCACAGAGGCCGGGGCTGGCTGCTGGTGCAGATTTGGGGTTCTGGCTGTTGCTGGGGAGCAATGGGGAGAGAGTCAGGTGAGGGCACCTGTGAACACACAAACCCATGGGACAGAATCCTGTGAAATCTGGGTTTTGTGGTGGCTGTGCTGCTTTTGGTTTCTTCAGTGGCGAAAGCTGCTGGGTCCTCCGCAAGCAGGTCACTGGGAAACACCGGATCTCCTGCTGTGTGGCTGATACTGGTCACCCCTGCCCTTCTTTCCTGTTCCTAGGTGTCTCTAGGCATCTCAGCTTTGCCAGTCTCTGGGTGGAGTGAAACCAAAGCTGGCCCTTCATGCAGTGCCCCAGAAGGCTCTGGAAACCAATCACACACCCTACTCTCACTAACTGGCAAAAGAAACTCTTTCTAGTTGAGTTTCCTTCTTGGCACTGAGCAGAGCCAGCCTGAAGAATGCGGGCAACATGAAGCCACCCTTTCCTCCCTTTTTGTGCACTTACTCTCAGATGTTTTATTCCACTATATTCATTGCAAGGACTGATGCTGAAGCTGAAACTCCAATACATTGGCCACCTGATGCAAAGAGCCAGTTCACTGGAAAAGACCCTGATGATGTGAAAGATTGAGGGCAGGAGGAGACGTGGGCAACAGAGGACGAGATGGTTGGATGGCATCACCAACTCAATGGCATGAGTTTGAGGAAACTCCTGGGGATAGTGAAGGACAGGGAAGCCCGGTGTGCCTCAGTCCATGGAGTCACAAAGAGTCGGACACGACTGAGTGACTGAACAGCAAGTGTTGCAGCAGTTTATTTGGTGGGGCCCTCCCTAAGCCCTCCAAAGCCGTCCCAAAGCTGGTGTTGCCCATGGATAGCTGATCTTTGGGGGAGATCAAGCTTGTGGTCTCCTACTCCCCCCATCTTGGTGACGTCACTCTTGAACGCATCACATTTTATAACTTCATGAAGCCTCTGAGAAACCATGTGGTAAAGAAGATAAATGTTGAACTCAGTGTTTCCCAAACTTTTTGAACACAGAACGCTCATTAGTATCCCGTAAAAGTACTGTCTTTTAGACAGTATACCGGATATTTGAGATACTAATTCAGCCTCCCCTCTTCATAAACAGCTCCCACTAGTGCTCAGGGAAGGAGACGCAGGCAGCGTCCTGTCTGGAAGGAGTCCTCTCCTTGCTCTCCCAGAGTCCTGCATAGATGCCTGGGCTGAATTAGGTTTGGGACTGGATAGCACCAAATGTTTGCAACTCTCAGGGTGCCCTATGAAGTACAGAATTTATATAAGATGTGACTTTAGCTTGATCATTCTGGAGCTCTCTTTTCTAGTTTTTGGTCTTAACTAAACTGTGGGAGGAAGACTTTTTCTTTTTTATCCCCTTTAGAGATCCTTTTTGTTCTCCACGTCAAGAAATTTTTTTTTTTTTTTTTTGCTTCATGGCATTTTCCTCACTTTATCTTTGACCCTTTTTATTAAAATAAGGTTACAATTCTTGGATGATTTCCTGATCTAAATTTCACCTAAACCAGATAATACTCACTAAATACGGAAAGAGTATGTCCTCAGTGTTGTGCTATTTAGGTTGCAATGCTTATAAGCATGACATACTTTTCAATTTAATCTGCCTTACATTTTTCTCCCTCCCTTTTTTATGCCATCATTGAACAAAGCAGTAAATCAAGCCCCGACTCCTGGCATTTGCTCACCAACCTCAAGCTCCCAATGCGATATCGCTGAGCATAGAGTTGGACAGAGAATTCACATAGCACCCTGCTGTACTGAATTTCCAACATACAAATACAATAGATGTAAATAAAATCAAATGTATATTATAGGACAGTAATTGGGAAGTGATAAGCTTTGAATATTTGTCATGTTTTAAAATATACTTAATTACAAAGTATAATTTTAATAATGGACATATCTAATATCGGGCTCACTAAACTCCTGAAATTTTAGCTATCAACTCTTCCAAGCCAGTATAAACTGACTCTAGCACATTTTATTATTTCAAAAATTCCTATTTCTTGTCAGGAGAACAAGCCATAGACAGACAAGCTCCATGTTCCATTTGAGACTGTGGAGACAGAAAAGAGAATATGACATTCTCTGTGTTTCTTTCAGATGGGTCGGTCAGTGAGCCAGATATGGCAGCCAACTTCTGCCCTGACCACAAGGCGCCCATGGTACTGTTCTTGGACCGTGTGTATGGCATCAAGGATCAAACTTTTCTGCTCCACTTGCTGGAAGTTGGATTTTTACCTGACTTAAGAGCCTCTGCCTCTCTAGATACAGTAAGTGGTTAAAATGAGAAAATTATTATTGGAATTAGAAGTGAAGTTTCTATCCACTCCCTGATCACATATTAGTAGCTTGCTTTAAAGGGTGAGAAAATAGAGAAACAAGAAACGGAGGATCTGAATTTCCTGGTCCAGAGACTTAAATGTAGGTGAACTGGACCTGAGATATTCAATCGAGCTCCGTCCAGCGCAGTGTCCTTTCCTCGGCACTGTGGTGGTGGTGGCAGGGAGTGGTGCTATCCTGTGTATTGCAGGGTGCTTAGCATCATTCCTGCCCTCTGCTGGTACTACACACCAGTAGCACACCCCCCAAAGCAATTCACCAGGTGTACCCTGGGAGACACTCACCCTCACATGAGAACCATGGCTCTATCACTTAAGAAGAAGGATGGCTGGTAAGCATGATAGGCTGGAAATACTCTTCCTACTCTGACTCCTTACATTATATGCACTGACCATCAGGAAGGATAGTGTGAAGATCAGGGCATGACAAGGTCAATATAACAGGCCAAGTACAAATCCAAATTTGGCAGTCAAGTGTGAGGTAGGGTGATCCATCATCGACAGACATCAAAACAGGAGGCCCAGGAGTTAGAAAACAAGAATGCCAGGTGCTCCAGGTCAGGACGAAGCAGAGAGATAGAACACTAGAAGTTCTGGGTTTAAGGAGGAAAGACCAATGAGATCAGCTTAAGTTTTAAAACAAATATTGACCAGCTTAGGGTTGTTTTTAAATTGTATTATTATTTATTTATTTATCTAGCTGCGTTGGGTCTTTGTTGCCGCATGGGGGTGACTCTCTAGTTGTGGCACCCGGGCTTCTTGTTGCCGTGACTTCTCTTGTTGCCGAGCACAGGCTCTAGGTGCACGTGGGCTCAGCAGCTGTGGCTTGAGGGCGTTGGAGCACAGGCTCAGCAGCTGTGGCACATGGTCTCAGCTGCTCCGCTGCATGTGAGATCTTCTGTACCAGGGATCGAGCCAGTGTCCTCTGCATTGCAAGGTGGATTCTTAACCACTGGACCCTCAGGGTTGTTTTTAAAGAGCCAGTGGCATATCTTCTTGATCAGTTGTAAAGTTTCTCAAAGGCACCACCTGGTGTCCAAAAGCAGTAGAAGTCTGAGCTCCGGTGAGGGGTGATCAGCTAGCCAGTACCTTAACTGGGGTGAAGAACGAGTTACTCAGAAATGGATGGAGTCACCCAGAAGTGGAAAGCAGTATAAGCCCCAATCTGAATGGGCATTCCATCCCTATCTGCGGCATGGAGGTAAGAAATGGTATATCCATGAAGGCATTAGGGGCATATGGCTGTTTTGTAAAATTAAAACAGGTAAAAGCTTCCACTGCCTTTTTTTTTTTAATCTTTCTTATAAGTTCTTTGATTTAAAAAATAAAAAAAGATTAACCTGTGGGACATTTCCAGGTTTCCTGATCAAAGTGTTCACCTTGTTTATAAATCAGATAAGCAGCAAATAATCTTCCAGAATTTGGTGTTCAAATCATAGGCTTATCTACACACTAACTCCACAAAAGAAGCTTTGTATTCAGTTTCTCAGCACATGCATTTTCATGCATTCTCTTTTGAAAACTTTTAAGCCACTGGCATCAAAGCTCTTCTTCATTTTAATAACTCTGACTTTTAAAGAGATAAATGTGGAAGATTAGCTATTTCTTTCCATATGATTACTGCAGCTCCTAGAAGGCAAACTTTTGATAATTAATAGAAACACCCAGAAATATGTACCATTCAAAGAAAACAGTTTAGCAAATCATGTTATAGGAAATGTGTTATAGATATAATGGCTGTGATCATCACAGGAAATAAGGATATTTCATCTCTGTGGGCCGCAAGGTTTCTTTAGAAGTTCTTCCCTTAAACAAACAAAAAATGACAGTTAACCATTCTTTGGCTATATTTAGTGTCACTAAGTGGGCCTTCCTTAAATCCAGCCTGTCTAAATGAGCAAGAGAGAACGCTGTGAGTGATGATTACAGCTGAGTTTTAGAGAAGGCCATAGGTTTCTATTCCATGTACACGTTTTCCCGTGAAGAAGTGGGTTCCCTTTAGCGATGTCTTACCCTCATGCCAATGATCAGATTTCAGATTGCTCACAGTGCTCGTAAACTAGGTGATGGGGTCAGAGCTCCACTTTCTCCCTGTGAAACTGTCACAAAATCAGTGTTTGAGTGCTTGCTGAGCCCGTGGTGGTGGTAGTTTAGTTGCTAAGTCATGTCCAACTCTTGCAACCCCATGGACTGTAGCCCGCCAGGCTCCTCTGTCCATGGGATTCTCCAGACAAGAAAACTGAAGTGGATTGCCATTCCTTTCTCCAGGGGATATTCCCTACCCAGGAATCGAACCCACATCTGCATTGCAGGCAGATTCTTTACCGCTGAGTCACCAAGGAGCCTGTAACCATTTGGTAATCTCGAAATCACAAGAGACAGCTTGTGAGTCTCCATAATGTGAGAAAAGAGATGGAGAACCAGAATAATATTATAAGTAATAATACAGCAACTTGGAAATTGGACTTTGCAGACAACAAGGGTGTTGGGTTAGACTGGTCATCAGCTCATTTTAACAAGGGTTTGGGATTCTTCTTGAAGGAAACAGGTGTTTGTGGGCCATTTGGAATGAGTTAGCACGAGTCAGCCTTTGCTTTTCTTTTGTTTATTATTTCTTTTAACCTGATTCTTTTTTCCCTTTAAGATGCAAAAGAGAAACAGGTCTCTTTAGACAGAGTAGGCAGTTGTTCAGTCTGTCACTGTGAAACACACATATGAGTACACCTCCCTACCCTGCTGGTGGTGAGCTCAGCACAGGGGAAGCCTGGCCCTGTCCTTCCCAGGAGACTGACCAGCATCTCAATCCCCTTTTCGTAGGTTTCCCTAAGCACCACCGAGGCTGCACTGGCACTGAACAGGTACATATGTTCTGCTGTGCTCCCGCTCCTCACAAGATGCGCCCCTCTCTTTGCCGGGACAGAGCACTACACTTCTTTGATTGACTCTACACTGCAGACAATATACAGGCTTTCCAAGGGGCGATCCCTCACCAAAGCTCAGAGGGACACCATAGAGGAGTGTTTGCTGGCCATTTGCAAGTAAGTGCACACTCCCATGTGTTTCACTTCTGTGTATGTATCTGTGTCAGCTGCATTTAATTGTGTAAGCCTAGACCTGGCAAATCTAGTCTGAGGATACGCTCAAACTCTAAGATTGTGCTGGGTCCCCTACCTGCAACAGGCTCTTTGTTTTTAATGTTCTGTTGAAATATAGTTGATTTACATTGCTGTGTTAAGTTTCAGCTGTAGAGAAAAGTGATTCAGTTATATATATATATTCTTCTTTAGATTTTTTCCACTGTAGATTATTAAAAGATATCTTTCCCTGTGTCATACAGTAGGTCCTTGTTTATATATATATATATATATATATATATATATATATTACACAAACACACACACACACACATGGGCTTCCCAGGAGGCGCAGTTGTAAAGAATCTATCTACCATCTCCTATGTAGGAGATATGGATTCGATTCATGGGTGGAGAAGATCCCCTGGAGGAGGAAATGAAAACCCACTCCAGTATTCTTGCCTGGAAAACTCCATGGACAGAGGAGCCTGGAGGGCCACAGTCCATGGGGTCACAAAGAGTCGGACATGACTGATTGAGTATGCACATGTGCATGCATGGGTACACACACACACACTATGTAATAAACTCCTAATTTATCTGCAGGCTCCACAGGCTCTTTCTGATGAAGCTCGTCTCTTGCTCTGGGGCAGTGATGGGACTGACATCTCAGGCTCTAGCCCTGAGGATCGGTAGGCCAGGAGATGAGACTGTCTCTCAGGCCTGAAGTATTCAGATTAAGAAGTGGTAAATTAGGCGGTTAGGATTACACAGTACTATATGTAAAATATATAGCTAACAAAGACCTACTGTATAGCATACAGAACTCTACTCAATATTCTGTAATAATAGATGTAATACATGGGGAAAGAAGCTGAAAAAGAATGTGTGTGTGTGTATATATAACTGATTCACTTTGCTGTAGACCTGAAACTAACACAACATCGTAAATCAATATAGCACTAGCAGCAATGTTAGTCACTTAGTTGTGTGCAATTCTTTGCAACCCCATGGACTGTAGCCTGCCAGGCTCCTCTGTTAATGGAATTCTCCAGGCAAGAATACTGGAGTGGATAGCCATTCCCTTCTCCAGGGGATCTTCCCAACCCAGGGATCAAACCCAGGCCTCCTTCATTGCAAGCAGATTCTTTACCTTCTGAGCCACCAGGGAAGCCTAAAATCAACTATACTCCAATATAAATTAAAAAAAAAAAAAAAAAAGAACTAATGCTTTAGTTCCTAAACTAGAGCTAGAAGCAGGTTTTCCCTTCTGGGTAAGTAGACCTTCACACAAAGGCCAGACTATAAAAGCATGAGTCAAAGCAGCCCACCTCTAGGCCACATAAGACCTGAAACAAAGAAAAGACAGGATCTCCAGTCCCCGTGGGGAATCAAGGCAGGAGTGCTCACTGCCACAGATGGGCAACCAGGGACAGAGTGTCAAGCCACCCTGAGACCCAGAATTGTCAGAAAACTACATCAGATCTCGTGGGGTCAAAGGAAGAAGGGCTCTTCCAAATGGCAAGCCTCAGCCACACAGTCCAGGACCAGGCTCTGCTGTTTAAGCCAGTGGTTTTCCAGCTCAGCTATGCATTAGAATCACCTGGATGTCCAGGCCACATCTCAGTCCCTAAAAGTGAAATCTTTAGGGATGGGAGCCAGGCCCCTAGCTTGGGAAGCTCGTCAGACAACTCCATGATGCAGCCAAGACTGCGAGTCACTGCTGTGGGTTGTCCTGGAGTCGAGCCCAGCAGTTTTCCCTTTAGTGGCCAGCTGGGTCTGGCCCTGATTCTTGTTGAGTGGGTTGTTTCCTAGTCACGCTAGAGATGACTGTGCAGTGGTGGGACTGGGGCTGCCTAGAAAAAAGCAACTGGTCAGTCCGTTTAGGACATCAAATTAAAAGGCCATCTCACATTTATGTTTCAAATGTAACGTGGTCCTTCTATTTTAAATGCTTTATTGAAATTAACCTTTACATGCCATCTCGTACGGGGAGGGAGGAGGGAGGAGGGTTCAGGATGGGGAACACGTGTATACCTGTGACGGATTCATGTTGATATATGGCAAAACCAATACAATATTGTAAAGTTAAAAAATAAAATAAAATTTTAAAAAAAGTTAAAATGATATAAAGAATCAAAAAAATAAATAAATAAATGCCATCTATCATCTAAGGCCTATAGACCTCAACTATTGAGTTGCCTGAAAAGTTTGTTCGGGTTTTCCTGCTAGACATTACAGAAAAACTCAAACATTTTGGCCAACCCAATACTTTTATGGGTTAAGCTATGTCATGCACAGTGCTATTTGCCTAGGATGTGGAGTGCAGGGTGTGGGCCATCCACCCAGGCCCCATAAAAGGGGTTTCTCTCTGAGATCCTCTACCAAAATCAGGCTCTTATACTCTGATAGCACTTCATTCATTCCAGTATCATTAGAACTGGCAGAAAAGTAAGCTTATTTGAATGCTGTTGGTCCTGGAAGGGAAACCAAGCTTGGTAAACACACTACAGGCCTCTAGGAATGAATAGGGTGACTAAGGTTTCCATGCCACCACTTCAAAGGAGGAGCAGGAGCCCCTTGACTAGTGGATATGGTTGGGCATCTACTTTTCTCCTGAGTAGTGGCCAAGGGAATAAACAGTGAGTCTGCACAGAAACCCTTCCTGTCAGCATTGGTTCTACAATTGACTGGTGGCTATCCATCACAGCTGTAGGTCTTGTTCGACCTTTTCCTAGGTCTGAACTCACCAGGTATCTTGGGAACCAAACCAAAAGTCCTATCTCCCCTCATAAGCTGCTTCCTAGTTTTTTTTTTTTCCTTTTTTTTTAAGTAATGCCAAGACTGATGTTAGCATATATGTCTTTAAAGAATCAGACTAGATGTTGGGAAAATTAGAATTTTGTATCAAACCAAAATTAGAGCTCACAGCCCTATTCCTATGTTCCTAGGAGCTTCTCCACTCCTCTTCTTGGCCATCTGAGCTCTAGAAACAGCAGACAAACTGATACTTAACTAGCTTTATTATTTATTAAGTCAGTAGTTAATTGAGTTTGAGATTTATTTTACTCCTTGATTTTATTTGTTAGTCTAAGGTGATACTGCTAATTAGGTAAACAGTGTAAAAAAAACAATGTTATATGTTTATGATTATTACATTTAGAGACAAGCTTTTACTTGCTATACATCATGATTGACATTTTCACTCCAGGGATTTTTATCGCAAGGCCAGTTCTAGCAAAATTTGTGAAACAGACGAGCTTTGTTGTCCATCTCCAGTCACATCTAGCCTCCTTGTTCTAGATGCCTCTGAGGCTCTTTGTGGCATTTTAACATTCAAGATCAGAGTTATTAACTTTGCCTCCTTGTCTCTAAGGCATCTCTGGAAAGGGGCCTGTGAGCTGAACTTATGTGCCAAATTGTGTCTAAGTGTGTATTTATCTGGGAAGAATCCACAGGTTCCACAGGGTTTTAAAAGGTTTGGCAATCTAAAAATAATGGCTAAGTCAACCTGGTTTATCGCTTTTCTCTCAGAATTTACTTGTACCAATACCAAGGCCATGAATGCTTTGATAATTTGATATACTGTTCTCTAATTATTCAATTTGCTTTTTAAAGAAGTTTTGTGTGTGTGTTTTTGTTTTTGTTTTTGTTTTTTTTTGAGGACAAACCCTTAATCCCAAAACATGATTTCAATAATGAGAATTTCAGGTTCAGCAACTCAGAGCACCCTTCAAATCACCAGTAGGTGTCCTCAGATTCCACCTGTACAGCTGGTCACCTCTTGCTTCTTCCTTGGCAGAGTTCAGGAGCATGGTCAGTCTGTAGAGAGTTCTAAAACCACCTGGACTTTCTTTCTGTTGTATTTCTGTTATATATATTTCTTTGCCCATAGTCAGTGGCTGTATTTTGATTGAGTGTCATAGACCCTAGAACTTCCTGTCACATGGTGATTAGAATTTAACCTTAAGGGTCTCAAGCCATGAGCCCCACTCTCTCTTTCTGCATTTAAACTACACTTGATTTTTAAAGTCTTTTACCATCGACTGTGCTTTTATCCATGATCTTGTGATTTAGGAGCTAAGTATTTGAAGCTTAGTTCTAATATACGGTTATCGCTGCTGAGTATTTCTTTCATTCTCTTTCCCTTTTTTTTTTTTTTCATTATATCCTTTTGTTTTTCTTATTCTGTATTGCAGTCACTTGAGGCCTTCCATGTTACAGCAACTCCTGCGACGTCTAGTTTTTGATGTGCCCCAACTCAATGAATACTGCAAAATGCCTCTTAAGGTAAACCTCTCTGTTACAGAAATAGTCTATGGCACAGGAAACATGCCTTGTAAAACATTATCTTCACAACGGGGTGAGCAAAATACATCTGAAATGGGTTTTACCCCTTTGAATTGATAGCAAACTAAATACAACCTCCAAAATCAAGCCCTTTCTTTTTTATGATTTATTTATTTCTAATTGGAGGATAATTGCTTTACAAGATTGTGTTGGTTTCTGCCATACATCAATTACATGAATTAGTCACAGGTATACATATGTCCCCTCACTCTTAAACCTCCCACCCCACCCCCACTCCTCCAAGTTGCCCTCGAGCACTGTGGAGGGCTGTGGAATCTCTGACAACATACAAGCTGTTGTCAACATACAACATACAAGCTTCTCGAGTGTAGAGGTTGGAAAGAATAATTCTGCTGGATTCATTAACTGCTCCAATTTGCCTTAATCGATTTCCACCAATTACTTGTTATTTAGCAGAGGTTAGTGAGGGGACCTGAGAAGGCAATGGCAACCCACTCCAGTGTTCTTGCCTGGAGAATCTCAGGGATGGAGGAGCCTGGAAGGCTGCCGTCTATGGGGTCTCACAGGGTCAGACACGACTGAAGTGACTTAGCAGCAGTGAGGGGACTTAGATCTTTGTACTTTCCTGCCTTAATTAGGTTTTCAGAAGGTTTTTAATCTCAGAAAGCTTTGAAGTCCTGTGATTCTTCATTTAGGTATAGAAAGTAAAATGTCCCTTTTCTTTTCCATACTATGTTACGCTTTTTTTTCCTTTTATAACAGATCTTTAAATTTTTTTCACTTCTTTTCTCATATTAGTAAAAAGTAAGGCCGCAGAGCCCTGTTTTCATCATCTGGTTTCTAATTTTCTCACAAATTACCAACATTTTATTGCTGGTATGGCGAGCATTCCGGCCTGGGCGAGAAGACACCAGAATCAGTCACCCACAAGGGCAGTGTTTTTCGTCTTTTACCTCTGAGGCACCTGCTCTGGTTGTATATTCAAAAGGGTCAGCAGTTTCCAGCCACACCTGGAAATTCTGCCTAGTGATTTCAACAGAACTTTCCTTCTTTTCAGAAATAATCTAAGCAAAGATTTCAGGAAGTGTTTTACTGGGATAAACAGAATTCCAAGAGGCCCTTAGTCCATCCTCTTGTTCCATGCCAGGTAGAAGACAGCTTGTATGTTGTCAGAGATTCCACAGCCCTCCACAGACTTATTCTTCGGTCTAACCCTAAAACTCTTGGTTTTCTTCTCAAAAAGTCCTTTAGATAAAAAACACAGTTTTTACAGTCAGCTTGGCATTGCTTCCTTGGAATGCCTGTGCCATCAGCTGAATTCTGGCTCCCAAAGAGACATCATCACTAGCACTCAGCAAGCTCACTTTTACCCCTTAGATCAGCGGGATTTTTCCTGGAGGATGTGGATTGCCGCCTGCTGGGATGGGACCTTTGGCAGTGTACGTGTGCCCTCTACTGGCCACATGGGGAACTGCTGTAACATGGCTAGACCATCAAAAGGCTCAAGGGAACAGCAGGGAAGCCAGGGGCAGGAATCAATGTGGAGAAATCTGTGGACCCACAGCCTGCTCCCTGCCCACCCCTCCTCATATCAGCATTACCAGATTTACAAGCAAAGATCTCAGAAGAAATTTTCCTCAGGCCTTACTGGCTGGAACACAAACACTTCCAGAGGGTAGCATCTTCCCATTTGGAGTAGGAACAGTCCCTCTCCCATTTTATAGCAGCCTCTGGGGGTGATTGAGGAGGCATGAGAGTTAATGGGGCAGATTCCATTTGGGCTGAAGCTCGTGAGGCACAAGAGCAGACCATTCCCAGTGGTGTCCAGGGGCTTCTCTGTAGACAGCCTAACTATTTGCATTGTTGGTTTTCACTCTCCTGGTGGGTCTGTGCTGTTTTATTCTTCCCTGTGTGCTGTCGATGCCTGCGGATCTTCTCTGCCCCACCCTGCTGGTGCACACTTGTTCTCAACCTGCCAGCTTCTGACGAATCACTACGAACAGTGCTGGAAGTACTATTGTCTGCCTTCCGGCTGGGGGAGCTACGGTCTGGCCGTGGAGGAAGAGCTACATCTGACAGAGAAGCTCTTCTGGGGGATTTTTGACTCCCTCTCCCATAAGGTAATGGCAGTGCTCCTGGAACAAAGAGGGGGATAAGGGTGGCCGGACCTCGGTGATACAAGCTGATTCCCAGTCACCCTCTGCCATGTGCCCGAAACTCTGCCAAGCACTTTGCAAGTGGATCACATGCATTATCCCAGCTACCCTGACCCTCATTTGACAGGTGGGAGATCTGTTGGTAACTTGCCAGACTCACAAAGTTAACACGTGGAGAGCTACTTTCAGAGTAAATTAATGACTTACTTCATCCCCTTCCTTCTCTCCCTGCCCACCCCCACCCCCCACCCCTGCCAATGTTATATGGCCCTTGTTAGCCTGCCTTCACCAAGTTCAAGCCTAGAGAAGTCCTAGCATCTGCCCTGAGGTGGGGATGTGGGATTCCCAGGAGACCTTTCAGGGGAGGAGCTGTCCAGCCCCTGGGGAGGAGAAGCTTAGGAGAGGACTAAGGGCCTCTGCATCCCCAGCCTTCCTGTGCGGTCTGATTGGAACACAGCCCCGATCTCACACGTGCTCCCCTTCGCTTAACATATATTTAGATTTGTGATGTGACCAGCTTTAAACGAAGTCAGTAACATTCAGGATGGTATGGCCGTAGATAGGTCACCAGCTTTAAAGTTTTTCAGGTTTTCATACAGAAGTCGAAAGCAGGTATACAGCTGCAGTCTGGTGTTGGTTGTGTGTATGTGCTCAGTCATGCCCGACTCTTTGAAACCCCATGAACTATACCCACCAGGTTCCCCAGTCCATGAAATTTTCTCCAGGCAAGAATACTGGAGTGAGTTGCCATTCCCTTCTCTGGGGGATCTTCCCAATCCAGGGACCAAACCCCCATTTCTTGCATCTGCTGCATGGCAGGTGGATTCTTTACCACTGCGCCACCCACACTTAAATGATCTTCACGCCTGTCTTCCTTTGGTCTAGTACAAGCAGATCAAAGGTTGTCCCTCACCCCACGTGTTTTAGCTGAGATTCCTTCCTGGTGTGATTTAGGAGAGAATGGTGAAACCGAGCAATCTGCCGACACTATCAGCCTGTGACTGGCATTGGCTACTGGGGGGCCCAGCCAAGCTGCTGTCTCCTCTCCAGGCACAGGCTGGGTCAGTGTCTATAACCATCTATGGCCAACAAGTTTGTAGACTTTTCTGGCCTAGTAAGAACCACTTTAACCTTTAGATATTCCTGCAAGTAGCTAATTATGAGATACTGATTTAAACAGCAAATGGTGACTTAAAGGCTTTACAGATTGTCGCTTTTCTGTGACAAGGATACCTCAGTTTCCACCAGAATGCATTATAGGTCTTACATGTTCCCCATTTTGGTTAACCTGGGAAAATGCATGTGTGGTTTTTGTTTTTTTTTCCCCAGCCAATCGGTGAGTGGTTCTGCCGGTGGCTGTGGTTCTGGGGTCTGTGCTAACGTGGTCTTTGTCTTTTCTCACAGAGGTATGACCCAGATCTTTTCCGGATGGCCCTGCCCTGTCTCAGTGCAATAGCGGGGGCCCTGCCACCAGATTATTTAGATACCAGAATCTCAGCCACATTGGAGAAACAGGTCTCAGTGGACGCAGATGGCAACTTTGACCCCAAACCCATCAACACCGTGAAGTGAGTCTAGAGTCATCTCTAAGCTGGTCCTTGATTTTACCCCATGGCCAGTGTTTCTCTTTCAAAAGAAAGCCAGAAATTTAAACTTCCTTCCCTTCTCTCCCTTCCCTTCCAACGCTGTTCGTCATGTCCCTTGACACTACAAGTCACATCAGGTGCTGGATTTTTACCTCAACTCCTGAAGGTTTAATCCATCCATATCTGATTATATGTTATATTATTCTATTCTGCACTTCTCTTTGGAGGGTGGAGTGGTTTATTTATTATAAAAAATGGATGTTCTCCACATATGTCTCCCGAGGCATTTGTAAGTATTCTGACAAATGATGCAATTAATTTATTAATTAGTTTTTTGACAAAATCTTTGCTGTTTGTGAATTAGGCCTGTACAGTACTAATAGCATCATACATCAAAGCCCCTCCTTAAATAACACTCAGCTGAGCTCCCACAAGACTTCAGGATGTGAGGGCAGAACAGCACGGGGAGGGGGGGGGGGGTCCTTATTTGAGAGAATGGACCTGCTCTTTACCAATGGATGCTGGATCTTTGGAATGACTCTACAATAACTCCTTTTAATTCCTCCCACTGATTCTCCAGCATGCCTCACTGGTGGTGATTAGGCCATGGACAAAGTATTAGACAAGATCTACTCGATTTTGCCTTTGGCAGTTCTGCCCCAATTATGATTATGGGTCATGGGGCATACAGGCTTCATCTCCAGCTGCATTTTCAGTGAAAAGCTCCAGACCTACTGTGGTATGAGCAGGGAGAAGCAGGCATCCTGTTATGGACCCCTTGGACTTCTGTTTTACGGCAGTAGTTCTCAGATGAGAGCCATAGTCTGAGCCCTTCTCTGGAGCTGTCAGCTTTGATAACATATACAGTTCATCTTTGGGGAAATTAAATACACATTCCATCAGCAGAATCTTGAGCTGAGTGAATGGTGGGAAATAGAATTGAACCTGCTGTAAGAGAGAGGTAAGGGATGTGGTATACCTTCAGGCTGGCCAAAGGGAAGGCAGATATTGATTTTGGAGAACTCGGCCCCATGAAAACATCAGTGGGCCAAAGGATGCCGAAAGGTGTGACAACATGGACACTTTTATAAACATTATAAGACAGTGTGAAACTCTAGCAATTGTGTGCCAATGATGACTTGTTCCACGCTAATTTGAGAACTCTGATTTCTTCAGATAGATTTCTGACATCAGAGGTTCTTTGAGTAAAATGAATAATGAAGACTAACTCTGACCAAAACTTAAACAGAAAAGGACCTTATTGTAAAAAGATACGGGGTCATTATTAAAATCTAGGCAAAGGCTGACTAAGCAGGCCTCAGCAAGGACAGGAACTAAAGCAGAGTGACCACATGGACATTCTCCAGGTGTCCCCACTGGATGCGTCACCGTGAAGAGTTGCTGTCCTGGTCTCACTCAACTCAAGATTCAAATTACAAGTTCTCTGGTAGTCTAGGACTTTCTGCACTTTCACTGCTGTGGCCTGGGTTTAGCACCTGGTCAGGGAACTGAGATCCTACAAGCTGCCCAGCAAGCACAGCCCTCCCCACCAAAAAGATTCAAATTCCAGAGAGAATGAGTCCAGTTGGCCTCATCGGAGCCAATCCTCAATGACGGTTCACATAAGCCTACACATGATGCAGGAAGACTTGCTCCTTAAAGGGAAGCAAAGGTGTATTAGCAACAGAAGGGGTAAAAGCTGTGGGGATTTCTAACGGAAATGACAGATGTCCACTGGACTGTCGTGATTCTAGCATTTAAGCATGAATCACTAGACCTCAAAAGGTAGACAGGCACTACTTTGGATCACTAGGTACTCTAGCTACCCACTCCTACCATCCCCCGATTGGAGTTGTGAGATGGCAGGGCAGTGTCTTTGATGAATGCATTCTCACAATCTGGCCAGGAAAGGTCTGGCCCAGGAGCCGAAGTGGTTCTTAGGGGCCGAGGGAAGCCGGGGCAGCTGGAGGGAGGCTGCCTGAGAAGCAGAGGCTGCTGCAGAGCCGCCCTCTGATTAGCCGTGGGTGTGTCTGTGACCTGGTCCTGAATATGCCACACCTGGAGCTCAGGAAGGTCACTGAGTCTGGTGTTCAGCTTCAAATCTGGAGTCAGCTGGTTGATCACATCCAACTTCTGTTGGTTGATTGTTAGTTCTATCTTTTTGGCACATCTGGCTGAAGTGCTTGGGGAGGTAGTAATTTTATTTTTCCCCTCCTTTCACAGTTTCTCCTTGCCTGAAAAATTGGAATACATCGTCACCAAGTATGCTGAGCACTCCCATGATAAATGGGCCTGTGACAAGGTAGGGATTATCATCCAGCCGACAGTTGTCACGGGGGGTAAAAATAACCAGCCCAAGAACATTAAAGTGTTCAGTCCAGGAAATCTGCCTGACGCGTCTAAGTGACAGACTTGCCATGCCAAGAGCATTCATTATTTTTGAGTGGCCATTTCCCAGGGATGGTGGAGGTCGGAGAAATACGTGGTGGCAGCTGCTGGTGCAGCTTTTCTTGTCTCTCAAGAAAATGATTGATTCTGGGAGGGCTGCTGTCTCTCTTCCCATTGCATTTCCTGGAGTTGGTGCTCAAGCACATGCTTATGTATGTTTGACATAAATGCTTAATGTGGGGCCAGAAGCTTTTATTCAATTTTATTTTTTTAATGTACCATTAGGAAAGGGAAAATTGAATGGAAAGTTTTACTCTCACGTTTTGCCAGCAAGCTGAATTTTGGTCTAGGGAAGACACCCGTCTTCCCGTGACAGGCAGTGCTGGAACTTCCAGACTCTCCCTTATTAATAAGCCCGTCCATCTGGTGTTTAAAATTCTTCACCACATGAGGTCAGGCTGCTTAATAAGTTTAATTGCTCTGTCAGCCCTTTAATGCTGGCAGGCAAAAGGAGAGGAATATGCCAAAGCCATCCCGGAGTCCTGTAGGCAGCCCGTTAAGCACCGGGGCCATTGCTCAGCTGCAGTTTACAGCCCGAAACGGTGGACCCACCTCCGCAGCACGGCCGCAGAAACCACCTCCCTGGTTGCACGCTGGATGAGATACAGCTTGAAGCCCTGGCTCAGCCTCTGTCATGAGCTGGGCTCAGCTCTGATTCTTTCCTGAGCTACTGTTTGGGGCTCATGACAACAACGATCATTGTATCTGTAGAATGGGCTCATGATTCTAGAACAGAGGTTGGCATGCTTTTTCTATGAAGGGCCAGATAATAACCATTTTAGGATTTGTGGGCCAGACAGTCTCCATTGCCACTACTCATCTCTGTTGTGGTGGTGCAAAAGCAGCCATAGACAACATGTAAATGAAGGAGTGTGCCTATGTAATATAGTAAAAACTGTATTTCTAAAACAGGGACTCAGCTGGATTTGGCCCAAGGGCTGTCTGTAGCTTGCTGACTGTCGCACTAGAGCATCTGTGTTTTCTCAGCACTCCTTCATGCCCATCTGGGCAGCTTTGACTTAGGGACAGGGACACCTCCATGAATCATCCAGTGCATCCCTAGGTCACATGCATTCTACCTTTTTAGTCACTCCTGAATTTGTATAGTTCTCTCTGTCCAAGCCATGGTTTTAGACCAGGTTGCACTCATCTTTTGCCCAGACAATGTGATGACCTTTCAACTAGTCTGTCCATGTGTATTTTCTCCAGTCTGCTCTTCATGCGACTGACAAGCAATGGTTGCAATATGCAGGTTTGGTCAGATTCCCCCAAACGGATCATGTTCTCCAGGCCAGTCCCTTTTCCTTGTTAAAACCCCTTAATAGCTTCTATTTTAATGTAAAAGTGAAAATCCTTTTTGTGGTCTGAGAGACCCTACCACCATCTCTAGCCTCATATCTCTCCCCTCATCCTCTACCTTCCAACCACATGCCTTTTATTTAGACTCATTCCTTCCCTCCCTTCCCCACCCCATCTCTCTCTCTCTCTCTCTCTCTCTCTCTCTCTCTCACACACACACACGCACACACACATACTCTCTCGCTCTCGCTGTCTCTGTCTCTGTCTCTTTCTCTTTCTTTCACTCTCACTCTACATAAGCCTGGATCCACCCTGTCTGAGCCAGGTACCCATCTGTATTCATGTGAAAACACCATTCATCAATTCCTTCTTCAAAATCTGTCCAAGTGTGAATTCTAGGATGCCTCTTTCCCAGATTTCTCAAATATAGGCCCTCTTAGCACCTTGCTGTTTTCCTTCCCAGTATTTTTAGAGCAGTCTGATATGATTCTATTCATAACAGTTATCCATTTATATACACCAGTTATGAGCTATGCATTTACTAGTGTGGTATTTGATGAATCTCTCTTTTCCACTATCCTGGAAGCTTCACATTTGCTCACTGTTGCCAGGGGGGCATTGATAATCTGACAAGGAGAAGAGTATTTCCCCTGCCGTCAACGACCCCCATCTGTGGGTCCTTGAACTAAATGAACCAGCCATGGTACAGGTTGTGCTGTGCTGTAATGGGCACTGGGTGAGAGCATGTGGAGGAGACCCCAGCCCAGTAGCAGGGGGTCCAGGAATGCTTCCTCGAGCTGATGACATGTACAGTATGTGATAGAAAACACTGTTCAGACACAGGGGAGCAAGCATGTGAACAGGTACAGAGTGAAGGCTGTGGAAGCAATGGACGCAGGCCCTGAGAGGCAAGAGTGTGTGGTGGCTTTCAAGGAAGTTTGTTTCAACATGATGGGGTCACAAGAGTAGGGCAGGGGCAGAAAGGCAGGACACGAACCTAAAGGGGCCAACAAGCTCTTTGCTGCAGCCATAGAGGCCAGAAAGAGCTTGGATTTTTACCGTGATGGCAGTTGTGAATCAGAAAATTTTAAAGCAGCAGAGTGCCCTGATCAGAGTATTTCATAAAAATCACCTGACAGTGGTATTGAAACTGGAATCCATTAGAGATGGCAAGACTGGAGGCAGGGAGACCACATAGGACCAGCTGCAGTAATCCAGGTGACAGCTGATGGTTGTTTAGCTGCTAAGTCATGTCTGACTTTTCGAGATTCCGTGGACTCGAGCCCACCAGGCTCCTCTGTCCATGGGATTTCCCAGGCAAGAATACTAGAGTGGGTTGCCATTTCCTTCTCCAGGGGATCTTCTCAGTCCAGTCATCACAGCCACAACTCCTGCATGGCAGGCGGATTCTTTACCACTGAGCCACCTGAGAATGCCCAAAGATGGCTCCTTATTGTTGAGTTGCTAAGTCATGTCTGACTCTTTGTGACCCCATGGACTGTAGCCCACCAGGCTCCTCTGTTCATGGGGTTTCCCAGGCAAGAATACTGGAGTGGGTTGCCATTTCCTCCTCCAGGGGAGAGAGGTGGCAGCCTGGGCCAATGCACTGGCAGGAAAGTGAGGGCAAGGCAGACGATAGGTCTGGGAGGTTGAACACATGTGAACAGGTACAGAGTGAAGGGGATGTTGAGGAAGGCTCAAGGATGTTGAGGAAGGTTTCTGGCTTGGAAAGTGAGTATAAGCTGATGCTGTTCATGGAGATACAGGAAACCCAAGAACAAGAGCCATTTAGAGAAATGCAATGCTGGGTTCTCTTTCTGACCTGTTGAGAGGTACCTGCAGACATCCAAGCAGAGCTCAGATAGGTGTGGAAGTTATGGATCTGGACTGCAGATACTGATTTGGTATTCATTTACTTATGGACCGGGGCCTAGATTACATACCCCTGGGAATAGTGTGCCCTGAGAAGGGACACAAGCTTGAAAAACTCCACATTAACAAGTGGGAAGAAGCAGAGACTGAGAAAGAGCAGCCAGAAGTCTCTGGGGGATGAGGTTCTGAAAAACAGACTCTGACTTATCTCTGTACCCACAGTGCCTGGGACAGAGTCTACAACCTACTGTCCTAGACACTCAACCAATGTTTGTTGAATGACTTTTGAAATTCGTCAACTTCTGTGATTCTAGGAAACATGTTTTGCTACAGTTTTGCTCTGGGCTTGGCGGGCAAAGGGAGCAAACCAAATCAGTTCCCTCCATGCCATGGCCAGTAGTCCATTTATCACAAGCTCAGCCTTCACACCTGTCCTTGCCTGTGATTGTAACACATTGACCTGAAAAGCATTGTTTTCGGGTCTTTTAAAGCATCCTTTCTGTCTGTAGAGGGCCTGAAACACAAGCAAGTAAGTGGAGGGGACAGCCACTAAAACAGGAAGAAATAAAGGAGCAGGGTTCACAACTCAGGGGGCAGAGAGCCTGACAGCCTTAAAAGATCAATTAGATATTTTGGGGGGAAATTTCCAAGCTCTGTCACATTCCATTATTCTATTTGTTCAGTGAAAATAGAAGCTGGGCTGTGGGTCACATAGCAGGGCTCTCAGGATGCCAAGGATATTTGAACTGAGAACATTTCTACAGAGTCAGAATGGATGGAAATACGGAATTTCGCTGGATGAAAATGTGAAGACCCATCCATTGATCCGGCCTTTCAAGACATTAACCGAGAAGGTAAGGACCACTGAGTGGCCATGCTGGTTTCCCTTCCCGGGGAATTATATCCCAGCAGAGGAGCTGAGGGCACATTCACGGTCCAGCTCCTTAGAGACTTTTCAGGACTGGAGAAGCTCCTCAGGAGCTGGCCTATGACCCACGGCCCCAGGACCAGCTTCAAAGAGCCTGTTGGAGAAAGAAACACTGGTCCGCACTCAGAAGCTGGACCAAAATACATTTTGTGGTTCACTTGGCAACTGAAATAGGAAGGGCTTTTGTTAGATTATTGGGGGGATTATTTTGTTAAATTTTGGGGGGGGGGGGGGGAGACATGAATTCAGATGGAAAGGACTTCCAATCAGGAAGGATGAAAGGAACAGAGAAGAGAATCCCCAGGGAAATATGAACAGGTCTCATAGTTTGGTTTGCTTTGTTAATTATGAGATTTGGTTCAGCTTAACTCTGAATTCCTATCTTGCCATCAGTAAGAGTTCTCTGTAGGCTTTAGATTTACCATCACAGGTAAAGGATGATATGTATATCTTTATATGCATATTCACTGGCTATAAAATTGTGTAGGACTCAAAACAGAATAGCAAATCTAAGGAAATCTATTTCCCAAGCTCAGAGGAGAGCTTTGTGCAGACGCATTTTGACGTGCGCCATCTTGAACACCTACCAGACAACAGAAGTCACTCTTGAGAGAAAGGGGCGGGGCCCAAGCAGGTGACGCTTGCGCAGTAAGCGCTGCCTGGAGGAGGCCGAGGTGGCAGTGCTGGAGGGAGTGGGGTGGGGAGAGGGGAAGGGAAGAGTTCATTGTCCTCTTCTTGCTTCTCTTTAACCACAAACTGTGGGTAATGTCTGGCACATTCCCCTTAAAAGCCGGAGACTGTAGCGTCTTTTACTTAAAAACCTCCAAAAGGCTGAGGACGTGTTTCAGATGGGATGCTGCAGAGAGTATTTTGACCCGGTGAGAGGAAGCTTGAGCCAGTTAGCCCTCTCCGCTGTGGGCTCCAACGTCTTTTCCAGGAGACAGGCCAGCCGGAGTGCTGGAGCCTGCCCTACACAGCTCTTCTGCTCCAATGTTCTTCCAGGAGAAGGAAATTTATCGCTGGCCTGCCAGAGAGTCCCTGAAAACCATGCTGGCTGTGGGCTGGACTGTAGAGAGGGCCAAAGAGGGAGAAGCTCTGGTTCAACAGCGGGAAAATGAGAAGCTTCGAAGCGTGTCCCAGGCCAGCCAGGTATGACCATCACGCCCAAAGGCCAGTGCTCGGCCAGTAGAACCCGTGGAGAACCTGGGAATGCCCTCCCCAGGTAGCAGCGATGAGGCTCACCATCCATGAGCCCTGGGAATCTTTTGGGACATACCTTTGGCCACTGACGTTGGGGATGCTGATAAGAATGATTCTGCCTTTACTTCCCTAGGGCAACAGCTACAGCCCTGCCCCTCTGGATCTCTCCAATGTCGTGCTCTCCAGAGAGCTCCAGGTCAGTCTTGATGCCTTCAGAGCCAGCGTAACTTACTTTCTAAAACCCCTCAAGTACAGGGAATGTCAAACTCCAAAGAGTTACAGAAAAAAACAGAAAGGAGAGAATGCCTGAAATATCACCACTGAAATATCAAAATTAGGAAGGGCTACACGGAGCAGAGGCCACTCATCCAAGACAGTCTCAGCAGAATTGACCAATGGTCAGAGGAGGTGAGGCTTTGCACTTCTTCTTGGGACATCGAAACAGGTCATAACTCACTAAGAGGAAGAACAAACAGCAAATTCCTGTATCAAAACCCAAAACAGAACTGATAAGAGCCAGGAGAAATAACTAGTAACAAAACTAATAACAACTAGGAGAAAACCTATGAGCCACCCCTGGGTGGGGGTGCTGGCCTGGTCACAGTAGGTTTCCCCAGCCTTGAGGACAACTGTGTATTCCGTGGTGGATTCACGCAAGTTGCCCGTGGTGGTGCAGATGAGTCATCGTTGCAGGGTTTCAGGACATAAAGCCAAGAGGATGAGATTAAAAGCCCTAAGTGGCCTCCTCCCACTCCTCCCTTGTGCACACATCGGTGACTTTGATGGAGGCAGCTACTCCTCAGAGCGTCCATCAGACCAATGCTTTGTACCTTAGAGAAAGTTCCTTTCCAAAGTACACCCTTCATTCCAGGTCACTAACTTATGAGCCTTATAAAGATGAGTTCTATTTGAGAAGTCTCATTTTTGCCGCAGTTTTCTCCAACATGGGGCCATTTTTTAGTTTGCTAAGCTAAAAGCTTTTGGGGATTCTAGATTTTTGCTTGACTTCCCACTTACAGCTCACTTTCTCAGGTCAGGAGTAAGACACTCAACTCCTGTGACAAATGAAGTACCACCAGCATGCACTTTGCAATGGAAATGTGTTCTCTCAGAAAGGCATCAAAGTGCCAAGATAATAAGTTACCAGGGAAGGCCCGAATTAGAAATTGTTTTCTGTGTGTATGGGAAGATAGAAAACTAATGAGGTGCATAAGCGCAGACTAATTAATGACAGGAGACACTCAGCAATGTGCAGTTTGCATTTGGTGGTGCTTTGTTTCCAAGGCTGCCTGAAATAGCCTGGCAGATATGAACCCATTTTTCTTGCTTGCTTTCTCTCTGACCGTCGTCTCCCTGGTGGGACCCAGGGGATGGTGGAGGTGGTAGCTGAGAACTATCACAATATCTGGGCCAAGAAGAAGAAGCTGGAGCTGGAGAGCAAAGGTGAGCTAGGTCCACAGTGTCCCCCACAGAAGGTGAGCTGGGGGGCAGGTGTGTTTTCCCAAAAGTGCAAAGAGCCAAATATTTTGTCATCTCTCACTTTACTGACCCCAGGTGGTGGCAGTCACCCTCTTTTGGTACCCTATGATACCTTGACTGCCAAGGAAAAGTTCAGAGACCGAGAGAAGGCCCAGGACCTGTTTAAATTCCTCCAAGTGAATGGCATTGTGGTTTCCAGGTAAGCCATCTTCCAGGTGATGTTAGTGGGACAGGGACAGGCTGGTGTGGTCTCTCCTGCTCTAGATCTTTAATCACCTGCCTAGGACAGCAGTTGGGTCTTTTGAAGTAGGTAAGTGTTTTGAAGCATGAAGTCCTCTCTTCTGTCATAAATAAGACTGGTCGATGTCAATTTCTAAAAAAAATCAAAGATGCATGCAAAGAATCTAGCAAAGAATCATAACAAATTATACATACATACCTTAAACATTTAATTTTAACTTAAAACATACAAATATGCATTCATTCACAAATCTTGTACTGTAAGCCCCAGACCTTATTTTACTTTGTTGTTTTATTGATTGGAATTATAAAGCACATCCATAATGCATCCTCAAACATCTGAAACTTGGGCTTCCCTAAAGAGCGGTGAGGATTAAGACACATACAAAACACTGTAAGCGCAGCATTCTAGGGTGTTTTTTGTTTTTTTACAATTTCCTCTCTATGTTTTACAGTTTTCTTACATCTAGTTCAAAAACTCTGTATGTGGAAACTTACAATTGCAGGTCTTTGTAAAACATGCAACCTAATTCTCACAGAATCACCAGTTCTCTTCACACTTGTATTTTAATGTTTTCTATGGTATTTAATAAAATGCCATAATAACAGTAGAGACCATGACTGACATCAACAACCCTGGAAAAAAGACTCAGTTCCTGGAGAGACTGAATGAACCGTGATTTCTGAAGACTTTATCTCCAGCTTATGTTGATCAGAACCATCTAGATGAAGGTTTTAGATGAGGATGGTCTGGGCTGCTTAAGTCTTAAAGTTAGAATCTGTTTTCCTGCTGGTCAGGTATCAGCAGTGGGCTTTGCTTGCCAAGTCCTTTGTAGAATGAAAAACAAGCAAGTGTCCCATCCTGATAAGCCATTTCTTCTGAAAGAAATGTCTGCTGAGCCAGCTGCTGTTTCTTCTTTTGGTTTCCTACAGAATTTTTGCCACTGAATGGCAGAAACCCCAATAAAATTCTATACAAATATTTCTATTGTAGATCATATGAAAGAATAACAAAACTTATTTGCCGTATTGTTGAGTGAGAAAGGTCAGGCAACGGGGGATACCCCCTGGGGAAGCCTTTGAGAAAAACTCCCATCATCATTTTAATCCTGTTCTTAATGCTGCGATGCATGCAGACTGTGGTTTGCCAATAAATAACTCGCTCACAGAAATGAAAAATTCCTCTTTATGATAAGAAGGAAATCTAGGAAACAGGGAGGAAAAGGAAAAAGATCACTGAGTTCAGCAGACATATCCCTTAGTGGCTTACCCTGTGCCAGAACCTATGATGGGCACTTGACTATACCAATGAGGAGGCAACATCCTGTCACCAAGGAGAACCCCTTGGTTCCTGCTGCCCCTACCTCAAATCTGCCCCATCCTCAGCTTCCCCATCACTTGATGACAGCCCTTTCTTCCGAGTGCTCAAACCAGAAACCTTGTCTCTTCTCTTTTTCCTTCAACTCGCCTCCACTTCTTTAGGAAATCCTGGTGGTTCTCCCTATAAGATACCCAGAATCTAGCCACTTCTCACCTTCATGCTCTCACTATCATTGCTGAAAGGGCTTCCTTCCCATGCTCCCTATTTCAACCTTTGGCCTCAACAGAGTACTCCTGTTAGAATATAGATCATATCATGTCATTCCTCTATTCAAAACTTTCAATAGCTTCCCATCTCAAAGCAAAAGCAAACTGCTAAGGACAACCCATGGCATCCTAATGATTGAGCCCATTGTCCACCCCATGCCCCTCTGAACTACTCACTTTCATTCCATCTACACTGGCTTCACTCAGCATGCTTGCTCCCACCTCAGGACCTTTGCACCCTTGCTCCCAATGCCTTGAAAGCTCTCTCCCCTGATGTCTCTATGTCTTCACCTTCCCATGTCATCCTTCCAATAAGCCCAGCACTGATTTAACACAACAGTCTGCTCACCCACCCCTTCAGGCACTCTTGGACCCTTTCATCCTTTAACTTTAGTTTTTCTTTTATTCACAAAGCTTATTAACCTCTAACACTCCATACACTTTATGTTTTGTTTTATGTAGTGTTCATGCCTGTTCATAGCTGACATGTAAGTTCGGTGAACACAGGGGATTCTTGTTTGCATCTCTGCTTTAGTTCCATCTCAGCATTTATTGAATGAATGATGCAGATCTTTCTGAAAAGTCTTTTCAGAAATTATTGTAGCTCAGATGTTGCATGCTCATGGAGGCAAGTTCCAAATTCAAGGGGAAATGAGTCAGATGGTGAGTCAGATCCCTAAGCCAGAAAAACCATTAACATTTGGAAAACAGAGTTGACGCAGGGAAAATTGCTGGTGCACTGAAGTCACAAAGCTGTCTCTGTTGCCCCCTGGGGTTTACCTGTTTCCAACCTAGAGGTATGAAGGATATGGAGCTGGATGCCTCCTCCATGGAAAAGAGGTTTGCCTATAAGTTTTTGAAGAAGGTTCTGAAATATGTTGATTCGGCTCAAGAGTTTATTGCCCATTTGGGTAAGTATCATTGTGAAATATCACAAAAATGTGTGCTTCTCCTAATATCAAAAAGAATTCGATATTCATTTTTCAAGGAATGATGTTTTCATGCCATAATTGTTCATGAAGCTTTTAGGCATATGGTTTGGGGAAGGACACAATGACTGAGATATTCCCCCCCACACACCCCACTTTAAAAAAAATCAGCTGTGTCTTTGGTTTTCCTTCTGGATTTGATTGAATCATTTGTCATTTTTAATATAACTCATCCTATTCTAAGTGTTCCATCTTTTTGCTTCATGGCTCTGAGATTATGACTCAAGCTCTCGGAAGCTGCCTTCTCATCACTAAGATGGTGAAATGGGTGGTGATACTCTAGAGAATTGACACAAAAAATAACCAGCTCTCACAATTGCCAAGTACTTTGTAAAATATTAGATATTTTGTAAAAATCAAATGGCCTTTTCATGATGAAAAGCTTCTCTGTCTCTAAAATCCTGTGACTGTTTTTGTTTTCTTTGCTCTGGCCAACTTTGTGTCACTTTTGTCTTCGTAGAAGCCATTGTCAGCAGTGGGAAAAATGAAAAGTCTCCCCATGACCAGGAGATCAAATTCTTTGCCAAAGTAAGTGACCCTGTGCATTTAACTAGATTACTTTTTCCTTGGCAGCCACACAAATCAGGGTACAAGTTAACGCAGATTCAACAAAGATACTCAAAACTCCAGTAATGGCTTTGATCATACAGAACTGTTTGTTGTGGAACAGTCCTGAGGCAGGTTGGTGGTCTGAGGAGGTGGGCAGCCTGCTTTGCTCCATGCCATCACCCAGGGACTCAGGTTCTTCCTCTCATGATGTTCTTCCATCTCCTAGAATGTAATCCCTGACAGTTTGGTCCAAACAGACACAACTGTACCATATCTGTTAGAAAGAGGGAAAGGAGAGGGGAAGGAAAGCTTCTGTTTTATTAAAGTTCTATCCCAGTGTCTAGAACAGAATCATTTTAGCCTCAGCTAGCTGCAAGGGAGGCAGGTAATGCATTTTCTAGCTGGGTGACCCCATTCCCAGCTAAATTACAGGGGTTTGTACAGCTAAGAGAAAGAAGGGGAGAGTGCACATGGAGGCCAGTGAGCTCTCTCAGCCACATAACCCTAGGCAAAGGACTAAATACAAGTGAGGACTTGAGGTAGCCATGCTCTGAGAAGCAGAGCCAGGATGCTCCAGGCTAGTGGTGCTAGCCCATTCCTCAAGTATACTGTTGAATGCCATGCCCAAGAAGCCACATCTGAGCGCAGGCTAAGTACAGGACACCCCTGAAAGTGTTGACTCAGGGCCCCATGTGCACTTCTTTGGGTGCTTAGTATCTTGCTCTATCCCTTTACATGTACCCAAGGCCTCTGGTTACAGGACTAGGAAAAGAAAATGTGTTGGAAACTGAGATCTGCAGGATAGTGTTTCCTGGAAATTCCAGGACCAGTGTTCAGAGGCTTTTTGCTCACTGAGAGGGAACTTTTTCAAAGGAACCAGAGGAAGGACTTTTGCCAGCTTCCTAGAAGTTTATCTCTAGTGGATCTTTCAGTTCATTTCTGGTGGATCTTTCAGGTTCTCCTCCCACTGGTTGACCAGTACTTCACCAATCATCGCCTGTACTTCCTGTCCTCCCCTCTGAAGCCCCTTAGCAGCAGCGGGTATGCCTCCCATAAGGAGAAAGAAATGGTGGCCAGGTGAGTCTACAGAAGAGAAGGTCATGGTGCTGATGTGATTTCCATGAAACCCCAGATTCCTGGAACTTAAATGGTGAATCTTTTGGAGAAATGAGCTGTGGCCTGACAATTGGCAGCTCAGAGGTTTTTGTTATCATCTTTTTTCTGAAAATGACTTTATTTACACTTACCAGTGTATTATTTTGGCAACCAAGAGAAGTGTACTGTTTGTGGGTATCAGTAGGATTAGGGGGTAGATTTATATACTCAGGTCAATTTCCATCCTGAAATATATTTAGAAAAAGGTGAAGGTAATTCTGAAGCTTGGGAAAAGCAAACACACAACATTAAGAAGAAACAGATTAACACTGCTTTCAACCGCATTCTTATCAGGTTTTTAAAGATTAAATTGCTTTTAAAGAATCAGATTTTACAAGTCTTGGTATGGATGACCTGAGATTTGAAATCTATGCTGGCATAGTTCAATTTAAATTTCTAACAGGAAACAAATTTTAATCAAAAGTGTCAGCTTGCCTTCTCATTCCACTAGGTGAGACATGGGGATGTCTCAGCAGAACTGAGAACAAAGTGGGGTGCTTCATGATCAGGCTATGAGGTGGATCCCACCATGCCTCAGGTTCTCTCTGTATTTGACTTATGAGTGACAAAAGCATGGGTTAGATTTCTAAAGGGCAGAGAGTTGAGGACCGCAATCAGAGTAGTCTATTCACCCTCTCCCTAGCATCCATTGGTGGTGAAGAGTGTACTTTATATTTTATAAGGACCTAGCCTTTGACAATCTTGGGAGGATTGTCTCAGCAGTGAGCTTAATTTTTCATATGCACAAATAATTGCCCACCTGCGGAAGTATCATTGTGAAACACCACAGTGCTTTAATTTCTAAGAACCACCTGGGGATTATGATCTCCATTTTGCAGAAGAGGAAACTGAGGTTTGAGCAGGTTCCTTCCAGTGCCTAAAGTGACCCCAGATAATGAGAGCAAGAATGAAAGCCCACCCCTCTTTATCCAGACCGAGGGGCATTTTCTCTATACTGAAATTACTTCATTTACTGATATTTGTTAAACAGGGAGAAGCCCATGCTGTCAAAATGAGATGTACTTATAACCAGTTACTGACCTAACATTTCCTAGATATTTCCACGATGCACTAGTGTATTTTGTAAGAAGGAAAATGAGGTGCCAAGTGAGATATTCAGATAAGCCAACAGAGGGCAGGTGTGTCTGTTCTCTTCATCTATTTTTCTTAGATTATTAATTCATGGAAATGTAACATTTGTTCAGCCAGGAACCATTTGTCATGGCTGGAATACAACCTGGAGCTGATCAGCCTTGCAAATAGCTCTCAGATCCGTCAGCATGCCTGCCGCCCTCCCACAGCCGTGGTCATCTCAGCCCTGAACACGCTCCCACTTACAGGCCCCTCTGGTCCGCAGCCTTCATCCACGCCCCGCCTCTCCTGCATCTGCTGCCATGTGTCACTGCTTTCCAGAGTCTCTCCCCGGGGACCTCTTTATCACCTTCTAACTCTGAGAGGAGACTGAGGTGCCGCGGGATGCTGGACCTCATAACTCTGGCAAAGAACAGTGCTTCTACTTAAATGGTGGGCCCCAAAGGTGACCCAAAAAAAAGGGCCTTGGCAAATTTCAGGCCCTGGCCTTGGCGTGCCTGAGAGCACTTCTGACAGCAAGGGGAGCCACATTTTTATCAGAATCAAAAACCCAAGGATCTGCTTTAGCTCTGAAAAATGTTGTTTGTACAGAGTGGGTCCACTTGGAAGCATTTTGCCAGAAATAACTGAGTTTATTAGCCCCTAATTCTGCAGACTAAGAGGGTCATGTGATGAGTCTCTGCCTACAGACGAGAAAGCTAAAGCACAGAGGAGTGAGCTGGCTTCATCATGACAGCCAGCTAGTTCTGGCAGATGCACAGGATTCATATTCCTCCAGGATCCGCGCCAACTCCATGAGTTTTCATCACATACATAACTCAAAAAAAAAAAAAAAAAAAAAACACCCTGGGAAGAGAGAAAAGGCCCCATTTCACACTTGCTGGCTGCCAAGTTTCTGTTAACTTATTCTGAGCTCTCCTAAGCTCGAGGCCAGGGTTTCCAACTTATTTCCACTGCAAAAACAAATGACTAACCAGGAGAGACTTTGGCTCTCATTTCCAGTAGACACCCCAGAAAGGCTCAGGGCATTCACTGAAAACCGTTTAGAAGTGAATAAGTTTTCATCCCCACCAACACGTAGATGGATTTCTTCTTCATTTGGCCTTCCCACAAAGACTTCTGCCCTGTGTTAGAGTATGAGTTCTAAGACCATGGGAAGGACTTCACCTGGATCTCATCTGAGAATCCCACAGTCTGTGCTAAGCGATTTTATTCTACATTCCCTCTTCCTGTTCCTCCAGGAAGGACTGCTCCCTGAAAGGGTTGCTAAGTTCTTGTCTAGCTGTGCCAGTGTCAAATAATGTCAGCATTCTCAGCAATCTCCTCCAGGAACACAGGTCAAATGATGGCCATAGTGCCCTAGAGGGGGGGCCATCAGGAGAGTGTTCAGAAGCACCTATGGGCTCTTTGCTGACTGCACAGGGCACTCTATTAGGCACTGTGAAAAGTAAGAGTAAGACACAACTGGACTCCAGCAGGTTCCATAGTAGAAAATATGGGTAAAAGCACGGAATAGGGTCAAAAAAACACAAAAGGATGACAGGTGGGATTTCCTAGCTTCAAAGACATGGATCAGACAGCAGTTAAGCCTGTAGGCTAATGGAGATGACAGAGAGAAGCCATTCCTTGAAATGTTTCTGGTGCAAAACAGTATTGCCCATACCTGAATCTTTATTCCAATCCCACCATCTTGCCCACCTCCCAACTAAGGCCTCACACCCCTCACCCAGTGAAGACAATAAAAATGGCTTGCAATCCATTGCAACAATGGAAAAATCCTTCCAGAACCCTTTTTTACCCAAATGTGGGTGTTATCTAAATGAATGTTTTTAGTACTCTATAACAAGAGATGGTTTACAACAGCTGGCTCATTGCAAAATATTGTAGCTGTAGCAGAAGGATTGTTTTCTGTAACATTGTAGATGCCTGCAAGGTATCTTTCATGATTCTCCAATGAGAAAGGGGGAACCGCATGTTCTCCTAGTGTGGTCCAGAGGACCCTTTGAGGGGAACGCAGTCTGTCTTCCTGGGGGGTGGGGGGGGGGGCCATTCTGTGCACTTTGTTTTGCCTTATGGGCGGCTGAGGGATAAGGTTTAAGTGGGTCTGCCTTGAATCTCTGTCCCTTTCCCACTTGCATTTTTTTCTGCTTTAGCCTGTTCTGCAAACTCGCTGCTCTGGTTCGACACAGGATTTCCCTCTTCGGTAAGAGAAGTATTGCTAAAGGTTGCACGTCCTGTGATTACCCTCAACTCATGTCCCACAGACAACCTGAGCCTTAGGACTAAGGTGTCACCTAAATTTGCCATAGAAAATTGGACTGAAGCATGATAAATGACCTCTGTACCCCTCAAACAGCTTAGATTTTCCATGCCAATGAATGTTTTAAGCTTTGCCTCTAACATCCATCACAAAGCCATGTGTCAGGCTGGAGATAAATGCCTTGGCCCCAAACAGAGCCCTGGCACTTTGCGTGTTGGTGGTTAATTATGCTGGGCTGTGGTTTGTGCTTATTGAGAAGATTGGGTTTAAATGACAGGCTGAATGGCTTGGGGAGTCACAGGTGATATTTTTTATTTTAGGGAGCGATTCTACGACAATGGTGAGCTGTCTTCACATCTTAGCTCAGACACTTGACACAAGGTAAGTGTGCCCGGCATTTTCCAGTATTTTCTCAGGACTCCCCCTCTGACTCTTTCTCTTCACTTATTATTGTACGGAAGAAGAGACGTGCCACCCCTCTGCAGGAGCCAGGGAGAGAAGGGAGGACAGGGAAAAGATGGAAATCACCCTGATGTCAGCACACTTTTTCTCAGCTCATGATGGAGAGCCACTGTCGTGACAGATACTGAATGCTGAAAGCGGAGCATTTGATCAATTCTTGTCTTCTCTGACTGAGAAGTTCATCTTTCAGAAGATAAAACAGACAACGTGGCAAAGTACCACTTTGTACCTAATTCTCCACAAAAAAAGTTAAAGCTATCTGATGGGTGGTGAGGCTGTAAGGATCCTGGGAGAGGGACTCACAGCACTCTGAGTTCAAAATGGCCAAGGAAGGGACGTGATTACCAAAAGATCAAAGACAAAGATAGATTCCAGCCTGAAGGTGGCTTGAGGGTCTGTAGGAAAGATGGCTGAACAAGAAAGGAAGTCTTCCTTCCTTTCACGCATTGGATTGACCAAAAAGTTTGAGTTTTTTAAATAAGATGTTATGGATAACATCTATGTATATAACATCAGATATATGTGTGTGTGTGTGTACATATATTATGGTAGTATCAAGTATTTGATGAGGCAAAGAACTGAAGGGAGCTTTTATAAGCAGACTTGTTAAGCAGGGCTGTTCACAAAGTCGGGAGAACACGCTTCCCAAAACCCAAGGCAGAAGAGAGGCAACAGCCTAAAAGAGTGGCCAGATGATAAAAACCTCTATAAACTAAAAATGGTTAAAAAAAAAAAAAAAAAGTTAAGGGCAATTAAAGGGGATTTTCAGGTTTCTGAGAGAAATATGTTGTGGAGGTACTAAACCCCTTAAAACTCTTGTACACATTCAGTTGTGTCCAACTCTTTGTGACCCCATGGACTGTAGCCTGCCAGGCTTCTCTGTCCGTGGGATTTCTCAAGCAAGAATAATAGAGCGGGTTGCCAATTCTTACTTCAGGGGGATCTTCCCAACCGAATCTACATCTCTTGCATCTCTGGCACTGGCAGATGGGTTCTTTACCAGTGTACCACCTCGGAGGCCCATAAGTACTAACAGCACAAAATTTGCAGGATCAGACCAAAGCATTCCCAGGGTGCAGTTGGGATGAGGAATCTTTATTCCCAAAATTTTCAAAATGCCTTAAGAGCGGGTTTTCTTCCTTCAAAACTAAACAGAACACAAGTCAGTGTGTTTCATAGTCATTCCTGAGAAAATCTGAGGAAGATGGTTTATAAATACTTACAGGATAGGAACAAGCCTCACTGACTTTATTTCCTTGTTTTTATGTTTCTGATTGGCTGGATAATAATCATGAAAATGCTGTAGATAAAAAGCATCTGGCCTTGTAGCAAGCCTGTCATAATCTTGTGAATAAGATGTAGAAATATGGAAAATAAAAGATAACTGATAGGCTTTGTTCCAGTGCTGAGTTTTATAAGATAGTTTTGAGGGAAAGCCCCAGATACCCATAGCTAATCTCTATTCCCACATGGTTTCTTCAGTGGTCTGAGTAAGCTGTTTTAAAAGGGGGTGACCCTTCTTCCCTCCCCTTCTCCAAGCCGGAACATCCCTGCAAAGTGATAGAAACATAAGCTTCAGTTGATTTAATTCTTTGTCCTCTTTTTCTAAGAGGTCCTGCATCACAGGAGAGCTAGTATTTCTAACTAGTCCTTATAAAAGTTGCTGAGCCCATGGGGAGCTGAAGAAAAGTTCTCTCTCTGTCCTTTTAATTAGATATTTGCAGAAGAATGTAGCCAGCTGCAATATTATATAGATAGCAGGTGACCAATATCAGTTTCTCTCTAGGTCGTCCTGTCCATTCTCTAAGAATTGAGCAGTGTGTCAATGTAAAGTGTAGACAGCAACCCAGAGCAGTACTACCAGTATATGTGTGCGTACTCAGTCATTTCCAACTCTTTGTGACCCTGCGGACTGTAGCCCGCCAGGCTCCTATGTCCATAGGATTTTCAAGGCAAGAAGACTAGAGTGGTTACCATTTCCTCCTCCTGAGGATCTTCCCAACGCAGGGATTGACCCTGCATCTCTTGCATCTCCTGCATTGGCAGGTGGATTCTTTACCACCGTGCCACGTGGGAGTCCCAAGAGTTGAGCAGTCATGCCCTCAAATCAAGCCTGCCTTCCAGTTGCTGGCCCATTCTTCAGGATTCTGTGATCCCAGCTTCTTTTTAGATGCTAATAATTACTGCAGTGACAGGGGTGTCAAATGTCTGCCCGGGTTGCACTGAAAGTCCCCAGACTCAAGAAGGGAGTTGGCCAAAGGTTCGGGTTATGCTTCTGGTTTTGAACATTGTTTGCTTACAGGACGGTCATGAAGTCAGGCTCAGAGCTGGTGAAAGCCGGGTTACGGGCGTTCTTTGAAAATGCAGCAGAAGACTTAGAGAAGACTTTGGAAAACCTGAAGCTCGGCAAGTTTACCCATTCCAGAACACAGATCAAAGGCGTCTCTCAAAATATTAACTACACCACGGTGGCTCTGCTCCCCATCTTGACATCCATCTTTGAGCATGTGGCTCAGCATCAGTTCGGGGTGGACTTACTCTGTGAGTTGACCTGCCATCTGTCGTGGATTCATGTGTACCCAGCTGCAGATCCTTAGGAAGTGTGTGGTTTATTCCCTTAGGCTGACCTTCAGGGCAGAGTAGAGACAACCATTCCACACTTTTTCCTTCTTATTTAAAAAAAAAAGGAGTAGACTCTTGGAGGGGAAGAGATCCCCAAATATCAGTTTATAAATATTTCACCTTTTCCCACTGTACCCAGGACCAGAGTCTTCCACCCACTGGTTTCACTCTCAGCCATTGTGTTCTCTCTTAATTTGAAAAGGTTATCTGTGAAATCTGTCAAGAGATACAGGTTTGCTCCCAGACACCAATTTTCCTATTAAGAAGCTTTAATTTATTCACTGTATATCAGGAGCAAAGGAAAGCTGCTAACATCCCAGTATCTGAGCCGCCAGAAGAAAGACCATAGTTGGTTGGTTTTACTTTGCGTTTAGTACCATGTTCAGCCTTCTTATTCTGCCACCAAGCTTCAATTTCACACTGTAAATGGTGGCACATGATTGAATTAGTTTAACCAATGGCCAATAGCTAAGGCTGTGTCTTCCATAGCCCTCAGTAGTGAAAATCAGTTGTTTCCATGGGCTTTGGGGGAGAAGTAGGGGAACATCCAAACTCATTATTCTGTGTCATGGAAACAACACACTTTCTTGTTGAAAAATAAGAAATTAAACTAGTTCTTTGTGTTAAATTAGTTCCAGCCTTATTGTGAGTTCCATACATTAATAGAGGCACGTAGCCTGCCCATTAAATTCTGAGTACCTAAGTGAATGATGCCCTTCCCTTGAGAAACATGGCAAAATCATAATACAATTGAATTACCTTTTGTAAAACATCTATCAGAGAAGCTGGGACAGGTGGACATGAGGTATTTTGCTCTGTCTTGTAAGAAGTAGGGACATTGTACACGTCTCCCTGGAAAAGGAACAAAAAGCTCACTCAAGCTTCAGATTCCTTTCATTCTTCCTTTCAAAAAAAGGAAATAGTGCTCTGGATAAAATTTGACTGCAGTGTCTCCCTCTTTTGGAGGGGAAAAAAATACCACATAGAAGGACTCACTGGTCAAATGATTCCTTTCCCTGAGAAGCTATGTGATCTGTATCCGGGGTTCCACAAAGGACCTGGGGTGGCACAATGGTGGGTGTTTTCCTTTTGGTGTTTTCTCTTCCAGCTCAGCAACTGGCATTTGAAAAGAGAGGGGCTCTATTTGTTAAAAAGAAAAAAAGTGAGATCTTTGGCTCTTGGGTGAAGCCAGCGTGTTTTCTGTTTGCAGACCCTTGCTGTGTGCAGGAGGTGGACCTCTGGGGTTGATGCACGAGAATGACAGTTCTTGTTTGTTCTTTCCAGTGGGTGATGTGCAGCTTTCATGCTACCATATACTGTGCAGCCTCTACTCCCTCGGGACAGGAAAGAACATCTATGTTGAAAGGTAATGAGTGAACAAAAGAGGCTAACACGTTCGGGCTGAATGTGTTACTGAAGTCTTTAAACACTTAACAGTAGCATCTTTCCAATCCAGCAGAAGCAAAATGCTCACTGAAATGGCTTAGTGATTTTGAGCCTCGCTTATGAAATGTTTATGGCAGTATTTAGAAGTGTTAATGAGGCTTCTAAGATGTATGACTTCCATAGAGATCGCTGGAGAATGTATGTGGCTGGAGGAGCAATATAGCCAAACTAAATCATGTGCTGTTGGCCAAAAAATGTTGAAGAAACATCTCTTTCTTTATAATCACAGCTTTCAGAGAGCTTCCAGAGTTCCTGTGGTTAAAGCTTGCTGAGAAGCTCAAGGGAAGTGAGGCGGTTGCTTTAGTGTTTAATGAGTTTCTATGTGATACGGCCCTGGACCTTTACCATTCTTGGCTGTCAGATTAACTATAATTTTTAAAAAGTCCACACTTCGGGAACAGAAATGCTATTCAGTGGTCTTGAATCTGAACAGGCTGACTTTCCAAGGTGTTTGAGTTCCCACTCTGCTCTCTAATCTGCCTGGAGCAATGGAGGCCTTCGGTCACCCCTTGCTTTTCAGAATCAAATGTCATGTGTTGTGTGATTCTGTTTAAATCCATGGAGAAGATCAGAAGGATAAACACAGTGTTAGCCAAACTCTAGATGTAGACTTATCCTTGGAAGATTTTTTTTTTTTCCTTTTTTGCCTTTTCAAATAAGGAAACTGGAAAGAATTTGATCTGTGCTTAAAATTGCTTAATCTAAACATCCTGTTGATATCCACGATCTCTAGACCTCCTCAATTTATGATCCTTTATCAAACAAACCAACAATAAATCCCTGTTTCATATCTAAACTTACATAAATTCTAATTGCAGTTTCTCAGTAAAGCAAAAAAAAAGACTTTGGCTCCTTCAAGAACTCAGGATCTGATGACTTGAAATCATGTGCTAATAACCAAAGCATGTTGAAGAAATGTCTATGTCTTCATAATTACAACTGTTAAGTAGCTTCTAGAGTTCAAGAAATTAATTGAAGAACTAACAGCTAATTTATTTTGATTATGAGTTTAATTCCTTAGAGTTACATAGCTTTCCTTATTGTTTTACATGAAATATAGATAAATAGTCTTGTCCTTTAATAGGAACTGGGCAGACAAAAGTTATAAACATATTTTATACCAAATCAACAAGAGAATTAAAATTTTTAATATTTAATACAGAATTTCACTTAGGGAAGGTGTCTTTACTTTCATTAAGCATTTGTGAATATTTTCTCAACATCTTTTCTTATTCTCTTGGTTTATATGCTGACTTACTTTGGTAGTGTCCAACTCTTTGCTACCCCGTGGACTGTAACCTACCAGGCTCCTCTCTCCCTAGGATTCTCCAGGCAAGAGTACTGGAGTGGATTGCCATGCCCTCCTCCAGGGGATCTTCCCAACGCAGGGACTGAACTTGTGTCTCTTATGTCTCGTGCATTGGCAGGCAGGTTCTTTGCCACTAATGCCACCTGGGAAGATCCTTGTATGTATGTACATGCGTCTATATGTATAGGTGTTTTTTTGGTACAATTTTTTGAAAGCTTATGCATTACTCTCTCTTGTTTAAAAAAAAAAAAAAGTCAAAGAAAGGTCAACTCTGAAATGTCAGACCAGAAAAGAGACCATGCTTCATATGACTTTTAATACTTTATTCATACACTCATAGCGCTGGGAATATCGGTGCCTGTGTTTTATATTCCACGCAGGTAGAAAGCCAGGCTTGAAGAAGCACCTCGGTCAAGTCTGCGCCTGTTGTCTGTCTGTTAGTTAATGAAGCAACTAGGATATAAAGATTTAAAGTCCTCAAGTTGTGTTGCTGCCACCATTAGTGACTTTTATTTATTTTCTATTGTACTCTGAAAGTAAGACATACTTATTTTTTTTAAAAATCAAACAGCACAGACCTATTTAAAGTTAAAAGTCTGCTGCTTTCTTCACCCCAGATCACCCCACCTAGTAACAGTTTGTGTATACCATTCTAGATGTTTTCTCCATGAGTACATTTTTACACATGTTAGGATCATAATATTGCTTTATAACTTTGTCTTGTTGGATGAAGCTAAAAACTGAATTTCTTTAACATACAACTCATATATTTTTAATTTATCATTAATTAAAATAATGTCTACTTTTAAAAAGATTACCAAGTTTAGTACATTTGCATTTCTGGCACTTCCTATCCTTTCTACCTTTCATTTTTTGCTGTGTAATTCCTTATAACACATACATTTTACCCTGGAATATTTTAGGACTAATATTCCTTGAGTTGTTTACCTTGGTTTATATTTAAATGACTCAGTGTGTAGCCAATCCTTCTAAATTGTGATTTGCCCATCCTAAAACTTTTATTTTGATTTACCGCTTGGGTGGCCAGATTCATCTTATGTTGTTGTTTCTGTAAGAGTGCTTACTCTTGAGTGTTGGCATATTTTGTAATAGCATCTGCTGACTTTACATGTGAACAGTTTCCATGGTATAAAATCCTTGGGTCATAATTTTCCTCCCTCAGAAGTGTACAGACTTCGCTCCTCTGTGGTCTGACAGCGTGCATTCCCGGGACCCGGTGGTTTGTTCCCTGCACGCTTGACTTTGCTGCTGCTCACTGGGCTCCTTCTTTGGCCCTGAAGCTCTTTCACTTCCCTGCACCATGTCCCAGGGCTGTCCTTTCCATATCAACCCCTGCACTTCTCAGAACTTAATACACCCCCTCAGGTTCCAGAATTGGGTCTTACTTTATTTAATGAATCTTCAATTTTATTATATTGTTGCTAAGGTTTTTGATCCTAGCTGTTGTTCAAGGAGGGAAATTATTTGTATCTATTGACTTTTTCCTTAACTTTCCTCTCTCATTTTCTCTGTAGTAACTTTTAGCTAACTGTTCTTTTCTGAAACTTCTTTGATTTGGTATGTATTTTTCAGTGTGACGTTAACACACATTTTCTAATTTCAGCATAGGTCTAAATTTCTCCTCAATTTTCCCCCAGCTCTTGTGGGTTTTAGAGGGGAGAAAATATAGTGAAGCCTACCATTACCATTTCTCTGCCATGTTTTACTGAAGTTTCTTGGCTAGCATATGTCTTATAGGGTTGCAAAGGAACCACTCAATATTTGGTTTCCAACTATAGTATGAATGCATTGTAAATAGAAAAGATTCCAGACACCTCCATGATAGGGTTGACTGTGAGGAGGAAAAAAGTCATTGAAACAGATTAGAGACCTTTTGGGGGGAATATTTTCTAATTGAGGCTAGACTGAGACAGTCACTGACAGGTAAATTTTCAGGTACAAAATTTCAGAGTAGGATAAAGGCTCTTACATGTGTATTTAAATGTGGAGAATGCTTAACATTCTTTAACCTGAATATACTTTGATTGATTTTATTACTATTTATTCATTTGGTTGCATTGGGTCTTCATTGCTGCATGCAGGCTTTCTCTAGTTGCAGTGAGTGGGGGGCTACTCTCTAGTTGCCGTATGTGGGCTTCTCATTGAAGTGGCTTCTCTTGTTGAGCAAGGGCTCTAGAGTGCAGGCTCAATAGTTGTGGCACATGGGCTTAGTTGCCCAAGGCATGTGGTATCTTAGTTCCTGGACCAGGGATCAAACCTGTGTCTCCTGCTTTGGCAGGTGGATTCATAACCACTGGACCACCAGGCAAGTCCCTACTTTGATTAATTGATAGAGCATTTGATGGGGATAGATCAAGAAGACTAAGTTTGGTACTTGACTACATTAAGCATTGAATCTCCATTTTATTTCAAATTAAAACTTTGTTTTTGCCTTCACACTTTAGAGATATTTATATCTGCCTTCCTGCTCTGCCCGCTTTGACTAGTTCTTTCCTGATCAAACATTGCTCTCCCCAAACTGCTGAGATCACTGGTATTGCTGTCTAGAACCTTGCCGTGCCTCCACTTTCTGCCCCTCTGCTACCTGTTACTTACTCTCTTTTGCATCCTCTGGAATTTACACAAAGGAACTTTCAAAATTGCAAAGCACCAGATACGTGCAGGCATAATTATTATTAGAATGACTTTGTCTCGGCCTATATCCCTGATGATACACTGTTGAGAAGCAGGTCCCAATTCGTGGGGAAAAAGTTGAGAGACTGACTTAGGAATTAACAAAACCTGAAATACAAATTGAACTGAAAGAGAATGAGGAGAGGGAGGGATAAATTAGGAATTTGGAATTAAAAGATACACAGTACTATGTATAACATAGGTAAACAAGGACCTACTGTATAGCACAGGGAACTATTAATATATTCAGTATCTTGTAATAACTTATAATGGAAAAGAATCTGGAAAAAAATACACACACACACACACACAAGATCACTTTGCATTGTAAATCAACTGTGAAAGTGAAAGTCGCTCAGTCGTGTCCAGCTGTTTGTGACCCCATGGACTGTAGCCTGCCAGGCTCCTCTGTCCATGGAATTCTCCAGGCCAGAATGCTGAAGTGGGTAGCCATTCCCTTCTACAGGGAATCTTCCCAGCCCAGGGATCAAACCCAGGTCTCCCGCATTGCAGCCGGATTCTTTATCATCTGAGCCATACTTCAATTTAATGGGGAAAAAAAAATTGAAGTCTCTTCAGCCTGTCAGCATTGACCAAGTACTGTTATATGAAAAATACTGTTCTTAACAGTAATAACTGAGGGGGCGTGCAGGGAGAGTGCATTTCTCTTTCCAGTGGTAAACTCTTACAGTATACCCTTTGGTTGCTATGGAGCTGTTTCTGTAGCCCTTGCTCTGCTTGGTCCACACCCACAATGCCCCCTGGGAGGTGCTAATAACCGCCAGTATTTTAGCAGCAAGTTTTGTCTAGCTCAGTTGGTCTTGGACCTGGAGGCGAAGGTCATCCCTCTGGTATTTCACAGCCAGGAAGGAGCATCAACTGGCAGACTTGTGGGCTTTTACAGAAAGAACTTTTCTCAGTGAGGCCAGAACTGTTGTTTCTCCCTCCAGCTTATTAGCATCGTTGTGTGCTCCAGACTAGAAAATGGCTGTGGTGAGCTGGCAGAGACTCAGTTTTTCAGCAAATAAATATCATGCTTGTCCCTCTCCCTCAAGTCAGGGAGTCAGCATAACACCAGAGAACTGTCCATTGCCCCCAGGGATTGCCTTTCATCAGACTAACTGTAGAAATCCACTTTTGGGAGATCATAACTTTAATTTTGGCGAGTCAAAGAGAAGAGAAGTAGTATGAATCAGTTAAAGCAAAGAGTCCCTTGGACTGCAAGGAGAGCAAACCAGTTAATCCTAAAGGAAATCACTCCTGAATGTTCACTGGAAGGACTGATGCTGAAGCCGAAGTTCCAATACTTTGGCCACCTAATGTGAAGAACTGACTCATTGAAAAAGACCCTGATGCTGCGAAAGATTGAAGGCAGGAGGAGAAGGGATGACAGAGGATGAGATGGTTGGATGGCATCACTGACTCAATGGACATGACTTTGAGCAAGCCCCAGGAGTTGGTGATGGACAGGGAAGTCTGGCATGCTGCAGTGCATGGGGTTGCAAAGAGTTGGACATGACTGAGCAACTGAACTGAATAGGTCGATTTAGTACCAAGACAGCCCAAGACCAGCTGTATCCTAGATTCCTCTCCCTGCCCCAACTAAAAATTTGCTCTCAGATTTGATATCACCCCTTGTCACATGAAGACATGTGGCTCTTCATGTTCAATGTGCAGAGGCCCTCACTCCAGTCATCTGTCCTAAGGGTTGGCCTTTCCACCACCACCATGAGCTTAGAAAGAAGCAAAGGAGTGGGAGAATGCCGGGGTCCAGCCCCAGCAGGATCCAGGGGTACCCTCAGGATGACGGCTTAGGCAATAAGGATAGCAAAGAGAAAACAGGGCTTGATCTTCCTTGATTTACACAGAAAGCCAATAAAGCTCCTGTGTTCCAAGGAGTCATCTTGAAAGAAGAACAAAGAGAGAAAAGGAGGGAAAAGGAAAAAAAGAATGACACGGGGAGACCAAGCTTTGGTGAGCGAGGCCCATAACTTTATTTTCAAAAGGAACTTTTATACCTTGACTTGTACATAGAGGGAAATGAAAGATGCAGAGTCATACAGAGTCAGCCCAAACATTACATCTGTTTTGTCTTTATCGAAACCAGGACTTTTTCTGCATACCTTTCCCATAAACAATGTTGTGTACATTATCTTCTGGCCTTGGAGGCCTGTGGACATTTTATGACCGTTTTTTGATAAAGGCTGCTCAACCAGAAAACTTATTTTCCCTTGAAGTGTTTTTTCTTTATATTTCTCCCAGCCTCAGAAAGTACTAAACAGAGTTACATTCTCACAGAGCAAAGGTGTAGTGGGTCACAACAAAGAAAGAACCAATTAGCTCAAAGGTCTGATGTGGTTAATGCCAAGGCTGCTACTTGTTTTTCTTACATTCCACCTATGTTAACCAATGCACTCCCAGGTGCCCAATGGATAAGGGATATGGGAACTTGGCAGCAAGCACTGGCCCAATAATGAAGCCCTTTACGAGTACTATCTATTTTAATAATTTTTCATCCCTTAAAGGACTCTATGCTCATTAGGACTTTTAGAATGTTTTGGCTTCCCGTGCCTTTCAAGGTCGGGGAGTTGTGAACAATCATGTGTGTTAATTGCAAGAGTATGGATAAACCTGTCAGGCAAGCTAGAATGCCAACAGAGGGGTTTGAATTGAAACACTCCTATCATGCCCATTAACTAAAGCCCTAAGTTGATTTTTTCCAGAGAAAGGTGGCTGGGGATAGCCCCCTGTTAATGTCAAAAGAGTTGGTAAAAGGCACAAAGTAGTAAGACAGACAGATTTTGGTTTTGGGGTAGATGCTCAAGCAGATTCAGGGTGGTCCCTTGAGTTCTGATCAGCCTTGCTTGTCAGATCTCTTCCACGTGACCTTGTCATGGGTGGGATCTCCCGTGGTGGCTCCCAGCAGGAGAAGAAGTGTTGAGGAGGAGAGAAGGGGAACAAGACTGGCCACGGCCTGTTCAGAAGTGAAGCAGCTTTGCAGAGCCCCCTGGAGAGACCCTTGGGCTCTGCAGTCTCCCCAGCCCCGCCCCCTGTGATCTTTTAATTACTTTGAAAGACAACTGATACATGTGATTTTATCCCTTCTTTTCTATCTTCTTCTTGAGCTCAGCTTTTAGGGGATTAGCTGACAACTTCCTCCACCACTGATGTGCCATGGACTCAGTCGTGTCTGACTGTGATGCTGCCAGGCTTCCCTGTCCATGGGACTTCCCAGGCAAGAATATAGGAATGGGTTGCAATTTCCTACTCCAGATGATCCCAACTCAGGGATCGAACCTACGTCTCCTGCCTTGCAGGTGGTTTACCTGCTGGGCCAGCAGGGAACCCCTTCTACCACTGATGCAGCTCCCAAATAAACCTTCCAGAGCAGACCTGGATGGGATGATTTAACAGTCAGATCTTTCACAGAAGGACAAGGCTGTGCTGTTAGCTAACAAGTGCTTATCTGGCTGAGGGCATTCTTGCTTCCTGGAGGCTGATTTGAAAATGATTTGGAAGCTCAAATACTTCAGGCCAAATAAGTTGTCAGCTAATCCCCTAAAAGCTGAGCTCAAGAAGAAGATAGAAAAGAAGGGATAAAATCACATGTATTAGTGGTCTTTTAAAGTAATTAAAAGATCACATTTGTCTTAGGTTTGATAACTTGGCTAAGGAGTGTATGGAAGTTCCAAGGGGTACACAGCTTTCTATCAAGACTCACCCACCCTCTCCCTCCTCCCTCTCTCTGGTCCAGCAGACTCCTCTGGCATCTCAAGCAGAACAGTTCTGTGGACCCCCAGGCTAGCCCCCAACACATTCTGACTCTACCCTAGATAGTCTTGTCAAGGCATTTTTTTTTTTCAGGACCAGTTAAGACCACATTTCTAACCCAACTCAAATGTGTATCCTTTCTCTCTGCATAATGAAGTTGCAAGTTGATTCTAATCTTTATAATGAGACCATAAAGACATGCTATTTTGTCACACTTCAGCCTGCCAGGCTCCTCTGTCCATGGAATTCTATAGGGAAGAATACTGGAGTGGGTAGCCATTCTCTTCTTCAGGGGATCTTCCCAACCCAGGGATCGAACCCAGGTCTCCTGCATTGCAGGTGGATTCTTTACTACCTGGCTTACTTCTCAGACAACAATGGCTCCCCTAGCTACCTCCCTGCCCTGTCCCCTAGTAAATGCTTGTTATCCTATTCAGAGACTCTATAGCTTTGACAGTCTGGTGTCTTGGTACTACTGGAGTTATTGGCTGTTGTCATAGTGAAGGACAATTAATGGGATGCTGCGTATGGGTTTCTTTTTCCTTTTCATAGCACTTTTATTTAACTTTTTATTTTATATTGGAGTATAGCAGATTAACAATGTTGTGATGGTTTCAGGTAGATAGCAAAGGGACTCAGATATATATATATATCTGAGTTATATATATATATACATATATATACACACACATATATATACGTATATATACACACACATATATATATACATATATATGTGTGTGTATATATATATATATAACTCAGATATATATATATATATCTGAGTCCCTTTGCTATCTACCTGAAACCATCACAACATTGTTAATCTGCTATACTCCAATATAAAATAAAAAGTTATGTGTGTATATATATATATGTATATATATGTGTACATATATATGTGTGTGTGTGTGTATATGTATGTATATCGGAGAAGGCAGTAGCACCCCCACTCCAGTACTCTTGCCTGGAAAATCCCATGGACAGAGGAGCCTGGAAGGCTGCAGTCCATGGGGTCGCTGAGGGTTGGACACAACTGATCAACTTCACTTTCACTTTTCACTTTCATGCATTGGAGAAGGAAATGGCAACCCACTCCAGTGTTCTTGCCTGGAGAATCCCAGGGACGGAGAGCCTGGTGGGCTGCCGTCTATGGGGTCACACAGAGTCGGACACGACTGAAGTGACTTAGCAGCAGCAGCAGCAGCATATATATAGTATTGCTTCTCCCCCAAACTCCCCTCCCATCCAGGCTGCCACATAACAACCTGGTATGCCTCAGTGAGCAGAGTTCCCTGTGCTGTACAGTAGGTCCTTGTTGATTATCCATTTTAAATATGGCAGAGTGTACATGTTGTTGGGCATGGGTTTTGGTGGGAACTGAAGGTAACTGTGAGAACTGAATGCCTTCCTGTCTCTGCAGAACTGCAATAGTGGGGTACACGTTTGCTCTTGGCTCCAAGCATGCCCCCTCTAGCTGACAGTTTTCTCCACAATGGCTCTGTAATATCCCCCAATGTGCAGCCTGACATCCTCTGCCCCCAGGGCTTCTCCTGGTGGGCTTCATGCACAGTATCCACATTCATACTGATGAGTTTAAGCTCATCAGTCACAGAGGAAGGCAAACAAGATGGACTTGAACCCTGTAATCCCTTTCATCTCTTAATTATTTACCTAATGTGTGCCTTTTCTCCTAGTTACCTTTGTATCACGGTCTAAAAAAGGACTCACATTATTGCTTTATTTGAAGAAATTTTCCTTGTATTTGGAAACTGGCATCACGTATGTAACTCACAAGGCAGGTGTGTGTAGTCTGTCTGTGATAGAATGCCAGAGGGTGGCAGGGAAAAGATACTGATGGAAAACAGATGGCTCTGGTCTCCCATTCATCAGGAAGCAACAGATGTCAGCCCCCTAATGGGGCCCTTTGAGCCAGCGCTACGACTGTATATCATCTCAGTAGCAGAAAGAACCTGCTGGATTAGATAATACAAATCCAGAGCTAAGCCCAGGTCTGAGAGGGGAAGCACTCTTTCAGTACTAGCTCTGCTTTGACCAGCTGGCGGCTTGTAGTCCATCACTTACTCTTGCAGCCTTGGTTATCCTGCAGGTAAGCATAAGTCCTCTTAGCCGGAGAACTAAAAATCTGAACTAGGAATCCCAAGCATTTTGATTTTGATTGATTGCGTCTTTCTCAGAAAGACTTAAAAACGAAAGTTTAGTGCATGGTGGACACTCAAGTGTTTGTGGAAGAAAGAGAAGTAATAGGTGTTAGAGCTCTTTTGTCTACATCAAGCAATTTGTTTTGGACATGTCAGTTATCTTGCAAGGCAGAACTTTAATTTGGTGTCTTATTGGTGTTTTGGGCCCATTGTCTACGGTTCCAATTGGTCGACACAAGCTCTACTCATAACAGGGAATAGACAAAGAAATTCCATGAAAGATTTTAAAACATTTTAAGAACTGGGAGGATCCGATTCAATTTGGATGCCAGCCAAACTTGCTCTCAGAGATGCTGGGAGAGAACAAAGCTACATAGTATATATCACCTTAGTTATTTAAGAACTAGGTAGCAGGGAATGAGACCATTGTAAACCATTGGTTAGTGTCCAGAAACAGGGAGGGAGGGGAAGAACATGCAGTCCAGCTGAGCTCAAGGCCCAGGATGTCCAGTGGAGCCAGCTGTGGGGAAGTGGCCTGAGACATCCTGGAAAGAGGCGTGGTCCACCAGTGCATGGGGCCAGCACGGAGGTGGAATCACTTCTAAATGGACTTCTTTGTTTCCAGGCAGCGTCCTGCCCTTGGAGAATGCCTGGCCTCACTGGCAGCCGCCATACCAGTGGCATTCCTGGAGCCCACCCTTAACCGCTACAACCCGCTCTCCGTCTTCAACACCAAAACCCCCAGGGAGAGGTCTAGTAAGTACCATCCGTCAGAGGTCATCACTGATGTGCTTAGAGGAAAGCAGTGGGAGAGAAAGCCAGAAAGGCAAGGCCAGCAGCCCCCAGCCCTGTCAGTCACGTGGTCTGCGAGGGGCCAGGAGGTCAGAACTGGCGCCCTGTGACAGGTCTCCGTCTTGCTGGAAAAGTGGACACAAGCAAGTTCTTTGTTATCTTTAGACTTTGGTCTCCTCTTCTGTGAAAAGAGGAGACAGTGCAGTTGGTTTCAACATCCCTTGCATCCTAAAAGCTCAGGTTCTCCTGTCTGCCTGGATCTCTGTTCTCTTCCTGCACCTGGGGATGTGACTGTTCTTCTCTGTTCCTCTCCAGAGAGTGGGAGCAAGGGGGGTAGCACAGAGCTGCACTGATAACCTTGGTATACTCTTCAAGTCCACAGCGAGGCTGTGCTTCCAAGGATGATGACCATGCATTCTTCATCTTCATGAAGGATGGATAGAAAAACACAAGAAGGAATTGAAATTCCACACAACAGAGAATTTGACAGGAGTGTTGACATACTGAGTTCTAGAACAGTGCTAGGCTGTGGTCCAGATCTGGCCTGCTGCTGATTTTTATAAATGGTGTTTTATTGGAACATGGTCTATCCATTCATTTACATGTTGTCTGTGGCTGCTTTAGCACTGTGTTGTTGTTGTATAGTTTGATCACTAAGTCGTGTCCAACGCGTTTGTGACTCCATGGACTGTAGCCCACCAGCCTCCTCTGTCCATGGGGTTTCCCAGGCAAGAATACTGGAGTGGGTTGCCATTTCCTTCTGCAGGGGGATCTTCCCCACCTAGGGGTTCAGCCCACCTCTCCTGCATTGGCAGAGCACTCTTCACCACTGAGCCACCAGGGCAGCCCTTAGCACTGTGTAGGGAAGGAAAAATAACTTTCCCTTTACCCTTCATTGTTCTTGCCTGAGACCTCCCCTCTGAAAAAGATAGATTGATGGGAGGGAAAAAAAAAACTTAATTATGGACATATGTGTACATAAGGGAGCCCCCAAAAGATGTGAGACTCAAAAGCCAGCCCAACATTTGAGACTTATATACCATCCTGAGGAAAAGGTTAGGGGTCTAGGGCTTCGGACGGGGTAGGCATCCATGGAAAAGTGAGAAGGGGAAGGGCTTGGTAAGCAGTGTGCCTCACCAGGCTCGTGAATCTCTCAGATGAAAAAGTGATCTTTGGTAAGAGCTCTCTTCTGGTACAAGCTCCCGTAACTAAGGTAAACTTTGTTTACAAAGGTAGATTTCCCTTACAAAAGGGTAACTCTGTTTTCAGACATTCTCCTGGATCTTCAGTTTCCTAAAAATAATCAGCTCAAAGTAATCCCTCTGCCAAAGGGGCATATTTGGGGGTGGTCCATTCTGTTTCCCTTCAACTGCAGTGACAGAGTTGAGTACTGGCAGCAAAGACTGTTGGCCCTGCAATGGCTAAAATGTTGACTGTCTGGCCCCTTTATAGGAAAAGTTTTCCCACCCCCCTCTTCCAGAATAACCTGGAACTGGAATCCAAGGCAGGTGGTAAACCTGCTTCTGGGGGATGGAAGAGAAGAGTCCCCATGTATGGATAAGTGTGATCCTGCTGAAGGACCATGGAGTAGATCAGAGGCCCTTCCAACAGGAACCCTGAATGAAACTCGGCCTCCAACTGGAAAGAACTACCTTGACTTGATGTAACATGAAGCAAAAGCTACCACACAATGGGTTAGATTAATGTTAAGAAAAGCAGACACCCCCCCAAAAAAATCATAGCAAACCATTTCAAACCAGAATATATCCTGTTCAGAACCAGTATTTTCTTAAAATATTGGCACACAGTACCAGCAGATGACTAGACTGTTTCTCAGTTCCATTTGGTTCAAGCCCCCTTTTCAAACTGTTGTGGGTCCTAAGAGTCCTAAGAGAAGAAGGGTTCTTGCTACATTTTTCTCTGTCACTCTTCTTTCCATCTAAGAATCCAGAGTGCTAAGCTTTGGCAGCTTTGTTCCCACTTCAGATAAAAGCAGCACCTGGTCCCTAGTAAACATGACCAGGACATTTGAGACAAAATTGCTTTTAAAACTTCTCTTCTTGAGCTAAAATACTGCAGAGACCAGTGTTCTCAGAGCTCATCGAGAGAGAGAGATTGCCAAGATGCCTCCATGTTCCAAAGTCTCACATGGCATCTCTCAGTTAATTCCCCAATCCCCTCAGCCTCATCTCACCCTTTCTCCCCTTTCATAGACTAGGAAATTTATAGTCCCAATCTTGTTTTTCTCTGCTGTCTTATGATTCCACATGAGTTATGTCTTGCAGCTAAAGTAAGAGTTAAACGACAGAGCAGGCTTTGGTAATGATGAGGAAGGGCTCTGGCATCTGTAGACAGAAGCCAGCTAAAATATTGCTCCCCAGCCTCATGACAGTGCTGGATACTGATGTATTTATTTAGCTCCAGCTGTGATTCAAGAAAAAGAGTCTCTCTGTGTCACCAGTGTGTAGAGCTTGCACCTTGGGAAAGAGAGAGATCTACTTTGCTCTTGAACTTATAGAGGTAGTTGTTGTTCAGTCGCTCAGTCGTGTCCGACTCTTTGTGACCCATGGACTGCGGCATGCCAGCCTTCTCTGTCCTTCACCATTTCCCGGAGCTTGCTCAAACTCATGTCCATCTAGTCAGTGATGCCATCCAACCATCTCATCCTCTGTCGTCCCCTTCTTCTCCCGCCTTCAATCTTTCTCAGCATCAGGGTCTTTTCTAATGAGTCAGCTCTTCGCATCAGGTGGCCAAAGTATTGGAGCTTCAGCTTCAACATCAGTCCTTTTAATGAATATTCAGGGTTGATTTCCTTTAGGATTGACTGGTTGGATCTCCTTGCAGTCTAAGGGACTCTCAAGAGTCTTCTCCAACACCACAGTTCAAAAGCATCAATTCTTCGGCACTCAGCTTTCTTTATGGTCCAACGCTCACATTCATACATGACTACTGGAAAAACCATAGCTTTGACTAGATAGACCTTTGTTGGCAAAGTAATATCTCTGGTTTTTAATATGCTGCCTAGGTTGGTCATAGCTTTTCTTCCAAGGAGTAAGAGTCTTTTAATTTCATGGCTGTGGTCACCCTCTGCAGTGATTTTGGAGTCCAAGAAAATAAAGTCTGTCTCTGTTTCCATTGTTTCCCCATTGCCATGAACCAATGGGACATAGACGTAGAGTAGCAGGCAAATTTGAAATTGACCCAGATGGAGGAAACCCTAGACTGGCTTTGGAGGGAAGGAAATGACTGTGTCCCATTGTTCTCAAGGGCTATTAGAAATACGTTTCTTCTTATCTTATATACCTTTACATTGATTTAGTAAGATATATTCATAAATTAAAAATAAGTATCTGTCGTTGCATACTCCATAAGGAAGAAGGGACAAGGTTATGATTAGTGATGACACTGTTGTTCATCCATCAGTCACACACTGTGGACTCGGCCCAAGTCCTCTGAGCCCGTATTTTTCATCTTTCAGTTAACAAAGAGTGAATTCTGACGATGTGTACGGCTCTTGAAAAGCAGAATGTACATAAATATGTATTCTGGGATAGCCATGTTTGCCTGGAGCCAGACAATGACTGATAGCTTGATGGACTCTGAAAAGGTAGATTTCATTTACTACACACAGTAGGTGGCCTGAGGGACTGAAGAAGGAGGGAAAGGAATGTGACAGATGGTGTGAGTCTTTGGTTGAGAAATACAATATGAACTGATTTATCAAGCCTTCAGTCAATTGGGCATCTCAATTAATGGAGTTTCCCTGGTAGCTCAGATGGTAAAGAATCTACCCACAAGGCAGGATACCCAGGTTCAATCCCTAGAGAAGGGAATGGCTGCTCACTGCAGTATTCTTTCCTGGAGAATCCCATGGACATAGGAGCCTGGTGGGCTGTAGTCCATTTTGCCAGCAGAGTTACTCTTATTAGGGCCTCTTCTATCCTGTAACATCCTGGAGCATTTTTTAACTCATCCAAAATTGTTAAGATATGTCTAGAAAAGGTTTATCTAGCTGTGTGCTAGATAAAATCTTTGGTTACATGTGGCAGTGGTCTATTAGTCAGAATCTTGTTGTTGACACCATTCGTGAGTAGAATTAGATCTGTGTGCATGTATACTCAGTCCCTAAGGTGTCCAACTCTTTGTGACCCCATGGACTATAACCCACCAGGCTCCTCTGTCTATGGGATTTCCAGGCAAGAATACCAGAGTGGGTTGCCATTTCCTTCTCCAGGGGATCTTCCCAACCCAGGGATCAAATCTGCGTCTCCTGCAGTGGCAGGTGGATTCTTTACCACTAAGCCACCAGGAAAGGCCAGTCAGGATAATAGATTAACCAAAACATCCTACTCACCAGCCAAGTTTACTTTTCAAATCCTTACTGGAAAAAAATCAACCAGAGAGGAAGGAGGTCCAGTTTCCACATAGGTTTCCATGAACAGAAGTGGTGCTCTCTAGAGCTGCCTGGTGAAAAAAATACAGCTGTGGACTTGAACTCAGTCTTTCCCAATGGTTCTCTCTTGATAGCATGTATGAGGATCACTCAAAAGGCTTGTTGAAGAACGCCAAGTCCTACCCCTGGAGTTTCTAATTCAGTAAGTCGAGATTCCAGGTCCTAACAAGTTTCCAGGTGATGCTGCCATTGCTGGCAGGACAGTCTCACTTTGAGAGCCATTGATGTGGAAGATGAAAGGACAGTGTGTTCTAATGGTTCCCCCTTACAGTCTTGAGTCTGATTCTAACAGGACCCAACTGAGCTGTTTTTCAGGTAGATAACTCAGCAGCATTCATTCTGCCGGTTTATTATGTGGCATTTGAAGTACAAAACACCACCGGAATCACAAATGTTTCTTCCCCTCGAGGACCAATTACATATAAATAACTTTTAAAGGTCATTATAATGACTCCAATGAAGCAACCTCAAGCAACTCTGTGTTAGGTAGGAGGAAAAAAAAAGTGTCTATGATGATGGATTATCTGTGTGACATTTAAACACACACATGCTCCTAGCCTTCTCATGTATAATTTTATAGCCAACAGTTGTAAACTTCAGTTGCATCTGTGGCCATTGGCACTGCTCTGTGTGCAGAGCCCGAAGGTAGAATGTTTGACTTCACTATTTGTACCTATTTATCTGACACCGTACGTGTCAAATGATTTTGTTTGTGAGAGTCTCCCCAGACCCCCACATTGATGTCACCCCTGATTCTTATTGCTCTGCAGCAAGATACAGGCCAGACTTGTTCTCTGCAAATGACCAGCGTTGGCAATGGATTGTGTCTGACCTGTATAATTCCCTTCGCTGTAAATCACAGAAGTTCGATGTTCTTTGGCTTTCATGCTGCTAGTCCTTTTGAATTGTCTGGATTTAAAGGACATTGCTTTACTCCTAACTTTCAAGAAAGAGTGATCAGCCTTCTACTTACCAAAGGCCATACCAATAGCAAGAGAAAAACATAATTAGGGCAAGTGTTAGGACACCCCCAGCAGGGCCTCCTCCATAGCAGGGAGGCTCTTCCGAATCCATTGATTTGCAGCTGCACACCATGCTGTAGAACCGATTGTATCAGCTACAGATTCATTGACTCCTGGATGAAGGTACCACAAATGCCTTTCCTCCCCACCCCAGCCCAGGAACCAAGATGCCTGTACTCTCTTTTCATCTCTTAGTCTATCTTCACAGGATTATTCTGTATCTTTGCTCCAGGCAGTACAGTCATGAAGGAAACCAAGACAGACTCTTCAATTGACTGATATTCCTAAAAGCCAAAGCCTTTGCTGTGGCCTTTTCTTCATTAACCCTTCCATTCCTATGGACTTAAAATCTAGAAAAGAGATTTCACACCAGCAGTAACTCCATGGCACAGGGCCTAAAGGTAGAACCCAACTCACTAAATGTCACATTTTATTTGAAGTTTCCTGCTTTTTCCTTTGAAATTCCTGAGGACTTTGTGCTTTACTTTTAATATCAAAAATAATTTCCTCAAATCTAGCGGATCTAATGTGCTCCACTAGTGGATCTAAACGGCACCACATTTTCCTGTTGCTTCTCTGACTCCCTAGGTTCCGTGGTGCCTGATGCTTTGGCCCCACTCTAAGAAGTTTAGCTTGTGGGTGGAGTCTGCACATGAGCTGCCAACCAGGATGCTCTGCAGAGCTTCCAATTCTTGTTTCTTTCTCAACTGGGCCATGGCTTGCCACACAGAGCCCTTATTTGCATCTCACCCATCAGCAACCCCAGGTTGCTTCTGGTCTCTCCTCCTGTCTTGGAGGAAAAGAGTGTCCTTTGCCTTAAGAAGAACAGGACAGATATCCCCTTGGCTTTTTCCATTTACCATTCTTGTACCTGACAACATTTCATGTTGAACTCTGTAGTCATCTCATCCTGTCTGTCCTTGTTCAGTGAAGTGACCTCAGTCATTCACTGTGAGGAAAAGACAGGGCTAACTCACTATTCCTTGCCTATAAGCCTTCAAAAACAAAAAGGTCTAAGTGATGGACGAGAGCTCTTGGCAAAGGTTACTTCAGATCATCAATCTTCTTTTGTAAATGCAGAAATCAGTGGATGTGCAATGTTTCCCACCCTCCGCCCCACACAGGTTTCAACTGGATGGAAAGCGTTGTCTCTGGTCCAGCTAAAAGAATATTTGATGCAAGAGATCTTTCTTTTTCCTTTTCAAAACAGTACAGACATGATCTAGGTGACTGAACCACAAATTGGCAGCTCAATATCTATGGGTTGCTTTTCTGCTTTGGGTCCTGCCTTTCCTGCAGTGCATGCACTGAGGCCAGGAGAGAGAAGCCAAGAGACTGACTTTTTCACAGAGAAGTCTTATGAAATGTCCCTGAGCTGTGTCTCTGTTATGTTCCTTTAAGATTCAGTTTAAGTGTTTTGACCTGAATAGAACATCTAGAAGATAACCCAGCCTCTGGAAGCTGCAGCCTTTACAATAGCTCCTACGTATCCAGTGCTTACTTGTTTAAGGTTCTGGGGTGGGAAATTATGTCTCAAGATCAAAGGAGGGGTGGACAGAAAGAGAAGGTTGCACTCTGTTTTGAATCACTGTCCCTTTATTATTCCTGTACCCTCTCGGTCAGTTCTGGGGATGCCAGACACAGTGGAGGACATGTGCCCCGACATCCCCCAGCTGGAAGGCCTGATGAAGGAAATCAACGACCTGGCTGAGTCAGGGGCCCGGTACACAGAGATGCCCCATGTCATTGAGGTCATTTTGCCCATGCTCTGCAACTACCTGTCCTACTGGTGGGAGCGGGGGCCCGAGCACCTGCCCCCCAGTGCAGGGCCCTGGTGCACCAAGGTCACGTCTGAACACCTCAGTGTCATCCTGGGCAACATTCTGAAAATCATCAACAACAACCTGGGCATCGACGAGGCCTCTTGGATGAAGCGCATTGCAGGTACCACGCATGTCTTTCAGCCCTGGCATCGAGATGCCTAGACTCTTTTTCTTCTCTTAGTCTATCATTACGCTATCCCCGCTCCCCACCTTAGATATTTAACAGTAAAAAGAACTGACTTATTCCCCTATAGGGCTTCCTGGAGCAAATGCTCCTGCCTGACTCCCCAACTAATCCAGCCCCTCAAATCTCCAGGAAGCCCTTCTTAATAAACTCTGCAAGATTCTGATGATCATTGCTCATTGGCTTTTGGTACTTAAGAATCCCATTTGCTCTTACAGTAATAATTGTTCATATTTTCTGGGTAAGTGACCCTGTGTGTTTTCCACATGTACGAAACTCACTCCCACCTGGGCTGTACTGTAAGTTTCTAGCATTTGTGTTTCACTTTATGCTTTGTAAAACACTCTCTGATTTAGGCTCATAGTAGCATCACTTTGATTTTGGGTTTGTTTTGTATTCCTCTAGAACTCCTTGCATGCAGTAGGCTCTTAGTGAGTGTTACTTGCTGATTTTCTGTTCTCAAAAAAGGAGAGGCTTGGAAAATTAATAACCACACTTTCCACAGTCAAGAAACCATGAAGATTTTAGGGTCCTCTGTCACAGTAAAGTCAGAGGAGACAGAAGCTAAAGTCATTGCCTTTGATAGACCTGCAGTTTAGATACACAGTTCCACCATAGCTATTTCACCCCTACACTTTCCTGGACCATGAAACACAGCCATTGGGTCAGTAGGAGCTATTAGCTTCCTGGACAAATAAGTAGATACCCCTCCACAAGACCAAGGAAGAAAACTTCCTACCCTCTTTCTGTCTCTGAAATGAACTGAGATTCAAATTATATTAATAAATACTTTGGTTACTGATGGCTCCTGGATAGTATAAGACCCCTGGGAACATGTGAATAGGTAAATTGGTGTTCCTTTCTTACCTTTTAGCCCAAGAATATTGTTAACCCTAAATAATTTGTTGAGGGCTCTACATGTGTAAATCTGGATTAAGGGAAGGAAGGAAATCAAAGAATGAACTCCCTTAGATTCCCCAGGGGTACGAAGGAACGAAGTCACAACACACTGATGAGAACTGAACTTGGCCTGTAATTTCACAAGGGTGTCCAGATCTCATTCAGTCAGGTCACTTCGCTCCTGGTGTGTAAACAAAGTCAGTTTTCGAGCAACCTCAAATCCCCCATATCTGGAAGAACCTCTCTGATTCCAGGTCCAAAGCAGAGGTGCACCCAGGTTGAGGACCCGGGTATGAAATGTGAGCCATCATAGTGCGAAGTTTCGACTTCTGATTAACACATTGCAACAGAGAACTGCCTTCACCTTCTCTTTCTAAAAAAGTCTTTTTTATGAAAGCAAAAAATAAGGCACAGTGAGATTTAAAAATGCTGGAATATAGGCTGTTTCCAACTGAAAAGCCCTACATTAAAGAACTTTGAAATACACAAAATACATATTGTACTTTGTGAATGGTTCATGACTCTTGAGAATTTTTTTTCACATATCTAAATAATTACTCTGATTCTGACCTTTATTATGAATTAGACCAATAGGATATTGCATTTGAAAAGTCAGTGAGACATGTAGGTTTTATCTTTCTCTTTAAGAGGGCCAGAATCATAGTCCCAAGTCCTACTGACGGCTTGTTTCTGCTCATTGACTTTTAGTGGCCACCCTAGCCTGCCTCTTCATTATAGATGGTAGTAGTTTGTCTGCTTTTCTCAGGGCCTAGAGGAGCCCCAAGATAATAGGCTGGCAGTTCTCAAGTCTTGGGGGCTGAGAACTATGGTTGGGTTTGTGTATTTTTAAGAGATTTCTCTATAAAATAACCAGAAAGCATAGTGTTAAGTGTATACTCTTGACTCAACACAGTGCTGTTTATATAAATAAAAGACTTCCTTCAAGGAGTTTATAACATAGCTAGTGAGCCAAAGTCACTCTTCTAAAATGAAACAAGACGGTCTGTTATGAAGAGCTCAGAGATATAGCAAAGGCCATGCCTGAAGAGTCAGGGTGGCTCTTCTCATAACTTGAAGAAGCAAAACAGGAATAGGGACCTTCTCCTGTAGCTCCATCCGTGCCTACTCCCACCCCAGCAACTGTGACTTCATGAGACAGACATGCCAAGAGGAAGATGAAGGAAGGGTGCCAGTCTGAGTCAAGGGCTTTCCATAGCCTCACCTTTGAGTGTCCCTCCTTTCCTTTTCTCGACTGTCATAACCTCTGGAATGAGGGGGAGGCCCTTTGTTTGCAAACACAGTGTACGCCCAACCGATCATCAGCAAAGCCAGGCCAGACCTGCTGAGAAGCCACTTCATCCCGACCCTGGAGAAGCTGAAGAAGAAGGCCATCAAGACCGTGCAGGAGGAGGAGCAGCTGAGAGCTGACAGCAAGGGCGACACGCAGGAGGCCGAGCTGCTCATCCTGGACGAGTTTGCTGTCCTCTGCAGAGACCTCTATGCCTTCTACCCCATGCTCATCCGCTACGTGGACAACAACAGGTACAGAGGCGCCTGGGCAGGGCCGGCCCCCGATGGAGGGGTGGTACTGGGTTTTGTTACAGGCGAGAGAGGGAGGTCACGGCTGCCACCACCAGTGCCCCCACCCACCCCCTGCCTCCATCCCTGCTGTGGGACCTCTGCGCAGCACTTTCCTTGCCCAGTGGTTCTGTATGATCAGTGGCATGGCCACTGAAGAAGGGTGGCAGCAACCCCTTCCGCCCCTCTGCTCTTCTGTCACACACTCAATTCAAGAGATATTACTGACTGTGTGCCAGGCACTGTTCGAGAGAACAGGCAAGAACTCTACAGAAAAAAAGATGTTGGCTCAGGGAGCTTTCACTCTGGCAAGAGAGTGGGGTGAGCAAACGATAAACAAAGCGCTTAGACATTTACAATATACTTCCCTATGTACCTACATATTTACCTATACACTGTACTTACCTGAGTAAACTATACAAGCAAAGTAAATGGAATCAGGAGTGCCGGGTGGCAGTTTTAAAAGAATGTTACTGAGAAGGTGACATCTGAACACAGACCTGCAGGAGGTGAGGTCAGAAACCATGTGGATCTGGGGAAGAGGTCTGTTCCTGGGAAGAAGGAATATCCGGTGCAAGCCCTGAGGGAGGGACGGGTGAGGATGTTCAGGGAGTCACAGGGAGGCCAGAGAGAGAGGAGTTGAGGGGTGGGGAGAGCAGCAGGAGACGTCAGAGAGGCCAGTTTCTCTCCACGGGGCCGAGAGTACAGGGCTTTTCCTCTGAGTGAGATGAGAGGTTGGCACAGCGTTGAAGCTAAGCTGTGATGTGATCTGACTCAGTCTTCAAGCACAGTGGTGATGGATCAGGGCAAATAAAGGAGGTGAGGAGGCTGGCTGGGAGGCTCACAGTGGCCCAGTCAAGGGCTGAGGGTGATTTGGAGTTGACAGAGCAAACCAACCCTAACCCTAACCCTAATCCTGGTGCCCTAACCCTAATCCTGGGCCCTAACCCTAGTCCTGGTGCCAGGCCTGGGGCAGAGAGGGATGGGGCCACTGCTTAGTGGGACTGGGGTCTCCTTTCAGAGTCCTGAAAATGTTCTGCAATTAGATAGTCATAGTGGTGGTCCAATATTGTGAATGTACTGAATGTTGCTAATGAGTAATTTCACATGTATGTTACTATAATTTAAAAGAAAAAAAAAAAAAAAAAAAAAAGAGTTGGTGGTGGCTGGGGCCCAGTTGGTAGCAATGAAGGTTGACAGAATATGTCAGATTCTGGACCCAGCATCTTAAAGGTAGAGCCTTTGGGACATGCAGACTGGAAATAAGAGGAAAGAGATGAGTCAAAGATGATTCTGAGCAAATGGAAGGAGGGAGTTCCCAACAATTAATTTGGAGGGGATTGTGGGTATGGAAGATTTTTTAGGGGAAGATGAAGAGATCCCTTTCAGACATGTTAATTTGAGTTGCTGCTTCAATATAAAAATGAAAATGTCAAGTGGGCAGTTATGTGAGTCCAGAGTTCATAAGAGAGGTCTGGTGGGGACCTAAGAATTTGAGAGTCGCCTACATATTGGTATGTGGTCTTTGAGAGCCATGAGACTGAATGAGATAAATAAAGGCTTGAGAGGGACAGAGAAGCGTCCCAAGGACTGAGCCCTTGTACACGGGTCGGGTGGGAGAGAAGGAACCACGAGTGAGACTGAGAGGAAGCCACCAGTGAGACAGGAGGAAACCAACAGCGTGTTGTGTCCTAGGTACCAATTTCACAAAGGATTTCCAGGAGGAAAGAATAATGAATAAATGATTGGTGACCTTGATAAGAGCAGTATCAATAAAGTGATGGAGTTGAAGGCCTCTTTGGAGTAGGTTGGAAGAGAATAGAAAAGGACTTGGAGATAGCACTACAGACAACTTGTTCAGGGAGGGTTTTTTTTGTTTTTTTTTTTGTTTTTTTGGCTGCTCTGGGTCTTCTTTGCAGCATGCTGGCTTTCTCTAGTTGCACTGCTTGGGCTTTATTTGTTGGGACACAAGGCCATCTTATTGCAGTGCGTGGGCTTCTCTAGTTGTGGTATGTGGGCTTAGTTGCCCCACAGCATATGGGATCTCAGTTCCCCGACCAGGAATCAAACCCATGTAGCCTGCATTGGAAGGCAGATTCTTAACCACTGGAACATTATGGAAGTCCCACAGGGAGTTTCACTATAAAGGGGAAGAGAGAAATGGGCTGCTAGCTAGATGCAGAATAGGTTCAAAAGGAGAGTTTTTAAGATGGGAGATTTTCAACCTGTTTCTTTATGAATGGGAATGAGCCACTGGAGAGAAGAGAAATTGCTGATGTAAGAGGGAGAGAGAATTTCTAAAGCAATGCATTCAAACAGGCAGAGGATCATCTACAGTGATGGGCAGGAGGGCAAGATGCATGGGTGCTGCTGCTAGCAGACAGACAGACACACACACACGCATGCATGCACACACACGCACGCATGCACACACGCCCATATGTATTATGGCTGGCAGTCTGTAGGAGTCCTTTTCTGGTTGCTTCCATCCTCAGTGAAGTAGGAAGCAAGAACATCAACTGAGAGGGAGGGTGGGGAGAATATACTTGGAGGGTTGAGGAGGAAGCAGACGATCTAGGGCAATGTCTTTGGCAATTAGGGGGAGTGGATGGACCAGGGGAGTGCAGTATGGTTGCAAGGCAGCATCAGTAGCCCCACTTGAGATCCGTGGTCATGGATTTAAAGTGGGACCATCAGCAAGTTGTGTTTTTCTCCAGCCAACTTGGCTGCCACATACAGGCTGAAACTAGGTAGAGAGTTGGATTTAACCAGGGTTGGGGTTTTACAAAATGAGTATGATGAAGAAAAATGGGCTAGGGCATGAAGGTGTATATAATAGGCTAATTATAAACATTGATCATGGAATTTAAGCTGAATAAGGATAGTTAGATCATCACTGACTCAAGGGACGTGATTTTGAGCAAACTCTGGGAAATAGTAGAGAACAGAGGAGCCTGGTGTGCTGCAGTCCATAGGGTCGCAAAGACTTCTCCACTGAACAACAACAAGGAGGAAATGAAAGCATAGGAACCTTATGTCTACGAGCAGGCCAAGGAACAAAGAACAGCTGGTCCCAGTGGAAGGCAAAGACCAAATAGATATTTTATTAAACCACACCTTCCCAGAGCTTCGAGCCCTCAAATGGAAGTTTGGAGTGGTTTAATTTTAAAATACCCCATCGTAGATACAGAAAGGACTTAGAGACATTTGGGGGAACACTGCTAATTTTTGAGTGGTATGCCATTCTGTCATGGGCAGGGAATAGGTCTGGATATGCCTATTTTAACATTTATTTCATAAGGTAAATTATACTTCCTATTTAAAATATCTACTTAAGATTACTTACGTTTAGCTTTGCAGAATAAACATATGCACACTATATATAAGTATATGTGTGTATATAGTTCCTTAACTATCTATGGGCAATTTTACTCACTTTTTCAAAAGAAATCCTGCTCTCAGGGTCATCATTTTAGTCATTTCTGATAACATAATTATGTTAGCAGGTTAGCAAAGAAATTTGTCAGTCTGAGGTGAAAGCAAGAATGAGAGTACAGTAAGACTGCTCCTGAAATAGCTCTCTCATTGCATCTGCCACTATTGACAATCAAGACTCAAGATAGAGTGTGTTCCACTTACGTAGTATTTGAAAGTTGCTAAAAATGACAATGTCAGAGAGTCTTTGAGATCATCATTAATTCATTCATCCCCACTTTTCAACCCGTTCTTCCCTGAGCACCAGGGAGCATTAAGGCTATCTGAGCCTCACTTATAAATACTTCCTTCCTATGTGTGTGCCTTTGCCTTCCTCGAGTCCTTTATTCACCCTAAAGAATTGGCTGGCTTGGACGTACAGGACTGTGGAGTTGGCAGGAATATGAGAGGTCGGCTCATCTAACTGGACAAATAAACACCCCCTTCCTTTTTCCTAGCGTTGCCTTTCCCTCCTCTCATTATCCACCACGGTTATGGACAACAGACAAAGCTGGACCCATGTGTGCCTTTCCCTTCTAGTGTCAGACATTTCAAGTCATTTTTTTCAACTCCTTCTCATTCATTTTTTTCCTCTGATTTTATTGAGACATGATTGACACAAAGCCCTCTGTAAGGTATACAACAGAATGATTTAACTTACATACATCAAGAAAGGCTTACCACAGTAAGCGGAGGGAACATCCATCATCTCACACAGGTACAAAATAAAAGACAAAAAAGTCTTTATTCCTTGTAATGAGAAAACTTTGGATTTACTCTCAACAACTTTCATGTAACATACAGTGTTGATCAGATGAGTCATGTTTAACCTTACATCCCTAGGACTTATTTATAACTGGATGTTTATACTTTGATCTGCCTTCATCCAATTCCCCCAACTTTGAACCATTTTGAGTTCAGATCTGTAACTCCTATCAGCTCTGCTTTTGCTCTTTAGAACCACAAAACTACTCCAGTCTCTCCCTAAGCAGCTCTTTAAATATTGAAGAGAGCCATCTTGCCCTGTCTTCCCCTGTTTTCTCTTGTTGTATTAAATCTTTGTACTTCCTTCAGCCTTGTCACAGCAGTGTGTCAGGTCTCCTTGACATCTGAATAGAAGCTTTGGCGGGTCAGTGATCAGCCTGAAAATGACCCAAAAGGAGTGAGAGTTCCAGGCATGCTGTGGTCATAGCCTGGTAACTCAGGGCTCCATCTCCTCAGGCTGGGAGGTTATAAATCAACATAGGTTCAACAAACCTCTCTACACAAATCAGCTTTTCAGCTTCGTTTCTGGAAATCAGAGACCTTGAACAGAGACGAACAGCTTTTGTGCGATTTGGAGTGAAAACTCATCTCTCAAACTGTTGAAGGGAATCCAGGTAAATCCTGTGCGGTGACTGCCTCAGGCTGAATCCTCTACAAAAGGCTCAGGAACAAGGCAGAGATAAGCTCTTACCGCTTAGTCAAACAACCTAACCGTGAATACAGGAGCAAGGCTTTACTTTCTTTCAAAAGCCTGATAACTGGCTTTACTTTCTTCAAAAACCTGATGACTTGTCATTTTGAAAATAGCAGTCTAACTCTTCTCACTCTTGCCTTTCTCCAAGATTTTATTCTCCTGCTTTTTGTTTCTGTTTTACCTCTAAATCCAACCTTCTTCCGCACCTACAGCCTTGCATTTCCCAGCTGCCTTTTGGCAGCACAGAGAGCAGATGATAAAAGAAACCCACATATCAGTTAAGTACCTCCAAAAGGATGAATTGTCTGAATGTTGAGAGAGATCTTGAATTCTGTGGAAGGCTGGGAGCAGCAGGGACAGAGTCTGGTTACTTCATTTGTGGGTAGGAAAAGATTCGGACAAAATGGAGAGGCAAGGTTGGAATCTTCTGCCCTCCTGCAAATATTGTCTTAGTCTGGTTTGAGAGGAGCAGAGAATTTATGTGCCTGGGAGAAAGCATTTAATGGTGGGTTCATGTGACCCACCATTGTGAACCCGAAGAAGGACCCTCACTAAAAACAAAGAGTAAAAAATCTGTCTCTTGCAAGAAGGATGTTCAAAACAAAATTCACTGAGCTGAAAGCCAAGATATCCAAAGCTGCTGCTTTCTCCTGTGAGCAGATGTTCACCTGATATTTTGTTTTCAGCGTTCCTGCAGGTCACATTCCCTGTGGCTGGACTTTTCTTCGGCAGGGTAGGATGTGTGCCCTTGTCTCTTCCCACTAGAGGCATAGGGCAAGCCTTTAAAGCTCATTTAAGCCAGAACTCGGCAGAAGGAACAGCTGGTACTTCTGATAAAACTTGACACTTGACTCTGAAAAGGCGCTCCTGAAAAATCAATATGAAAGAAACCAAAAAGCATTACCAATCTCAAGCCTCAAGTTTGGATTGCATTTGGCCCCTAGTGATGGATACCTTATAGAGTAGCTTAAAGTAGAAGTTAAATCTCACACATAAAAGAAGTGCAGAGATATCCAACCCATGGCCAGTGTTGTTGCTCCTCACCCCTCTCTCTTCCTGTCCTTAACATTGACTTCCATCTTCAAAGTTACTTTATGATGCAACATGCCAATTAGAGTTTAAGCTGTCATATTTTCATCCCAGAGAGGAAGTAGAAAGGCAGGAGGGCACCTTCAGCTATCTGATGCTTTTTAGACAGCTTTTCCAGGAGGCTCATCCAACAACTTCCTCTTCCAGCTCATCAGAGTGTAGTTCCACAGGTGTCCCTCAGAGGAGGCTGGGTAATGTGATCTTAGCAGCACGCAGTGCCACCCAGGGTACAATGGGGTTTTCTTCCTAAGGAAGAGGAGGAGAATAAATGTGGCAGATCACCTGTAGTATCTACCTATAAAACAGAGGCTAGTTGAAGGACAAAACAAGAAAGATTAAACAGAAACATCCATGAAGCTAGAACTCAAGCAGTAAGGAACTAAGGAGATGAGAGAGGCGTCCACAGGTGGTCTTGACCTTTCGAGTCTTTACTTTCTTCCTTAGCCTAGTAATGGGCAGAATGGGCAGAAGGTACAGGCAGTTCAGGACAACTCAGGCTGATATCCCAGGTATAAGGAACTGGCTTTTGATAGCTATTCCCCTGCAGGCACCAAGGGACATGGAGTTTTTTAAACCATTCATGAGAGCCACAGTTTTCTTTAAGAAAGATGATACACAATTTAACTCCTAGTGCATTACTTTACACAGATATTTGAAAGTGGCAAATCATCCACCCCTTTCAAAATATAATTTAATTCAAATGTGCAAGATGATTAGAGGCAAGACAACTTTTCAGTTCAGTTCAGTTGCTCAGTCGTGTCCAATTCTTTGCGACCCCATTAACTGCAGTACGCCAGGCCTTCCTGTCCATCACCAACTCCCGGAGTTCAATCTAACTCATGTCCATCGAGTCAGTGATGCCATCCAGCCATCTCATCTTCTGTCGTCCCCTTCTCCTCCTGCCCCCAATCCCTCCCAGCATCAGAGTCTCTTCCAATGAGTCAACTCTTCACATGAGGTGGCCAAAGTATTGGAGTTTCAGCCTCAGCATCATTCCTTCCAAAGAACACCCAGGACTGATCTCCTTTAGAATGGACTAGTTGGATCTCCTTGCAGTCCAAGGGACTCTCAAGAGTCTTCTCCAACACCACAGTTCAAAAGCCTCAATTCTTTGGTGCTCAGCTTTCTTCACAGTCCAACTCTCACATCCATACATGACCACTGGAAAAACCATAGCCTTGACTAGACGGACCTTTGTTGGCAAAGTAATGTCTCTGCTTTTGAATATGCTATCTAGGTTGGCCATAACTTTCCTTCCAAGGAGTAAGCGTCTTTTAATTTCCTGGCTGCAGTCACCATCTGCAGTGATTTTGGAGCCCCAAAAAATAAAGTCTGACACCGTTTCCACTGTTTCCCTGTCTATTTGCCATGAAGTGATGGGACCAGATGCCATGATCTTTGTTTTCTGAATGTTGAGCTTTAAGCCAACTTTTTCACGCTCCTCTTTCACTTTCATCAAGAGGCTTTTTAGTTCCTCTTCACTTTCTGCCATAAGGGTGGTGTCATCTGCATATCTGAGGTTATTGATGTTTACCCCGACAATCTTGATTCCAGCTTGTGCTTCTTCCAGCCCAGTGTTGCTTATGAGGTACTCTGCATATAAGTTAAATAAGCAGGGTGACAATATACAGCCTTGGCATACTCCTTTTCCTATTTGGAACCAGTCTGTTGTTCCATGTCCAGTTCTAACTGTTGCTTCCTGACCTGCATATAGGTTTCTCAACAGGCAGGTCAGGTGGTCTGGTATTCCCATCTCTTTCAGAATTTTCAACAGTTTATTGTGATCCACACAGTCAAAGAAAGTGACTAAATTCTGTTGTAGCTTAGCCTTCTTGCCACCACTGCAAAATTTCTTAACTTAGGCTAGTATTTTAGATAGGGAATTTCCAAACCATTTCAGAGAGCAAAGGAGTATTGGTCTCTGCATGTACACTTCAAATATCAGTGAAAAACATTCTTACAGATTTCATTCATAAAAGTGGCTTTGAAAGGAAAATAGGCGAGGCCTGAACTGTTTATAGAGTACTCACAATTTCAGACAGTTGACAGTAACAGATGTCCACAATAAGATTATATGTCACAGTGACCAAGACTTTCCTGATCTTGCTAACCTTATGGATTAAAGGAGGCTAGTCACAAAACTTAGAGTGTAACTCTAATCATCTCTTCAGTTCAAAGGACAAAAAAACCCCTACTTTTGACTATTTTGAAATGTTGATTTCTAATGTCTGTTTGCTAAGATAATCCTGGCATCTTTTAGTAAAATGGAAATGAGTATTGTAGGTCCTTCAAACAACCTACAACAATTGCATGTCTGTATCTAAGCATGTGAGGAGTATACTGATATTTAGCCTGTCTGAAGAATGCTTTTGGTGGGGATGCAGTTTTATCTGGATAAATGTGTGCATCTGGTGTTGGTATAATTTTTAGAGTGACTGTCTCAATCACTGATGCATTCCACATGCGTACTCATTTGTCTTTCGCCTCAGATCTAACTGGCTCAAAAGCCCTGATGCAGACTCTGACCAGCTCTTCCGCATGGTGGCAGAGATCTTCATCCTGTGGTGTAAATCTCACGTAAGCACACACGGGGGCCCTGGACTTGGAGTCAGTGGTGAAAGGTACACACCTCGGAAGACTTTCTTGTAATGTTTGTTTTTCTGTTCCCCCCACTCAGAACTTCAAGAGGGAAGAGCAAAATTTTGTGATTCAGAACGAAATTAATAATTTGGCATTTTTAACTGGAGACAGCAAAAGCAAGATGTCAAAAGTAAGTCCATAGAAATCAATTCCGAAGGCTCTCCAGCCTTGAACCAAGCTACATGTCCTGGGTGTGTGAAAGGATAAGCTCCTACTGCGTTCAGGTCAAACCACACAAAACCAACAGTCTCCACTGTTGTTTCTTTGAGAGTGAGCGAGAAGAAACTGCTCTCAAATAAGCATGGGCATCACATTTGATGAACAAGTAGCTGCTTTGTGTGTCAAAAAGTTTGTTTCGAGACTTGCCTAAGGCACTTGAGAGGTCTGCAAAACCAAAGCTGTGCTTACCTGTTTTAAAGTAGAAGTACTTCCTGTGTGGAAAAGCTACAAAAATACACGTGCCTAGAGCCACCTTTTAATTAGCTGTAAGGACATTACTTTGAAGATGTTGTTGGCACATATTCTTACAATGCACTGATTTTCCTCCTATCTGGAACATCTAATAACTACTTTATTTCAGCTGTGCTGACCTCTTAATGCCTTCTATTTATTTTCCATACAAGTTGCACTCAGAAACCCAAACATTTATCCATCCCATTATAGGAAATGTTTGAAAGAGGGCATTCCAAACATCTGTCTGAAAACAAAGTCACCTACAGGGCGGGGTACAGCAAAAATAGAGCAGGGGGAGCTGGCCCCCCTGCTCCTCCTGAGTCAGTTCTGTACAATGAGGCTTCGCCATTTTATGGGGGAGAATTCTCAGACACACTCCTTCAGGGGTATACACAAAAGCAAGGCTTACTTAAATGTGCTGTTTCATTCCCAGCTGTTCTGGCTTACCTGGACTCTCTTCCCCTGAGAAGTGTCCCTTGACGAGGGTTGACTGTATTGTCAACTGGATGTGACATGTGACACCTGAGATGTCCATCTCTCATGGCTGGGACAGTGCTGCCTTTGAAAACCAGGAAGGTGGAGGTTGCATGGGGACCTCTCAGAAGCGAGAGTCAGTTCTGGAAAGATGACAGTCATGGGTTGATAGTGAAGCCCTTGGTACATCTTTCCAAATAACCATTTGTGATAGAAGATCTTTGTATGCACAGTTGCACACCAGGGACTGGTATGACACCAAAAGTGAAAACTTCAGCACCCAAAACTTCATGAAGCGTGTCTAGCTCTGGTCAGCTGCAGTCTGAACTTTCTGTCCCTTCCATCTTTAAGCTATATTGACATTAACACTTCTTCCAGCATCCAAAAATTTATTCTCAGAGTTTCAAATCTGATGTGTGCTGGTTAGTAAGTTTGATAAATAAAATTGTGCACTTACAATGCAGAGAGATTAGGTATATATATATTCACAGTCAAGAGGATTCTTTGCTGCAAAGGGATCTTACTTAAGATGTATCCTTTTGTGCTTTAGATAATTTTTATTTGATTTTCCAGAGTTTATTTTGCATTCAACTTCTGGCAAACAGCTACTTGTGTGAGGTACAGGAGAAAGGATATTTTCAGACTCCTGATCTCTGGACATCTGTCCTTCAGTTCCTCTGAAGACTTTTCTTACAGTCATTGCAAGCTCTCCTTTGACCCTGCTCACCTACAGAAAGTCACTGATGCTCAGATTCCTTGCTTCCTTCAACCTGGGGGTAGATCTTTTGGCCTTTGGTGGATCCAGGTAGCATCCATTGTTATTGTCAGCGGATGACAACAAAGCAAAGGAAATGACTCTGATACAGGGATTTCGATCCCAGATGAGCAGAAATGGCAAAGATACCTTAACCCTCTGGTGATGCGTAGATACTTAGGGTCCTTGGGTTTACGCCTGGAAAGAGATGAGGTGACAAAGAATGATGTTCTAAAACTAACCTACTAACAAACTAACCTGAAATTGTTCATTCACATCATTGAATGAGGAAAAGAGTACATTAGCCTTGTCAGAAGATAGTAAGAATCAGAACTCAGGTGGAAAGAAGAAAGAAAAGCAGGGTCTTTGGGTGCATCTTCCCTGCTGGTAAGGTTAGTCCACAGGAGCAAAGGCTTTTGTTTGGTTTCCATTGACACTGTATGCCAGTTTTTTTTCTGAGTGATGTTGGAAAGGGTAAAAGTTAGTGTAATGGATGGAAGGACACTCCCTAGATGTTAAATAACATTTTCTGTACTCCTCAGGGTAATAAATATTCATATTGTTCCAGTTGCCTTAGCTGAGACACAAAGTGTAGTAGTAAACGGAACTAGATCCCAAAGGAAACAAAAGTCCCACGCTTGGCTTTATGATGAGTATAACGATGGCCTTGCAACATTCACTTAACTTCTCTGGATCCCAGTTTACTAGTTTGTAGAATGGGCTTGAGCTTACTGCCTGACTTCTCCCAACTCTACTAGTATGCCCTGTTAAAAAGTAAAATTTAAATGCATCTCTTGAATTGAATAATATGACATAAATGCAGCACATTATTTCAGATAGGGAGATACCATGCCTCCAAAAAACAGTAACCCATAGCTGTGTCTGGTACTTTTTGGATGTAAAAGTACTGATTGAGAGGATGGGGAGGGAGTGTTCTCTTTAGCATCAGCTGAATCCCCACTGCCACCCTGAATTAGATGCTCTCTCTTCTACCTGATCTGAATAGTCACCTGTGCTTGCTTTCGTCTCCTCTCTTAATTGAATTCTGGTGTTGTATAAATGATCTCAGCCTCAGTGCTTATGGCTGAGAGATGTGTGCCGGAAAGCTGCATGCCCACACACACCACACATGCATGCCATTGCAGACAAAAAGGAAGTGGAAAAAATATACAGTGGGCCACACTGTTCACACTTGATTAATGGAAGGTCAGTTCAAAGATATGTCCTTTTTCCAGCAGCAAAAGCACATTTTGAGGAGAGCTCATGGTATATTTTGTTTATATAACACCGGTTTGCGGATATGTCAAGCTGTACATAACTGAGCTGAGCATGTGTTTTTTTGTTTTGTTTTTAAACTTGTTTTGTTTTCTGGAAAAATGGCAACAGCTTCTTTGGAGGGGAATGGTAAGTTAGAACACGTTTAGCCCAAGAAATGTCAGTTCCTTGACCAAGATTGTAAACAAAAGAGTTGTGATGCAGGAAATGTTAGGGTGCCTCATTGTTTAAAGCCACTCCACCCTGTGAGTGTGATTTCAGTGTATTGAGAAAGGACAGGGACATGCTGAAAAGACACCTTTATGCTCCTCAAAGGTATGCAGAATGACATGTGTGAGCCTGCTTCTTCCTCCTCAGTGACTCCTCAGTTGGCCACTCACCTGTCTCTCTTATTCCCCCCTCCACCTTTTCTCATTTGTATTCCCTTTGTTCTTGCACTTGTACAGTTCAAGTGCTGTTTGTCCCTCTGCCCGCCTTCCCTCTCCCACTTCCTATTCTCCCTTTCTTTTTCTCCAGCCTTTCCCCCTGCTACCCACCCCTCACCCTCCACCCCCAACCCCCACCCCGCCTCCCTCCTCACTTCCTCTCTCTATCCTCCCTGCCCCCTCCATTCACTCTTCTATCCTTCTCTCTTCTCTTACTACCCTCCCTCCTTTGTTCTCTCTCTCTCTCTCTCTCTCTCACACACACACACACACACACACTTTCTCATTCTCAGACTGGCTTCTGGAAATTCATCTTTCTCTCTACTATCCAATGTAGACTTGACTGGTCTCTACCTCCCTTACCCTCTCCCTGGGAATAAGCACTTCAGATCGCACACCTCTGCCCTAGTTCTACAGCCTCCCTCCACTCCTCCAACTGCCTCCCTTAAGAGTCTCTGTTTTTTCCTTAATTTCACACATAAATTGGCTATTTGATCATAAACTATTAGTGGTTAAGTGTGCCAAAATGAAGTGATTTTTAATGTATAGGAATTTCTAGATTTGTTTGTAAAATGAAAAGTTTCAGCTAACATTTAAAAATAGATTAAAATATACAGAGAGAGCATGCACAAGAGAGAGAGCATTTCAAGCATTAGGGAAATGCACTGAGTTAACTAATCTTAGCAATATGTGAGGAAAAGAATAAAATTAGAACTTATAGCATGTAGGAGGAGCCTTTGACCTAAGGTATATTTGAAGGTCACAGCACAAGAAGGGAGATGCCCCATCCTTTGGGTCATGAGATGATCCTGAACCACCTTGGATATTCCTAGAGTATGGTTTTTAGCAAACCTTTATTTAGGGGAAGCACATACATAGCCCCTTAGCTCAGTTCTCCTCACTCTTTTTGTAACCACAGATCTTCTGGTGGTGATAATGTAGTGGGTGGAAGAAAGAAAGAAAATCAGGGTCTTTGGTTATGTTACAGATTGTTTGCAGCCCACCCAGGTGACAGGACGGAGGGGGGAGGAGAGAAGGCGTGAAATCTAAAGTCACTTGGGTGGCCAGATCTGAAGACCATCTGGGTCTGCATACTCTGGAATGTGTGCAGAGTGTCACACACTCTGGAATGCTGGTCTCTGAGATGATGTACTGCATGGTCTGGGTGTAAGTCCTTTCAATCCAATTAACCTCCATCCTAACTTCCCGCCCCCTCTTCATGCCATGGTCAACTGGCTTCCAGAGTGGTTGGTTTTCTGTCATGTTGGCTAAGGAATGGGGGTGGAAGAGCTGTGACTAACATGCTTATGCTTTGGACCCCTGCTTTCACTGACTGACTTCTCCTTGTTTCTTTTCTCTTATCTTTCCACACAGGCCATGCAAGTAAAGGTACAGGTCAAATGCATGACGTGTCTTTTCTGTCCTAGTATTAGAGGGGCCAGACTCTGGCCACCTTCTGCACTGTGATCACCATGGGGGTGGTCCAGAATGGATTTTCCCACTTGGAGGTCCCCCAGGCCTGCTCCAGGGAAGACAACTGCCTGTCAAAGAGTGAATGTAGGCCTACCCACCCTTGGAAAGGGGAAGCCGGGGAAGCCAGCCAAGCCTCGCCCTATCCGAGGTCTCCTTGCCATCTCTGCTCCCTTCCCAGCTGCCCACTCTGCAGACAGCACACTAACAGAGATAGGGACGCTGACCAGGGCACTGAGAGCCCAGGAGACTCCCTCCTCTTACCTACCGTTAGTGGTCCCAGCCTTTCCCCACTATACATGTCTGGCTCTTGTGCAGGACTCCAAAGAGTCAGAGAGTTTTCCAAAGACTAAAGTCAAGGATTTGAAATCAGCAAGGATTTGAAATAGCCGTGTTTGCATAAAATGTGCACCCAGTGGAATAAACCCTGGGACAATTTTCTAGTATCTTATCCAGGTTATTGCTTGGAAGTATTTCTTTTTCTCTCCATTAACATATGTCTGCTGCCACTGTCCCAAGACCTTTGCACCAATTCTGTAGCAGAGACACGGAGATGTGCAGGAACCAGGTCACATGCAGCTCTTAGTAAAGAAAAATGGAGCCATGGCCAGGCAGATGTCAGTCTGGATGTTGGCCCGGACTCATAACTGCTGTGTGTCCTTAGAAAAACATCACTTAACTTCCCTGAGCATCATGTTCCCCTTTATATAACTGACTTCTTGTTATCTTAGCATTGTTGGGAAGATTACAAATGCTTTATCTAAGTACCAGGCACGTTGGAGCCACATCATATATGCAGCATTTATAGTTAGAACAACATGAGATTGGCCAAAGAAAATAGCAAACAAGAAATTAAACTGTGTATCACATCCACAATTTTGCATATTTATTGTATATGCATGTTACTATTTACCTCTTATATAATGTCCATGTAACTATACCTTATTTTATATATATATATAAATAACTGGGTTCTATCCTTTATGGATAATTTGAGGTATTTTCAAGGGTAATTTAGACTTAAGAGTTTTGCCTTAGGCACAACCTGTAGAATTTTATACCTGATACTACAACATCTAAGGAATCCAGCAGGTTCTCAGTAAAGGTAGGAATTTCTGTAGGAATCAGCTTTCCAGCTGTGTGTCTAGAATACAAGACACTCTGTATCCTGCCTCAACCCCACCCTCCTCCACTGCCCCCTCCCACTGCTGTCTGGGTCTGACCTGTTGTTCTGGAACACCAGACACAAGTAGAGTTGTCTGGCAGCATTTGGTCAGACTGGGTTTTGCCTGCCAGGGATTTCACTGTGGTTTCTGCGGTGTAGCCACTTGAAAGCTTAGCCACCACAAGCTGGGTAAAAGAAGTCACCTCCGTTTTGAGAATATCCATTCATAATACTCCTCCATCACACTTTGAATGTAAACAGATCGGCGCTAAGGTGGTGTGATTCTGACCCTACTTGGTCTTCTCTCAGAAAACCAATCCTCCATAAAGCAAATTCTATTCCAGCTGGGGGTCCCAGGTCTTACATGCCATTTTCAGAGGAGGGGTTTGGCCTCTCAGCAGCTCCCAGAGCGCGGAGTGTGTGTGTCATTGGAAGCCACTGTGCATCACAAGGAGGCTGCAAACACTCACGGGCACCTCATAAAGCAAAAGCTTTAATAAGCCCCAATTCTCCCCCATCATGGACCCTGACTTCAGTCTCTGCCTCTGGCCTCCCAGCCCTTCCTTACTTCCAGCAGGAGCCCACTCAGCTGGGGCAGAGTCCAGCAAGTGAGGTACCACGTGGGCAGGGCAGAGCCTTGTTTTCTTGGGCCCACCCATATCCACCTTCTGTTGTGGGTGCAGAGGGTCCACAGTTTGTTGCCTGGGGCTGCCACACACCAGTGCCACAACCCACTGCAACTCTTCTTGCAAACCTCCCACTTCACTGGATAAACCCCCTGAGAAAGGGTCCAGAAAGTGTAACCAAAGGAGGGTGGACTCTCCCAGACTTGGGGCGGTTCCTCTTCACCCGTCTGCACTGTTTCTCCTAACTTTGCCCCAGCCAGATCCCAAAGCAGCCCTACCAACCTGGGCGGTCCCGTTTTCCTGCGGACCTTAGGATGCCTGTGCCCCAAAATGCTCGCTCCAGCCCTGGGCAGGAGCTAGTATTCTAGGGCAGATGCTCTCTCACCTGTTTACTGCTGCCCACCATCAGGATTCTTAGTTCTTTTCTGCAGTCATTTTGTCAGTTAGCAAATCACTCTTTTTGTAAGAACACCACTTGTTCATTCCATCCAGATGCAAGCGAGCAGAGACCGTGGGTGTCGGTGCTATGTGTCTGGTCATGTGGTTCCGTGAGCATGCACACAAGGAGAAGGCTTAGCATCAGGGCTGGCCTTGAATGGCCCCTTGGTTGGCTTTGTGTATATCACAATCCTTTACTGGCCTCTGAAATGTAGAAAGGCCCGACCTATACAAGGAAGGACCTATACAGGAGGCAGGCTGCCTCCAAGGTGAGGCAATACCTTTCAGAGTCATTGAGCCCTCTCTTTGTTTGAACTTCATCTCCTAGTCTGGAGGACAGGACCAGGAGCGGAAGAAGACAAAGCGAAGGGGAGACTTTTATTCCATCCAGACCTCCCTCATCGTGGCTGCGCTCAAGAAAATGCTGCCCATTGGTCTGAATATGTGCACCCCAGGCGATCAGGAGCTGATCTCCCTCGCAAAATCACGGTACAGCTATGTAAGTCACCCATCTGCTTTGGTGGAGCATTTAATACAGGTGGTGGTGATCTGTGCTCAGCTCTCTGTCCCTGGGGATCAATGAACAGAAGCCAAGCTGCACAGAAGCAACACGCCATCATCTTTACAGCTGACTTGGGAGTCAGCACATGCTCTTTCGGATAAGTCTCTGTCTGTTCTCTCCTTTTGTCTTGTAGTAAAGATCCCAGCAAAACTCTTAGTACATCCCTGCACCCCACTTTATATTTCCATAGTAACCTATAGGAATAAAATTTCACATCTCTTTCCACAGAAGGACACAGATGAAGAGGTGAAGGAACATCTGCGGAATAACTTGCACTTGCAGGAAAAGGTGATGTAGCAGGAAGACAATGGGAACTCACACAGGCTTCTTTCTGGCTGCAGGGTGCCCTGCACCCACTTAGTTTACTCATATTTTTCTTAACATGTCCTAAAAACAGTCTCAGAATACTTGTGCTTAATTGGTAGAACTCTCTGCCTGTAATTTTTCATTTTTTGGTCCTTGATTTTTGTTTTTTTCTTTGCCAGTTGCAAGGAGGTCCAGTAAAACATGTCTCCCCACCTCCCACTGCGTGACATCAAACCATGGCAGGGGGGTTAGATTAGGTCTCAGAATTTACTGACTGTGAGGTGTGTTAGAATGTGATAGAAACCTGGGGGAAGTTATAGCACTTTCAGCTTTAGAGATTTGTGAACAAAGTAACTTTATGTCTTGAGTTTGTATAACCCCCACCCCAAAATCAAAATCAAGACCAATTTTGATTTTAAGGCTATTTAAAATTTTTCCAGGTCTGCAAATCTGAACAGCTTTCCCCCCAAATATGTTATGCCCTAAGATAGAAGACTAAAATGATACAAATAGCTTCTCCTTTCTACCCCAACTATATAGGAATGGTGGGTAAAGTATACTATAAAAAAGGCAGTAAAAAGAAATTCTAAGTGCCAGAAAAAAGAAGGCATTCTAAATCTTAGTAATGAAGAGAAGATGATGAAGTGAGAAAAACTCATAGAGCTTTCCTGACCAGATACATATCATAGGGGATGAAGGTTTTAGTAATCTGGAAGAGGAGTGTAGACCAAATTTCCCATGCTTAGCATAAATTTAGAGCAAATCTGGATGACACCAAACTATGGAAAATTCTTAAAGAGATGAGAATACCAGACCAGCTTACCTGTCTCCTGAGAAACCTGTATGCACGTCAAGAAGCAACACTTACAACCTTACATAGAACAACTGATTGGTTCAGAGTTGGGAAAGAGTACGTAAAGGCTCTGTGTTTTCACCCTGCTTGTTTAACTTATATGCAGAGTACATCATGTGCAATGCCAGGCTGGAGAAGTGACAAGCTGGAATCAAGACTGCCAGGAGAAATACCAACAACCTCAGGTATGCAAATGATACCTCTCTAGTGGCAGAAAGTGAAGAGGAATAAAAGAGCCTCTTGATGAAGGTGAAAGAAGAGAGTGGAAAAGCTGGTTTAAAACTCACCGTTCAAAAAACTGAGGTCATGACATCCAGTCCCATCACTTCATGGCAAATAGAAGGGGAAGAAGTGAAAGTGGTGACAGATTTTAATTTCTTGGGCTCCAAAATTACTGCAGATGGTGACTGCAGCGACGAAATTAAAAGGAAGGAAGGCAAGCTATGACAATCTAGACAGCATATTAAAAAACAAAGACATCACTTTGCCAATGAAGATCGGTATAGTCAAAGCTACAGTTTTTCCACTAGTCGTTTTCAGATGTGAGAGTTGGACCATAAAGAAGCCTGAGCACCAAAGAATCGATGCTTTCAAATTGTGGTGCTGAAGAAGACTCTTGAGAGTCCCTTGGACTACAAGGAGATCAAACCAGTCAATCCTAAAGGAAATCAACTGTGAATATTTAATGGAAGAATTGATGCTGAAGCTGAAGCTCCAATACCTTGGCCAAATGATGCCAAGAGCTGATTGATTGGGAAAGACCCTGATGGTCAGAAAGATTGAGGCCAAGAGAAGGGAGCAACAGAGGCTAAGATGTTTGGAAAACATCCCCGACTCAATGGACATGAGTTCAAGCAGACTCCCAGAGATAGTGAAGGACAAGGAAGCCTGGAGTGCTGCAGCCCATGGGATCCCAAACAGTCTGACATGACTTAGCGACTGAACAACAACAACAGAGCAAGGAACTTCTGCAAAATAAGCCTTGATGCAGGGACACCCATGAATTGCCATAAAAACAGCGGTGAAACCACTTAGACTCTACCTGCTAGAATATGGGCCAGTCAACAAAACTCCTGAATACAAGTTCCTATTTTTAAAAAACACACAGTGTGAAAAGAAATCCATGACCTTTAGACAGAAAATCAACAAAAGGAAGAATTCAAGCCTAAGGAACTACAGAAAGGAATTTTTTTAAGTATTACAGAAATATTTAAAGAGATAAAGGCAGCCATATAAGCTATAAATCAAGACTTGGACATTATTTTGTAAAGAAAGGAGAGGTGATGTAGAATTGAAAAAGACCTCACAGTGATTTACAAAGTTAAAAATAATCATTGAAATTAAAAATCCCATCTGTATACGGTATGGAGATTCCTTAAAAAACTAGGAATAAAAACTCCGTATATAGGTTAAAAAATGTAGTAGATACAGCTGAAAAGAGAACTTATGAATTGGGCGGTTGATTTAAGGAAATCATAATGCAGCACAGAAAGAAAGGGATGGAAAATATGACAGAAGGGTTGAGACATATAGACTATAATGAGAAGTTCCTATGAAGCATCTACCCTGTTCCAGAAAAATATGATAGAGAAAATGAGAGAGGAATTCATAGAAAAGACTCTTGAATGCTATGGAACCCTTCTAGGAGACAAAGGCCTTTTCTATATAAGAGGTATAAGAGATTGCTCATCTCATGTATGTGCTTCAATCTGCAGTCTGATGATCCAGCTGTAAAGTGGCAACTGAACCTATACAAAGATGTTTTAAAGAGTGAAGAACCTTCCAACCCAGAAAAGACAGTGGAGCGTGTGCAGAGAATTTCAGCAGCTGTCTTCCACCTAGAGCAGGTAAGTAGCATCTACCCTAAGGCTTGAGGAAGCAAGACCGCCTTGCAGAATACAAAATTTATCTTGACACTCAGCTTTTAGTTTCGGACACCCTGTAAGCACCCTTGTAAGAAACCAAGAAGTAAGGATCATCCTGGGTCATCCCAAAGTGTCATCTTGGTGCCTTGTGGTAGCAAGACTCCTTAATGCTTAACCCTTCCAGTGTTTTACACATTTTTGCCATTAGTTCAAATAACCTATCTAAGTTCCTTGCTCATTTGTAAAGCTACTATTAAGCAGTAAGCAACCAAAAGCCTTTGGGAGAAGAAAGAAAACCTAAGACTTTTACAAAGTGAATCATTTAGTGCTGAGTACCTTTGACCACAGTTGAGAAATCATATTTCTTCCAGGGTTGAGAAGTGTGGGCTGTAGGTGACTATTGGTATTTTCTGCCCCCGAGATCAGCTTAGTGTATACCTAGCCATGTGATTTCTACTTAGGTGGAACAGCCTTTGAGGTCCAAGAAGGCGGTCTGGCACAAACTGCTATCAAAGCAGCGGAAACGGGCAGTGGTGGCCTGTTTCAGGATGGCCCCTCTCTACAACTTGCCCAGGCAAGTATTCTATCTTTTTCTCCTGGCATGTGAGTCAGAGATAAGAATTAAGGTATCTTCCTATAGCTATGCTCTCTTCTGGCTCTGACACTCACGATCCCAGGGGTAGAGATTGGAGTCCTTCACCTGCGGAGCCATTGCAGTCTGCAGTATAGTATACTGGCCTACAAAGGTAAGTATAAAAACTGAAAGCAGATGAGATTTCCTAGTGCCCCCAAGCCTGCCTCACTTCACCTTTTTGCACTGTAAAGCCAGCCGTGTAAGCATATGGAAGCTCTCTAGTTTTACCTAGGTAAGATTCTTTGTGCAGCTGTAAAGGCATACTAGAAAAAGGAAACTTTTCTAAAAGACTTTACCCCAAATTCCATCCATTGATCAAGCAATATTTCCATGTTCAAGCTCTTGATTGACACCAAAATTATGTTTCCTCAGCAAGTACAGAAATGTAACCCGAGAATCCTTCAGCCTAATGTACTTGGCCTTCAAGATGAAACTAGGGAACTGTTTAGAGATGCCCCAAGAGGCCAGTCATGAACATAAGGCATTACCTGGATGTTTAGTCTGTACTCTGAAGTCAAAAATATGTGAAGGCTTTTCTGGAACGTGTGTGGACATGTGCTGTGCCAGTAAAGGGCAGAGTATCGGTATAGACTGGGCCATTGTTGACCACTGAGGCCAACTCAGTGTCTCTGGTGGTGTGGCGGCATTCCCATCCTCAGACTAATTGCACAGTCAGTAAGTCTGGGCCTATGATCAATAAACAAAGCTGGTAGTTGAAGAGCTACTGCTTGATCAACTTCCAGTCAATCGGAATATCCTCACCTGGTCAGGAAGAAGAAACTGATGTGGCCAAGTAAATTCTGCATCGCATGTAAATACATGTGTTTCTTTGGAATCTCAGATGAAAGACTATTCTATGTTTGACATTTTGCTTTCATCAAATTGTGTATGTTGGCTGTCATTTGCCCAGAGTGTCCCATATCCCTGTCCTGAGCCAGCTGGCCAACTGAGCTCTCTGAATTAAGGTCTTTGAAGATGGTGCAGAATCATGGCTTCTGAGACACACACCTGCTCCTACAGGTCTCTTGAGAAAATAGACTAGTGTCTCTGGAAAGGTTGAGGCATCACAAATCAAATAGAATTCATTAATTTAAGAAAACTGAAAAATTAAGTCAGGCAGTCATGGGCATGAAGGTTGCTGAAGTCTTGGCAGACAAATGAAATTTATAGCCCAGTAAAAGAAGCAAAACTGCCTAGGATTTTTGTCTGTTTTCTAAAAGTGGTAAAACATCAGAAGGCATTTGCTTCCCCTTCTGGTAGAGAGCCACACCCGATGTGCTTTACCATGACCTCCAGAGGGCTCAGCTTTAAGCTCGTATCTCCGAGGCCAGCTCGACAGCAATTACATCTCTCAAAAACAAGCATTTTTTTTCTAAATCCACTGAAAATGATAGTACCATCCTTTAGTATTTTGGTTGCTCCTTCAAGAACTCTGCCACTGAATGGATAATAGTAAGTCCAAGAATCCACTGTCTCCTTGATGAAACATGGCCACCCCGACTCCTAACCCAGCTGTTTTTAAAACAAAAACAAAAACACTTCATTTTGCATTGGAGTATTGCTGATTAACAGTATTATAGTTTCAGGTGGACAGCAAAGGGATTCAGCCATTCATATACATATATCCATTCTCCTCCAAACTCCCCTCCCGTCCAGGATGCCACAAAACAATGAGCAGAGTTCCCTGTACTTTGCAGTGGTTCTTGTTAGTTATCCATTTTTAATGTCGCAGTGTCTAACACAGCTGTTTTAGAGAGGCTGCCCTGGAGTTCTGCCTAGAAGTTATACATAGGAGAATTATATCCCTGGGAGGATTATACATAGATTTCATAACAACAACAATAAAAATGAACAATAGGCTAGTGGTCAGTACCATGCCTTTTCTCCATCTTATGAGAATCTAAACTGCATGGAGTCTTCCAAACTAAAGGGCTAAAGGGATTTATTTGTATCATGTGGAAACTTTCTCTGCTGTGCGTTTTTAAAAGAAAACCTGTATGCTTTTCCCCAGACACAAAATTAACAATTTCTTCCTGAGCACCTTTCAACGGGTTTGGCTGGAAAAGGTTAATGAAAAAACTCAGTATGACAGGCTTATACTCATTTTAATGGTAATGTAACCTGTGGAGAGACCCGCTCATTCTCTGCACACTTCTCCTTTCTTGACCATGATTTAACATGACCATGAAAACACAAATTTGTACAATTTTTTTAAAAAAAAAAACACCTCTGATTGGTCAGATTTTGAAGAAAGATGGTAAGGGCTATATTCTACCAGAAATTATGACCAAGGCTTGATGAGTCTGGTCTTGACCTTCCTTTTCTCTTTGGTCCTCCTCACATTTTGGTAACCACTTACTTGCTCTTCAGTGGTTAATATTCCCAGAAGTCCGTCATGTCCTGTAAAGAGGGAGTGGCTTGTGCCAGTTTATTCAGTGTTCTCAGATGCCAGGGCCAGCACTGGAACCCGTGAAGCATGCAGAAGTTTTGCTGATGAGTACAACACGCCCAAGCTTCATTTCCTGAGTACAGACTGCAGCCCTTGCAGCTGCGGTTCCTCAGAGGCCCTGGAAAGAAGGACACTCTGCTGCTTTGAGTATATCTGAAACTACACAGCTCACCATCAGCATAATTTAGATTGGATTACCTGGACAGTTGATCAGTCAAAAGGAATCACCAAATTGCCATATTCACAGATAACTCAAGGTTGTTCCTCGACCTAATGAATTCTCATTAGAGGGGAGACATGATAAAGACCCAGTGAGACCAGAGCAGGGTTAATGTGACCTCCAGGTCTTGAACTAACCATTGTTAGTTCATTCAGAAGGCTGTCTAAATATTCAGGATCTGCCATGTTAGCAGGTTCTGGTTTCTTTGAAATACATGCTTACAGTGTGCTCCTGGCTACCCTGACCAATCAGAAGATAAGAATTGTACAAAACTGCTTACTAACCGTTAACCGCCCAGACTAAAACAAGGTGTCCCGTGGACCCCTCTTGACCTCATTCTCACCCCTTCCGCTCAGGCACCGCTCTATTAACCTCTTCCTCCATGGCTATCAGAGATTTTGGATAGAAACAGAGGAGTATTCCTTTGAAGAGAAACTAGTACAGGATTTGGCTGTAAGTACTGACTCAACTGGGAGCAGATATGGGTACGAATGAGTTTGATTTTTGTATTCATGTGTGTGCATTATAACTTTGAAAGATTCACAAAGAATCGGGTGTATAAATTCTCAGAGGAAGCCCCGCTAATAATAGTCCTAAGAGCCAGAGGATGAATTTCACTTGGAGCTGCTGGTCCTGTGATCATTCTCCTCCTTATTATTAACAACTAATATTTCTTGGGATGCACAGCCGTGCCTTGGAAAGCTCATGCCAAGTTAAGTTTTGAGCATTCTTGGTTGCAGGAGGCCAGCCCGCCTTAGCCAAGGCCCTGCATTTCTGGTGGGTAGCTCCCCTTTGGGGAAGGCACATCTAAACGCCCTTCCTGCATCTCACATTTCTGTGTTTGGCCTTTCTGAAGATTTGCCATGCCCCATCTCTCACAGGCTTCATGTGCTTAAACTACTTGAAACAACACGCAAGGGGTAAAGCTTACTGCAGCAGTATCACTGAGCTTCATCCTGGTTCAGAAAGAAAATACACCGTCCTCTCCTTTGGCCAAGCCCTAGTTCTATTCCTCTTTCTCCTTATTTCTCCCATTCATCTTTTTATTATTATCATTTATTTTATTCATTTATTATCATTTATTTTATTCATCATTTTATTATTATCTCCCATTCTCATCTCTACTCTCTCCATTAGTCTTACCCTGTGTATCTCACGTTTATACTTTCCATGTGACTTTTTCTGTATTTCCTCATCTCCCTGGTGACTCAGATGGTAAAGCATCTGTCTGCAATGCGGGAGACCCGGGTTCGATCCCTGGGTCAGGAAGATACCCTGGAGAAGGAAATGACAACCCACTCCAGTACTCTTGTCTGGAAAATCCCATGGATGGAGGAGCCTGGAGGGCTACAGTCCATGGGGTCACCGAGTCAGACACGACTGAGCGACTTCACTTTCGCTTTTCTTTACATCTCCCTCAGTTTCTTTTCCTCTTCCTGTCTTTTGTCCTTTAATCCTTTCTCGCTCATTCTCTTTCCATTTCTCTTTATGCCCATCAATCTTTTCATACGTTCCTATGAGCGAGAAAGACATTTGCTTGATTTCCCCAGTTTCTTGATTAGTGTAAAGTTGACAATGAGCATCATTTCAACCTTCCCCTTCTTCTGAACCATTCACACAACCTATGTAGTTCTCACCAATTTACTGAGTATGGTCCACCCTGCTGGTTCTACCACTGCTGGGAAATCAACTTATTCGTCTGGCATCAGCTGCTATTTCTGTAAAAGGAGACAGAGAAAAGACTTTCTCAGAGGAGGAACTGCAGGGCTCACAGCTCCAGGATAGCATGTCTCAGGGACAGCAAGATTTTCAGGATAAAGGTTGAGTTCAGGAAAGAGAAGCATTTCGCTGGGTTCAGTCTAGGATAGTAGTAGACGCCCAGATGGCCCCAGTGCTTTGTAGCTCTTGCCCCACCCCCATTCCCAGCCCAGCTCTCCAAGAGAAATATCAGGTGTTGGTGGAGAGATACAGCCTCTTCGGTACTCTCCAGGGCTTCCCTCCTGAATGCGGGCGCCCAGAGCTTGCATGAGAGTTCTGCTGACTGGAGTCTGGAGCGCCTCCCCTGCAGTCAAGCTTTTGCTTTTCCTTCCATTTTGTTTTAACCCAAAATTGCAATGTTTATTTAATTGGCTGAAAAATATATTTTGATATATATATATATATTTCATTCCCAGACCTTGCATCCTTAGGGCTTCTGTCCTGAAATAAACATGTGACGTCGTGGTTCTATTTGTGCTTTGAGTTGATGCGCTCTGTGCCTGGTGCTTCACCTTTGTTCGCGTGCGGTGGTATGCCACGTGCTGAAATTCATGCCTGAAACCTATCTGCCTCGGTTTGTGTAGAAATCTCCCAAGGTGGAAGAGGAGGAGGAGGAAGAGGTGGAAAAGCAGCCAGACCCGCTTCATCAGATCATCCTCCACTTTAGCCGCAATGCTCTCACAGAGAGGAGGTCAGCACCCTGGAGCGCCCTGCTCACATCCCAGGCACGGCTGGGTCCTCCCCAAGTGGCAGAGTGCACAGAGCGGGTGCCAGATTTGAACAGCCCTCCTTGCTGTCTTATTCTTGGCCATCAAGAAACCTCTAGGGGAAAATACAGAAACCGTAGCCCTTTCATCATAATGCCTGACACTGAGTCTGAAGATGAAGCAGCCTGAAACTGGAACTTTATCCCTGAATTCCGTGTCAAGCCAATAATGATTCAGATTTTCAGAGTAGTTTCTAAGAACTGGGGTGAGGGAGGAGGGCTTCTAATTAATTCAGTGGTATATTAGGATTTATATGCCGCCCAGTCTTTTCTACTGTGTCCAAAGTCGGTCTGCTAAATATTTCCTCCATTCTTTCCAGCAAACTGGAAGACGACCCTTTGTACACCTCCTATGCCAGCATGATGGCCAAGGTACACTTGGTTTACTTCCTGTCATTGCAGTCTTCCTGCTTCCCTTTGACCTCTTCAGGCACATGGAACCTGTCACATTGAGCAGCTAGCCTGGGACTTGGGTCATGGCGTGGGCTCCAGGCTTTGCACAATTCACGTGCTCTGCAGGCAACATTAGTAAACTATTCTACCATCATCCTATGAAAACAATGCTTTACAGAAACAGTGGGGTCTGGTGCCTGGGTTCACATGACGCTTCTCAGCCAGCTTCACAGGGTTGACATCTAGATCATCCTCGAATTTTCACTTGATGCTCAGAACACGTCCAAAGTTCAACCATGTCCCTAGGTGATGGAAATCCAGTACATTTGAAAACAGGCTTAGAAACTAGAGGAAGTAACTAGTGTTCTAGAAGAGATGAAGTGACCAGAGATGATGTTTCTAGGTCACATGGGGTCAGTGGCCTCTGGAATGCCGAGTGATTGAGCAAAACTACTGCTCCTCCGGTGGGAGCGCTTCCTGTCGGGCAGAGATGGGGGTGTGTGGGGGGGTACGGGAGCACCCATTTTTCTGGCAGGTGCTCCGTGGGGTCACTTTGGGATTCACATCCTGGCTTTCCCTAATCTTATGGCCAAGCCTCTGACTCATGTTGAGAATGGGCCGGTTCTTTGCACTCCTATCTCTTGATTTACACCAGAACTTTACAGAACTCTTAAGTAGGAGAGTTCGGGTCTGTGGTTAAACCAGGGACATCTCCTTTGACTCGGTGTTCCCATTTCTCTTTTCTGAACTCCTTGGTAACCACAAAGGTGGTATTTAGAGTAGAATGTTGCCTGCTGGGATCCGAATGTTCTCAGTTTTACAGAGTGCCGAGGTCCTGAGGCGCCTGTGAGTTACAGCCCGTCCCCTGCCCTCACACAGTAGAGCAGAGTCCTGATTACTAGTCCCACCTTTAACCTTACTGTTTGCCTCTTCCTCTCCCGGCTGCGTGGAATCCAGAGTTGTCAGAGTGGGGAAGACGAAGACGAGGAGGAAGACAAGGAGAAAACATTTGAAGTGAGTTCTCACTAAGCTTGAAGCCAGCCAGGAGGGCCTTCAGGGATGGATGCTGGCATCAGCCATGCAGCTCGCCCACCATGTGTGTCAGGCAGCAAGTACGCCGGTCGGCCTGGATGAGCACACGGGCTGTGGTTGCGTCTGTTGGCCTAATGAAAGGTAGCAGGCAGCCAGTAAGCAGATGGTCCTTCAAGTTTGCTCTTGTAGGAAATGTCCTACATCAACCCAAGTATGGTAGCAACAGGGGCCATGGAAGGGCACATTCAAACATTCAAAAGTGAAAACTCACAGCAGGGGATACACTGGATGGTTTTTGCACTATTATTCTATAAATGTACTTAATGGCGATCTTGATTTGGGGCAGTGTGGGACCCTGAGTCTCTCAAAATAAAACTCCATTAGTTTACTTGTACTATTTTATAGACGAAATATTCAAGAGCAGAAGTAAATGAATACAGGGATTTCTCTGGTGGTCCAGTGGCTAAGACTCTGCACTCCCAATGCAGGGGGTCTGGGTTCAGTCCCTGGTCATAGAGCTAGATCCTATATGGTGCAACTAAGACCCAGGGCAGCCAAATAAATACATATATTTTTTAAAGTAAATGGATACAGTTCTGGAAATTTTTGGCTTCTAGCATCTAACATTTGTTAAGTGTGGTCTGAGCTTTCTGGATAAGTAGGCGTATGCTGTGCTCAGATGAATTCCAGCTGAGCCCTCAGCAAGTTTTCCTTTATAACATTGAAAACAAACCATTTTAGTCTGAGGTCACTATTTTTTTTTTTTTTTTTTTTTTGCCTATGCTGGTTCTTCACTGGGGCATGCAGGTTTCTCTAGTTGTGGTACATGGGCTTAGTTGCCCCATGACATGTGGGATCTTCGTTCCCAACCAGGGATTGAACCTGTGTCCCCTGTTTTGGAAGGTGGATTCTTAAACACTGGATCACCAGGGAAGTCCCTGAAGTCTCTTTCTATAATCATAGTGTCACTGGAGAATGGACTGTGTTTTGTACTTATCAGTACAGAAAGTAGAAATTTCAGCATCAAAATGTGAGTAAATTATAGATGGACAGTTTTGGAAAAGTGGGTCGCATCTAAAAATAAACTTCCAAGATCTGTTTTGTTCAAAATTACATGTGTTGCCTTCCTGGGTGAGTAGAGTCTCTCTCTCAACTCATCTGACTACAGTGAATTCTCTGGGGGTAAACAAATCCCCTCCCGCCCTGCTATTTTTTCCAGGAGAAAGAAATGGAAAAGCAGAAAACCCTCTATCAGCAAGCCCGGCTGCATGAGCGTGGAGCCGCCGAGATGGTCCTTCAGATGATCAGTGCCAGCAAAGGTGATTTCAGAGACTTGTGCGTGGGTCCCTTAACTAACACTGACGTGTCACCCTGTGACATGAAGTCATTATTAAGGAATCTGGATAAAGCCCAGTAGATGTGATTTACCGTTTCCTTGGTGATTCCACCGAATCTTTACTTCGACAGGTGAGATGAGCCCCATGGTGGTGGAGACTCTGAAGTTGGGGATCGCCATTCTGAATGGGGGCAATGCCGGTGTGCAGCAGGTAATGGGGGCTCACAGGAGGTGGTGCAGACTTCCTGGGGTGTTTCCAGTTAACAGCTGTCACACTTTGGGGAAGAGAGGTTGACTCTGCTGCATGGATGGCCACCGAGAATCACCTTTGCTGGAGTTCTGTCCTCAGTGGCCAATTACGTTGAGTGGCTGAGAACAGATAAAACCAGGACTGGGAGTTTGCAGACAAACATGTGCTTACTAAAGAGGGGTTATCTAGGGTTCAAAAAGAAAAACATTACGTTTGTTTTATCATTAGGTGATTTTCTGCAAATTTTACTCTAGAGGAAATTTTCTCAGCCTTTGGTTTTTATTTCAACACTTTCATTTATTAGTTGCCTTACTGTGAGCAAGAAGCTTGATCAGTTAAGTGACATTCATAACCCCACACACTTGTTTGTTCAGTCATTCATATTAACAGCTGCTTAGTGATCACTGACTATGTACTAGGACCAGGCTCTCTTCTATGGGTAGAGGATGTAGCAGTGGATCATGAAAATAAAACTCCCTGCCATCATGCATTAAAAGAGAGAACACACAGAGATATACAGTGGAGTGCCTGGCACATGGAATTCATTGAACCATCTGACCTGGAACTGGCTACAGATGATAGACATGCAGTAGTGTCTCCTGAGCACTCCAGGCTCTAGCTAAAAATAAAAGCATCTGTGTGCACAGGAACATGAAATTTCAGACTGTTGGCATTCCCAGGGCCTTTGAGAATTTCCAAATCCATAACTACCACTATTGCATATAATTTTTCCCAGGCTTTAATTCGTCGCAAACCAAATTTCTCATTAAGAACTACAATTTCAAAGGCACCCCTCACTTTCTGTTCTCTTCCTTCACCACCCCATCAGTTGACTTTCTCACAGAGCCCTTTAAAAAAGCTAAGAAGATTCTTACTATGCCAGACCAAGTTCCTAGCTTGCCAGTAACAGAACAGAGGAAACAGTCTCTTTGTGAGAGATACTGTGCTCTCAACTAGCCTCATTACTAGCTAAGCTCCTTCCTCCAATGCATTAAACATTGCATGAGCTGTTCAGATTTTACCTCAGTAACCATAAACATTACTAGAGCCTAGTCCTAGAACCTGTTCCAAAGAGAAGAGGCTTCAAACAGTAGATCTTTGAAGTCAAAGATCTATCGTACCATCAACACCAGTGGACCTTTATAAAATAAAACATCTGCCCTAAGAGATTCTGGTCTTTAAGTAGAGAGTGGGGCTCAGGCACATGAAAGGCTTAAGTCCACAGGTGGAATATTTTCATGCATACCCAGGGTTACAAAACCACCTCCTGAAGCGCACTTGGTGTGCCTGAATGATTGGGAACTGCCATCTGCCCATCGCAATAAGGAGGGTTGATATTTGTGCCAGAGTTTTCATTGTTTTTCCTTTTCAAATGTGTCTCCCTTACAGAAAATGCTAGATTACCTAAAGGAGAAAAAGGATGCTGGGTTCTTTCAAAGTCTTTCTGGTCTTATGCAGTCTTGCAGGTAAATATGGGAAAATCACCCATAGCAGTTTTTAAAAATTATTTACTGTTCAAGGAAAGGGACATGGGATGGGAGAGTACCACATAAATAAACTGGCTTATCGTGGAATTACTGAGAAAAGAATACCTACTTCAGAAGAGGATGGGTATTATTTCTCCAACCTTCAGGATTACCTTCAAATAGCATTCAGAAGGGAAAATGTAACACACACACACACACACACACACACACAGAGGGGAACATGTAACAGACACACACACACACACACACACACACACACAGAGCTTACCTGTCTACATCTGTTTAGTGTTTGAATTGCCCTTACCTCCTTTTTTGTTATGTTGTTTTCTTTGGAGCTGAGTGTGAGTTTCTCTTATTAAACATGTGTACTCCTAAGTCAAACTAGCAGAGAGTGGAAAAGAGGAATACTCAGTGTGACTCAGGGCTCTGTGTTCATGAGATCGATTAGGTACTTTGTTCATCTCTATCCGTAACAATTCTTTGAAGAGATATTTAGTGGGTACATATTTTGACAGACGTACATCCTGATGTGGGAACATTTTGACATTGTCTGAAAAACGAAGCATTAAACTTTCCATTTATATTACCCAGTTGTGTAAGCCTCCCCTCTGACAGATGAACAATAGGTAACCAAAAGTCATAAGGTTACCATACTCGCTTGTTTCAGAAACAAGCCAGCAGTCCTTCTAAGAAAAGTGTCAGCTTATTCAAGATTCATATATATATTGAATCATCTGCAACTCATTCCAAAAGAAGTCAAAGTTATAATTACCTAGCTCATTTGCCTCCAAATAATAATTCTTAAAATTGGAACATTGGTCCAGTTGAAAATTTGGGGGATGGACTTTTTACTTGGTGAACTTCATAATATTGCTAGTCATATTGGATTGGGTAAATATTGTACCCCGGGGTTGTAGGGAACATATCTGAGCTTCAGTACAATCCCTTGTGTTCAGCTCCGTTTTTCCCTCACCAACAGCCAATTCGTTTATTTCAGGAAAAGAAAATGTAATATTGCCAGACCCGACTCACTGAGGATAAAATAGTACATGTGGACTCAAAGATGGCAAAAATCAAGGCAGTTCAGTCCCATATTGTTCATGAAATTCTCAGTTAAATTTCTGAGTTCCCTTAGTAGTCTGTAGCACTTAATATTGCTAAGCTAATTTATAATGATGTCTTAGAGGGATAGGTGACATACTCTTAGAGGCCAACTGAGTCCTACTAGAAGTTTTAAGATATTTTAATGGCTTTTTGCTGATTATAAAAATAATACATATTTGTAAAATAGTGAGCCATTCAAGAAATTAAAATTTGAAATGGGTATTTTGGGATGGAATAAAGGTCAGAAATGTCTGCTACACAGATTGTCTCCTGAATCAGCAATGATGCTTCAAAGCAGCTATGTCCAAATGTCCTGTGTCCATATTCTCCTCCCAAAATTGAAGGATGGTGTTGTATTATTTTTTACAGACCCTTTTTACAGCAGGATCTGGGAAAAACCAACATAAGGGCAATAGGAATTTTCACTTTCTCTGTAAAATTTATCTAAATTCCAGAACATATGTGACTGCCTAAAAGGGGGAGAGGGGTGCTGGATTTTTCCCTAGAGTCTTTTCAAGCCAACAGTCATTTTCTTTGCCCTGTGGTTAAAGAAAGAGAGGAGTTTACAGAATCTTACTGGACTCTGCCATAGGCTTCCCTAAGGTCTGTATTCTTGTGAAACTTTGTGGTCTTAAGTTCTAGGAAATCATTCATACTGTGGAAAGAGATAGACTCTATTAGAGAAACAGAGTGAGCCTCAGTTGGAAATCATACGGTCCTTATCCTCATGACCACAGCTTTGTGGTTGACCTAGGGGTTCCTGGCTAAGCAGGATTTGGTGGTGGTTGTGACTGGGAAGGTTATGGAAGGTGAGGACCCCATGGCCTCTCAAAAGCATTATCTTGGCTATTATTGGCTCCCGAAGCATAGAGTAAAGGAGGTGGCCCTTCAGAATCTGAAACTGTTGCTCTCTCCATGGATATTTATCCTAAGCACTAAAAGCCACAATTCCTTGTGTTTCTCAGGAAAAAAAAAAAAAAAAGTAGATGAATGTGGGAAGAACATGAATTAGTGCAGGTTAAAGTAATCTTTCCCTTAAGAAATCTTAGATACAGGTTATTCCTTCTTTACTTGGAAAGCCTTTCTAAATCTTAAACCATAAGAAAGGACTCCAACTGGACAAACAATGACAGTCACTCTAAGTGTGTCTGACCCCTGTCCTTGCATGTGTCAAGAGCTGTGAGCTCCAGGCACTGCTTGTCACAAACCCGGAGAACCGTTAGACTCAACTGCACTGTAATGTGCAATGTAATTTATGGTAATACAAGCACAGGATATTCTTAGTTGATGGCTACATTGACGTTAAAAACCCATTTTCCCAGTGTGCATAGCCCTGAACCTTGTTTTCTTTCATCTGTTACAAGTGTCCTTGATTTGAATGCATTTGAGAGGCAGAATAAAGCTGAAGGCCTGGGGATGGTTACTGAGGAAGGAACACGTAAGTAACTGACGAAGGTGAAGGCTGCTCTCTTTCCGATTAAAATCCTGGTTAACTATTTATGGTTAGAGTTCCTGCTCACTGCTACTTAACCTCCAAGGACTTGCTCCATTTTAGCAAGATGTTTCCATCCGTAGTTTTGATAAAACACATCCAGGCTGATGTGTTCACAGAACCAGTCTTAGCTAAAGACACTCTATCTTGACATTTGTGGTTTTCTTACTCTGTGTTCTTCTGTTTTTCTCTTTTCACCAGTCATTGTTCGTGAGCGTGGTAAGTTTGAATCTCTGGCCTGAGTTCCTGCCCTGTGTGTGAGTCCTAAGGGATCTTATTTAATTGGCCCAGCACAGACACATTTTCGGCTTGGTGGTTGCATGTTGAGTTTAAGTCAGCAGTCTGTTGTTTAATTAAAGAAGTGTCTTCCATCTTCTAAAGCATGGGTTATGGACTGTGAACCGTTACTGCCAGCAGCCTAGTTGTTTTCCTTCCAAATGCATCCTGGGGCTGACAATCCTAGCTTTGTTGGGCATTGCCTCAGTTCCAATTTAAATTGGCTTTGTCACCATTCATCCAAAGTTCCCTTTCCACACAGCTCTGACACAGTTCCTTTAGCATTTTTGCAGTCATGTGTATCCAAAGGTATTCTGTGTTGAAAAAGCAAACAAATGCTTGCCCATATTCTGTGTTTTCAAGGTGAAAAAGTACTTCAGAATGACGAGTTTACACGAGATCTCTTTAGATTCCTGCAGTTACTTTGTGAAGGACACAACAGTGGTAAGTGGAACACATTGATTCGTCAAGGGGAAAACAACATTCAGGTGCAAAATTATGATTCATTCCGTGTTGCCACCCTTAACACAACCAATTGCTAATTCAAGGACGACAGTTAATCCATTCCTCAATTAAAAAACGCTATGTAACATGAGCTTTAAACTTCACGGCTAGTGTTATTTAGTGCCATCCAGGCTAAGTTGCTTCCAGAACCTTCAGATGTTGAAGTTAAATGCCCGCCCCTTGCTGTCAAGTTCCTCAGAGCTCACGATGTCCAGTTTCTGGTGTCACTGGGATGGGTGGGCTCAGGGTGGTGCTCTGACCACCTGCCAGGACCCAAACAGGGTGCCCTCGTCAGCCTTTCCACATAGTGTGTCTCTTCGGAGCTTAGCTGAGAGGGTAAGACTTGCTCCTCAGGCATGACAGAGATGAGCCCTGACCCAGCCCTGGTGTGCTCAGATTTCCAGAACTTCCTGAGGACTCAGATGGGCAACACCACCACTGTGAACGTCATCATCAGTACCGTGGACTACCTTCTGCGTCTGCAGGTGAGTGGGTGCTGGACGGTGGCACGCCTCGTGTACACTTCTAGAAGCTAAAGACAGTTACAGAAGGCCAGGGACGACTGAGGATACGGTCCAGCCTGAGTGCAGAAGATGCTGTAAGCCATGTGCACACACTCATGGGAAATCAAATACCTAAATGTGAGTTTGAAGACTGACATGATAAGAAGGAGCGGTTAAATACGAAATCTATTATAACCTGCTGGTTACTTTATTTTAGCTGGTGTAAACTTAGCCACAGTGCTCCAGAGCTATAAAACAGCCTGTGAGTGAAAACAGACCTTCACGAGGAAAAAGAGATACAAAAAGTGATGGGAAATGAGTTTACAAGTTTTTAGTGTTCAGACATCACTTGGTTTAATTGTTTGAAGGAAAATCCAAATAATTTCAAGAAGATCTACACAAACATAAAAAAGGATTCTCTTTTCTCTTTGCTAATTTCTCAGCCTGGTTCTGCCACTTGCCAGTTCATGACCTGGAGCAGTCTATGGAGCCTCCTTGTGTTGCATTCTCCTCATCTATAAAACGAGGAGTGTACTGTCTCATTGGGTGGTAGTAAAGATGAAGAGGTTTAATACATGTAATGTGCTCAGAGCAGTGCCTAGGACTGACAGTGCCAGCTAGTATGTTGCTGAGTATTTGGGCGATCATATTTATCTTTAATGTAACATTTTGCATTGTGAATAAATTGTCCTATAACATGGTCACCCAGCTCCGGCTGAACACTGTCCTCTCTTTCACCTGTTCTTTCCTGCGGAGGGGAGGTATCTGTACTTGGGATCAGATGTCTCTGTGCTTTTTCATCGAGTCCCAGGCTCCTCTCATAACAAAGTGGTCACGGAAATGTAGGATGCTCTTGTTCTCTCCCTGAACACGAGATTAAGCTTCACTTACTGATATGTGAGACATACTAAACTCTCCTTGTTTGTTCTTAGGAATCAATCAGTGATTTCTACTGGTATTACTCAGGGAAGGACATCATTGATGAATCTGGACAGCACAATTTTTCCAAAGCCCTGGCGGTCACCAAGCAGATCTTCAATTCTCTTACAGAATACATCCAGGTATGTGCTACGAAATGTTTGCTTGCAATTGAAGGGAACATTTTTAACATTCCCATGTTCTGTATTCCCTGCACATGTGGACTGTGGATCCAGCTCTAGCACTGACAGTATTTCTTATCTATAAACAGGAACCAATAGTACCTACACTCTATGAAAAGCTGTAGTTTATGGACCCCACTATGACTTGTATATAGCATTGTCACACTTGATTTGCATTGATCTAGTTAACATTTTGGAGAAGGCAATGGCACCCCACTCCAGTACACTTGCCTGGAAAATCCCATGGACGGAGGAGCCTGGTAGGCTGCAGTCCATGGGGTCGCAAAGAGTCGGACACGACTGAGTGACTTCACTTTCACTTTTCACCTTCATGCATTGGAGAAGGAAATGGCAACCCACTCCAGTGTTCTTGCCTGGAGAATCCCAGGGACGGGGGAGCCTGGTGGGCTGCCGTCTATGGGGTCGCACAGAGTCGGACACGACTGAAGTGACTTAGCAGCAGTAGCAGTTAACATTTTGCTTTCCCTCCTAGACTGAAATTTTTTTGCAGACAGAACATTTCTTAGGTGTTTTAAAATTCTTCATTTCTGGCATGTGTGGCACATCATAGGTATTCAGTTAAGCATGGAAAGTGAAGCGGAGAAATAATTGATAGTATGGAGGAATAAAGGGACAAATGATCTTATCTTGAGCCTTGATGATAAAAACAGAATTCATGAGAGCCTACTCATTTGTCAGAAATCAGCTCTATGGAAAAGGAACTTCAGAAGCACATAAACTAAGTACAATGAAAGGCAAATCAACAAGTGAATTTCAGGGTGAATGTCTACACCTTACAGCATTTTCTATTACATCTTACAGCATTATGTATTCATTGCCTGCAGTGGTCTCATGAAAGGTACTCTCTCTCTACTGAGGACGTCCTCAGGCAGAATTTACTGTAAAATCAGTAATTATATCATGGTCCTCTCTGATGGAATCTAAGATTTTTTTTAAGATCTATATGATGAGCCAACTGGCACACTCAGATCATATCTGCTTACTGAAATAAACACAAGACTAAGACCTGAAAAGAAGGAGGAGTTCTGGAAGAGATTGATCGGTCTTTACTCAAGGATTGTAAAAACATAGGGAGATATAGCTAGGAACATGTGACCAATCTGAAGTTTCACAGCATGTGAACTACTTGTGAAGATCATTGAGCAGATTGACAAGCATCTGATTTGCTCTCTGCAGAACCTATCCTAAGCTCCAGAAAATTCCATGGAGCACTTAGCCCAAAAGTAAAAGAGATTCACCCTTATTTGGGGTGAATCTGAGATTCTTTAGCAATCCGTTTTATTTCAAAAAAGAATCCAGAGGCGTATTGGGATCACATACCACATGTACATGAACAGTGAATTTTAAACATGCTTACTTGATTTTCAGGCAAAATTTCTCCTGCTCACCTCTTCCCTGGGAATTCAGCCAAGCCTTTTCTAGAACTTGATACTAGAACACTAGTATCAGTGTTCCTTTTGAATATTGATTGCATGATTTGGAGAGTGATTAAAGGGTAGAAAAATACAGGAAAAAGCATAAGGAACATAGGCAGAATGTGACAGAAGACTCAACATATAAAAAATACATAAAATAGTCTCATTGAAGAGGTAGAGAGTAAGATGCTGGCCTAAGAAACTTTGGAAATGAGAATAGTCTGAAAGACCAAAGGCAAGAAGAACTTTACATAAGCAGTTTAGTTGATGAAGTTTTTCCCATGTGGGTATGTGTTAATAATTCTGAAACTGTACATACAGTGGGTTGGCCAAAAAGTTCGTTTGGATTTTTCCATATAATTGTATAGAAAGCCCTGAATGAACTTTTTGGCCAACCCAATATAATGGAAATGAGCCAGGTTTCTCACTGATGAGCAAGCAGAGGAGACTAGAAGATCCCTCTGGGAATGAAGGGGAGTTAGAGATACCCATATGCTAAACTCATGTTCATCTTAACATAGATATAAATGGTTACATATGGAAATATTTATGGATATGTGTACATATCTATTTCTGCTGCTCTGTCAGCCAGGAGGACCTAAAAAAATGATACCCCAGTAGCAGCAAATATAACTAAAGCCCAGTTCTTGGTTCCTAATACCACTCTCCATTGGAAAGAAATAAGGCTCCTTAGAGAAATGGCTGAATCTAGAACTAGAGCAAGAAACATACAAGATGAGCCTGGAAAATCCTATAGTGCAAGAAAATGCTAAAAAATAATGGTGGAGGTATGTCAAAGGGATACAGGAGCCAACTGAAAGAGATCCCAATGGCCAAAATTAGAAAACTTAGAGCTACAAAATAATGTAAATAAAGTAATATTGAATTATAACCCATAGCATAAAATGAATATGTGAAGCCCATACTGATGTAAATAAATGCTAAATAAATAAGAACAGACAACTCTCCATTCAGAAGAATTCCAAATGATTTATTTTTAAAAAGAAAAGAAACAGTGGTTCAATAATGATCTTCAAAAGTAGGGAAGGTTATTAACAGAAAATGCAGAGTGGTCATCAAGTCATCCCTGTTTGGCTTTCAGAAAAGATAGAAATGATATACCTGACATATAGGTTAATGATACGAAAATCCTAAAAGTAGTTTAACATTCATAATTCAGATTTTTTTTTTTACTTGAGTAGATAGCCATGTGGCCATCACATTTAATGAGTAGCTTTGCCTGCAGACAATGGAAACACATGGGCCTCGTTTTCAAATTGTGCTCCTTGGAACCCTGGAGCTCCTCAGAACCCCTCCTAGGCCAAGGCTGGGGGCTGGAGTTGGCAGGAGTACCCTTCAGCCCTTTTTCAACCAGAGCATTTACTTTTAAAATAATGTTCTTTAACATAAGAACAAACGCTAAAGAAAATCTCTGAAAATCACCACACTGTGAAATTCCTAGTGACTTTTCCTAGAAATAGGCTCTTAGGATGGGTTGGGGGGTGGGATGCACACAGTAGAGTTGGGGGAGAAATAATAAGTAACCTGGGAAAATATTGAGCTACAAGATATGTGACATTTGGAAAGAGCTGATGTCAGATGCCCTTACTAAGGCAAATTTCAGAGCAGCTTGTGATGCTTCAGTGAGACAAGAATGTCCTCCTCTCCCCAGGGCCCCTGCATTGGGAACCAGCAGAGCCTGGCTCACAGCAGGCTGTGGGACGCGGTGGTCGGCTTCCTCCATGTGTTTGCTAACATGCAGATGAAACTCTCCCAGGTACTGTGGCCTGTTCCCCGTTCCCCATGTGTCATTGATGTGAAATGCTTAGTCGGTCCCCACCCCCTGGTCTTCCCACTGTGGATGTGGCTGCTTGACCACATGCCTGGAAAAGCCAAGCAGATCAGATCTCATTTGTAAAACGAGGGCCTCAATGGGAAATGGGAATGAACACCTCCTGGGGGGTTCCAGACAGGCTTTTGCATGAACACAGCTTCCTCCTTTGTGTTCCTCCCACCTACCCTTTCCATCATTGCCTCAACAGTTGCTTTTTATGGTGCTGATCCCCTTTGCTTCCTTGTCACTGTTTCACAGTTTATGAACATGATCCACCACCTTGTCTGATCTGTCCAATGTCTGCATGTCTCTAATTCACATCTCCCTTCTCTCTCAACCTTTGCTGCCCCTCTTCCCCATCTCTGCCTTTCCTTCTCACTCCCCATCTCTCTGGCAAGATGAATTGGAATCACTCAGAGCATTGATTACGAACAAATACATGTAGTGTCTGTAGTAGTTGATCACCTCTCTCCATGGCAACACATGCGGGAGAGCTTTAGGATATGTTTCAGGCTGATTAGAGTCACATCGGCAGCATTCATGTAAATAATGTGTATCTAAAATTGTCAAGGCTGTCACATCTGCCTCTCCTTTTGGAATGTGCTATTTACCCCTTTCGTTTTTCCCCTTTTGACTCTGGCCTTATGGGAAGATAGAGTTCTTGGGAGGGCTGCCGGTTTGGCAGTCATACATCCACTGCTGTGTCAACCCCGCAGGGCAGTTGTGGTGCAGAGTCCCTAGAGACAAAATCCTGATCCTGCCACCTCCTCTTGGCTGTCTTCCAGGAAGTCACTTCCCCTTTCTGGTTTTTACTTTCATCATCTAGAAAATATTGGGAGTTAGAATAGATGATGACCTCAGAGGGCTCTTCTAGCTCTAAAGGTCTACACTTCTGTGATGTTTTGTGGATATCTGTGACACCCTCCAAAGGTGGGAGAAAAGCCTTCTGAAATCTGAAGGGCTAGCTAAAGAACTGTGTCCTGGTGAGAGAGCATCTGTAAAAGAAGTGTGGCCCAGAATCCATATTTTTAATCTCACCCTCACATTCCCCACCTCAGACCTTCCAAGGGTTGTTTCCCTTCTGTGACACAGGTATCAAACCCAGAGCCCACTTGGCAATGCCCTTGTCTCCCATGCTGAAATGAAAACCAAACAGACTGGTATCAAAACCATCCGGAGGAATAGCCTCAATAATACAACATTTTAAGGGACGAGTGGTACCCAGATCACCACCGATTAGAATTAGGAGAACCTAAATTAAGAAAAAAAAAAGGAGAACCCATTTGGTGATTGGAACCTTGATAATTTAATTGGATTGCAATAGTATTCCCCAAAAGCTCACTGGTAATTCTTCAGCATGAAAAATGGCAACCTAAGCTACTAGAGATACCTAACGGGTCTTTGGTGGATTGGGTTGTTCAATAGTTTTGGACAATTGGTGTATCTGACATGTTGTGCTAATAAAAGGAAAATTGTAAAGGAACTCTTCTGGATGAGCCCTGTTACAGCGAGCCTCCTGATGCTACAAAGAGAGGATGCTAAGATGTCCGCTTCCACCATGAGAAGGGAGCTCATTCTGGAGATGGACACAGCCTTCACCTGACCTTCCCAGAGCAGGCTCTCCTTGCTCGCTGCCCTGTATTTTGCTGAGGGATCAGATAGCTCAGGGGTATCTCCTGTTTCTGTTCTAGGATTCCAGTCAGATCGAGCTGCTGAAGGAACTCTTGGATCTCCTTCAGGACATGGTGGTGATGCTTCTGTCCCTCCTGGAAGGTTGGGCTGTTTGGTATAACTAGGCATTCACACGACTGTCATTGGTCCGAGCACTAACCGTACTAATCATGCAGAGTATCCTTCTGGCAGGTCATTGATGCCAGATGACATTGGTTAGAAAACCAAATTTTCAGAAACAAACAAAAGAAAATGAGTGAGGGGCACATGGCCTGAAGGACAAAGCCTGAAACCAACTCATTTTGTATCAATAGGAAGCCAGAATGAACTGGGGAAAACCTCCAAGCTTTGCTCTTCCCTATCCTCTCCTCTCCCCATTGCTTTTCAATACATCTGGCTGCCAGTGTGTATGCCAGCCATCTAGTTGGGCACCCTCCTAGGTCTAAGGGGATTAGAGGGGCACCACTTATCCCTATGTGTCCCTGATAATCTGATAACAAAGCCACTGTCCAGGCCCCAGGCCAGGTAAAAGGCACTGGCGTGGCCACCTCCTCCTTCCCTGTGTTTCTTTCCCCCTTGGCTCCTAGTGGTGTAGTCTTTATGGCTTGCTGCTCCCTCCTACCCATTTCCAGATCATCATGGTCAGAAAAAGAGCTGACCAATTTGGGATAGAAGTCTTCTAAAAATATCTGCCTAACCAGTTCCATGATGACTTGGGTTTATTTATGTATCTGTGTGTCTTTTTGAACCTGCCTCACAGGGAATGTGGTAAATGGAACCATTGGCAAGCAGATGGTTGACACACTGGTAGAGTCATCTACCAATGTAGAAATGATCTTGAAATTCTTTGACATGTTCTTGAAACTTAAAGACTTAACCAGCTCAGACACCTTCAAAGAATATGACCCCGATGGGAAAGGAATCATTTCCAAAAAGGAATTCCAAAAGGCCATGGAAGGGCAAAAGCAGTACACACAGTCGGAGATAGACTTTCTCCTTTCGTGCGCAGAAGCTGATGAAAATGACATGTTTAATTACATCGATTTTGTTGACCGGTTCCATGAGCCAGCCAAGGACATAGGGTTTAATGTGGCAGTGTTATTGACAAACCTCTCTGAGCACATGCCAAACGATTCTCGCCTTAAGTGTCTGTTGGACCCAGCAGAAAGTGTACTCAATTACTTCGAACCATACCTGGGACGCATTGAGATCATGGGTGGGGCCAAGAAAATTGAGCGTGTTTATTTTGAGATCAGCGAGTCCAGTCGAACTCAGTGGGAGAAGCCCCAGGTGAAGGAGTCTAAGCGACAGTTCATCTTTGACGTTGTCAATGAAGGCGGGGAGCAAGAGAAGATGGAGCTGTTCGTGAACTTCTGTGAGGACACCATCTTTGAGATGCAGTTAGCATCGCAGATCTCAGAATCTGACTCAGCCGACAGGCCAGACGAGGAGGAGGAAGAAGATGGAAATTCTTCTTATGTGTTAGAAGTGGAGGGTGAGGAGGAGGAGGAAGAGAAGTCTTTTGAGTGCGCCTCTGCATTTGCCATGGCTTGTGCCTCAGTGAAGAGAAACGTGGCCAACTTTCTGAAGAGGGCCACCCTGAAGAACCTCAGGAAGCAGTACAGGAAGGTGAAGAAGATGACCTTCAAGGACCTGGTGAAGGTGTTCTTCTCTTTCTTCTGGACGTTGTTCGTGGGGCTCTTCCACTTGCTCTTCACTATAGTGGGAGGAATCATTCAGGTCCTCTGGAGCACAGTGTTCGGAGGGGGACTCATAGAAGGGGCAAAGAACATAAGAGTCACCAAGATCCTGGGTGACATGCCTGACCCAACCCAGTTTGGTATCCACGACGATGCTCTGGAAGCTGAGAGGGCAGAAGTGCCTGAGCCAGGCATCGCCACGGAACTCGTGCACTTCGTAAAGGGGGAGAAGGGAGATGCAGACATCATGTCAAATCTCTTTGGACTCCACCCAAAGAAAGAAGGTGGCTTAAAGCATGGGCCCGAAGTGGGTTTGGGTGACCTCTCTGAGATTATTGGCAAAGACGAACCCCCTACCTTAGAGAGTACTGTCCGGAAGAAAAGGAAAGCGCAGGTAAGCACATGACTTGTTTCTATCACCTTTCTTTATCCCCAGAAAAAGACTAGCCACTCTACCTTGCAGTCAATACTGATACCAGTTCTCTAGAAGCAGACACTGTATTAGACACCAGCTCTTCCATGATGACCCTAATCTGATAATTCCAGCTTTGTCGTGTCTGAAGAGATGAGACTTAGATGGTTGTCTCAATGTCTAGTTGCTGAATGGTCTTCCAGTTTACATTGTAAGAGTTCAAACAGGGAGATCCATGACCTGCCACTTGCTTCCACACCTTTTCTTAGGTTAGTTTCAAGGCACACAGGTTCATTCAGTAACTGAAAGAGTAGAAAACCAGGTATACCATAAAAGGAGACCTTTCTGATAAGGTCATGTGTCTGCTGTGTCCTGGAAGATCCAGGTATTAGCATACAGTTTAGCACAGTGCCCGGTAGTTTTGTCATGCTGGGGACATTTTCATCCTTGTGCTGCCCCCACTATCCAATTTGGAGAGTCAGTGGACTAGATTGAGTGAATAAGATAGCAAGAATTCAGAGCCCTTTGGCCATCAAAAGTTCTGGATGTTGCAGCATCCAACTCACAGCATCATCCTAGCAGTAGAGTATGGAGTGAAGTGTGAAGAGATCAGAGCCCAAAGACAACCTTTATTCATGAATTACATTACTGTTTACCAAATAGTTGATGTACACTTATCACTCTTTTAGGCTCTGGGAATACAATGGTGAAGGAGAAATGCATTGTTCCTGTAATTTAGTGAAAAAGGTTGACATTGGACAAGTCAGTACAAGTATGGAGAATATGAGGAAGGAGGATCATCAGTGCTATGGAAATGTGTAGAAGAGGTGTGGAGAGTCAAGAAAGGACGCTTCAGAATCCTAAACATTCTGACAGTATTACTTGATTTACTCTCTTTTGCTCTCGGGTGTAACCCAGGGACTAGAGCAGAGTTTGAATCATAACAGGGACTCATTCGAGGCCTGCTATATGCCAGGCTGTATTCCTGGGATATGGGAACACACTGGTTAATAAGAGAGACAACATTTTTGCTTTCATGGAGCTTAACTTCTAGTGGAAGAAGACATCAAATAAATAATTATCATTTGGAGCACATGATGAAATGAATGAACAAGATTGTGTGTTACAGAGTGATTATGGGCCCTACTATAAATAGGATGCTCAAGGCGCATCTGAAAATGTGTCCTCTGAACCAAGTCCTGAAGAATGGCAGGCACATCAAAAATCAGGACAGTCATATTCCAGGCAGAGGATATGGCTTGTGCTACGGTTCTGGTACAGGGAAGCATGTCTCAGGAAAGAAAAGGAGGTCTAGATGTTTGTGTTGGAAATGAGTCAGATGGTCCAAGATGAAGATGGAGAGAAAGGCCATAGTCATAATGGCTTTAAAGGCCTTAGTGTGGAACTTGAGAGCTTCCCTGACGGCTCAGCAGTAAGGAATCTGCCTGCAATGCAGGAGCCATGGGTTCGATCCCTGGGTCGGGAAGATCCCCCGGAGGAAGACATGGCAACCCGCTCCAGTATTCTTGCCTGGAGAATCCTATGGACACAGGAGCCTGGTGGGCTACAGTCCATAGGGTCACAGAGTCGAACATGACTGAAACAGCTTAGCACATGAAGGAGCTTGAATTTTATTTGCAGTGCCATGGTCATCCATCAGAGAGGGTAGGGTAGTGGAAGAGGATTGAAGACGGGGCAGGGATGCTGTCTGATGGAAGCGGGTTCTGGATTAGACCTACCATGACTTGTGTTCCATCTCTCCCTGACCCCGTGGAGCAGTGGGACCACTGCCACAGGGCTCAGGCAATGTCCTAGCACAAATTTTCTCTTTAGATTGAATAATAGCAGGGAGATTTTCAAGCCTGAAATCTTTGATCTCTCCAGAGCCATGTAATGTATAGCAGGACACTTATGTTCTGTGATCCTGAGAACTGCCAAAGCATAAAGAGAGAGAGCCGTTGGGATTTCTGACCATGCACAGTGGCTAGTGATATGGTTCATCATCATGAACGTATTTATTTGAGGAAAGTTTAACTGATTGTTATTTTTGTCTAGGCAGCAGAAATGAAAGCAGCTCATGAAGCAGAAGGAAAAATAGAGTCTGAGAAGGCAGAGTAAGTTCTTGGTAGCTATTCTTATTGCTATGATTGATAGTTCTCAATATTATCTACTATTCTGTGGCTATGGTAAATAGAAAGCTTGAGTTCTGTTAACAAAGGGAACAGATATTGTGCAAGCTTTGGATACATTTCTTTTTTCCTTTTGTATGACTGAGTAATATTCCATTGTGTGTGTGTGTGTGTGTGTGTGTGTGTGTGTGTGTGTGTGTTCATTCCTCTACTTATCACTTCAGTTGCTTCCATATCTTGGCTATTGTAAATAGTGCTGCAATGAACATTGGGATGCATGTATCTTTTAGAATTATTGTTTTTGTTTTCTTTGGATATATACCCAGGAGTGGGATCGCTGGATCATCTGGTGGCTCTCTTTTTAGTGTTTTGAGGAACCTCCATACTGTTTTCCATAGTGGCTGCACCAATTTACATTCCCACCAACAATGCACAGGGGTTCCCTTTTCTCCACATCCTCAGCAGCATTTATTTCTGTTCTTTTTGATGATAGCCATTCTGACAGGTGTGAGACGATAGCTCATTGTGGTTTTGATTTGTATTTCCCTGATGATTAATGATGTTGATCATCTTTTCATGGGTGGATACATTTCTTTTTACCCCAGCTAGACAATAAACACATTGTAATAATTGTGTTCACTTCACAGTCCAAATAGTAGATCAGGGTTTCACCATCTGACCAAGCAAATGATCAAACTCTCACACTTAGCAACTTCATATAATGTTGATGATGGTGCTATCTATTGATAGTGATTACTGAATAACTGCTACACACCAGGCCTTTTGCTAAGTTCTTTTATGTGATACTTCATTTAATTCCTAACACAGACTTGAAATAGGTACTATTGGCAATTCTCATGAAAGCTTAGAAAATAAAGGACAACATTTCTGAAGGGGAAAAATTCGATAAGGCAAATTTCAGAAAGCTACTAAATTGTATATGTACACCTGTGACCATGACTCATCAAAGCAGGAAATCAAGACCTGAGATTCCCGGGCTCAGGGAATGATATGTCTCCCTCCCCTCAGCCCAGATTTCTCTTTAGTCTCCCTGTCAAGGTCAGGCCTCCCTCTGCCCTCTGTGCTGAGGGGCTTTCTCATTCCTGCAGCATGGAAGATGGGGAGAAAGAGGACACAGCCAAAGAAGAAGAGCAGGCCGAGGCCCTGTGGGCGGACGTGACCAAAAGGAAGAAGCGACGGTGTGGCCAGAAGGTTGAGAAGCCTGAAGCCTTCATGGCCAATTTCTTTAAAGGGCTGGAAATCTATCAGACCAAGTTGCTGGTAAGCACTCTGGCGCTGGTCCCACTCGGGTGCAGGCGTTGGCACGGGCAGACCTCAGAGAGGTGGCCACTGACTGTCATTGTTTCACCATTCAATTAGTTGTGCTTCCTCATCTTTCTCATCCCTCTTCCTTGCTGTTGATTACCTGCTTGTCCCTTCTGTGTTGGAGGGAAGCGAAAGCGAAAGTGTTAGCCACTCAGTCATGTCTGACTCTTTGTGACCCCATGGACTGTAGCCCGCCAGGCTCCTCTGTCTATGGAATTCAGCAAGAATACTAGATTGGGTAGCCTTTCCCTCCTCCAGGGCATCTTCCCAACCCAGGGATCAAACCCAGGTCTCCTGCATTGCAGGCAGATTCGTTACCGTCTGAGCCACCAGTTAGAGGGAAAGGAAAAGGGGAAATGCAAGCGCTCCAGCTCCTCTGCCCTGCACTTTCTCCAGGAGGGAGAGCGTTATGTGTGCCCTTGGGGACTTGACCCATGCCAGTCAGAAACTTCAGAAGTAGTGAGATCATTCGGATACAGAAAGAACATTCCTGTCATGTGGTAGGTTGTCATACTAGTTCTCAAAAGCTCTGTTACTCCACAGGTCCTCAGCCCAGCTTGTAGTATCCTTTCTCTGGCGAATTGCCCACTGAGGCCAGTTGTTAAAGGCCGGGACCACAGCCTCCCAGCACCACTGGTGGGAGCCTTTTCCATGGAGAGTGAGCACTCCGCAAGCAGCTACCATTCCTGTCCTCAAGCGCTGGTGTTTCCACTGGGCACAGGAATGGGGAGAGGCAGGGGAGCTCGGGCTGTGACTTTCAAAGGACAAGGACTCTCGGCCATAGTCTGGCTCCAGTTGGGGTGGGAGCTGCAGGGTTCTTCTGTGGGCCTAGATCACTCATAATTTCCAAATTGACTACTTCCTTTGTGGAGTATACACACACACACACAGACACCCTTCATAGCAGCATTTGAGACCTGTGCTAAGGGTATGTTTAGGCATTTGGTTTTCTGAGCTTTAAACTAAGCAGGGTTCCATTGAGCATCATTTTAAGCAGTTTTTAAAAAATCATCATTTTTGATCCCCCACCAAATAAGTCGTAAGGAGGCCAGGATTGTCCTGGATAAGTGGTTACGGAAGAGCAGGACTAGCCTTGTGTAGACCTCCTCTGAGACCCTCTGTGTGAGAGAGGGAAGCTGCCTCCCCTGCCAGCACTCTCCTACTTCTGCTTGTCCTTTTCTTTTCAGCACTACCTGGCCAGGAATTTCTACAACCTGAGGTTCCTTGCTCTGTTTGTAGCCTTCGCTATCAACTTCATCCTGCTCTTTTACAAGGTGATACTTCATTTGGGGGCTATTTGCTGAATAGATTATATACTATTTTTTTTTTTAAGTAAAAGGAGTTATGCTCTTAATTTAAGCAAAAATTCTAGTATCTAAGGAAATTTCTAAGACACTAGCTTCTAAAAAAGGATACTGTCTTTAGCAACGGGGGGAATGGAGAGACAGGTTGCAAGGGAAGCCAGTTAGGGCACCGTTTCAGTCATTCAGGATTGTTCTAGTTGTTACTTAATTCTTAAGATATTTGTTGGATGTCTGCAATGTGCTACACCCTATACTAGGAGCTATAAGGTATTTCAAACTGAATAATAAATACAGTTATTTCTGTGAGGGATAAAAGTAACAGTCAGCCATGATGGCTGACCCATATGTTAGAACTATTACGAAGAAAGAATGAATAGAAGTTGGTTTCTGGATGTGGAGGAGAGGGACTCATTAAGATAAATGGAGATTTTAAACATTGGTAAGTGAGTCTTGTCACTGTAGGTGCATAATAAATGTTAGTAGAATGAATTAATGAATGTCATAGGTCCTGGATTCTTGACATAGTCTTTAACTGGCTGTTGTCACTTGCCTCTCCCCCTTCCTATTTAAAAACCACAGATCTAATTTGTATAAAACATGCTCTTACCCACATCAGTCTTGCATTTGACAAATAAATGGCTTGCTCTTGCCCATGGTAGAAAAATGGAACTGTGTCGAAGGGCATGGTGAAGCCTGGCTTTAAACACATTGAGACTGAAGTGATTCAGACAGGCAGGCAGGTGCAGAGAGCCAGCGGGCAGCGGGACCCGCAGGGTGGCAGCTTCAAAGGCGCTGATCTGGGAGTCCCTGCGTGAGGATGGCTGTGACGTTAACAGCCCCTAAGAAAGAACAGAAATATTTTGTGTGTGTTATGTGTGCACTTGTGCACACGTGTTTGTCTTAAGTCTCCTCCCAGGCCATAGCATTTCAAAGATTACCTCCTGCAGCAAAGGGATTGTAGAATATGTAGTAAGACATTCCTAACTTTTAAATTTGGGGCTTATTTTCAAGAGCGAGGATTTGTCTCTTAAAAATATTGTAGGAATAAAATACTTAAAAACCTTATTCACTCCTCAGGTAATATAGACTCACTACTATTTGTACAGCAAATGGCAGCAATATAAAATATATGGGGAGAGCCTAGTGGCAGAGGTCTTTCTGGTGTTTCTAAGAGGGTGTGTATCTTGGACCAGGTCACCGAAGAACCTTTAGAAGAAGAGACAGAGGATGTTGCAAACCTGTGGAATTCCTTTAATGACGAGGAAGAGGAAGAGGCGGTGGTGTTCTTTGTCCTGCAGGAGAGCACTGGGTACATGGCGCCAGCCCTGCGGGCGCTGGCCGTCATCCACACCGTCATCTCTTTGGTCTGCGTGGTGGGCTACTACTGCCTAAAGGTAGGGCTGCCAGGCACTCGGGGGCTGGTCAGAGCCCCTGGGGACACGTGTGTCAGTTTCTGGTGTACAACAAAGTCATGCATTCATGTGTGTGTGTGTGTGTGTATAATTCATTCATATGTTCAATCATATATATGAATATATTCATATTCATTCATTCATATATATGTATATATACACACATACACAGGCACACATACATACACACGTTTTTTCATATTCTTTTCCATTATGGTTTATCACAGGGTACTGAATGTAGTTCTTGGCTTTCTCTGCTTCTCCTCCCACATCATCTGTGAAGCAGCAGCAGTCACTGATTTGGCACTGTGCAGTGCTCACGATCAGCCTTTGCCACCTTCCTATCCTGAGTCTTTTATTTCCTCAGTGTTGTTTCCTTGTTTTAATAAAAGGGTAAGCAGCAGCTGTATTTAATATCCTGTGATAAAGCATAATAGAAAAGAATATGAAAAAGAATGTGTGTATGTATATATATGTATATGTATATATACATATATATATCTGAATCACTTTGCTATATATCAGAAATTAACATTGTAAATCAACTATACTTCAATAAAATAAATTTTAAAAATAAAGGAGAGGAAAAGGGTAAGTAAGCAGTAACTCTTTACAAATCATTATCAAAAATTTGCCTTTTTGTCTTGGAAATAAAGGAGCAGTGTGAAGGGTAGAGATATCATGAGATTTGAGAAAGCATTATTGGGAGAAACAGTTTGGAGACCAAGGTCTCAGGGACGTTGCCAAGTAACTAGTAGCTTCCCAGCTGATGAGAAGCCCTGGCTCTATCTGAATTAAGCTTTTGTGGCTTGTGGAGCTCTGACTATCCTGCCTTCTTATATCCTGAGATTCCAGTGGTATCCTCTGACCTTACTAACTGAAGTTTGTGTGTCTGCTGATGGTTGGGACAAGTGGGTTGTTTTCCCAGTATTTCCTGTGTGTGTACCTCCTTTGCGGTAGGTCTTTGTAAATATGTCACCATTTCTAGGCTAGAAGCAAAGTCATAATTTTAAGAGAATGGGAAGCAATGGTAGAGAACAAGTAAGTGTGCCGGGCAGGAGGTCTTCTCAGAAGGTACATCAGGAAGAAAACTTCAGTAGCAAAAGACTGTATACAGAGCCCAGTGGATCCTCTCATTCTAACTATTAAACCATATTTCATTAACCAAGTTTCAAAGACATGAGAATATGACCCTAGCCGTTGAAGGAAGTTGGAACTTTTACCATATTATTCCAGCTGTTCAATATAGTTGATTGAACTAGAATAGTTTATTGTCCTTTCTAAATCTTGGTCAACCTCCAGCCTGACAGTTTTAGGAGACCTAACTCATTCAGCCCTGTGATTCATCTACATGTGGCCTTCTCAGCAGCACAAGCCAGAAAGTCCAGTTTGTAGTACTGTCAGCTGTTTGAAGGCTGGCCCAAATCAGATCAGCTCTGGAGAGGGAGGTATATGAGCCAAAGGAGTGAGAGGTGCTTTATTTAGCCTTGGACCCACAACTAGGCACCCTAAGAATCCCACTGCAAAGAGATTGCTGCCCTGACACTGGAAGGCCCATTTGTGAGATATGCATGGGAGAGGATGCCGTCATTAGAAAGCCTGCTCTGAGTACAGTGTCTTCCTGCTCCTAGGTCCCTTTGGTCGTGTTCAAAAGAGAAAAAGAAATCGCCAGGAAGCTGGAGTTTGATGGCCTGTATATCACTGAACAGCCTTCTGAAGATGACATCAAGGGGCAGTGGGATCGCTTGGTAATCAACACGCCGTAAGTTTTGCCCCCACCCCAAAAAGGAAAAAGGAGTTTCTACCATAAATAAAATAATACCTTTTCAGCAGCCCTGGAGACTGATTAATATAAGCCTTCCTTTGATTTCTGGGACTTGTTTTCTCCCCTGCCTTTTCACAAAGTAGCATCTTGTTCCTCCAACAGTTGTATGTATGCTATGCATTTAATGGCAGACAGAGGATATTATCAGAAAGTGCTTAGCATATTTAATTAAGACCAGACAGTCCAGCACAATATTACTTAATCTAGTTCTCCATGTTTGAGTCATAGTGTTTCCTTGGCCCAGGAGTTTGGAGATGAAGCTGATCAGCTTCTTCAGAGTCCCTAAATGGCACAGCAGTTCTGTGACAGCAGTCTCAGAAGTCTTCTCCTAAAACAGATAGCCTAGTGGATACCAGAACTCCTCCCAATAGAATTTAATAAGCATCTCCATGGGCAGCTGAAATAGGATCGTCTGGGTGATGATGTTAAGACCTGTGGTGTTAAGCCTGCCTTCTTGGTAGGCATGTGTATAATTGCTAATGTGGTAGGAAAAGGCATTGATTCTGGAGGCAGAGAGGTAGAGTACTGAGTCAGCTCTGTCACGTAGGTTCTGTGACCTAGGGCAAGGGAATCAAGTTCCATAAACCTCAGTTTCCTCTTTGTTAAACAGACTGATGAGAATACTATCTCCTACAGTCCTGGGATGTCACGTGGCTGTGAGTTTCCTTTCACTGTTAAACAAAAAAATGGCCATCACCAATAAGTCAGACAGAGAAAGATAAATACTGTATGATATCACTTATATGTGGGAATCTAAAAAATACAACAAACTAGTGAATATAACAAAAAAGAAGCAGACTCACTGATAGAAGGACCAAGTAGTGATTTCCAATGGGGAGAGGGGAGGGGGGAGGGGTAATTTAGGGGTAAGAAAGTAAGAAGTAAAAATGTTTAGGTGTGAAATAAGCTATAAGAACATATTGTACAACGCAGGAAATATAGTCAAATGATTAAGATTGTAAAGTTATACATATTTTAACCACAGTACAAATTTAGAAAAGAAACGACCCTCACCATTAGCAAAGGTGATGCTCTAATGCCAGTGTATTCACAATAGGGAAAACAAGAGCTGTAAGATAATGCGCTGAAAGAGGAAAGCAGCAGCGCTGACTATATAAACAAAGGGAACTTTTGAAACACGGCTGCACCAATAAAATATGCACATCTAGAAGCAGCAGCCCTGACTCTTGGGGGAAGAAAATGCTGCTTATCCCAAGTTAGTTAAGCAAATTGAGAGATGCAGCTTTGCAAAGGCACCACTGAGCTTTGTAAAATAGCCCCTAGTAAGGGAAGGCTCAACCATTACAGGAAAAAAGGTGAGAGCCTGCCAATAAAAGCATGTTTCTGCCTGCAGGTCACTGCCAATCTCCCCACTTAAAACTAAGGGACACTACTAAGACTAATTTCTGAGCCCTCGTTATTATAGTACAAAAATTTTGAGTATTAATTACAGAAAGCTTACCAAAGACAGATCATGTATCAGTTAACGCTTGTGTCTGTGGCACAGGATGATATGGCCTTAGAGTCCCAGTAAAAAGACAGTGCAGTTTCTAGAAATTTATCCTCGAGAGATAATGAGACACGCACACTAAACTGTTTTGACAAGGATGGTTACTAACATTTATTTGGAGTGGCTGAAATACCCGTGAATAGGGAAATGCATGTATAAGGAGAACAGCTGTTTTAAAACATTTCAATCAATGAACCTTTTTCTTCACAATAATGGTATCATTGTAAATGTAGTACTTTGTAACCTGCTTTTTTAAAGTTAACTGTTATGTCATAGAGAGCTTTCATATTTTTATGTTGTTAAATACATATAGAAGAAGCTATAGAATGCGTGTCTATTTTAAAGTATAGTAATAAAATGAACTACAAATCTTTAAAATTGGAACATCAGTGAAAACTTTGAAGTTTTAGATATTCTCCTCTCTGTCCTCCCCAGGCCCCAGCGAACCACTCTCCTGATTTTACTGATACTTTGTTTTGCTTTAGTGTATAGTGTTACCACTTAGGTATGTGTCCCTAAACATGTGGTTTCAGATTAACTAGTTTTGAACTTTATATAAATGGAATCAAACTGTACAAGTTGTACTGTCACTTGAATCGTTTGTTCAGCACCCCATTCAAGAACTCAACTAGGTTGATGTGTGTGGCTGTAACTGATCATTTTCAAAACTGTGGCACTTTCCATTCGGTGAGTATATTATTGTATATTTAGCTGTTTTCCTGACAGTGGATACTTCAGCTGTTTTCAACTAGTGGCTGTTACAAACAGTGCTCTAAAGAATATTTTTATACCTGGTGCCCAAGTAAAAGAGTTTCTCTAGACTAGAGGCCAGGAGACGAATTTGCTGAATAGTAGGATCTGCAGATATTTATCCTGATTTACATTAAGCCAGCGCCCTGTGAGAGTTCCTGCTTCTCTGTCTCCTTGTCAGCACTTGTTGTCCTCAGATAACTTTGCTAATCTGGTAGGTGTATAATAGCATCTTCTTGTGCATTTTCCTAATTTCTAAGAGATTGAGCCTCTTATGTTACTTTTCTTGACCATTGGTATATAGATGTATCACTTATTTATGCATTTCCCTTCTGAAGGTTCTTTGCCTACCCCTCACTTAAAGGAATATTGCCAAGTGGAATTGTGCTTTCTACCTTGTAGGAGTTTACATGCCTAGTCAGGGGACAAGAATATTCAGATCAAAGTAAGATCACATCTGTGAAAGGGGCTTGACCAAAGCCTTCCGTCACTGGCCCTTCCACATCACTTGTGGAATCCTCCACTTATGCCAAAATGCGGCCAAGGCTCAGTTGTGTGTTACAGACAATTTGTATAAGATTTAAGAGAAAGGAGGTATCAGTGTGGATAGAGGAAGGGTGGCTTATTTTTGTTTTATTTATTTTAGGTTCTAAATATAGGACATGAAAAATACCAAGTAGCAGAAAAATGGACAAAGAAGAAAATCAAAATAACTATTTCCATCTTCCGTAGATAAAATCTATTAGCAGTTTACTTTGTAAGCCCAGCATTTGTTTTTTGCTTTTAAGAATCATTTGGACATTTAAGAGTGAGACTGTTTCAAATATACAAAAAAAATTTTTTTTAAGATTGCCACCCTGTTGTGGGAGAGGTGGCATTTGCTCAGGGTTGTTCTTCTGAAGGGTCCGTGGACAGAGGGTGGCCCCCCTTCCTCATCACCAACTTGGGTGGCCTCTCTAGAATAGGGGACTGTTGTGTTCCAGAGCTAACAAGAATGACTTAAATGAAGGAAGACATAAGTAAGAATGTTTGCATCAAGGGCAGAGGTTCCTTGGCTGCAAACTAGACTCAAATGGAACCTCTCTGGTAGGATTTAATCTTTCTAGATAGGAGCAAAATATTTTAAATGGTTTCTGCCAACACACCTGAAAGTAACAGTTCTTTCTTGACTCGAACAATAAGAAGCTATTTGCAGTGGAGCTGGTACAAGCTGCCTAGCAGAAGAAAGAAGTTCCCTCATGGGCTTAAGGTTTGGATGGTGTAGGGACCATCTCTGAAGGAGAGAGGGATCTGATGCCTGGAGAAGGGGGAAGCTGTACCCCACAGGAATTATGCTGGAATGGAGAAGAGAGGAGAACACGCCATTAGGAAAACCCCTATGTAATTAGCTAGTGGGGATTTCCAGACTGGAAATTTCAGAGTTAGGGACTTTGTCCACGCTTCCCACCACCGTGACTGCAGCACCTACCCCAATTACTGCTGTAAAGTAGGCACTTGAAGTGCAAGTAAAAGTCACTCAGTCGTGTCCGACCCTTTGCGGCCCCATGGTCTATACAGTTCATGGAATTCGCTGGGCTAGAATACTGGAGTGGAGAGCCCTTCCCTTCTCCAGGGGGTCTTTCCAACCCAGGAATCGAATCCAGTTGTCCCGCATTGCAGGTGGATTCTTTCCCAACTGAGCCACAAGGGAAGCCCAAAGAGGGCACTTGATGAAGCTTTATTGCATGTGTTTCCTGGCTCTTAACCATAATTTCGAAGTAGAAAATGCAAAGTAGCTTTTCAGGTGTTTCAGATGAGAACTCACCACAAAGTGAGATCAGAAATCTGGTAGACCTGTGGTGACTCTGAACTTCAATCAAGTCCTGAATTCTTCAATGAACAGGACAAAACCCAAAAAGATCATAGGTCCAGACACTCGAAAACTGCCAAGTTTCTTGATGTGCTTGCCTTGATGTTAAGAAAATCTCCTTTTTCATTTTCTTTTTCAGATCTTTCCCTAATAACTACTGGGACAAGTTTGTAAAGAGAAAGGTATGTCTTGTCAGGGTAGCAGGGGAATTCCATGGCCTCCAAAGAAATGTAAATTTCTTCAAGATCTCCATTAACAAACATGGATAAATTTAATGCTGCTTTTATGATGGTATCACAGGAGAGTAAGTCAACAGAAAGGGTTTTATATGAACTTATGTCATTTGGGGGCTTAGTTCCTATACTCATGCTTTAAACAGCTTAACACAATCACTTTTCTATGTACTAGGTTTCTTCCTCCCTTCCAAAATGATAGCCAGAAAAGCAGCTTTCACTTAATTGTCTTTATTGCTTCTGTTTTCTGTGGGGGTTACTCATTTTCCTTTTGCATTTTGATTCATATCAACCCCTTGGAAGAGCCCAGAGTGTGACACAGCTCTGGAGACATCGGGGCTGGAGAAAACACTGATGGTGGTGTGTGACCTGAGCGCACCCTGTCCTCTTCTCTGCTTCAGGTGATCAACAAATATGGAGATCTCTACGGAGCAGAACGCATTGCTGAACTCCTGGGTTTGGACAAAAATGCCCTTGACTTTAGCCCAGTGGAAGAGACCAAAGCAGAGGCGGCCTCCCTGGTGTCATGGTACAGAGCTTAGGAGTTAAATCTGAGTCTGGCTGCCTAGACCCTTTGTCTTTCCAGTTGTCCTCCCTGTGCTGGAGGCAAAACTCATAATCAGGTCTTTGTTGTCTCGGGCTCTGGTTTAGCCTGTTTCTTCTAGGTTCTAATATATTGGGGCAGCAGGGGGATACTGCTTTAAAAAAATGTGAAGACAGCCTTCATGCCTGATAGAGCTGAAGGAGAAAGACATTAAAATTTCAGGATGTGTGATTCAGCCACTCTCATTCTCATGGTAACACATACAACTTCATAAAGCTCAGAGCTATATTTATAGATTTATTAAACCCCAAGAGAGGGAAAAAAAAAACTTTTTTTCCCTTATTAAACACTTAAATCTTGACATTTATAAGCTTTGAAATGACTTGTTCCCCTTTAGGCTAAGTTCCATCGACATGAAGTACCATGTCTGGAAGCTGGGAGTTGTTTTTACTGACAATGTAAGTATGGCATCTGGGAAAGTGAAATCCTGTGCCCCCAAGTCTAGGGATGTCATTAGATGCCACAAAGAAACAAGCTATGGAGGCAGCCCAGGAAGGTTCAGGGAGTTCTCGTGGAAGACAGACAGCCTTAGGGTGTGGGGGGACACTTCTCTCTCATGCAATAGTATAAGGCAGGGGGGGGGATCACTTGGCAATTCTTGGGTCAGTTCACAGCCCAAGATGAGAAAAAGTGGGTTTCATGAATGCCTGAAAAGCTGCTCAATTTCTTCCACTCCCCAGTCCTTTCTCTACCTCGCCTGGTACACGACCATGTCAGTCCTGGGCCACTACAACAACTTTTTCTTCGCTGCTCATCTTCTGGATATCGCGATGGGCTTCAAGACTCTGAGGACTATTCTGTCCTCTGTCACTCACAATGGCAAACAGGTATGGGGTTTATACTGGTGCAGAATGGGAGGGACCAAGATACGGATAGGAAAAATCATCACCAATAACAGGTAGTACACTAGTGTATGACAGGAAGATATGTGTTGTAGTGTATAACGCGCCTTTCGTGGTCAAACGCTTGAATGAATAGGGATTGGTTTTGCAAAATCGCAGCCAATTAAAAGGAAGAAGACTTTGATTCAGAGACCTTTAACATTTAGATCAATGTATGTACTTAGAAAAGTCACTAGGTACTTCTGATGGAAGTATGGAAGTGAAGTCGCTCAGTCATGTCTGACTCTTTGTGACCACATGACTGTAGCCTACTTCCAATTAAGAACCAGTGACAGGTATCTATGAAAGTGAAAGTGTTAGTTGCTCAGTTGTGTCCGACTCGGCAACTCCATGGACTGTAGCCCGACAGGCTCCTCTGTCCATAGAATTCTCCAGGCAAGAATACTGGAGTGAGCTGCCATTGTTTTGATCTTCCTGACCCAGGGATCAAACCCGGGTCTCTGGCATTGCAGGCAGATTCTTTACTGTCTGAGCACCAGGGAAGCACCATAGATATTTATCTACACGCATATATACAGCTATAGGCAGACATACATAGCTATATATACATGTATGTGTGTATGTCTATATATATCTGTATAGTCATTGCTCTATATCCAGTCTCATCAGTATCCAGTCTGTCTACTACAGAACTGTCAGGGTCAATCCCTTCATTAAAATTCACAAATGGCTCCTCCTGTCAACAAACTCCGTAGCATTTTACTCCTCATTAAGTGCAAATCCACGACTGAGACATATTCCCTCACATCTCTAAATCTTTCTAGGAGAAAGGAGAAAAGAAGGTGAAGTTAATTACAGCCATTATAGGAAATAGTATGACAAGTCCTCAAAAAATTAAGTATAGAACTGCCATATTATCCAGCAGTTCCACTTCTGGGTATATATTTCTGTCTCAAGGAAATGAAATCAGTATCTTGAAGAGATATCTATATTCCCATGCTCATAGCAGCATTATTCCCAACAGCAAAGATATGAAAACAACCTATATCCATCCCGGATAAACAAAATTTGTTCTGGACATAGAGCAGAATATCAGTCAGCTGTAAAAAAGAAGCTTTGTCATTTGCAGCAACATAGATGAACCTATAGGGCATTATGCTTAGTGAAATAAGCCAGACACAGGAAGACAAATACAATATGGTGTCATTTTATGTGAAATAATAAACAAGTCAAACTTCTAGAACCAGAGAGTAGGGCAGTAGTTACCAGGGGTGTTGGGGGAAATGGCAGTATTGGTCAAAAAGTACAAACTTTTACTTATTAAATAAATTATCTATTTAGTTATTAAATAAATAAATTGGGGGTCTAAAGTAAAGTATGGTGATTACAGTTAAAGCTACTGAATTGTATACTTGAAATCTGCTTAGAAAGTAGCTCTTCAGTGTTTTCAACACACACATACAGGAAATTTGTGAGATGATGGACGTCTTCATTAACTTGAGCACGGTGATCATTTTATAATGTATGCATATATTGTCATCACATTGCACACCTTAAAAAAATGAAAATTCCAACCAGAAAAAAAAGTTAAATTAACTTTTAAGTGTTCTAAAATGAAAGGGTGCTAGATCATCAGATATGATGATGGTTTATTTCTTCTAGGCTTCTGGTAGCTGCAACAGTTTCTTGGTTGTTTCTTGGTTGACACTAAAAAGAATGGAGGGAAGGTAGAGACAGACATTTGCGGCCACAAAAGCTAAAAGTTTGGGGAGGTGATAACAGAACCGGTGATACAGATGTTTGCTTAGAGCGGTAAATTCTTCCTTATAGGATCTGGAGAGAAATAGCATTGTGTATTATTTTTCCATGTGTGTCTTGGGAAGTTTTATCCTATAAAAGTGGCCTCTCCCAAAATGTGATTTATGGAATGTCAGTTCTCCAATATGTGTTTTTTGTTTTGTTTTGTTTTGTTTTTTTATGAAGAGAATTATTTTCTTCCCCTTTACTCAGATATTGAAAGCTTACATTTTGTTGATTTGGCTTAGTGGCATTATACAGCAAAAGTACACCTTAAATGAAAAGTATAAACAATCATTTTTTTTATATGGGCTTGCTGACTAAACTCTGACAAGATGGTTTTTAAAAAATGTGCCTAGCTTGTACCATGTGCCAAGTGTTGCAACAGGCTCACAACCAAAGTAGATGTTATACTCACTTAAGAGAATTGAGACTCAAGAGAGGCTAAGTATTTCACCCAAGAGCATTTTAGCACTTCTGTCTGTGAAGTCTGCTATTTAAGATATGTTACTAAATCCATTGTTCAAGAAGTCACTGAATACGTCAGTTCTGGTACTTATTCTTGCCCGCTTCCTTCTGTGTAGCAACTTAAGGGCAAAGATTTTATCTTGTTGATCTTCACCAAATGCAGCCCAACACCTATTCCCTGGCGTAGGCCAGATGAGCAGGTCTTCTGTAGTCCTCATTTATGGTGCTTCCTAAAAGCCAGGAAACAAACAGGCCCTATGACTCCAGCAAAGGTCCAAGGTAGGTTTCTTCATTATGAAAGATGTCACTCTGAAGTTACTGTAAGAATTTTTATGGTTGAGCAAAGCTGTGACAGTTACCCAGTTCATGGTTCGTTATGAAATACTGTGATGTGGGGATAGATACTCACCAGCCCAAGGAATCTGTAGTTTCCATTTTTTACAAATGTTATTGAAGTATAGCTGATTTATAGTGTCATGTTAATTTCTTCTGTACAGCAGTGTGACTCAGTTATTCTTTTTATTGAAGTATAGTTGATTTACAAATGTGTTAATTTCATGCAGTTTCTTTAGAAGCAGCATTAGAACTTAGTTACCAATGGGGGTAGGGAAGGATAAATTAGAAGTTTGGAATTAACAGATACACACAACTACATATAAAATATAAACAAGGACTCACTTTATAGCACAGGGAACTATACTCACTATTTTGTAATAACCTATAGGGAGAATATGAAAAAGGATATGTATGGGGGTATGTGTATAACTGAATCATTGTGCTGTACACCCGAAACTAACCAACATTGTCAACTACAAATAAATAAAAAGCAGCTACATCATGAAGCTTCAGGTCATTGCTCTCTCTGTAAAAAACCAAAGGCTCTTCTCATCCTTCCGTCCCACGTGGTTTACACGTGCCCCTGTGCAGCACCCCAGGCGTTAGTCTGCCCAGGCCGTTGTTGCAATATACAGCAAGTCCCCTACATACGGTGTGCCCTGTGTGCCAGCTGTTGTCCACTGTACTTTTCAAGGTGCTGTAAAATTGAAAATGTCTTATTTTTTGTGTTTGTTATGTATTATTTATGTGAAAAGTATTCTAAACCTGTTACAGTACAGTACTATATAGCCAGTTGTGTTAGTTGGCTATCTAGGCGAACTTCGTTGGACTTATAAATACCCTCATGGAATAGAACTCATTCGTACCTAGGGGGCTTACTGTACTCAAGACTGGAAGCTTAGACAACAGACATCAATTTCCTCTCGGTTCTGGAGGCTGGAAGTCCAAGATCAGGATGTGGGGGCTTGGTTTCCCTGAGGCCCCTCTCCGTGGCCTGCAGCTTTTTCACTTTATTATGCTTCAGTGCATACCTGGTATCTCTCTTGAGTCCTAACCTTCTCTTCTTGTTAAAAAAAACCGAGTCAGATTAGAGCAGTGCTCACCCTAAGAGCCTCATTTTAACTTAATCACCCCTTTAAAGGCCCTAAATCATCTCTTTAAAGGCCCTGTCTCCAAATGCAGTCACATTCAGAGGTGCTGAGGATTAGGGCTTCAACATATGAATCTCAGGGACCCAATTTAGTGCGTGAGAGCTCATCATTACTCTTCTCCCGACAAGCCTGTTTTTCTTCTCTGGTCTCATCTCTCAGCATCTGGAGCGTCACAGCCTCTGTTCCCGTCCCCTCATCATTCCACTTTCCTGGTTTCTTGGAGTCTCCCACCAGCCTTTTAAAGTGAAGACCCACTTCCTCTTCCCTCTCTCTCTTTGCTCCCAGTTGGTCCTGACCGTTGGTCTCCTGGCTGTGGTGGTTTATCTCTATACTGTGGTGGCATTCAACTTCTTCCGCAAGTTCTACAACAAAAGTGAAGACGATGACGAGCCCGACATGAAGTGTGATGACATGATGACGGTGAGTTCCCTGCAGGGTCACCCAGCCTGGCAGGGGGAGAAGGGCTGTGGGCAGAGTGGCAGCGTGGAGACAGAGCATGACAGAGATGAGAACAGAATACCGATGTCTGGTCCAAAAGCGAGGCGGGCCCTGGAAAGACAGAAGTGCTGGAATATGCCACTTGTCTGGGTCCAGGTGGAAGGAGAAGCACACAGGTAGGTGGGTCATCTATCCACATTTGTGTGTGGTGAAGATGTGAGTTAACCTATGTCTGTATCTCACGGAAGTCAAGTTTGGATTCTTTGCCTTTGAGAGCTGGGAGCAAAGAATCCCATGAACCTGGTGCTCAGTGTATTTCAGCAAGCCAGTGGGCCTTCTTTCAGAACACATGTCATCTGAAAAATGTCACAGCAGTGGGATCAGGTCAGGGCAGCAGGGTCCTTTCAGGGCAGCCTCTGCGGGGCTAGAAGGGCCTAGCTGCAGCAGCATCTCTAGACATTTATAGGGACCAGATTTCAGGAAAAGAATGTGTGTATTAGAGACCAGTGACAGTACACTGCTCCTCTGCCCCCACTGTGATCATTTCTCCAGAAAACAGAGGCACTTTTTGGCTAAAAACCCTCCATATACCTTCTCAGGGCAAGCACCCATGACACTGCAACACTACAGTTGCTGAAGCCCCAGTGTGGCCCGCCCAGGCTCTGTGCTGCCCCTGGTTTTTTATTTACCAGCCCGAAGATTGCCTCCCACACTTGCATCCTGAACCCATCACAGCCAGTCAGGAGGAGGGACAGGAGGCAGCCTGGTCTATGAGCCCTACCTGGTGCATGCATGCAGCTTGGGAGGAGATGCTCTGGGGAGCCCTGTGCTCCTAGGTGTGTGGAGAACGCAGGAGGAGAGCAACCTTTTCCTGGAGGCTAGGACTTTAAAATTAAATGAGATAAAATTCATATCTGCCCTATGCCATCCTCCTCAAAGCCTAAAGTCCTTTTATACATGCCTAGAGTGAATTCTCACGTGTGTGTCCAGTAGTTCAAAACTGTTTTTTAGAAAAGGAGCAAAAAATATCTTTTAAAGGCTACATGGAACAGCAATCTTTCCATCTTTATAGACACCAGAGGGTGCAAGCCCAGAGTTGGTGGTATGAATATTATTGTGAAGCGTACCCTTCTCCTGCCTCAGGGCTGTCATATTTTTAATTACATGAATGATCAGACCATCTCCATAACAACAAATGAAACTCTGCAGCTTTTACTCAAATTGCCATGATTTTCTTCTCTAGTGTTACCTGTTCCACATGTACGTGGGAGTGAGAGCTGGAGGTGGCATTGGTGATGAAATTGAAGACCCTGCTGGGGACCCGTATGAAATGTATCGCATCGTTTTTGACATTACCTTCTTCTTTTTCGTCATTGTCATCCTGCTAGCCATCATCCAAGGTATGCTTACCAGTTATGTTGTATGCACGGGGCTCAGTCTAGTTCTCTTTACCTTTCTGCATCTGTCACTTAATTGTTTTATGTAAAGAGGTTTGTGCATTCACTTGTTAATTCAAACAAGACATTTCTAGACATCTACTATATAGAAGGCCAAAGATATATCCAGGCAGCGATACCAGAAACTTGAACATCCTTGCAGAGGACCACCCTCCTTCACTGCCAAATCTGAACTGATCATTTCCATCTTATTCTGCTTCCTAAATATCTCCTGTGGTTAGTATGGGCCCTCATGATTTCTGTCCTGATCATTTACCTCCCAGGCAGTAGGGTGGGGAAGGAGCAGAAAGAGGAGCTGTGAGTGTGTGACATGTTTTTTCCTTCTTGGCAGGGAGAGGTACTGGTATGTTAGTAGCTTGTCAGGAATTAGAGAACGATAGTGATAGATTTAGTTTAAGTCATGACAAGTCGAGAGACCTATGAGCCATAGAGGTATTGAGGACCAACAAGCAGTTAACTCTAATAGGTCTTTTAGGAGACAAATCAGGAATGGTATGAGGTAAAAATATTACATAAAGACATAAAATAAGTATTAATGAATGCAAAAATAAAAGAAATGGGATCCATTAGTGGTGGTGGTTGAAGATGTGGGTGTAGAGATTTCCCAAAAACAAAAGCAAAAAAGCTGAGGAGGAACCCCGATTGATACACATCAGTGCCTAAGGGGCTAGAAGAGGAAGAGCCAATAAGGAAGACAGAAAAGGAACAGCCCAGCAAACAGCAAGACAAGGGAGGAAGGATGAGAAGAAAGAGTCAAGGAGGAGTGAGTAGTTAGCATCATATATTGCAGAGAGGTAGAGTAAGAGGAACCATGAAAAATGATTAACCAGGATGCAGCATCTGAAAACACAAGTGGGTTTTGTTATTTTTCTGATTTTGGTTTAATTGTATCATTCAGCTTCATAATTCCCCTTTTTATTTTTTAAACAAAGTGGCCTCTACTCTGAACTACTAGACAGGTTATGCAAAGCATTCTGTTTTCATATTTAAAATTCCAGGTCTTATTATTGATGCTTTTGGGGAGCTGAGAGACCAGCAGGAACAAGTACGAGAGGATATGGAGGTACCTACTGTTCTACTAATCCCAACTCCATATTTGTATCTAACAGCAAATGGATTGTTTAAACAATAGGTTCTGCTATTCCTCAGCCCTAGGCAAAACTACTACCCAACTTTGTTTTCCATGCCTGTCCTTTTATCTGTGCCCATCCACCAGCTCTGGGCATTTCTTCTGCTCCACCCTCTCTGCCCTACCCTCCTCCCACCTGCCACCTCTGTCATGCCCCAGGCTTGGGAGAGAGCAGGTACCCTCCGCTAGCCAGAAGCTAGGTACGTGACACTGTGGAGTAGGTGACTAATAGCCTGAAGCACAAAAGGGAAATATTTTTCAGCATCTCTCAATTCAGAGATCATCACCCTTTTTCCAACTGCCTGTAATGTCACGCCTACTCACGCCTTTTCTGTTATTTTTCTCAGACTAAATGTTTCATCTGTGGGATTGGCAATGACTACTTTGACACGACGCCTCATGGTTTTGAAACACACACCCTGCAAGAGCACAACTTAGCCAACTACCTGTGAGTATCCTTGGTCAGCAGAGGTGACAGGGTTGGGGGGAAGAGCAGTGAGTTAAATGCAGTTTACGTCTTACAGTTCACGCTCTGCTAATGTCTTTTCCTCCTTGGTCTCTGGAAAGTAGGAGCAATCAGGAAAGAACTTGCAAGAGTCCCCATGAGCCGTATCTTTGCCATATACCCTGCCTCTCCTGTTTTCCTAGATGTGTGCAGACTGTTTCTCCACCTGGAATTAGATCCTATCCCTTCCCAAGGTCCTGTTAGCTCCAGCAGGTTGTCTCTTGGGGATTTTTCCTAGCACCTTATAATATTTTTTAATCCTAAACAAAGAAAAAAGGCTATGGCCCCACTCTTCCTTCTCTTCCAGAAAAAATGGAAAAGTGTGCCTGTTCACAGTCTCCAATTTCTCTCTCTCCCCCACTCTCCTTAGAACTCACTCACTCTCCCCTGCAGTTGGCCGTCCTCCCCACCAATTCCTATTTGCTCTTGTCAAGGCGGCCCCTGACGTGCACGATGCTGGATTCCAGGGTTAATTTCTAGGCTGGGTTTCTTTACGATGTGTGTGTGTTCACATTGCTGTATCCCAGCACCCGAGGCCTGGCACCCAGTAGGTAAATAATAAATATCTCATTCGGGCAGAAGGTATTCAGTCTGTTGTGTGCCACAAACTGCCTAGGAAACTTACAGAATTTGTAGGGAATATACATCCCCTGACAATTCAGATTCTGTAAGTGATCATCATTTTCAAGAAAAGAAACTCCTGGGCTCTGCTAACTGGCCTGGCCCTTCCCCTCTGTGTCTACCCTTTATTGTTTAGAAAACCCTAATCTTTCTTTAGGATAGAATGGGCCTCGCCACTGAGGGAGGTTATTGTCAAAGAGAAGTAATGATACCTTTCTGCTAAAATGAGTTTAAGACAGAAACACAGGTTTAAAAAAAAAAAATCACTTGGGCATACCTTTCCTCAAACCATGAGTGTTCACTGTTGTCTGCATCTTCATGGAGGTGATCAGGATGGATGTACTTCTAGAAAAGGTGAGCCTGTGGCTCATCTCAGGCCCGTGGAGAGAGAACAGTTGGGACTCCTGAAGGTACTTCCCATGGCACTCTGTACATAATAGTGTATTTTCTCTGTGCCCCACCGCTAGCAAGCTTGAGGGGAGAGAACCAGTCTTACTCATGTTTAAAACTTTGCCCCGCCCCTGAAAATTGTGCTTTGTGAATTAAATGTGCTAGGAAAGCAATAATGTCCTATATGACAAGATACTGGTCACGTTTCCTTTCTTAATCTGATAAAAGGATGGAAAGTAGTTATTGCTTCACTGTGGGCCACAATCTGAGTCTATAAACCTAAGAATATCCTGGGAGAACTCAAAATCTGGGGCTCACGCTCTCCTCACCCTCCCAAGGATGCTATTTATGCTTTCTCTTCCTTTCACCAGCCTCACGGTCATTTTCCTGAAGGGCACAGGCCGATTTCCTCGGATGCTGTCTCTGAGATTGCATAATGTGAGCGAAGAGGCCAGCCCCAGCCTCCCATGATTCTGTGTTCCAGACATACTCAAACCTTAGACACAAGCCTCCTGGTTAGAGCAAGTGAAACTACACTGGCCAACTAAAAATTATATGGTTAGAGTTTTGGCTACCATTTTATTGTTCATATTAGGATTTTTTAAAAAAACAGTGAAATGGTAGCTACAAATGCTTCCTCAGAAGTGATCTTAGCTCAAGGTTTGGTGATAGTAAAAAGGACCTCTTTTCACAGAAAGGCTCATTTTGAGATTTATGTATATTATTATTAGAAAATAATGGTGTATGTTGTCACGCCACAGTTCCCCAATTCCGAAAGGTACAGTGGTCAACACGATGCTAAACAACATGCTTGATCCTCTCTCCAGTTCACTTGAGTAAGTGAACTTTAGTTTTCTAACCAAAGTATCTAATACTGTCTTTCCCTCGGTCGTTCAAGCTTTTTTCCTCGTTCCAGGTTCTTCCTCATGTATTTGATTAACAAAGATGAGACAGAGCACACGGGACAGGTGAGAAATATCCAACAGAATCACACCCCTGTGTTAGGGTTTCCCCTTCCTAAAAGTCAAAACTCAGTAGAGAAATGACCCCATCCGTCTCTTCTGTGCATTTCCCCACTGCTTCCTGCATGGTTATACCATCTCTTTGTGAATTTCAAAGACAAATTTTAAGGCAACTCCCATCTGTTTCAAAAGGCCCCCTGGTTATCCTTCCCAGCACACACTGGGGTTTGCTAAGCCCTTAGGGTTGCTGCTTCTGAGTCGAATAACTGGAGGTGGGGAGAATGTTAACAGAGAAAAAGACAATGTGAAGCGGAGTGGGCAGTGCAGCAAAGAGCAGGCGCCTCAGAGTAAAACGGTGGGAGAGACAGCACGAGGAAGACAACGACCTCCTATGTGGGTGACTCAGGGATGCGAAGGGGTGGGTGTGACAGAGTGTGCATCAGAGGGATTCTGTGGCTAAGTATGAACAAGAAACATAAAGGCAGAGAATGGGAGGAAAAGGTAGGTTACCGAGTATTCAAACATTACTGGCGTTGTAGGAAAACGTCATGGCTCAGATACTTAAAGGCAACTGGCACCCATATCTAGCCTCGGCTCTCCCGGCCCCGGCCTCAGTGGGCACTCAGCGTGCGCTCATCATACATTCTGCCTCCTCCCAGTTACAAATGATGTGGAATCAACTCAGTGCTAAATCTTTAAGTATTTTTAGTGGCAATCATTGAGTTGGTTTCACTGGGGGTTTTTTGTTTGGGATGGTGGGGGGGAGGTGGTGGTCAGGAGGGAGAAATGACTTCTTGCTCCCAAAATAGCCTGGGGGTGGGGGGTTGGCTGGGAATAGAGCAAGAAAGAATGTGCCAGTTGGGCCTCATACTTATCCACATCAGTATTCCCAAAGGGAGACACAGAGACGGAAAATAAATTGGGTTTCAGCTTACTGTGGTTGGTTCTCACTATTTCAGGAATCTTATGTCTGGAAGATGTACCAAGAAAGGTGCTGGGATTTCTTCCCAGCTGGTGACTGCTTCCGGAAGCAATATGAAGATCAGCTTGGATAAACGGGAAATGAAAGAAGCCTCCACCATAATAAAATCCTTCTCTTACAATTCTGCAACACACTGGAAAAGTGACATTTCCTAAAGGCCTCCCGTACAAGGAAGAGTTCATTACACATTTGTGATATTTTGGAATTGACTTGGCTTTTTGTACCTAATGGACTTACTTACACTGTGGGAGATGACCTGTCAAAATGTTAAAAGGATGGCACAGCATCAAGGAAGCTCTAGTGGACAGTCTTCATGTATGCTGGGATGACACCACGGAGGGAAGGGCTGGAGATGTAGGGTTTTAGATGCATAATACCTGGAATTTTAAACACTTGAATGCCATGTGACAGTAGCCCACTAGTGATTCATGGTCTGAGCTACAAAAAAAAAAAATCATTTTAACTGCAGTCTAATTTTTCCCATGGTACTTGCTAGTGAATGTATCCAGAATCAGCTTGAAAAGCTTTAAGCAGTTAAAGAAATAGAAAAAAAAAAACAAACAAGAAACCACCACTTTGTCGACACTGAAATATCGATTAAGTGCCTTAAAAACCTCTTTAGATATAGCTATGCAAGTTTTTTATGTTTATGTTCAAGATGGACAGTTCCATTAATCAGTTGTGTTGATCTTCTCTTACTTTATGAAACTGCACTTGAAAAGTTATTCATTTTTTTTTTTCAGTAACAGCTTACCAATTGCTGTTATTAGAAGTACTGTACTGAAAATTCAAAAAAAAAAAATCTCAACCTTAAGCCAAATTGAGCAACGCTTTATGGTCCCTTGTAAGTAGTGGAGCTGCTCTATTTAGGTGAATCTCCTTAAGTAACATGAAGTGCCCACTGCAATAAAGTCATACACACCACTCCACGGCTTGGCCTCTTGTAATGAACCGCCTTCTGGATGATTCCCAACCACCCTGTGACTGCAGGGAAAGGGACATGGGAGTAACAAATAGCACACAGCTCCCCACACAAGAAAGAAAGAAAAAGAAAATCTACAGACCAGTGTTTATTTTGGCCAAATGCATGCCTGGTTGCTTAGCTCTCTTCTCCTCATCAGCAGCACCTGCTATGCTGTAAACACACAGAGGAAGAAATTGGAAACAAGGGCCGAAACATCTCTTGCCCTTAAGACATCTATTCAGTTACTAAAGCCAGAGAACAAATGTAGCGAGCCTCTTAAATGTCCACTTCAGGTGTTGTTGAACATGGAGGAAGGCATCTACTGTGCTAAGCGTGATGGCCACATGGGCTTGGGGCCCTGCTTGTAAACCAGCTGTTGTAGGACAGCCTTGGGCCTGCACACCCTTACAAGGCAACCAAAATTGACTTCAGGCAGTTTTCATTTTCTTTTCCCTCTCTCTTTTTCCCTTTCTTTCCTTGTCATTAGGAAATCATGCTGTCCAACCAGTCTTCAAGCTCTTCCTCGGTAACATTTCTGGATATACTTGGTTGCCCCGAGGTCACGTTCTTTTCCTCCAACACAGATGGGTTTGCAGGTCCTAAGAAAATAAACGCAACGTTAACAACTTCACGTTAGTCTCAGAATTGAGGGTTAATGCTTCCCTGGGGTTTGATCCATGCTAGAAATCAACCAAGTTGTTACTTTGCTCCCGGTAAGAGAAAACATTCTGTCATTGTGCCTACTCCCTAAGAAGATCCAACAATACCTAAACACATTCATAAATGGGGTAGATTTGCTCTTCTATTGATTTGAATGGTGAATCTCACAGTTCATGAGGTTTTTTTTTTTTCTTTTTAAAGACCAATAGCTCTGTTTCCTTTTTACTAAGCAGCGATCCTGACAAGCCATCAGAGGGTCCTAAGGGCAGTGTATGGATGGGGCAGTCACTAGGCCTCTCCCTGTCAGATGGGCCACCGTCTCACAGAACGGGCATGTGAGGAACTCTCCTCCTTTTTAAACAAAAGCGGAATAGCAAGCGAGAAGCACACCGACTTGGTCCATAGGCCTGTTCAGACAGTCGATTAAAAGGTCTGCGGCTGCACAGCTGAGGCCACAAGGCTGTAAATGCCTTTTATAGCATGAGTTCAATTTGTAGCCCCAGGTTTAAGATTGCAATCAGGCAGGTAGCAGCTTTGGAAGGCCAGTATTATCGAGTGAGAACAATGTCAGAAAGGTCAGCTCAGGGGGAAGCGGAGATGTGAGCACAGAAATAGATGTCAGTGAACGAGGCCAGATCGATGGCAGACACCGATGAAGATGTGTGGGGATGTGACGGAGGTGAAGCTATGCTCAGAAAAACACCAGAATCAAGAAGATGGGTGGGGAATAAAATAAAAACCATACCTGCTGCTTCTTGGACCACCTCCCCACTTTTCTCGGATTCCAGGTCCTGAGCTGTCTGGTCTGATAAGATGTTGCCTCCCTCTTTCACAGGCGCGTCTAAATTAAGCAGCAGATCTAGCTCTTCTTCCAAATGATCTGCTGCCAACTGCAGCAGGGAAGTGGGGTTCTGAGAACCCTTGGAAGAACCCGATCCTGGGCCGTCTTTACCCGGGTACACGGGGAAGCCAGCGGTGGTGGATTTCATCTCAGAGAGGGACCCCTTTCCTCCAGGCCCCAAGGGCCCCTTTAGCTGCATCCCTAGTCCCTTGCCATCGTTATTTCTCTTTGGTTTCACCTGAGGGAGCTCTAAAGGAAGAGCAGTCTGAAAGAGAAGCACAATATCTGAGTTAAAACTGTGAGTCCTGCCCTATTTGCTTAAGCAAGAACTAAAGCAGAGGAAGCCATCAGACTTTGTGGAGTAGGAAATTCAGTTCAGACAGGCAGGTCACGAAGTGTCTCCATCCAGGTTTGCCCCAGCACCCCTTCTAATTAATAGGGGTAAATATGGGACACCTCCCCACCACGTCCACCTCAGCCTTGTGCTAACCAGATTAGAGCCGAAATCAAAAGGCCCGTGCGTTCCCATCACTGGCCTGAGATCAGACAGAACCACAGGTCTATGTGAATACACTCTTACGCCTGTGACGAGGCAGACGTCTGTAAAAGGCATGGAGGAGTAATAAGTAAATCAGATCTGTTCATCGTACTAAAATGCACAAATACAGAGGTGAAGGGACACATTCACTAAGAAGAAAAATAATGTTACTAGCGGTCATTCGTGAGAAAAATTGCCAGACACTAAAGAAAACATTCTATCTGATTACATTTGTAAAAACTCCCCAAACAGGCAAAACTAACTCTTGTCAGAATCGTGGTTTTAGGAAAGTACTGCCTTGGGTCAGGGCTGGGTGCGGTGGGGGTGGTTCTGGGCGGGGGCAATATTCTGTTTCTTGATCTAGATGGTGATTCCATGGTTATAAAGATTTACATGTGCACTTTTCTACATGTTGTAATTTAATAGAGTTAGACCCTCCCCCCAGGTGACTGTAATGTAGAAGAAGACTGAGAACCACAGTTCTGGAGGGAAGACTGGGGTGACCAGCCTGGCAGCCGTCGGGTAGGTTCAAAAGGAGGTTCAGCTGCTCTTGGAGCCACTGTCCCCTTACTTGTACATTTAAGCATCCTGAGCAGATCCAGTTTGCTAATAACTCCTCAGGGCTTTTGAGACAGTACAGCCTCCCACGTGAACTTGAACACTCACCCAGCACTGTCAGTATGCAGGCTGAAGCTGGGCTGTGGGCCCCGGTTCTAATCTTGTGATCACTCAGATGGTCTGGACTGGCTGTCCAGCATGGTTTTTGTCTGTTCACTCCCCAGGTGAGTAAGGTACAGACACAGTTGAGAATAACTGTTCTGCATAACGGGGGAGGGATGGTATTTTAATTTCAAAGTTCCTGTAATTACTTTATATCTTTCCTCTTCAGGGGTGCCATCCTTCACTTTGGATTTCTCATAACACTTCACCCCGTTTCTCTCCTCAGTCCTGGGGTCCCCATCACCTTCACCCCAATGAGGTCCTGTTAACCATTCCTCATTGTATGGGACCAAACCAAGTATGTCCAAACTCTAACCACCTCTGGACACCCAGAGGGAAAGTGACACTTGGCCTGTCAGTAAGACAAGCCCACACGTTCCTAAAGAAGCCCCAGGGTGATTCCCCATCAGAGGCAAATGCCAGCCTTTCGACTTCTCAGCCCTGAACTGTCCCCCCAGCCCTGAATTCTACTTGCCCTAAATTTGAGGCAAGTTAAGTGCCATAGAAACAGCAATTGGATGGGTAACCAGTTTATGGTGATGTTTAAGCTTGGCATCATGTTCATCTGTAGAACAAAACTGATCATTTTAGTTGCTTGCATTCTATTTAGTACTGCCCAGGGTTTCACTTAAAAAAAAAAAAAAAATCCAGTCAAATCTGAAAGAAATTTCAAAGTTCCTTCTGGTTTAACTGTTGGACCCTTCCTCTCTTATCCCCTTCAGTGGCTCTTACCTACCTTACACTGGTTGTAACCCCCAAATTTACATTTCTAGCCCTTAATTCTGAATTATAAATTTCTACATTCAAATTACTATTATGTTCACTTTGAAATCTCAGAACAAACTCATACTCTGTCCAAGCCTCACTGATACTAGCCACCACTGGGTCGCACAAGCTGGAACACCCAGAAGAATTCTCTGCTTGCTCCTGCTCCATCACCAGCATTTCACCAAGTCCTATTAATTTTACTTTTGTAGTTCAGTTCTTGGTCAAGTCCAGTTCCCCACCATTGCTGGTCCAGGCTACAGTATTACTCACCTGAACCATGCAACAGCCACTTAATTTGCCTCTCCTCATCTATTCTACTCTTGCATGGGTGTGCATATGCAGACTTCCCCATACACACACTCACCCCAATCCCACGTCTTCTCTCCATTCTGTGGCCAGAATGTTCTTTGTTATTGTTGTCATTATTCCTAGCACTGCTATTACAGATCTGATTGGGTTACCCTTCTTTAAATCTCAACTCAAATGTTCCTGTACTTTGGCTCTCAGTTTGTAACTTCTTCAGAAAAGTCATTCCTACACCCTACCAAAGTAGATCAGGTTCATTATTACAAACTCCCATAGCACATGGTGCTTATCCTTCACAGGACTTAGTGCAGTTTGATAACTGGATTAATGCCCATCTTTCCCAACAGATTAAGCTCCATGAGGGCAAGAACCATGTCTGTCTATCCACCACTGTAACCTGAGTGCCTAACACAGAGCCTGGCACATAAACATTTTGGGTACAACACAAGCCAGACTCTGTACTTTGACATTTCATTCGATTCCATTACATTTTATCCTTTAAAATGTTCCAAATATATCAATAAAACAGGATAAAAACTTTGAAAAGTATTTCATTCTCCCTCAAAACTTTACAAAATTCTATCTGATACAAAACCCTCAGCCTGTTGAAAGGAAAAGCTGATTCCAAGACATCCTGCAGGGAGATATTTTTCAGTTTGCTTCTTCTCCTGCCCTAATTTACACCAGCCTCAACATGTCATCAGGGTTCTTACCTGAACCAATTCAGCAGCAACATTGAGCCGGAGTGAGAGAGGCAATTCTTGAAGGGCTCGAACCAATGACTCACAGTCCACATAAAATGCTGAATTCTATAGAAAACAGAGAAATTGATCAATCAAGATGATTACATATGACCTTTCAGAAATAAAAGGGCACAAGACGATAGTAGTAACTGTAAATAAATCATCCATTACTTTTAGCTGGGAGTAATACAATCATAAATCACACCTGATATGGTTCTAATTTCTATCATCTCTGCATGAAGATAAGCAAAACCAAAACCACCTTCTTAAGCCACAGCTCAGGCGGTCAGAGTAGCAGCAGGGTAGCAATCACTCGAATCAAGACTGTATGGTATGGGAATTCCCCAGGGGTCCAATAGTTAGGACTCTGTGCTTCCACTGGGCGGGGGACGGCATGGGTTCGATCCCTGGTCAGGGAACTAAGATCCTACAGGCTGCGCTGCGTGGCCAAAGGGGAAAAAAAAAAAAAAAAGACTGCATGGTAATCTGGAAACTGTAGACGTTCTTGGAATTACAGAGAAAATTCAAAGCATTTAATGAAACAACTGGACACCTCCTCCATATTCAGATGGCTGGACTTTGGGAGAGCAGTGGAGAGCTATCTCGACAGTGACTTGGGGCTGACAGGCATAGCCAAAGGAGTCCATGTGCATACACTTCTCTTCCAACCAGAAATCAGGGGATGGAAACTTACCCTCCAGCTGGCAGCTCTATGTGTGAGGACAACACTAAAACTCCCTGGGACTCCATTCCCATTCACAGGCGCAAAGTCCCTTCCAGGCAATGCCTTCACAGATTGACTGTATTTGAGAAGGCATTCCAGATTATCTCATGACCCCTAACAGCTGCTTCTAGGTACCCTGGCCATCCAAGTGGAGGGAAAAACTAAAAGGTGGGTGAAATCACCACATTAGAGTCAGATACCACCAACCACCTCATCCACCAAGGACTGTCACAGGTCTAGGTAGAACTGTGCCTTCTGCTGTGATCACAGACTTCAAGTCAAAGAAGAAAACCCAGGGGTCATGGAGTCTCAAATCCACTATAAGGATGTCTTGGGTAGATGCGTTCATGATGACTGGAGGTAGGGAGTCATTCCTGGTGTTCTCAAGTAGAGCCCCAGCACTAAATCCAGACCCACTCAAACTCCTGAGCCTCACAACAGAAGTACACAGCAATCGAAAAATGCAATATGGCTTTTCAGCTGCCCTTTTGAAACTTTCTGAAGATGGCTAGCTCTTAGGGGAGCAATGCCGGCAGCAGCAGATGTGGCCCCTTGCCCTGGAAAAAAACAAAAAAACTTACATCTAAAAATAGAGAGAGTATTTAGGGAACAGGATGGAGGAAAACAAAGCTCTGGCAGGAGAGCAGGAAATTCAGTACACACATGCCCTGCCTCGGTCCTGCACTCAGCACACCCAGGGCTTCATGAGGGCCAGCACGGCCAGCCTTTGTTTTGAAGTTTGAAGAAAATCTCTCAGACCACTAGAAAAATGTGATCCTGAATGTGTAACACACGAGTAAATCGCCTCATTACAAAACGGAAATCTCACCCTTCCTACTGCATAGACCCCCTGCTCCCTCCCCCATGCCTGCCAACCACTCAGAGCTGCCAACCACTCTCAGGTCTCCAGAGAAGGGCCACTGAGACGTGCTGCGGTCCAGCTACAAGTGCTCAAACTTCCTCCCCACTTTCACATCAAGTGCAACACACTATGAGGTATACTGTTAACAAGGAAGTCTGTGAGATGTGAGGAACGGCCAGGCTGTGCTTGTCTGTTGAGTCCTGAATGATGGACCTTTGGCTGCTCTGACCCCTATGTCTTTAATTCCCACCCGCCATCCAAGGCCCAGGTGACAAGGTGCCGTCACCATAAGGCCCTCACGACACTTCAGCCCAGCACAGTGGTTTCTCCTGGTCTCCCTGTAGAAGTCCCAGAGCCTGGAACCTGCCCTCATCATACACCACTGTATAAGAAGACTTTCCCTTTTTTGGTCATGTTTGCCCCCTAAAGAGCTAAAGCTGAATGCCTTCAACATAAAGGGAGCTGTAGTGAATTCCTTGTAATAGTAAAGTGTGAATTTGAAAACAGGTTTGACTGGAATAACCACCATGAGTTAGCTTTTTTTTGCTCCATGTTGTAAAGTAATTGGTGGGTTAACTGTGCCTGGAGTGCCCGGCTTCCACACCTACCTGGCCAACTCTATACCCACTCACAGTTGGAGCGTGTGTGACGCCTGGCCACCTGGTGCCTCCTCTTCTGCAGACCTGGACGCTGGGAGGGCACAGCGAGCCTTGACTATTAGAACAAGGTCCCTCCGCCCCACTTCTCTGCCATCAGTGTGCACAGAACTCGGTCTGGATGGTGAGAATCTATTCCTGAAGGTTCCTTCCTGTCTAGGAACTCGATCAGACTCCTAGTCTCAGTGTCTGTGTAAAGGTATACCATCTGGTGAGGAAAGAACCTGCTAAAACTCCATTTACAGCCTCTAATCAGACCATTATACCTTCCCTCAGTAGCTACAGAACTCATTGTCCACATGTGGGGACTCAAGGCCACTTTACAGCGGAAGTGCCCAAATCAAGCAATACTTAGGAGTAAGCTGGGGTGCCTTCCACGTACAGAGTCCCATCCAGAACTGCACTCTTGGGGGGAAGTGAGGGAGGGCATATACGCCGTTAGGAGCCACGTGTTCAGGAACCACCACCTGTCACCCAGTGCTTGCTGGTGCTTGAGGAAGCTCTATGGAATAAACAAGTCACTAGTCAACAGAACTGAAAAGTAAAATGAAAAAAAAAAGCCTCAGATGATTTTTTAAAAATAATGGGCCTATTTTTTCACCCTACAAAGTTCTCCTCCCACCTAACATTCCCTCCTCCCATGTTCCCACACTGTCCAAAGAACAGGTCTGAAAATGTCAGGGATCGAAGGGACCAACTCCCCTGAAGAAGTGGGGCCAACATGGCTGAAGCAGGGACCCTGACTGCCAGGCCGCATCCCCTTCACCCTGCACGTGAGCCACAGACTTATGAAGGCCAGTCACAGCCACGGTGCTGGGCGCTCTCACCAGGGGCTTCACCAGGACCCTCTGTCAGCTCTACTTCCTCATGTCACCAGCTGCACTGGGGACAGGGAAGTACATGAGGAATAGACAGACAGAGACAGGTAGGTAGACAGACAGACAGACAGATATCAGATAGACAGGTAAGTAGGTAGACAGATATCGGGTAGACAGACAGACAGGTAGGTAGGTAGACGGACAGATAGGTAGAAGACAGATATATAGACAGATTCTCCTCTTCTTTTTCTCTCTCAAGTAAGCAAAAATAAAGAGAACCCAATGAGGAGTGAAGTGGGACACATAGCAGTTCTGATGGCAAAGTGATGAATTCAGTTTGGGACGTGTCCTACTAATACTTCAACTCAACACACTCATGGTCAAGACTGCCTTCTTCTGCTCCATCAGCTGTCACTGCTCACCTCGTCATCGTGCTCAGAGCCTCAGAGTCCCTGCAAATCTTTCTTGTCCTTATGTCTCCTGTCTGGCCTGTGACATATTCTCCTTCGTCCTCCGTGCAGTCTCATCCAGCAGGGAACTGTCTTCCCTGCCATGGCCCCACGCTGTCAGCCCACATCCCCTCCCATTACCCAGCACAATATCCTCCCACTGCTTTTCCTCCTCCAACCTCTGACCTCTTCAGTCCCTCCTTCCCAAAACTGTGGAGGTCCAATCTAGCCATTTCCATTTTCTTGCTAAACAATACTCTTGTGAACAAGTAACAGTAGGAATAAAGGCTAATTTTGAGTGTTTCCCATGTGTCAGGAACTGCACAGAAGAACTTTTATTTATAACCCAATCTAATCCTCATGACAACTCTGAGTTATACTTAATGATTAGCTCCATTTTACAGATAAGAACTAGGATTTACACTCAGGATTGTGTCTCTGAAGGCTATGCTCTTACCCACACGCTAAACTGCCCCCAGATGAAAATGAAAACCAAACTGCTGGTACTAAGTGGCCTAGACCTACCCTGGAAGCCTCCTCTTCTGAGAATACCACAGTCCAGCTATGCTCCCAACTCTGACCACAGCCTGGTCTTTCAGATCTCATCATTCTCCTGTTGTTCCCCAGAGAGGACCCACCAGAACCATACTCATCCACCAAGGCCCATTCAAATGGTCTTCATCCCATGCTCCTACTCTTAATCACTACCAGTCCAAAGCAGATTTCTCCCACCAAGGCAATGGCACTCCACTCCAGTACTCTTGCCTGGAAAATCCCATGGATGGAGGAGCCTGGAAGGCTGCAGTCCATGGGGTCGCTAAGAGTCGGACATGACTGAGCGACTTCACTTTCACTTTTCACTTTCATGCATTGGAGAAGGAAATGGCAACCCACTTCAGTGTTCTTGCCTGGAGGATCCCAGGGATGGGGGAGCCTGGTGGGCTGCTGTCTATAGGGTCACACAGAGTCGGACACAACTGAAGCAACTTAGCAGCAGCAGCAGCATTATACCAATTATCTTATGTTGCATTCTTTTTCATTTATCATCTAAATATTTACTGATCATCTACCACATGTCATCTACCACTATGTTATAAGGCAAGGGGCCTAGGGTGGTGAACAAGCATGAGCTTTGTCTCATTCATCTTTGAAAAAGGGGCATCTAATAAAACATATAATAAATAACAAGTGCTCAGTGTTTTGATGAATGAAGAACCTTAGAATCATCTGAAAATCTTAAGATAACTAAAATGTTCTCTTTTAGCCAACATGGTTCAAAGGAGTTGAAATGAGAACCATTTGGCTTTCACTAAATTCTTCCGTTAATCTGTTTTTAACTTGTCCTACAACTCTAAACCATACTCAGTTCAGTTCAGTTCAGTTGCTCCATTGTGTCTGACTCTTTGCAATCCCATGAATCACAGCACGCCAGGCCTCCCTGTCCATCATCAACTCCCAGAGTTCACCCAAACCCATGTCCATCGAGTCCATGATGCCATCCAACCATCTCATCCTCTGTTGTCCCCTTCTCCTCCTGCCCTCAATCTTTCCCAGCATCAGGGTCTTTTCAAATGAGTCAGCTCTTCGCATCAGGTGGCCAAAGTATTGGAGTTTCAGCTTCAACATCAGTCCTTCCAATGAACACCCAGGACTGATCTCCTTTAGGATGGACTGGTTGGATCTCCTTGCAGTCCAAGGGACTCTCAAGGGTCTTCTCCAACACCACAGTTCAAAAGCATCAATTCTTCAGCGCTCAGCTTTCTTTATAGCCCAACTCTTGCATCCATACATGATCACTGGAAAAACCATAGCCTTGACTAGATGGACCTTTGTTGACAAAGTAATGTCTCTGCTCAGGTACATCCCAAACAGACTCAAGAAAAACAAATATTTCTAATTTCCAACTTTTTTCTATGTTGTAATACATACTCTTTGTAAAGTGACAGGCAGTTATTTTACAAGTCACTTCCCTCGCTTCTGTCTTTCTGAAAAGTCAATGTCCATCCCAAACAACTGAACATAACACCAGTCCACCTGGGAGTGCAAGCCACCTACTGTGTGTGTGCTGAGCTGACAGCAGAATGGGGAGGAAGGGACCACACCTTACCCAGCAGGTCTGCGGCTCAGTCTCTTGTCTGAAACTGTGGGCGGACTGTCTGATCACTGTATCAGACAGTATGCTCTAGCCCTGGGGTTGGGCAGCATATGCCAAACCAGCACTCATTCATTCTTTGTGCATTTTTACAGGGTGAGAATACCTGTCATCTCTCATATGAAAAGAATCAGTGAAATTCTGCTTGGAGAATCATCAAAACTCCTTAGGGAAGAAAATAAGGCAGGAATACAAAGAAAATAAAGAGTGTGGGGTTTATGGATTCATTGAAAGACTATGATACTTGTTGTTATTTTATAGTTTTCTGCTCCTAATTATAGATAAAAGAGTTATTTAAAACTACGAAGTTAAGGATTCTCTTCAGTTCAGTTGCTCAGTCGTGTCCGACTCTTTGCGATCCCATGAATTGCAGCACACCAAGCCTCCCTGTCCATAATACCAAAAACAGTGTGGGAGAAAAAAACTGAATTCTCAACTAATTCTAAGAGGAATTTTCACAGAAAGGGAAAAAGTGGAAGGCCATACAGCAAGGTAATCCACTCAAAATCATAACCATAATCTTCGGCCCTGCAACCCAGTCTGTATGAACTATAGTCACAGATGAACTGTATGAGGAGTTCACACAGTGGCCTGGTATGAAGGTCAACTCCAGCTCCAAGAACTTGTAAAATTTAAGCTCCCTGAAAACTTTCTGAGCAATTTAGGTAACTGAGACTGAACTGTACACGAAGTACTAGACTCTCCTCTATGTGAAGACTCCGTCTAAACAACAGTGCGGAAGGTGCTGGTCTTTATCCTTGAGAAGAGCCAACCCCCATTCGACACAAAGCTTCGCCTTACCTGCTTGGGGCATGAAGCTTCACCATCCCACTCTTTCTCCTCGGCAAACCGGAACTGTGAGAAGGAGTCCCCTGGGAACAGAAAAAAGCACACAACTTTATATCAAAGCCAAAGGCGAACACTCAGTCCTCTAAATTTCCCTTTGGAAGGAAAAGTGCTGTTTCTGAAGAGCTGACCATCCCAAACTTGGTGATACCATTTGATAGAAGGTCCCGGTCCACATCTTTCCACAGCAACCTGTGTGTAGGGGGCACTTGAAAATATTGTTGACAGTTGTATTCATTGTTTTATTCAACTCTCAATAAGCCACCATCCTATACACTTGAGAAACAGCTAAACAGTCCAGGCCTGCAGACATGGCCATCTACCCATTTTAAGCATATTTTCATCTCTCTATAATGTATGCAAGGAAACTGATATGTATAATTTTGGGTGTAGGCAAGTAGAAAAGGAAGGAGAAAACCAGAACTGAAGGAAAGCAATTCTCCATTGACCCATAATATGACGACTTAAAATATCTCTTTGAAGTGAGGTTACCAACCTCAACCATCACTCCAAAAATCACCTGGTAAGAATGTCAGATGCAAAATAAAACCCAAAGGATGTGCCTTAGATTAGTCAATGTGAATCATGACGCATGGCTGGCATGAGCATGAGCTCCCGGAATAAAGGAAAATGAATCAAGATAAACAAGCTTGACAGATGATTCTGCACAAGGAGCCTGACACAAGGCTTATTTTGTAAATGTGTACTTACCTGATTATTGCGTTAGGGATAGCCAATTTATAAGCAAAGAATTATTTCTCTACCTAGCTTTCAGGATCCTCCAAAATGTGGTCCTACCTCATTAATGAACATTTACTTCCTATTTCTTCAGACTTTCTGCTCCAGAGTCAGCTTCTTTTCACATTTTGAACATACTTCATTTTCTATCCTATCCTCATTTTTCTTTTAATCCTTCTTCCTTGTCTGAAGACCCACACACTTCTACCCATTCATATCCTATTTATATTTCAAGATTCAGGTACAGGCCCACTTCCTCCTCCTATGATATCTCTCAGGTTATTTAGCCATAGAATCCATTCTTTACTTCTAACTTAAAAGAGGGGAAAAAGAAGGGAAGAATTCCAAATTAAAGAGACAAAGATAAAACTTCCAGCATCTAACACTTGACAAGATCAAGTTCAAGGTAAAACAGACCAAGAACATCAGTCTTTATCATGAGGAAGGGTAAAATCACAATCATTAGTCACTAGCAAATCAATGTGATCTCCCAAAAGTATGATATAAAGGATCTGAATTAATAAGGTCTTGTCTGTGTATGTGGATATTTAAGTGCATGTGTACATATATGTATTGTGATTATATGTGGATACTTCATAAATATTTGTGCAATATCAGTATTTTAAAAGGATTATAGAAAGATTACCAAAAAAAAAACCTTTAAAAATACCCTATAATGTAGCAGTCATACAAACCATATTTGCCGGTGATAAACATTTGTAGCACATATAGGCAAAGAGCCTATCTCTCACATACAAAGAACTTCTGCAAATTAACCAGAACAAAACCACCTAGCAGGAAAACAGGAAAGGGGGTGAGAATAAGAAATGCAAGTGGCTAATATGTATATATGAAATGAATCATGAATAAATAAAAAATCAATCTGCTAGATTTTTTTAAACTTGGTCAAACAGCTGACTATTTTATGAAATAGTGTTACTTTTGATATTTGTGAACTTCTATATTAAAAATGATCCTATGACTGCATGGATCCTATACTATGTAATCAGTAATAGATATCATCAGTCATCAGTTCAGTCACTCAGTCCTGCCTGACTCTTTGCAACCCCATGGACTGCAGCACACCAGGCTTCCCTGTCCATCACCAAGTCCTGGAGCTTGCTCAAACTCATGTCCATCAAGTCGGTGATGCCAGCCAACCATCTCATCCACTGTCATCCTAGATAACAGTAATGCAAACGAGGCATGCTCTATGTATTTTTAATATCTAAATATTCAACTTCAAATACAGGTAAGTTTCCAACAGTGGCAAATAGCTTGTTTGAAATCAATGCTCCTACAGAAAACAACTAGGAACATTCCCCCACCACCATCCCAAAAAATCTACCTGAAGACATTAGACAGTTACCAAGGCAGTGAGGATGTGAGGGACAAAGTTCCCAGATTGAAGAAAAGCACAAAAAGGTGAGTCTAACATTTAGAACTGCTTTTCCCTTTGAGTTTAGTTTCCAAAGTGATACAGAGAGACTGAAAAATTAAGCATCAAGTAATAACCAGGAGATTGTAAAACTACCGAGAACTTCCACTAGTTTTATGGCACTGGGTGGACAAAAATGGGAGTTCAGGGCCCATGGGTGAAGAAGAGTCCTGGAAAATCAAAACTTTTAGATGAAACCCTTAAGAACTACATCTTAGAAGTAGGGATGAAGGAGAAGAGGCCAGCCTCACAAAGTCTGGCAAAGGAGTGAATCAACTCAATCTCTGATTCTGACTAAAAGAAGCAAAAGTAAATCCTTTTTGGAGAAAAATGACATTATCAATAGCCTAGAATTACCTCTACTATATATTATATACAGTATTCAAAATTCATTAAAAACCATCAGGTATATCAGGAGATGACACCAAGATAACAGAAAGCTAGAGAGAGGATTAAACCAACCAACCAACAAAATCCAATCAAAAAATGGGCAGAAGACCTAAATAGACATTTCTCCAAAGAAGACATATAAAGACAGACAAAAAGCACATGAAAAGATGCTCAACCATGCTAATTATTTAGTTTGGTTCAGTTGCTCAGTGGTGTCCGACTCTGAGACCCCATGGACTACAGTATGCCAGGCTTCCCTGTCTATCACCAACTCCTGGAGCTTGCTCAAAATAATGTCCATTTCATCGATGATGCCATCCAACAATCTCATCCTCTGTTGTCCCCTTCTCCTCCTGCCTTCAATCTTTTCCAGCATCAGAGTCTTTTCCAATGAGTCAGTTCTTTGCATCACATGGCCAAAGTATTAGAGGTTCAGCTTCAGCATCAGTCTTTCCAATGAGTATTCTGGACTGATTTCCTTTAAGATTGACTGGTTTGATCTCCTTGCAGTCCAAGGGACTCTCAAGAGTCTTCCCCAACACCACAGTTCAAAAGTTTCAATTCTTCGGGGTACAACTTTCTTTATAGTCCAACTCTCACATCCATACATGACTATTGGAAAAACCATAGCTTTGACTAGATGGACAAAGCAATGCCTCTGCTTTTTAACATGCTGTCTAGGTCTGTCATAGCTTTTCTTCCAAGGAGCAAGTGTCATTTAATTTCATGGCTGCAGTCACTATCTGCAGTGATTTTGGAGCCCAAGAAAATAAAGTCTGTGACTGTTTCCATTGTGTCCCCATCTATTTGCCATGAAGTGATGGGACCAGAGGCCATGATCTTCATTTTTTGAATGTTGAGTTTTAAGCCAGCTTTTTTCACTCTCTTTCACGTTCATCAAGAGGATCTTTAGTTCTTCACTTTCTGCCATAAGGGTGGTATCATCTGCATATCTGAGGTCACTGATATTTTTCCTGGCAATCTTGATTCCAGCTTGGGCTTCATCCAACCTGGAATTTCACGTGATGTATGCTGCATAGAAGTTAAATAAGCAGGGTGACAATATACAGCCTTGACATACTCCTTTCCCAATTTGGAACCAGTCTGTTGTTCCATGTCTGGTTCTAACTGTTGCTTCTTGACCTACATACAGATTTCTCAGGATGCAGGTAAAGTGGTCTGGTATTCCCATCTCTTGAAGAATTTTCCAGAGTCTGTTGTGATCCACACAGTCAAAGGCTTTGGCATAGTCAATAAAACAGAAGTAGATGTTTTTCTGGAACTCTCTTGCTTTTTCTATAATCCAAAGAATGTTGGCAATTTGATCTCTGGTTCCTCTGCTTTTTCTAAATTCAGCTTGAACAGTTCTCGGTTCATGTACTGTTGAAGCCTGGCTTGGAGAATTTTGAGCTTAAAAATTTTAAGAGCCATTAAAAAAAAAATCCAGTTATCAGACACTAATCTTGTGATTTTTGCAATGTAAAAATTTCAAAAATAGGAAAAACTATAAAAAATCACAATGACCTTCATAAAGTCATTTTTTTTTCTGTTCCATTATGGTTTATTACAGGATAGTGAATATATTAATAGTTCCCTGTGCTATAGAGTAGGATCTTGTTGTTGTCTATTTTGTATATAATAGTTTGCAACTGCCAATCCCAAACTATTAATTTATCCCTTCCCAAACCTCTTTCCCCTCTCGTAACTGTAAGTTTGATTTCTATGTCTGTGATTCTGCTTCTGTTTTGTAACAGAAGTTCATTTGTATCATGTTTTAGATTCCACATACAAGTGATACCGTATTGTAATTGTCTTTCTGTCTAAGAAGTCATTCTTGATTGATACCAAATACTCACATAAAAAATATAAAGAAAAGAAAGTGAGAAAAATAAGATATTTAAGCCCTTTTTGTTTACAGTAATCAAACTTCAAAACAACACAATTTTAAAATCCTAATGAAGCACATAGAGGCTAATCTTAAAAAAAAAGCTGGTTAAATGACTACTAAAGAATGTCTTACATGGAACCTAAAAGACCCCAAATTACTAAAGCAATCCCGATGGAAGTAAAGCAGGAGGCACAGTGCTCTTAGACTTCAGACAATACAGTAATACAAAGTTACAGTAATCAAAACAGTATGGTATTGGTATTATACAAAAACAGACATATGGATCAATGGAACAAAACAGAGTGCCAAGAAATAAACCCACATACCTACAGTCAATTAATCTTCAACAAAGAATGCCAACCTCTCTAATTCTCTCACTAAAGATGAAAGTGTGTCCATATTTGTCAAAATTACAACTCCTAGAATCAAGAGTACTTCTAGAAAACATGTTACCAAAACTCTTCTTATGTCGAGACGTACAAAACAATGGTGATATTAGTAAATGTGTTACTCCTATATCTTGTACATCAGACATTTGGATTTCTTTCAATAAAAAAGCATGATGTATTCACAATGCCTTCAATTCTGCTCCTGCTTTACTCTCTGGTTGAGAGAGTTCCTGTCTCTCACACTAACAATATGAATCAGAATGAAGCAGTACAGAATGGAACCCAGTGAAGAACAGGGAAAGCCAACTGTTGTTGACATGGAATAAACATGGTGAAATGTGTCTTAGGAGTCATAAGCATTCAAAGTTTTAGACACTCACCAGCTGAGTGTTCAGAAAGTAATTAAAGCAGAGCATAATGAACAGAACCAGAAGCATAAAATGAGTATAGCACTTTCTTCCTTCTCTTTCTTCAAAGACTAATTTTATGATGTATAAAAAGTTGTGGAACTGCCTTGCTGTTTACTTACACCATATTCTCAAACAAGATGGAGACAAGCTAGTGTTTATTACATAAGGTGCTTGAATAACAGCAACAAAATTCCATAATACTCTACTTTGAAGCTAGTGTTTATTATATAGGCTGCTTGAACAACAGTAACAAAATCCCATAATATTCTACTTTGCAGATAACAATAGCAAAATAGAAGGCCTGCTAAATCCAATGATTATTTATTATGAAGTAATTTATTCACTAGAATCTGCTGAAAATGGGGGAAGGGGGAAAAGAGGGATTTAAGCAAAACTGATGCACCCTGAGAGTTCACATTTTTCCTGTGTTATACAAGTCCCATTCTATTGCAACAAAGCTGAAGTTGGTGTAATGCAATAAAAGCTAAGATACAGGTGATACGGAAACAATTCTGTGTCTCTTGAGGTTCAACAACATCGCTCTACTGCCACATTTCTGGAGCCAAAATTAATGACGGATTTTTTTTTCTAATCAATCAATTGCAAAAAGCAGCAAAAAAAAAAATGTTAGAAAGTTAGGTATATGTGATCTTAGGTATCCGAAAGAATATTTCAAGCAGTGCACAATGCACATGAAAAGATATTCAACATCACTAATTATTAGAGAAATGCAAATCAAAACCACAATGAGATATCACCTCATACCAGTCAGAATGGCCATCATGAAAAAGTCCACAGCCTTTCAGCCTGTGGACACTGTCAAGTAAGCATCACTGAAGTCTCTCCCTGCTCCACGGTCATCATGTCTAAGTCAGGGTCTCTCAAAGAGCCTGAACAGCTATGGAAGCTTTTCCTTCGTGGACTGGGCTTTGAAACAACTGATGAGAGTCTGAGGAGCCATTTTGAGCAATGGGGAACGCTCACAGACTGTATGGTATTGAGGGATCCAAACACCACGTGTTCCAGAGGCTTCGAGTTTGTCACATGTGCCAATATGGAGGAGGTGGATGTGGCCAAGAAGGCAAGGCCACACAAGGTGGACAGAAGAGTTCTGGAACCGAAGAGGGCCGTCTCAAGAGAAGATACTCAGAGACCTGCTGCTCACTTAACTGTGAAAAAGACTTTTGTTGGTGGCATTAAAGAAGACACTAAAGAACATAATGCAAGAGATTGTTTTGAATAATATGGGAAAATTGAAGTGATTGAAATCATGACTAAGTGGCAAAAAGAGAGGCTTTACTTTTGTGACCTTTGATGCCCATGATTCCGTAGACAAGACTGTCATTCAGAAATACCACACTGTGAATGGCTACAACTGTGAAGCAAGGAAAACCCTATCCAGGTAAGAGATGGCTAGTGCTTCATCCAGCCAAAGAGGTCTAAGTGGTTTGCAGACTTTGGTGGTGGTTGTGAAGGTGGTCTTGGTGGGAATGACAACTTTGGTCGTGGAGGAAACTTCAGTGGTCGAGGTGGCTTCGGTGGCAGGTGTGGCGGTGGTGGATATGGTGGCAGTGGGGATGGCTACAACTGATCTGGTACTGATGGAAGCGATTCTGGAGGTGGCAGAAGCTACAGTGACTTTGGCAATTATAATCAATCTTCAAATTTTGGACATAAAAGGAGAAAACTGTAAGCAGAAGTTCTGGCCCTTATAGTGGTGGAGGCCAATACTTTGCCAAACCAACGAAACCAAGGTGGCTACGGTGGTTCCAGCAGCAGCAGCTATGGCAGCAGCAGAAGGCTTTAGTTACTGCCAGGAAACAAAGCTTAGCGGGAGAGGAGAGGGAGAGAAGTGACAGGGAAGCTACCGATTTGTGAACTCAGCCAAGCACAGTGGTGGCAGGGCCTCGCTGCTAAAGAAGACATGGTTTAGACAATACTCATGTGTATGGGCAAAAAACTTGAGGACTGTACTTGAGATTAATTGCATAACAGGTTATTTTAGTTTCTGTTCTATGGAAAGTGTAAAGCATTCCAACAAAGAGTTTTAATGTAGATTTTCTTTTTGTGCCAATGCTGTTGATTGTTATATATAACAGTCTGATCACAATGCTGAATTAATATGTCTTAAAAAATTATAAATATTAAATTCTGGAAAAGGGGTGGAGAAAAGGGAACCTTCCTACACTGTTGGTGGGAATGTAAGTTGGTATAGCCACTTTGGAAAACAGTATGGAGGTTCCTTAAAAAACTAAAATTACCTCCTAGAGTAATCCATGGACTGCAGCCCACCAGGCTCTTCCATCCATGGGATTTCCCAGGCAAGAGTACTGGAGTGGGGTGCCATTGTCTTCTCCAATGGAAATAAAAACAAAAGTAAACAAGTGGGACCTGATTAAACTTAAAAGCTTTTGCACAGCAAAGGATACTATAAGCAAGGTGAAAAGACAACCCTCAGAATGGGAGAAAATAATAGCAAATGAAAGAAGTAACAAAGGATTAATTTCCAAAATATATAAGCAGCTCATACAATTCAATACCAGAAAAACAAACAACACAATCAGAAAAAAGACCTAAATAGACATTTCTCCAAAGAACATACAGATGGCTAACAAACACTTGAACAGATGCTCAACATTGCTCATTATTAGAGAAATGTGAATCAAAACTACAACAAGATATCACCTCAAATGACCATCATCAAAATGTCTACAAAAAATGCTGGAGAGGGTGTGGAGAAAAGGGAACACTCTTGCACTGTTGATGGGAATGTAAATTGATACAGCCACTATGGAAAACGGTATGGAGGTTCCTTAAAAAACTAGGAACAAAACCACCATATGACACAGCAATCCCACTCCTAGGCATATAACATGAGGAAACCAAAATTGAAAAAGACACATTGTTCACTGCAGCACTATTAACAATAGCTAGAACATGGAAGTCACCTAGATGTCCATCAACAGATGAATGGATAAAGAAGTTGTGGTACATATACACAATGGAATATTACCCAGCCATAAAAAGGAATGCCTTTGAGTCAGTTCTAATGAGGTGGATAAACCTAGAACCCATTACACAGAGTGAAGTCAGTCAGAAAGAGAAAGATAAATATCATATTCTAATGCACATATATGGAATCTAGAAAAATGGTACTTGAGAATTTACTTGCAGAGAGAAACAGACATAGAGAATAGACTTGTGGCCATGGGGAGATGGGGGAGAGGGTGAGATATATGGAAAGAGTAACATGTAAACTTACATTGTTATATGTAAAATAGATAGCCAACAGGAATTTGCTATATGGCTTAGAGACTCAAACAGGGGCTCTGTATCAACCTGGAGGGATGGGATGGGGAGGGAGATGGGAGGGAGGTTCAAAAGGGAGGGGATATATGTATACCTATGGCTGATTCAGAGGTTTGACAGAAAACAACAAAATTCTGTAAAGCAATTATCCTTCAATAAAAAAATAAATTAAAAAAAAAAAAAACTAAAAGTAGATCTACCATATGATCCAGCAATCCCACTCCAGGAAATATATCTGGAGAAAACTCTAATTCAAAAAGATACATAAACCTCAACGCTCACAGCAGCACTGTTTTCAACAGCCAAGACCTGGAAGCAACCTAAATGTCCATTGACAGATGAATGGATTGAGAAGACATGGTGTATGCATGTATTATATATTACTGAGCCATAAAAAGAATGAAATAATGCCATTTGCAGCCACATGGATGGACCTAGAGATTATCATACTAAGTGAAGTATACTAAGTGAAGAGAAAGACAAATACCATATCATATCACTTACATGTGGGCTCTTTAAAAAGATAATACAAATAAACTTATTTACAGAAACAGACTCAGACAGAGAACAGACTTGTAGTTATCAAAGAGGAAAGGGCTGGGGGAGCATACATTAGGAGCTTGGGGTCAGCAGATACAAACTACTATATGCAAAATAAACAACAAATTCCTACTCTATAGCACTGAGAACCATATTCAACATTGTGTAATAAGTCATAAGGGAAAAGAATATGGGGGAAAGGGCAGTGCACAATGCTTTAATTTGGAGGATTCCATCAATGAAACTCATGATCAAACAAATCTCCACATCTAGCAGTTAATGAGGAGATAAATCTTCATCTAGTCTATTATCTAGTTTTTATCCAGTTACTCTTAGAAAGTACAATTGTGCAAAGTACCATTACCCTCAACGGTATTCTATTCTGGTAGAACTAACCAAATAATATTGTGCTCCTACCTCAGCCAAGCTAACATCTGTTGAGCATCACAAATGTGTAGGATGTGGTACAGTGACTATAGGAACAATCTAACAGCAGACAGTGGTGAGAAATAAGAATGCCTCTCTATGGTCAAAATTAAATCTGGCCACTAAAAACCTTCATAATCAAGTTTTAGTTTTATTTGAAATTTCAGATTTTTTTCAGGTATTTCAGTACATCCATTCTATAACAGTGATATCTAGCTTTAGCTGCAGCTGAATATGATTCAACACTTGACATTTTGGCCAGAATACATATTTAATGTGTATACAATAGTCAATTAGTGACATTTTATATGGTAATTTTTAAAAAATACAGTAGTTTATACAATATATGTACATCATGGTGACTACAGGTAATACTGTATTGCATAACTGAAACCTGCTAAGAGAGTAGATCTAAAAGTTCTCATCACAAGAAAAATAAAACTGTAACTATGTACGGTGATGGATGTTAACTAGACTTATTGTGGTGATCACTTTGCAGTATATACAAATACTGAGTCATGATATTATACGGTTGAAACTAATGTTACATATTATACTTCAATTAAAAAAATAATACAGCTTTGTATGTACTGCCATGGAAAGATGCCCATCATATCAATTGTTTCATGAAAAAAATCAAGTTTTAGTACAGTATGAATAATACACACACATATATGTACATGCTATATATGCACATACATATGTGTACATATCACAAAAATACTAATACATGCATAGAAATAAGTCAAGATGATTCTATTTTAAGAATGATTCTCTCTCAGAGGGCAGGGTTGAAGGAGACTTATCCTTTCTGTATAATACATATTCCAGTTGAATTTTCCTTTGTAAACAATAAGCATGTGTTACTTTTGGAACTGAGCCAAACAAAAGAAGGAAAGCTAGAAAAAAGCTGAAACTTCTTAAGGGCAAAGACCTTCTCAGAATGCATTTAAGACAAAACATCCATAGACTTTAAGAGCTGCAATACTAGGTGTCATTCATTCTAATGCTCACTTTCTAGAACAATAAAGAAACTTAGGCTCAATGGCCTGACTAGCCAGTTAATGACTGGACACTAAGACCTTGACTCTTAACATTCATTATTATACCTATAATTAATAACAAAGCTCTTTCCATTATTTCTACTAGTCTTCTCAGTCATCTGAGTTCCCTAGGAAAAAAACATACTCAATAAATATTTCATTTACTGAGTAGTGACATTTGATACACTACTATTGATATGTTAACAATATTTGAAGATAGGAAAATCCAAACTCAAAAACAGAATTCCTCGCTTTAGGAAACATTTCAGGGGTTCCTGTAAATAAGTACTTTAAAAAATAAGAGTATTTTTATAGACCTCTAAGTATTCTAAGAGCAGTAGCATCAGAGAAATAAAGGTGATACACCAACCATCACTGTATGGTTGTATACCCAGTATACTCACTCTGCCTGACTTCCCAAACTAGTCTAACACAAATTTTAGGATCAGTGACAAAGTGGACACCAAACTTGCTAGACTTCTACAATACCAACATGCTATCAAAAAATGTACCCTTTAGTCATAGATAAGACAGCTTTGAATGTTAGGTTTTACCCTTGCAGCTATATCAGCATAAAAGAGCTTTCACTCAAGTAAAATAACATAACCAGTAAAAGTTCAGGCACAATCTTTATCTGGGCAAAGAAACCTACAAGACTTTCAGTTTCAAAAATACAGGTCAGATGTATATAAAGAGCAAATGTGGAAGATGGACAATGTACCCAATGGAGTGGCAATTCCCATAACAGACATCTATCCTAGGTATTTGGATATTTTCCTTATCAAACTGGCCCAGACCCTTGTTGTATGTCTATTTGGAAACCAACTGTAGAAAGCAAGAGGAATGTAGCACTACTTCTGGATGAGTATTTCATTTTAGGGCTTCCCTATTGGCTCAGACGGTAGAGAATCTGCCTGCAATGCTAGAGACCTGGGTTCAATCACCAGGTTGGGAAGATCCCCTGGAGGAGGGCATGGCAATTCACTCCAGTATTCTTTTTTTTTTTTTTTAATTTTATTTTTAAACTTTACATAATTGTATTAGTTTTGCCAAATATCAAAATGAATCCACCACAGGTATACATGTGTTCTCCATCCTGAACCCTCCTCCCTCCTCCCTCCCCATTCCATCCCTCTGGGTCATCCCAGTGCACCAGCCCCAAGCATCCAGTATCGTGCATCGAACCTGGACTGGCAACTCGTTTCATACATGATATTTTACATGTTTCAATGCCATTCTCCCAAATCTTCCCACCCTCTCCCTCTCTCACAGAGTCCATAAGACTGTTCTATACAACAGTGTCTCTTTTGCTGTCTCGTACACAGGGTTATTGTTACCATCTTTCTAAATTCCATATATATGCGTTAGTATACTGTATTGGTGTTTTTCTTTCTGGCTTACTTCATTCTGTATAATAGGCTCCAGTTTCATCCACCTCATTAGAACTGATTCAAATGTATTCTTTTTAATGGCTGAGTAATACTCCATTGTGTATATGTACCACCGCTTTCTTATCCATTCATCTGCTGATGGACATCTAGGTTGCTTCCATGTCCTGGCTATTATAAACAGTGCTGCGATGAACATTGGGGTACACGTGTCTCTTTCCCTTCTGGTTTCCTCAGTGTGTATGCCCAGCAGTGGGATTGCTGGATCATAAGGCAGTTCTATTTCCAGTTTTTTAAGGAATCTCCACACTGTTCTCCATAGTGGCTGTATATTCTTGCCTGGAGAATCCCCGTGAACAGAGGAGCCTGGAGGGCTGCAGTCCAAGGTGTTGCAAAGAGCTGGACACAACTGAGCACCTAGGCATGCACACACTTCATGTTAAGCTCCATTTTCCTGGCTCTTCTTTATTGTGATCACCTTCCTTACATCCTCCACAGCCCTCAGAATATTCCCTCAATCAGGACACCATGTCTATGGGAAATCACAAACAACTTTATAGGCTGACATCTTCATAGAAAGACACTATGTCCCAATGGTCAACATCATGGCTGCTATAGAAAATGGAACATACCCTTATACTCTCTGAATTTCTCTAGCTCATCTATGAGACATAACATATTTGGAAAGGCAAGGTAGATCCCAAATCCACACAGATCAATCCAGAGATGATCCACAGTTCAGTCTATAAGGATGTAAAAAAGTCCTTGCCACCCCCAATTTCTAGCTCCCACTGATGAGTCTTTCTATTAATAGATTCACAGGTCAAGCACTTCGGTATTTATCCTGAAACAAAGCAACAGCTAACACTTTGGTCTTTGTGAGAAAGACTATAAAAGCCACAACAGTGATGAATTTTAGAAGTTAGGTTGTTGCAAAAGAACGAGAAAGTTAGAAAACTCTCTCCTCTAGTTCAACAGTGACCTATAATTAGCTTTCTCACCAGGTATGGGGCCCCAAAGGCCCTTGAGCATCAAATATCCACATTGAGCGCTACATAATAGGATGTGCCTATCTTCCCAATGCCCCTAAAAAGGTGCTTCCCCATCTACATGGATACATTGAAGGAAACGTCAAATATACTCAGGTACCACAGAAGGGTTCTAGGCTTTATGAGCAAAGGATGATGCTGACATTCTGGAACTTAGAATCTAGCTTGTTTTCCCCAAAACAGTTGGCAAATATTCCATATTAACCCTGTTCCACAGTAGACAATTTAGTAAAATTTCTCACATCAACTGTTTTCAGAAACCAGGCCAACACCAAACTCTGGTAGATGAGAGTAGAACTCAAAGATGAGAGTAAATGTTCAGACAAGGCTGAATACATCAAATAATATGAAGACTATTCCTCAGATGGACAATGAAGTCGTAAGATCCTAGAACTGATCTGTAGTAAAAAGCGTGTCAGTGAGGATGATGTCTGGCTGCATGTACTGAAACCCAAAAAATTGTGGCTTTAATAAGATAAAGCCCCCAGTGTTGCTACAAAGAGAGGGGCTTGGAAAGACCACGAAGATCAGATGCAATTGCTCCTAATCCCTTGAGTCCCTTGAGGTCTTGCCCTGCCAGTGCCTTCCTGGAGGCCAGACCAGTATCCTACTGCCTTCTATACTGGGACTTTTGTGTCCCAGCTGAGCTGTTATGGGATGAACTTCCTAACATCTTCAGTTGACCAACCTAAAAGTGCTGGAGACTTGACGTCCCATAGGGTCATCCCTGACCATCCACCGGCTCCCAGCTCCCACCAAATACTTTCTTCCAAACAGAGTGTAGGGAGACAGCAGCTTCAGACAGCCTTTCTGAAGATACCAAGAAGAGAGGGAGCTGACTTGTTATAAACCTATGGTAATTCAGAATGCACAGCTGCATTTATTTTGCTCCTCCCCTGCCTCTGCAGATGGCATTAGTGGTAAAGAGACTGCTTGCCAATGAAGGAGATGCCTAAGACAAGGGTTCAACCATTTCTGGATGAGTACTTCATTTTAGGGTTTCCCTGGTGGCTCAGATGGTAAAGAATCTGCCCGCAATGCGAGAGACCTGGGTTCAATCCCCAGGTTGGGAAGATTCCCCTGGAGGAGGGCATGGCAACCCACTCCAGTATTCTTGCCTGGAGAATCCCACGGACAGAGAAGCTTGGTGGGCTACTATCCATGGGGCTGCAGAGTTGGGCACAACTAAAGCAACTTAGCAAGCAGAGCAACATGCAGCAAACAAGAAAAAAGGTTCTATTTCTGTCAACTAAATGAAGTTGAAATTTAGGTGGTCAAAAGCTGGGATGATGGCCCAGGCTCCCTCCAGCTCATTGCTCTGCTATTCCTACAGAAGCACTTCTTGCCACGATCCCAGATGATGACCAGAATGCCTGCTGCTGCTGCCAGAGCTGACACCAGATCCTCACTCAAAACCTGTCAGTTTGGTTCAGTCGCTCAGTTATGTCCGACTCTTTGTGACCCCATGGACTGAAGCATGCCAGGCTTCCCTGTCCATCACCAACTTCCAGAGCTTGATCAAACTCATGTCCATTGAGTCAGTGATGCCATCCAACCATCTCATCCTCTGTAGTCCCCTTCTCCTCCCACCTTCGGTTTCCTGGCATCAGAGTCTTTTTAGGTGGCCAAAGTATAGGAGTTTCAGCTTCAGCATCAGTCCTTCCAATAAGTATTCAGGACTGATTTCCTTTAAGATGGACTGTTTGGATCTCCTTGCAGTCCAAGGGACTCTCAAGAGTCTTCTCCAACACCACAGTTCAAAAGCATCAATTATTCAGCGCTCAGCTTTCTTTATAGTCCAACTCTCACATTCATACATGACTACTGGAAAAACCACAGCTTTGACTAGATGGACCTTTGTTGGCAAAGTAATGTCTCTGCTTTTTCATACGCTGTCTAGGTTGATCATAGCTTTTCTTCCAAGGAGCAAGTGTCTTTGAATTTCGTGGCTGCAGTCACCATCTGCAGTGATTTTGAAGCCCCCAAAAATAAAGTCTGTCACCCTTTCCATTATTTCCCCATCTATTTGCCATGAAGTGATGGGACCAGATGCCAGAACTTATACAGGACTGGGGAAACAGACTCTTGGAGGGCACAAACAAAACCTTGTGCACACAGTTTCATTGAGTTAGACAAGGCTGTGGTCCATGTGACCAGTTTGATGAGTTTTCTATGATTGTGGTTTTCATTCTGTCTGCCTTCTGATGGATATGGATAAGTGGCTTATGGAAACTTCCTCATGGGAAGAGACTGACTGAGGGGGAATGTGAAAAGAAAAGTGAAGGTGAAGTCACTCAGTTGTGTCTGACTCTTTGCGACCCCATGGACTGGAGTCTACCAGAATCCTCCATCCATGGGATTTTCCAGGCAAGAATACTCGAGTGGGTTGCCATTTCCTTCTTCAGGAGATCTTCCCACCCCAGGGATTGAACCCTGGTCTCCCACATTGCAGGCAGACGCTTTACCGTCTGAGCCACCAGGGAAGTCAACTGAGGGGAAACTGGGTCTTATTCTGATGGGCAGGGCCATGCTCAGTAAATCTTTAATCCAATTTTCTGTTCCCTCCCTGTTGTTTGACCTGAAGCCAAACTATGGTGGAGGTAATGAAGATAATGGTAACCTTCTTCAAAAGGTCCTGTGCACGTACTGCCCCACTCAATGCCCCTGACGCTGCAGCAGGCCACCACCGACCCACACCCCTGCTGGAGACTCTTGGACACTCATGGGCAAGTCTGGGTCTATCTCTTGTGGAGTCACTGCTCCTTTCACCATGTAGGGCCACCCAAGATGGACAGGTCATGGTGGTGAGTTCTGACAAAACATGGTCCACTGAAGAAGAGAATGGCAAACCACTTCAGTATTCTTGCCTTGAGAACCCCAAGAACAGTATGAAAGGCAAAACCTGTCAACCCCCACCTTTAACAGGCATTAACGTAAATGTTTAAGTCACAGGGTCCAGAGATATGAAAGAAAGCTACAAGGAAAACAAAAACCAGACAGAACCAGCTGGAACCATGATGGCAATGAATCTGACCTCCAAAAGACTCCGAGTCTCATTATATGCAGATTTTACTACATTAGCATATTAAATAACATACCTACCACAGCCAGGACTGTAAATCAAGGACAAAAATGGATAAAAAGGGAGAGGCATCCCACTTCCCCTAAAGCCCTGCCCCTTCCCTTTGAAAGTGAAAGTGAAGTCACTCAGTCGTGCCGGACTCTTTGCGACCCCATGGACAGTAGCCTGCACCAAGCTCCTCCGTCCATGGGATTTTCCAGGCAAGAGTACTGGAGTGGGTTGCCATTTCCTTCTCCAGGGAATCTTCCTGACCCAGGGATAGAACCCAGGTCTCCCGCATTGTACACAGACGCTTTACTTCCCCATCATTAGCCACCCCCCTCCCCTCTTTGTCTTTAACTCTTTAAATCAAGTGCCTCTCATCACCTGGCCAAGAATTTCATCTGTGAATGAAGCTGCTGCTTCTCTGTTCTTTGGCCACTGAACAAAGCTTGTGCTGCAATAATCTCAACCTTTGGTTTTGTTATTTGGCTACAGAAACCCAAACAGAAAAAGAACCTTTTACCACCAAGGCAGAGGAACGGCCTCGGCCAGGTTGGGGTCTGAGCAGAGTCCACACACTTAGTTCAGTAACACTATCCCAGCAAAATTCTACACAGCAAGATGGACGAGGAGTTAGGGAAAAAGAGGCAAAAGACATGCAGCAGCTATCTGTTAGGTTTTCCCAGAAGCTACCACAGAACATTTCCACTCTCTCTTTCGGCTAGAACTGTATCTATCCCTTTATCAAGCCACAAGGAAGGCTGGATAATTAATTTCTTCCCCACTGGCTATGTGTTCAGATAACAATCAGGGGTTTGAGTTAAAAAGGAAAAATGCAAAAAAAAAAAAAAAAAAGGAAGAATGCATATGAGGTAGGGAAGAAACTGCAATCTGTGACAAACTATGAGAGGGTCCTACTCAAGAGGTCATTAATAAGAGTCAGCTGCCAGTTAGTGATCGTGTGCACCAAAGTATGAGTTGCCTCCAATGATTTCAGAGAAATTCATGTAATTTTCAAACTTCTCAAACTACAGTTAACATTAATTTTAGACAAAATGTGCCTTTCAACTTTTTTTCCCAATTCTGTTATGAAGAAAGTGAAAAGTGAAAGTATCAGTCGCTCAGTCATGTCTGACTCTTTGCGATCCCGTGGACTATAGCCTGTCAGGCTCCTCTGTCCATGGAATTCTCCAGGCAAAAATACTGGAGTGGGTAGCCATTCCCTTCTCCAGGTTATGTTAAACAACTATGACTTTAAGAGGAAAAATTCATTCATTAAATTTATTGATTTTTTTCGTTCTTTCATACATTTTTCAGCACAACTGTGTCAAACACAACTGGATGCAAACAGTATAGAGAAGACTTACTCCCTGGTTTACTTGCTCTCAAATCCTGAGCTGAACAAGACAAGAGGAAACTACAGAAAAATCAACAAACAAAAGAAAAGGAAATTTAAATTGCTTTTCCAAAGCTTTAGTACGGTTTGTACTCTCCCTTTGTTTTAAACATACATTCACATAAAATAACTCACTCGTGGTGCTTATTTCCTCAAAAAAGATTTGGTCCACCTAAATCTTTGCTTAGGCTTTTTTATTTATCTGACACCCAAAATGTTGACTCTGTTGGTTATCACAGCTAATGAAACCATCATACATATAATCTAAGGTTCCAGGTCTAATCACTCAAGGAGTAGACTGCCCCCTAATCTCACTAGCAATCTTGCAATGACATACAATTCACTTCCAGAGGAAGTAGAGGAGAAAGAAAAGCCAGATCAATGCCAAATCATCATCATCTAGAAAGCAGCCTGTATTTGTAGGATACCACTCAGATTCAAGCACATGCCCGCACCCACTTCAGTGCAGGACAGAAAAAAAGCACAGTCCCACAAGGACAATGACACTCTCCTTTCCAAAGGTCACTGCAAAACTCCCAGCAACCTGGTCCCACAGTGGAGTCAAACCTTCCCTGAATTTCCTGGCCAATCATCCATTCCTCTCTACTATTGAATTTTCTTTTACTATATTGAGTACTTTTTTTGAAAGTCAATCTATCCCTATTACCACTTACACCTCTCAAACATAGCATTTTCTACCTTAATCTGCCCAAGTTTTCCTCTTGCAATTAAAAGCTATGTTAAATAATTAAAATCCCCAAACACTGTAATCCCGTGATGAAGCAGACACTGGATGATGCCCTCAGAGAAAACTGAGCATTTGTGAAAGAAAATGTCTGAACCGCTTTCTATCAGGAATATGAGATGACTTTCAATTTGTGGTTTACTAGCTAAATGTAGGCCAGACTCTTATATATTAAAGGATAAAGAAGTCTTATCTATTAGCTTTGATTGGTTTCACCATTTTCTTCCTATATATCAGCTCAATTCATCTTTCTGAAACTAATTCACATCTTCATAGTATAAAATCCAAATTCACATCCATATCTTTAGCTACTGACTGGTCTTTTCTCTCCTTCTAGCTTCTACTTTCATTTAAGATTCTGTAAAGTCTTAAATCATATAAGAATTCACTGCTCACCAGCACAATACTCTTCATAAAATCTCCAACTGGCCAGCTCTAGTAAGCACGAACAATGCCAAGCTGAAGACAGAAGACCATTAGTCAATATGCTGTTTTCTTTTTTTAATTGGAGGATAACTGCTTTATGGGCTTCCCTTGTGGCTCAGCTGGTAAAGAATCCGCCTGCAATGCGGGAGACCTGGGTTCGATCCCTGGGTTGGGAAGATCCCCTGGAGAAAGGAAAGGCTTCCCACTCCAGTATTCTGGCCTGGAGAATTCCATGAACTATATAGTCCATGGGGTCGAAAATTGTCGGACACGACTTAGCAACTTTCACTAATCCACTCACTCACTGCTTTATAATATTGTGTTAGTTTCTGCTGTACAACATGAATCAGTTATATATATATATTTTCACATATATCCCCTCCCCATGCACACACACACATAAACACAAGCACATGCACACCTGCCCCCTACTCGACCCCCACCCCCACACTCTAGGTCAGCGAGCACTGGGCTGAGCTCCCCATGCCACACAGCAGTTTCCCACTATCTATCTCACACATGGCAGTGTAGACATGTCAATGCTACTCTCTTAATTTGTACCAACTTCTCCTGCCCCTCCTCCCCAGTGCCCACAGTCCATTCTCTACTTCTGTGCCTCTATTCCTGCCTTCCAAATAGGTCCATCTATACCATTTTTCTATATTCCATATATATGTGCTAATATATTTGTTTTTCTCTTTATGACAGACCCTAGGTTCATCCACATCACTACAAATGACCCAATTTCACTCCTTTTAGGGCTGAGTAATATTCCATTGTATACATGTACCTCCCCATTCCTCTGTCAATGGACATTTAGGTTGCTTCCTCAATATACTTTTTTTTGAGGTCAACTCATGCAGGCAATGTAGAACCTGTGCAAGTTAGTTCTGATTAACTTCATGTCTCAGATCCTTGCTTTTCTTTTAAAAATTCTCTTATTTCTAGCTCTTGGGTACCAGGAATGAGTTCAGTAAGGCAACATCTCCCCAGAGACCCATGGGCAGAGGCCTCAAGACAGAATTTTGGCCACTGGAGCAGCAGAAGGCAGGCCAGTGTGGCTCAAGCATGGTGAGGGGTAGAGAGGCAAGGCAAGGCTGAAGACAGGCTGGGTCATATTCTTTATGTGACTCAACACTGTCCAACCAGGTATTAGGTTCCAGCGTTTAACACTATATTCCAATAATAACCAGGCTTAGTGAAATCCAGCTCATCCTAGTTCTTACCTGTTAAACACATTTTACATGAGTATCCACCCTAATTCTCATACTATTTCTCAAGGACAATTACGCTTACCATTTACAGATTAATAAGACAACACAAAAGAGTAAAAACAATTTTTTAAATAAAATAGCAGGGTCTGTCAAATTGTCACCTTCAAAACAAAGAAGGTGGAAGATAGAAAAGTTCTCTTTGCATAGAATAATAATTGTCCTCATTAACGTTACCATGGCTACACGTCATCTCCCCCAGCCATGTCTGAGAAGCAGAAATGTAACTATGATGCTAAGGAATTTGGCAAGCTATCCTAACTAGTAATTAGCTCGGGGAAAAATCTGGTGGGACCTCTACGAAGTCTGGGCACAGAAAAATCTCCATGCTTAAGAACATGGCAGTTTCCTATTTAATATCCAGAGTCACTAATCTGGAAGGCAGACCTTCACGTTGTCAGTAACAGGAGGGAGAGGAAATGTGAGAGAATGAAACTGGGGAGTACACACCTCATAACCTGATACATCCCTACTGCCTGTTCCAGACTGGCAGAGAGGCAGCGGTTAGCCTTCCGGTTCTCTCTTCCTCTTACTCACAGATTCCAGCCCCGGTGTTGCCTGGCGTGGGCTTCTGAACCCTGTCTCCCAGACTTCAGCTATTTAAGACCAGTTGTTTTGCTCAGCACCTTTCCTGATGCAACTCTTAAATATGAATCTCAGCCTATGTTTTGATGACATTTAACTTCTAGCCTCTGCCAGTCCATCATTTTACTGTGGAATCCATTTCATGGCTGTTTTGTTCTTCACATAGATGGCCTCTACATATTTTGACGATAGCTGGCAAGTGTTCAACTTTTAAGTGCAGAACTATGAAGCCAGAAAAGCAAATGGCATACTTGGAAGCCTTAGTATTTCTTTTCACTGAACAAATTTTGATGGGTACTTTTGGGGTCCTGGCATTATTTATGTGTTGCTTGTCGTCTAGTCAAGGCTGTGGTTTTTCCTGTGGTCATGTATGGATGTGAGAGTTGGACTGTGAAGAAGGCTGAGCGCCGAAGAATTGATGCCTTTGAACTGTGGTGTTGGAGAAGACTCTTGAGAGTCCCTTGGACTGCAAGGAGATCCAACCAGTCCATTCTGAAGGAGATCAGCCCTGGGTGTTCTTTGGAAGGAATGATGCTAAAGCTGAAACTCCAGTACTTTGGCCACCTCATGCGAAGAGTTGACTCATTGGAAAAGACTCTGATGCTGCGGGGGATCGAGGGCAGGAGGAGAAGGGGACGACAGAGGATGAGATGGCTGGATGGCATCATTGACTCGATGGATGTGAGTCTGAGTGAACTCCAGGAGTTGGTGATGGACAGGGAGGCCTGGCGTGCTGCAATTCACGGGGTCGCAAAGAGTCGGACACGACTGAGCGACTGAACTGAACTGTATTGGAAAGTCACAAACTACCTGGTATTGCGTGGATCTGTTTAAGAAGGTCAGTAGTGTCAATGTTGATTCTCATTATTTACGGCTGCCTTAGAGTATACTTGGCTTGCTTTTATCTAAAGTTTCCATTCCACGCCTAAAAGACAGAGTGCTGAGTTTTAAGAAAATCTGATATACAAAAAGTCAAAGTTATAAGAAAGTAACTTGGTAAGCTGGACTATTATTTATTGACTTTTACCAAAGGATTTACCAAATATATTTACCAAAGGATTCATGAATGGATTCAGAGATACTAAGATTCCTTGACATATTTAAAATGTGACTGAATTTCCAAAAGCTTTACTTAAAACTTTTCAGAATATGTTTATTGTTCAATGGTAGGAACATCGGTGGATTATCTATAAAGAAACATCTGTTGTTTGGATGCTAACTCTAAAGTGGTCCTGATTTGATGATCATGTTTGTGTTTTATTATATACTCAGAATACATACTTTGATTTTCATGGCTACTGTCAAAAGTAGCAATGTCTTTTCAAGGCTTCAAAGCTCAAAATGGAACCTGCATAAATGAACTATTAGTCTCTCTAAATCATTAATATGTCTCTCAGATTTTAAAAGTAGGGGAAGCGTAGTAAATGTTGGGTTTGTGTTTTTGCTTTTTTAAAGCAAGAACTATCTTATAAATCTTTTTAACACAAAACTATATAAGAAACTTTAGACAAGGTGCCAGTGGAATAAATCTGTTTACTAAATTCCATTTGACAAGTTTTAGGAATTACTTTTGACATAATTAACCAACTTTGCCCCATTTCATGTTTGCTGTATTTCCAGGAGATGCCACTGGGCAGAATTCAGCAAGTTAAAGGCCTATATGCTTTCAGCACTTGTATCTGCAAACATAGTCCCACCTGGGGCTTTCCGGGGGTATTAACCAAACAGCATGCTTTTTAAAAAAAACTTTTATATATGCCTCTAAAGTATAAGGTCTCTTTTTTAATAACATAGGAATAATATCATATGTAAAACAGCAGTAGTTAAAGAATAATATTATCAAACACGTAGATATATTTAAGTACACCCATAAAATGTTTTGGGTTTCTCTTAGGAGGAGGAGAGGTGGAAGAATTTTTTTTATAGTTAATGCATTCAAACCATAATCCAAATAAATTCCCCACAAGGCATTCAGTTGATTTGTCTCTTAAATCTTTTTAGTATTCATAGCTTTTTTGTTGAGGAAAACTGAGCATCTGACCTCTTGGTCTTTTCACCTCCTATACTTTGCCGGTTGGTACTCTCATATTATTGTCTAATCTATTCTTTTATTCCTTGTATCTCCTATAAACTGGTAGCTAGAACTAGAAGCTTGATCAGACTGAAATTCAATTTTTTGGAAGGATGCTTTTAAATCAGAGAAAATTAATTGAAATGTATAAGGACAGAATCCAATTTCAGATAAAGGCATAATGTTGGGCTTTTGGAGTTATCTGGACTGAAGGTAAGTATCCCTATGTTTGCCAGAAATTTTTAGGAAAGGAGCATATCCTAAAATTGCTCATCAGTAATATCATTAGTAGTGAAATTAAGATAAGCTTCCATTAGGAGGGGAAAGTTTTATAAAAACTGAAGTGACTGATAATAATGCACAACTATATGGCCATGAATAATAACATCACATAAAATCTAGGTGTCATTGACAGTGAACTTTTATTCAGATGAGAGCAGATTAGATCATGAGCAGCCAGGGAAATGACTGTAGACAGTCCCCAACTTATGATGGTTCAACTTAGATGACTTTTTTACTTTCTGATGATGCTAAAGCAATGTAAATTAAGTAGGGACCATACTTTGAATTTTTATCTTTTCCACTAGGCTAGCAATATGCTGCTAGGAGAAGGCAATGGCAACCCACTCCAGTACTCTTGCCTGGAAAATCCCATGGATGGAGGAGCCTGGTGGGCTGCAGTCCATGGGGTCGCTAAGAGTCAGACATGACTGAGCGACTTCACTTTCACTTTTCACTTTCATGCATTGGAGAAGGAAATGGCAACCCACTCCAGTGTTCTTGCCTGGAGGATCCCAGGGATGGGGGAGCCTGGTGGGCTGCCGTCTATGGGGTCGCACAGAGTCGGACACAACTGAAGTGACTTAGCAGCAGCAGTGATATGCTGATACTCTTTGGTGATGCTGGGCAGTGGCAATGAGCCACAGCTCCCAATCTACCACATAATCATGTGAGTAAATGACAAAAACACTTACATCCATTCTGTACCCACACAATCATTCTGCTTTCCACTTCCAGTACAGTATTCAATAAATTACATCAGACATTCAACACTTTATTTACAAAACAGGCTTTGTGTTAGATGACTTTGCCCAACCGTGGGCTAATGTTAAGTGTTCTGAGCATGTTTAAGGTAGATGAGGCTAAGGTATGATGATCAATAGGTTAGTGTATTCAGTGCATTTTCCACTTAATAATACTTTAAGCTTATGTAACCTCATTGTAAGTCAAGGAAGGCCTGTATTTGTGACCAGTTTTGAACTCATCTTGTTTTCCAAAGAGAAGAGGTAGCAAAAGGAGAAAAGACAAGTGCCAGCTTCCATGCCATTCTCCCACCCTGGTTATTTAGACATGGAATACAAAGAGAAACAGATGCATGCCCAGGGCAAATTCAGAAGAATACTGTCCAAGGAAATTTCAAAAACTGGTGCAAAATTAAACTGAGATTTCTAAAGGTTCTTTGGTCCATGCTCCAGGCTGGCTGCTTTGTGGGCTCACAGAATGGCATGACTTGCTCCTGCAGAAAGGGTGTGTGCACCCACCACATATGGGCCCCGTATTCCAATACACACACCACCTTAGGGTTCACAAGTCTGATCCTTTCATCTCCTTGCCTAAACATGATGTATGGACTGCCTTCTTTTCTCACACTAATCCAGGGATTCTGACACTGAAGGAGAACCTAAACCTCTCCCTACTCCACGTAGCTGTTTCCAATAAACTGTACTAAGCATCCTTTATGTGCTCTCAAATTTTAGTGAATGATACCTATTAAGTGCATGTATTTACAACTGTCATTGTGAAGCTATAATCCCACTAAAAGTCTTTATGTCAGAATTGAAATTTAATTGCAAGGTGGTATTTTGCTACAAATAAAATTTCAATTTCTATCACTTCCCCCCCCTTCAGGAGAAGATGTTAAGGTTTTCTCTTTTATGGTGGAGAATAAGGGAAAAACTTATTTGAAACATCAATGTTTCTAAATCCAATATATATTTTACACTATTTAAATGTAATAAATTCTGGCATTGCTTTCCTTTGGCTGCTTTTTTAGAGAGGTCCATCTTCCTGCCAGATAAGAAGTAGATTTTTTTTAATACTGTGACATTTAAAAGCCAATAATTCCATTTATAGATGTAAAGCCCTTCAAGTAAATTCCTGTCTCTAGACAAAGACTGGATTATGTATTTTACCTATGTTTTGTTATTTTAACTAAAATTTCTCTGAGAACTTGGTTAATTAACATGGTTAATTTTTGCTTTTCTTGGGTTGGTTGCTGGGCCTGTGATCCCCAAATGGCATTAAGACCACAGGAGGCTGGCTTCACAGTGGTGCACTTAAGTAATGAATACTCATAAACTACATCAAAATATACACTAGCCATCAACGTGAAGAAAAAAATAGCCATGCCACAGATCCCAAAATAAAATGGCAGAGAGCAGCATTATACAGAAGGCCATCAACATAAAAGGAGGACTCTCCTATGAAGACTTTCCAACGTCCTCAAAGCAGGTCTGCTCATCAAGGACTATGAAGCACAACGTGTGTAGCAGACAAGGCCACATGTTCTTGTACAAGCAAGATCCAAGATGATGTGTTTGCTCTGACGCTAAGAACCAGCACTAAGAACACATCCTCAACTGCTCCTGCTACCCAGAACCTGGGCAAGAATCCACAGAGGAACCGTCAGCCTGAGAGAGGTCTTTCATCAACGCTGCCAGCACCAGGTAACTGATAACATGGAAGAGTCTTATCTGACTCCAGAGTGTCAGATCCAAAGATCACGTAACACCAACACTGCTGACAAGGGATATGGTAACTGGATGTTGTGAATACAACAGGAAATTCACTAAGCATACATTTGAAAGTTTAAGATCAATTTTTTTAAAAATTTCATAATGTTTTAAAGAAATAAAGGTTTACCTGACAGATTCAGTGACACCATACTATATCATGAAGAAGTCAATGATACTTTTAAAGGTAAAGGACTGGGTGCTAAGGGGAAAAATGAAATCAACCTTAAGGATACCAAGTCAAATTCTTGTAATTTTCAAGGAAGAGGAAAAAGATAGAAAGATATCAAAGAATTAAAGTGAGCAAAATTGGGGGTGTTAATTTAGAGAAAATTATTTTGGTAAATCAAAGTATAAGTAACACATATATGCCTTTCTGGTTGTTAAGTAATTAGTCTCTGCAGTCAGACTGTCTTGAGTTTGAACCCTGGCCCCACTATTTAGTGGCTGCATGTCTTTAAGGGAGTTGCTGATCCTTTCTGTGCCTCTGCTGCTGCTGCTGCTAAGTCGCTTCAGTCGTGTCTGACTCTGTGCGACCCCATAGACGGCAGTCCACCAGGCTCCCCCGTCCCTGGGATTCTCCAGGAAAGAACACTGGAGTGGGTTGCCATTTCCTTCTCCAATGCATGAAAGTGAAAAGTGAAAGTGAAGTCACTCAGTCGTGTCCAACTCTTAGCGGCCCCGTGGACTGCAGCCCACCAGGCTCCTCCGTCCATGGGATTTTCCAGGCAAGAGTACTGGAGTGGGGTGCCATTGCCTTCGCCTCTACTTCCTGTCAAATGAGGATAATCATAGTCCCCAGTTTAGCAGGATTAGGAGGATTAAATGACCTATGCACAGTCACCACTGGCAGACAACAAATGCTTCATAATTTTGGTTCATGTCAACATAATCACTGAGCAGTAAGCAGATATTATGATGCTGCTCCATCCTGAGATATTTGTGCCTCCTTAAAGGCAAGCACTACCAGGGCTCTCCCAAAAATGTCACTCAAGCTAAATTTCCTGTACCAATTTTGGAAAGATAAACAACAAAGAGAGAAATCTTTTGCCATGGGACCATAGGAGTTAAATAAAATTGAAAGAGTAATAGCCAGTATGGGGATTGTTTGAAAGCTCACATTTGCTTTCTACTGTAATGAATTTCTTGAATGAGAGTGAATAAAAAAGTAAAGGTTAGAAATTCCACCTGAATAAGTAATTGCCTTCAAAGACCAACCATCTACTTCCAGATATCAAATGTTGAGCCTAAATTATGAGACCTGTAGAAAGAACTGGCATTGTTCCAAGGCATTCAAAGTACTTTTCAGTACACTGATTTAAAAAAAAAAAAAAACGGTAAATTATTCATGTATCACAATAAAAAGAAAAATATAAATACAAAATATTAAAATTCTTTTTTTATTTACCTAGAAATAGCTCTACATCAAATTTCAGTATATAATTTATCATCATGCCAGGAAATTATTCTGGAATAAGAGGGAAAGATAATCTCAAAATTCACCCACCAATTATGATTCCAATGATGAAATCAGCCTCATATTCACCTTGCTCATCTGCATAACTCAGTTACAGTAATATAACCAAATTTGCTCACAATTATACACACACATACATTTTAATGGTACTTAACCATTTAACTCGGATGACCATTATATCTACTACTGTGGGCAGGAATCTCTTAGAAGAAATGGAGTAGCCATCATAATCAACAAAAGAGACTGAAATGCAGTACTTGGATGCAATCTCAAAAACAGAATGATCTCTGCTCGTTTCCGAGGCAAACCATTCAATATCACAGTAATCCAAGATTATGCCCTGACCAGTAACTCTGAAGAAACTGAAGTTGAACACTTCTATGAAGACCTACAAGACCTTTTAGAACTAAAATCCAAAAATGATGTGCATTTCATTATAGGGGACTGGAATGCAAAAGTAGAAAGTCAAGAAACACCTGGAGTAACAGGCAAATTTGGCCTTGGAGTACAGAATGAAGCAGGGCAAAGGCTAATAGAGTTTGGCCAAGAGAACACATTGGTCATAGCAAACACTCTCTTCCAACAACACAAGAGAAGATTCTCCATATGGACATCACCAGATGGCCAACACTGAAAACAGACTGATTATATTCTTTGCAGCCAAAGACAGAGAAGCTCTATACAGTCAGCAAAAACAAGACCAGGAGCTGACTGTGGCTCAGATCATGAACTCCTTATTGCCAAATTCAGACTTAAATTGAAGAAAGTAGGGAAAACCACTAGACCATTCAGGTATGACCTAAATCAAATTCCTTATGATTATATAGTGGAAGTGAGAAATAGATTTAAGGGACTAGATCTGATAGACAAGAGTGCCTGATGAACTATGGATGGAGGTTCATGATGTTGTACAGGAGACAGGATCAAGACCATCCCCAAGAAAAAGAAATGCAAAAAAGCAAAATGGTTGTATGAGGAGGCCTTACAAATAGCTGTGAAAAGAAGAGAAGCAAAAGGCAAAGGAGAAAAGGAAAGATATATCCATTTGAATGCAGAGTTCCAAAGAATAGCAAGGAGACATAAGAAAGCCTTCCCCAGTGATCAGTGCAAAGAAATAGAGGAAAACAATACAATGGGAAAGACTAGAGATCTCTTCAAGAAAATTAGAGCTACCAAGGGAACATTTCATGCAAAGATGGGCTCGATAAAGGACAGAAATGGTATGGGACCTAACAGAAGCAGAAGATATCAAGAAGAGGTGGCAAGAATACACAGAAGAACTATACAAAAAAGATCTTCATGACCAAGATAATCATGATGGTGAGATCACTCACCTGGAGCCAGATATCCTGGAATGTGAAGTCAAGTGGGCCTCAGGCAGCATCACTACGAACAAAGCTAGTGGAGGTGATGGAATTCCAGTTGAGCTATTTCAAATCCTGGAAGATGATGATGTGAAAGTGCCGCACTCAATATGCCAGCAAATTTGGAAAACTCACCAGTGGCCACGGGACTGGAAAAGGTCAGTTTTCATTCCAGTCCCAAAGAAAGGAAATGACAAAGAATGCTCAAACTACCGCACAATTGCCCTCATCTCACACGCTAGTAAAGTAATGCTCAAAATTCTCCAAGCCAGGCTTCAGCAATACGTGAACTGTGAACTTCCAGATGTTCAAGCTGGTTTCAGAAAAGGCAGAGGAACCAGAGATCAAATTGCCAACATCTGCTGGATCATGGGAAAAGCAAGAGAGTTCCAGAAAAACATCTATTTCTGCTTTATTGACTATGCCAAAGCCTTTGACTGTGTGGATCACAATAAACTGTGGAAAGTTCTGAAAGAGATGGGAATACCAGACCACCTGACTTGCCTCTTAAGAAACCTATATGCAGGTCAGGAAGCAACAGTAAGAACTGGACATGGAACAACAGACTGGTTCCAAATAGGAAAAGGAGTACTTCAAAGCTGTATCCTGTCACGGTGCTTATTTAACTTATATTCAGAGTATATCATGAGAAACGCTGGGCTGGAGGAGGCACAAGCTGGAATCAAGATTGCTGGGAGAAATATGATTAACCTCAGATATGCAGATGACACCACCCTTATGGCAGAAAGTGAAGAAGAACTAAAGAGCCTCTTGATGAAAGTGAAAGTGGAGAGTGAAAAAGTTGGCTTAAAGCTCAACATTCAGAAAACTAAAATCATGGCATCTGGTCCCATCACTTCATGGCAAATAGATGGGGAAACAGTGGAAACAGTGGCTGACTTTATTTTTTTTAGCTCCAAAATCACTGCAGATGGTGATTGCAGCCATGAAACTAAAAGACGCTTACTCCTTGGAAGGAAAGTTATGACCAACCTAGATAGCATATTCAAAAGCAGAGACGTTACTTTGCCAACAAAGGTCCGTCTAGTCAAGGCTATGGTTTTTCCAGTAGTCATGTATGGATATGAGAGTTGGACTATAAAGAAAGCTGAGCGCTGAATAATTGATGCTTTTGAACTGTGGTGTTGGAGAATACTCTTGAGAGTCCCTTAGACTGCAAGGAGATCCAACCAGTCCATTCTGAAGGAGGTCAGTCCTGGGTGTTTTGGAAGGACTGATGCTAAAGCTGAAACTCCAATACTTTGGCCACCTCATGCGAAGAGTTGACTTATTGGAAAAGACTCTGATGCTGGGAGGGATTGGGGCCAGGAGGAGAAGGGGACGACAGAGGATGAGATGGCTGGATGGCATCACTGACTCGATGGACATGAGCTCCGGGAGTTGGTGATGGACAGGGAGGCCTGGCGTGCTGCAATTCATGGGGTTGCAAAGAGTCAGACACGACTGAGCGACTGAACTGAACTGAGGCTGTGTTAAGAGTCAAAAGTATAACACTACATAGGACATTGCCCCCTTGAATTCATGGTTATTTAAATAAGCAATCACCATATTTTGTGAAAGACACAATATCCTATAGTAGTATTGGGAGGTGGGGAAATGGGGGATAATTAATTCACGTTGGGGCAGTGTTAGGACTCCTAGAATAGATGATGCCTGATCTGAAAGATGGCAAAGTTTTGTCAAAATCAGAGAATGAAAAAATTAAGATATTGTGGGTTTCCACAGGCAGTTTGGTGTTACTGGAGCATACAATTTGAGGAAGGAGTAATGAAAGATAAAAAGGTATAAATGGAAAAATAACATTACTAAATAAAATCTTACAATTGTAAAAATGTCAGTTACTCTCCAGTATTTATACTCAATGCAATTCCAATAAAAAATCCCAACTTTGAGTAGAGGGAGAATTTGTCAACTCTTCTGTTTCATTTGCGACAGTAAAATGTTAAGGACAGTCAAGACTTCTCTGAAATTTTTTAAATAAAAAGAAAGAATAAGCCCTACCTATCAAATCTAAATAGCAGACTGTAAAGTTATAGTCATTAGACAGTACAGTCCTGGCAGAGGAATAGGAAAATAAAATGCACACTTCAGAAAGAAACACAGACATACAACTTTGTATGTGATCAAGATGGCATTTCAAATCAGTGGGGAAAGAACATAATAGCCAATGAGTGGTACAATTTCCTTATCCACATATAAAAGGCCAATATCATTAATATACTGAGAGCACTAACACACCAATTCAGAAAACACACTGAAAAAAATACAACACTCAGAAAAGAACCGAAGACAAAAGAATAGACGAATTAAACACAGGAAAAGATGCTCAAGCTTACTAGTTGCCAAAAAATTCAAATTTAAAAATCATAAGAGAACACTCCAGTTTTTGAGCATGAGACACAAAAATTTTAAGAACTGATAAATCCAGGATTAGTTAAGAATGTGGAGAGATGGGGCATTGTATATTGCTAGTAGAAATATACCTTGGAACAAGTTTTTTGAAAAGTAACTCGGCAGTACCTTAAAACTGACCAAAGAAAATCTACTTTTAGAATTCAGTGTATATATGCAAGCATTGCTTATAAAAATGAGAAACTTGAAGCATCCTCAATATTCATTAATAGGAGAATGGTTAAATAACTAATGGCATATTCCTAACATAGAATACCAATCAAGTCATTAAAGAGAATGAGATAGGTCTGTATAATTAACACAGAACTGGACGTTTGCAGGGCACAGATGCATCAAAAGAGCAAGCTAAGGAACACCATTATATCAGGGGTCCCTGAGACCACTGTCAGGTTCAATGAAGGACTCATAGGACTCAACATACAGTTGTACCCATAGCTTTATTATACCAAAAGAACACAAAGCAAAATCAGTCAAGGGAAAAGGGGCATGGATGAAGTCCAGAGGCACAAGCTCCGACAGTGTTCTCCCAGTGGAATTACCTGGATCTAATTCCTCCAGCTACGAAATATGACAATACATGTAAAATATTGTCCACCAGGGAAATTCATTAGGAACTTGATGCCCAGGGAACCTACTGGCAGCTGATCACAAAGGCACTCACTGCCTAGGCCTGTTCCAATATTCCAGATATCCAGAGGATAGCGGGTGTCTATCATAAACTATATTGTTTGTACAAAAAACTTAGCTACGGTAAGCCACTCTGATCAGTTCTGGAAAAGGTGAGAATCCTCCCAAATTCCAAGTTCCCAGAAATCAGCCAATGGTCAACCTGGCAGGCAGGCCCTCCTAAAGGTAAGCGATCCCGGGCCTACTTTATTAACACTGTACAACCATGAAGCGTAAAAGCAAACCACATGTTGGGAAAAAGATGCATTTAGAGTTGGGACAACCAGGTTCTAGTTCCATCTTCACTAACTCCATTGTCTCATCTGTAAACTTCATTCTTTCTTATATATTGGTTCAAAGTTTATTGAGCACCTATTTTACACTGCCCTAGATGGGGGTGGGGGGGTGATACAGAGGTGAATCAAACAAAGGCCTTGCTGTCTTGGAGCTGACATTCTATCTACACATGTAGTCTGTCCAGCAGCTGTCAGTGCTGTGCAGAAAAACAAGCAGGGTATGAAAAGCTGGGACCAGGGAGGGAGGGTGGAGCTAAGTCATTAGGGAGAGGCCAGGAAAGGCCTCTCTGATGGTTGGCACTCTGCTGCCTCCTCAAGGGAGCAAGGATGGGAGTGTGCAGATTTCTGGAGGAAGAGCATTCCAAGAGGAAGGGAAACCGGCAGAGCCTCAGGAGGATGCTTCACACATGTGAGGAGCAGCTGAGCCCAGAGCAACTAAAGCTATGGGTCATTGCCTTTCGTCACAGGATTGTGAGAGGACCCGAAACAATGTGTAAATGTACTTTATAAACCAAATTGGCAGTTTTATTCAATAGCTTTAGCCTTGGGGGATTTAAGGTATCATTTATAGGAAATACAATGGGAATTCTGCTTTTTGCCTATTTTGGTACTCAGGTTAAGATGTACTCTTACAGATATTTATAAGAGATTATTCTTTTAATTTACAAGTACAAGAAAATTTACCATTCAGAAAATATTTAATTATCATATTTTACATTTTGAACATTTGCCATTTAGAAAAAGTAAAAACATCAAGAATCTATTCTATTAATAAAGCTATTAAAATGAGCCTCTTTACCTACTGCACTACAAAAACTTCGAATGACAGATATATTACATTCAACAATGTCAATACCCCATTATCCTATAGTGAGAGGCTTCTGTGGTGATTTAGACAGTAAAGTATCCACCTGCAATGTGGGAGAGCCAGGTTCAATCCCTGGGTCGGGAAGAGCCCCTGGAGAAGGGAATGGTTACCTACTCCAGTATTCAGCCCAGAGAATTCCATGGACAGAAGAGCCTAGCAGGCTATACAGTGTATGGGGTCGCAAAAAGTTAGACATGACTGAGCAACTTTTTTTTTATCCTGTAATGATGACCCTTTAATCTAAATCAGTGTAATGAACCATTTCCAACCAATACTAAAATAACTTCTTTTAGTATCCAGCAGACTTCTGGTTTTTCTGCCCTCTCCACTGTTGGCTTATGAAGTCTGCTTTGTTGCTTATTTTTCCACACACTATGAGGTCAGCTGAACACTCAAGAAAATTATTAGGCTCATTAAGAAGTTCATGTTGTGGGGCTCCCTTGGTGGCTCAGTTCTAAAGAATCCTTCTGCCAATGCAGGAGACATGGGTTTGATCCCTGGTTCAGGAAGATCCCACATGCTCTGCAACAAATAAGCCCACGCCGTAACTACTGAGCCTATACGCTAGAGCCTGGAGCCACAACTGCTGAGTGCACATGCCGCCACTATTGAAGCTCGAGTGCCCTACAGCCTATGCTCCATAACAAGAGAAGCCACCGCCATGAGAAGCTGCTGCTGCTGCTGCTGCTGAGTCGCTTCCGTCGTGTTCGACTCTGTGCGACCCCATAGACGGCAGCCCGCCAGGCTCCTCCGTCCATGGGATTTTCCAGGCAAGAGTACTGGAGTGGGGTGCCATTGCCTTCTCCGGCCATGAGAAGCTAGCGTGCTGCAACTGGAGAGCAGCCTCCACTCTCGGCAACCAGAGAAAAGCCCACGCAGCAACAAAGACCCAATGAAGCCAAAAATAAATGAATATGATTAAAAAAAAAAAAAAGAAGTTCACATTGACCCCTGGATTCGCCCTCTCACATGCCAATATAAGTCATAACTGTCTGTTTTTCTGCCTCACCCTATTCGAACCAATGCAAATGAAATACATTTCTGTGTGGAAAGAACCATCAGTATCCAGCTTGTATTCTCATCCGATTACATTTTCTTTACTTCTATTTTTATTTTTGAAAAACACTAAGTGAACTGTTAGTCGCTTAGTCGTGTCTGTTTGTGACCCTGTGGGCTGCAGCCCACCAAGCTCTCTGTCCATGGAATTCTTCAGGCAATAATACTGGAGTGGGCTGCTATTCCCTTCTCCTGGGGATCTTCCTGACTCAGGGATCAAATCTGGGTCCCCTACATTGCAGGTAGATTCTTTACCATCTGAGCCACCAGGGAAGCCCTGAAGTATTATTCTATAGAGCTATGATTTAATGGTGAAATAATATGCAGAGTAATTTGAATCTTTAAAGTTTTTATTTTGCCTCCCTGTCAAAAAAATAAAGCAAATCATGTTAAGAACTGTGATTTTCTGTGGGTCGAGTCTTTCCAGACTTATAAAGCAGCTATGGTTCCTTTCCCTTACCTACATGGAGAGAAAGTCTGGTGTACAATTTGACCATAGGAGTGGGTTGAGAAGTGGTAATCACAAAGCCTGGTTGTGAAAATTACATGCAAACAAATGTACTTCCCAACATTGGAGTAGGGGCACAGCAAGGTAGCTGCAAGCTACCTTTAGTGTTGCAATGTTCTGCAAAACTAAACTTCACCCCAAACCAATCTACCATAAGGTATTAACCCAAGTTCCCTTCCTCGTGAATCACACTGACCTCACTGGTAGCGTCAACGCATCACTGATAGTGCCTCAGTTTTTATTCCTTGATAATGAGAATTTTTTTTCCTGTTCCTTGAGAGGAAAGGGGTGAGGCAAATGATCTGATCTTTGTGGGGGATCCACCTCATTTTGCTCCATGCAAAGCCAAGGTCATTTCTGCATCTTACACACACCTTCTCTAAAGCAATCATCTCAAGTACAGTCACGGTCAGGGCTTATTGTTTTCATTATCACGTGCTCCTGCGACTAGTGCAGTTTCTGGCACAACAGTAGGCAGTTAGTAAATGCGTATTTACTATATGAATAATGCATAAATCTGTGCATGCAAGAGTGAATAAGCAAATGAGTAACATACAAATCAAAGAACAAGTCAGCAAATGATACAAGTAATCTATGTGACATAAGAAGGTAAAGGATAGAGAAATGAGAAAAATAGTAAACATTTTATTTTCATAAAACTTGCCAGAATTTAAGGCACAAACATAAAATGCAGAATTATATTGGCAGTCAGAACCTTCTGTTAAATCAAGGACCTCAACTGAGAACAAGTGGGAAGGAGGAAAAGCTACAGAGATTTTCAATTGGAAATTCTCTTATACTGCCCTCTCAAAATGAAAAATATCGTAACACCACCGTCCAAGGTAACTGAATGGTACAAATTTATGAATATGATCATTGCAGGAAAAAGTCCTACAGCCCAACTAATTTTTGACAAGGACAGTGAGAAAACACAAAGGAAAAGGACAGTCTCATTAATAAACGGTGCTGGGAAAACTGGACAGCCACATGCAAAAAAGTGAAACTGGACCCCTGTCTTACACCAGTCAAAAAATTACCTAGAAAATATATTAAAGACTGTAATTTAAGACCAGCAGCCAGAAAATTCCTTGAAGAAAACTTAGGAGAAAAGGTCCTTGACTTTGGTCTTGGCAAAGATTTCTTGGGTAAGACATCAAAAGCACAGGCAATGAAAGCCAGTGGGACTACATCAAACTAAAGAGCTTCTTCATACAAAGGAAGTCATCCACAAAATGAAAAGGCAGCCTACGGAACGGGAGAAGATATCTGCAAACCGTGATCTGTTAAGGGATATATATATATATAATAAAAAAGCAAATAACCCATTTGAAAATGGGCGAAAGACCTGAACTGACATTTTCCTAAAGACAACATACAAATGGCCAACGGTACATGAAAAAGTGTTCAAATCACTAATTATCAGGGAAATGCAAATCAAAATCACAATGGGATCACCTTGCACCTAGTAGGATGGCTATTATCAAAAAGACAAGAGGTAACCAATGTTGGTGAGGATTTGGAGAAAAGGAAACTCTTGTACTCGTTGGTGGGAATGTAAATTAGTGCAGCCCCCTACAGAAAACAATACAGTGGTTCCTCAAAAAGTTTCACATAGAACTATGATATGATCCAGCAAACCCATTCTGGGGTATTGGTACAGCCAAAGGAAATGAAATCAGAATCTCAAAGAGATACATGCACATCATATTCACTGCAGCTTTATTCACAATAGCCAAGATACAGAAACAACCTAAACATCTTCAAACAGATGAATAAATAAAGAAAATGTGGTGTTTGGAATACTGAAATATTAATCCATTAAAAAAAAAAAGGAAATCCTGCCATTGGCAACAACATAGATGAACCTAGAGGTCAGTATGCTAAGTGAAATAAACCAGACAGACAAATACAAATACTACATGTGGAACCTAAAATGGAAAACTTATAGAAGCAGAGCAGAATGGTAGTTGCCAGGGGCTGGGGGAAATGGAAATGGGGAGCTATAAATCAAAGGATACAAATTCTCAAATTAAAGAATAAGTTCTAAGGATCTAATGTGCAGCATGGTAACCATAGTCAACAGTACTGTATTGCATACTTGATAGCTGTTGAGAGTAGTCTTAAGCGTTCTCACCATTAGGGGGGGAAAAAACAGCAAACTATGCGAGGTGATAGATATGTTAATCATCTTGATGTCATTTCACAATGCTTATGCACAGCAAAATCAATACATTTCACACTTTAAATATATACAATTATATTCACAAGAAAGCTGTGGAGGAAAATCATTAAAATAAAAAGGAAAAACACTAAAATATTAGAAAACACAGCTTTAAAATATTCCACTTGCAAACTAATCCCGTATGCCACAACTATTGAGCCTGTGCCCTAGAGCCCAAGAGCCACAAGGACTGAAACCTGTGCCTGCCTAGAGTCCTTACTCAACAAGAGAAGCCACCACAATGGGAAGCCCACACAGCACAACTAGAGAGGGGCCCCCATTCGCAGCAAACTAGAAAAAGCTCGCGTGCCGCAGTGAAGACCCAGCACAGCCAAAAATAAACAAACACAATTTTTTAAAAATAAAATGGCATTGAAACATGTGTAATATCATGTATGAAACGAGTTGCCAGTCCAGGTTCAATGCACGATACTGGATGCTTGGGGCTGGTGCACTGGGACGACCCAGAGGGATGGTGTGGGGAGGGAGGAGGGAGGAGGGTTCAGGATGGGGAGCGTATGTATACCTGTGGCGGATTCGTTTTGATGTTTGGCAAAACTAATACAGTGTTTCAGGTTTAAAAATAAAATAATAAAAAAAAAAATATTCCACTTGTACAAGGACCTACTGTGCAATATCTTGTTATATCTTGTTATATCAATATCTTGTTATATTGATATATTGACTTGATATATATACAATATCAATATCTTGTTATAACCTATAATGGAAAATAATCTGAAGAATAATATATATGTATGTATGTAGGAATGTATAACTGAATCACTTTGCTTACACAGGAAACATACAGTTCCTGTGAATCAACTATAGTTCAACAAATAAAATATTCTACTTGTTATTAATAAGCAAGTTTTAGAAACCTTAATATACAGGAGAAGATTCATGCAAATACCAGTCCTACTTGTATGATTAAGCACTATTTTCTGGAAGATTTTCTACTTCTAAACTATTTTTGCAATACATAATGAGCTAATATAAATTCTTTAGAAACTTCCTTTTGTCCTTTTTGCACTTTATTTTTCCTGAATAAAAACTGTGGTCACCACTACTAGGAAAATGAAAATGGTCTGAGATGTCTCCGAGCTGATGGGAGGAACTGCAGCAGTGGGCAGGCACCCCTTAGGTTATATGCTCAGCAGCATCTCTGGGCAGCTACTTCTGATTTCCATCAAATGTAAAATAAATGGTAGCAGCAGTTGGGAGAAAGCATGGTGACAGGGTTTCATCAATGATACCAAGTTCCTTCTTAAGGTTTCTCCCACAGAAAAGAGTGAAAAGGAGGAACAATCACAATGCCAAGAATTTTAAATAGCTCTTCACCAGCTCCTAAGAATAGAGAACTGGGAAGAAGCTGTTGGATCCTATCACATTTCCAGAAGGATCCTGCTCTGTTAGAGAACACTGGTTACAGAACACTGAGGCACTCACAGACCTTTCTCGGAATCTCAGTTTCCAGGGCAGGAGCACAAAATGGGTGGCTTAACAGAAATGTATTCTTTCAGAGAGGCTATATAGCCACACTCTCTCTGAAGGCTCTAGAGGAAGATGCTTGCCTGCCTCTTCCTAGCTTCTGAAGTTACTGGCAGTCCTTGGCATTCCTTGGCTTGTAGCTGCACCACTCCAACATCTGCATCTGTGGTCACTGCCCTCCTTTCTTGGGTCTCCCTTCTCCGTGTCCAAATTCCCCTCTTCTTTTAAGCTCATTAGATTAGGGCTGAACCTAAAGCGATATGACCTTATCTTAACTCAACTATATTTGCAAAGACCTTATTCCCAAATAAGGTCCTATTCACCAGTACTGGGTGTGTGTGTGGGGGCGGGGGGAAGCTGTCAGGACTTGAACATATCTTCCGAGGGGACACAATTCAATTCTTAACACTCACAAGTAGTTATGAAACAAGGCAGAATACGACAAATAATACAATAAGAAATATAAAGTACTTTCATTCAGAAGCTCTAGTGGAGTTAAGAGAGGGCTTTACAGTATATGAAATATAGTATTTGAGACAGTCTTGGAACAGAAGAGTATGATTTGTGTCAGCAGATATGCAGCAGAAAGGTGGGACATTGTAAGTTAAGGGAAGAAATGCTATGTTTTAAACCAGAGGCAAGAAAGGGTGGATAAGCAGAGAGGAAGCCAGTTTGGTGAAGCATTAGCTCTAAGTGTGACACACATTGAAAAGGTATGTGGGAACCAGGTAGCAAGTGGTCAAATATCTAAAAGAGGAGCCTGGGGACTTCCCTGGTGCTCCAGTGTTTAAGAATCTGCCTTCCAATACAAGGCATGCAGGTGCGATCCCTGGTTGGGGAACCAAGATCCCACACACCACGGAGCAACTGAGCCTGTGCTCCACAACAAGCAAACCCTGACAGCCTCAACGAAGAGTCAATGAAGCCTAAATAAATAAATACACAAATAAAATGGGGAGTCTTACTACATTCAGGAGATGCCTGGGGGCCACCAAAGGACTAAAAAATGGTAGAAAGAGCCCTCTTTTATCATCTCTGCCTGGTTATCACATGGAAGAAGTTCAAGTAACATTGACAGGAGACTTTCCCAAGTAATTCACTGGACTGTTCATATCATGCTCAGGTAGTATGTGTTAGTCACTCAGTCATGTCCAGCTCTTTGCAACCCCACGGCCTCTAGCCCACCAGGCTCCTCTAGCCCACTAGGCTCCCTCTGTCCATGGAATTTTCCAGGCAGTAGTACTCGAGTGGGTTGCCATCTCCTCCTCCAGGGGATCTTCCAACCCAAGAATCAAACCCACGTCTCCTGCATTGGTAGGCACATTCTTTACCATCCAGTAGTTATTGGACTGTTCATATCACACAGGTAGCGCTTACTGATCCCAGGCTAAGAATTATCCCTACTTATTCGGCTATCATCTAATAGAATTAGAAACAGCTGTAGGGCCCCAAACATTGTGACTACGTGTAGTCTATTTCACTCATCTGCTGAAATGTTTCAAGTTTCCTCTTGAAAATACAACATTCATTCAAAAGTGTTTACACTATTTGCTTCAGTAAAAGCCTTCTCTAGTATTAACTTGCAAGCTAGCAAACAAAATTTAGTAAGGTTTTTAACTCACAGGAGAACAATTTTTGTAGGTAATTCCTCTCTCCAAAGGAGTATTTCTGGAGTGTAAACCAACTCATTCTTTTGAGTTACAAAGCTGAGGATCCTCAAACCATAACTATGTTATTTTTTACAAACAAGGAGAAAGTCACGTGCAAACAAGTACACAGAGTAGAGGATCTAGTTGACAATAATTCTGCTGAAATTCACAGGGGGAATGCCAAGGTCACAACTATTGCATGTACTCTTGTCTAGCATCCTATATCTGTATTTAAGAACCTTCTCCCCGCCAACCCCCATTTCTTCTAAGCCCTCTTCCAGGATTATGTAATTGCAATTGCTCTATAGAAAAGAGTCCTTGAAACCCTCTGGATTTAGAAGGTCACCTCTCCCACAAAGCTACATTGTGTAGCTTTCAAATGTTTTCAATTCTCTGAGATCAGAGCAACTCTAGTACAGCAAAGTAGATGGAGAAACATTTTTATTTATTTTAAATACAAAAAATCTGATTATATAGCTGAATAAGTTACTGAAAATATCATTTCATTTTGGTGTCCTATTTCTCTTCCACCACAACATAATTTTCTTAAGGACTAAAATGACATTCAGCTACAAGTGATAGAGATCTTTTATAAAGTAAAAGAATGATAAAAATATAAACTTTTAAATAAAAAAGTTTAAATCAAAATTCTTTTTCTAACTCCTAATCGATCAACTTCATAAATGGCAGCATCAGTCAATTGCATTACCAGTGACTAGCTTACTGTCTCTCCCTCAGTAGGAACTGGAAGACGTCTTTCTCCCTTTCTCACACAGATGGCCCAGGCTGGGGCTAGGGAGAAGGAAGTGGTGAGCCAAAAGAGGCCGAGTATGTCCCTCTCACTGGATTTCAAAAGCAAATACAAATCATGTAAGGATAAGCCACTGATTCACATTTTTTGTGCCTTTCCTATAATGGAAATCATGTAGGGATAAGCCATTGATTCATATTTTTCATGACTTTTCTGCCCTCAATTAACTGAGAGCCTTGTTTTCTAAATTTTCCCACTTGACTTCATTTTCAACAACAGCTTTGAGATACAATTCATATACAATTCACCTATTTAATAAGCGCATTTCATTTTTTTTAAGAATATTCACGCAGTTGTGCAACCATCATGATAATCAATTTTGGGACATTTCATCATTGCAAAAGGAAACCTGTACCCATAAGTGGTCACATCCATTTCGTCCCTATACCCCAAACCCTAGACAACTACTACATTTTCTCTCAATGCATCTGTCTAATCTGGAGATTCCATATAAAAGGTTCGATGCACGATACTGGATGCTTGGGGCTGGTGCACTGGGATGACCCAGAGGGATGGTATGGGGAAGGAGGAGGGAGGAGGGTTCAGGATGGGGAACACATGTATACCTGTGGCGGATTCATTTTGATATTTGGCAAAACTAATACAATTATGTAAAGTTTAAAAATAAAAAAAAAAAAAAAGGAATCAATACGTGGTCTCTTGTGACTGGCTGCTGTCACTCAGCACAATGTTTCCAAGGCTCATCCAAATTGTAATACATATCAGTGCTTCACTTCTTTTTAATGCCAAATATTCCCCTGCGTGAACATAACATTTTATTTATTCAGTGAACAGTTAATACTGCTTTGTTTTCTCTGGACCCAGATTGTGCTTGCTTTTACATTTCAAGTAAAATAATTTCTGCCTTAATCCTATGTCCTTATCTTTAGCTGTCTCTCCTATCGTTTGATGATATTTGCCCCCAACAACCTCCCAGAATTGCTAAAGCACTGCCACCTATTCGAAGTTACCAGATCTGAATCCCCTTCCTTATAAACTGTCTTCTTCCTACAATCAAAGCAGAAAATGCCAGCTATTCCATTTTTACTTCTCCAAAACATAGGCACGTAAACAAGGCCACATTGATCACAAATATTCATCCCAATAGTTGAATCAAAAGCTAATGACAAGGAGAAGGGACCATTATTCAGAATCCATTATTAGCGTTGGGTGGTCACAACTATAAGCAGGCCCCAGAAGGACAGAGCAGTGCCTGGTGTGGGCAACATGGTGTCGGTGGTGCAAGTCGCAGAGCCCCGCAGCGTGGTGGCAGCAGCTCCTTCAGTTCTGCAGGGTAATTTAAGGCCCGATCCCAGCCCTCTAGCCCTGGGCCTGGTTATCAGCCCCTTCCAGAGAGTCTGGGAGCTGCCAGTGCATTTCTAATAAACTCCTTTTCTGCTTTAAATTAGCCTAAGTCAGTTACTATTACTTACAACTAAGACCCGGATTGATATAGTATCTTGATCTACTTAATTTTGCATATTTTGGGCATTATACAATCTCACTAACTATAAACTTCCTATCAGTTCAGTTCAGTCGCTCAGTCGTGTCCAACTCTTTGCGACCCCATGAATCACAGCACGCCAGGCCTCCCTGTCCATCACCAACTCCCGGAGTTCACCCAGACTCAAGTCCATCGAGTCAGTGATGCCATCCAGCCATCTCATCCTCTGTCGTCCCCTTCTCCTCCTGCCCCCAGTCCCTCCCAGCATCAGAGTCTTTTCCAATGAGTCAACTCTTCGCATGAGGTGGCCAAAGTACTGGAGTTTCAGCTTTAGCATCATTCCTTCCAAAGAAATCCCAGGGCTGATCCTTCGGAATGGATCTCCTTGCAGTCCAATAAACTTCCTATAGATAACTATAAACTATAACAACACAGATATCGTTTATAAATATAAACCACAGGCAAGATCCTATGTAAGGAGATAGATTCAGGGTGAATATATATAATATTAACTCTTTGCAGTGAATAGATGCTCATTTGTTCTAAAAGAATGACTGTCAAGGAAAAACTCAGCTGTTTTCCTTTCTATGTAGGGAAAAACCCCATTCTCTTTTGCATCTCGCTTTACCTTTAGAAAAAACACTTTACTGCTAGTCACCAAATATGTGGAGGTTTTTCCCCACAACAAGTAATTCTCTGCATCACCAGCTGGGTGTCCTACCATTCAACATAATTCTGACACTGTGTACCCAGAGACAGCATCAGATCCCACAGGTAAGGGCTCAGCCCACCAGACTGTCCCCTCAGCCGCACACATACACACACACATACACAGACACCAGTCCAGCTGCAAGCCCAGGTTGTCACCTGTGCTTCCAAGCAACCCACTATAGACTGGAAATTCTGATGACCTCCCCCCGCCCTACTCCACTGGATTCAATTAATTTGCTAGTACAGTTCCCAGAATTCAGGGAAACATAACTTTCATTTACCAGCTTATTATAAAAGGATATGATACAGGATACAGATCAAAGCAGATGGAAGAGATGGTATGGAGAAAGGCTTGGAGTTTCCAGGCTCTCTCTGGGAGCACCATACTCCCAGCACCTCCAAGTGTTCACCAACCTGGAAGCTCCCTGAATCCCGTTTTGGTGGAGCTTAGGGAGGCTTTATTACATAGGCACAGTTGATTAAATCACTGGGCATTGGCAACAGACCCGACCATCCCTACCTCTTCCCTCCCCAAAGGTCAGGAGGTGGGGACTGAAAGTTCCAACCCTCTAACCACAGGGTTGGTACTCCTAGCAACCAGCCACCATCTTTAGGTGGGGTCCGAAAGTCATCTCATTGATATAAACAAAAGAAAACCTTTGGCTCTCAGTTGCTTAGGAAATTCCAGGAGTTTTAGGAGCTCTGTGCCAGGAACAGGGAGGAAAATCAAATATATGTATTTTTAATTACAAATCACATAGTATATAAAAAATAATATGAACTTTAATGTCAGAGAGAACTACTTTTCATTGCTTATTTGCTGTGACATCTTGAAGTTATTTACATCTCTGGGTCTTAGTTTTCTCACTGGAAAAAAATGAGGATGATCACACTCATCCTGTAGGGCTATTTCCAGGAGAGGTCTTGAGCATCCCTTGGACTACAAGGAGATCCAATCAGTCCATTCTGAAGGAGATCAGCCCTGGGATTTCTTTGGAAGGAATGATGCTAAAGCTGAAACTCCATTACTTTGGCCACCTCATGCGAAGAGTTGACTCATTGGAAAAGACTCTGATGCTGGGAGGGATTGGGGGCAGGAGGAGAAGGGGACGACAGAGGATGAGATGGCTGATGGCATCACTGACTCGATGGACCTGAGTCTGAGTGAACTCTGGGAGTTGGTGATGGACAGGGAGGCCTGGCGTGCTGCGATTCATGGGGTCGCAAAGAGTCAGACACGACTGAGCGACTGAACTGAACTGAACTGAATATAGCTAACACACCTACTCTAGGATCTGACATGTATCCATGCTAAATAAACTTTCACAGTTCTACCGTCATGATCTGCCCATCCTGCCAATGTCAAATCCAAACTCATCTCCAGTTCTTTCTTTCCAGCTAGAGGAAAGTAAAACTCACCCCTGGACCCAATCTAACCAAAGCAGCGACCCCAGTGAAACAACATCCTTTTTGTTTAGGACACTAGTAAGCACACTGTCCGCCCCACATTTCTAATTTCTAGATTCTCTGAGTATCTCCTATACATGAATCACTGTCCTTATGTCCACAAAGGCATGTTTATATTAAGTTGTTAAATTTGACTTTTGTAACGTAGCTGTCCTAACAAAAAGAAAATGATTAAGGCCGAGTTCAAAGCCACTCAGTTATCTAAGAGTAGGTGCTTGCTTCCTTCAAGTTCTTGATCGGACCTGCAGTCAAGGGCACGTGTGTCTGTCCTCCTGCTTTGTCAGGTGGGCGGGGTGGGCAACGGGCAGGGAAGACAAACACTGAGGAGGAAATGGAACATTCAGCCACAGAAAGGAGAAGCCTTCCACGCCGATGCATTCCAGAGAGTATCAGAGACACCCGAGGTTTTCACAATCCTCTGATGTTCAACTGCTTCACTTTACAGACATAAAATATGAGGTCCACACTGGTTAACTGACTTTCCAAACTCAAGCAACCGTTAATGACAGAGCTAAGGACCAAGTTCTTGCGGATAGTTCACAGCTTTCCCCACCAAACCATGCATGATGAGAAAAATGATGAGGGCCTTGGAGTGTCTTCCCCATAAGCATCTGGACCACAGAGTCGTGTATTACAGCATTCCAGGAATCAGCAGGATGTACCCCTGCTCGCCCAACGCCAATTCCCTGCTGACACCTACGAGGCACCAGGTTAGCTGGTCTCTCCTTACAACTGAGCCTTCAGATGATGGAACTGGAGGCCATCTGCCTCTCTCCCCATTCAGACACTGCAAGTCTCAAGGGTAGACACCTAAGGTCATGATCATGACAGGCTCTGGGGATGTTAAGGGGTATCTCATAGGAAAGCTTGGGGATTATGGTTTTTAAATGGTACATTGGTTCTTAAGGGACAAGGCCAATCCTCTGCCCCTTTTTATGCTAAGTCGGTCCATCTGGAACGAAGGAAATGCAGCTGTGCTTTAGGCTAGCATGCTGTGAGCATCCTCATCATTTATCCCACCCTGTAAGCACAGGTTTTGTATTGCCCTGTGGTTTCCACTCCCCTCACAGTGCCATATTGACAAGGGTATACAAGTCTAAATTCAGCTGTTTGTAAGAATCGGAGAGCAGAGGTTGTTCCCCTCAGGTCCTGATAATCCTTGAAAGTAATGAGGCACTTGCTGTACTCCCCTAAACCTCTCAATTCCCAACATTAAAAGATTTTTTAAAAGGTGAAAGTGCTAGAAGAAAACATGGGTAAAACTTATTTTTATAACCTCGGGGGTGAAGATGACCTTTGTAAACATGATACAAAATGCCTATGACTCCACAGCATGCAAAGCATCTGTATAGCCAAAAGCCATGAAGTCAAAAGACAAATGACAAAGGAAGAGCAACGTCTGCAACTCAACAGATAAAAAGACTGCTCACCTTCTACAATGTAAACCTTATAAATCAACGTTTTAGAAACATTAGTGGTAAAATAGATACAACACAAAATACACCATTTTGATCATCTTTAACTGCACAGTGGTATTAAGTACATTCACACTGTTATACAACCATCACATCATCCGTCTCCAGAACTTTTTTCTCCTCCCACACTGAAATTCTGTACCCATTAAACAATAAGCCCCACTCCCACCTTCCCCAGCCCCTGGCAACCCCCATTCTACTTTCTGTCTCTATGAATTTGACTACTCAAAGGACCTCATACAAGCATGAGGTCCTTTTTAGTGACTTATTTCATTCAGTATGTTTTCGGGGTTCATTTATGTTGTAGTATGTGTCAAAATTTCCTTCCTTTTAAAGGCTGAATAACATTTCATTCTATGTATAAACCACATGGTTTTTGGTTTTTTTAAGAATTTTATTATTTTTATTTATTTGGCTATGGTGGGTCTTCATTGAGGCAAGCCATATCTTTGTTGCCATGTGTGGGCTCTTAGCCATGGCATGTGGGATCTAGTTTCCTGAACAGAGATTGAACCTGAGCCCCCTAAAGTTCGGAGAGTGGACTCTTAGTCACTGGACCACCAGGGAAGTCCCTACACCATGTTTTATCCATTCATTCAAGGGTCATTTACTCGGTTTCCATATACCGGCTATTGTATACAAGTCAATGTTTTTAAAAGACAAAGAATCCAGTTAATGGACAAAACTCAGGAGGTTAAGGGCCCAGCTCCTGCAGAGGGCTATTGCTGGGGAAGAAAAACCAGCTGAGACAGGAGCAGTCCTGTACGTTTGGAGTGACAAAGCTGGAGATCTGAAACGTGACTCGTGTCCCTCACACAATGCTTGCTGAGTTCTGAAGACGCTGCAGGGACTAATGTGCTTTCATATATTTTTACTATCCTCTCCAACAGCCTGCCACCACTCTGAGTTGCCTCCTGGGCTGTCCCTCAAATGACCTCCCCAAGCAGTACTTATTTTTTTGGTGCTTGAGGCAGTTAGTTATCTGGTTACAAACCTGCCTAAGTTCTGAGTGGCCAGCTCCTACACCTGTTTTTCCCTTAAGCCTTATTATTTTAGTGTGTGATTTTGCAAAATTCCAGGTTCCTCAAGAAGGCATACAGTAGAAACAGCTTCACTTCCCTACCCAGGAACAAAGGAGACATTTCATACCTTCTACTTTAGAGAGAGGGAGAAAGCTAGGCAACAGGCAGGCAATTCAGAGAAAAATACAAAAGTAAAATACTCAGGGGGCACGGGAAGGGAAGTAAGAGCTCTCACGTAAATAAACTATTTGCCCATTTGTTATTATAAGATGATTTTACACTAAATTAATACACTAACAGTAACATGAATGAATAATGATATGTTACTAGTTCAGGGTTTGAACCAGAAAGCAAGAATCTTTTCTTCCCATTAACAGTAACACTTGCTGGAAGACACAAAATCGTCATCTACAAAGGTGGGAGCTTCTTAATTGCAGGTGCTGTCAGCCACTGTTCCTTGGAATTAGCAATTTAGCTTCAGAAGTGAAAGAATTTTGGCTAGATACTAAAAAGTGTCAGTTATAGTCTTACCCCTGTCAAGTTACCAGTTAAAAATCATCTAAGTATTTTTTTAATGTTTAAAATCAATACACTTTTAGAACGACCAAATTACTATAATCTAAAAGGTATATAAAATTATAAACACAACTTTACATTTAGGACTCCTTTTTTTAAGCATTAAAAGCCTATGCTTAGTAAGCAAGGTGTGCATGTATGCTCAGTTACTTCAGTCGTGTCCAACTCTTTATGACCCCATGGACTACAGCCCACCAGGCTCCTCTGTCCATGGGATTATCCCTGCAAGAATACTGGAGTGGGTGGCCACTTCCTACTCCCGGGGATCTTCCCGACCCAGGGATCAAACCTGCATCTTCTGTGGCTCTTGCACTGGCAGGTAGATTCTTTACCACTTGAGCCACTTGGGAAGCCCTAGTAAGCAAGGTACTGCCTGTTAAAATGAGTCTCTTTCAGGGGTCCCCTTGCCTCTATGGGAGGCACACCTTCCTTCTTATTCTCTGAGATCTGTTAATGGGGAGCTCCAGAGTTAAGAACAGAGGAAGTGGGAAGTTGTGAGTTGTCTGGGAACTTTGTTGGAAGACTACTGAGTTGTCTATTTAGAAATCAGCCCCAGGAAAGATCAGAAGAGAAACAAAAAAATAATACAAAGCAAACCCATTTACCACATATCCAATATCTGCAAAGTTTGGGCCTGGTGCTCTAAGAATCAGGAGAAAAGCGGATGGACGTTAGTTATCGGGGCCTGAAGATCATGCTCCCAGTACTGGTGCCTATTTACCTGTCCCATGGCTAAAGTGACGCCAGCAGAGGCTTCCTTTCTCACAGACACTAGAATTTCTGCTCCAGGATTTTAGAAAGTGACTGATTGCCTCACCTCATAAATGCCCAACTCACCAAAAGGAGCCTTACTCATCTGCCAGAAGGAGATCTGTATCAGGGACACAGTGGTGAGGCTGGAATAAAAGGAGCATTCTACAGTGCACTGAGGCATTTACTGCTACAGGGACAGACCTGAAAAGAAATCAGAGCTGTCCAAAGTCCAGCCAAGAGGAGGCAGCTCTGACGAAGACGGAGGGGACACACGAGTTCCACCACTGCCAACTACTCACCGTTTCAACTCTCTGTTTGCCTACTTCTGGGCAGATATCAAGATCGTGAACATCCACTATTAAAGTGCCTTGAGCTCTTTGGAAGGAAAGCAACCTTACACGAATGAATCATGACTCAGCACTGAATTAGGGGAGAGAAGCTAAAGCAGTAAGAACAATTTCACAAACTAAACTGCACTACTGAATCCAATTCATTAAAACCCTTCTACCAATACTTACAGATATTAAATCAATGTTCCTTATTCCTCTGGGGACCAGCTCCAGCACTCCCACTTTTCTTTAGCATTCTCAGCATCAAAACCCGGTCTGTGCCCACACTATGTTAGGGGTCAAGCAAAACACATGGGTAAAGCTTGCTCCACAGAGCAGATGTCACCATGAAGGCAGCAGATAAAAACCAGCGCTGGACACCCTGTGAGAAACAAGAGGACCACAGGCACGACACGCTCAGCAAAATCAACAGTGTCACATGCTGTCACTCTCATCTGTGACACTGTAATCTGTGTTTCCCTTATTTTGATGAGATACATTTAAACGACCAAATATTTTACATAGCCTTTCACAGGGCACTGCACATCTTTCATTCAAAATGACTCAGAAATAATGCAATGCCTGGAAAAAGAGGCATTTTATCCAGTATGCCAAGACCAAATGGGAATAACTCTGTTAAAAGCATATGTGACACTTGAAATCTAAGGCACTCCTGGGGCCAGGGTCTTAAAATAAGAAGCTCTGCATCATAAACTGAGACAGTTAAAGAGCTAAACACAATGGTTAATATCACAGAGCTTGCAAAGCTAAAGCATATATTATTTAAACATTGAGAAGCCATTGTGTATTTGTCTAATAGGCAATATGAGAAGATTAAACTCTAACTTTTTCTAAATTACACAGAAAAGTGGGATGGCAATTAAGAATCATCTTAGCAAACTTCCCAATCCTTAGAGGCTGACAACTAGCTGGTGACTTACATAGTTTCCTTGAATATTCTCAGTTATATATTGAGAGAGAGAGAGAGATGAAACCCAAGTCGGTTTACTCTTTTTAGAGTGGATCTTCCAATAACTAGAGTTGAAGAAAGTAAAGGGAAGGAACTCTAGGCTTCAAGAAGGATCTGTGATGCCTGTACGTTCCCTGTGTGGTGTAAGTTACCCGTGGGTCTTTGGAAGCTGAAACTGTACAAGGGAAAGGAAATGAGAGAGATGTGTGCCTGAAATGCAGTTCCACAACTCATCAGCTCTGTGACCTCAGTAAGGTTAACTAACCTCTTAACCTTCTCATCTGTAAAATAAGAGTTAAGCCTATCTACTTCATAGAATGAGTCCAGTAGAAGCAAAAGAACATAGAATGTCTTTCAGAAGAGCACAATCATTAGTGCTCACTACATGCTCTCCCTGTTCACCACTCACCAAAGGAACAGACCACAGCTGGAAGGCATCCTATGCAATTTGGTAGTTTTTACTTACTATTTTAAAATGATCAGTTATGGGACAGTAGTTATTAAAATTTGGTTTATGAAAAAAAATTTTAAATACAAGAAATGGAAAACATTCATAGCAAAAGTTATTTAAATATAGGCATCTGAATGAGAGGCCTCACAAAATTATTATTTATAATTATATATAATAATTATATATATTATTTATAAAATATAAAATATGTTATTTATTATTCATAATTAAATGTTAGGGACGATTCTTGGTAAAAGGGCAAAACTACAATATGACACATTACAAGTATGGATTTCCCCCAACACGTAACCTAATTCCTCTCAAAGAGGGCACCTTAGCTGCCGTTCTGCCCATGTGGAATGCTTAGCTGTTCTAATCTTAGCTCTTTCATGTTCTCTTTGAAGGAAGAAGCTTGTCTTTCCCTGCTAATTGGCCAAATCCATCATCACACTCAGACTGATGACACACGTGTACTATGCTGATGGACTGATGTCCTGACGGCACAGGGAAAAACCTGAGTGCTAGGGGTCAGTGACTAGACTCCATATTTGGCAAGATCCTTCTAAAATTCATTAGTAAAAATAAAATACTCATTTATAGTCTGAACATATTATTTAGATATTGTTGCATAAAAGCTATAAAAGGGAAAAAATAATATAAAGGGGCTTTAACTTAAACATAGCAGCCATGTCTACTTTAAAACAAAGGTAAAAGTGAAGTCGCTCAGTCTTGTCCAACTCTTTGCGACCCCATGGACTGTAGCCTACCAGGCTTCTCTGTCCATGGGATTTTCCAGGCAAGAGTACTGGAGTGGGTTGCCATTTCCTTCTCCAGGGCATCTTCCCAACCCAGGGATCAAATCCAGGTCTCCCACACTGCAGGCAGATGCTTTAACTCTGAGCCTTTTAAACAAAGGATGAAACCAAATGTTCAACTTTTGAACTGACTGGTTTTAAAGAGAGTAGAAATATACATATAGATGCCAAATAACACTGATTACTAAACAGTCAGCATTACAATTGTTCAATTAATGAAGAAGGTAATAGAGACAATCAAAACAACATTAATTTGGGACTGTACAGCACATTATAGAACATAAGGGGCTCTGAGCAGATTTGCATTCCTAATTATGTTTTGCTTAATCTAATATTAAAATTGCCTTGCAGTATTTCCTCAGCCTCGTGGTGGGATGACTAGCAATACTTTAAGTGGCAAGTGCAGTGAGCCTGGGAGGAGATCTAACACAGTAAGTCTCTCATACACAAATCAGCCGAAGTCATTAAAGTTTACATGTTTATACTCAGCCCACTGAGTCATAATAAAATGACCAATAATATAATTAGTCTTGGCATCTTGAGTGCTTTTCCCATAAAATCAGAAACAGGGCAAGAATGCCCTCTCCCATCACTTTGAGGACACAAAAGGAGACGTGAGTGCGTGAAAAGCTGCCCCCTGCTCTTGCTAAGGACATCTCAGCATCATCAAAGGGTACCAGAATGGAAAATGGGGCCCACAGACAATGTAAATAGGTGAGGAGACATAAAAGACCATTCTTCCTCTCTCAATTTTGAAAAGACAACTGATGCTTAAAGCAAAAGTAACAACATTTTAAGGAGGAGTTCATTACTGTATGTGGAAGTATACAATAGCACCAACAGTGAGGAGGAGGTGAACGGGGTTAAATTTACACTTGAGGACTCTGAAGAGTAAAATGTCAGTTCTTCTTACGTTAATGTATCAATTTCAGGAAACTCCCCAAGATGGCAATGAACTCTTTTACAGTAGGTTTTTTTTTTTTTTTACAGTAGTTTTATAGCTGTTCTTTATTTAAAAAAATGTTTGAATGTGAAAATAAAGATACAAGCACAGCTAGGAGGACATCAAGAAGAAAGAGTCATGAAAAAATATTAAAACACATTAAAAAGCCTCTCTGGGGGCTTCCCTGGTGGCAAAAGTGGATAAGAATCCACCTGCCAGCGCAGAGAACATGGGTTCGATCCCTAGTCCAGGAGGATTCCACAAGCCACGGGGCAACTAAGTCAGTTTGCCACAATTACTGAGCCCGCGCCCTAGAGCCCAAAACTGCAACTACTGAAGCCCGTGTGCCGAGGGCCCAGGCTCCACAATAATGAGAAGCCCAAGCACTGCGACAAAAAGTAGCCCCTGCTTGCTGCAAGTAGAGAGAGCCCAAGCAAAGTAACAAAGACCCAGCACAGCCAAAAATAAAGAAAAATTTAAAAGAAAAAGCCTCTTTCATTAAAAGGGTATGTAGTACACAAATACACAGAGATGCCCCTGGAAAGTCCAAAATAAACCCATCTCTGCCATAGGAGGGAGATGTATCTCAAACAACTGAGGCAGACAGCTGTTTAAACAAACAGGACTGGTACAAATGGATAGTTATTAGAAAAAAGATAAAATGAGACCCATTCCTCAAACCGTACAGGAGAATAAACTCTAAATGCACCAGAAACCTAAATGTAAAATATGAACCTCAACAACTACTAGAAGAGACTATAGGTGGATTCCTCTTTAACGGGAGTATAGAGAAAGGCTTTTTAGAGAGGATTTAAAATCCAGATGCAAGGAAAAAAAGACTGATACTTTGTCTACATAAAAACTTTTACATAAGCAAAATTGAAAGACAAAGTGGGGGGAAAATATTTGCAACATACTACAGAGATAAAGGGTTAATACTGAGCCCAGCACAGCACAGCTGTGACAAACCTAGACAGTGTATTAAAAAGCACAGACATTATTTTGCCAACAAAGGTCCGTAGAGTCAAAGCTACAGTTCTTCCAGTAGTCAAGCATGGATGTGAGAGTTGGACCATAAGGAAGGCTGAGCACCGAAGAATTGATGCTTTTGAATTGTGGTATTGGAGAAGACTTGAGAGTTCTTTGGACTCCAAGGAAATCAACCCTGAATATTTATTGGTAGGACTGATGCTGAAGCTCCAATACTTTGGCCACCTGATGTGAAGAGCCAACTCATTGGAAAAGACCTTGATGCTGGGAAAGACAGAAGGCAGGAGGAGAAGGGGATGCTAGAGTATGAGATGGTTAGGTGGCATCACTGACTCAATGGACATGAGTTTGAGTAAGCTCTGGGAAATGGTGAAGGACAGGGAAGCCTGGCATGCAAATCCACCTAAGTCCATGGGATTGCAAAGAGTCGGACAAGACTGATCAACTGAACATCATCATCCTCCTCTAATATAAAAGGGTTAGTATCTTTTAATTTTTCAAATTTTATTGAAATATAGTTGACTTAAAACAAAGAGGTTTTTAAAACAGAGGAAGAACATGAATACAAATCCTACAGAAAAACAGGAAAAGACAATTCACAAGAAGATATAAAATGTCCCTCAAAATATGAAAAGATATTCAACTTGACCCATGATGAGAGAAGTGCAAATTTGAACAATCGTAAGATTCTATTTTCCAGCCACCATATTTGCAAAGTACTTCATTGGTAAAATTATGGGGAGACAGACACTTGCTCATTGCTGGTGAGAATGCAAAATAGAGGAGAACTGCATTATAATATAGCTGTATATGCGTTTTCCCTTTGATCCTGTAATCCCACTTCAAGGAGGGTACCCTGAAGATAATCCTCAACAGTGTGAGGGTATATGTGCACATGGTTGTTCACTGCAGGACCATTTATAACTGAAACAGATTTAAAACCACCTGAATGTTCAAGAACAGGAGAACAGCTGAGTGAACTCTTTTCGATACACACAACAGAGTACTAAGTAGCTAGTTAAAAAAGCAAAGATCTCTATGAACTGACATGAAGTAATTTCCAGGAAATACAGTTGAATGCAAAATAAGCCAAGTGCAAAAAGAGTACATATAACTTGCTACTTAAAAAAATCTTTATTGAGATATAACTCACACCGCCATACAACTCACTTATTTAAAATGCATAATTCAACGGCTTTTAGTACCTTTCGAGTTGCGCAGCCACTATTACGATTTCAGAACACTCTCATCATCCCAGGAAGAAATTCTGTACCCATTAGCAGTCACTTCTCATTCACCCCCAGAGTCTACTCTAGCCCTAGGCAAACACGTATTTACTACTTTCAGCCTCTTAGATGTGCCTATTCTGAACATAGTGTGTGAGAAGGAAGGGGAAATGAAGAAGGCCTAATATTCCCATCCTTATGAAATGAAACATGAGAAAGATAAGCAAGAAATTATCCACAAGGGGTGGGAGAAGCAGGGTAGGAGAGATACTGAAGGCAGTGAGGCTTCTTTGGATATACCTCGTACACCACAGTCTTAACCTTTGGAAGCTTTAGCAATGTTATAGATACAACTGAATTGGTATGGGTGGGCAGAAGAGGAAACATCTAAAACAGAGAAAAAAAAAACTTTGTATTATATTTCAAATAAATATCATAACCACACTGAAGGAGCAGGGAAGACTGACTCAAGATATTCATTTTAAAATAAAAAAGAAATTTATAAACACCATATTTGACTGTACGTTCTTAATTATGGGGGGGAACAGCAAGTAAATACCCATCTCCTTCTGGTGGCTTTGATTTTTGTAGTGGAAAAGGAGAGAAGAGGTTTGGAAATTAGTATACCAGACGAAATATAGGACTAAGCAAATAAAAAAAAGGGTTAATACTGCTGAGTGCCAGAGTTTTCACTGTGAAAGAAGGAACATACAAATATGAAGGAAAAGGCAAGAAGGAGCTTTGGGGATAGGCTGGAACTGGAAGTTCTAGTATGAATTTATGACCATGAAAGATAAAAGGTATCTGTAGAGATATACACGTGCATATGTGTGTACTGCTGTATGTTTATATACACACATTCATGTATGCCCTACCTCTAACCACCTAGGCAGGGCACCCCGGGAGCAAGGCACACACCTAGCACCATATCTTGGTCTTTGAAACCATCAGCACTGAAAGGAACTAGAGCCCCTGAGACAAACAGCCACTTCCAGGATGGGGACAGGGCAGGTTCAAGATGAGTTTGGAATATCCTGAATGATGGAAAGGAAGTACTTCCCAAAATTAGGAGGCATATCATAAGCATACAGCAGCTAGCTAAAAGGGGCTTCCAAATGACCAAATTCAAGATAATTTGAAGTGTGCTGCAGCCATGAAATTAAAAGACGCTTACTCCTTGGAAGGAAAGTTATGACCAGCCTAGAGAGCATATTCAAAAGCAGAGACATTACTTTGCCAACAAAAGTCCGTCTAGTCAAGGCTATGGTTTTTCCTGTGGTCATGTATGGATGTGAGAGTTGGACTGTGAAAAAGGCTGAGCGCCGAAGAATTGATGCTTTTGAACTGTGGTGTTGGAGAAGACTCTTGAGAGTCCCTTGGACTGCAAGGAGATCCAACCAGTCCATTCTGAAGGAGATCAGCCCTGGGATTTCTTTGGAAGGAATGATGCTAAAGCTGAAACGCCAGTTCTTTGGCCACCTCATGCAAAGAGTTGACTCACTGGAAAGACTCTGATGCTGGGAGGGATTGGGGGCAGGAGGAGAAGGGGACGACAGAGGATGAGATGGCTGGATGGCATCACTGAGTCGATGGACGTGAGTCTCAGAGAACTCTGGGAGTTGGTGATGGACAGGGAGGCCTGGCGTGCTGCGATTCATGGGGTCACAAAGAGTCGGACATGACTGAGCGACGGATCTCTGATCTCTCTCTGATATATAAAAAAACAGATTTCAAACGTTTAGTACTCTCCTACCAAAATATATATGTGTATAATACCTCAGTTATTTTTACATTGGTTAAATGCTGAAATGATAACATTTTGGATATAGCTAATTAAAATATATTATTAACATTAATTGCAGTTTTCTTTCTATTTTTTATAATTTGGCTACTAAAAACCTTAAAATTGCAAATGGCTCCTATTATTGAACAGTATTGTTATCCATTAAGAGATTAAAATGGAGAAGGCAATGGCGACCCACTCCAGTACTCTTGCCTGGAAAATCCCATGGACGGAGGAGCCTGGTAGGCTGCAGTCCGTGGGGTCGTGAAGAGTCGGACATGACTGAGAGACTTCACTTCCACTTTTCAATTTCATGCACTGGAGAAGGAAATGGCAACCCACTCCAGTGTTCTTGCCTGGAGAATCCCAGGGACGGCGGAGCCTGATGGGCTGCCGTCTATGGGGTCGCACAGAGTCGGATACGACTGAAGTGACTTAGCAGCAGCAAGAGATTAAAAAAGAAGATTAATTTTTTTTAAATGAGCTAAACTATAATGTCTGGTTTATAGACACTATATGTCTGGGGCTTCCCAAGTGGCACTAGTGGTAAAGAACCTGCCTACCAATGCCAGAGACTTAAGAGACAAAGGTTCAATCCCTGGGTGAGGAAAATCCACAACAGGAGGACATGGCAACCCACTCCAGCATTCTTGCTTGGAGAATCCCATGGACAGAGGAGCCTGGTGGGCTACTGTCCATTGGGTCCCAAAGAGTTGGACACAACTGAAGTGACTTCACACACAATGTCTAGAGCTACATTTGGGTAAAAAAAAGAAAAAACTTTTTTTTTTTAATTTTATTTTAAAACTTTACAAAATTGTATTAGTTTTGCCAAATATCAAAATGAATCTGCCACAGGTATACATGTGTTCCCCATCCTGAACCCTCCTCCCTCCCCATACCATCCCTCTGGGTCGTCCCAGTGCACCAGCCCCAAGCATCCAGTATCGTGCATCGAACCTGGACTGGCAACTCGTTTCATACATGATATTTTACATGTTTCAATGCCATTCTCCCAAATCTTCCCACCCTCTCCCTCTCCCACAGAGTCCATAAGACTGTTCTATACATCAGTGTCTCTTTTGCTGTCTCGTACACAGGGTTATTGTTACCATCTTTCTAAATTCCATATATATGCGTTAGTATACTGTATTGGTGTTTTTCTTTCTGGCTTACTTCACTCTGTATAATAGGCTCCAGTTTCATCCATCTCATTAAAACTGATTCAAATGTATTCTTTTTAATGGCTGAGTAATACTCCATTGTGTATATGTACCACTGCTTTCTTATCCATTCATCTGCTGATGGACATCTAGGTTGCTTCCATGTCCTGGCTATTATAAACAGTGCTGCGATGAACATTGGGGTACACGTGTCTCTTTCCCTTCTGGTTTCCTCAGTGTGTATGTCCAGCAGTGGGACTGCCGGATCGTAAGGCAGTTCTATTTCCAGTTTTTTAAGGAATCTCCACACTGTTCTCCATAGTGGCTGTACTAGTTTGCATTCCCACCAACAGTGTAAGAGGGTTCCCTTTTCTCCACATCCTCTCCAGCATTTATTACTTGTAGACTTTTGGATTGCAGCCATTCTGACTGGTGTGAAATGGTACCTCATAGTAGTTCTGATTTGCATTTCTCTGATAATGAGTGATGTTGAGCATCTTTTCATGTGTTTGTTAGCCATCTGGATGTCTTCTTTGGAGAAATGTCTATTTAGTTCTTTGGCCCTTTTTTTGATTGGGTCATTTATTTTCTGGAGTTGAGCTGTAGGAGTTGCTTGCATATTTTTGAGATTAGTTGTTTGTCAGTTGCTTCATTTGCTATTATTTTCTCCATTCTGAAGGCTGTCTTTTCACCTTGCTAATAGTTTCCTTTGATGTGCAGAAGCTTTTAAGGTTAATTAGGTCCCATTTGTTTATTTTTGTTTTTATTTCCAATATTCTGGGAGGTGGGTCATAGAGGATCCTGCTGTGATGTATGTCAGAGAGTGTTCTGCCTATGTTCTCCTCTAGGAGTTTTATAGTTTCTGGTCTTACGTTGAGATCTTTAATCCATTTTGAGTTTATTTTTGTGTATGGTGTTAGAAAGTGTTCTAGTTTCATTCTTTTACAAGTGGTTGACCAGATTCCCAGCACCACTTGTTAAAGAGATTGTCTTTAATCCATTGTATATTCTTGCCTCCTTTGTCAAAGATAAGGTGTCCATATGTGCGTGGATTTATCTCTGGGCTTTCTATTTTGTTCCATTGATCTATATTCCTGTCTTTGTGCCAGTACCATACTGTCTTGATAACTGTGGCTTTGTAGTAGAGCCTGAAGTCAGGCAGCTTGATTCCTCCAGTTCCATTCTTCTTTCTCAAGATTGCTTTGGCTATTCGAGGTTTTTTGTATTTCCATACAAATTGTGAAATTATTTGTTCTAGCTCTGTGTAGAATACTGTTGGTAGCTTGATAGGGATTGCATTGAATCTATAAATTGCTTTGGGTAGTATACTCATTTCACTATATTGATTCTTCCAATCCACGAACATGGTATATTTCTCCATCTATTAGTGTCCTCTTTGATTTCTTTCACCAGTGTTTTATAGTTTTCTATATATAGGTCTTTAGTTTCTTTAGGTAGATATATTCCTAAGTATTTTATTCTTTCCGTTGCAATGGTGAATGGAATTGTTTCCTTAATTTCTCTTTCTGTTTTCTCATTATTAGTGTATAGGAATAGAAAAAACTTTTTGAAAACACAGGAAGTTATTACTACAAATCGGTACAGTGGTTACAAACAGAGAAGGACTAGGCTATGATGAGGCTGGTGTGCAAGGAGGAACCGTGGGGTATGAAGTTTTATTTCTTGACCTAGTTGGTGATCACAAGGGTATCTGCCTTGTGCTTAAGCTATAAATTTATTCTGTGCAGTTTTCTGTACCTGTTTTATTCTAGAATTAAATTATGCAACAAAAAAACAAAATAAGATATTTCACTTTAAACTTTCTTATGTAAAAGCAGATTCATATACGTATCTAAGAAAAGCAACGCAGAAACAATTGGCAGACCTGGAAAAGAGTAATCACCTTTTAAAATTTTCTTGAGGCTTCTTTAAAATGACCATAAAGTTTAAGCTCATTTAGCCCCTCCTCAGTACTTTCAAAATCAAATCAATGTTTTAAATCCAGCAACCTTCTTCTAAATCTTGTTCGTTAGACAACACATGTTGAACACTGCTATAATCTGTGTTGCAGAAAGACAGAGCATTTTATAAAATTTAATGAAGCATGTTATGGCTTCCCAGTTTTTTTAATTAAAGCATTTTTTAAATAATTAAGTTTCTTATAAATTATATCATTTCAAATGACTAAACAATTCTTCAACAGGGAGAAAATTAAACTTTCTTTAAACAGAGGTTAATGCTGTTGACTTCTCAAATATGAATAGCATATGCCTCTGCTTTTGTCTGTGTTTTTAAGAAAAAGATCCATATTAGTATCCTGCTGACAAATTTTCTAAGAAAGAAGAAAATAAATTCCAGACACTACTTCAAACTTCAATAAAGTCTGAAAACATTGGATAATGGTCATACTATACAGCAAAGGCAAATACAGTAAGGTAATTCTAACCTTAGAAAGATTAAGTATTTCTCAAAAAGTAAGTGTGTAACTTTCATCCATTTCAGAATCATCAAAAGAGCTTGTTTAAAATAGAAATGCTCAGGTCCTCTCCAAAAGTGACTAAATCAGAATTTACAGGGTAGAATCAACATATATAAGATTATCCCCAAATCTCAGTGGAATATTAATTCCCCTTAGACAGAAAACAAGAAGGGTATGGGAATGGACCATATGAAGGCTGAGCCCTACTCGGCTAACACCTCAGCAATCTGCGGCTCAGAATAAGACCACATAAGGAAAAGATGGGCAAGCAAAAGGCATTTTCTATGTGTGGGATGCTCCTTCCAGATACGTGAGACTCAATATATACATATTCTTCAACTGATCATTTTATGGAGCACATTTAATCTCATTCCCTCAAGCATTACAAAGTACCATTAAGAACAATATCAAGCTACCTATAAGCAGCTTTCCACCTAACAGCAGGATTGAATTTATAAGGAATGTAGGTTAAATATCACTTCCGCAGAATACATATAAACTTCCGTCACCTATTCTTGCATTACAGACTACTGTCTCTTTGGCATCTTCTCAGTATATGCGCTCTTTAGGAGCTCTTACTAATCTCTTATTTATTCCTCATCCATCCCCTTCCCCGGAGCTAAGTGACTACGTGCGTTTACTCTCATCAGTTCAGTTCAGTCGCTCAGTAGTGTCCAACTCTTTGCGACCCCATGAATTGCAGCATGCCAGGCCTCCCTGTCCATCACCAAATCCCGGAGTTTACTCAAACTCATGTCCATGGAGTCGGTGTTACTCTCATCAGCACCCCTTATTCCCTTCTATGCTGGTCCAGCAAAACCCTAACCTTGGATTCAAGACACATCTGCTTCTCTAGGCAACAGGGCACTAGCGATTAACTATGGCATGAGGATTTGTCCTAATTATTGTGATAAAATATACATAAAATTTACCACATTAATCATTTTTAAGTGTACAGCTCAGCAGTGTTAATTATGTTAATACTGTTGCACAACCAATCTTCAGAACTTTCTCATTTTGTGAAACTGAAACTCTATACTCATTAAACAACTCCCCATTTCTCCCCTCATCCAAGCCCCGGAACCATTTCTACTTACCACCTCTATGGGTTTGAATACTCATCTAAGTGGGATCACACAATATGTGTCTCTTTGTGACTGGTTTACTTCACTTGGTACTATTATTTTCTTGTCAATACTCTATAGTATTCCTTTTTATAGCAGTCTCATTCCTAATTTTGACTGCTCTCTTAGTCCCAGTATTCTCTTTCATCTTTCTCCTACTACTTTTAAAAGGACAGGCCTTTATTTCTGATTATAAAAGTAATCCATGTTCAAAGCAAAATACTTGCAAAAAAAACAAAAAAGACATTGTTTCCTGAATTCCTAGTACCTAAAAAGAATCACTATTAACATTAATGATATTATAGTATTAATAAGGTCCTTAGAGTCATTATTTTCTGTGTCTTGTTTCTGTACACATATGGATGCAGAAAAAAATTTTTAACAAACTGGTATTATAACATACACACTGGATTTTTCTTTCCTGTTGCCCTGTTGTGTTCTTCTCATGTTCTAGGTCCACTCCTGCAAAGACCATTAACCAGGTGATCTTTCTGCCTTTAGTCTTGTACTTTTAAACCACATGCCATATATTTCACCAGAGAATCTTATTAATTTGCAAATTTCATTGTTACTCTTCTCTTAAACCCCTGAGGAACTAGTATGTAGAAGACAAAGTCTAAGACCTTTAGGACTCCCAAGAGGGCACTGTTACCTGCTCCCTGCCTGCCTCATCAGTCTGACCTCTAACCACTCCCTACTGCCTCCTTACCATTCAGTAACAGGCACACACATCCTTCCACTCTGCAATATACTGAGATGGATCTCTCCATGCCCTGGCTTTTGTTTTTCTTTCTCTCTGGAATGCCTGTCCCTCTTTCTCCTTTATCCAGCTCACTCCTATGTATTTTAAAAGCAATCATCGTCAACCTTCATTGTCCCTTTCCAGAAGGGTTCCCTTTGCCCACTCCCGCCTGCATTAGCGCCCTCTCCTGCTCACTGCAACAGCCAGGACTTCCCTCTTCTACTAGACATACCACATTGTGCCCTATTGACTCTGTGTATGTCTGTCTCACCACTGGACTGTGAGCTTGAGGGCTAGGGCCACATCATCTTTGGATTTCTAGCACAGTGGCAAGTACATAAAAGACTCAAAAAAATGCTTGATGATTAATTTTCTCAATACACTTCCTCATTTTTTCAATAGCTAAATTTTTATCTGCCCCTGATAATTTTCAATGCTTTTCTACAAAGTCTAGCTTTAACCACTTATTGTGACCAAATTCCTTCCACTGAATTTCAGCTTTAAAAAAAGTGACACTCTCTACAATTAAGATTCTCATTCCTTTAGGCTGCCAAGAGAGAGAGGCAAAGTAATGAGGTCCAACCTCCCTAGAGATTAATTTCAAATCAAGAAATATTTACAGGACACCTGTTCTGTACCAGGCTATACTTACTTCTGGGGAAACAGTGTGTTTATAAGGAGACATTGACACACGCCGTTAGAGAGCTCAGACTGCAGGAGAGTACAGCCATTTGTTTTTTTAATAACATTTTACTAATTATAAAAGTAAAAACAAGGTCTTTACAACTTCAATAAAGTATACTGAAATTATACATAAAACTAAAATTACCTGTTATTCCACCATAGTTAGACAACCCATCATTGCATTTTCATCTGGTCATGCTCTGTGTTTATAATTTTATATAAATTGTACATATTCTAAGTATACCATTTAAAGTCAATATTAAATCACAAATGTGTCCAAAGTTACATATATCCTTCTGTAGCCCAAACTTAATGGCTGTATGATGCTCCCTTTTATAGTTATCACACAATTTAACCATTCCAACATTTGGAAATTTAGATGGGTTTTCACTTTTCATCATAAATGATGATTCAATTAACTTTATTATGCATAAATCTTTATCTGATGCTCTATTTCTTATGATAGGATCAGAATAGTAAAGTTTTTAAAAGGAAGAACTTTTTATATCTAGAAATGTATTAATACTTTAACTAAAGGATCTATCAATTACATTGCCAATAATATGAGAGTGCCTCTCACACTATACCTTCATCAACAGTGAATATTATCATCTCATTTATACTGATTTGATATGAAATATTTTACTTTTAACCATTTTAATCTGTATTACATTGATAAGTATATCAAAATAACATCTAATCTCACTAGTTAATAACCCCCTCTGTCCTTAACAGCCATAGTTTTAAAATCTGCCTCTTAATCTCACTGAGTTGATTGATTTGATAGACCGAACCTTCTCTTACCCTCCTTACCATGTTCTGTACTTACACAGTCATTATTACTGAATACCTAAAAGCTTAGAGAATAATACCCACATTTTATAAGCTTTGAGACAGCCCCCCCTCCTTACCAATTCTTGTCTTAGTGAACATGGCTTCCATTTCCACATGTCTATTTCCTTCTTCTATTTATCACTTTCTATACCAAGTCTTTTTCCAAATTTTTTTTTAAAGGGCATCTTACTTTGTACATATACTTCTTTTCAAGTTGCTAGTTATATAGCAAGAAATGGGCTAATGTCCGCACTCTCCTTGTGGCTACCTCATTAAGCCTTTGGGGATCTCACAGTTTATTGAAGGGAAAACTTGGCCAGTCAGGAAAGATCTCCATTATAGAAAACCTGGCTTAGGAAATCAGTGTGCTCGGAGAATGTTTCTTGTGTTTAGGTAGCATGAATTCCTCAGGCATCAGAATTCATCTCAAATACAGTCAAAATCTCTTGAAGGCATAACCAGCTTCCCTGAGTAACTTAACCTCTTAACCAGCAATGAATTCCTGACTTATTTTAGGACATTTAAAAGAAAAACTGTTGGCTCTTACATATCTCAACAACGACAGAAACTAAGTGGCAGAAGTTCTCCTGCGTGCCAGACCCTGTTCTACACTCTTCACACATCACTCACTCAACTTTCACAGCCACCACATGCAACAAGTACTATTACTGCCCCATTTACAGATGGGGAAACTCAGGAATATACAACCCACAAAAAGGTCAGAAATGAGCAATCCTGGTGGCCCAGGGATTTGTACTGTCTAGTCAGCTTTCATTCCAATCCCAAAGAGAGGCAATGCCAAAGAATGCTCAAACTACTGCACAATTGCACTCATTTCACACGCTAGTAAAGTAATGCTCAAAATTCTCCAGCCAGGCTTCAGCAATACGTGAACTGTGAACTTCCAGATGTTCAAACTGGTTTCAGAAAAGGCAGAAGAACCAGAGATCAAATTGCCAACATCCACTGGATCATGGGAAAAGCAAGAGAGTTCCAGAAAAACATCTATTTCTGCTTTATTGACTATGCCAAAGCCTTTGACTGTGTGGATCACAATAAACTGTGGAAAATTATGAAAGAGATAGGAATACCAGACCACCTGACCTGCCTCTTGAGAAACCTGTATGCAGGTCAGGAAGCAACAGTTAGAACTGGACATGGAACAACAGACTGGTTCCAAATAGGAAAAGGAGTGCGTCAAGGCTGTATATTGTCACCCTGCTTATTTAATTTATATGCAGAGTACATCACAAGAAACGCTGGGCTGGAAGAAGCACAAGCTGGAATCAAGATTGCCAGGAAAAATATCAATAACCTCGGATATGCAGATGACACCACCCTTATGGCAGAAAGTGAGGAGGAACTAAAAAGCCTCTTGATGAAAATGAAAGTGGAGAGTGAAAAAGTTGGCTTAAAGCTCAACATTCAGAAAACGAAGATCATGGCATCTGGTCCCATCACTTCATGGAAAATAGATGGGGAGACAGTGGAAACAGTGTCAGACTTTATTTTCTTGGGCTCCCAAATCACTGCAGATGGTGACTGCAGCCATGAAATTAAAAGACGCTTACTCCTTAGAAGGAAAGTTATGACCAACCTAGATAGCATATTCAAAAGCAGAGACATTACTTTGCCAACAAAGGTCCGTCTAGTCAAGGCTATGGTTTTTCCAGTGGTCATGTATGGATGTGAGAGTTGGACTGTGAAGAAAGCTGAGTGCTGAAGAATTGATGCTTTTGAACTGTGGTGTTGGAGAAGACTCTTGAGAGTCCCTTGGACTGCAAGGAGATCCAACCAGTCCATTCTAAAGAAGATCAGTCCTGGGTGTTCTTTGGAAAGAATGATGCTAAAGCTGAAACTCCAATACTTTGGCCACCTCATGTGAAGATTTGACTCATTGGAAAAGACTCGGATGCTGGGAGGGATTGGGGGCAGGAGGAGAAGGGGACGACAGAGGATGAGATGGCTGGATGGCATCACCGACTCGATGGACATGAGTTTGGGTGAACTCTGGGAGTTGGTGATGGACAGGGAGGCCTGGCGTGCTGCGATTCATGGGGTCACAAAGAGTCGGACACGACTGAGCAACTGAACTGAACTGAGAGTCCTCTACCCTTACCCACCCTGAGCCTCTGCAGTGCTAGCCTCTTGCACAATTGACATGTCTGGTTTTTAAAGATAAACACAAAACATAGGAATACAAAGAAAACAAGTATGTCATCAACCTGAAAAATATGGCCTTGACCATATTTTATTATATTATTATTATTCAAGTACTCTGAACACCTGGACCAACTCCCAATAAAGAATAACCTCTGCCATACAGTACCCATGTACCTAATGCACACACAACAGTGTCCATCCTTCAGGAGCCCACAAAATAATTAGGGAGAAAAACAGTCATGTTCCAGGTGACTTATGCAAACAATGACTGAGCATTATATTTCAGAAAAGAGCCTCCTGTAAACTGGCTGGCAGAACAGGTGAGATTTCATCCAGAATTGAGAGAGGACTGGAGCTCAGGCTTGAGTGAGAAGAGAGAGTGAGAGGGGGCATCCATGGCAGAAGGAACTTTCCAAAAGTCACAGGCATAATGGAGCCACGTGGGAGGGACACGTGGTTCTCTCTTGTTGGAAAGGAGGATTTTTTAGGAAAATGGAAACCAAGAGAGTTGGAAAGGTAAGCTGGGACCAGACTGCATTGCCTTGATATGGTGGAAGAAGATACTTCAAACCACACCCCACAGAGTGGCGGCAGAAATGGTGAGAAAGCAACAACCCAGTAAGGACTGAGAGTCAGAAAGATTCATCTGGATACTTGACTTCCTATTCTGAAAATATAAGAATCACACTCAAAATTTAAGCATATCCACAAATTTCCATAAATGTTAAGAAAAAAGAACAAAAGAAAAACTCAGGGCACATGCTATAATTGACATGGCTTTACTGTCCTGCCTCCATCTCCCACAGCACACATGTTTGTATGTGAGCAGGGGTGGCAAGGAGGGAGGGGGACATGACTAGGGAGAGAGATGGGGAAGTGGTTAGTAGCAAGCCTTCAATTCATTTTCTCCCTTTTTGGGGTTAGACAGACTGGGGTATGGAAATGCTCTAGAAGAGAAAGAGGGCAATTAACCTGGTCAAGTCTTCTTGTGAACAACTAGTGTTAGAGCTCTTGACAAAAAAAAAAAAAAAATCAACTTACGTTTATTAGCAGGAGAGTCTTTATCTATGGAATCCTTTTAGCAAGATGTACCTGATTCATCTGGGCTTCCCCAGTGGCTCAGAAGGTAAAGAATCTGTCTGCAATGCAGGAGACCTGGGTTCAATCTCTGGATCAGGAAGATCCCCTGGAGAAGGAAATGGCTACCCACTCCAATATTCTTGCCTGGAAAATCCCATGGACAGAGGAGCCTGGCAGGTGCAGTCTGTAGGGTCACAAAGAGTCAGACACAGCAGAGCAACTAACTTTCACTTTTTTTTCCCCCCACCTAATCTGTCTAGCATGGATCACTTATCATTAACAAATCTGGAATCTCTGGATTTATGAAGGATAATCCCTTGGAAAATATGTCATATAAGTTTTGTCACCATCAGAGCACAAAATGGAAATGCCTCCCAATGGAAATGCTGTCCTAACACATCACAGGCATTGCTTAGGGATGTGGTAACTGTAAGGCCAACCAGAGGATCCTTTTGCAGCCAGAGAGGACCTGGGGAGTAGACAGGGCACTCCTGGTCCTCATAATGCTTTGTGGAGCCTCAGGACCATCTGTGTCCTTTAAACATTGTTAGTAAAGACTAATGGGAGGTACGATCTGATTCTTGTGAGTCTGATTTGACAATCAAATATTTAGTGTTATCTTAGAGACCTTCTCTTCTAAACAGATATTTCATGAAATACTGTTTTCTGCTTTACTTTTGATACATAAATGTTCCTCCCTACCCTCTTTTTTTTTGGGGGGGGGGGTGGTCCTGTGACCATATCCTAAAGACATTCACAGTTCCCTGTACAAAGCTCAAAGTTTTGTTAGGAATAAACAAGTGAATGAATGAATATTAAATTTATATCTGCTTTACAGGTATTGTAATTAGTATCATGTGTACATTTAATAAATATTAATTTAAAAGAAATCTTATGCTTTCTGAGTTAACTTAAGAACACATATTTTACAGATACAAGTTTTATATAATAATTAGCAAGCTTTCACAAGATTAAAGCAAACTACATTAAAAAAGGATACACTGAAAAGACGGGTATATAATCTTGGTCATTACCATGCTTTTGTTCCACTTCAATGAAATATCTTCATTAGGCAGAAAAAAGAATTAGTAATGTAAGATTTAGTCAAACATTGTTTTACCCACTAAAGGAATGAGTATTAATACTTGGGATCTCATGCTCTCTCTGAAATATGTATTCACTTCCAAAATGTTGATGGTAATTATATGTAACCTTACAATAGTAGTCAAGCAGATGCATTAATGAGGAGTAATCAGTTACTTCACCTAGGCATACTAATTGATTTATTCTGTGACTACTAAATTGTAAGAGCCTGCAATATCACAGATGTGGAGTGAAGATTAGAAAACTTTTTTTGGCAAAGGGATAAACACTATTCCAGGCTTTATGGGTTACACAGTCTCTGCCACAACTACTACCTCACTATGATAGTGCAAAATCACTCATAAGCAATAAGCAAATAAATGAGTGACTGTGTTCCAATAAAACTTTATTTACAAAAGTCCGCAATGGACCAGATTTGGCCCTCCGATTGCAATTTGTGCACCTGTGATGCAGAGCATCTTCATCTCCACCAACCACGTACTGAATGCAGAGGACAGGGATATAGCCTGGCCCCTGTCCTCCAAAAAGTAACGAAACTGGCCAATAACAAAAGCAGCACATACTGAGCATAAAAAACTTGAAATTTTAGGATTTCACAAGCAAATAAGAAAACAGCTGAGTGAATTCTATGTGGAAAAGTTTAAAAGTGATCATGAAAGTGTGACACAAATTCTGAGAGGAATGCAGGGCAGGTCAAAGTGTTCAGGTGAGATGGGCAGCTCTACATAAAGTAGGAGGCAAGGTCACTTTCAAACCCCAAGAGACCTGTATGTGACTCCTAGGTCAACAATGAGAGGCTGTCAGATTTAACACAACTCTCAAGAGTAGCACTGTCCAGAAGACCTTTCTGAAATGATGGAAGCATTTTATATCTGCTCTGCCCAGGAACCAGTCAGCAGAATCTGGTGGATTTCCTGAGAATCTTTCATTACATTAAATCATACCTCATATTATGCTTTTTATAGTACATCATTTTAAGGTTTACTGTGACTGCTGGAATTCCAGTTGAGCTATTTCAAATCCTAAAAGAGGATGATGTGAAAGTTCTGCACTCAATATGCCAGCAAATTTAGAAAATCAGCAGTGGTCATAGGACTGGAAAAGGGGTTTTTATTCCAATCCCAAAGAAAGGCAATGACGAAGAATGTTCAAACTACCACACAATTATACTCATCTCACATGCTAGCAAAGTAATGCTCAAAATTCTCCACGCCAGGCTTCAATGGTACATGAACCGAGAATATCCAGATTCTCAAGCTGGATTTAGAAAAGGCAGAGGAACCAGAGATTAAATTGCCAACATCTGCTGGATCATAGAAAAAACAAGAGAGTTCCAGAAAAGCATCTATTTCTGCTTTATTGACCATGCCAAAGCCTTTGACTGTGTGGATCACAACAAACTGTGGAAAATTCTTCAAGAGATGGGAATACCAGACCACCTGACCTGCCTCCTCAGAAATCTGTATGCAGGTCAGGAAGCAACAGTTAGAACAAGACATGGAACAACAAGACTGGCTCCAAATTGGGAAAGGAGTACATCAAGGCTGTATATTGTCACCCTGCTTATTTAACTTATATGCAGAGTACATCATGAGAAATGCCAGGCTGGATGAAGCACAAGCCGGAATCAAGATTGCTGGAAGAAATATCAATAACCTCAGATATGTAGGTGACACCACCCTTATGGTAGAAAGCAAAGAAGAACTGAAGAGCCTCTTGATGAAAGTGAAAGAAGAGAGTGAAAAAGTTGGCTTAAAGCTCAACATTCAGAAAACTAAGATCATGGCATCTGGTACCATCACTTCACTGCAAATAGATGGGGAAACATTGGAAACTGTGGATGACTTTATTTTGGGGGGCTCTAAAATCACTGCAGATGGTGACTGCAGCCACGAAATTAAAAGACACTTGCTCTTTGGAAGAAAAGCCATGACCAACCTGGACAGCATGTTAAAAAGCAGAGACATTACTTTGCCAACAAAGGTCTGTCTAGTCAAAGCTATGGTTTTTCCAATAGTCATGTATGGATATGGGAGTTGGACTATAAAGAAAGCTGAGCATCGAAAAATTGATGCTGTTGAACTGTGGTGTTGGAGAAGACTTGAGAGTCCCTCGGGCTGCGAGGAGATCAAACCAGTCAATCCTCAAAGAAATCAACCCTGAATACTCATTGGAAGGACTAATTCTGAAGCTGAAACTCCAATACTTTGGCCACCTGATGCAAAGAACTGACCCACTGGAAAGGACCTGATGCTGGCAAAGACTGAAGGCAGAAGAAGAAGGGGACGACAGAGGATGAGATGGTTGGATGGCATCACCGACTCAATGGACATGAGTTTGAATGAGCAAGCTCTGGGAGTTGGTGATGGGCAGGGAAGCCTGGCGTGCTGCAGTCCACAGCGTCACAAAGAGTCGGACACGACTGAGTGACTGAACTGAACTGATGACTGTGTTCTACTACTTTAACGGATATGCTCTAGGAATTTCTTCAAAGCATTCTGAAGCAGTGTAAGGATTCAGAACACACTCCTGCTTCTCTTTGTAGAGTATTCCACTGTTTTCATGGATCCAGAATTACTGGCATTATTTGAAGAAGGAGAATGGATCCATCTATATGTATGGTTGAGTCCCTTTGCTGTGCACTGGAAACCATCACAACATTGTTAATCAGCTATACTCCAATAAAAATTAAGTCTTTTTAAAAAAGAATGAAGCTATTTTATATGTACTAATATTGGACAATTCTGATATATAATGTTAGAAGAGTAAAGAATATGGTATATATTTTTAAGAAAGGAAGTCCTCTCTGTTCGGTAACACACTGGTACTACTATTAAAACACATTGCATGAAACCCCATGATCAACCACTGCAACAAAGACCAGAGCAAACTGTTCACCGAGTGCTGTCAATTCAAAGATGAGTCTGCATGAGAAAACTTGAAAGCTCTGTAATCTTAACGCTCATGTCATGAAAGAAACCTAAGAGAAGTGTTCCCAAATGTGACTGAAGCAGGGCCAGCAGGGTGAAAGCAGATCAACCAAGGCAAGCAAGGCATAGGGCTGGCAGCAAAGGTGGCCATGAAAAAATTCGAAAAAGTGGTGGGGAATGACTCAGCCAGCAAGCACTGAAGAATGCATTTTCAGGACTAACAGTACAGGTGTTTGAAGCTGAGTACGGGCAACAGTAAGACAGGCAGAGTGCTCTCCAAGAAGTAGCTGATTGGTGGGGAGAGAAAACTTGCTCTCGGTGGACCTTCAGAATCCTGGACGCGGAGAATGGGATGCTTGACCCAGAATAAGCAATTATGCCCAGCACATAAAGTGTATTGTTCTATCAGTCTTAGTACCTGAGTCTTACTTGCTCTCTGCTGCATTCTGCCTCCCACACTTTTCTTTATTCCCTCCCGGGTCTGTATGTTGACTGTCAGTAATGCTGGTCTTAGTCACCCAGGAAATGTAAAGTTACACGTCCAGCGTCCTGATTTCCTATTTTGAGTGATGATTTCAAGCAAGCTGCCCACACCACATAGCTCTAAGTACTCTTTCAACAGAAAGGATTGAGATCAACCTCTGGGTCAAGGGAAAAAGGAAAAACACTAGCGCGGGTGCTGGTGCTAGCCTTGTGGGCAACCAAAGAGGAGGAGGCTAGTTTTCAAGGCTGCTGAATTGACAAATGCTTCAAGGATCATTGGATTTTTAATTGTTTAAACCAACCATGAAGCCAAAGCAAGAATTCTCTACCACCATTGCAAAATACGAATTTGTTCCAGCAAGCAATTTAAATTTGCACACAAAATGGGGAAGGGGAGCCATTACCATGACTAATCACTCTTTACTACCCTTTTCAAAGATAGATCAAAACAGCCTTTAACAAATGTCAATTTAATTTTACTGCTGAAGATTAGCAGCAGGTGATAAATGGGAAACAGTGTCCCTAAATACACAGTGAAGCAGATCAGTCTAGTCTTCACATATCTCAGAAGCGAAATTTATTCAGAACAAATAGGAACATAAGGCATTAAACTACTAACAAACCAAATAAAAAAGTATATGATAACAGACTGATGAATAAAGTATGCTCGGTTAAAACTGGCACAACTGCTGCTAAAAAAGAAAAAAAAAAAAAAAAAAGAATCCATCCAGTCCTTTCTTCATAAATGCTGCTGCAAATCAAGCATCTGCTTGAGACACACCAAAGGAGTCCTATAAAGGCACCAGCATCTTGATGAGCAGACTAAGGAACTGCCCCAGTATGACACGGTCAGTCCCCAGGACAACAGGAAAAAATTTAAAACGTCTTCCATCATATTACAAATAACCTTCTGCTATCTTTCTTTGTCCCTCTGTCTGTGGTTTCCTAACCATTTAGGAGTAAACAGAACCGTGGTCCAAAGTTGAGCAGATTTTATTAGGGGGATAAAATCTGATTCAGGATAGCATCTTGACACCTAGTAACTTCAGACAAGGAAGTAAACCATGATACAAGAACTATTTTGAGGCTATCTGTGACAAAGAACCACTGGAGTAATCCTTAGTGACAGTTTATTAGCCAAATACTAATTTCAAGTCCAGTTTAAGCCAAGAAAAAGTATGGTCCTAGACATAAAGAGACTTTCCACAAAAGAATGCTAGCAAGAATAAAACGCATAAATTATAGTCCACAACCCTTTAAGCAAAATATTCCCTCTTTCTTTCACATGAAATGGCCTATAAATACTTTTTTTGCTAAATATAAAATGCTGTGGAAATAGTCACTTAGGCCCAAAATTGAAATTATCACTCTGAATACAAAGCAATCTGTAATAATTTAAGAAATACTAAAGGCAGATTGCATGGTAATCACAATAACCATGATGTCATGAATTTTAAACTTCCCCTTTTCTTCCCTGGACAGATCATATACTTTACTTGCATATACCAACCATTCCTTAGAAAATTAGAAGTTACAAAGAGGTGCTTTTCTTTCAGAATGACTACAATGAAAAGTATGGTGTAAGCAATGAATAAGTTATCTATAGCCTGAATTGTAAACCATTATCCCTCTTCACTTAAAGAAAGGAGGCTAAATTTCAGCTTTCAAAAACTGAAATTTAAATATTTCATTCGATTTATAGGATCTTTGTATGGATTTATTTTGAAGTTATTTCAGTCAGCATATAACCATCAAATTAAGAGACATTTTTAAACCTATTTGCCAAAAACAAACTATGCTGAATATTTTCATTAAAATTAGGATAAACAGTATGACAGCAAAATCAAGTATTTAAATTTAAATATTTCATCTCTTTTTCTTAAGAGATTGGTCATTAGAATCAAGGAGTAAGCAGAACACATTATCTAACTGCTTAGAGTGATTCCTTTCTCATATCTAGAAGTATAGCTAATTTACAACAGACAAAGCTCATCATAGTCAAAATAATCCCTTTAACAGAAGTGAGGGCTCAGAGAAAGAATAAAATATGAAGTTCACACTCAAATAAGCCTGATTCTGAGATGACATTGATCTCCAGGGAAATAAATTACAATGAGAAGTAGTATCTAGCATCCTATGAAGTCAGTTTGAACAGACTCCTAGTCTGTGAGTATATCTTTCCAGGTCAGCATGCAGGCCAGTAAGGCCATTAATGGTACAAACAAGTTACATCTGACTGGCAAGAATGAGCTAAAATCTAAAGAATAAAAACATATTCTAAAAACCTTTGGTCTTCTTTGTAATACATACTACATTAATATATACTCAATTTGGCAAGTTCGTAACCACTATTTCTAAACCAACAAAACAATTTGGAGTCTCAATTTCCAACCAGTGGACACACATGTTTAAAAGTCACATGGTAAACTTCTCAGTTACATTCGCACACACAGAAGAGAGTTTCAAAACCACAGTGTGTTATGTATACTACAAAGTACATTGGTAAACTGTCTCCTTAAGTCAATACTGTTTTTAAACTCCAAGTCTTGGCATATTAGTGTTTTGTTAAACCAACACAGTAGGCATCTTCAAATTAAATAAATAGAACATATCAAAGACATTGCATGTGGTACATACAAGATTTCACGAGTCTTATTTCTGACGGGTGAGGGGAAGGGATGGCAATATAAGCTGCATGTCTTACAGTTTGAAAGCCAATGGCTCAAGCACTGCCTCTAAAAACCAGAACACGAATAACCAGTGCCTGACATGAAGGGAACCCTGAGAGAATCCTGCTCCTTCCCAGAGCCTGCAGCCCCAGAACCACAAAGGTTATTCTAAGCAGGTCACAATCACTGTGCTGTCGGAGGAGTCGGACGTATTCCCAAGACGGCTCTTGTCCACACACTGCTGGAGTAGAACGGTCTTTCAAAAGCAGAAACAAGGCTGTGAAGCTCTGAGAGAACATGGTCAGCTAAGTGATCAGTCCAGCTCCATGCAGAGAAACCCTAGGCCAGGACAGGCAACTATATAATGGCCAGTAACAGAAGCTTTCGTATTTCAGTAATCATTACAGGATGAGAAGCTACAAGAGAGGAAGCTGGGTTATCATCACCATGATACAAAAAAAATCCTGTCCGTATCTTTATCAAATGACTGTGAACCTGACAAGTCTAAAATACAGACTAAAAAATGTTTTCACCTGTAAGGTTCAATCTGTTAAAATGACCATTGTTTTCCCATAGACTCACCCTAGTTCCCATTTACCTTTACAATACTTATGAGATGGACTTTCCTGATGTTTCCAGCAGCTAGGTCTTAGTGCTTCCAATGCAGGGGACGTAGGTTCAAACCCTGCTCAGGGAACTAGATCCCACATGCCACAACTAAGTCCTCCCCCTGCCGCCCATCCACCACAGCCAAAATAATTAAAAAAAAAAAAAAATACTGATGATATGTGGCCTATGATTCAATCACTTTCTAACATCACTAGTCACATTATTAACAGTAGCTGGGATGAAGGTCTCAGTGAGAAGCTATTTTTTCTTTTTTTTTAAAGCTAAAAGTGAAAAATCAAAAGGAAGTTCAGGACAACTAAATTGCAGAGTCAAGACATTACATCTTTCAAAATTAAGGCATCTAAGAAAGGGAAAATCTTTGTTCTAAAGGAATCAAATGACTCTGCCTTCAAAATAAGCTCAAAGACCCAAAGATACTATGAGAGATTATTTCTCTCGAAAAAAACTAATCATAAAGTAAACTAAATAAAATAGTAATAAATTGTGCAAATCTGTTAAATGTGTGCTGCCAACATGCTTTTTATGGCTACACAAAACTTTAAATAGGTACCCTCTCAGTGTCAGAAAAAGTTCTAAAAACATTTGAAGGAGAACGTAGTGAAGTCTCATTCAAAATGTTATTTGAATTAAAAAAAAGAAAATCACCAAGTCAGTAGTGAGTTCTGCTTGCAATGAAGATTTGGATCACAAGATATGAACACAGTTTACCCAGCTTAGATTCTATTTATCAAACAAGTCTAAAATTAAAAATTAGCATCAGCAAAAAGAGGTACCCGTAATGGTAAAAAACTGGTTTAAGAAAAGGAATTTTCACTGCTAAAGAAATCCCTCTATGTCCATTTCTGAGCTCAATTATTTAGCAAAAGTACCTAATAAAATTAAGATAACATGATCAAACAGATCTTTGGGAGCTAGATTACAAGCAGTTTTTCTAGGAACCCAAAGAAAAGAATTGGTAGTGGTGGGGGCGGGGGGACAAAAATCAAACAGTGTCACCTATACCCAGTTTGGGTTTATTTTGTTTTTTATATTGATCTATCTCAAAATAATCTTGGAAGGCTATTCTTAGCAATATAAATGCCAGCTGGCTCCCTTCACAGCAACCTCTCTGTTTAACTCTCTCTGCAGAATATTAGCATCCTGACTAAAGAAGATAACCAACTGGTGAACAATGAATGTATTCAACTCCTTGCATCTTGAAATCAATATGCTACAGACACAACCTGAATATAATGTATTTACCTAGTGTCCTGGTTACAAGGCCTCTCAAAAAGGAAGTAACTTAATGAAAACAACACAGGTTCTATTATCAGAAAGATGTGGTTTCAAACACCATTTCTACCACCTTCTGATTGTGTAACTCAGGAAGTTATCCACCCAAATCCTAAACCTCAGCTTTCTCAACTGTAAAGAGTAAATAAGAATATGTACTTCATATGGCTGAGTGAAAATCAAATGAAATCATGTATGTAAAGCAAATAGTGTACTGCCTGGCAAAGTATAGGTCTCAAATACTCTTTACTTTGAAAATAATCATGCCCATCTCAAATCCCAGAAATAATTTAATTTTCAGGTTGTTCATCTATAAAATAGGAAACTGAAACAGATGTCTCTAAGGCTCTCTTCAGAAGTGGTGTGATTCAAAGTGCTATGGTTCCATGGTAATAACGGGCAGATATGGTGCATGTATTCTGATGGCTGTATTTTCTTTTGTTTTAAATCACAAATGCACAAACTGAAAACTTAGAGACATTTCATATAAAATTGCTTTGTCATAGTTGCCATGAAAACAATGTTTCAAGGCATGGAAAGTCAGGCATAGCAGTCCTTTCTCTAGGAATCTATCACATAAGTATAATCTTCTGTGATAAATCTATCACTAGAGTAAGTGAAGATGTGTGTACATGAGTGTTCATAGTCTCTTAGTCAAAAACCGGGAAGAACTTTAATAGAGAAATGTTTGAATTACAATGTATTCGTAGAAGGAAGTTCTAAGTAGCATTTTTTTAAAGTCTTATATTGTTGCATTAGAAAAGTTGCCAGATATATATAGCATGATATTAAAAAATGTATAACTAGGAACTACTATTTAGTACATGGAACTCTGCTCAATGTTATGTGGCAGCCTGGATGGGAGGGAGGTTTGGCGGAGAATGGATACAGGTATATGCATGGCTGAGTCCCTTCCCTGTTCACCTGAAACTATCACAACATTGTTAATTGGCTCTACCCCAATACAAAATAAAAAGTTCAAAAAAAGATATATATAGCATGTTCCCTATTGGCAATTTTTTTACAGTTGTGTATGTGTATATATGCAAATGATCATAAATATTTATAATATATATATAAATAATTAGTCTACTTCATTTCTGCATGCGGACAAAAAAGGAACAATATATACGAATCTGTGGTCACCAAGCAGGAAGCAGAGATGGATGGAAGCAGGATACCTTGACTTCATAAAATATGAACAGAATGAAGTGTTTAGAGAGGTTATGACTAATGTTTACTTCCTTTAATGTGTTTCAGTATTTTTCAAATTTTCTATAATGTACCATGAATGTTTGATTGTTTAGAGATTCTTTATTATTTTACTTTTTTAAAAAAGTTATTCTTATTGAGTCAAGATATGGTCACACATTAAGTTCTGTAGGACTTCCCTGGTGGCTTAGATGATAAAGCGTCTGTCTACAATGTGGGAGACCTGGGTTCGATCCCTGGGTCGGGAAGATCCCCTGGAGAAGGAAATGGCAATCCACTCCAGTACTACTGCCTGGAAAATCCCATGGACAGAGGAGCCTGGTAGGCTACTGTCCATGGGGTCGCAAAGAGTCGGACACGACTGAGCGACTTCACGACTTCGCTAAGTTCTGTAATACCACTGGCAAGAAATGCGTCTAAGAGTAATCATTTAATTTCCTGAAGACACAATCATAAAATGAACCACTTTCAAAAATTTTTTAAATCAAAAACAATATTCGGAATAGGAGGGAACTTCCTTAAACTGATAAAAGTTATACAAAATCTTCAACATACATACATAATGCTGAAACTTTAGAATCATTTCTAATCAAGTAAAAAACAAAACAAGGATGCCCTACATCACTGCATCCGTTCAACCTGTGCAAAAACTAGTGTGATAAGAAAAAGAAATCAGTGGTATAAGAAGTGGAAAGGAAGAAACAAAACTGGTTTTGTACTCAGACAACCTGGCCAGCTACATGAAAAATGCAAAAGTATCTGCAGACAACCTGCAAGAATTAATGAGAGTTTACTAAGGTTACTGAATCAAATGTGTTCCACTGATAACTAGAAAATATAATTGATAAAAAGTCCTATGCATCATTACAACCAAATTATCAGAATAAATGCATTAAAATATATCAGACTCCTGTGGGGAAAAAGTTACAGTATCTTATTCAAAAATAGAAAAGAGCTAAATAAATGCAGTCTGTGCCATGATCATGAATGAGGAATCTCAATATCAGTTCAGCCCAAATCTTCTATAAATTCAAAGCAAATCCAAACATAATTCTTAAGTTTGGGGTTTTAAAAAATGTTTTGTTTTATATTGGAGTACAGTTGATTAATAATATTGTGATCGTTTCAGGTGGACAGCAAAGGAACTCAGTCATACATAAATGAGGATCCATTCTCCAAGTTTGGGGCTATTTTTCAGTTTGTGTGTGAAAACTAACTAAATTTCACATAGAAGGGCCAAGAATGGCCTAGAAAAGTTAAAAGCATAACAAAGTGGAACCTTGCCTTCTCAGATATTGAGACTTATTATATAACTATAATAATTATGACAGTGTGGGAATGTTACAGGGAAGAGCCAGTTTTGACTCCATGTTGGATCTGGTTTCTTTCTCTTTAACCTTTGCTTTGCATTGTCTTTGTTCACTAAAAGGATACTGTCCATACAAAATGGCCTACCTAGGGGAACCCTGCCCCTCTGCCTGAATTTTAAACCAAAATATCTTTGTTCAGGACCCTGTCCACCTGTGGATAAGCTACAGGAAGGAAAAAATTAACACCTTCTCTCCCTGAGACTGGCTATTCCAGGAGACATAAATAAGACTAATAGGCTTTTTACTGGAGAAGGAAACGGCAACCCACTCCAGTGTTCTTGCCTGGAGAATCCCAGGGACAGAGGAGCCTGATGGGCTGCCGTCTCTGGGGTCACACAGAATCGGACACGACTAAAGTGACGCAGAAGCAGCAGGCTTTTTACTTTACTTCCTCACTTCCCCACTTACAGCCTGGCATCCAGACCCCATAAGTGGTTATTTTGAAACATCAGTCTGCCATCTTCTCGGTTTGCCTTCTTTCTGAATACAGTTGTATTCCTTGTCTCAGCACCTCATCTGCAGACTTATTGCCACACAATGGCAACCCACTCCAGTACTCTTGCCTGGAAAGTCCCATGGACAGAGGAGCCTGGTAGGCTGCAGTCCATGGGGTTGCAAAGAGTCAGACACAACTGAGTGACTTCACTTTAACTTTTCACTTTCATGCACTGGAGAAGGAAATGGCAACCCACTCCAGTGTTCTTGCCTGGAGAATCCCAGGGACGGTGGAGCCTGGTGGGCTGCTGTCTATGGGGTCGCACAGAGTTGGACACGACTGAAGCGACTTAGCAGCAGCAGCAGAGCAAAGTGAGCTTGGACCCATAGGAGTGATACAATTGAACAGGAGTGATACAATTAAAGATAAAACAGTGATTAAAAATTAAGACTTCAAAAATGGACCTCTATGTCATTATAAATCAGTGGGGAAAGAAAGGCTGATGCAATGAATGATGCCAGGACAACTAATGAGCTGTATAGGAAAAAAATAAAACAAAATTCTGCTAAGGATTGAACAGTGTCTCTCTAAAATTCCCCCAATGTGATGATATTAGATACAGCCTTTGGATGGCAATCAGATTTACAAGATCATGGGAATGAGGTCCCCTTGATAGGATTAGTGCATTCCCTTTTAAGAAAAAAGAACAAGAGCTTGTATACTTTCTACCCAACCCCACCACTACTGTGTGAAGACACATAAAAGGTGACTGTCTGCAACCCAAGGAAAGAGCAGCTGTGCCAGGATCTTGACCTTGTACTTCAAGTCTCCAGAATTGTGAGAAAATTAATTTCTGTTGTTTAAGCCACCCAGTCTATGGTATTTTAAGGCAGACCGAGATGATTAATATAAGTGTTTACTTCACACAAAAAAGCTATGACAAACCTAGACAGCATATTAAAAAGCAGAGATATCTCTTTGCCAACAGAGATCCATATAGTCAAAGCTATGGTTTTTCCAGTAGTCACGTATGGAGCTGAGAGTTGGACCATAAAGAAGGCTGAGTGCAGAAGAATTGATGCTTTTGAACTGTGGTGCTGGCAAAGACTCTTGAGAGCCCCCTGGACTGCAAGGAGATAAAACCAGTCAATCCTCAAGGAAATCAACCCTGAATATTCATTGGAAGGACTGATGCTGAAGCTCCAATACTCTGACCACCTGGTGCGAAGAATTGACTCATTGGAAAAGACTCTGAGGCTGGGAAAGATTGAAGGCAGGAGGAGAAGGGGACGACAGAGAATGAGATAGTTGGATGCCATCACTGACTCAATCAACATGAGTTTGAGCAAACTCTGGGAGACAGTGAAGAGCAGGGAAGCCTGGTGTGCTGTAGTCCATGGGGTCACAAAGAGTCAGACACGACTTAAATGACTAAACAACAACTTCACACACACACACACAATCACATAAGAAATAAAGTACTAACTTTGAAAATTAATGAATTAAAAAGAAAGAAAAGAAAGCAAATATATAAGATAGATTAGGGGAGAAAAGAAAGATTTCTTGAAGTAATAGACCTGAAACAATAAAGCGAAATGCTGATAATTTAGTTACTATAAAATATAAATGTTACATTCAGCAAAGGATGCCATAAACCAAAGTGAAAACCAAGCCACTCTCTTTGCATCATGTGAGAACACAATGAGAAGTCAACAGCCTAGAAGAAGGCTCTCACCAGAACCAACCACACCAGCACCTTGACCTTGGACTCCCCAGCATCCACAACTGTGAGAAACTTCTGTTGTTAAAAGCCACCAAGTTCATGGTGGTGCTTTGTTATAGCAACCCAATCAGACTAAGACAGGTGAAGACAAACTCATTAATTTTTCTCTTTTATAATCTGTTTAATATGAGTCCCATCTGAAAAACACTCGCCTAACTCACAATCTCAAAGTTTTTCTGATTGTTTTTTTAATTTGTAGTTTTTAAATTTTTTAAATTGTAGTTCTTATTTTTCTAGTTTATGATAGATTTTGCTTTATTAAATTGTACAAGGTTTAAAAAAAAAAGGTTTCAGCAGGCCATTTCTTGGGAGAAAATATTTAACTCATACAGCTAATCAAAAATTAACATCTAGTTCTAGAGTATACAAAGAACTCCTACAAATCTAAACTACTTGCTGGACGTTTACATGGAACCTCTTAGCAGCACCTTATTAATCAAATTGAGAATGCACTGACTATATAATCAGAGTGAATGATACAGTTACTTTTTCAATGAACTCTAAATGTCTTACTGAAAGCATCAAGTGTCCTGCCAAACCCCCGGGGTCAGATATGCCTGTTTCCTTTCATGGCACCATCACTGCCCAGGCCACGAAAGCCTTGAAACCTCCCAGCAGTCTTTTACTCTTCCCTCTGAAGTTACCACTAAATCTCCAATGCAGTCACCAGAATTTAGTTAAATTTTAATAATCAGTTATAATTCATGAATTGCCAATGTGTAAAATGGCACCATTTTAGGAGATATGATGAGAGGCTAGAAATCAGTATCAATCTTTTTTTTATGGAGTAATATGTACAACTGAATAAAAGATGCAAAAGATAAAGCCCTCTACAGAGGTAAGCTCTAAAGGGACAGGGAGGGAGAGGAGGGAGAGCTCACAGCACACTAAGAACTTGAGAATGCGCTGGAAAGGATTTTAAACTAGGGAATCAGGAGACCCAAATTCTAGTCTAAAGCCTACCATAAATTAGCTGTGAATAAAGCAAGTGACATAAAAACCCTTAGTCCTCAGCTTTCTCATTCTTAAAAACAGGGTGAAAAAATTGTTAAAAGTTCTAAAAGCTCTAAAATTCTATGATTCTAAACTCTTCTCCATGGATGGGGAAAACGTGGCACAGTGAGCTAAAAATACAATTTGGACTGACGGGTAATGTAAATTATTATACCATCTCAGTTTCCTTTAAACAATCGTGGAAAACTATTAATAAAAGAGATAGTAAATATCTTATGCAAAATTCAAAAGAGTGTAAAATCAAATAAAATAACACCAAACATTTCAAGAAAACAAGATTCCTTTTCTTTTTCCTCTCAAACACTTTCACTTCATGCCTGTGTTCTGAAGTACAAATAAGAACAATGTTCAGATCAGATCAGATCAATCGCTCAGTCATGTCCAACTCTTTGCGACCCCATGAATCGCAGCACGCCACGCCTCCCTGTCCATCACCAACTCCTGGAGTTCACTCAGACTCACCTCCATCGAGTCAGTGATGCCATCCAGCCATCTCATCCTCTGTCGTCCCCTTCTCCTCTTGCCCCCAATCCCTCCCAGCAACAGAGTCTTTTCCAATGAGTCAACTCTTGGCATGAGGTGGCCAAAGTACTGGAGTTTCAGCTTTAGCATCAGTCCTTCCAAAGAAATCCCAGGGCTGATCTCCTTCAGAATGGACTGGTTGGATCTCCTTGCAGTCCAAGGGACTCTCAAGAGTCTTCTCCAACACCACAGTTCAAAAGCATCAATTCTTTGGCGCTCAGCCTTCTTCACAGTCCAACTCTCACATCCATACATGACCACAGGAAAAACCATAGCCTTGACTAGACGAACCTTTGTTGGCAAAGATATGTCTCTGCTTTTGAATATGCTATCTGGGTTGGTCATAACTTTCCTTCCTCGTCCAAGGTAAGGAGCAATGGCTGTGCTTTGCTGGAGCAGCCATGAAGAGATACCCCACGCCCAAGGTAAGAGAAACCCAAGTAAGACGGTAGGTGTTGCAAGAGGGCATCAGAGGGCAAACACACTGAAACCATACTCACAGGAAACTAGTCAATCTAATCACACTAGGACCACAGCCTTGTCTAACTCAATGAAACTAAGCCATGCCCATGGGGCAACCCAAGATGGGCAGGTCATGGTGGAGAGATCTGACAGAATTTGGTCCGCTGGAGAAGGGAATGGCAAACCACTTCAGTATTCTTGCCTTGAGAACCCCATGAACAGTATGAAAGGGCAAAATGATAGGATACTGAAAGAGGAACTCCCCAGGTCAGTAGGTGCCCAATATGCTACTGGAGATCAGTGGAGAAATAACTCCAGAAAGAATGAAGGGATGGAGCCAAAGCAAAAACAATACCCAGTTGTGGGTGTGACTGGTGATAGAAGCAAGGTCCGATGCTGTAAAGAACAATGTTAGGGGCTACCGATTGGCAGGATCTCTCCTCTCCATTGCTTTCAGTCCCCAAAGCAGATTTCAGTCATACCTATGAGACTGGACAGCAGAATGCCAATGTAGAATCTAGCTGAAGTGTCTATGTGATCTGTGAAATTCTTATCTGTTAAGCTGACCATCAGGGATGCAATTTTATTTGGACCACACACCCATCTTGTAACCTACAACAAAACTCTGGCTCTAGTCACGCCTAGTCCATCTTTCTACTGTTTGTCCTACTGCATATTAGTCTGGCAGGATGCCGTACGAAAAAAAAAAAAAAAAAAGCTCTGTTTCAGAAACGCTGCACACTATACCTCATTCTTGAGCAATTAAAAATGAACATGCAAATATTAAAGGCTCTAAGAAGTCCCAAAGATGTATATTGATCTGATTTATACTTTTTAACATTTTAGGGATCACTGAACTAAAATGGACTGGAATGAGTGAATTTAACTCAGATGACCATTATATCTACTACTGTGGGCAAGAATCCCTTAGAAGAAATGGAGTAGCCATCATAGTCAAAAAAAAAAAGAGTCCAATATGCAGTACCTGGGTGCAATCTCAAAAATGACAGAATGATCTCTGCTCGTTTTCAAGGCAAACCATTCAATATCACAGTAATCCAAGTCTAGGCCCCGACCAGTAATGCTGAAGAAGCTGAAGTTGAACAGACTATGAAGACGTACAAGACCTTCTAGAACTAACCTGCAAAAAGATGTCTTTTTCATCGTAGGTGACTGAAATGCAAAAGTGGGAAGTCAAGAGACACCTAGAGTAACAGGCAAATTTGGCCTTGAAGTACAAAATGAAGGAGGGCAAAAGGTAACAGAGTTTTGCCAAGAAAACAAACTGGTCATAGCAAAAACCCTTTTCCAACAACACAAGAGACAACTCTATACATGGACATCACCAGATGGTCAATACAGAAATGAGATTGATTATATTCTTTGCAGCCAAAGATGGAGAAGCTCTATATAGTAAGCAAAAACAAGAGTGGGAGTGGACCGTGGCTCAGATCATGAACTCCTTATTGCCAAATTCAAACCTAAATTGAAGAAAGGGAAAACCACTAGACCATTCAGGTATGACCTAAATCAAACTCCTTAAATTATACAGTGAAAGTGACAGATTCAAGGGATTAGATCTGATAGACAAGAGTGCCATGGACAGAGGTTCGTAACATTGTGCAAGAGGCGGTGATGAAAACCTTCTGCAAGACAAAGAAATGCAAAAAGGAAAATGGTTGTCTGAGGAGGCCTTACAAATAGCTGAGAAAAAAAAAAACAATTCATCCATCTGAATGCAGAGTTCCAAAAAATAGCAAGGAGAGATAAGAAAGTCGTCCTAAGTGAACAATGCAAAGAAATATAGGGAAAAAAAGAATGGGAAAGACCAGAGATCTCTTAAAGAAAATTAGAGATACCAAAGGAACATTTCATGCAAAGATGGGCACAATAAAGGACAGAAACAGTTATGGACCTAACAGAAGCAGAAGATATTAAGAAAAGGTGGCAAGGATACAAAGAAGAACTATACAAAAAAATCTTAATGACCCAGATAACCATGACTGTGTGATCACTCACTTAGAGCCAGACATCCTGGAGTCCAAAGTCAAGTGCTCCTTAGGAAGCATCACTGTGAACAAAGCTAGTGGAGGTGACAGAATTCCAGTTGAGCCATTCAAACTCTAAAAGATGATGCCATTAAAGTACTGCACTCAATATGCCAGCAAATTGGGAAAACTCAGCAGTGGCCACAGGACTGGAAAAGGTCAGTTTTCATTACAGCCCCAAAAAAGGGCAATGACAAAGATGTTCAAACTACCGCACAATTGCACTCATTTTACATGCTAGCAAAATAATGCTCAAAATTCTCCAAGCTAGGCTTCAATAGTACATGAACCCTGAACTTCCAAATGTTCAAGCTGGATTTTATTTTATTTTATTTTTTTTTAAGGCTGAGGAACCAGAGATCAAATTGCCAACATCCACTGGATCATCAAAAAAGCAACAGAGTTGCAGAAAAACATCCGCTTCTGCTTCACTGACCATGCTAAACTAAAGCCTTTGACTGTGCGGATCATAACACACTGTGGAAAATTCTTTAACTGATGGGAATATCAGACCACATTACCTGCCTCCTGAGAAACCTGTATGCAAGTCAAGAAGCAACAGTTAGAACCAGACATGGAACAATGGACTGGTTCCAAATTGGGAAAGGAGTATGTCAAGGCTGTATATTGTCACCCTGCTTATTTAGTTATATGCAGAGTACATCATGCGAAATGCCGGGCTGGATGTAACACAAGCTGGAATCAAGATTGCCGGGAGAAGTATCAATAACCTTAGATATGCAGATGACACCACCCTTATGGCAAAAGGGAAGAAGAACTAAAGAGCCTTTTGATGAAAATGAAAGAGGAAAAACTGGCTTAAAACTCAACATTCAAAAAATGAAGATCATGGCATCTGGTCCCATCACTCCATGGCAAATAGATGGGAAACAACGAAAACAGTCACAGACTTTATCTTCTTGGGTCCAAAATCACTCCAGATGGTGACTGTAAGCCATGAAATTAAAAGACACTTGCTCCTTGGAAGAAAAGCTATGAGAAACCTAGACAGCGTATGAAAAAGCAGAGCCATTACTTTGCCAGCAAGGGTCCATCTAATCAAAGCTATGGTTTTTCCAGAAGTCAGGTATGAATGTGAGAGTTGGACCATAAAGAAGGTTGAGCGCTGAAGAATTGATGCTTTTGCACTGTGGTGTTGGAGAAGACTCTTGAGAATCCCTTGGACCGCAAGGAGATAAAACCAGTCCATCCTGAAGGAAATCAGACCTGAATATTCATTGGAAGACTGATGCTAAACTTGAAGCTCCAATACTTTGGCCACCTGATGCAAAGAAATGACTCATTGGAAAAGACCCTGATGTTGGAAAAGATTGAAGGCAAGAGAAGAAGGGAACGACAGAGGACAAGATGGTTGGATGGCATCACCGACTTGATGGACATGAGTTTGAGCAAGCTCCGAGAGATGGTGAAGGATCGGGAAGCCTGTGTGTTAAAGTCCATGGAGTCGTCAAAAGTCACATAAACTGAGCAACTGAACAACAACATACTATTTAATCTAAGGTTCCTCAACCCCAGGAACCACAAAAGTCTTTCTGCACAGAATATCTATTAACACCTTATAAAATCAGTGCTCCAGGGAAGCCACTTTAGAAACTGCTTGCTTAAACATAATTTGCTCAAAATGTGATGATATTTAATTCACACATTGCTAAACAGAAACTGATTCATTTTCTGCAGCTAGTATTTTACATCAAAGAGTCATTTACTCATTTCTTGATATGAAATTAATTCTTCAACATCTAGTTGTTTAAGGTTGAGTAAACAGTAAGGCTGTCCCCTGACACAGGCACCTGAAACCTACCAACCAAAGAATATAGCCAAGTGTGACAGGAATCATCACCAGCTGATCCAAGTACTCAAATTACTATTACCCCACCAGAGTGTAACATATCCACTCTAGTCTGGTAGCTTTAGTATTAGTTTTGGTAACTGCACAGTTCAGTTCAGTCGCTCAGTCATGTCCGACTCTTTGCGACCCCATGAATCGCAGCACGCCAGGCCTCCCTGTCCATCACCAATTCCCAGAGCTCACCCAGACTCACATCCATCGAGTGGGTGATGCCATCCAGCCATCTCATCCTCTGTCGTCCCCTTCTCCTCCTGCCCCCAATCCCTCCCAGCATCAGAGTCTTTTCCAATGAGTCAACACTTCTCATGAGGTGGCCAAAGTACTGGAGTTTCAGCTTCAGCATTATTCCCTCCAAAGAAATCCCAGGGCTGATCTCCTTCAGAATGGACTGGTTGGATCTCCTTGCAGTCCAAGGGACTCTCAAGAGTCTTCTCTAATACCACAGTTCAAAAGCAGCAATTCTTCGGTGCTCAGCCTTCTTCACAGTCCAACTCTCACATCCATACATGACCACTGGAAAAACCACAGCCTTGACTAGATGGACCTTTGTTGGCAAAATAATGTCTCTGCTTTTGAATATGCTATCTAGGTTGGTCATAACTTTCCTTCCAAGGAGAAAGCATCTTTTAATTTCATGGCTGCAGTCACCATCTGCAGTGATTTTGGAGCCCAGAAAAATAAAGTCTGACACTGTTTCCACTGTTTCCCCATCTATTTTCCATGAAGTGATGGGACCGGATGCCATGATCTTCATTTTCTGTTGTTGAGCTTTAAGCCAACTTTTTCACTCTCCACTTTCACTGCACAGTTGACACTTAAAAAATGAAATAGAGCTTTGAAGCAAAAGGTAATTAAAATACAGCCAAAGAAAGTCACCAGCAGAGGAAGGGTGACTTAAAACCTGAAAATGGACAGATCTTAGGATACATTGATATACCACACCAAAGAAGAAAAATTTATATGTGAATAAAAAAACATAAGACTTATGGAATGACAATCTTACAGTCACACATTGAAAACATAAGTCATCACTTGAATTAAGATTGACTTAGATCCACACAAGATGGGACAATACTTGCAAAAAGTAGAACACTTTGTTAGCTGCCTATACACTTCAGTTTTTCACCATTTTCTCTCTTGACAGTAACTGCTCTTTCTCCCTTCAAGCCATGGCAAAGAAAAAGAAAACAAAGGCAAAGCCTACCCTAAATCACAATCATCAAAAACACTTGGTCCTAAGGGATTAGCTAACAAAATGCTGTTCATCAAGTAGTTGTTTAAATCCACTCTATACAAATTTAGTGACACAAATCATCATGGCATTTGAAGACCTTGTCAGATCCTGAAAAAAATAAAAATGTTCAACCTGTCCTCATTAAATAAATTCACAGTTACTACATCCAATTACAACTACGGCTAAATACAGAGAAGAAAAAGCACTGAGTATTAGTTGCCAATGTCAACTTCTACGATTGAGTCATCGTGTCACCGTTTTCTTTAGAGGAATGCATATTCTTCCTGCTGTCAATTCACATTTACCATCCTCCTTCCAGCTCCTTTTCAAAAATAATCACTTCCAGGGAATCTTGTGTTGCTGACATAATTAGACTTCACTTCCCTACTAAATGCCTGTGGTCCTAAGTGTTAAAAGATGAAGTTGTTCTTTGTGACATGCTGCTTTGAGAAGATGTTTTTCTATCTTCACATACATGCATGGATTCTTCTCAACTAGATTTATCCTGAGGATTTCTTTTGCAGTTCAGGGCTTCTGAAATTTTTTTTTTTTTTGTTTTTTACCAAAGTGCTCCTTTTGTTAAAGGATCTACTACAGAATCAAAATTTATTTGAAGGCTTCTGTTTTACCTTTCAAAGTTATTCAAAATGTAAGAGTCAATACCATAGTACATTTGTTTTAACATAAAAATAAAAACATGTTAATGTTGGTGAGGATGTGAAGAGAGTGGAACACTTTTACACTACTGGGAGTTTGTAAAATGTGACTGCTATGGAAAACAGCTATAGAGGTTCCTTCAAAAAATTTACAATAGATGATCTACCACATGATCCAGAAATTCCACCTCTGGAATATATGTATCTATACACACACATATACATACTGGAATATATACAACCAAAGGATTGAAACGAGTCTAAAGGACGTAATTGCACACCTACATTCACAGCAGCACTATTCATAGTAGCCAAGCAGACGCAACCCACATGCCCACTGACAGGTAAGGTAATATATGAAATATGATATATACGTACATTTTACATGTATATTATATGTAAAGTAATATACATATTATTACTTATAATGTACTTATAATATATTAAGGCAGAACATTATTCAGCCTTAAGAAAGCTGCCTTACTGAGTGACTTAGCACACACACACAGTTTGCTTCTACTAATCCCCAATTCTTCCCTCCCCAGACCCTCCCCTCTTGGCAACCACAAATTTGTCCCCTGTCTGTGAGTCTGTTTCAAGGGTAAGCTCGTCTGTGTCGTATTTTAGATTCTACAAGGATAAATTCTTTTTCCTATTCTTACAGTATTTCTACTGTATCAACTATGCAGCCCTGAATGTGGCTCATAGAACAAAATCTGCTTCTCTCACATTTCCTGCTCAATTCACCAGATATCAAGCAAGCAATAAGCATGTGGTAAGTCAAAGAGAATATGAAGATTAATTAGGCCATGATCCCTGCCCCGGGGCAGATAGGAGAAACCAACTGTACCTAGCTCAATACTGGTAACCTATTATCTGTGCAATGAATGGACCAGGTCTACAGTTCTCAATTATCTCCTAAATTGTAGGAGGAAAGTGGGATTTCTCTGGACTGATGTTTCTCTGGGCAAAGTTCCCCTATAATAAGCACAAAGAACAATACCCACATGTGAGACAGAAGTCAATATAAATTTTAAAACATTCAACAAACCAAAAGCTCTTTTGTTAACAGAAAAACTTGAAGTATAAATGACAGAAATGACCTTCCACTAAAGCGGATATATAAAGAATCCTTAAGGCATTTAATAGCCTACCGCAGCAGGGATGGACTCTCCATAGCAACAAGACACTGCTCAACAGAATAGAAATACACAACTGGATAAAACACAGAATTTATGGCAGCAACAGCAATAAAGAAATGTATTAGCACAAATTCCCACATTTTATCCATCAGACCAGTTGAATTCAGTTCTGGGCAGCGTCTCATAATGACAGCACCTGGAGCTGTCCCCTAACAGTAATAACCCATGTTATTCTCATGTGGGTCTCTTTGTGTATGGCAGTATCAACTTTGTCATAAATCCTAGTATTTCCATTCTGGGTACAACCACAAGAGACAGTCTCTAAAACCAAGCTTACCTTCCTTAATAATGGTATATGGCAGACTGTATTACCACAGAAACGGCGCTTAACCTCCAAGGGAATCTGATAACATGGGCATTATGGGAAAAGTGGCTTTGCTCCATCCTCAGGGTCTCATCTTAGGCCTTCATCATTTCTGGATTATTATAAAAGCCTCCTACCTGCTCTCCCCTCCTCCAGTCTTGCACGCCTCAAACCCATCCCAGTTTATACTCGAGTCAATCTTTCTAAATCCAAAACTTATCACAGCACTCCCCTGCTTAAGATCCTCCATGGTTCACAAAGCCTTTAGGGCCTCTGACATGGCATAGGAGACTCTTAATGATTTAGTCCCTGTGTGACACATTAAAAAAAAAACAACACTTTATTTTCAAATAATTTCACACTTTTTGAGATACTGTAAGAATAGTAAAAAGAATTTATCCTTGTAGAATCTAAAATATGACACAGATGAGCTTATCTTTGAAACAAACAGACTCACAGAGAACAAACTTGTGGTTGCCAAGAGAGCAGGGGTCTGGGGAGGGAAGAATTGGGAGTTTGGGATTAGTAGATGCAAACTATGTGTATGCTAAGTCGCTCAGTCTTGTCCAACCCTGTGAGACCCTATGGACTGTAGCCCACCAGGCTCCTCTGTCCACAGGATTCTCAAGGCAAGAACACTGAAGTGGGTACTGCAGTGGTTATGCCATGGCCTCCTCCAGGGGATTTTCCCGATCCAGGGATTGAACCTTCATTTCTTATGTCTCCTGCATTAGCAGGCAGGTTCTTTACCACTAGCGCCACCTGGGAAGCCCAGATGCAAACTACTACATATAAAATAGATCAAAAACAAGATCCTATTGTATTGCTTAGGAAACTATATTCAATATCCTGTGATAAACTATCATGGAAAAGAACATCAAAAAGAATGTATAGGCAACTGAATCACTTCGCTATACAATAGAAATGAGCACATTTCTACTGTATCACCTATACTGATTCTTTCATCCAAATTCACCACTCACGAACCCCAGGAAACAAGCTCAGTGAGAGCAGAACTGTGCATTTTATTCACAGCGTCTGGCACAGAGTTGATATTCAATAAACTCATGGAAGAAATTAATCTGTAAGTGGATTGACGGAGGAGCTGATGAAGGGCAACTTCTGGTTAAAGAGTGGACCGAACACAAAGTTACCTCCACTCTTTCCTGAATATTCACTTAAATAACTGTTAATCCTAAAGACAAAGAGATGGCAGCAGCCAAATGTGGGAAGGCGACTGACCTGGCAGCCCAGTCATGTGTGCCTCAGAAGAGCAGCTCAGAAGAAAGGCTTAGGAATGGAGGCACAAGTGTCTGTGACACTCGGGCAGAAGAAGGGCTGCAAAGGGAAAGGCGGGCTGAAAAAATCTGGGAGCGACTAGTCTCCCCAGAGCTCCTGCCCAATATGACACAAACATGTAACCAACTCTCCCTTCAAGGTCAGCAGGAAAACTTCTCTAGAGAAATGTGTTCAGTTGATGGATAGTGAGCAACTACTCTGTGCCAGGCTCAGTCCTGGATGCCCAGAAATCTCCATGGCAACACAGCCAAGGCCTGTCCCCATGGAGCTTCTGCCTTGTGGGGGAGGCACAAGCCAGTGGACTGTGATAACTGCTCTGGAGCAAGTGGCAGTGGGGCAGGGAGGGTGCCGTGCTTCTCGCTGGAGAGCAGGAAGCTGAAAGGAGAAGTGAGCCGTGCAGACACCCAAGGGAAGAGCACCTCAGACAGACACAGTGGGCTGGATGCACAGACCTCAACAGGGAAGCACGCTCAGTGAGCGAACAACGTGGAACCTGACGTGGTGGGGGCGGTGATGGGGGAAGTGAAGGTGAAGGGGACAAAGGGGGCCTTAGATGGCGTGAGGGGTCAGATCACAGAAGGATCCACTGATTTCCCCAGCTGGCTGCATTCTGGAATCACCTGGAGAACTTAAAAAAGTGTGAGTCCCACCCTAGAGTTTCTGATTTGAATTTTTGATAGGTAGAGAGTGTGGCTGGTTATCAGTAGTTTCAAAATCTCCAAGAGGAGTTTCAATGTGAAGATGAGGTTAGGACCATGGAGTCAGAGGAGTTCTGGGCTCAAGGACACCAGGCATAGCTGTGGGAAGAAGTGGGGGGCTCCACTGAAAACAGGGAGATTAAGAAAAAGGTGACAAACCCCTAGCCGCTCCCACCCCCTTTCCCACCTAACTCCAAGAAACTACTGACGGAAAATCCTGGCAGCCAGACTCTTACGCATCCATTGGAGACTGATTTGGCAGCAGTGAATGCCCAGCACGAGGCAGGGAGAGCCAAACAGGGCACACCTGGTGCTTTAATTTCTTGAAAGCCAAGAGGCACACACACCCCAACTAACAGAACAGGAGAAACGAACAACTGCCATACCGCTGAGGAAAAATGATGAGGAAAACAGAAATATCTGTAATATAGATGTACCGGAGGACTGTGTAATTAAGTAAGTAATTTAACCATGAAGTATGACTGCTTAGACACCCTTGAACACAATCATTTGGAACAAAACTGAGAGCCAGACTCTGTAATAGATGGAAACACTGCAATAGTTTTTACTAGGTAGAAAATACATGAACAATTCCAACAGTTTTAAAGCCTTTTCTTTTTCCAGAATGATATAAAATCTCTTAAAACTATATGTATAACATACTCAAGAATATATACAATTAGATATAAACATGAGACCAGATGGTATTTCTAAAAATATCTAATACATTTATGAGAATATCAAATATCTCTTAATTGCCTGTATCAGCTGTCTCACTGTACAGAAGCAAGCATCATTAAACTAATTTATCTTGTATACTTTAAAAGTAAAATTTAAATACCTAAATGTCTAAAGATCAATATTTTAAAGATGCCAATGAGGCAGAAGGCATAAAGTAACAATATTTTAAAGTAATACTTCTACTATCTTTTAATAAATATCTAAAAATGTAAAAAAAAAAAAAAAAACCCTCTCTGTACTCATGGATATTATGGCAGGAGTTTGAGATCTTAAGAATACATCTAAAATAAAGTATAATTTTGGAGGGTTGTTTAAGCATGACGATTCAACTCATTTCCACAAACATTTATTTATTGATGTCCTACTATAAGCCAAGTATTCCATCAGGTGCCGACACCTCAAAGACGAAAAGTATTGCCTCTGTCTTCAAGGAACTTAAAAGTCATGAGGAAGAGAGACACCCAAACACTTCAAGTTGTCATGACAGGTCATTACCAGGGTTGTGAGAATGCGGGTCCAGGGGACAGAGCCAACACAGAAAAAGGAAGGAAGGCCTGACCGCGCTGGGCTATCAGGGAAAATCCCAAGAAGGAAACAAGCATGAGTGAGAGTCTTTGAAGAAAAGGGAAAAGTTGGTTAAGGGAATAATCAGACGAAACACCTGGTTAAAAGGTAGAGAGTCTGGTATGTTCCGGAAACTGTAAGCAGTTGCTGCTGTTAAAAGAATCGTGAACTGGAGAGAGGAGGTAGGGCCTCGGCCGAGGCCAGATCTAGAGAAGTCTCGTGTGGTGCTCCTGTCTGCATTCCCAGAACCAAAACCTGCATGAAGGCCTCCTTGAGGAAAGAGGCAAACTGTTCAAGGAGCAGCTTGCTTCACAGTATTCCTGAAACAAAACAGTTAACACTTCGACCATGCTGATGTAATACAATACTTAGGTTGTCAATGTAACACATTATTCCCTGAACAAAAATTAAAGACTAAACAAGCCTTCAAATCCCTTCATTCATTTCCCTTTCCTTCCTTGTAGAATTTCATCTCATTATTCTGGAGCCCACGCTCTTCCATTCTCATCAAACCTGTCTCCTTGAAGGCAACAGACATTTTACCCAAATGATTCCAAATACATAAGAAGCAAATTTCCTTCCCAATCTATGTCAACAGACACAAATTCTCAAATTGAAGTTCTGCATTCACGCCCTTCAGCACATTTTCTCTACAACCTCAGTAATTCTATAACCTCTACGTCCATTTTCTAATTCACATTCTTTCTGAATTCACTTAGTTCACACTAAACATAACACTAGATCCTTGTCAGGAATTATGCTACTGATTTTATGTCTACTGTATTTCCAGTTTATGTGAGTGTAGCCTTGCTCTTTGGGGTTCCAGGAGAATAAAGAGTGGAGATAAACAAAAAATGACCTATGGCATCATTGATACAATATATCCTCTCCTGCTGCTGCTACTGCTGCTAAGTCGCTTCAGCTGTGTCTGACTCTGTGCGACCTCATAGACGGCAGCCCACCAGGCTCCCCCATCCCTGGGATTCTCCAGGCAAGAACACTGGAGTGGGTTGCCATTTCCTTCACCAATGCATGAAAGTAAAAAGCGAAAGTGAAGTCGCTCAGTCGTGTCCAACTCTTAACGACCCCATGGACTGCAGCCTACCAGGCTCCTCCGTCCATGGGATTTGCCAAGCAAGAGTACTGGAGTGGGGTGCCATTGCCTTCTCTAACATCCTCTCCTACATCCTCGCAAACTTTGATCTACTGATTATTACTCCCTTTTCTTTCATTTCAATGTCATCCTTTATGGGCTGCTTCTTCACAACCCACGTACAAGCTTAAGTTTCCTATACTTGAAAACGTTTGAAATATTCTGCAATCCACGCACGTCCTTTCCTTGGATTGTCCATCCCTCGACCTCTGCCTCTTCTCCAACAAACTTCTTAATGTGAGCTAAACCTACTCTCCATTTTCTTCTCATTCATCCTTCAGATCCCAACACACTGGCTTCTGTACTCACTGCCCCACTGAATTGCCCTCACCACGGCGACTCTCAAGCCACAACTATTTATTATAAATCCTCATCCTGCTTTACTGTTATATGGCATTTAATATCATTTCTCCTTGAAACCTTTGCCTTTTTCATTTCCATCCGAAACTCTTTCCTATCTTTACCCCTCTCTCAAGTCCAAATTCCTCTTCTGTACATCCCTCAAATATTGATGCTCCAGAAGGCAATGGCACCCCACTCCAGTACTCTTGCCTGGAAAATCCCATGGACGGAGGAGCCTGGTAGGCTGAAGTCCATGCGGTCGTTGAGAGTCGGACACAACTGAGTGGCTTCACTTTCACTTTCCACTTTCATGCATTGGAGAAGGAAATGGCAACCCACTCCAGTGTTCTTGCCTGGAGAATCCCAGGGATGGGGGAGCCTGGTGGGCTGCCATCTATGAGGTCGCACAGGGTCAGACACAACTGAAGCGACACAGCAGCAGCAGCAGCAGCAGGAGTACCTCTCAGTAAAGCTTTCCAAGGAGAATAATCACTTCTTCTTTTGTGCTCATACCCTTTCTGTGTACCAGATGCTGGTCACATATTTGCATACTTATCCACTCCGCCAGTCTGAAAGCTCCTCCAAGGCAGGAACCAAGTCTTGTTCCTGTTTGTGCCCCTACCAACCTCCCCAGGGCCCTAGCACAGTACCCAAACACACGGTGTTGTTCAACAGATGTTTCTGGAATGAAGAACAAATCAGTAATCAAGTTAACAAGACTATTTGTATTTTTAAAATATATGTGCATGTAATACTGAGATAATTCAGCTTATAGTTCCTACAAATAATCCTTCTTACAGTTCCCACAAATGAAATTTATTTTAAATATTTAACCAAATAATATAGTTACAGTGTCTATAGTTTATCATTTTAATTACCTCTACAGCATCCAGTTCATCTGTCCTCAAAGGCCATAAAAAGTTACAAGGTACCTTCAGCCAAATAAGCCAGCACGGCCTCAAAAGCCAAATTCACGTTATGCCAAATGGCTAGTATCTCTAGCATCCATAATAAGGGATGAAGAGGGAGGAGGGGGAGCAGGGACAATGTTGGGCCATGAAGGTGGCAAGAAAAAGCCCCTAAAGCAACCAAGAAGCATACTGAGACGGATAAGGAGGATAAGGCATTCAGGCAGAAAAAGAACTAGAAGCAAAAGAAACTGAAGGAGCTAAAAGCGAAGGCAAGGAATTCCCTGGTGGTCCAGCGTTTAGGACTTGGTGCTTTCACTGCCGAGGGCCCAAGTTCAATCCTGGTTGGGAAAATAAGATCCCACAAGCCAGAAGGAGAGGCCAAAAACAAAATAATATAAAATAAAAGCAAAAGCCAGGGGAAAAGGCCCCCTGGCCACAGGTGGAATTAAGAAATCTGGCAAAAAGTACACTGCTCCTTGTGCCTGAGGCAATGATGATTCTTAATTCCATTCCTGTTTAAATTTAATTCCATTTAAACATCTGGATTCCCTGCCATAACATCTGTTGCCACATATAGTTAGAATGAAGTACTGTCTTGGAACCTACTGTACACTTAAGAATAAATTTTTGTTAAAAAAAAGAAACTAGGGAAAATTTTATTATTTAGCTACTCCCAACTATGAGGGAAAAGGTACTTACCAACCCAATTAGGGTCACCCTAAAACAAGCCAAGCAAACCAATAAGCAGAAAAAGATGGAGGTGGGGGCTACTTCCAAAGTTCAAGGACCACATCCACTATTGAAGTATCACATATACAGTGAATATAAAATAAAGAAGAAATTATTTAGGAAAGACCATGGCAGCAGAGGAGGAAAGTCTGATAGCTAGACTTCAAAGTTAAACTGTATCTTAACTAAGAAGGATGTTTCTATTCTTTAGGGAAATCACTCTTATCTCCATCGATAAGGCCAGATAAGACCAATGCCAAACACTAATTTCCTAAATACCTACCACACACAATTCACTCTTCTCCATTCATGTAAGTACAGCTCTAGAGCGCAAAAATCCATTCCATTTCAATAGCAAGGTCTCCAGATCACCAAGGGTTTATGTGACTATAATAACAGAAGACATGTTTTAGGACCAAATTCTCCTTATCTGGCTTAGTTTTTAGCAATGAGTCTATGCCGAGGTGGGTACATATTCAACAGATAACAGCAGCTCCCAAATGAAGGTGGAGGGAGTGGGGATGAGTAATATTATCTTCAATTAGAAAAATCCCAGTTCTGTTTTCCACATCAAAGAGGAAAGAAAAATTCGCTCTAATTTTCAAGGGTGCAGATGGAGGGACTTGGAAGAGGCAAAGCACCGAGCAGACAGCAAAACACCTTGCAACCTATTTCCTGAACTATTAGAAGACGACTCCTAAATGTACCCGACTTGTCTGTGTAGATGTTTGCCCGTAAGTGGTAGCACCTGTAGTATTTGTTGGTTAGAGGCAAGTATGAAACTAAATCTCATTTACTGCAATTTCAGTATTTCTCCTTTTTCTGAGTCAGACATCAGCACGCTCAATGGCAAAAATTACAATGAATCTCCGAAAAGAGATGAAATGGCATAAATAATGAAATAGAGTTACTTTTTTAAAATGGCTCCCAAACAGCATAAATAGAAAAATAGAGTAAATATGCATTTGATTTTTGTATAACAACTCAAATTTACCTAATTTTCTGAGACAGCTGAACTGGGTATGGGATGAAACTGAGGAAAATATAGACAAAATGTCAATCAATAACTACATTTGAGTGTCTAACATAGCACTATAAGAAGACAGCCACATACACACAAGAATGCCAAGTCTGACCTGACCTTTGTCCATAGAATCTAAAAAGGGAAATAAACAAAACATTTCAAGGAGTACCCCAGTATTAGTAAATAAGATTTTTTCATTTACTTTTAGTGTCACAAACTCAATTCTTCTTAATTGAGATGAATAACACCTGAGTTATCAATGTCACCATTTCTCAATCGTTAGTTTCTACCTAGACAAGTCTCTGAAAGGACCACTGACAAGTATCAGATGCTTATCTTCCTACAACTTTGCACTGAAAAGGGTACAAAACATCTTGCTTAGTGACTACCTATTCAAGAATTCAATACAAAATGATACGCTTACCTTTCAGATACCATAGAGGATACATGGCTGCCTTTTTGTTTCCTAACAGCACCTACAGCCTTGCCCATCAGAAAATCCTATAGGATCTGTGCTCATCGGCATTCAAAGTACCCTCTTAACGTTTATCTTTTCGCTAAAGCTTTTGCCTTAGTGACTCAAAGAAACTATTGAAATATATTTGGGAAAAGGATTAAGTTTTTTAAAAAATCTAGACAGCGACCAGAATGTGAGTAAGAAGGAAAATGTAAATTAAGCTAATGTTCTGGGTTGAGCAGATAATGACAGTCTTTGATAGGAATGCAAGCAGACAAAAATCTCATTAAATATTTGGTGCCCTATTTGCCCCTAATACTTATAAAATCTGAAGGCATAATCCACAATGTATAATATTTAAACCATGGAGACTGCAGAGAATGATAACATCCTAGACCAAAAGGCATCTCAAGTAGCCATCTGATCTCACCTGCTGCCTTCAACACTAAACTAGTCATGACAAGTGACAACAACCTCATTTTAAAGAGGATCATGAATTTTGGAATTCTGAGAATAAAATGAACAATGAAGCAGAAGTAATAAACGGAGGATAAGAAAAATGAGGGGAGGGGAGGGAATGGAAATTAAAAATAAAAGTGTGTGTGCACATGCTCAGTTGCGTCTAACTCTGCAACCCTATGAATTGCAGCCCTGCATGCTTCTCTGTCCATGGGATTCTCCAGGTCAGAATACAAGAGTGGGTTGCCATTTCCTACTCCAGGGGATATTCCTGACCCAGGAATCGAACCTGAGTCTCCTGCATTGGCAGTCAGATTCTTTACCACTGAACCACCAAGGAAGCCTAGATTATTATATACCTAATAGTTTGTATCTCTTACTCTCCCCTACCACTACATTGCCTCTCACCGCTTCCCTCTCCCCTTGGTAGTTCAGTTCAGTTCATTTCAGTTGCTCAGTCATGTCCGACTCTTTGTGATCCTATGAATCGCAGCACGCCAGGCCTCCCTGTCCATCACCAACTCCTGGAGTCCACCCAAACCCATGTCCATTGAGTCAGTGATGCCACCCAATCATCTCATCTTCTGTCGTCTCCTTCTCCTCCTGCCTTCAATCTTTCCCAGAATCAGGATCTTTTCAAATGAGTCAGCTCTTTGCATCAGGTGGCCAAAGTATTGGAGCTGCAGCTTCAACATCAGTCCTTCCAATGAACATTCAGGACTGATTTCCTTTAGGATGGACTGGTTGGATCTCCTTACAGTCCAAGGGACTCTCAAGAGTCTTCTCCAACACCACAGTTCAAAAACATCAATTCTTCGGTGCTCAGCTTTCTTTATAGCACCGTGTAGGTCCCAAAACTCTTTTTTTTTTTTTTTTTGGTCTGTGCTGGGTCTTAACTTCTGCATGTGGCATCTTCATCTGTGGCATGTGTGATCTAGTTCCCCAACCAGGGATCAAAATCGGGCCCCATGCATTGGGAGTGTGGAGTCTTAACCACTGGACTACCAGTGAAGTCCCTCAGAACTCTATCTTAATGCTTTCCTTAAATAAAAACATGTTGGGTATAACGCACCCTTCTGCGGTTACCCTGATCAGTATTATAAAGTGACCCTTTTAAGACTATGATACCTCAGGGCTGTTTGCCTCCACCATAATGAACACTGAGTTTTGGCTTCTGATGTCTGCTGCTGCTGCTGCTGCTAAGTCGCTTCAGTCATGTCCGACTCTGTGCGACCCCACAGACGGCAGCCCACCAGGCTCCCCCGTCCCTGGGATTCTCCAGGCAAGAACACTGGAGTGGGTTGCCATTTCCTTCTCCAGTGCATGAAAGTGAAAAGTGAAAGTGAAGTTGCTCAGTCGCATCCGACTCTTAGCGACCCCATGGACCGCAGCCCACCAGGCTCCTCCGTCCCTGGGATTGTCCAGGCAAGAGTACTGGAGTGGGGTGCCATTGCCTTCTCCTAGTTTCCCCATCTTCTCCCCAACATGAGTCTGTTGCTGTCACTCTTTGCTATTGTCTATGTGCTTGGCCCCATTTATCCCGTTCTTTTCAATTTATTGACCCTACTCTTTTCAGCCTCTGTGTGTCTGCTCCTGCTGTTTCCTCAACCCCAAAGCCCTTCTCCAGCTGCACCCTTGTCAACATGGTGTCTCAAACTGACATCTGTCAGTCTGAAAGCTGAAAAATATGGATTTCAGTTCAATTTTAATTTGCATTTCTCTTGTCATGAGTGGGTTGAAAATCTTTTCACATATTTAAGAGCCATTTGCATTTCATTTTCTGTGAATAGTCTGCTCATAGCCTTTGCCGATTTTTAATAAGGTTGTTAAAACTCATCACATACATGTTGGAAATCAGTTCTCTGTAATGAATTATAATCCTCTCCACCAACCCCCACCACCATGCATATAATCATATGTCTTTTGGCTTTGGTTATGGTTTTTGGCATGCAGAAATTCTAAATTTTTATATGAGTAAATTTAACAGTCTTTTATGTTTTCTGGATTTTATGTGTCATTTAGAAAGACTTTCCCCATTCTTGGGCTTCCCTTGTGGCTCAGCTGGTAAAGAATCCACCTGTGGTGCGGGAGACCTGGGTTCGACCCCTGGGTTGGGAAGATCCCCTGGAGAGGGGAAAGGCTACCCACTCCAGTATTCTGGCCTGTATAGTCCATGGGGTTGCAAAGAGGTGGACACAACTGAGCCACTTTTACTTTCCCCACTCTAACATTAGAAAAGAATTTGTCCGTGATTTGTTCTAATACTTTCATGTGATTTTTGCTTTACATTTAAAATTTTGACACACATTGACTTTTTCCCATTATACAGTCTGAGGTTTGAATCCCACTTTTTCCCCAGATGGTAACTCCACTTGGACCATCATCACTGACTGACAAAGCCATCTTTTTCCCAGTAATAAGAAATGTTTGAAGTTTGGGGTGTTTGATTACGTCATGATTCTTTGGTGTTTAGAATATCCAGAATAATGACATTGAGGTAAACTATAATTAAGAGCAACTTAGACTTTAAAGCATGGCCTTATATCTTTTTAAAGTACAAGAATTTATTTTACCTGTGAGATCCTTGGGGCAGGTATGTAGGACCCACGCACCTTTCTGTGACTAGCATACAGTAACTGTTTAATAAAGGTCCTTTGAATGAATAGTGATCTATACGACCAAGCACAGATTTAAATTCTCTCAGGATCTGGAGAGAGTTGCATCATTGTTGATTAACTATGTATATGCCCCAAAGGATGATTTTGCCAAATTTCCCCTATCCACTCTAGCCTTTTCTTTGACAAAAGCCCTTCAATCTAGTCAAAATCTAGTAACCTCACTAGAGTTCATTAACAGTCAATCACAGTTCAACTAGTTATACTACAACCACTATGGAAAATGATTTGACAGTTTCTTAGAAAATTGAGTGTATATCTACCCTATGACTCAGCATTTCTACTCCTAGGTATTTACCCAAGAATGATGAAAATGCGTGACCACAAAGAGACTTGTACGTAAATGTTCATAGAAATTTTATCCATGATAGCCCAATACTGGGACTAAAACAAATGTGTCTAAACAGAATCAATAAACCAACTGTGCTATATTCAGACGATAGGACACCACTCAGCAGTAAATAGGAATAAACCACATGCAACAACACAGGTGATTCTCTCAAATCTTCACACGTATGAAAAACAGCCAGACACAAAAGAGTATATTCTGTGTACCTCCATTTGCATGCCATCCAAAAAAAAAGGTCAACTAATCATGATGATAGAAAACAAGCCATGATTCCCTGAGGAAAGAGGAGGAAAGATCGCTCTGGATGGATGGTTACACTTTCTATCAGTGATTTTCAAAGTGCTGGCCCTGGACCAATGGCACGGGGAGACTGTCAGGGATGTAAGGTCTTAAGTCCCTGCCCCAGACACACTGAATCTGAAACTGAGGGTGGGTTGAGTGGGAGCGATCTATGCTTTAACAAGCCAACCAGGTCTTTATGATGTTCCCTGAAGTGGAGAGCCACTCTTCTGTATCTTGTGAGTAAGGGTTGTGTGCACACAGGTGCATACAACTATCAAAACGCAAGTAAATGTTCACTTAATCCCAGCATTTTACAAGCAAATGATACCTCAATTTTTAGAATTTGGATATAATTCCTTAAAAACTATCTTTAACCCAAATCTAACTCCACCTCCTGTTTTCTACAGCTTGACATCTGGCAAAATAATCCACCTGGAAGTTTGAATGAGAAATCGTCCTCTTCTACTGCTTCCGCTCCTTTGCTCCATGCAGTCAATCACCGCATCTGGTATGTGTACCTCTGAAATGCCTCCCCGCCTCCATTTCTAGTCTCCCTCATCCAACATCCCAACTCAGCAGACCTCCTCATTGTTTTACCTGGCCTAACCAAACAGCCTATCTCTCTCATTGTCTGATTCAGTCTCTAAATCACCAGGACTATTTCTCTGTGTCAGCTTAGCACTTTCTTACTTTCTTCAAGACTTTTTCTTATTTTTTTAAAGACCATGGCTCCAATCTATCTCAAGCACAAAGTCTACACCAAAAACTTTTAGTAAACTTTAGTAAACTATGCAGTACTTTAGTAAAAATGCTGTACTTAGATGCAGTGTCAAAAAGACAGAATGATCTTTGCTCATTTCCAAGGCAAACCATTCAATATCACGGTAATCCAAGTCTATGCCTCGACCAGTTAATGCTGAAGAAGGTGAAGTTGAACATTTCTATGAAGACCTACAAGACCTTCTAGAACTAACACCCCAAAAAAGATGCCCTTTCATTATAGGGGACTGGAATGCAAAAGTAGCAAGTCAAGAAACACCTGGACTAACAGGCAAATTTGGCCTTGAAGTACAGGATGAAGCAGGGCAAAGCTAGCTAATAGAGTTCTTCCAAGAGAATTTACTGGTCATAGCAAACATCCTCTTCCAACAACACAAGAGAAGACTCTACACATGGACATCACCAGATGGCCAACACTGAAATCAGACTGATTATATTTGCTGTATAGTCAGCAAAAACAAGACCAGGAGCTGACTGTGGCTCAGACCATGAACTCCTTATCACCAAATTCAGACTGAAATTGAATAAAGTGGAGAAAACCACTAGACTATTCAGGTATGACCTAAATCAAATCCCTTGTGACTATACAGTGGAAGTGAGAAATAGATTTAAGGGACTAGATCTGACAGACAGAGTGCCTGATGAACTATGGATGGAGGTTCGTGATACTGTACAGGAGGCAGAAATCAAGATCATCCCCAAAAAAAAGAAATTCCAAAAGCAAAATGGCTGTCTGAGGAAGCCTTACAAATAGCTGTGAAAAGAAGAGAAGCGAAAAGCAAAGGAGAAAAGGAAAGATATAAGCATTGGAATGCAGAGCTCCAAAGAATAGCAAGGAGAGATAAGAAAGCCTTCCTCCATGATCAATGCAAAGAAATAGAGGAAAACAATAGAATGGAAAAGACAAGAGATCTCTTCAAGAAAATTAGAGATACCAAGGGAACATTTCATGCAAAGATGGGCTCGATAAATGACAGAAATGGTATAGACCTAACAGAAGCAGAAGATATTAAGAACAGGTGGCAAGAATACACAGAAGAACTGTATAAAAAAGATCTTCACAACCCAGATAATCACAATGGTGTGATCACTCACCTAAAGCCAGACATCCTGGAATGTGAAGTCAAGTGGGCCTTAGAAAGCATCACTACAAACAAAGCTAGTGGAGGTGATGGAATTCCAGATGAACTATTTCAAATCCTGAAAGATGATGCTGTGAAAGTGCCGCACTCAATATGCCAGCAAATTTGGACAACTCGGCAGTGGCCATGGGACTGGAAAAGGTCAGTTTTCATTCCAATCCCAAAGAAAGGCAATGACAAAAAATGCTCAAACTACCACACAATTACACTCATCTCACACGCTAGTAAAGTAATGCTCAAAATTCTCCAAGCCAGGCTTCAGCAATACATGAACCGTGAACTTCCTGATGTTCAAGCTGGTTTTAGAAAAGGCAGAGGAACCAGAGATCAAATTGTCAACATCCGCTGGATCATTGAAAAAGCAAGAAAGTTCCAGAAAAATATCTATTTCTGCTTTATTGACTATGCCAAAGCCTTTGACTGTGCGGATCACAATAAACTGTGGAAAATTCTGAAAGAGATGGGAATACCAGACCACATGACCTGCTTCTTGAGAAACCTGTATGCAGGTCAGAAAGCAACAGTCAGGACTGGACATGGAACAACAGACTGGTTCCAAATAGGAAAAGGAGTACATCAAGGCTGTATATTGTCATTTAACTTATATGCAGAGTACATCATGAGAAACACTGGACTGGAAGAAACACAAGCTGGAATCAAGATTGCAGGGAGAAATATCAATTACCCCAGATATGCAGATGACACCACCCTTATGGCAGAAAGTGAAGAACTAAAGAGCCTCTTGATAAAAGTGAAAGAGGAGAGTGAAAAAGTTGGCTTAAAGCTCAACATTCAGAAAACGAAGATCATGACATCTGGTCCCATCACTTCATGGCAAATAGATGGGGAAACAGTGGAAACAGTGTCAGACTTTATTTTTCTGGGCTCCAAAATCACTGCAGATGGTGACTGCAGCCATGAAATTGAAAGACACTTACTCTTTGGAAGGAAAGTTATGACCAACCTAGATAGCATATTCAAAAGCAGAGACATTACTTTGCCAACAAAGGTTCATCTAGTCAAGACTATGGTTTTTCCTGTGGTCATGTATGGATATAAGAGTTGGACTGTGAAGAAGGCTGAGCGCCGAAGAATTGATGCTTTTGAACTGTGGTGTTGGAGAAGACTCTTGAGAGTCCCTTGGACTGCAAGGAGATCCAACCAGTCCATTCTGAAGGAGATCAGCCCTGGGATTTCTTTGGAAGGAATGATGCTAAAGCTGAAACTCCAGTACTTTGGCCACCTCATGCCAAGAGTTGACTCGTTGGAAAAGACTCTGATGCTGGGAGGGATTGGGGGCAAGAGAAGAAGGCGACGACAGAGGATGAGATGGCTGGATGGCATCACTGACTCGATGGACGTGAGTCTCAGTGAACTCCGGGAGTTGGTGATGGACAGGGAAGCCTGGCGTGCTGCGATTCATGGGGTCACAAAGAGTCGGACACGACTGAGCAACTGATCTGATCTGATCTGAAAGGCACATCAATGTGAGATTTAATCAAAGATCAAGGAGATCCCTCTGTGCCGGGAGCCAGCGTGAGGAGCTCCGCCCGTGGCAAAGGTCTTGAGGAAGGAGGCTCGGCATACGCAAAGGGGGGATCGAGCCTCAGGAGTCCCCCTGGAAATTCTCGAGCATCTACCCCCAAAACCAGAGTCTGCCTACTTTCTGCTTTGTGCTCTCACCTACACCTCTGACTTTACAAGGGGCTGTCCCCCACTACCTCTCTCTGAAAAAAGAGTTAACTTACAGCTCCAGCTAATAATTCCTGGGTGTGACAGTGTTTCAACCTACAAACTCCTTTGGAAGTCCTCTAGCCTGCCTGAATAGGTTTTCCGGCCACATGTGATTGCTCAGAGCCTCCCAACTGTGAGAGGCATGAGATGTTCTAAACTGTCTAAATACAGATTCCTTTGAGCAGTTAAAAGATTGATTAGAAATTGTATTGGTGAAGGGTTTTTCACTTGTAGGGCCAATGTTTGCTGCTAAGTCTCCATATCCCTTACCTACTGTGTCCCTGGCAGTGTATTGATTGATATAATTGGTGTATAGAAATGTAAGTAGTAGCTTTAATGTTTGTAACCTTGGATCCTTGAGTTAATTCTTTTTCTTGTTATAGCCCACCACACCTTTGCCCTGTAGGAATGCAACTTTATCTAATGCTTTTGGAGGGTGGCGCCTGACTAATCACCTTTAGAGAAAAATAAGTTTTCTGAAGAAAGGGTCATAAAATGTTAACAGGCCTCCGGGCCAGAAGATGATGCAAATCACCTAAACTTTTGCATATGATAAGTTTGCAGGAAGAAAGCCTGGCTTACCGCATGACTCTACCCCTTCCCCCATTATCCTCTATGCATAACTTAAGGTATAAAAACTACTTTGAAAAATAAAGTGTAGGCCTTGTTCACCAAAGCTTGGTCTCCCCATGTCGTTCTTTCTTTCACCTTCTGGCTGAATTATTCAGCCTCTTTTCTCCACTGAATTTTCTCACTGAGCTACCCTTATTCTATTACTCTTTTTATCCTTAATTAACGTTTAATTAAGCTATTGTTTCCAGATCCTCGCCGACGCCGTCCCTGCTTCGAATTCCCTGGATCCACCGGGGCTGGACCCCGACACCTCTGCAACTCCAATACCATCACTGCTGTGGTGTATTAACTACTAAATCCTTGTTGAATTATTTGCCCTCAGGCATGTCATTTAACACTTCAGAGCTTCAATTCCCTTATTATGAAATAAGAGAACTTGATCAGATATGGAGGATTTTTTTGAGCAATACAACCTTCACAAACAAAAGCAGAATCCTAGAGACACTGAATATGTGGACTTTCTCAGCATGAGGGGAAGAGAATGACTTCTGGGTACTCAAGTAGATGGGAACATAAAACTGATGGATGGGATTTTATGTCACATCAGTGAATATGACGTTGAATTTTAAAATCCTGAAAACTGCAGCTTATATGGATCTGCTGACACAACCTCAACCACACCAGCAAATGCACTCCCATAATCAGGTTGTTATGGCAACAAGAATACTTGGGTTAAAAAGAGGAAGAGAATATGTGTGCGTGCGTCTCAGATTGTTGCCACTCTTATTATTTGAAATGTTTTTGCACATAATCTCAATCTAATTCTCCGCTTAGTATACAACAAGCCTCTTGTTCATGTTTCAGGATAAACAAGGAAAATAAAATGAGCTTCATAAAACTGATTCTTCTGGAGGGGTTCAAAGACCACTGAGCCAATACCTATCCCCAGCACACCTCCTCTCCAAAACCTCCCTGATCTCTCCAGCTAAAACTGTCTCCTCTTGCGTGCGAGCCCCATTTTACTGACTATTCCACAGCCACTTTAGTAACTATCACACTACGGACAACACTGTTTGTCTCGATGCTTGTCCTCCCCCGCCCCCCTCTGTGTCAGCTGCCTGGAAACAGTTTATCCTCAGTGACCTTTACCTATCCAGCCTAGATTGCTTCAGATATTTTAGGTGCTAAACTGTTCAAAGACTAAAATATCAATCCTATCAAATGATAAACATGAAATCTCTACAGAAGATGTTTGTACTTTATCCAACATATTTCTCATAAAACATTTCACTTCTGTTATTACTCATGAGAATTTGTTTTACAAGAGAAAACTGACAAGCAAAAGGTATGTCTCATAGAAAGAACTATAGGCTGGGATTCCGATTCTTAAGGTTCTACTGCTCTACCAAGTCTACTTTCAACCAGCTGCAACATCTGCATCTTTGGGTAAATGCCAACCTCTCAGATGCTCAGCATTTTTATCTAGAAAATGAGGTGTCTGGATCATCTGAGGACAGCCCTTTCTGCCAATGAGCCAGAGTGACCAAGAAACCAAAAAACAGAGAAATCTGGACATGTCAAAACTCATTCATAGAAGATTTTTTAAAAATTATTCTCAACCAAGTAAGGGTAAGGATGGAAATATGCAGGGGCATATTACCTCCTACAGTGGCTTTTTTCAAACCACACCCTGTACAGAAAGCCTGATATGTCAATTTCTTTCTTACCTCCCTGGAATACCTGCAAGGAGAGAAGTTATGATGAGTGTGTATTACACGTAAATAGTGCAGACAAGAAAAATCAAAAGTGAGGTTAGAAGTCATCATTTAAGACAGAGAAAAAGGCCTATTTACAAAGATTACATGTAAGAGTATGTTGACTCACACATAAAAAGTATTTAAGAAGGTAAAACACCGATCCACAGCCCAGACTGTTCAACATTTCTCTTCTGATCTTCCTCTTCCCAAACCTGCTCCCCAGGGAGCTTCCCTGGTTTCAGCAAATGGCATCCCCATCCAGCTACTCAAAACAGAATATTGAGCATTCACAACTCCATCACTTCACTCTCCATCACTCAATTCATCAGCAAGTTCTATCTTTCATATTCCAAAATATTTCTTTAATCTGTCCACTTCTTTTCTTTTCCACTGTTATTACCTGAGTCTGAGGAACTGTGATGGACTGAATGTGTGTCCCCAGATCCATATGTTGAATTCCTAATCCTCAAAATGACGACACTAGGGTGTGGGGCCTTTGGGGAGTAATAAGGTTCAGATGCGGTCACAAGAGTAGCACTCCCAGGAAGGGATTAGTGCTCTTATTAGAAGAGACAACAGAGCTTCCTCTCTTGGCTATATGAGGATACAGCAAGAAGGAACCCATATGCAAGGTGGAAAGAGGCCCTCACCAGAACCTGTCCATGCTGGCATCCTAAATTTGGACTTTCCTGTCTCTGAAACAGTGAGAAACAAATGTCTGTTGATTAAGACACTAGTCCATGCATAGAGAAAATCTAAATATCCACTGAATGGATCTGAATGGATAAAGAACATGTGGTAACTATATACAAAAGGGTATTATACTCAGCCATAAAAAAAAAAAAAAAAAGAATGAAATAATGCCATTTGCAGCAACACGGGTGGACTTAGAGATCATCATACTAAGTGAAGTAAGTCAGAGAGAGAGAGACAAATATCATACGATATCACTTATATATGATATAAATGAGCCTACCTATGGAACAGAAACAGACTCACAGACACAGAAAACAAACTTGTGGTTGCCAAGCAGGAGAGAGGGTGAGGAAGGGATGGGTTGGGAATTTGGGATTAGCTGATGCAAACCATCACATAGAGAATAGATAGACAACACTATATTCAATACCCTGTGTTAAACCACAATGAAAAAGAATCCTTAAAAAGAATGTGTGTGTATAAACATATATAAAACTGAATCACTTTGTTATATAGCAGGAACCAACACAACATTGTACATCAACTATATTTCAGTAACACATACTTGTGAGCTACAGAAGATGTATTAAACTTCGATTAAGTATTTCTAATAAATAAGACACCAATCTATGGTATTTTGTTACAGCAGCCCACGCCAAGATAGCAAGCAACATATTTTGCCTAGATCATCACAATCATCTCCTTACTAGTCTACCGATCTCTTAATTTCTTACCATGCCACATGGGACTCAGAGAGCTTTAAAAACACAGCAAATCATGGAATGCCCCCTCTTAAAACCTTTCTGTAACTCTCCCCTTATCTTCAGGCATATCATCACATAGTTGTTATCAATATTACTTTCACCTATTCATGCCCACACTAAAATGGATCTACCATTTCTCACTCATAGAGCTCCACTCTAGAATTTATCTCTAATAGCTTTATATACTACTACCTAATCTCGAGGCTTTTCTCTTATTCTCTGTGTTTCCAATAATCTATTAAAATGTTAAATGAAACCTATCTCAGCTCCTAGAAAATTCCCAAAGCTTCTCCATTCCAAGAATTGATGTCTATCTCTATACAGGTCTCTCACCAGCTCAGACAATTGGGCTATCCACTTAAACATCTCAAAAATTATATATTTAGCTATTTACTAAGGTTTTAAAAATAGATTTTAAGGTATACACTTTGTCAAATCTTTTAAAATCTAAAATATAACCCCCTGTTTCTACTCATCCATTTAGTTATTTATTTCTAAAATCAAGCTACCTTTTTCTTCAATTGTTCATCTAAGTATTCAAGGATTCCACACTTTTAAAAATAGATCTACTATCCAGAAAGTTACTAATCTATTATTTTCAGAATTCCCTCTGGAACCTCTGATACAGATAAAAAACTAACAAATAGCCAGGTTTTTTATACCACCACTGTTTATGTAGAAATTTTTAGTGCTTTCCAAATTTCACCCTTAATTTCTTTTAAAACTCACAATTGCCATTTACTTCAAAATATTTATCCACATAAAAACTCCTATGAAATAGAGTTATCATTAAGCTGATAATGACTGCATCAAAATTTTGGCCTTCCTACTCTGGAATGGATAGCACTGAAAATAAAAACTCCAGTTAAATAGATCATTTGAAAGAACACTATAACTTACTGTGTAAAATAGGTGATTAAACTATCTCTGAAGTTCTTCCAATACAAAAATTAAATTAAGCCCCATAATCACAATAAGTGCTGGTGTTTATTGAGCATTTCCAATCTATGTGGCAGGTGCTATGCTGGGTACTCTTCATGGATCACTCAGAATAAGACTGTAAGCATGAAACTAGGAAATCACCCCTAACATATAAGAAATGCAAATGGGACACAGATCCTTCCTTAAAAACATGTCTGTAGTATAAAGCAAAACGGAAATGGAAGACCCTGAACTGTGGGGATTACCTTGTTCCCCAAAATTGGGGAAGCTGACTCCTATCTGAAGTGATTCCCTAAAGACTAGATGCCTAGAGCCACTGAGACAAACAAAAATAAAATAAAATAACAGAGACTATCCAAATAATCTTGTTTGCCCCAGAGAATGGGTTCCCTGCCAGACTGATAAAGCTGCACTTCGGGGCTTTCACTATCAGAGAAAGTAAAAGTGATTTCACAATAGATGAAGAGCTACAGAGTTTAAGAATATTCATAGAGCTTTGATAAACCTGGAAATCTGAAGGGCCCTAGTAACTGGGATCTAAAAATATATGGATTTCCCTGGTGACTCAGTGATAAATAATCTGCCTGCCAATACAGGAGACGTGGGTTCAATCCCTGGTTTGGGAAGATCCCCTGGAGAAGAAAATGGCAACCCACTCCAGTATTCTTACCTGGGAAATCCCATGGACAGAAGAGTGTGGCAGGCTGCAGTCCATGGGGTGGCAAAAGAGTCAGACCAACTTAGCAACTAAACAACAATAAAAAGGATATCATGTGGCCATGCCTAACATTAGTTTTGTGATCATGCGCTCACTTTAGTGTCCCACTAGGCTGCAGGGTTCTTAAGGGCAGAGGCCTTACCTTTTTTTGTTTGTTTGTTTTAATCTACCCCTGAAAATAGCCTAGTCTGAGACCTGGAACATTAAAAGCACTTAATATTTAATGAGAAATACTAGTAAATGACATCCCCAGGAATGTATCTACCCCATTCACTGGGGTGAGCCTGGTAAAACCAGCCTTCTGAAGTGTGGTCTGGAGACCTCTAGTGGCTGTCTGCAGGTCCCCTGCAGAACCTCTAGTTCTGAGACCTCTAGTGGTCGTCTGCAGAACTCAAAATCTGAAGGACAGATGGGATGGAAAAGATCAAATGCCAGCACACAGGTTAAATCCAAGATAAGAGAAACAAATGAGTGCTATGGTAATAAACTAAAGAAGTTTAAAAGTAAAACAAAAAACTAATCCAAATAAGATAAAATTTCGATTAGTTTTATCTGAATGTGATACATATGAAGGACTGTTTTCTATCAATTTTATTGTAAAGGATAAGTCCATAGCACCACACTGTTTAAAATTTTTTAATTAAAATGTAACTGACTGGTATTCTGAAACATACTACTATTTGAGAGCCTATAAAAGAATAAAATGAGCAATTTTAGAAAGAAAAAAAACCACCCCTTTTAAAATGCTAAGCATGGAAGCTAGAAAGGAAACATTCCTTCTATATTAAATCCGCTGTGCTTCTCTCAACGACAGTCCAGCTCTTAGGGTCATCTGCTGGATCATCTGGGATCTCAGAGAAACTGCAGACCTCATTTTGATAGTGTTGATCATGCCACTCTCAGAATTATACTAGGAGTCTCACATATAAAGAAAAAGGCTCTACTATCTTTTTCCTAATGTTAGGTAGTTAGAACAGGAAAAAGGAGTCCAAAATGGTGGTGGCTAAAAGACAAAGAAAGGAAAAGCCCACGTAAACGGAACAAAAGAAAATCTGAGGACCAGAGAACCTCAGGTGAAACAAACAGCCCTCCTGGCTAGCCCAATTGACATAAGGCAGGCTCAGGGGGAGGAGAAAAAAACACATAAAAAGGAGAGACAAAATGGGACACTGCTCTTCCTTTGGATCAGCCCTCCCTCATACCTTGAGGATGTATTTTCCTCTGCTTGCCAAATAAAATGGAGCTGTTAACACTGGTCCACGGTTCCATATCTTTGCTTCGGCGAGACAGAACCAAGGAAATTACACACTCCCCCGACACTGAGTAAGGCATCTTACTCGGTTCATACCGCAGTTCAACATATTACTAAGCTAAGTCACTTCAGTCGTGTCCGACTCTGTGCGACCCCATAGACGGCAGCCCACCAGGCTCCCCCGTCCCTGGGATTCTCCAGGCAAAAAACCCCACTAGAGTGGGTTGCCATTTCCGTCTCCAATGCATGGAAGTGAAAAGTGAAAGTGAAGTCGCTCAGTCGTGTCTGACCCTCAGAGACCCCATGGACTGCAGCCTACCAGGCTCCTCCGTCTATGGGATTTTCCAGGCAGGAGTACTGGAGTGGGATGCCATTGCCTTCTCCCAACATATTACTAGCTGTGTCAAATTGAGCAAGTTACTTAACTTCTCTGTATCTCAGTTTCATCCTTTGTACAACAGGATTGATAACAGCCTGCTCCAAAGCTACAAAAAGTAGATGTATTATACACACAGAGAATATAGAGTTGTATCGTGTAACTAGGAAGGAATCAAACATTTGTTAATTTTTACAATTAATGGGTGAAAGTGATACAGAATGACCCAAGTAGGCCAACAAAAATTTGATGTCTTTAATAAGAGCAACTGGAAAAAAAAAAAAAAAAAAGGATATTTATTTTAGAAAGAACTTGTGGGATTCCAGAACACTCTTAAAATGCAACTTTTTTCTTTATTAACTGAAAATAATCACATTCAACTGAGATTAAAGATAAGTAGTTGCCACAGAAGAAGTTCTGAAACACAAATCCGAAACATGTCTAAGGACTGGAGAACATAAAGAAGGGATTATCTTTTACTTTTTCTTTATAAAAGCAGTTATAATTTTGCAAAGACTCAAAAACAGCTGTTAAGCATACTTCTTGGTATGGACCAAACATTCTTGCAAGAAAGAACTTTGTGGGGAAAAATCATTTATTGTATTATACATGAAACTCTTTTATAAATCCATAAAGACCAGGAAACATCTGAAGTTCTTTACTCAGTTTTATAGTAGAAATGGGTGAGTTTAGATTAACTTAGAGAATAAAGGGAGTTGCAAAATGGGAGATGGGAGTTGAAATGTCTGAACAAAGGAAAACTGAGCTTTATCGTGTGCATCAAAGAGAACATAAAAGTCCTTGAGACTTTCCCTCCACTTCCTGTGAGGGTGGGGAGAATAAGCCATACACCCAACCAACTGCTCAACCCATGAGATCTTTGAACAATAGTATTCACAGAGACAAAGCCTTTCTTCCAAGCAGGAAGTCCATCCTACAAAAAAGCAGTTTTTTTGGCTCATCTTTTTCTATTCAGTTTATGTACATAAAATGGTCCTAGTCATTAACTACTTACCAAACTTTCACATATGTAGATAATAAACACATATACTCCTTGCCCAGCAAGATTTAAGGGACAAGGCATAATTTCAGAATATGAAGAAATGCTACACAAAGTGACCAAACAGTCATGTGACAGGAGATAGAGCCAGGGTGCACCACCGTGGACATCTTGGGAGAGCAGGACTCTACAGCCCTCCAGAGATATGGGAGCATGGTCCTTACACCGGCTCTGAATCCGGGTATAATTTCCATCCGTGCCGTTTTAATGGCTCCCCATATTTCACCTTCCCATTCTCATTTATCCAGCCAACCAGGAAGATGGAAAGGGAGAGAAAGAATCTGGATGAAAATGAAGAAAAAAATCTCAACAGCAAAGAACACAGCACACAAGTTATTTGACAACCTCATATTATTGCACTCCTAGAAAAGTTAAATAGGCAGCCAAATGCTCTGGTTTTTCAGAAAGGAACTGGGAGTTAAATCTAATTGGAAAATAAAAATTCATAGGAAAAAAATGTATTACTGGGAAATAATTTTACAATTGGCAAAATTATATTATCTTATGGATATTATATAATTATACAGTATTATAGTCATTTGTCCACAGGTACACAATGACATCTCTCTTTTTAGATCATCACAGAACTTTAAGACACATTTAATTGCTCAATTGAAAGTGGCTCAATAATCAATGGCTTTAAATTGGAGTGTTTATTAAAGCAATGTTCTATTGTGTTTGACAAAGTAAACCAGCAAGATGGTCTTTCTCTGCAATAAAGCAAAAGTAACTGGAATGCGCTTGACTGAATATGCCTAGCCCTGAAGGTAGGCTCCATAGTTTGGGCAGAATCCTAAACTACATACTCCAGAACAAGTCAAAACCAAAACTTACAGAAAGCAATGAACCTAACCAATGGCCAATCATTACCATACAAAATTATATCCCTTTTTTAGTATCATGCATAATGTTAGATAGAAAAATATTCAAGAAACATGTTCTCTTCTACGGATATTCATATTATGAATGTGTCTAGGACACAAAACTAAATTTTATCTCCTTCTCATATGTGATCATCTAAGACAGTGTTTAAAATTCTAATGCTTAACAACTAAATATACTGTGTAGGCTATACCTAGAGCCTAATTAAAAAAAGAATCTATGGAAAGAGACAGTTTCTGAGACATGAGAAGTTTTAAACAGGCTGCATATTGTTGTTCAGTCGGTAAGTCGTGTCTGACTCTTTGCAACCCCATGGACTACAGCACACCAGGCTTCCCTGTCCTTCACTACCTTCCTGAGTTTGCTCAAACTCATGTCCGTTGAGTCGGTGATGGCATCCAACCATCTCATACTCTGTCATCCCCTTTTCCTCCCTCCTTCAATCTTTCCCAGCATCAGGGTCTTTCCCAGTGAGTCAGCTCTTTGCATCAGGTGGCCAAAGTATTGGAGCTTCAGCTTCAGCATCAGTCCTTCCAGTGAATATTCAGGGTTGATTTCATTTAAGATTGACAGGTTTGATCTCCTTGCAGTCCAAAGGACTCTCAAGAATCTTCCCCAGCACCACAGTTGGAAAGTATCAATTCTTTGGCACTGGATATTATATGACCCCAAACAATTATTAACAAGTACTCCTTTGTTAATTATTGTTAATTATTATTAAGCATGATAATGGCACAGTGGTCCTGTGAGAAAGCGTTCACGCTTTAAAAATATACCTACTGTTTACGGAAAGTCCCAAAGTGGAAAATTTCCATAAACTGTATCTTTTGCCTTTTCTGAAGACAAAACTGGGGGACACAACCTTACGTTACCAGCATGGACTTGGGTTAGATATAAGAAAGAATTTCCTGACAAACGAATGAGAGATATTGGATCATAAAATGAGTGACCAAGAAAGAACAGATTTGAAATAAACTAGTTGGCAGGGGTCATGCATATATAACTTATATATACTAAAGTACACAGGGGTGAAATGAGATTTACTTTAAAATATCTCAGCTAAGGAAAAGAAAAAAGCTAAATAAAGCTAAAGTGGCAAAAATCCTAAAAAAATTTTTTTTTTTACCTGAACTATAATTGCTTTAAATATTGTGTTATTTTCTGCCGTACGACAACGTGAATCGGCTACATGTATACATATCTCCCCTCTCTCTCTTAGCCTCCCACTCCGGCACTCCCCATCCCACCCTCTAGGTCATCACAGAGCACCGAGCTGAGCTCCCTGTGCTTTACAGCAGCTTCCCACTAGCTATTTATTTTACACACATGAGTGTATATATGTCAATGCTACTCGCTCAGTTTATCTTACCATCTCCTCCCCCGCACTGTGCTAATGTGGCAAAAAAAATCTTCATAATTATTAAATCTGAGTAGTAGGTTTATGGACATTCATAGATTATTTTTCATCATTTAGTATAAGTTTGAAATTTTCATAATACTTTTTAAAAATATTTGAAAACATCCTATTGCCCAGAAAGTCTCCTAAAGGGACTCTATGAACAAGAAAGAAAAAAAAAAAATTCTTGTGATATGTTAAAAGTGAAGTAAAAATTATGAAATTGACATTTTAGATCTATTAATTTATACAACTACTCAAAATTCCATCTAACTTAAGAACATCGTAAAAGGAAAACTCTGCTAAATTTTTATGTCAAGCGATGCTTTATTCCAAAGCAACAAAATGCATGTGCCTAAAACACATCTAAAAACATAAAAATATATATTTCAAAAAGCAGCTTTTTCTCTGCTTTCCCTCGGATTTATGTCTGAATACAGCTGACAATTTTTTTTTACACATCTTTCACAAAAAACAGCCTTTTTACTGCTATAATTTTTTTAAACTCACAATATACTTTTCTATCTCAAAGACTCTTTAAAAATTATTTTCCTTCTTTAGGGAAAGCTATATCATGTGTAAATAGCTCAGCAAAATCCCAGCAAATAATGCAGAGGTAAAACACAAATTACTTTCTTCCAGCCAAAAGGACTAACAGAGAAAAATGAACATTTTCAAAAGCATTTTGGAGACTTATTCCAGCTACCTCTGTGCTCAGCTCTCTTTTTCCTCCCCAAATACGTCACTTAACTGTCTGTCAAAACAACTCTTGCCCACTCTACCTGATCACATTCCAAAGCTGCAGCTTTTCCTGATGCACTTCTCAATGACAAGCTGCTCAAACAGAGAGCACCTATTTAACCGAATGTGATCCTCTGCTCCTTCCTTCTTTCCTTTCAGGGCACACTGCTGTCCATCAGGAGAAGTAATTAATGGGTTTATTATGTATGAAAGCGTCAGCCCATCAGTTTGTTGTCTGGTTTGAATAGCTCATATCAGCTCTTCATTCATGCCAAGCGTGCTCACTGTCCGGAGATTATGACAAAGCCGTACCTCCTTTTGGATTTTTTCCTCACTACTCACAGAACAGTGGACCAGAACTGCGTGTTACAGAAACATGAGAGGAACAGAAGAAATCCCTCCATCCTCTGCAGAAAGGAAGCTCATGGACTGAAAAGTTGATAAAGGGAAAAACATGGAAAGCAAGAGAATGCAAGACAACAACATCCATGTTTCTGATCCAGACAATTTTTTTTAAGGCAAATTGATTCGGAAGCAAGTGTAATTCTGAAATATGAACAGAACTTTTGCAGAAGGTAAAATGTGTATAGAAAGACTCAGGATTTTCCAATTGATGAGACAGTCAATGAATTTTTAATAAGTTCTGGACACTCACGTTGTCTGTGGTCAGACCAAAGGCTGTTATCAGAGAAAGGCAAAATTTACCCTTCTGGTTCTAGCATCCTATCCAGAAGGAATCTTCATCTACTGCATGCCATCCTAACTAATGCTAGAGGATTACCAGGAACACAGATACAGAGACCGACAGGAAAGAAAACGCGGTGGTAAAAGGAAACACAAAAGGAGGTAGAGAAGGCATTTCAGGTACCGAAGCTTACTATTTTCAGCCAGAGTTCAAATGACTGAGCTTCAAGCACACCACTGCCAGGTAAGATTTAATTTTATAACATTACTCTGTGTCTCAGCCACTGAAAGCAAACCTGCTGCTGAGTGAGCCAGTAGCTTTGACTTCCACGCGAGCCTCTCTTAAGCTCTGTGCACATTTAAGCCTTGTAAGGTAAACGCTTGTTTTTACTTATGCTGCGTAAACTAATCATCCATAACTAGCTAAGAAAATACTCCAAAATTCCATTCATTTTTTTCCAATAAATTTGTCCCATCTTTGTCTTCATTTTTAAAAGCCCAATTTTGGTATATTTAATAGCTTGAAAAAAAATGCCTGAAGAAAGCCCTACACGGGGCATAAGAGACATTCCAAATTGCTATTTACCAAACATACTTAAATGTCACTTGTAGAACAAAGAAAACATAGTGTGTTTTTAAAGTCATTTCTAGTGAAGCAAAAGAACAAAGCTCAATGACTGATTTTTATCATTAGCCAAAAAAAAAAAAAAACCACACACACACACACACACATCTGTGATGTCATTCTCATTCACACTCAAGAAAAACAATCTCTAGTAAACTAAGATATAGCACTTTAGTAGAATATCCTAAGGTTCTGGACATATTATCATTACATTTATAAATGAAGACTTTTTTTGATTTAACTACAGAGCAAAAAAAATGTCTGATGTCTTAATACCTCAAAAGCTTTAACTCAGATCAAATGGTCCAAACTGTACAATGCAAAGAACTACCAAAACCAAAGAATTTTAAAGGGTACAGTGCCTTTTAGAAATTTCCTAGAAATCACTCCACAATGAGACTTTAAGACTGTCTTATGTTTTAAAAAAGAAAAGGGTTTGTCAGAATTTGAATTCCTTAGATTTTTAGCAAAAGTTCAACCATATTAGTTAACTTCAATAGGAAAAGTTCAAAGTTTAATCCTTTCATAAAGAAGCCCTATAAGGGACTTCCCTGGGGGTCCAGTGGCTGAGACTCTGAGCTCCCAGTGCAGGGGGCCCAGGTTCGATCCCTGGTCAGAGCTAGATCCCACATGCTACAACTAATACCCAGAGCAGCCAAATAAATACAAATTAAAAAAAAAAAGAAGCCCTATAAATAATATGCTTCTATTATCTTAGAAGACAGAAGAGAAACAACAAAAGCCACTAAAGAGATCTTCTGATATATAAGGAAATTTATCTAAAGTAATTATTCAGTACTTGCCTAGTACAGTCAAACGTGAAATTATTCCACGTCACTGAATTCTTTCCTTATTTCAAATTTTAGTTAATAGAGTCAATTACATGACCCCATCACTCTTTTCAAGACAGTCTATAAATAACCTTAAATATCCTAAGTCTTTTGCATTGGTATTCATTACAGAAATCCACCCATCATTTTCCAGTAATGGAAAGCAGCAATTCAGATATAAGCATAATAGTGTAGTGTACCAATTCACTGCTGAGAAGAATGTTTACTTAAAAATTTCAAAATGCTTACTTATTTTAGTATATCAACCCTAACTGACACAGAATTAAAGTATTGTTTTCTAACTCCACTGAGATGCACCTGAACCCTTAAGAATTCTTTTCTTTTTCCTCATTATGATATATTTTGTAAACTGACATGCTTTGAAAATATGCATATATTTTTAAGTTAAAAAATAATATTGTAATCCAATTAAAGAATTGCTTAAGTAACTTAGAGAAAAACAGGAGAGTAACAATATTAGGCTCAAACAATTTGCTTTCAATAAATAGAACTGAAGAGAGTATAAAATTCCATTCCTTAAGTCTTCTGGATTTTATGTACTCACTACGGTACAAAGAAACCCCTGTCTCACCAGTCTGGGGACTCTGTTTCTGTGGTTTATCTTCTAAAGAAGATGGATAGACAAACCCACCTTCCCTTTACCCTGGTTAGCATCAGTCCCAATAAATCCTCATTTTTCTTTCCCATCTAAATTGATGTTTCTCTAAAACTCATTCTGAATAATGATTATTGAGATTTAAATAACAGCTTTCAAAAACCTCATTTCAAAAAACAATTTATTTCAAATTATTTCAATATATAGTTTCTTCTTCATTTTATGTGAAAAGGTAAAGAATAAAATCATTAGCTAATTTTTAACACATCATTTATCAAATGATTCAAGTGAAAATTGCTTCAACTTTAGCATCCCATGGTACAAATAGATAAGAGATTTTATGCTAGAAGATTTGGTTTGACACCTAAAGATTTCATTTGTTTATGGCACTTTTTGTGTTGTGTGTTGATAGATTTAGTAATGGAGATTTTTGAACGTGCTTGGGAAGTATTCAATGACTGTTTCTGTAATTTAGGATGCTTTTATGCACATATGCTATAAAAGTATTATATTATAAAAGTAATATTATTGTGTATTAATGGATTCTTTCATAGAAATAGAGCAAATATTTTGGCTACCATATCCTTGCACTGATATTTATCACCGCTTTTTTAGCTTCTGCTCTTTTTAAATCACCCAAAAGCTACACTTTTTATTTAAACCATGAAAGTATATAAGTAAGTGTATAGGTCAAAATAAAGTACATCCATTTAGTGTCTTTGCTGACTTTTTTTAGATATGTTATCTTTGTCTGAAATACAAGCCGCATGATTTTACACAGAAAATTAGAAATATTCCTGTAAGTCATTTTGGAGTGTTAATATTTAATGCAAAGGGCCTGGTACTACATAATATTTTTAATTCAATAAATATTTACTGATATCTATATTATTATAACTCCCCAATTTTCCTTAGAATTTGTGAAAGAATTTCCCTCATTCCAGTATCATGGAAAAGTTTTTCAAGCTTAATTCAACAGGGTATTCCAACTAGCTGGTATCTTTCTTCCTTGTCATGGTTAATTTTTCTTCATGAAATGACCAAATTTGAATAAGGCTGATGGTTCATCATGGAGATTCATCTCCTCTCCGGCTTCTTCCTGCTGAGAGAATCACCTTTGGTTTGTGGCATCACAATCTGAGCTGGGGAAGTGGCTTTGATAGCAAACCAATGATTATATCCTTTCAGTGTAAACGAGCTGCAAGAGATGTGAGCACTATCATTTCAAGCCCTGTCACAGAGGCTCAACAGAGACGCGGGGCAGGAGCCGAGCCAGGCAGAGAGGCCTGCCCTGCATGTGTCACTTCTACAGCGTCAACCATTAAAGACAAAAGTACCATGTCACAGTTTATTTGATTAATAATTCAAAGAAGGAACAAACATCATGTTAATAAAAATTCATAGATGATGATAAAAGGGGAGGAGGAAGTACCAGCGAACAACCAGGCAATAAAGAGGGACTGGGAGAGTGAGGGATGGACAGCCAATCCAACCCAGGTTCAAATATATATGGACACTGCTCAGGAAATGGCAAAAATTATCAATACACTCGAAATGGGAAAGAATCTCTCTCAATGAGAAATAGCCCCTAAATATAGGTTATAAAATGATCTGGTGACATAATTAATTAGTGTTAGACACATACACAGTACTGGGACACAGAGGTGAGAGAAGGAAGCTGGCAAAATCCTTTTAAGAAAACATGAATTCATAAAACAGGGAAACAAAGCTACTGTGTTCTATAAAAGTCTTCAACAAAAATTTGCAAAAAACTTATAAAAGTAATTTGGGAGTTAGAGTTCAACAAAGGAGACAAAATGAGTGCCCCTCTTACATACATGTAAACATTACACAGACCATCTCACCTCTTTGTATATTTTATGCAGTTTTAGCTGCAAAGGAGAGAGCAGAACTGCCAGTCCTTCCAGTGAACACATGTGCAGTTTATCCTTTGATTAGTTGCAGTAGCCGTAATTCAAAACATCACTTATGTCTTACTTAGCCTCCTAAACTGAGAGTCGACGTAAAGATTATGTGCAAAAAAAAACAACTACATGAATTCCTAGAGGCCAACCTGAAGACACATCTATAGTTACTTGGTTTGCTTAAAATGACGCTGTGTCAGAGAATTCCTAAAGCAATCTTCCAGTCCCATGCACTGTTAATTACCACCACTATGTTATTCAACAGTTGTTTGAAGATCCTGTCATCCTCCACTTTTCATATGGTACTGAAGGTATTAGTGAAATAGCTTGATAATCCAGTTTAAATATTACCACTTTTATAGACTCACAGTGTGATGCCACGCTGTTGTCATCGTCAGAACACATGGGCTTCCTATTTGCTGAGTATCATTATAGGAATGTAGCACTGAATAACATGCTCTTTGAGTAGCAAAAGTCAAAGCCAGCTTCCAATTCAGTTATCTTTATATACATACAGATATACGTAGCAGTTCAGTTCAGTCGCTCAGTCGTGTCCAACTCTTTGCGACCCCATGGACTGCACACGCCAGGCTTCCCCCAGAGCTTGCTCAAACTCATGTCCATCGAGTCAGTGATGCCATCCAACCATCTCATCCTCTGTCGTCCCCTTCTCCTCCCACCTTCAATCTCTCCCAGCATCAGGGTCTTTTCCAATGAGTGAGTTCTTCGCATAAGGTGGCCAAAGTATTGGAGTTTCAGCTTCAGCATCAGTCCTTCCAATGAATATTCAGGGCTGATTTCCTTTATGATTGACTGGTTTGATTTCCTTGCAGTGTCTAGCCAACAATCACACGTGTCATACCATATTATGGTCCAGGACTTCATCAACAGTCCAAAGGGCCCAAGAACTGACCTTACTATTAAAAGGTGATTACAGAGGAGCTGGGATAAGCATTTTGCAAAAGAAATTAAAGCAGTACTACCATCAGCTTGCTACTCAAAGATCAGAATGGGGAAGTGGCCTACCTACAAATGTTACGTTTATTCTGTGCTCTGTGTGAGGAATCCTCTATACAGGTATCTAGGTCTTCTGAGTTTGAGAGCCACTGTCATCTATCTGTTAAATCTATGCCAATAATGGTGATCTCATTCAAAGCAGGGACAAAGGCTGAAATCTATGTTGCATCTGATCCCCTCTGATAGAAATTAAGATAAGAAGAGTGTGGAAGCAGGCCAGCATCACTCAGAATTCACCAGCATATGTGTTGGGATGGAATCAGCCATAGTCTCTAGAGATGGGCAGGATAACCAGGCAGACGCATCCATTCGTCCTCAAGGAAATCTGTGGTTCGATGTTAGTATGCACAGCTTGAGGTTTTTAACTTTATCCCATCATTTTTTAGTAGGGTTGCATTCTTTCAAGCAAGATCTCAGATATGAAAGTGGATTTTCCCTTGCTGGGATGAGATAGAAAGCCTGGAGCTCTGTTAGCTAGCAAGTCCCCTTTGTCCCCCATTTCTCCTTGCTCTCCCCTCCCCACACTTCTCGGAAAGGCTCCTGAGGCGTATTTGCTGTATTTGTTCTGCCATCTAGAGGATCCACAAAAGCATTCCTCCTTATTTTAATACACATAGCTGAACCCATATAGAGATTGCCGAATGCCGAACACTGTTATCTAAAATTCCTGGAATGAGTTACATCAAGCCCTAGCCTTCGCTAGCCCAAACAGGCACGTGTTGCAAAACAGTGCTGGCTAGACATGCGGACTGCTGCTCAATTATTCTGTTGTCTCAACAGTGATCAAGCAACCAACAACAAGGAGTCAAATTACAAGTTGATAAACAAGGACTCAACATCTGTAATTGGGGCTAGGATATCCCAGAAGTAACGAAAGTGCACAAAATCTCAGAAAATTGTATCATTTGCAATCAAGAAGTAAGGCATGGAAATCAAAGAGTGATAATTTGTCACAAAAGGAGTTTAGCAATGAGTTGTTGGAAATCCAAGAAGCTTTCTTTATAATATTCTCTCATTTATAACGTTGTGCCAGACATTTCCGTTGCCTTCAGTTGACTCCAGGTTTGTGGGTTCTGTAATTTACTTTGAGAGTGAGATAGGGCTTAAGTATTCAAACTGCAAACAATACATAAGCAAGTGTTTTATCTAGCGGGACAAAGTGGATAAGAGCAGCCTCTTTTTTTCCAAGAGGAAATATCATTTTCCATCCCTCCATCCCTCCGCATTTCAACTATGGTGGCACACTGGTTATGTATAATTTACTCATTTCCACTCACTGACGATTTCCAGCACTATTTCCTGTTTACTACGGAATTCTCATAACTATTATTCCAAAATCTCAAATGATTCCTATTTGAAGCTAATCTTCTACACGAGCAATGTCTTCTTCCTCCCTAAAATGTTTTAAAATACTTTGAAATCTTTTCTTGATATTCCATTTTTAATATTTTACTTTGAATTACTTCAAACAGATGGCCAGCACCCATGTGCTTACCACCCAGCTTTAACAAGTATGAATTATTGACATCTTTGCATCATATTTTATGTTCCCTTCATAAATAGGTCTGTGAACAAAAACTCCAGCCGGCAATACAACTGCTTTCTCTAAGATAAGCATATTAGGAGCTAGTTATAATTCTACATCTTTATTTAGGTTTTTAAGTATGACAAGGATACTTAACTAGTTATTACAGAACTATCTTCATTACAACATTTTGAATAACTGTAAACATCAAGACAGAGACAAAGATTTTTTCTTAATTTATTGTACCCTTCCTATCTCAGACGACCAGATGAACTTCTGAAATAAATGTCCTAGACAACAGAATCATAGGCAGTTTCTTTTACCTCCCCACTGTGTCAGCTTCCTGTGGTGCAGTAATATCCTGGGTAGAAGTAAAATAATCAATATTACAGGGTCCCTGGGAAGGAAACCGACTCTCAACAGTGATTTCTTATGTAGAAAAGAGATGACCTCAACTTGTGGTCACAAAGGCATAAACTAGGTATGGTAAGGTTAATACTGTGTTTTTTTAAAAATGCATTTTTGGCTCAAGTTGGTACTAAAGAGATAGGAAGATTGAAAATATACATCTCCTCGCTTGAACAAAAATCAAGACACTCCCCCTTTTAGAAAGAAAATAAAACAAAAACCACAATAACCACATTTAAAGGGAATATAAAGGCTAGACTTCTTACAGGGAGACAAAGAAGCCTGCCTTCAGGATAACAATTGGGAGCGAGCTCCAATACTCTCACCTCTTAAAAAATACTGTTTCTCAAGAGGAAAGGTAGAGGGTGGGATAAATTAGGAGTTTGAGATTAACATATGCACACTACTATATATTAAATATTAGAAGCAACAGGACCTACTGTAGAGCTCAGGGAACTCTACTCAGTATTTTGTAATAATCTCTATGTGAAAAGAATCTGAAAAAGAACAGATATACATCTAACAGAATCACTTTGCTGTACACGTGGAACTAACACAACACTGGGAATCACTGCTCAAATATAAAATAAAGATTAAATATTAAAAAAAATACTGCTTCTCATACACTATTATTATAGAAAGATCCGATGTAATGTATCAACAAATGCTGGAGATGAGACAGTTTCAGACAAACCCTCCTTTCCTCACCACCTCCTGCCCCTACTCTCTCCTGCCTTTATCCACTAGCACGTCAAATACTGTACATCACAGCAAGTTCCAACTTTATACATTCACTTCATCTCTCATTAGGAGGCTCTAACAGCATACTTAAGAGTCAGGCTGTTGTATCCCAGCTGAGTGACTTCACCCAGCACAACGCATGTGTTCTCTCTCCTCAAGGACACTTTGAAAGAAAGGATGGTCCACGCACATTTTCCTTGATGCCCCTATAGCTCTGTGAGATTTTGAACCTTGAAACTCTCTATGAATGGAGAATCACAGGTGCTCTATTAAACTCTAAGTTTCCAATAATAAAATCTTCAGATAAGTTGAGTCCTCTCTGTTAAAGCAGCCAGGCTTCAATCAGAAAGACTCTGAAAATTCACTGCTCCTGTTTAAAACTACAAATGAACTAGTCCAAAAAATGGGGGATCAGAGTAGATGATGAGAGAAGAAAATCTTCTCTCTGGGTAGAGATCCGATATAGATAGATTGGTCCTTCTGATCAAAGTGGCTCTTATGTATTACTACCATTTCCTGAAAAACCTCAGAACACATTGTAGTATTAGAATATGGTAAATCTATTGCAGACAGAGGAATTTTTTTTTAAAGGGAAAGAAATACATTTTTTTTAAATGGGGAAAAAAGTGAAAATTAAACTGCACAAATCGGTCCTTAAAGGATCTGAGAAAAACAGAAATCAGTCTCAGTTTTTTTCCTTTCCTACAGTTCCTCCACCCAAGAAACACGAGAAGGATATAAACCACCAACATGGAAACCAGGTAGTAGTAATATTCGCCTTCACACTGAAGTCCCAGGTCTAATGAAAGCAGACATGGAAAACTGACACAGGAGAAAGATGTGTGCTCGTATCAGGCAGGAGTAGAGAGAAGGGGTAGCAGAACAAGACAGCCCCAAATCAGACAACAGACGGGACTTTTTTGGCTTATGTGGTATCCCAAGTTTCTTTTTCATCCCATATGAATGTTTGGGAAAGTTTATATACTTGAAAATATTGTGTAATGGTAGTTCTTAAATCTCTATTCTCTGGTTTTCAAAACAACTCACTTTTTCACTATGATTTTGAGTGTTAAAAAAAAAAAAGAGAGCATAAGAATAATAGGGGCAAAGGCTCATGATATTCTGGTTGAATTCGTACTATTTTTTTTAATGACCCCCTAGTAAACTAGTATGGCTCATAGCAACCAGACACAGTAGAGACGAGGCACAAGAAAATCAAACAGGTAGAGATGAAGATACATTGCTTTAAAGTCACATCAGGAACAGCAAATTCTCTAGGAATTATACTGTATAGCTGACAGACATGCATACTCCTACACAACTGGATTTAATAATATCTTTTTGTTAGCAGCTTACCTTTCAAGTACCAGTGCACAGAGAATGTCTTAACTTGACAAGACCTCACCCAGCAGCCTGCTCTAAAATGATTTCACTTTACCTGTTGTTTTTCTTATGTTAGAGTGTCCTAGCATGGTGCCTCACATGAACGCTCCAAATGGACTGCCTCTCAAGCAACGCTCCCTCTCATTTCTCCAACTGTGGCCCAATGGTCATATATGATATGAGCACAAAATATGAATACAAAATATGCAAGGATGGGCTTCCTGGGAGAGGTACCTCAAGAGCAGGCAAAGCATAAACGAGTACCTAAAAACCTTGGCCAAGTACTTAAATGGGAAAGAAAAGAAAGAGTCACAGAGAAAAAAAGAGGCAGAGGTGTAAAGGTAAAATGTGTGCCTCAGAGTGTCCTATTTCTCATTAGCTATATAAGAAAAAAGCCCCAGAATCACTTCCTGCTCTCAGCAGAGGTATAGACAAGTCCATGAGCTGTTCTCAAATTCCATTTACATCATATGCAAATTAAAACATTAAGAATATGATGAAAACTACTAATGTGCCATATCATTCTTACTTCAAAATGTAAGGGAAAAGACTGTTGTTTAGTCACTAAGTCATAACTAACTTTTTTGTGACCCCTGTACTGTAGCCCTCCAGGCTCCTCTGTCCATGAAATTTCCTAGGCAAGAATACTGGAGTGTGTTGTCATTTCCTTCTCCAGGGGATTTTCCCAAGCCAGGGATAGAACCCTCATCTCCTACATTGCAGGCGGATTCTTTACCACTGAGTCACCAGGGAAGACCAAGGGAAAAGATACAGCTCTCATTAAGATAACTCGTCTACCCTAAAAATGACATCATGACAGCTTCCAATCAAAACTCAAAAAAGACAAACCTGGGATTCAGAAATGCTTTGCAAATAAGTACGCTCTCACTTAAAAACAGGGATCACCAAGTTGCAAAAATGTTCAATGGTCTACTGAGGTTACAGTAGACCAGTTTATGTATGAATATTACAATCAACTTTTTCTATGACTCCTCTAAGCTCTGGCAACAATCCCTTTGGATTTTCTCTCAAAATTATGGTAAGATGTCTAAATAAGAAATCCAAAAGGATAATGTGAAAAATATTAGCAATAATGATGCCTTGTCAATTTTCCTAATGAATCAAATGAATTTCATTTACACATACACAGCACATGGGTTAACATAATTATCTTCTTGCTTGAGTTGATAATTATCAGCAGTCAAGAAACTCATTTCCATATCAAAGCTCCAGACTACCTCTGTCATAATAAGTCAGATAGTTGAAATAAATCCCTATTTAGTTTTCCATATTTTTCAGTATAAATGAAACAAATAGCAGGTAATAAGAGCAATGTTTCCATTCTCATGACCAGATAAAAAGGCACCAAGCTATCCAACAAAGCTAACTTTTTAAAAGTAGCTAAAAGTTTTGTTTTGCCTTTTCTTTTTTTTTATTACGGTGTGGGGCAGGGGCACAGAATATAACTATTCCCAGATCATGAAATGACTCGATTTCTATCAGATCAGATCAGTCGCTCAGTCGTGTCCGACTCTTTGCGACCCCATGAATCGCAGCACGCCAGGCCTCCCTGTCCATCACCAACTCCTGGAGTTCACCCAGACTCACGTCCATCGAGTCAGTGATGCCATCCAGCCATCTCATCCTCTGTCGTCCCCTTCTCCTCCCGCCCCCAATCCCTCCCAGCATCAGAGTCTTTTCCAATGAGTCAACTCTTCACATGAGGTGGCCAAAGTACTGGAGTTTCAGCTTTAGCATCACTCCTTCCAAAGAAATCCCAGGGCTGATCTCCTTCAGAATGGACTGGTTGGATCTCCTTGCAGTCCAAGGGACTCTCAAGAGTCTTCTGCAACACCACAGTTCAAAAGCATCAATTCTTCAGTGCTCAGCCTTCTTCACAGTCCAACTCTCACATCCATACATGACCACAGGAAAAACCATAGCCTTGACTAGACTTGACTTTGTTGGCAAAGTAATGTCTCTGCTTTTGTATATGCTGTCTAGGTTGGCCATAACTTTCCTTCCAAGGAGTAAGCGTCATTTAATTTCATGGCTGCAGTCACCATCTGCAGTGATTTTGGAGCCCCCAAAAATAAAGTCTGACACTGTTTCCACTGTTTCCCCATCTATTTTCCATGAAGTGATGGGACCGGATGCCATGATCTTCGTTTTCTGAATGTTGAGCTTTAAGCCAACTTTTTCACTCTCCACCTTCACTTTCATCAAGAGGCTTTTTAGTTCCTCTTCACTTTCTGCCATAAGGGTGGTGTCATCTGCATATCTGAGGTTATTGATATTTCTCCTGGCAACCTTGATTCCAGTTTGTGTTTCTTCCAGTCCAGCGTTTCTCATGATGTACTCTGCATATAAGTTAAATAAACAGGGTGACAATATACAGCCTTGAAGTACTCCTTTTCCTATTTGGAACCAGTCTGTTGTTCCATGTCCAGTTCTAACTGTTGATTTCTATACAATATACTAAAAAGGGCCTGAACGCAGAGTCAGAAGGTAGGAGTTCAATAAAGAACAGTGATGGGTTTTGGAATCAAGCTGACAGGTAATTACATTGCAGTTCCATCATGTAATAGTTATGTGACATTAGGCAAATTAACTTCTTGAGTTTAATTTGTCACATCTGTAAAATGGTCTAATACCAACCCTGCAGGGTTATCTTGAAGTTAAATAGAATATTGTATACAAAGTACCAAATACCTAGCCAGGTGCTCTACAAATAATTATTTTAACACATTTGTTTATGTGTATACCTTATCTAGGGCTTCCAGGATTGTGCCAGTGGCAAAGAACCTGCTGCCAATGCAGCAGACATAAGAGACACAGGTTTGATCCCTGGGTGGGAAGATTCCCTGGAGGAAGGCATGGCAACTCACTCCAATATTCTTGCCTGGAGAATCCCATGGACAGAGGAGCCTAGCAGGCTACAGTCCATGAAGTCACAAAGAGTCAGACACGACTGAAGCAACTTAGCGCACACACACACACCGCATCTACCTCCTTGACCTCAAATTAAGGCAGTTATTGTTACTCAACATAAGTTAGTATGAAATAGCCCCAATACATTTCACAGCAATGTTGCCTTTTCCATTGCAAATTCCTGGTACCCCCTCTTACCCAATCCCTACTCTGATGACACCAAGAATGAGAAATGCTGTGCTCTGCAAAGAAAAAAATAAATGAAAGTATTTCTGACAATAGCTCATCACTAAAATTATTCTGGAGCAAAGCAGTAACCTGCTTAAAAGACCAAATTTCAGTCTAATGGTCAGATTCAATATGATGGACTGCTGTTAAATCATCACTGCCAAATTGTATTCATATTTTTCTTAAGATCTTACAAATTTTTTTAAATGCTGTAAGTCCTTTCCCATATCTAGCACTGTATCAAATACTACTATTCCAATTTTCTCTTACTCAAATATCTAAGCAAGAATGCACTCAGATTATGGGACTGCTGAGAATAGCAGTAACAAATAAATGGTTATATCATACATCAAAATGTCATGATTTTTTCCCCTTATCAAAATCTACCTGATCAACCTTAACCACAGTATCTCTCTGGATCAGCCCGTGTCTGAAGAGCACCCCAGGGGCAACAAAGTCTACCCTAGAATTACCCCCACTTCCATGGAAGATCAGCCACATAGGTGGTATATACTGGCTCAATGAAACATGCCTCTTTCTCATCTGTCAACTTCTGCTAGGGTAGCTTTCGAAAGATGACACCTCCAAATTGCATGGGACACCATACCTGTCTCTTGAATAAGAAGTTCAACATTAAACGAAGTTTTCTTTAAACTGTAGCTGATTTACAATGTTGTGTTACTTTTAGGTGTGCATCACAGTGATTCAGTTATACTTACATATCTATCCTTTAAATGAAGTTTCTGACCAATGGATTTTAGGCATGTATACATGTCCTTTGGAATGAAGCTGTTCATACACACACACATATACACATACACATATATAAACACATATATTACATATACACACATATGGCTTTCCCAGGTGGCTCAGTGGTAAAGAATCTGCCTGCCTTACATCTATATATATTTATATATATACACACATACATATGTACCTTACTTGGGAGCCAACACATCCTTAGAGATAAATAAGCATTTTGTAACTGATTAATGAAGAAATTAAAATCAATTGTTGATGTTTTAACCTTGTTTAACAGATGTACCCTCATTCACCCCACTAAGTGAATATAAATACTTCCATTCTTCAAAGAAATTGACAGAAAGATCAATGACATGAGAATGGTACCATTTACATAACAGATAGCTCTGCAATAAAGCATAAATAAATTGAAAAAGTCAACTATTCAGTATTACAGCATTCCTGCTTATCCCAGGCAACTCTCAGCCTCATTCTGAGAAAACTGGTTCCCCTGAGGCTTTAAAGAGAAAAAGAACATTTGCACAGCCTCAAAATATTTCCCCCAAGATGTTATTTACTTCATTATTTTAACATATGCCCACAAGCTGATACTCCTCCTGAGTAGGTAAAGCTTAATTCCCATTCCCTAGGGAGTGAGTAGGACTCAATGATCAGAGTAGGAAGTAATTTGACAGTGGAGAAACCTGACAAGTATCATCTTCATCAAGGGATCAGAGTCAACACTCTCAGTAGTACTACAACGAATCATATGTGCCAACAAGAAAGGCACATCACCTCTGTGGTATCCCCCCCAAAACCCATAACCTCAGTCTAATCATGAGTCAACATCAGAAAAACCCAAATTAAACATGCTACAAAATCCCTAACCATTATTCTTCAAAAGTATCAAGTCCAGAAAAGACTGAAAGACTGTCACAAACTACAGGAGACTAAGGAGATAAATAAATGCAATGTGGTATCCTGCATTAGAACAAAGAAAAAACATCAGTGGGGAGAAAACAGGGGAATTCAAATGAAGTCTGTTGTATGCCAATGTGATTTTCTTAATTTTGATAAAGGTACTATATTTAAGATGTAATTTAACATTAGAGAAAGCTAAGTGAAGGATATTATTGCAACTCTTCTGAAAAATCTAAGTAGTATTAAAAACTTAAAATATTAATAATTGGGCGTTAAGTGAAGATGGCAGGCTTCCCTGCAGCTCAAATGGTAAAGAATCTGCCTGCAATGCAGGAGACCTGGGTTCAATTCCTGGGTTGAGAAGATCCCCTGGAAAAGGGAATAGAAACTCACTCCAGTATTCTTGCCTGGAGAATCCCATGATCAGAGGAGCCCAGCGGGCTACAGTCCAAGGGATTGCAGCGAGTAGGACACAACTGAGCAACTAAGGGAGGACAGGATCTAAGTTTGGAGTGATGCTCCCACAAGCCAAGGAACATCTGGAACCATCAGAAACTGGAAGAGACATGGAACTATTTTTTCCTAGAGTGTTCAGAGGGAATATAGTCCTGCTGATAAGCTGATTTTGGACTTCTAGCCTCCATAATTATGAAAGAATAAATTTCTATTGTTTAAGCCAAATAAATGGGTCTTTATATCATTTAGTATTAAATAAATCCACATGTAAGATATTCTGCAACTTTACCACCTTCCTCACTTGTTGGAATAGATTTATGCTAGGCTACAAAGTAAGTCACTTTTCATTGAAGACTATCTTCCCAGGGCTACAGTTCTTAAAGAAGACAAAATGTAGTACCAAATGTATGGACCACTGACGCAGTAAATCACACCCTGTGATTCTCAAGGGAAACGCTGAAACCACAAAAACTATCTACTTCACTAGTAAATAATAGATGAATAGATGAAGAAAAAAAGTTCTCAAACTTTGTGATTTTAAGAGACTAGCAGTATCATTATTAAAAATGAAATATTTCCCTCCATGTACAAATACACAAGATGCAGTATTTAAGAGATGATAAATAATGACCAAGGGACTATAAGTCCCTTTCACAAGTACCAATGAAATATGTAAGATACAGGTTTTATTTCCAAAAGTAATTCTCAGCACAGATTATGAAAAGCAGTAAGTAGACATCCTCACTGTTTGTGGAATGCACATCACACTCAGCAAGTGAATGAAGCAGTACATATTGATATTTCATCAGCATCAGTTCCATTCTTCGGTAACTGAAAATGCTAAGACCAATGTAACAAATCACGTGAAAGCACTCCTCCCATTCTCTTTAAGTATGACAATACACTAAGAATATACAATGCAGTATCCTGTATGTGTTCTAATCTTTTGATTTATGTCACCACCTTTCAACTGGAAAAGGTACGTTTGAAGTTTTTTCCCAGCAAATTCATTTATGATATTGACTTTAAAAAAACAACAAAAGAATCGATAGCACTAGGCAGTCCTTGGATCTGTCTCTTGCCTCAGCAGTGTTGGGTGGGACAGACCCAAGATTTGTCCCCATTCTCCAGCCTCTGATCCTCCTCCAATCCCCTCTTCAGCTGCAGCCCCCAAGACCATCTCCACGCCACCCCTTGCTTCCAACAACAGTTAATACCAGGTTTTGTGGTTGGCTCCTTGTCCGCAGTCAACCATGAGCTCCCAGATCCACCAGAATTATTTCGAAAAGGTCAAAGCTGCAATCACCCACCTGGTCAACCTGCATCTGTGGGCTTCCTGTACATCTCTCTCTCTCTGGGCTTCCATTCCAACTGCAAAAGTGTGGCGGCCAGAGGTACTGGGAAAACGCAATGGTGCCATACATCTCTAGAAGATTCGAAATTAGGGCTGTGGCTGAGTCTTCTTCTGGGACATGCAGAAGCTGCCTCAAGATGAGTGGGGTCACAGCCTTGGTGCCAAGGAAGAGATCTTGAGCCCAGAGGAAACCCTGAATCAGGTCCTGCTGTGAATCTGCAAGCCCTGGGTTCTGCCCACAGAGATGCCCACCTGACTTCCTGGAGAAATGTTTCCTGGCTCACAAGGTGAAGTTCATCAAGAAGGACAACCACCTGACAAACTCCTCAGGCCAGCCTGAGGCAGGGCTGGGTGAGACCTCTTTGAAATGCTCACCCTTAAACATGACTAGAAGCCTCCAGGGGCAGCACCTTCTGAAGACTTGCTGTGGCTCCCTGGCCTCCGGACTTCAGCCGGAGTCTCTGCCTTTAACTTCTTAACCAGCCACAAACCCTCTCCCAAGCTGCAGTCCAGGTGTAAACAATAAAGCTTCCTTTTGCAGAAACAAACATGCAAGAGAATGTGTATCTTAATGATATATATGTAGATTTTAATGGATAGTATTAAATAGGAAAGATACCAACTCTGAAGCCAGGCATAAGTTTAATCCTTATTCAGTTACATGTGAATGTTGTACATATTTAACACTGTTTTTTAAGACTTCATTTTAACACATCTAGAGATAATGAAATCTATCCTATAGTAACAGTTCCAAATCAATGATACTGAAAAAAGCCTTTGTATCACGGCTTATACAGAGCCTTCACCTGGTAGGTACCCAGGAAATGGTAGTACTTATTGCCATCAGCTTGTTAGCTTAAGGTCATTTGCTGTCACAGGGTCACTAACGGCCACAGGGATCCATTTACACATACATCTCTTGCTTATTTATTTTAAGCCTAACTCTTCTGAGAATGCTAGATGTGTTAACTTAATGCACTTGGGTAAAATGCTACAGAACCTTTGCAAAATTTAAAGAAGCCAGGAGAACAAAATTATAGGGTTAAAAAAAATTTCTTGGGAGTTCCCTGATGGTCTAGTGGTTAGGATTCAGCACTTTCACTGCCATGGCCCAGGTTCAATCTGTGGTTGGAGAATTGATATCCTGGCAAGCCCTGTGGTCAGCCAAAAAAATTTTTTAAAATAAAAAGTACAATAATATTCCTTGATAAATCACCTTGCCTCTCCCTGTGCAACAGGAAAGACCATTGTTGAATCCATCCCAGTCAAATGAAACCATACCCATATTGAAATGTTTCCCATTAAAACAATTCTACAACTCTCCCTTACATGCCTAGTTAACATTTCATATACAAAATACACATAAGTTTCCATCTCCCTGACATTTTAGTTGAGCACATTTGGCTTTTTTCCACTGTCTTTAGGGGCTGGAACACATATGACATAATTATTAAATCACTTCTCAGACTTCTTAGCATCATAAACCTTTCATCAGAAATCCAGTTTTTCCCATTTTTAATCATCTTTCAAGTTCCCTGTGTCCTCTCTGTAGTTGTAGAGACTGAAAGAGGTCGACAAATCCCTTAAGAGAGAAAACAAACTAATGGTCACTGTGTTTTACATTCTAATTATATGTGTCATATTGTGCTGTTATTTTAATGATGCTCCTATGTTAATGGCCCGACTTCAAACACGAAACTAGCTTTTCTCAACCATCACACTTGTACGATATATTCTACTCCAACAGTTTGCTTGTCTTTGCCTATAAAATAATTCTTAGCTTTTTATACCACTTTATAGTCTAAAATTCTACATGATCCCTGCAACCAATCTGGATTAAAGCAAGGCAGGTATTATTTGTAATTCACAGTTTAATAAAAATAAAAGAGGAACTTCCCAGAGTTTCACTCCCTCCAGAGTATGTAGTTAATAAGTAACAACCAGAACCAAGACAGTTCAGCTGACATTCATCAATCCAATGGACTTCTATTCTACAACCAAAACACACATGACACTTCAGGTACACTTATTGAAACAGAGAACTTTGTTATCACAATCCTGTGGTTATATCTGCCCTTCTCTTAGCTTTAAATTCATGTTCCATGCTTTTTATATTAGAAGAGGTTCTACTCTGACCTTCATTAAAGGCTTATACCAAAATAATTCTTTTCAAATCTTTCTAGAGCAAGTAAAGAAACTTATCAACTTCCACTTAATTATGACATTGATCATGGGCATTTATTTGCTCTGTTTTCCAAAAGCCTCCTTTATACGACGGTAATTTTTTAAAGGGAAGTATCAGTCCCCAAGAATAAAGAGACTGACAGGGGAGACAGGAGAGTCAAAAGGAACATGCCAGATGCTGTTAGAATATAACACGAGACTTGATGATGCAGACAGTTAGACATTTATCAACCAGAAGAGTATCTGGAATACAAGTAAAATCCAAAAAGATTCAATAATGTGCTCTCATTAAGATTTCTAGTAAGAATAATTTATCTAACAGTGTAGGTAAACATTCAGTTCATAAAATGAACTTGAGACACTGTGGTCTCTGCTAGTGGACCCTGCAGCTAAGCTCTGAAGGACTAGGCTCAGGAAGACAGCCAAAAGAGCCGAAAACAGTGCTGGGAAAGAAATGGCTGCTCTGGGACCAAAACCCGCCAACAAACCAAGTGTTATTTGAATGACTTTAATTTGCCATGAGATAGATTTTTTAAGGAACAGATCAAACTGGATGAAAGCTGGGTACCTCTGGAGATAATAAAATTCAACAGGTTAAAATGCCTACAAACTTATAATAGAAATATTAAGAAAGTCAAAGTCAGAACTCATGAAAATGAAGATAAACCTAAAATCAGAAGCTCTCCATGTAAAACTCCTTCTGATGAGTATAAAATGTCTGATGTCTGTTAACTATAAAAAATCATGTAAAAACAGATCCATTTATATAAAAGAATTCTCAACTGGCACGACCTATGGTGACAAAAGAAATATTAGTAGATAAAGGTCAAGCACAAAGTATTCAAATGAGAGACACATCTACAAAGCATTTAAGAATTTATATTATAGTGTCTGATTTTGCTAAAAAGTTTAGAGACCTCTGATCAAAAGTATAAAGACAGATCATCTAATGCTTTTCAAGGAAGATTAATTTGCAAAAAAAAATAAAGAAGAGAAAGAAGGCAAAATAAATCATAAGCTAAATTAAGGCCTAAACAAGAGGAAAAAAGACAGTGTTGTAAACGCTGAAATGAAATCTCTACAATAAAAGATGGGATGTTTTCTGAAATTTTATGGATGACTTAGATGATCTGACCCAGAGAAGATCAAGACTTCCTCTTCTCGAATTGTAAAGAAATAACGTGGATAGACTTGATCAAAGGTGAAAAAGAGAGAGATAATTCTATTTCATGAGAAAGCAATAGAAATAATAGATGTGGCTGAAGAAGCCAATAATGGTAACTCCAATTAGAGAACAAAAGAGAGAGATGAGGAGTACGAGCAGATGTACAAAACACAGCCCTGAAAAAATCACGGTGGATCAACCAGAATCCCTCAACAAATGGAATCAAAAGGTCACAGACTTAAAGGAAAAGGAATTAAAGCAGCATAGGCTGCATCTGTCGAAAGAAAAGTAGTCTCAAAGCAAGGAAATGAAAACTGATAGTGATGGTGTACATGATAAAAATAAGGCAGCTGGACCAGTAAAAACAGACAAAGAGCCTCCATCAAAACAACAGAAAATACAACGGTGCAGGAGACCAGTAGGGTAGCAAACACATTTCTAGGTATTCAGCTGCTTCTATCTTTGGAGGTTTGAAAAAAAAAAAAAAAAAGAAAATCAAATTAGACCCAATTCAGTGTCCAGCTAAGAGAAAGGAAAAGACCTTTTTGCTTCTATGGTTTAACGTTTTTGTTTCTGTTGTTCAAATAAAGACTGTTTTAATGTATAGTTCTGCTTGTGTTACTTCAAATGATTCAAATAGCAAAGAGTTTTTCCACTAAGTTGCCTTTGTAATATGAGAATATATTAGCAAAAACTAATAAAAGACATACCAAATAAAATGAGAGAAAAACAAAAGAACTGAATCAAGGAGGTCAAATACAACTCAATCATCCTGCTGCTTCACGGAAAAAAATGTTCCAAGTTTAATTAAAAAATATAGGTGCCAGAATGACAGCCTTTTCCTTTTTGGTCTAACTGCTGGCAAGAGGATATAGAGGCAAAGAAATCAAATATCATTATAATTAAAACCTCCCCCCCAAAATGAACTTTCATAAAATTATGAGGAAGATAAGATAGTAGCTTTTTATGAAGGTCTAAATTGGTTTTATTCAATGACCCATGAATCAGGCAGCATCCCATCCATAGGATAGACAGGCTTTTCCTGTAATAGCTTCAAATAAAAACATGCCTAGACAGCTGTGCTGACTAAACTGTAGTCTAATCATTTCATTTTTATTTGTTCCACTTAAACAGCTTATAGACTTGCACATAAAAGATTGGTTTTCTCATGTTTATCTTCAATATTGCCCCAGTGCATCCTGTTCACACTGTAAACAGTTTTCTAACTGTTATCAGAGGCATCTTAAATGGGGGAAAAAAAAAGCATATGGCATGATTTTAATAACTCACCATTTGGGGGGGGGAAAAAGGAGAAGGCAGAAAAATTACTTAAAGATCTCAGTTTTCATGCGTCAACATGAGAGCATGGTACCCTTTTTAAAACTTTTAAAATATAACTTAGAATTGCAAGGATATTGTTCAAAAAGAAGAGCTAAAAGCATGATTAGTTATAAGCTGAAGGCTTACAGAAAGAGTACTAAAAAGATATCTGAAGGCTCCCAATCCTATCAGAAAGAGTAGGACTTCAAGCAAGCTAGTCCCCTTCCCATATCGTCCCTTTGTAAAAATGGGATGCCAGAGCCCCTGGCCAGAAACTCAAAGCAGAAAGCACCTGCACGTCGAAGACACAAGTTGAAGGTGCAAAAACAGGCTGCCTCTCTCAAAAGGCTTCTTTTGGTCTGTGGTAGTATCTGAAATTCTACCATAAGAAATCCACTTTTAGATTTTTTCCCTTATATGCTGCTGCTGCTGCTAAGTTGCTTCAGTCATGTCCGACTCTGTGCGACCCCACAGACGGCAGCCCATCAGGCTCCCCCGTCCCTGGGATTCTCCAGGCAAGAACACTGGAGTGGGTTGCCATTTCCTTATATAGAGAGATACATAAGCAATACATATACACAATTTAAAGAATTATTAAACAAACATAAGTAACTACTATCCAGATCAAGAAACAGAATACAGCCATCAGGAGAGCCATCTCCCTCATCCCCACTCCCCACACCCACTACACACCCCTCCCCAGCTATTACCCCTTATCTCTCCACTGGAGGTGACCACAGTCCTGATTTTTATAATAATCATTTCCTTGATTTTCATTTTACCATTTAAACATGCATCCCTAAATAACACTATTTACTTCTTTTTCCTCGTGTTTGAACTTTATATGAATAGAATCCCACTGAGGTATTGTATACTTCAGTTATATATACTTGCACCCATACAACAGAAGGTGAATGGGAGGAAACATACCCTTTCTCACCTTAAACTCACGACCATCAACCTCCAGTGGGCCTCCATTAGCTCTCAGCAACCATACCACATTTTCCTATTTCATTCAAGTTCCTACTGCCTGGTCTACTATTTGCTTCTTTTTCTAGTATTTTTTATTATTATTGAAATGTAGTTGATTTACAGTACTGTTATTTCAGGTATACAGCAAAGTGATTCAGTTATATTTTTCAGATTATTTTTCATTACTGAATAAGATATTGAATCTAGTTCCCTGTGCTATACAGTGGGATCCTATTGTTTTTCTATTTTATATAAAGTAGTGTGTATTGGTAATTCCATGCTCCTAATTTATCCTCCCCTCCTTTCTCTCTTTGGCAACCATGATGTTTCTTTTCCTATAGATAACTCTCTCTTAACTTCTACCCTCTCCTCACATTTCCAGTATCTCCTCTCTGACTCTCACTTACAGCTTTCTTATTTCACTAAGAAAACAGAAAGAACCAGAAGAGAGTTTCCTCAAACCCCCATCGCATCTATCCAACTACCTAAATATTATGTGTGTGTGCACGCGCGCGTGTGTGTGTGTGGAGTCGCTTCAGTCATGTCTGAAGTTCTGTGACCCTATGGACTGTAGCCAAGCAGGCTCCTCTCTCCATGGGATTCTCCAGATGAGAATACTGAAATGGGTTGCCATGCCCTTCTTCAGGGGATCTTCCCAACCCCAGGATGAAACATCTCTTATGTCTCCTGCATGAGCAGGTGGGTTCTTTACCACTAGCGCCACCTGGGAAGTCCCTCCAATCACAGTTGAAACACTGCCCAAGCCCCTAGCAGTGAGCAATCAACTCCATCTCTACAAATGATTCCATCATCTCATGTAGACCAAAGAACACAGATCCTCAATCCTCATCTCTTCTCAGATTATTTTTTACCTCTTTTCTGGATGTTTTTATCAACCAGTAAACATTGAAATACTTCTCCCATGTTTAAAAAAATACGTTTTGATCCACTTCCCCCATCAGCCCATAACTCTCCTTCACTTTAGAACAAAACTCAATATTAATAGTTGTTTATACTTTCTCTGACATGTCTCTCCCTCCATATTCTTATTAAATGCAAGAAGAGTTTATCCCACCACTCCAATAAAACTGCTTTAGCTAAGATCACTAGTAAATTCAGCTGTCAATTCTTGCTTGTCATCAGCTGCATTTGACACTGACCCTTCTTTTTTCCTGGAAACATGTTCATTCTCCTTTGCTGGTTTTTTCTCATCCGTAACCACTAGACACTGTGGTACCCAGTACTCAGTACCTTTCTAGCCAGTAATTCCCTTGGACATCTCACACGTTCTTGTGACTTTCAACACCATCTATAGGCTGGCTTCACCCACATGTGAATCTCCTATCCAAACCTGGGTCCTGAACTCCAGACACCTTCATCTAACACCCCACTTGACATTTCCAGCATTTCCTGTCGGGCGCTGTGCTCCAGTCCAGATTCAGTCTCCACTGGTCTTCTCCCTGTTCTGCCCAGAGGTTGGTCTATACAGATCACAGCTACAGGTTTTCCTTGCCTTCTGACTTTCAGTAGGTTAAGCTTATGGGAAGCCGTGGCAGGACAATGGAGGAAAAAACAGTCTAAGACCGGAGTACTTACCGCCCCGTCCTTCTGGTGGAGTCACCTTTGCTGGCTACATCTTTTGACCAAGGTGACTCATCCTCTCAAGGTAAACATCTCACATGATGCTCCCCTTCAGCGTTCTAGTAACAGGGATGTTAACATCTCTGCCTTTACCCGCCCTCCCAACACCGTACTGCCTTTGTTTCCTCTCCGTCCTACCCACACCTTTGTAAGTGACTGCTTTGTTAAAACTGCTTTATAATTATACTGAGTGTACCATCTATTTCCTACAGGATTCTGACTAATACAGATGTCTAACTGGCATCTCACTTTTAACACATGTAAACTGAGCACCTCCTACAGTTTTATCCATCTCAGTTAATGTTAACCCCCTTCTTCTAGCTGTTCAGGCCAGAATCTTGGCATCATCTTTATGCATCTTTTCATCTCATACCCACATTTGCAAGTCCAATCTCATACCCTACATTTGTGCTTGCTCTGCACGTGAAGTCACTTCAGTCATGCCCGGCTCTTTGCAATCCTATGGACTGTAGCCTGCCAGGCTCCTCTGTCCATGGGATTCTCCAGGCAAGAATCCTGCGAGGGCTGCCATGCTCTCCTCCAGGGGATCTTCCTGACCCAGGAATTGAATCCATGTCTCTTACGTCTCCTGCACTGGCAGGCGAGTTCTTTATCACTAGTGCCACCTGGGAAGCATTCCTTCCAAAAGATCCAAAACTCCACCATGTTTCACCACCTCCACAGCTCCCACCCCTGGCCCCCGCCACCATCAATGCCTGTCTGCATGACAGTCGGCCTTCCATATCTGCAGGTTCCTCATCCACAGATGGAAATCTGCAGATGCTGAGTCCACAGAAATAGAGAGTTGACTGTGCTGCATACCACCTACTACACCACAGAAACAGACAGTTGACTGTTACGTAAGGAGCTTGAGCATCTGCAGATGTTGGTATCTGCTAAAGGTCCTGGAACCAATCTCCTATGGGTGCTGAGGAACAGCTTTATTGCAGTACCCTCTCTGGTCTACCTGCTCCTTCCCTCACCTGTCTTCAGGCTTTTCCAACTCAGCAGATAGACTGACCTGTTAAAACAAGAGTGAGCTGTATCATTCTTCTCTTCAAAACCCTCCACTGGCTACACATTTCACTCAGAATAAAAGCCAACATCTTTATAACGGTCTATAAGTTTCCATGGGATCTGGTCACGTGACACCTCTCTGACTTCACTGCCTACCTGCTTACTTTGTTCCAGCCACGCTGCCTCTCTGTTATTTCCTTTACTCCTATCTCAGAGCCTTTGAACTTGCTCCTCTCTCTGCCTGGAACACTCTTCCCACACACATCCTCAATGCCTGCCCCCTCACCTTCCTCAGGTCTTTATTCAAACGTCATCTTATCGGTATGACTTTCTCTGGCCACCTTTATAAAATGGTAACAGCCCCTCCTCACTTCATTTCTATCCTAATTGTAGCCATTTAATATCTTATACAGTTTCCTTTTCTTTATTGTGCGTCTCCACCCTCTAGAATGTTAACTCCACGAGGCAGGTGTTTGTGTCTGTTCTGTTTCACTTCTGTATGCTCATCCTCTGAAATGGTACCTGGAAATGGTGGGTGCTCCAATAATTGTTGAAGAAATCTCAACTAGATACCACTCAATCAATTGGCCAAAAGAGAAAGAAAAAAGGTTTAACAGTTCTACATATTGGCGAAAACTAGGAAGTTCAGCTTGTCTCCTCTTTGGAGAGCAATGTGTCAGTATCTAGGAAAGTTCATGATGTGAACGTCTATGATATTTTTTCTGAGTTATAAATGTATTTATACAAACTAGGACAGTATACTAAAAGTCACAATCATTCTAAGGAATATGGTCAGCCTGTCTATAGGACATTCTTAATGTTTTATGATTACAGAATGAACTCCACTTATCAAAAGTAAACCAACATAGCCCTACCCCCACCACAGAGGAAGAAAGCATGGCAGCTCTTCTCAGGCTTATGCTGCAGTGAAAAGAAAATGACAGATCGGCAGCAGAGTGGGGAAGAAATGTAAGCACATATCAAGATGGGATGGCTGTGATTTCCCAAGAAACTAATTACAGATAAACAAGCCACTCAGGAAATCAGTAAGCAGAGACAGGCTATAAGAAAAATACATATGAGACCCAAACCATGCCAAGCTTTAAGTTATAAATAAAACACTAAAGTCACCAAAATCATAAGCCAATGCACATAAGAGTTGGGTTAGACTAGAATTCTGAATTGCCTTCAAACATTTATACAGTATAATTTATTGCCAGATAGTGTCCTAGTACCTGACTACACAAGTGATTCAGTCAAATCCACTGGTAGGGAGTCCACATGTTAACTTTATTGCAGTACTTCAATTTTCCCCCTAAATCTTTTAGCAAAGCAGCTGATTAAGAACTGAAACTGACCAGCTCACATTTCACCTGTCTCCTATTGGAAGAAAAGAGCTTATAAATCCATTAACTGGCCAAAATGCAGACAAGAAGAAGGAAACACCCATCTGAGTGGCGAAAAACCCATCATTGAACAGTCAGCAAGTTGGACGCCACCAACCACACAAAGGGGTGATGCTATTGGCATAAACATAATGACCCCAGGCTGAATCTGTTCTCCTGCTGCTGCTAGGTTACTTCAGTCGTGTCCAACTCTGTGTGACCCCATAGACGGCAGCCCACCAGGCTCCCCCGTCCCTGGGATTCTCCAGGCAAGAACACTGGAGTGGGTTGCCATTTCCTTCTTCAATGCATGAAAGTGAAAAGTGAAAGTGAAGTCGCTCAGTCGTGTCCGACTCTTAGCGACCCCATGGACTGCAGCCTACCAGGCTCTTCCGTCCACGGGATTTTCCAGGCAAGAGTACTGGAGTGGGGTGCCATCGCCTTCTCCATCTGTTCTCCTATTCATATCTAATTCTCTCTCCCCTTACCTTTTCCTTTCCTACTCAAAGGGTTTCTTCTATTAAGTTAGAAGAGAATTCACTTTATGATTCTTAGTTTGGTACAGGCATTTAAAAATACAGGTAGATGAGAAAAAAAAGTGTACAACTTAACTGCAACATAAAAGCTGGGAAGAAGAGGGAATTCAAAACCAACTATCTGAAAATACTACTGTCATTTTATTTCTCTGCTTCTCACGGCTTCATCCTTTACTTTTTTTAATCTGGAAATTTTTTGAGGCAATTATAAATTCACATAGTTATAAGAAATAATACAGCAAGATCTCCTATACAGTTGGCCCCAATGGTAACATTTTTCAAAACTATATAGTTGAATATGCCACTCAGGAATTGACATTTGACATAGAATCCAATCTTATTCAGACTTCCCCTGTCTTATTTGTGCTCACTTGTATGTATTATGAGTGTGTGTGTAAGTTTGTGTGTTCACCACCACAATCAAGATATTGATCAATATGAGCACTAACTCCTGAAAAGCACAAGTCTATCCGTCATTCGTCACTTCAGTTCTTAGGCCATAGCCTGGTAGCAAATGGCCTTCTATACAACCAGCTTTGCTCCATTTCCTGTCACCACTCTCCAGCTTCACACTGCTGTGCATCACTCCAGGGAGTCAATCTTAAACAGATGGTCATAGAAGTAGTTTTTCACCTTACTGATAAAGAAGGCTATTCAAAAACAAAAAGTGTGGTGTTTGGGTGCACATGGCTTCAGTGGGCCTACCCACTAGTATGTATATTCCTGGCTATAAAAGAAGGAAGAATGAACATATATTCTAGAAACATAATAAAGCTTTGTATAAACTTAAGTACCTATTCCTCTGAAATCAGCCTATCCAGTTTAGCGGGGCACAGTTTAGCATTTCAATCCTATAAAGCCTTTTACCCATTTCAACCAGAACTTAAGTCATACTACACCAGTATGTGGAAACCCAAGGCTTCCACTGAAAGAAATATCCCTTTTTCCTTGCAAACCATTAGATACTGTCCTTTACCTGGATTTAAAATCCAAACAATGAATGCTAGTTATTAAAATGCTATTTAAAAAGGAATATAAATGTCCATGCAACTTTCATAGCACTAAGTAGTATGAACTGGGATTCATACCTGCAGAGCTGAGAAGAACACTGAAATCTGTCCCCCTCTGTGATTCTCCACTTTCATTATCAACTTCTTTTTCAGTATCTTGATATCGATCCCAGTTAGAGACTATCTTCCTTTTAGAATAATTTCCCTGTTCTTCATTCTCTTCTCCATAGGTTTCTGCATCACTGTCATCTTCAATCTGCAATCATTAGAGACAAATCGATAAGCTGGCAGTAGAAATTTTGACCTTAGTCGCCTTAGCAATAAAATGTTTAAAAACAAAACAAAAACACAGTACATAGGTATCATGATAAAGAGTACATTATATAAGCCAAGCTCTCTGAAAACGTTATATAGTATTTCAAGAGAACCCCATTATATCATACATTGTGCTTTCTGGCCAAACTTTTCATTTCGCTGTCAAAAGGAAATCTGATAAGTTCCTACCTAAAATTTGTGTGACTGAATCTCTAAAGTCTACCCGAATGTATCCTATTTCAAGAGTTATTTCTCACTGAAATAATCAAGGCTGTAAGAGTCACAGGCAAAAGACTTAAAGGCGAAAATCACTTCTTCCAACTTACAGATTTTACAAACACACCCCATAAGTATATTTTATAAGCTTTAAATGGGAGCCCTGCTCAGATGCATTTCAGACGACAGTTTCCAGTCTTGGGCATTAAAATATTGACAGAGCATGCAGAAAAATGCAGAATGTGACAAATTACAAAAGATACAGGTCTAGTTTCTTCAACAAATAAATTACAAGGGGAAAACGGTGGGAGAAGGGGGAAAAAAACCTATTGATTAAAAGAGCTTAATGGACACATAACCACTGTACTGTGGGAACTTATTTGTACTCTGATCCAAATAATATAACTAGTGGGAATTCTCTGGCAGACCAGTGGTTAAGAATTGATGCTTTCACTGCCATGGTCTAAGTTCAATCCCTGGTCAGGGAACCAAGATTTCACAGGGTGCATGACATGACCAAATATACATATCAAACAATTTAACTAGAAAAAAAAAAATCATTTCTAATACCATTGAAGAAATGTGAACAATAACAAGGTATTTTCTTATATTAAGGAAATATTTTATCTGCTTATTGTTTGGTATGATACAATTATTTGTTAAATATTTTTATCTTTTAGAAATAAATATTGAACTATTTATTGATGTAAAGATATGATGTAGGATTTGCTTCAAAATCATAGGTGGAGAGGACTGGTAGATAGAGATGAAATAAACTGAGCATAATTGATGATTCCTGAAGCTGGATGATAAGTATTTGGAAATTCATTATATAATTCTATCTACTTTAGTACATGTTTGAAATTTTCCATAATAAGAATTAAACTAAAAAATCATGCATATAGAATCTAAAGATACAATTCAAATGAGTAGGCCGAAGATTATAAAATCTTTATGAAATACTATGAAACTTGTAAAACACATTAAAATAATCCATTTGTACAAGATGAGTTAGACTTTACACTTTTATTGACATGGGAACAGGACATGTATACTGCAGAAAATTAGGAGGGAGAGACAAGCCAAAAAATAAAAACCCCAGGTTCCCATCACCTAGGCACACCACTATGAACACTTTGCTGTACATTCTTTCAGATCTTTTACAATGTTTATATTTATATATACTTTTGGTAACCAGACTTTTTCATCAATATTCTCCACCTCTGCTCTTCAGTAAATTTCATTTTCTACAGCATCCAGACTATTTCCAAATTTCCCTAACTGATCCCCAAAATTTCCTTTAGAGTTGGTTTTTCCAAGACAGTATTCAAGACCATGCATTATATCTCACTGCTTGTCCATTAAGTCTCTTTGAATCTACCACAACCTCTATTTTTATGACATTTATTTACTGAAGAAGGCAAAAGGACCCACATTCTGTCTGGTTATTTCCTTGTGGAGTTAGTATATTAATGTATAGGAAATAGTGGATAAAAAACATTTTTAATCTAAATGCTCAATAGACCTGAGTTAAATACTTTTGGCTAAAATACATCACAGATGGTGAATAACATATGATAAATGGCTGAGCCATGAGTAAAGTGGGAAAGCAGAAAGTGTTAGTTGCTCAGTCATGTCCAGTGCTTTGTGACCCTAGGGACTGTAGCTCACCCGACTTCCCTGTCCATGGAATTCTCCAAGCAAGAATACTGGAATGGGTAGCCATTCCCTTCCCCAGGGGATCTTCCTGACCCAGAGAAGACCTGGCCCAGGTCTGCATTACAGGCAGATTCTTTAGCATCTGAGCCACCAGGGAAGCCCCAACATAAGTAAAGCTAAGACTAACCAATGAGTTTGTATCATGAAGCCTGATCTACCCACCATAGTGAGGTTTTTCCCTGTTACATCAAGCAAATTATCTGTGTGGTGTTATTTTGGTCCCCTACAAATTTCAGGTTTCCCATCAACCATTCATATATCAAGTTTAAAACTAGTCAATAATCCTTGCCTGAATCAAATTTTATAAGCTTTCATGAAGCAATGGAGTAAGCGACCTTTCAAGATCACTTTCAGCCCTCATATGTCATCATAAACCTCCTGGACAGCACAAAAAGATGGCAAGCCATGTTATAATCTAGAGATCTTGAAGGCTGCCTGAAACCTAATGTGAAACCTAACGTGAAACCTGTCTGAAACATTCCTGAAAGCTTCTCAGAACCAAAAGATGCTGGCAAATTAAAGATAAATGACTGAACGAGATCTGCTATATAAATAACAAATGCCAGGAACATGTCAAAGAAAATACCTTGCAACTGATGAGAATCTGGTAGGTTGACTACAGCTGAAAGTATCTGCAGGGTTTAATTTGGGAAAATTCAATATTCTTTTGTTGACCCACTGGGTAAGAAGAGTTCAGAGAGGCTTCTCCAGTTAGTAGAAAACTTTGAACACAGATATAGCCCTTAGCAAAAATGTAAACCTGAGCAAAATAATTAGCTCGATGTGAAAGGATTATGATCTGAAAACCCAAGGAACTATTAACCAGAAATAAGCACTGAAATGGGAGACTGGAGATCTAGATAGAATTAATGATCCTGCCATCACCATCATTTAATATTTACAAAGTGTTTATAATAGCTTGGGCCTTGCTGCTGAATGACTCACTAATCCCCAACTCAGAAGAATCACTGAACAAGAATCTCATTATCTCCACCTAAATGTGGAGACAAGAGTCATCATTAGCCTCCATCACAAGAGGGTAGTAAGAGGTAATAAAGTTTGGAAGACATCTGATGTAACTTAGAGAAAGGTATATCTTAAAACTCCTAGAGATTTTATGTTTACTTCATTTTGCAAAAATCTGGGACAGGATAAAATTTGCAAAATCCCATGATGGGAGAAAGGACAGAATAAATAAGAAAATACTGATGAAAGCAATGTGAAAACTAAATAGGAAGGCATCATTATATAAACATTATTATGAAATGCCTGGTGTATACTGTGTACTATAAGACATTGATGAAAGAAATCAACAATACAAAATGAATGGAAAAGTAGTTCATGCTTATAGATCTGAAGAATAGTTAAAATGTCCATACTATCCAAAGCAATCTACAGCTTCAATGCAATTTCTATTAAAATTACAATGGCATTTTTCACAGAAATAAAACAATCCTAAAATTTGCTTTACCGTCTGAGCTACCAGGGAAGTCCTGAGGAAACACAAAAGACCCCAAAGAGCCAAAGCAAACTTGAAAAAAAGAGCAAAGAAGGAGGCATCACAATTCCTGGTGTCAAACTATATTTCAAAGCTATACCAATCAAAACAGTATAGTATTGGCATAAAAACAGACACAGTTCAATGGAACAGAATGAAGAGCCCGGAAATAATCCCACACACATATGGTCAATTAATTTATGGCAAAGAAGCTAAGAATATACAATGGAGAGGGAAAAAAAAGTCTCTTCTTTAAATGGTGATGGGAACACTGGCGAGCTACATTCAAAAGAATGAAACTGGGCCCCTATCTTACACCATATACAAAAATTAACTCAAAATGGATCAAAAACTTGAATGTAAGCTCTGAAACCATAAAACTCCTAGGAGAAATAATAGGTGGTAAATTGCTTGACATCAGTCTTGTAAGCAAGTTTTTGGACTTGACAACAAAAACAAAAATAAATAAGTAGGATTACATCAACCTACAAAGCTTCTGCACAGCAAGGGAAACCACCAACAAAGTGAAAGGCAACCTACAGAGCGGGAGAAATATTTGCAAATCATATATCTAAATCAGCTTCTCCTTTAATAACCGACTTTAAAAGCAGTTATAAAATAATAAGTGCATAATTATATTTCTGTATGTTATAAACCCAACAATAAGGCTCTTGCAATAAAAGCTATAAATATATGCTTACTCCTCTTTCTTCTCTCATAGTCTTTAAAAGACATAAAATTATATAAGGTAATAATTATAACAAAATATGATTAGCTTTGTGACATATAGAGGTAATATACATAAAACAACAGAACAACAAAAAGGGGAAAAGAGGAATAGAGCTCTATTAATGTCTCTATATCTCACTGGAATTAACTTAGTTGATGAAAATTCTAAGTTAAAATATAAATGGTAAGCCCTAGAGCAACCACTAAGGAAACAACTTCTTTAAAAAGTGGAGGGAAAATTAAAAGAATTAAACTGTTGCACTAAAAATATTCACTTGGTGCAAAAGAAAGCAGTAAAAGCGGAATAAAGGAAAGATATACATGAGACCTGTAGAAGAAAAAAAGTAAAATGGCAGATATAAATACCCAACTGTGTCAATAATAATATTAAATATAAATAGATTAAAGAAGGAAAAAGGGAAAAACAGGCAGAATAGATTCTTTTAAAATCCAACTATATGCTGTCTACAGGAAATATGTTAGATTCAAAGATTAAAATATCATTAAAATGAAGTAAAAGAATGGGAAAAGATACTCTATGCAAATAGTATGCAAAAGAAAACTGGGGTGGCTATACAAATTTCAGACAAAATAGACTTCAAGGAAAAACTGTTACAAGAGACAAAGAACATTGTTCAATGATAAAAGGGTCAATCCATCAGAAAGATAACATTTAAACATACGCTGCTAACAAGAGAACCTCACAGCATAGGAAGCAAAAACTGACAGAATTACGGGGGAAAATATTAATAGTTCAACAATAATATCTGGAGACTTCAACACCCCATTTTCAGTAATGGCTAGAGCTAAACACAAGGTACCAATATACACAGCAGAACCAATAAGATTTACTCACTGAAGATGAGGTCCTATTTTTCTTATAACAATAATTTACATTAACTTACAACAACTTAAATTTAATTGGCCAGCCTATGAACACTATGTTTGATTGACATTATTTTTAAAACATCCTCTTACTTTCTTTTTTCCAAAAAAGCAACAGTCGATATTTAATGCTTATCTTTATCATGAAGAGCTTGCAGATAAGCCAGTATAATTTGGGACACTACTAATACATACCTATACAACATATCCTCTTTAAAGCCTTTTATACTTGGGAACCTAGTTTCTGAAGGTCTCTGTTCTACTTTCTTCTGGAGTAAATGAGTATAGAAAAGGCTTTCCTGATTTGAACCTAATAAGGAAGTTGAAAATAATCAATCACACATTTTTCAACAACCTTGTTTGTTCCTCACAAAATGTAATTATACCACAGGAGGGACGGAGTGAGATAAAATATATATATATAAAAGAACCATATTTAAGGAAACTCCCCTACAGAAAGTCACTGAAAACTAATTTCAGTAATTAAGCTAAAAAGTCAAATACAGCCAACCAAAATGCTACAGTGTAACTGGAAAATTATATTAATTCATCGTACTGTAAAATTTTTAAATGTTATAAAACTCTAAAACTTATCATTAGTTAATAGTCTAGTTGACAACTTTTATATCTGTAACTCTATTAAGGTCATTTTTATCTTACATAATCATTGGGTCATAACCAGAAACTGATCATAGTTCAGAGTTCAAGAACAGCTTTTAGTATTAGAAAAGTGTGCTTCAAACTTAGAGAATGAACTTATTGCTACCCGAGGGGAAGAGTGATGGGAGGGATAGTTAAGGAGTTTGGGATTGACATGTACACACTAACATATTTAAAATGCACAGCCAACAAGGCGGAGAAGGCAATGGCACCCCACTCCAGTACTCTTGCCTGGAAAATCCCATGGACAGAGGAGCCTGGTGGGCTGCAGTCCATGGGGTCGCTAAGAGTCAGACACGACTGAGCGACTTCACTTTCACTTTCCACTTTCCTGCATTGGAAAAGGAAATGGCAACCCATTCCAGTGTTCTTGCCTGGAGAATCCCAGGGACGGGGGAGCCTGGTGGGCTGCCGTCTATGGGGTCGCACGGCGCTGGACACGACTGAAGCGACTTAGCAGCAGCAGTAGCAGCAACCAACAGGGACCAAGTGTATAGCACAGGGAACTCTGCTCAATATTAGATAACAACCTAAATGGAAAAAGACTTTGAAAAAGAATAGATAATGCTGTACACCTGAAGTAACACAACACTGTTAGTCAACTATATTCCAGTATAAAATAAAAAGTTTAAAAAAGTGCTAGCAAAAATAATTTTTATATCATTTCAAGAAGCTAAATTTTAATAGATGACTGAATAAAAAATATACTATGTATATAGTATACAGGTATACCAAGAAGGATATTTCCATTTGTCATTGTGTATTAAATAAAATACATATTGGAGCATGATCATATTTGAAAAAGTTAGTAAGTGTAATATATGGCATATATACATAAATTATTTATTGAGCCCAGAACAATGTACATAGCATTAGAGCTCCAAATTACTGTGGCTATTAAGAACTAGGAAAAAAAGTGATCCAGACTATTGAAATTCGACGGTTTTTCCAGCACAAAAACTGTATAAAACCTCTTTTCTTGTCCCTCCTTATGATCGGTGTATGCGAAGAAGAGGCCTCTGAGAACAGAGAAAATGGTAACCCCACCTTCAAAGCAGCTGTTCAATGACACTTCTCCACAGGGCTCCTCTTTTACCCTGCTGCTGTTGCTGCTAAGTCGCTTCAGTCGTGTCCGACTCTGTGCGACCCCATAGATGGCAGCCCACCAGGCTCGTCGTCCCTGGGATTCTCCAGGCAAGGAGACTGGAGTGGGTTGCCATTGCCTTCTCCACCCCTTTCACTCTAGTCCTTATATTTTTCTCCAGTCCTTCTATCTGTCTCACCTGTGTAATTGTTTCCAAAATTGCCTAAAAATAGGAGGCAGAGAAAGCGAATTACCATTTGCTGGCAGCCCACCTAAGAGCTTGAGAGTTTATTGCTTTCATGACTCAAGGGCAGTCTGGGAAATTAGGCTGCAGTAACTTTCACTAGGCCAACTGGTGATTTTAAACTATCTTTTGTGTAAGTCCTTTTATGGAAGTCCTTATGGAAAGGAGGATGGGGGTGGCAATAGAATGAATCAGTTTCATTTTATCTGCTTTACAACTTGAGCTCCATTTAAGAATTCAGGCTAAAAAAAGGTTTCAAAGTTACCAAATTAATCCACCTTGTAAGTCCCAACTCTCAGGTAAAATTCCACAAATTCGATTAACATCAATGGTTTTTTCCAGTAAAGGCACTAAACGTAATTATAACCAAGACAATTTGCTTCTTGCTATGGTTACAATCTCAATCACACAGTAACTAGAAATCCAACTAAAAGGCCTTCAAGTAAAAACTTTGCTTTATCAAAACATTTGACTAAGAGGTTCTCTGAACACAAAAATAATCAACCTTCATATGTAGAGTGCATGTAGACTGAGCATCCCTGGGTAAGTTCAGTGTACAAAACATACCCTCCTCCACCACAGCCACTGACAGCTTACTCTGCCTAAGAAAGCAAGCGGCACTTCAGGCACACCAGCCTCTGTTCAGTCTTCCCAGGGATTACACTGCATGGGTTTAACTGGAAACAGCCAGGTTTTCCTTTTTTTAATTAATCTGTCTTTACTGAAGTATAGTTGATGTACAAATTACAGAGTTTAAAGTACACTGCATAGTGATTCACAATTTTGAAAGGTTAATATTTCATTTATGGGGCTTCCCTCATAGCTCAGTTGGTAAAGAATGTTTGCAACGCAGGAGACCTGGGTTCATTTCTTGGGTCAGGAAGATCCCCTGGAGAAGGAACTGGCAACCCACTCCAGTATTCTTTCCTAGAGAATCCCCATGGACAGAGGAGCCTGGCAGGCTACAGTCCATGGGGTCGCAAGAGTTAGCAACTAAAATCACCACCACCATTTCATTTATAGTTATTGTAAAATATTGGCTATATTCCCTTTGCTGTGTAAGATATCCTTGTTCATAGCTCATTTTATACCTTTTAAACCCCTGCCCCTATCTTGCCCCTCCCCGCTTCTTCCCTCTCTCTACTAGTAACCTCTAGTTTGTTCTCTACAGGCCAGATTCTTTCTGACTGTCTCAGTAAAATTTTCACCTCACTTCTCTATCAACACAAGGTTGGTTTCCTTAGTTACTGAGGTCTTAAGGTCATCATCTTCCACTTTCCAGAAAAATCACAGGCCACTAAATAGCTGTTGTTTATCTGGCCAATTTTAAGACACTCTCCAAACTTTCAAATCACCAGAGAGAACTTAATTAGTAAAGAATTATCAATCTAGAAAGAACCTGGGTAGCCCTGGCCCACCTTCTGCCCCCAGGCAAGATCATGTAGATGTCACACTGGGCCCATCTACCCGGGTCTGCGTGTTCTCTTACCTAAATTAACCATATTTCCTCCTTCATAACAACAAAGTTCTAATTCCTTAATCATTATCATTGATTATTCTACATTTCTAAAATTCTCCATGACTGTACAGAAGAGATGTAGTCAGCAAGAAACTGATGATTCAAGAAGCATCTGATGTATGAAACCACCTTTCCTACAATGACACCACCTTGTATCTATCAAAACTCATTCATGAAATTATCTTTAATTTCAAAGAAGCCCTGGAAGACAGAAAAGACCTTACTTACACATAATCAATTACATGTATACAGATGAAATACAGTTGAAACAGGTCATATCCACTCCCAAAACTTACCAACCACACAAAGTTCACAAAAATGTATCCATGGTAACCTGTTCATGTTAATCATTGGAAATAGCAAGATTCACGAATGGGGAAATGACTTGATAGTAATAAGTCACTTATAGTTAAAAGCAATAAAAATGACCAGAGACTGGGGGGAGAAGACACATATAATCAGCGACATGAAGAAAAACATGCAATTTAACAGGGAAGTTGATTAACATTTGCAAAAATTGTTGGAACTGAAATAAATGATGATGTCAATGAACGACAGACTGATAAAATGTGAAAAAAACTACAAACAGGTGTGATTTAAATCTTATGCTGTCTGTCCTTGTTAATTAAAGAATGAATGCCACCATCTGGTAGAGTACACTTCTCACACTGCCTCACAACTCAAATAGACTACAATTTTCACTGCACTTTCCATAGTGACTTTCAAAGTTACAGCTGTGAGGCTAGAAATCTGTGTGCCTTCATACAAGTTCCATATGTCACCTCATTCAGATCCCTTGACTGAATTACAATCTTACTTTCCTTGTGGCCAAAACCTATAAGCTTAACTAGGTCAAATTTCCTGAGATAAAAGAACACTTTTTAGCTGTTCTCTCTTTAAAGACAAGGGCTTAACTCAGGCCCTACTCAGCAAGAGCTGTTTAATTTGCCATTTCACGTGAAAGAACAAATGGACCTAAGAGAATTCTCTTAAGTCCCTATCATATATAATGCGGGGCAGCCCCTACACACCCTGACCGAGTGAGGAGGAATGAATCACCTGAAAAGTCGTCCTTGGTGCATATGTCTTATCTGACACCTAGATGAGCGGATGTATGCTTCCATCGCTTGCTTCCCACCATCTGAAGCTCCTCTTTTGAATTTGTCCTCCTACTCAGTTCTTCCCTGATGAACAGAATCTGGACACAATGCATAATATTTCTCTTTTGTGGGCATGCTGATTTTTCTTTTAACATTACAATCTTTTATCTTCAAGAGCACTTACACATGACAACGTTAACCTGAAAAGGACGCAGGCCCGGTCAGTCGGCTCCCTGAGCGTCCACAGAATTCGGACGACAACTTCTACATCATATTTAGAGATTTCAATGGCAAATATTCTGTGGATGGCACTGAAGACAAGTGCCTGCGTTAACCATGAGCCCTGCATTCGCCACACAATGCATAACATTTGCAGGACGCTCAAGCTCCCATGCTCTTCTTTTCAGGCTGAACTGCCTTTTCTGTTCCTCTGCCATCAACATAACGACATCATGAGTCAGATCAGATCAGATCAGATGCTCAGTCGTGTCCGACTCTTTGCGACCCCATGAATCGCAGCATGCCAGGCCTCCCTGTCCATCACCAACTCCCGGAGTTCACTGAGACTCACGTCCATCGAGTCAGTGAGTACATATCAGTAAAAATCCTTTCCTTCCCACCCACAGTGCTTTAACCAAAATTGAGAAATGAGACAAAGAAAATGCACTTTCCGGAGGCAGAGAAATTCGCTAGATGATTTCCCCTGTGAAAGGACAGCATGCTACAATCTGCATTTCTCTTCTGTTCTCTTCAAGTGTGACCTTTAGGAAGCTCTCCCAACATTAGGCAGGAAAAAACTTTAATTAAAAGAAAGGGCAGCAAAGACATGTAAGGAAGGGAGAGAGCTTTTTACCTGGCATTAGAGAAAGGTGGATTTTCTCAAAGCTCTCAATCCACAAGGACAAGATGCAAACCCCAGGACCAGGATTATGGAATGCACACAAGCCGCGCGCCTTGAAGCTGGGCCGCGGCACAGTGAGCCTGAATAACCGTGTGTGGTAAAATTCTCTTGGAGCTAGCAGTACTGACATTACTTGTGCCTCCTCTTTGTAAGTGTGAGACTCTCTCCGCCTCATAGAAATGCAAAGCTACGCTGAACTCCACCTTGTCTTGATCCCCACCAGCAGTGTGGGTCTTCCTTTTGTGGAGGAAGCACAAATTAAACTCACAGTATTGCTCTCCTCTAACAGGGCGACCTGTGAGTGGAAAATCTTCATTGAAACTCTCAAGAGGCATAAATATGAAAAGCCTCTTAGAACATGAGCTGTAACCTTGGCAGAAGGAAACTGCTGTCTCTTCCCGTAATATGCTAGGCAGAAAAAGGCCCATCTGCCCCCAAAGAGTAGCCCCACTGGTATGTCTAAAGAGGCAACGCTGACAAAAGCAACTTGAAATTCAAAGCCCTCCCCTGAGAGTAACACACTGTCGACATCACAGTCTAGATGAGAAGAGAAGAGAATGTCGGGAGCGTGATGTATCATTAAGACAGTTCTGAATGGGCACTCAGGGAAAGCCCTAGAGAACAGAAGGGACAGAAAGAAGGCCCTGGGTCTGTCCCAAAGAAAATGTCGGTTACCAGCAAGATAAAGCTTGCTTCTTTCTGCACACCACCCTCAAGACCAGCCTTCAGGCGTTATTCACAGCAATTCAGTGCACTAAAGGTTAAAAAGGAAAAGGGAAATGCCTCTTATTATTTCTAATGGTCCTGAAGTCACTCAAAAAACAGTAAGATCCAGAGTGGTAGATTTTGTTAGCTGAGGCACACAATTCACTTGGAAAGACATCTCAGGGTTACCAGTGTGCAGAATAGACAAGCTCTTCTCTCACCACTGGAGAGAGCTGATGACTTCCTCAATGCCAAAGTATGTCATGCGAAAAATAATAACCCTCTTGGTCTGGAATACTTATCTTTTTAGGATCTGATAAAACTCTAATTAGATGGTCTCCAATAATTACTCCCTTTTATCAATTTCCATATAGTAAAATACAAAGTTTAGATAAATGGAGTCCAGATAACTACCAGCACCAAGATACAGGGCAGTCCCACTGCCCCAAAGTTTTCCAGCACACCACCCTCGAAGCTCTCTCTCTCTCAACCTAGTACATTTGCAGTGGATTCACGTGCTGTTCTGAGTAAAAGTGGTTCATCACTTTTCACCACGAACTTCTAGTCCTTCGTATAGTTCGTGTATTCATTCACCAGGTAAAGAAATCTTTGGTTGTTTCTGGCTTTTGGCAATTACGAATAAACAATCACCATACACATTCAAGCATAAGAGTCTCCATTTCTTCGGGGTAAATACAGACCTAAGAATGGGATTGCTAGGTCATATGAAAAGTTTAACCTGATAAGAAACTGCTGGGATTTGGTATTGTCAGGTTTTTTGAAGCCATTCTAACAGACATAGGGTTTCCCTGCCAATGCAGGAGATGCGGTTTCAATCCCTGGGTTAGGAAGATGCCCTGGAGAAAAAAGTGGCAACCCACTCTGATCTTCTTATCTGGGAAATCCCATGGACAGAGAAGCCTAGAGGGCTACAGTCCATGGGGTCATTAACAAAAGACTCGGACACCACTTAGTGACTAAACAACAGATATAAGGTGGTTTCTCTTTGTGGTTTTTACTTTGGATTTCCCTAATAACAAATGCCGTTGACCACCTTGTGCTATTTGTCATCAATCTATTTTCCTGGGTATACCATCTGTTAAGTCTTTTCCCCATTTTTAATGAATTATTTACTTTCGCATTGAGTGTTGAGAGCTCTGTTTTCTGGATACAATCCCTTGGTTGGATATGTGATTTGAAAATATTTTCTACCAAGTCTGTGGCTTTTTTTTTTAATAGAATTTATTCTTTATTAATAAAGCTTTATTAATAGCAATTTTAGGGTCACAGCAAAACCGCATGAAAGGGAACAGCAATTTCCCATATAGCCCTGTGTAGCTTATCTTTCTATTTTCTCAACAGCATCCTTCCCAAAGCAGAGGTTTTTAATTTTCAGGAAGTCCAACTTAGCTATTTCTTTTCTTTTGCATGTCATCCTTTTGGTACTCTATCTAAGAAATGTTTGCCTAACCCAAGGCCACAAACATTTCCTCCTATGGTTTCTTCTAAAAGAAGAATGGCTGTCTCTGCATTCATGTCAAGATACTTTAATTCATGGAGGGAGCAGGGTTATAATGATTGCTTTAAAGTCTGGCTCAGAATGCCATGATCTGAGTCATCTATGGGGCTGGCATTTGTGAATTGTCTTTTGCCTCAAGAATTAGTCACATTTTCCTGGTATACTGTAAAACTTTGGCTGCAGAATAACATTCTGAATATGAAGTTGTTTAGACTCTGGGTCCCGTTAAAAATACTCTGGAGAACGTTATGGTTTTGTTTGTTCCATTTTATTAGGCAACCAATCTGGTTAGCTTCAGACAATAAGTTCTGTCTCATCCTCCGTGGGCGATAGTTCAGTGTCTTCTCAGTTCTCGAGGTTTTTGCTCCTCTGCTGCCTCCATCTGCCTGCCCCACATGCACTTCTGAGTGAGCCTGTCTTTGGCCGTTTCATGCTCCAAGAGGATCCCCCTCCAGCTCTCTCCTCCCTAGGACTGTCCCAACCCTCTGGCCCAAAGGTCGGGTTTCTCTTAAGAGTTCTAGCTGCCCACACTGCCCCTCAAAGAGCAAAACAAAGAAGGATAAAAAAGAAAACGGACATTTTCTCATGCTCTGCAGGAACCCTGTTTCCTGGTTCCTCTGGCCAGAAAGACAGACTTATATTTCAGCTGCCAGCACCACCAGCCAGCCTGGCTCTCCAAAGGATCTGCTGCCCACTCACCCATGATTCAAAGGAAGGAGGGGACCTCCCCCCATCCTCTCCAGCTTGCATTTTCCTGGTCTTCTGGTTAAAAAGATGGAACTCCCCTTGGTTTTTAGCTACCAGGGACACAGCTCTCTTGACAGCCTGCCTTAGATTCAAGACTGGAGAGAAAGAAAACACTGAGAAACTCTCACCCCTGGTCCCGTATACAGGTTGCTTACCCAGGTTTTCACCCCCAGTACCACCTGTCAGCTCTTCTTTGCTTTTCCAAGTCTTCAAGTAACCTGTCCACAGTGTTGAGCTGCACACATCGTCACCAGCTCTCCCTTGGTGCGTCTTCCCGGTAGTTCTGCTGCCGCTTGCGGAGGCAGCAGCTCTCTCGACCTCTTCAACTATGAAATATGCCACACACCTGAGCTGAGGGCCGGCCTGTTTCTCACCTTCCACTTGATCCAGGGGAAAGAGAACCCCATCACTGAGTCTCATAAAGCCATGGCATCCATGCACATTTCTCACTCTCCTCTTGGGTGTCATAGTCTATCTTATACCCTCAAAAACACAGGGAATAAAACCAAAACTTCCTGACCTCTGGAACACTGTCCTATCCTACTCCTCACTCTGGAGGCCTTGCCTCTTACGCTCCCCGCCAATCACATGGGGTGTAAGAGGCCGGTGGGTGGGGAACTGTTCATTGTAAACAGCTGCTCGTCAGGTATGCTGCTAGAGACTAAGAAAGACTAATCCACACAAGTTCCAGCTGTTAAGGGCCCCAAAAGAAAGAAAGCCGATGTTGGAAATTCTGATAGATGCTTCTTTCTTGGGCGCAGGCATTTAAACTCCTTCTGGCTCTTTTCACCGATGGCAAAATAGAGGACTGTATGCAGAGAGGAGCCCAGAGAGCGGATGAGGTTTCAGCTACACTCAGCCTCCCTTTAGTGCTTTTAGTTTTAGCAGGAAAGCCAGAAAAATACTAAGAGAAAATAAACATGAATGTTTCCAGAATATTCTAATGCCATACTTAAATACAAACTCCATTATTCGGTCACATAAGTATCCACTGAGAGTCTACCTATGCCAGGTACCATTTGATGTGCATGAAACATTCCCTGCCCTCTTGAAGCTGACGTTCTTCTGTAGGAGTCAAACAACCAACACATAAACAGATATATAATGTTTGTATAACTACATGCATAAAACACAGTGCTTTCAAGTAGTGACAAATAAGACCCTACAAAGATAAAGCAGGGTAATGCTTTAGAGAATGATGAAAGCACTATTTTATATAGAATCATCAGTGAACCATCTTTAGCGACATTCAAGCAGAGAACCAGATAAGTGAGGGAGTAAGTCATGCAGGGACCTGGGGGTGAAGAGGCAGAACGGTCAGGCCCTCAGGAGAGAACAATCTTGCCACATTCGAAAACCAGAAGTGAAGCCAGTATCCTGGCTACAGAGTGAAGGAGCAAGCTCTGAGAGGTTCACAGGAGTCAGAGCATGAAGAGCCTTACAAAGCAGGGTGAGGAATCCAGATTTTATTCTAAATGTGATGGGAAGGGAGACCCAGAGACATGAAAAACGCAAGGTTTAATCTGATCATCTCTCATTCTCAGTCCTAACCAAAAAAATTACTTTCAAACTCAGAGCTAAACCTAATATTCAAATCCACTTTACAGTCAGCCTTCACAGATTAAGAAGCCAACACAAAGTCAAATCACAGAGTTTAAGAATAAAGCATAATTAATCAACCCCCCAAACACAAGTTATTTTTCATAAATAATGTTCTCAAATGTCAAATTATTCCTTTTCTACTAGAAAACAGAATTGACAGCATGATTTTTTGTTAATTATAATGAATCAATATTGGTTCATTAATTGTAACAAATGTTCCATACTAATGTGAGATGTTAATAATGGGAAAAAACAGCATGGGATATTTAGGGACTGTCTATACTAGTCTCTTAATTTCTCTAAATTTAAAACTGTTCTAAAAAGTCTATAAAGTCTATTTTGAGAAATATATTTATATAAAATCTCCCTGCAGGATACTTGCTCTGAGACCACATACCAACAAAAGCAATCACCTTATCCTACTGATATGAGTTATTCCGTTGGTACAACAATGAGACTGAAAATCAGCCTCTAATCAACTAGGTAATTCAAGTTGTAGATCTTCCACTTTTTCCTCAACAAGCACTATCCATACTCTACCTACCTCTTAAGTATATGAACATGTTTAGAAAAAGTTAGGCATGCTTACTTCTTTAAATAAGTTCACAATAACAACAGCAAATAATTACTATTATGGAGAAATGGAGCTGGTAATAAGAATAAAGCAAACTCAAGACATTTTTAAGTTGAGCAAAAGTGAGAACATTACATCCCAGAGCCTAAAATACTCCAGAAATCTGAAACAGTGGCCCAGTTGTAGGCTAAGTACAGGTGTGACAAACCTTATTTAGCTCAAACACTTGGGTGGGGGAGGGTACGTGAACATTTTAGAGGGAAAAAAGCTAACGTGTTTATTATTGACCATAGAATAGACAAGATTTTTGTTTTTCAAAAGAGGACACAGGTTTAGGCAATTGAGAAATACATACCACGATCCTTCCAAGAAAACACAGGCTGAAAGGTAAGAACTAACAATTTTCCAAGCAAAATTTTCTTATGCTTTATTAAATACATCACTTTCTGCCTGTGATAGGCAGAATAATGGCTCCCCAAAGATGTTCAAGCCCTAAGCCCCTGAATCTAGGCATATGTTTGGGTACACTGCAAAAGGGCCATAGGATTGCAGATAGGAATTAAGGTTGCTAATTAGCTGACCCTGAAATAGAGAGATTGCTCTGGAATATACAGATGGGCCCAATGTAATCACAAGAATTCATTAAGAGTAAAAGAGGGAGGCAGAAAAGAAAGGGAAAGAGATGTGACCACAGAAGTTAGAAAGATGCTATGTTGCTGACTTCGAAGACAGAGGAAGAAGCCAAGAGCCAAGGAACGTAAGCAGCTTCTAGAAGCAGGAAACATTCTCCCTGGAGCCTCCAAAAAGGAACACAGCCCTGTAGACACCTGATTTTAGCTCAGTGAAACCCATAGTGGGACTCCAGAGCCACAAGATAGTCATCTATATTGTCTTAGACCAAGTTTTTGGTAATTTGTTACAGCAACAATGAAAACGAATATGCTACCTCTAAAAAGAACTCTCCTGAGTTAAATAGTAAAGACTTTTTTAACCCAGTATCAGATGGCATCTTTACCATAGGCCAATTAAAGGGGGGGAAAGGTGTCATTTGCATATGAAGTAAACAATCACAAATAAGAGAATCTAAAGATCAGTAACTAAAAGAACTGATATATGTAAGCTACAACAAAAACTAGACTGGACTATTCATTTCAGAAACAGTCAAGTGGTCTTAGTTTGCATTAAAATTCCCATCCGTTTCTTAATGTTTCATCTGAAGTCTTCACACTAACCAATATAAAACTATTTATGGTTAGAAAACCATCTGTATTAGTCATACAGACTGCCAAAACAAAATACCACAGACTGTGTGGCTTAAACAACAGAAAATTATTTCTCATGGTTCTGGAGGCTGGGAACTGCAAGATCAAGGCGGCAGCAGACCTTGTGAGGTCCTCAGGTCGGTGAGGACCTACCTGGCTGGTTAGATGCCTGCCTTCTCGCTATATCCTCACAAGTCAAGGAGAAAGGGCTCTGGTCTCTCTTCCTTTCCTGACAAGAGCACCAGCTCAATCAGATTAGGGCCTTGCCCTTACAACTTATCACCTCCTCGTAAGCCCTGTCTCCAAATGCCATCACCTGGGGGTTAAGGCCTCAAAGTGTCAGTTTTGGGGGAACAGAAACATTCAATTCATAACATCATCAGTAATCATTATTTAAGTCAAGAAGCAAAAAAGGAACATATTTTGCCCAAAAAATATTCATTAGGGAAAACTATTAAGTCACGTAAATTAAGAAACTAAAAACTGGGAATATAAAGAGCTTCCAAATAGTATATTAATAATCAACTTATATATTTATTAACATACTTATATATGTGTAGATATAGAGAGGGGCACAGGCCAACTGTATGTGTTTATACAATATATACAGTCAGTTCCTACACTAAAAAAAGAAAGATGCCTCTTTAATTTGTTCTTTTAAAATAAATCTGTTTTTAAGGATATACCAGCTTTGGAAGTGGGAAATACAGATGGCTAAGGCACCAAAAGCCACTGTATACATAAACTGCAAATATAAACTCAATTTCTACAATCCAGAAAATGAAGGAAGTAAACACAAGTGTATCAGAAGAGGCACATAACTCAAAAGAAACGTACTTCCAAAGTTTGCTGTTTATTCTAAAAAATTTATTCTGTAAGCTCTACCTTGACTCTAAGCCACTAATGCCAACAATCAATGAAACTATACTGAAATTTCACAAATATGATAATACATACCAGATCTGGAGTTCATACTGCAAGTCAGTTTCAGTCAAATTTTTCATCTAGAAAACCTACATTAAGGATAAATAAAGCACCATACTAAACTCACACATTTGCTCACCATCCTTGCCTTCTGAATTACCCTTAGCCATGAGATATGCACCAAAGCTCACACATACAAGAGATAAGAAACTCCAACATCAAAAGATTTTCTCCTACAACTTGTTTCTCTGATTCTCACTCTTTTTTCCTCTATGGTTACGACTGTACTAGTCTAACAAAACACGGGGAGAAGAAACACGAAATGATGAGTGTGTATCATTTCTCAGATTCTCAATCTGGTTTGAAATAATATCAACAATCTAAGAAACAGTCAAAACCGAGGAGTGAAGAATTATAATTACAATCAAGATTTTGTTGCTGCTGTTCTGATCCACTCAGGTAAGGTTTGAACACACTCAGGCTTGCATGCATTCCGAGGTTGTTCAATCCATCACTAAACTATGAAAATGAATGTTACTCCCATTTGGAAAAAAGTTGGACTGCCTACCCCACCTGCTGTTCAAGGCTAAAATTGCTTTGGCTTCTGGTTTCATGTCAGCTTTGAGCAGACACACATTCAGTGCAGCAGATGATGCCTGGGGGTGGCCTGAAACTTTATTTTCATTGCTGTTTTGGAGCCGGACAAGGGCCTTGGAGTTCATACATCTAGTTCAACCTGCATTTGACAGACGGCTCAACTGTACTTTATTTGATTAGGCCAAAAAGCACTTTCACATTCCCTTTTATCTCTATTATTCACTTCTTATTTGAAAAAAAAAAAAAATCCTTTAACTTTTGTAATGAGAAATGAAGCATCACCATTTCAGTCATTTTTAAGCAGTCTGCTCTACAGAGCACATCTCAATCTAACATGATTTTTAAGCTACAGGATGATTTCATTGATTATAAACTATACTGATGATATTCTAAAATTGAGTGGTCTCATATAATTTTCACACCTAAATGTTTTATAAGTGAGAGAGAATGAGAATAGGTTAATATTCGTTTGCTATCAGATCAGATTAGATCAGTCGCTCAGTCGTGTCTGACTCTTTGCGACCCCATGAATCACAGCACGCCAGGCCTCCCTGTCCACCACCAACTCCCGGAGTTCAGTGAGACTCATGTCCATCGAGTCAGTGATGCCATCCAGCCATCTCATCCTCTGTCGTCCCCTTCTCCTCTTGCCCCCAATCCCTCCCAGCATCAAAGTCTTTTCCAATGAGTCAACTCTTCGCATCAGGTGGCCAAAGTACTGGAGTTTCAGCTTTAGCATCACTCCTTCCAAAGAAATCCCAGGGCTGATCTCCTTAAGAATGGTCTGGCTGGATCTCCTTGCAGTCCAAGGGACTCTCAAGAGTCTTCTCCAACACCACAGTTCAAAAGCAGCAATTCTTCGGCACTCAGCCTTCTTCACAGTCCAACTCTCACATCCATACATGACCACTGGAAAAACCATAGCCTTGACTAGATGGACCTTTGTTGGCAAAGTAATGTCTCTGCTTTTGAATATGCTATCTAGGTTGGTCATAACTTTCCTTCTAAGGAGTAAGTGTCTTTTAATTTCATGGCTGCAGTCACCATCTGCAGTGATTTTGGAGCCCAGAAAAATAAAGTCTGACACTGTTTCCACTGTTTCCCCATCTATTTCCCATGAAGTGATGGGACCGGATGCCATGATCTTCGTTTTCTGAATGTTGAGCTTTAAGCCAACTTTTTCACTCTCCTCTTTTACTTTCATCAAGAGGCTTTTTAGTTCCTCTATAGACATCCCAATTTTAGAAAGAAAAGAAATTGAGAAGGGAAGGGAAGTGGGATGTAAAAGTTTCCCAGTTTTTTTAATATCTTTTGATATCTTTTTAATATCACATAGCACAGGAGGCCACTAAAGGAACTGGAATCTGGGGGATGGAAGCAAGGCTTTTATCAGTCTGGGAAGTACAATGTGGTAAAACCGCACCCCAAGACCAAGGATACTGGGCAGAAACCTCCATTTCTGTTTCATCTGGTGAAAATCTTAAATTCCCAACCTCATAGTTTACTACCCTCTCTTCTGCTATCTCTAAGAGCAATAAGATACATACAGAATAAACTACAAAAGCTTAAGTTAATAAAGTTCTAAGGGATACACTAAAATTCAATGTAGCCTATTTGCTATAATAGAAAAGTAAGATATATATGCTTGATAGGAAAGCATGAAAAATACATAACTCTTCTAAGAGGGAAAAACAATTCACTATTCATTATTTTAACCATTCATAAGCAACAGCAAAAAAAAAATTCTTATCCTAGAAGTTACAAACCTCAAGTTCAAGTATTCATCCCACCACCAATTACGTGGCTGTATTACTTAAATGGCCTGAAGTATACCCAACTACTAATTTCTTCATCTATAAAATCACATTTAATACTGCCTGCCTCCAAAATATGGAGGTTCTGATCATCATTTAAATTTAAGAATGCCTTTGAGAACCTACTTTGAAAAAGCAGTTCTAGTTAACTTGATGTTTGATTTGTTTCTTTACTCATATGAGTGATGTCTGTTCGTGGCAACAAAATAAAAATTCAAATACTACAGAAAGATATGCCTCTTGAGAAACTGTATGCAGGTCAGGAAGCAACAGTTAAAACCAGACATGGAACAACAGACTGGTTCCAAATAGGAAAAGGAGTACATCAAGGCTGTATATTGTCACCCTGCTTACTTACATGCAGAGTACATCATGAGAAACGCTGGACTGGAAGAAGCACAAGCTGGAATCAAGATTGCCGGGAGAAATATCAATAACCTCAGATATGCAGATGACACCACCCTTACGGCAGAAAGTGAAGAAGAACTAAAGAGGCTCTTCATGAAAGTGAAAGAGGAGAGTGAAAAAGTTGGCTTAAAGCTCAATATACAGAAAACTAAGATCATGGCATCTGGTCCCATCACTTCATGGCAAATAGATGGGGAAACAGTGGCTGACTTGATTTTGGGGGGCTCCCAAATCACTACAGATGGTAATTGCAGCCATGAAATTAAAAGACACTTACTCCTTGGAAGGAAAGTTATGACCAACCTAGATAGTATATTAAAAAGCAGAGAGATTACTTTGTCAACAAAGGTCCGTCTAGTCAAGGCTATGGTTTTTCCAGTAGTCATGTATGGATGTGAGAGTTTGATGGTGAAGAAAGCTGAGCACCAAAGAATTGCTGCTTTTGAACTGTGGTGTTGGAGAAGACTCTTGAGAGTCCCTTGGACTGCAAGGAGATCCAACCAGTCTATCCTAAAAGACATCAGTCCTGCGTGTTCATTGAAAGGACTGATGTTGAAGCTGAAACTCCAATACTTTGGCCCCCTGATGTCAAGATTTGACTCATTGGAAAAGACCCTGATGCTGGGAAAGATTGAGGGCAGAAGGAGAAGGGGACGACAGAGGATGAGATGGTTGGATGGCATCACTGACTCAATGGACATGGATTTGGGTAGACTCCTGCAGTTGGTGATGGACAGGGAGGCCTGGCATGCTGTGGTTCATGGGGTTGCAAAGAGTTAGACACGACTGAGCCACTGAACTGAACAGAAAAATATAAAGGAAAATCCTCCTTTTCTACTAGTCCTATTCCCAAAAGGTAACCACTACATGTTTCCTGTATAGCCTCCCATTCTATGCCTATGTATGAATATCCTCTTTTTACACAAATGTAGTAATACTATACTTACTTTTCTGAAGTAACCTTTTCTCTTAATATTAGACATTTCCTGTATCTATCCTATTATTTAACAGCTGCAAATAATCTCTGCATGGACATAACATAACCAGTCCTTCTGCACAGAGATTTAGGAACTTGTTTCTAGATTGTCCTTATTTTAAACCATGTTGCAAACAACAGTCATCTATTTACATAAGCTAACTATTCAGATATATACGTAAGAGAAATTGCTAAATATGGAATTGCTGAACCAAGGCTATATAATCAGGTAGCTTTAAAAAATAACTTCTCTAATATTTAATAACTGACCAAAAAAAATGGCAAAGGTAAAAGTGACAGGACTTCAAAGTGTAAACAAAATTAAGATCCAAGTTTAAATAATGCATGCAACAAATGAGTTTAAAACATAAATTAATTTAAAAAAAATTTTTTTAAACATGAATAGAGAACAAAATAGTGAAAACAGGTGCTATATAAGACTCCTGGATACTATAATTCCTATTTTATTCTCATAGTGTAAAAACTCTGTTGTTTGCTCAAACTGGAAAGTTTAAATATTTAGAACAAAGAAAATATAAAATCCAATGCGATTTAAAGCTGTTGTATAGATCTGGCCCTTGGGAGAGCAGTAATTTTTTAGTTACTAAGCTTTCAACTATCAAAAGAAGGGTACTTCAAATAGAGTAACAAAGGCAAATGAAACATAATTCTGCTGATCTCAACTCCCCAAATGGCACTGTCTAAAAACACAGTACCTCTCTCAGTTCAGTCGCTCAGTCATGTCCAACTCTTTGCGACCCCATGGACTGCAGCACATCAGGCCTCCCTGTCCATCACCAACTCCTGGAGTTTACTGAAAGTCATGTCCATTGAGTCGGTGATGCCATCCAACCACCTCATCCTCTGTGATCCCCTTCTCGTCCCACTTTCAACCTTTCCCAGCATCAGGGTCTTTTCCAATGAGTCAAATCTTGACATCAGGGGGCCAAAGTATTGGAGTTTCAGCTTCAGCATCAGTCCTTCCAATGACTATTCAGGACTGATCTCCTTTAGGACAGACTGGTTGGATCTCCTTGCAGTCCAATCTCAAGAGTCTTCTCCAACACCACAGTTCTAAAGTATCAATTCTTTGGTGCTCAACTTTCTTTATAATCCAAGTCTCACATCCATACCTAACTACTGGAAAAACCATAGCTTTAACTAGATGGACTTTGTTGGCAAAGTAATGTCTGTTTTTTAATATGCTGTCTAGGCAGGTCATAACTTTTCTTCCAAGAAGCAAGCATCATTTAATTTCATGGCTACAGTCACCATCTGCAGTGATTTGGGAGCTCAAAAAAATAAAATAAAATAAAATAAAGTCTGTTACTGTTTCCACTGTTTCCCCATCTATCTGTTAAGGAAGTGATGGGACCAGAGGCCATAATCTTAGTTTTCTGAATGTTGAGCTTTAAGCCAACTTTTCACTATCCTCTTTCACTTTCATCAAGAGGCTCTTTAGTTCTTCTTCACTTTCTGCCATAAGGGTGGTGTCATCTGCGTATCTGAGGTTATTGATATTTCTCCTGGCAATCTTGATTCCAGCTTGTGCTTCATCCAGCCCAGCATTTCTCATGATGTACTCTGCATATAACTTAAACATGCAAGGTGACAATATACAGCATTGACGTACTCCTTCCCTAATTTGGAACCAGTCTGTTATTCCATGTCCAGTTCTAACTGTTTTTGCCTAATCTGCATACAGATTTCTCAGGAGGCAGGTCAGGTGGCCTGGCATTCCCATCTCTTGAAGAATTTTCCACAGTTTGTTGTGATCCACACAGTCAAAGGCTTTGGTGTAGTCAATAAAGCAGAAGTAGATGTTTTTATGGAACTCTCTTGCTTTTTTGATGATCCTTTGATCTTTGGTTCCTCTGCATTTTTTACATCCAGCATGAAAATCTGGAAGTTCATAGTTCACGTACTGTTGAAGCCTGGATTGGAGAATTTTGAGCATTACTTTACTAGCGTGTGAGATGAGTACAATTGTGCAGTAGTTTGAGAATTCTTTGCATTGCCTTTCTTTGGGATTGGAATGAAAACCTTTTCCAGTCCTGTGGCCACTGCTGAGTTTTCCACATTTGCTGGCATACTGAGTGCAGCACTTTTATGGCATCATATTTTAGGATTTGAAATAGCTCAACTGGAATTCCATCACCTCCACTAGCTTTGCTCATAGTGATGCTTCCTTAGGACTTGACTTCACATTCCAGAATGTCTGGCTCTAGGTGAGTGATAACACCATCATGATTATCTGGGTCATGAAGATCTTTTTTATATAGTTCTTCTGTGTATTCTTGCCACCTCTCCTTAATATGTTCTGCTTCTGTTAGGTCCATACAATTTCTGTCCTTTATTGTGCCCATCTTTGGATGAAATGTTCCCTAGGTATCTCTCATTTTCTTGAAGAGATCTCTAGTCTTTCCCATTCTATAGTTTTCCTCTCTTTCTTTGCACTGATCACTGAGGAAGGCTTTCTTATCTCTCCTTGCTATTCTTTAAAACTCTGCATTCAAATGGGTGTATCTCTCCTTTTCATCTTTGCCTTTCACTTCTCTTCTTTTCTCAGCTATTTGTAAGGCCTCCTCAGACAACCATTTTGGCTTTTTGCATTTCTTTTTCTTGGGGATGGTCTTGATCCCTGCCTCCTGCACAATGTCACGAACCTCCATCCATAGTTCTTCAGGCACTCTATCTATCAGATCTAGTCCCTTGAAACTATTTGTCACTTCCACTGTATAATTGTACGGAATTTTATTTAGGTCATACCTGAATTGTCTAGTGGCTTTCCCTACTTTCTTCAATTTAAGTCTGAATTTGGCAATAAGGAGCTCATGATCTGAGCCACAGTCAGCTCCCGGTCTTGTTTTTGCTGACTGTATAGAGCTTCTCCATCTTTGGCTGCACAGAATGTAGTCAGTCCGACTTCAGTATTGACCATCTGGTGATGTCCATGTATAGAGTATTCTCTTGTGTTGTTGGAAAGGGTGTTTGCTATGACCAGTGTGTTCTCTTTGCAAAACTGTTATCCTTTGACCTGCTTTGTTTTGTACTCCAAGACCAAATTTGCCTGTTACTCCAGGTATCTCTTGACTTCCTACTTTTGCATTCCAGTCCCCTATAATGAAAAGGACATCTTTTTGGGTGTTAGTTCTAGATCTTGTAAGTCTTCATAGACCGCTCATCTTCAGCTTCTTCAGCATTACTGGTGGGGTATAGACTTGGGTTACTGTGATATTGAATGGTTTGCCTTGGAAATGAACATAGATCATTCTGTCATTTTTGAGATTGCATCCAAATACTGCATTTCGGACTCTCTTGTTGACTATGATGGCTACTCCATTTCTTCTAAGGGATTCCTGCCTGCAGTAGTAGATATAACAGTCATCTGAGTTAAATTCACCCATTCCCGTCCATTTTAGTTCGCTGATTCCTAAAATGTCTACGTTCACTCTTGCCATCTCCTGTTTGACTACTTCCAATTTGCCTTGATTCATGGACCTAACATTCCACGTTCCTATGCAATATTGCTCTTCACAGCATCAGACTTTACTTCCATCACCAGTCACACCCACAACTGGGTGTTGTTTTTACTACCTCTCTGGCTTGCCCCTTTTACCTTATAAATCCTCTACTTGCCCAAACATCACAATGCCATATCATGTACCAGCCTTCAAGTAGCTTACAATTAATGACAGTAATACGCAATAACTGACTATAATAAAATGAAGATGAACACTAAGTGCTCTATTTACAAAGTAAAACTGCTGATGAAAACGAGAAGCTTCGTGAAAAAAAAAAAAGGTGACTTTCAATGAACTGAGTGTGTGAAGATGAATAAGATTTTGAAAAAGTGTGAAAAAGATAATCTATTAGTCAAAGTTTGGGTTGCAAACTGTAGAAATCAATTATGGCTAACTCAGGCAGAAAAGAGGAGAAGGCAATGGCACCCCACTGCAGTACTCTTGCCTGGAAAATCCCATGGATGGAGGAGCCTGGTGGGCTGCAGTCCATGGGGTTGCTAAGAGTCGGACACGACTGAGCGACTTCACTTTCACTTTTCACTTTCATGCATTGGAGAAGGAAATGGCAACCGGCTCCAGTGTTCTTGCCTGGAGAATCCCAGGGACGGGGGAGCCTGGTGGGCTGCAGTCCATGGGTTCGCACAGAGTTGGACATGACTGAAGCGACTTAGCAGTAGCAGCAGGCAGAAAAGAAGTTTACTAAAAGAATTTCAAGTAACTTGTAAAATGAGAAGTGTAGAGGTTGAAAAAAAAATAAAAAATAAAAAACAGCAGGAAACAGGCAACTGAGAACCCAGCCACTTAACAGAAATCGACTAGTGAGGACGCCACAGGAAATGCCACAGTGAACTGTCCTACATCCGTATGTCATTCCTTTGAGATTCAAAGCCTAATGAAGTACATTATTAGGTCGGCTGGAAAAATCTCAATAAGATTAGATTACATCCTTGTACAATACTGTTTAATTCTTGATTTTGATGATTGTGCTAATGTTATATATGGGATTGCCTTGCTTTTAGAAAATACAGCTGCAGTGTTTAGGGGTAAAGGGACATCATGTCTACCATTTACTCTTAAAGATCCAAGAAATCTTTGAGAAAAAAACAAAACAGTGTGTGTATATGTAGAAAGAGAGAAATAAGAAAAAAGACAGGAACATAATCTGTTCAAGCTAAAGTGATCCTCTTTCCACAGGAAGCCCTCTGTATGATGCATGACACTATTCAGTCCTTCCGCCCAAAGACAATCCCTATGATTTGTAAATGCATATCCTCTTGCCCACCTGATTCATCTTATTTTCTAATCAAAGTTCATTTGTAGAATCCTCTTTCCAAAATGGCATGTATTTATACTTCTAATAACACACAACTATAAAAAAAAACTGAATGAAGGGAACGATAAAGTTCCACAAACTCTATTTTCCCCACTCCACATAGATTAACAGCTTGATATGCATTCATACTCTTTTAGGATACTTTAAATGCATGTCTATATCTTACAATTGTCCAGTAAATACCTATTATCTTTTTTTCCTTAAAAGTCTTATCATGACATCTTTCCAGTTTCATTTAACATCAAAATGTTAAACAGTGGTTATATCTGGGTGGTGATATTATCGTGCTTTGTCCTGTCCTACTCTTTGCAACCCCATGGACTATAGCCTGCCAGGCTCCTCTGTCAAACGGGATTTTCCAGGCGAGAATACTGGAGTGGGTTGCCATTTCCTTCTCCAGGGGATCTTACCTAACCAGAAATTGAACCAGGGTCTCCTGCATTGCAGGAGGATTCTTTACCAGTTGAGCTACCAGGGAAGCCCCATGGTAGTTTTTTTGTTTTTTTTTTTTTCTTGGTATTTTTCTGTTATTTAAAAGAATAGGTAGAACTTTTGGTCTTAGGAGATACATTTTTCTCTGATACGAAAGAGAAGGAAAGGTAACAGATTGATTTTGATAACATGGGGAGGCATGTTGAAAGAGGTCAAATCTGAGATGAGTTTAGAATTGAAAAAATCACATAATGGAAACCATGATGTAGTGTGCATCAGTCACACATAAGTGAGTGTCATCCAGGATGTACTAAAAAATACAAACTAAATTAGGAGCCAAAATCTTCAGAAGAATCATGAAAATAGCATCATAAAATGATAAAATATATTTGACTAAATAATTAAAAATCATTAGCTTTTGCCTACTTAACATATTCTAACATATGTGATCAATCCCAAGTTGACAGCTTCAAAAAAAAAAAAGTCTCTCATATTAAACACTAAAAAGTCTCCCAGGACATTTTTAGTCTTAAAAAGATCATGGCATCTGGTCTCAATACTTCATGGCAAATAGATGGGGGAAAAGTGGATGCAGGGGCAGATTTTATTTTCTTGGGCTCCAAAATCACTGCAGATAGTGACTGCAGCCATGAAATTAAAAGATGCTTGCTCTCTGGGAGAAAAGCTATGACAAACCTAGACAATGTATTAAAAAGCAGTAACATCACTTTGCTGACAAAAGGTCTGTATAGTCAAAGCTATGGTTTTTCCAGTAGTCACATACGGATGTGAGAGTTGGACCATAAGGAAGGCTGAGCGCCGATGAATTGATGCTTTTGAACTGTGATGTTGGAGAAGACTCTTCAGAGTCTTGGACAGCAAGGAGATCCAACCAGTCAATCCTAAAGGAAATCAATCCTGAATATTCACTGGAAGGTCTGATGCTGAAGCTGAAGCTCCAGTACCCCTGGCCACCTGATGTGAAGAGCCGACTCACTGGAAAAGACCCTGATGCTGGGAAAGATTGAGGGCAGGAAGAGAAGGGAGTGACAGAGGATGAGATGGTGGGATGGCATCACCGACTCAATGGACGTGAGTTTGAGCAAGCTTCAGGAGATGGTGAAGGACAGGGAAGCCTGGCATGCTGCAGTTCATGGAGTTGCAAAGAGTCAGACACAACTGAGGGACTGAACAACAACATTGTAAGTTCATGTATATGACTGAGTGTGTAGCTTTGCATTTGACCTGCATACTCTGAGAAGACTGCACGGGTGAGGACAGCAGAATGAATGTAGATAAAAGAACCACCTTTGATTGTGCTAATCTAATTTCAGTCTTGACAATTTTGCAAGGTAGACACTCTTACTCACTCTATATAGTAAGGGGACTGAGCTTTAGAAAGTTTATGCAACTTTCCTGAGGTTTTACAACTAATAAGTGGGGGTTGGAAGGTAGGATTCTAAGCATCTGCTAAACTGCAAAACACATTGATCACCATGAGACATAACCCCTGAAAGAAAAATGAAAAAACAAAAACACAGGTGGGAGAAAAAGGAAAGAAAGGAAGAGAGACAGGGAAAAACAAGATACTTAGGTTTTGAGAAGTTATACCTTAGCTATTCATTTGTCTATAAAGTCCTGCTATCTACCACCTAAAAACAGTAATTCCTATTTGTCCATAATTCAACTCTAATACTTAAGCTTTCAGGGACTCCATCCTACATGGGATCACCGTGGTGCCCCTGCCAGCATGGACAGCCTGACATCAACAGACATTTCCCATCTCCTCCCTGACCCCTAGGAAGCCACTCCAAAAACAGATGAGATAACAAACCTGAAGCCCCCCATCTGCCAACGCCATCTAGAAACCCTCCATTTTAAGTCTACTTCCAAATTGTAAAAATGAAAAACCGCCTTATCTCCTTAATTTCCCCCTCCAATGTACATAAAATAACCTCTCTTAAAATAACATTTTCTAGTCATGTCTTAATTCAATGATTCTCTTGGCTGTGAAGAAAAGAAAAATACCTTTTAAAACTTATCAGGGAAACAGCAAGGACTTATTGTACAGCACTGGAATTCTACTCAATATTCTGTAACAATCTATATGGGAAAAGAATCTGGAAAAGAGTAGATTTATGTGTATGTATAACTGATTCACTTTGCTGTACACCCGAAACTAACACAACATTGTAAATCAAATATACTCCAATAAAAATTAAAAATAAACTTAATAAAAACCAGTCCATAAAATCATAGACTGCCAACATAAAAAAGCAGCAGGAAACCAAAACACAGCCTGGGAGTGGGGTGAAGGGCAGTAAGGAAAAAAAGGAAGCCAAGCTTTGTCTCTCTAAAAACACGCATTTTTTAATCAAGCTTTGCTCCCAGAGAACTCATAAGTTTTTCAGAAGGACTTGAAGTTTGTGTATCTATAACAAGAATTAAACCTTTTTCAGTAGCATAAAATAAGATTAGGCTTTTATTAGCCCAAAAATTAAACAAAGACATGTTTTATAAACCTTGTAGTAAAAAAAAAAAGAGAGAGAGAGAGACTGAAATATTCTAGTCCTCAACATCGCAAATCCAGCTACTGGGATGTGAACTTTAGATTCACTAAATCCACGTTTTAAATGAAATTCACAGTTTCTTAGACTTTGAGAGTGAAGGCTAGTTAAGTATTTTAGATTTTTCCAAATTGCTGATGTTAATGGTCCTTTCAAGCCAGAGACTATAGACAGCTAGATTTGGTGACTATCTCAGAATATACATCCACTGACAATCTCCCAGTGTAACTTTCCACAGCTAAATAGAGAAATGGAAGAATCACAGCACTGATATATCCAAGAGTATACATAAATTTTTGATGAAAGTTCTGCCATCCCAAAGCTTTGCCTATATTAATATTAAAATGTGGTTCCTATCCCTCAATATGGAAAAGGCAATGGCACCCCACTCCGTACTCTTGCCTGGAGAATCCCATGGATGGAGGAGTCTGGTGGGCTGCAGTCCATGGGGTCGCGAAGAGTCAGACACGACTGAGCGACTTCCGTTTCACTTTTCACTTGCATGCATTGGAGAAGGAAATGGCAACCCACTCCAGTGTTCTTGCCTGGAGAATCCCAGGGATGGGGGAGCCTGGTGGGCTGCCATCTATGGGGTCACACAGAGTCGGGCACGACTGAAGTGACTTAGCAGCATCCCTCAATATAATTTTGACTTGGTACTAAAGATCAGACATATTTGTATCTGTCCTTAATAGCAAGAAGATGAAGGCAAGATTAAATAGGTATAACAGGGAATTCATTCTATCAATCTCCTATGTTCTAATTTTAATTCTATTTGCACATACCAGTGATGTGACATGGATGGTACAAACAGCATCCTTGGGAGTACTGTTCTTTACAGAAATTGTCTTAATTAATATAAGGTTGACAAACATTAGGTCAGTCCAATTCTAAAAACAGCATTCTTGCAATACCAGGATAAAACTTCACATATCAATTTGTATTTCTCAACATCCTTTGACACAATCCACTCGAAAGTGAGAGACTGATTTCCCTTGCAGCTCAGCTGGTAAAGAATCCGCCTGCAATGCAGGAGACCTGGGTTCAATCCCTGGGTTGGGAAGATCCCCTGGAGAAGGGAAAGGCTACCCACCCCGGTATTCTGGCCTGGAGAATTCCATGGACTGTATAGTCCATAGGGTCGCAAAGAGTCAGACACAACTGAGTGACTTTAAAAAAATAAATAAATATATATATATTTTTAATTTTTTAAACTGAGAGACTGTCTATAACAATTCCCAAAGCAATGCTCCATGACACCTGTTTGGAATATATTCAGACCGAAGTTGTTGATTATTTCCATCCAAGAGGAAAAAAGGAAAAGTATTAAAGAACTTATTCTTGGTACCTCAACGTACACACACAAATGGCTCTAACAAAAGAGAAAGATATTTTAAAGAGAATGAATGTAGTGCCCTAATAAGTTAATCGGTGCATGCATGCTCAGTCACTCAGTCGTGTCCGACTCTGCAACCCCATGGGCTGTAGCCCATCAGGCCTCTGTCCATGGGATTTTTCAGGCAAGAATACTGGAATAAGTTGCCATTTCGTCCTCCAGGGGATGTTCCTGACCCAGGGATCCAACCTGTGTCTCCTTCATTGCTTCTATAAAATAGAAATAATTGTGTCAATATGGTCTTTATTTCTCCCGTTGGTAATCCAAAGTGCAGCAGAAAATAGTGACATCTGAATAGAAAACACCTTCACAGCCATTTAAGTTAATTTCTTAAAAACAGTAAGTCAGGCATGCTGTGGTGTGGTTATGACCCAACAACTTACACAGCCTCTCTAGAGGCTACTTACCCAGGATTGTGAAAAGTAATCACTTCTTTTTCTAAAGAAAACAGGAAGAAGCAGAAATGGTTTACTACCTAATTCCCCAGGAAACAGCCTGGTAGTCTGGAATTACGAGCTTGCCATTTTCCATCCTAGCAGTAGTTTAAAACAAAGACAGTAACATTACTAAGATTGACAAAAGCTGGAAAATTGAAAACATTATCCTGCACATGTCAAGAAACCAAAAAAAAAAAAAAAACCTACCAAAGAAAAACAAAAACACACCCCAACCCTCTTGGTGAATAATTGCATTAAACTATACTGTGCTCAGTTGTGTCCAACTCTTTATGGACCCATGGACTATAGATTGACAGGCTCCTCTGCCTATGGGATTTTCCAGTCAAGAAAACTGGAGTGGATTGCCATGCCCTCCTCCAGGAGACCTTCCCGATCTCCTACGTTGGCAGGCGGGTTCTTTACCACTAGCGCCACCGGGGAAGCCCCACTGAGCAGGTTGTGGGAAGGGAGGGTTAGTATTGTGATTTTTTTTTTCCAACTTTGAACAGTGAACAAGGCAAGCCCCGGTTGTCTAATACAAATCAGAATGTCAAGAACTGAGGCAAGATGATAAGGGAGCTCAAACAAGGAGCACTGAGCCAAGCGAGAGCTGCGGTTCAGGATATTCAGGAAGAGCATGCCTAAGGAGGAGATCCTGAACAGGGCCTCGACAGTCCTGCAATTAGCAGTCTTCACATATTGCTTTTCTCTGTTTCCAGGCATTACCTTTTTCACAGGGCTCCACACAGGCTCCAGATAGAAAGAAGAGCTCGTTAAGTAATGTGATCTTAGTCCCCAGGCCTCAGATGGAGCAAGCAGAGGCCTGGGGGTTCATAAACAGTTTTTCAATGGGTTTTTGAGCACGCATGTTTTTAAAAGAATCAAGTTCCAGATATTCAAGGTCCATACTCTTTCCTAAGAGCAGTCTATCTTGGAAATACAGGACATGGGGACTTCCCTCACACTCCAGTGGTTCAGACTTCACCTTCTAATGCAGGGGGTGCGAGTTCCATCCCTGGCTCAGAAGCTAAGAGCCCACATGCCTCATAGCCCCAAAAAACCAAAACAGAAAACAGAAACAATAGTATAACAAATTCATTAAGGACTTTTAAAATGGTCCACATCAAAAACATTTTTTAAAAGATAGAAAGAAAGAAATACAGGACACTTAGCCCTTGAGGGCAAGGAAACTTCTCGGCCATTCTCAGTCTGTGCTGTGTTCCCTGAACCCCAAGAAAAGGTAATCTGAAATATAGGTGTAGATGTTGAAAAAGTGTAACTCTAAAGACCATTCCCAAATAAGTAGTTTCCAATTCCTCGTTTTCAACAAAATTGAAGTGGGACCTAATCTAGTTGTCAGCTGACAGAGTATTCAAATGTTTTACAATAATGATTCTGGCATATAACCAGAAAGGCATTCAAAGAACTGAGTGAGACATATGATGAAACCCCAACCATTCCCATCTACCAATGTATGAGCACTATGTTCCTCAGTACCTATATCTTTAAAAACAAAACTTTGGAAGAGAATTGATGGTGAATCTTGTCTCATTCAGGCAATAAGTAATATTCATTCACGGACACCCAACTAAACTCACTAAGGAAAATGTGATGCATTCACAAAATCTTACATTTAACAATTGCTAATTAAAATATACTGCTATAAATCAATGTGATTTTAATTTAGTCTAAAAGAAAAAACTTATACCCAAACCTTAAAGTTACAAAACAGTTTTAAAATTTATTTTTAATTGCAGGATAATTGCTTTACAATATTGTGTTGGTTTCTGCCATACATCAACACGCATCAGTCAAAGGTATACATATGTCCCCTCCCCCTTGAACCCCCCTCCCTCCTCCCTCCCCATCCCACCCCTCTAGGTTGTCACTCTGGCTTGAGCTCCCTGAGTCACACGGCAAATTCCCGCTGGCTATCTGTTTTACACATGCTGATGTATGCTTTTCCATGCCCCTCTCTCCATTCATCCCACGCTCTCCTTCCCACCGTGTCCACAAGTCTCAAGTTTACATTGTTTTAAATCACAGTTTTTTATAAGGAAGCAGAAAGGGTCATCACTAAAAAATTTTCAAGTTCAAAAATATATTATGCTGGGCCCAATTCTATGGGAGATGTGAAATTAAAACACAAGTTAGAAAGAATAAGGAATAATATCAATCTTCTTACTGCTAAAGAGTTTATTAATGTGGTTCTTAAATAGATGGTGGTATACAAACTTCCAGTTATAAGATAAATAAGTACTAGGGACTTAAGGTACAACACAATAAAAACAATTAACACTGATATATGTTATACGTAAAAGTTAAGAGAGTAAATCATCATAAGGAAATTTTTTCTTTTTTTTGAATTTTGCATCTATATAAGATGACAGATATTCACTAAACTTATCATGATAATCATTTCATGATGTATGTACCCAAATAATGCTGCACATCTTAACTCATAAACAGTTATATATCAATTATACCTCAAACTGGAAGAAAAAATACGAAAAAAAGAAAAGAAAAAGGTGGAATAACAGATACATAATGACAGTGAGTATTAAATGACTACAGTCTTTTCAGTATATATTTATGTTGGAAATTTTATATTCTGAAACAATCAGAACCATTGATTTAAAAGTTCATGACAAAGTACAACCTCTTACATAATTTATCAAAATATTTTTAAGCAGGCTATAAGCAGGAAGTTTCGAGGATCAGTTGCCTGTGTTGATAATGAAAACATGTAAATGAAACAATGGCCAGCGAGAAAAGCAGACCTCCATCAAGTACATTAGCAAGGAAGGATAAGGATGCCAAAATAGTTACAGGGTTGGAGCGGCAGTTCGCAGCAGCAGGGGAGAGGGCCAATTCCGTGATTACCAAAAGCTAATCTCAAAGCAATCTTCTTTTGGGACACTTAAGCACGTTCAGTTTCTAACCTAATTTATTCCAAGCTTTCTGAAAATAGGAGCAATGCAGTCTAGAGGCTGTCATTTGAGTTTGAGCTTTAATAGGCTCTGAGTCTCTGAGAGCTGGATGACATGATGCAAGTGACTCCCTTCAGCCAGAACGAAAGAGCAAGTGCCTTTGACTGCCAGTAACTTTGATTTGCCATTGTTTCTTCTTACCAGTTCACACTAAGCTTGAACACCAAAGTCAGAGAATTCCATTTTACTAAGTAAAATAGTAGCACTAAAAACGTCGGAAGCATCTAGTATTAATGACTGACTACTCATGCAAAGGATTTACATCTCTGTTTGCAAAGGAAAAATGTTTCATCCAAAAAAATAGCCTCCAAGTCTACTCTCCTTAATGCAATCATAAACAACTGTCTTATCTTTTACTGGACAGAAATTTGTATGCAGGTCAGGAAGCAACAGTTAGAACTGGACATGGAACAACAGACTGGTTCCAAATAGGAAAAGGAGTACGTCAAGGCTGTATATTGTCACCCTGCTTATTTAACTTATAGGCAGAGTACATCATGAGAAACGCTGGGCTGGAAGAAGCACAAGCTGGAATCAGGATTGCCGGGAGAAATATCAATAACCTCAGATATGCAGATGACACCATCCTTATGGCAGAAAGTGAAGAGGAACTCAAAAGCCTCTTGATGAAAGTGAAAGTGGAGAGTGAAAAAGTTGGCTTAAAGCTCAACATTCAGAAAACAAAGATCATGGCATCCGGTCCCATCACTTCATGGGAAATAGATGGGGAAACAGTGGAAACAGTGTCAGACTTTCTTTTTTGGGGCTCCAAAATCATTGCAGATGGTGACTGCAGCCATGAAATTAAAAGACACTTACTCCTTGGAAGGAAAGTTATGACCAACCTAGATAGCATTTTCAAAAGCAGAGACATTACTTTGCCAACAAAGGTTCGCTAAGTCAAGGCTATAGTTTTTCCTGTGGTCATGTATGGATGTGAGAGTTGGACTGTGAAGAAGGCTGAGCGCCGAAGAATTGATGCTTTTGAACTGTGGTGTTGGAGAAGACTCTTGGGAGTCCCTTGGACTGCAAGGAGATCCAACCAGTCCATTCTGAAGGAGATCAGCCCTGGGATTTCTTTGGAAGGACTGATATAAGCTGAAACTCCAGTACTTTGGCCACCTCATGCGAAGAGTTGACTCATTGGAAAAGACTCTGATGCTGGGAGGGATCGGGGGCGGGAGGAGAAGGGGACGACAGAGGATGAGATGGCTGGATGGCATCACTGACTCGATGGACATGAGTCTGAGTGAATTCTGGGAGTTGGTGATGGAAAGGGAGGCCTGGCGTGCTGCGATTCATGGGGTCGCAAAGAGTCACACATGACTGAGCGACTGAACTGAACTGAATCAATCTAAAAATGGGTAAAAGCGACTGACATAAACATGGAGCAAGAAAACAAAGATTTGACAGCCACAATAATTGAAAATGGTATGTGTCACCTTAAAACCTTATATCAAATATCAGGAAAACAGGTACGTGAAAAGGATCCACACATCCCCTCTTCGAATCTCAAAGTCGCTCCAGAGCTAAAATGCCTGGGCAGAGTTCAGGCTCTGCGATCTGGTAGTTGAGTCATACTGGGTAAATTACCTAACGTCTCGTAACTGTGCCTCAGTTTTCTGATCTCATACTAAGTGCTCAATAAATGTGAGTTACCATTAATATTACAGGGAAGAAAAAAATTTCCAATGACTGCCAACAGGCCTTGACTTACTCTCTGTTAATAGTTCATCAAAAAGATTAAACTAAGAAAACGCTAGTACTTGGGAATTTTTAAGTTAATGATTGCATTGAGTACAATATTACACTTCTAGCAGATATTCAATGAAAATAAGTAGCCTTACGACATGCTTACTCAAACTCCATAGACTTGGGGTTCACATCTATAGAGGGAATGATTTAAGAGCAAATGCCTAGGAGGTTCAACATAACCAAGTTACTGTGGAGTATTACATATCAAGAAGTTGTTTTGTTCTCGTTTTCATTTATAAGTCATGTATCCGTAGTAGTCGAAAGCAGAAAGCAAAGGGAACAGACAGTATTATACTCTGGAGTTAGGTACCTGGTCCTTACAAAACTAAAACTCTGTTGTAAATTTTTTCTTTCTAATCATTTCAATGAGTCTCCATTTGGGGTACAAACGCACCGTAGGATATGAGAACAAGAAGTCAAAGGCAGCTTAACCAACTTTGTCCCATTTAGTCTTTAGGCATCAAGAATGGTATTCTTAGCAAGCCTAAATAGGAACAGCACTTCAGAACCTGAGAAGCAGGAGTGATTTAGAGGCCACCAACCTAAACCAAAATGAAGGAATAATCTTTCCAACCTCTCTTCGTCCAGCTTTACCTGAAAATATGATGGTGATAGCAAGAGTGTCTGCAGCTACTCCCCAGGTACCGTGCCAAGCATCTACGCTCACTGACACACTGAATCCTTAAACTGTAAAGTGAGAAAATACTACAAGAAAATAAGAGATGGAATTTTCCAGACCATTCTAAAAATTGATAAAAACCTGAAGTCTTAATACAATAGTTACTACATTAGTGCTAATTTTAAATTATTCATCTCTAGATAATCTATCATTTTACTCAATTTAGTTCAATGAAGACCAAATACCAGAGACCACAACTACAATTACTGTTAAAACATGATCCCTGCAACCAAGGAGTGTCTGCTTTGTTCTCAATAAAGCAGTAATTGATTCACAAACATGAGAAATAAAACACAGTCAAGGGCTGTGTGTGCTTCGTCGCTCAGTCGTGTCCGACTCTGCAACCCCATGGACTGTAACCCACCAGGCTCCTCTGTCCATGGGGATTCTTCAGGCAAGAAGACTGGAGAGGGTTGCTATACCCTCCTCCAGGGGATCTTCCCAACCCAGGGATCAAACCCACACCTCCCGCATTGTAGGTGGATTCTCAAATGAGCCATCAGGGAAGCCCTGGGCAAGGGCAACTGGGTGTAAATCCCAGCTCTGCCACTACTGGCTACAAGAGCTTAAGCCAGACAGTTAATCTATAAAAACAAGATTTTATACATAGAAAATTTATATTGTTTTGTTGTTCTAGTTGCTAAGTTGTGTCCAACTCTTTGCCACCCCATGGACAGTAGGCTGCCAGGCTCCTCTGTCCATGGGATTTTCCAGGCAAGGATACTAGAGTGGGTTGCCATAAAGTGTGTATATGCATATAATAAATTTGTTATAAAGTTGAGATGGTTGGATGGACATGAGTTTGAGCCAGCTCCGGGAGTTGGTGATGGACAGGGAAGCCTGGCATGTTGCAGTACATGGGGTCGCAAACAGTTCGACAGGACTGAGGGACTGAAGTGAATTTCAAGTTGTTTAAACTTCAAGTTGCTATAAAAAAGTTGTAATAAAGTTTAATATACATTATGTTATAAAGACAAAATGTGATATATACAGTGTGCACTGGACTGGTCAGGTTCATTTCCTGGTGAGTTAAGAGTTTCTTCATACCTCTCAAATTTTACTCATCATCTACCTTAATCAAGGTTGAATATGCCAAACCTAATTTTAAGCTTTTTCATTTTCTTCCAATTCTCTTTCTGTACACAACTCCTTTCTTTAGGGACATTCTATTATGCCCTTAAGATATTATAAATACTTCAGTAATAGGAAATTCTAACCAAAAATAAATTTTCACTCTATGCACATGGGAATTCAAAATATAAAGACGGTTTTGTACTACAAATGTTAAAATAACAGCAGAATAGTTCATAAAGACAGTGATTTAACTCCTTTAGCTAAGATAGCAATACAGTAAAAGTCTGTCCCCAAATCATTCCCTGCTTCAAGCTGTAAGATATTTCCAAGTATGAATGTGTGAATACGCCCGATTATACTATTAAAATTGAGACCTGACTGCTGAAACATTTACAGATTGCAAGTTCAGACAGATGAAGACCATGACCTCTGATTCCTATACATATATAATAACAGAGAACTACGTTATTTAAAAAAAAAACGAACTATGCATCTGATTCTGGCCCCAAATAGTATAGAGTCCAGCCCGTCGGGGTCATTCTTTCATTCAATAAACATTTATTATGAGACTACGGTGTGACACGCATTGCACAGGCAGTGAACAAACAGCCCAAATCTCTTCTTTCTTACTAACATAAACATTTCTCTGCAAGGTCAGGCACCAGAAACCACGCCCTGGCTGCCCTGCCCATCACACTGACACCGTACCCGAACCCAACGCGCCCCCTAGACTTGCGGACCCACAGGCTCGACCGCCGGGTTCTTTAATAACTGGGCCAAGAGCCCTTAGGTAAGCTGAAGAAGCCCTCCGCCCCGAACCTCCGGGTGCCCAGCGGAGAGGCCGGCAACAAGGGGCTCACCCCAGCCGCGCCACGTGCACAGCCCGGCGCGCGCCCCCGCCGCCCTCCCGGCGCAGGCGCCGTCACCGCCCAACTGGCGCGCGCCCCGGACGCCGCTCCCGGTTCTTGATTCGCGGAGGGGTCCCTCATCAGCCCCGGTCCCACGCGGCTGCGACCCCCACTAGACCCCGCCCGCCGTTGCCTCTTACCGGTTCGCTGGTCCTGGCGCCCCAGCCTCCCGGCTCCCGACGGCCGCCTCGCGGGGCGCCTCCTCCTCGGCCACCGCGGCCGCCCCGGAACCCCCGGCCGCGGCCTCGGCGGCCGCCTCCATCTCCACCGCCACCTCTCGCTACGGCGGTCCCGGCGCCCGCCCGCTCACGGTCGCGATCGCCGCCCGGCCGGCCGCGACCGGGTCGGCGTCCCCGGCCGCCCCGAGCTCCTCGCTCCGCCTGCATCTGGCTGTCGCCGGCGATGCTGAGCGCGCGGGAGTTGGCCGCCCGCAGAGACGCCCTTGCCCCACCGGAAACGGGCCTCACGGAGGAGCCGCGAGCGCCGGGCCTAGGTGTCAGCGAGCGCGGGGTGCGGGGCTGGGGATGGAAGCCGACCGCGGTCGCGGCGGGGGCGGGGCTGCCCTGAGGCTTGGCAGGTGGGGCCGGAGCCGGGGCTCCGGGAGGGCCGAGGGTTAGTAGGAAAGGCCTGACCAGTGGGAGCTGCAGGTCAGGAACAGGGGTGTTTCTGGGGGAGTGGCCGTGGTAAGTAAAAGAATGGGTTATAAAATAAACAGCTAATGTAATATGAATTCATTTTTTTATTAAAAGAATAAAGAAATATTGATATGGTGTATTTGCATAGGGTCTTTAAAAGTATATATCAAAATATCAGTGTTATACCCCCCCTCCCAAAGTCCAAGCTTCTACTTCTCACCTTAGGACACGCTAATAAATTGAGAGATGAGTTGTTGGGGCAAGGAATAGCCACTTGGTGGGAAAGCAGCAAACCGAGAAGATGATGGACCCCCACCGTCCAAAGAACTGTCTCGCCTGAGCTAGCGTTTTAGGCACCCCACTCCAGTACTCTTGCCTGGAAAATCCCATGGGCGGCGGAGCCTGGGAGGCTGCAGTCCATGGGGTCGCTAAGAGTCGGACACGGCTGAGCGACTTCACTTTCACTTTTCACTTTCATGCATTGGAGAAGGAAATGGCAACCCACTCCAGTACTCTTGCCTGGAGAATCCCAGGGATGGGGGAGCCTGGTTGGCTTCCATCTACGGGATCGCACAGAGTCGGTCACGACTGAAGCGACTTAGCAGCAGCAGCAGCATACTAAAAGGGGAGGGAGTAAACTCAAACATTTACTGATTCCAGTCGGCCTTAGGAGGGGACTGCACAGGCGGGCCTGGTCAGGATGTTTCTTGTAAGCTACACAAAGGCGTTTAATGCTCTTTACCTGGGAGGCAGGTAATGAGATGGGCTACTATATACAATTGAAGCTTATAGGCAACAGCCCTTTAGTGATTAACTTGTAATAGAATAAAAATGTTCTTCCGTATTACATTAGTGGTTAGCTGTGCTGAGCCTTTCAGTGAGTTAATTTTTTTTTCCTTTTTTTTCTGTTTAGTCTCCTGACTTTCACAAACGAATATGTGTAATTATTAAAGTTATACTGAACTCTGAGTTCAGAAAGAGGTATGAAGAAGGTAAGGGAAGACCTTAGGTGAGAGGCAGAGGCTGCAACAAGCCACTGGGAGTGGAGAGACAGGACCTCAAAAGAATTTTTGTAGAAGTGACTCCTTTAGCTCACGCTTACTGAGTGCATGAGCGTTCAATTCTCTTATCAGCCCTATGTGGTAGGTACTACTGTCATCCTATTTTACAGATAAGGAAATATCCCTAGAGAAAGTAAACCACTTGTCTGATATGACACGACTATGGTAGTGGCGGAACGAACAACCTAACTCAGGCAAGCTCAGTCTGTTCATGTGTGTGTGTCAATGTCACTTATCTAGTAGAAAGTTTTGGGGACTCACCCATGTTTTGTGATTTAATATTTTGTTCCTTCTTCTTGCTAAGCGGTAGTCCATTTTATGGATCCACTCTTAACTAAGGAGGAAAAGGGCATTTGGTTATATGGATACATGGGAGCCATTTTTAACTTTCTATTACCGAAACCACATAAAAATAATACAGAGAAGGGTTTACAGCATCCCTCAAACAATCGGTGTGGCAAAACATGTTTTCTTCCCAATCCTTTCTTACCCTTTTTCACATTCATATACAGTTAACACTACTCATTGCTTCTAATTATCTACTCTGTGTTAGGCACAATGCTTGAAGTTTTTGTTTTTTTTTTTAAAGAAAAAAGCCACAGTCCTTGTTCTCCAGTGGCTCACTTCCCATAAGGAAGATAATAACTCTGTAGAGGGAGGACTGCACCATTGCACTGAGTACAGTGAGATGTTCAAGGTGACGGCCGGAAGGAAGAAAAGTTACACTGCCTAAATAAATGAGTTTTCCAGGGCTACCTGAGAAACAGACCCAGGACCCAAGGCCTGATGGTTGAGCAGGAGTTTGCCTTGTTGATAAATGGAAATAGAGAACTACTGAAGGGTTATAAACTGGAGAGAAATACAATCTTAAAGTAATACAGAGCATAGTTCTAAGTATTGATACTTCCCATATAGCACTTCCTATAAACCTCGCAGCAGCCTTATGAGGCACTACAGCATGCATGCTATGTCGCTTTAGCTGGGTCTGACTCTTTGCGACCCTGTGGACTGTAGCCCACCAGGCTCCTCTGTCCATGGGATTCTCCAGGCAAGAATACTGGAGTGGGTTGTCATGCCCTCTTCCAGGGATCTTCCCAACCCAGGGATTGAACCCACATCTCTTATGTCTCCTGCATAGGCAGGTGGGTTCTTTACCACCACCTGGCAAGCCCCATTAGGTACTACTAGTGTTATCCATGTTTAACAGATGAGGGATCTAACACAGAGATGTGAATTAACTTCCAAGATCACAGAGCTAATGGATTGATTCCACAGCTAGTAATGGAATGATTGGAACCCAGAGCCGTCTGACTTCAGACTGTATGCTGTTAACTAACCACTATGGCTCAAACGGTAAAAAATCTGTCTGCAATGCTGGAGACCCAGAGTTCAATCCCTGGGTTGGAAAGATCCCCTGAAGAAGGAAATGGCAACCCACTCCAGTATTCTTGCCTGGACAGTTCCATGGACAGAGGAGCCTGGTGGGCTACTGTCCATGGGATCACAAAGAGTCAGACATGACTGAGCTACTAACTTTCACTTTTATACTCAGAAAACCATTCCATACAGGACAATCAGAATTCTAGGCAGCCCTTAGGAAACAACTGGAAGAGTCCAAGTGATAGATAATTAGGGCCTAAATTAAGTTGAAAGCTAAGAAAGAAAATAACCAGACAGATAGATGGGAGAACTGATAGGCTTCTTGTCCATTTCTAAGTGGGAGGTCAGGGTAAGAAGTTAGGGGTGATACCTAGGTTTCCTGTTTGAGTGACCAGGGAGTTCATGATGCCATTAGTCAACAGAGGAAATACAGGGTTATGAGAGGAGATGTGTCAGGATAATATTTTTTAAACATTATACTCTGCATTTTTCTTTGTTACTTCTTTGTCTTAATAATAACATTTTTGTCAATAGACACTATTACTTCTCACCCAATACATCAATTTTTCTTTCTTTTCCCTCTCTACTCTTCTCTGGTCTTTCCCCATTATCCCCACCCTATCCTATTTTTCTCTCTTTTTTTAACCTTGTCTTTATTTGTGAAATTAAGACTGTCAGCAGCACTCAGAATAAAGTTATTCATTCTTACGCTAAACTCTCAAATTCACACTCGCACCCCTAGACAAACACCAAACAGGCAGATGGGAATAGTAGCAAGAATTTTATGCTTTTCTTTGCACCCCATAAAGGAACTAACAGAAGAATCCACTGGACAACCTGGGCCCTCATCCTCTGTGTGGCCAGGAGCTATAATGGTTTGGTACATTATCTCTTCCTAATTCTACAGAAAGTTGGCTGCTTGAAACCAGTTACAGTGGGAATTTTTTTTAAATTATTTATTTATTTTTGGCTGTGCTGGGTTTTTGTTTGCTGTGTAGGCTTTTCTCTAGTTGCTACGAGCGGGGGCTCCTCTCTAGTTATGCTACACAGGCTTCTCACTGTGGTGGATTCTCTTGTGGAGCTCGGGCTGTAGAGTTCAAGCTCAAGTAGTTGTGGTTCATGGGCGTACTTACTCCAGGGCATGTGGGGTCTCCCAGGACCAGGGGAACCCATGTCTCCTGCATTGGCAGGCGGGTTCTTTACCAGCGGGTCACTAGGGAAGCCCTGCGGTGGGAATTTTTATACCACAGAAACTGGCAAAATTAGGACTTTTGGAAGTGGGAGTGGAAATAGATAGTTAAATATTTATCAGCATGCCACAGGCTCAGGCTCTCCCCAAGATGAAGAGCCACATAATTAATCTCACACCAGACAGCACAAATCGGGGCTTCTCAAGTTTGGCACATTTAGGGCTGGATAATTTTGTGTGTGGTGGTGGCTTGTCCTGTGCATTGTAGAATTTCTAACAGCATCCCCAGCCTCTACCCACTAGGTGCTACCCACTGGCAACCCTCCCTCCCCCAACTTATGGCAACCAAAACTGTCTCCAGACATTTGTCCCATGGGACAAAATCACCCTGGTTGAGAACCGCTAGCACAAATTGATTTAACTATATGACTGTCCTTCTAGACACCTCCAAAATTATTAGGTTGAAAAGATCAGTGGGTTTTACATTAAGCCAACCTCGTTAGGACATGGAGAGACTTTATTTGTGGATAATTAAGAGCTAACATTTATTTTGTCCCTGGCAAAACTCCAAACACTTTACACAGGCTATATTTAATCTTCATTAATATTTCTATGAATAATAGAAATACTACTTTTCCTACTTTACAGATAAGAAAACTGAGTCACAAAGGAGTTCAATCATTTGCTCAAGCTAATGAGTGACAAAATTGAGATTCATACCTGATCAGTCTGGTTTCAGAATCCGTGTTCTTCAGTCTATACTTCAGATGCCATCAGAAGTGCAGAAACTACATTACTTTGCCCTCCCCATCTATCAGTTCAAGGGTCTTTTCAATTAAACCAAGAGTGTTTAGGATATGGAGAATTCAGGGGTTTCCTGCTCATACCTAATTAGAAGACACCACTAGTAGAAATTCTTTTAACCAGGATGTTGAGTGTATTCTCATCTGATTATGATCCCATCGAAAAAGTGTCTGTCACTTACTACATTGCATAAAAAAAAAAAATAGAGATCTTTTAGTTTTATAAATAACAAAGGGAAGAAGGGGAGGATTTTCTGCTATTGCTTTGACTTGATAGTCCTGATTTTAAATATATGCCACTGCATGAATAAAAAATTCAGTTTTCCCTTAGGTAGTATTCATGAGATACAAAAGCAAAGTCCTAAATCACATAGGTGAATCCTTAAGAAAATAAACCACTCTTTGGCATATTTTTACATATATATGACCTATGATGTCAATTCCTTAAGGTAAGAGTTCTCAAAATGAGGGCAAGCAGCATAGTGTCACCTGGGAACTTATTAGAAATGCAAATTTTGGACTTCCCTGGTGATCCAATGGTTAAGAATCTACCTGCCAATGCAGGGAACATGGGATCGATCCCTGCTCCAGGAAGATTCCACATGCCAAGGGGCAACTAAGCCCACACACCACAACTGAGCCTGTGCTCTAAAGCCTGAGAGCTGCAACTACTGAAGCCCCCGCACCCAGAGCCTGTGCTCCACGACAAAGGAAGCCACTGCGATGAGAAGCCAGTGCTCCACAACTAGAAAGTAGCCCCGCTCACCACGGCCAGAGAAAGCCCACACTGAGCAGTGAAGATCTAGCACAGCCAAAAAATGAAAAAGAAAAGAGAAATGCAAATTCTCAGGCATTACCCCAGAATCAGAAATGTGGGGATGTGGCCCAGCCATCAAGGCTTTAACAAACCCCTCATCAGGTGACTGTGATGAATGCCCAAGTTTGAAAACCACTGTCTCAAGGTAGTATTGGGCATTTAAATATCACAAGAAAGCCTCCTAATTCCTAGTCCAAGACCATGGATTTCATAAGCGCTCATTGTCTAATGAAAGCAGATATTATGATAGGATTTTTTAAAGGCCCTGTCCCCTTGCAAATATTAATATAACTTTTCTGGGGGAAAAAAAGCAGTTCCTGATTCTTCTCTCTGCAGGCAGGCAGATTTTCTACAGTTTAGTTGACTTCTGATGCATAGTCCATGAACAATGCAAACTGGAAAACACTGATAAGGTCTCTCAAAAAGATGTCCTTTTATTTACTTTGTGTTTTGAACAGCAGCATCCACTACTGAGGGGTGCCCTCAGGCTGCAGGGGAAGGGAGTCTGGCAGGAGCCAGCCTTTCAGGCCAGGATCCAGCCTATAACCCAGTGAAGATTGAAGGCAAGCGAACTGTCTGTCAGCTCACAATGTTGCTTTGGCTTTGAGCTGGAATCGGGGGTAAAGAACTCCCCAAAATCAACAGAACCGACTCTCAACACACAGAATTCATAACCTGATCCCTTCTCCTCTCTCCCTCCATCCTCATTCCCAGCTGCTGTTCTTGCTTTCTAGATCACAGAAATAGAAGCAATCAGAAAAGACTTTCCACCACTGCCATCACCACAAATCCTAGGCTACCTATCTGTGCTTGTACACGTGTACCCTACCTCCTCTGCTGTTCTCCAAATGGGCCTCAGCTCCAGTGCAAGGCCAATGCCTCTACTATTGTACTGGCTCCTCTCCCTGCTCACCTACTGGAGGACATCTCTCCAGCAACATCGGATAGCTGCTAACTGATAAAACAGTTACTCACAGTAGGCTGCAAAAATGCTATATTTCCACCATTCTTAAAAAAACAACAACAACAAAAAAAACTCTTGTCCCTGCATTCTAGTCCAGCTTCTGCCACAGTTCTCTACTCCTTTCGAAAGCAAAGCTCCTCAGAAGAGTCATCTACAGCTCTTATTTCTTCTCCCATTCAGCCTCTAATTCACTACACAAGGCTCTCATGCCCATCACTTTACCAACGTGATTTATGATCTCCATGTAACTAGATCCAGTAGGTCTCAGTCTTCATCTTTCTTTTTTTTTAATTTATTTTTTTTATTGAAGGATAATTGTTGTACAGAATTTTCTTCTTTTCTGTCAAATCTCAAGATGAATCAGCGATAGATATACATATAGCCCTTCCCTTTTGAAAATCTTTCTTGATTTATCAGTTTCATTTGATGCAGTTGATCACTCCCACTCCTTGAAATATTCTCTTGTTGCTTCCAGAACACACCAGGCTGGGGAATTCAAAGATGCATATATAAGGAACATCTCCAAGCCTGTTAGGAAGACTTGGACAGTACAGTCAAGAGCGTCTGAACTTCCAGTTCAGTTCAGTTCAGTCGCTCAGTCGTGTCCGACTCTTTGCGACCCCATGAATTGCAGCACGCCAGGCCTCCCTGTCCATCACCAACTCCCAGAGTTCACCCAGACTCACGTCCATCGAGTCGGTGATGCCATCCAGCCATCTCATCCTCTGTCGTCCCCTTCTCCTCCTGCCCCCAATCCCTCCCATCATCGGAGTCTTTTCCAATGAGTCAACTCTTGGCATGAGGTGGCCAAAGTACTGGAGTTTCAGCTTTAGCATCACTCCTTCCAAAGAAATCCCAGGGCTGATCTCCTTCAGAATGGACTGGTTGGATCTCCTTGCAGTCCAAGGGACTCTCAAGAGTCTTCTCCAACACCACAGTTCAAAAGCAGCAATTCTTCGGCGTTCAGCCTTCTTCACAGTCCAACTCTCACATCCATACATGACCACTGGAGAAACCATAGCCTTGACTAGACGGACCTTTGTTGGCAAAGTACTGTCTCTGCTTTTGAATATGCTATCTAGGTTGGACATAACTTTCCTTTCAAGGAGTAAGCGTCTTTTAATTTCATGGCTGCAGTCACCATCTGCAGTGATTTTGGAGCCCCAAAAAATAAAATCTGACACTGTTTCTCCATCTATTTCCCATGAAGTGATGGGACCGGATGCCATGATCTTCATTTTCTGAATATTGAGCTTTAAGCCAACTTTTTCACTCTCCACTTTCACGTTCATCAAGAGGCTTTGTAGTTCCTCTTCACTTTCTGCCATAAGGGTGGTGTCATCTGCATATCTGAGGTTATTGATATTTCTCCCGGCAATCCTGATTCCAGCTTGTGCTTCTTCCAGCCCAGCGTTTCTCATGATGTACTCTGCATATAAGTTAAATAAGCAGGGTGACAATATACAGCCTTGACGTACTCCTTTTCCTATTTGGAACCAGTCTGTTGTTCCATGTCCAGTTCTAACTGTTGCTTCCTGACCTGCATATAGATTTCTCAAGAGGCAGGTCAGGTGTTCTGGTATTCCCATTTCTTTCAGAATTTTCCACAATTTATTGTGATCTACACAGTCAAAGGCTTTGGCATAGTCAATAAAGCAGAAATAGATATTTTTCTGGAACTTTCTTGCTTTTTCAATGATCCAGCGGATGTTGGCAATTTGATCTCTGGTTCCTCTGCCTTTTCTAAAACCAGCTTGAACATCTGGAAGTTCATGGTTCACATTTTGCTGAAGCCTGGCTTGGAGAATTTTGAGCATTACTGTACTAGCCTGTGAGATGAGTGCAATTGTGCGGGAGTTTGAGCATTCTTTGGCATTGCCTTTCTTTGGGATTGGAATGAAAACTGACCTTTTCCAGTCCTGTGGCCACTGCTGAGTTTTCCACATTTGCTGGCACATTGAGTGCAGCACTTTCACAGCATCATCTTTGAGGATTTGAAATAGCTCAACTGGAATTCCATCACCTCCACTAGCTTTGTTCATAGTGATGCTTTCTAAGGCCCACTTGACTTCACATTCCAGGATGTTTGGCTCTAGGTCAGTGATCATACCATCGTGATTATCTGGGTCGTGAAGATCTTTTTTGTACAGTTCTGTGTATTCTTGCCACCTCTTCTTGATATCTTATGCTTCTGTTAGGTCCATACCATTTCTGTCCTTTATCGAGCCCATCTTTGCATGAAATGTTCCCTTGGTATCTCTAATTTTCTTGAAGAGATCTCTAGTCTTTCCCATTCTGTTGTTTTCCTCTATTTCTTTGCATTGATCACTGAGGAAGGCTTTCCTATCTCTTCTTGCTATTCTTTGGAACTCTGCATTCAGATGCTTGTATCTTTCCTTTTCTCCTTTGCTTTTCGCTTCTCTTCTTTTCACAGCTATTTGTAAGGCCTCCCCAGACAGCTATTTTGCTTTTTTGCATTTCTTTTCCATGGGGATGGTCTTGATCCCTGTCTCCTGTACAATGTCACGAACCTCATTCCATAGTTCATCAGGCACTCTATCTATCAGATCTAGGCCCTTAAATCTATTTCTCACTTCCACTGTATAATCATAAGGGATTTGATTTAGGTCATACCTGAATGGTCTAGTGGTTTTCCCTACTTTCTTCAATTTCAGTCTGAATTTGGTAATAAGGAGTTCATGATCTGAGCCACAGTCAGCTCCTGGTCCTGTTTTTGCTGACTGTATAGAGCTTCTCCATCTTTGGCTGCAAAGAATATAATCAATCTGATTTCGGTGTTGACCATCTGGTGATGTCCATGTGTAGAGTCTTCTCTTGTGCTGTTGGAAGAGGGTGTTTGCTATGACCAGTGCATTTTCTTGGCAAAACTCTATTAGTCTCTGCCCTGCTTCATTCCATATTCCAAGGCCAAATTTGCCTGTTACTCCAGGTGTTTCTTGACTTCCTACTTTTGCATTCCAGTCCCCTATAATGAAAAGGACATCTTTTTTGGCTGTTACTTCTAAAAGGTCTCATAGGTCTTCATAGAACCGTTCAACTTCAGCTTCTTCAGCGTTACTGGTTGGGGCATAGACTTGGATTACTGTGATATTGAATGGTTTGCCTTGGAAACGAACAGATATCATTCTGTTGTTTTTGAGATTGCATCCAAGTACTACATTTCGGACTCTTTTGTTGACCATGATGGCTACTCCATTTCTTCTGAGGGATTCCTGCCTGCAGTAGTAGATATAATGGTCATCTGAGTCAAATTCACCCATTCCAGTCCATTTTAGTTCGCTGATTCCTAGAATGTCAACATTCACTCTTGCCATCTTTTGTTTGACCACTTCCAATTTGCCTTGATTCAGGGACCTGACATTCCAGGTTCCTATGCAATATTGCTCTTTACAGCATCGGACCTTGTTTCTATCACCAGTCACATCCACAGCTGGGTATAGTGGCAGTACTGCCCAGACTTGCCCATGTCCTGGCACACATAAAAAGATAACACCTGCCCAGTACTGTGGGATGAGACAAGACTGATCTCAACAGAAGGCAACCCACCTAGGCAACTCCAAGCCCTGAGGGTCACAGCACATGCATTGAAAGACTCCAGTTTATGTCTTCATGTAAAGCAATCCCACCTCTGTTTTCCAGATACAATGAAAATACAATCATTTGAAGACCTCGGTAATGGACTTTTCCGTCGCATAACTATAAAGGTTCGACAATTCTTATGTTCTCTTTTTCTTAGAATTGTAAAAGTTTAACTCCTTCAGTTCAAGAACTATTGTAGAGCTCTTATATACCCCATGGCTTGTAGCCCAGTGGTAAACACAGAACATGTTTTTAAAAACATATCAGATTAAAATTCTGGTTCAGATATTATTGCTTCAGCAACACTAAGACTTTTTTTTTTTTTTTTAATGAAAACAGGTTTATTTAGAGAGATACACATTCCACAGGCAGAATGCGGTCTGTCTCAGAAGGCAAGAGTGGCCGACAAGCCCTTTCTTAATCACCATACACTTTTGGACAGCATTCTATTCTATCAAGAGTTAGATAGAACTTACCTGACAGAAGAAACCAAAACGACAAGGCCAGAACCTCCCTTAGTCACGCATGCTGTCATTGGAAATTGGAAGTTCTTTCTGATATCTAACTTGATGGCAGAGATCACGTATTTATACTTACTTTCTATGATTTATCTTTGAAAAGGAGGGAGGGGGAAGCAGCATATGAATACGCTATACAACAACATGAGCTGGTGATGGTGGTGTCCTGACATCACTGGACTGTAGATGCTACTGAAGTTTTCCACTGTGGTTGTTATAGAAATAGTGAGGAGTGGTTCAGGCGTAAAGCTTCTCAGAGAAGAGGTACTTCAGAAAAGCAAAGCCCCAGAAGTCATCAAGCACTCCACAAGGAGAGAAATTCATTTGGTACAGTGTTACCTTTTTTGGTTTTATGCTGTCTTACTTCATTTGTTGACAACAAAGAAGCAAGAAGCAGTCTACCAAGGTCAGGAACAAGAACACTTTTATTTCTCCGAGATTCTTGTTTTCTGTTCAGTAGTGGAAAATAAACCAGGGAGGATTATCTGCTCTCGGTTGATTCAGGCACCCTAGAAATAAACATACTCTCAACAATATGGTGAAAAATGGTAACTTTTAAACTTTGAATAAATAAGAAGGCTTCCACAGTGGCTCAGAGGTAAAGAATCCACCTGCAATGCAAGAGACTCAGGTTCAATCCCTGAGTCAGGATGGTCCCCAGGAGGAAGAAATGGTAATCCACTCCAGTACTCTTGACAGAAAAATCCCACAGACAGAGGAGCCTGGTGGGCTACAGTCCACGGGGTCACAAAGAGTAGGACATGACCCAGAGACTGAGCACACACGCACTCAACCAAATAAGAACTCAGAAGAAATCTCACCCCCACTATAAACACTTACACACACACACACACACACACAAATTTAAGATTCACCCCTCCATAAATATAATTTTTCAGTCAAAAACCTTTCAATGATTCAAAAGCTTATTGTAGAACACTATGATGCCTTAAAGTTGGTTTTCACCCTCAACTAACATCCAGCTATTGTAACAGAAAGAAATCAATCTTTCAGTCATGGAACCTACTTCATGTCCCAAATGACTTTGTGAAAAGATCTGTACATTCCCAGCAGCTTAGGAATTTGGGGGGGGCGGCTGGGGGGAATCATTCTCCCAAAAGTGAAGCAGTGGGAAAAAATGAAAGAATAGAGGGAACTAAAGGTGGAGAGGAAATATGTGTTAATTTCAAACAGGAGCAGTAAAAATAACTTGGAAGGCAGAGAGGGGATCTGAATTGTTACAGGACATTTCAGCTGGAAAATTCCAATTTCAGCAGCATATTGTAAGCTATGGTTCCCCTTTTCTAGGAAGTTCAGAAATTACCCTCAGCCTTGCTATGTACAGTTCCTAGATCAGCAGCATTAAGAGGTTTCTAGAAATGTGGAATTGCAAGCTCCACCCTTCTTCAATTTAACAAGACCCCCCTCCCCAGGTAATTCATGAGCATTTTGAGAAGCACTGATTCTGTTCTGGTCCTGGGGACCTTTCAGATTGAATGTGCTCACCTTGAATGGCACGGATCTAGAGAGGGCACTGGCTTTCCACCCTGGCTGCACGTGAGACTCATCTGAGTAATTTCACAGCAACATGGACCCATGTCTCTTCACATATTTAGATTTTGAGTTAACAGGTCTGGGGTGGGACCCCAGACATTAGTATTTTTAAAAAGCTCCTAGATTATCCTAGTACATGGCTTAGGGTAAGATCCACTTACCTAGACTAACTCTTCATTTTGTAATAATTAAAACCCCAAACTGCCACTAGAAAAGGACCTGGTGGTAGCCCTACATTATCTGATTTGGGAGTCCTCAAAACAACCTGTAAGGTGGATACAGCAGATATTGTTGTACTCTTTAACAAATATTATTATGTCTGTTTAATAGAAAAGAGCTGCTTTCACTATATTATAGAGCAGTTAAATAACTATTTCCCTGACTGAAAACAGAGGAAAGTCAAGGTCGAAAATTAACACAACATCCAGTGTTTTCCATTGTGAGTCTATAAGAAAAGCCTGAACTCACTTTAAAGAATAAATCACCAGTGCCAACCTCTTCATTTTATATGTGAGGAAACAGGCCCAGAGATTTGTCTCAAATCACAAGATTTTAGCTGAAATGAGAACTCAGATCTCCACCCTCCTAGTTCAGTATGTTTCCCACTACACTGCATTTCCCAAGTGTGATCCATCTTGTGGGATTACACAAGATACTAACTGCTGTTCCACTGAAAAATGTTAGATATGCTAAGTCACCTCTGGGTTAAAACAAATTCAGGAGAGTCTTGACCTCAGGACCTCTCAGCCTTCACTGGGCTCCTGTGTCTTCTGAGTCTCTGAGAGCTTTTAGATGGCACTTCCACAACTTACCAGACTATGGAAATACTTTTTTCAATCAAGAATCTTAAGGTGGTCTTATTCCAATGAGCAGACTTTGAGGAGGACTGTAGGCTACTTCGGAGAAGGCAACGGCAACCCACTCCAGTACTCTTGCCTGGGAAATCCCATGGATGGAGGAGCCTGGTAGGTTACAGTCCATGGGGTCGCGAAGAGTTGGACATGACTGAGAGACTTCACTTTCACTTTTCACTTTCATGCACTGGAGAAGAAAATGGCAACCCATTCCAGTATTCTTCCCTGGAGAATCCCAGGGACGGGAGCCTGGTGGGCTGCCATCTATGGGGTCACACAGAGTTGGACACGACTGACATGACTCAGCAGCAGCAGCAGCAGTAGGCTACTTGGCTTGAGTGGTTGGAAACAATTTGTTCTGCCCCCAGAGGTAGGGCACCAACTCTAGTAACTGAAGGGGAGAATATCATCAATACCATGAAGCATCTGAAACGGCTGGCTCAAGGCTGCAAAAATATGGCCTTATCATTTTATTCCACCTTATCCCTTAATGGACCATGCCTCAGACCCATACCCACAGCAGGAAGAGTCATTTTTGACGTCCTTCTTGCCAGATTTACAAATGAGCATTTTTCTATGTCAGTCTCTATGCAAAGCACTTAACCCGGATTATTTTGTTTAATCTTTAAAACAATCCTATGAGGTAAGGACTCTTAGTGTTGCTGTTTAATTGCTAAACTGTGTATTACTCTTTTGTGACCTCATGGATTACAGCCCCACCAGATTCCCATGTCCATGGGATTTCCCAGGCAAGAATAATGAAATTGGTTGCCATTTCCTTCTTCAGAGGATCTTCCCCACCCAGGGATCAAAACCATGTTTCCTGCATTGGTAAGAAGATTTTTTACCATTAAGCCACCTGGGAAGCCCTAAGGGTCACTATTTTTTTCCATTTATCAAAGTGCTTACTCCATTTATCTGTGGGGTGGGAGGTGGGGCGAGGGGGCAGGGAACCTTTTGAGGAATTTTTAAGAACCAAGGAGCTAACAAGTGTGAAATGTGCAGTGCAGGCCAGTAGGCTGGAAATCCAGCAGGAGTTAATGCTGTAGAATTGACTCTGAAGGCAATCTGGAAGCAGAATTCTTTCTTCTCAGCCTTTTCCCTTAAAGATTTCAACTGACTGGAATCATCCAGTCATCAGTTATGGAGGACAATCTGCTTTACTTGAAATCTACTGATTCAGCATGAAAACACAAAAGACCCTGAATAGTCAAAGCAATCCTGAGAAAGAAAAATGAAGCTGGAGGAATCAGGCTCCCTGACTTCACACTATACTACAAAGCTACAGAAATCAAGACAGTATGGTACTGGCACAAAAATGGAGATACAGATCAATGGAACAGCATAGAAAGCCCAGAGATAAACCCATGCAGCTATGGTCACCTAATCTATGACGAAGGAGGCAAGTAACACATATAACAAAGAAAAGACTGTCTCTTTAATAACTGGTACTGGGAAAACTGGACAGCTACATGTAAAAGAATTAAATTAGAACACTCTCTAAGACCATACACAAAAATAAACACAAAATGGATAAATGGATTAAAAACCTAAATATAAGATCAGACACTATAAAACTCTTAGAGGAATACACAGAACACTCTTTGACATAAATCACAGCAAGATCTTTTATGATCCACCTCCTAGAGTAATGAAAATAAAAACAAAAAATAAATGGGAACTGATTAAACTTAAAAGCTTTTGCACAGCAAAGGAAACCATAAATAAAACAAAGAAGACAACCCTCAGAATGGGAGAAAAGCTGTCAAAATACATGCTGTTAGCATTGATTACCCTGGCAAGATAACATTAGAAGAAACTTTTGCTTTCTAAGTTATACATTTTTACATTGCTTGAACTTTTACAAGGAACGTATTACTTTATAATCAGAAAAAAAAGATAATTTAAAACAATTTGTGACATTGCAAACAGCCCCAAAATGGAAGAGGGGGGATCATCATCTTTAGCCACTGAGGCAACTTTTGAAACTTTTAGATGAAAACTAGGTAAAAATGGGGAGTTTGTGCATTAAATCAGGGAGAAGTGGTGTAATACAGCCTTGGTTAACAACAGTGAATAATGTTTAATAACTGAATTTATAAACTCAATAATGTTTAATAATTGGACTTATAAAGTAGATACAACTTGTCTTTTTCCCAAGTGCATGAAAAAATAGGTACCTTACCACCAGAGCTTAAAAAAACAGAGGGTCTTCCCTCAAAAAAGTAAGGCCATAGTCTAACGTAACTTAACATCACCCGTTTTCCCCTCTTTACTGCCTTCTAAAAATTCAATTCCTTTTTGTTCCCATTCTGATTGCCCTTGTCATCTTACTGTTTTTTTTTAATTGCCTATTGGAACCACAAGGGGGCCTCAGGTACAAGAAAGGCTCTCAGGCATTGGTAATTATAAAAAGCAAAGGGAGGAGATACCTATAAAAAGTGTCATCAACGGCTTCACAGCTGAATTCTACCAAAAATTTAGAGAAGAGCTAACACCTATCCTGCTCAAACTCTTCCAGAAAATTGCAGAGGAAGGTAAACTTCCAAACTCATTCTATGAGGCCACCATCACTCTAATACCAAAACCTGACAAAGATCCCACAAAAAAAGAAAACTACAGGCCAATATCACTGATGAACATAGATGCAAAAATCCTTAACAAAATTCTAGCAATCAGAATCCAACAACACATTAAAAAGATCATACACCATGACCAAGTGGGCTTTATCCCAGGGATGCAAGGATTCTTCAATATCTGCAAATCAATCAATGTAATACACCACATTAACAAATTGAAAAATAAAAACCATATGATTATCTCAATAGATGCAGAGAAAGCCTTTGACAAAATTCAACATCCATTTATGATAAAAACTCTCCAGAAAGCAGGAATAGAAGGAACATACCTCAACATAATCAAAGCTATATATGACAAACCCACAGCAAACATTATCCTCAATGGTGAAAAATTGAAAGCATTTCCTCTAAAGTCAGGAACAAGACAAGGGTGCCCACTTTCACCATTACTATTCAACATAGTTTTGGAAGTTTTGGCCACAGCAATCAGAGCAGAAAAAGAAATAAAAGGAATCCAAATTGGAAAAGAAGAAGTAAAGCTCTCACTGTTTGCAGATGACATGATCCTCTACATAGAAAACCCTAAAGACTCCACCAGAAAATTACTAGAACTAATCAATGACTATAGTAAAGTTGCAGGATATAAAATCAACACCCAGAAATCCCTTGCATTCCTATACACTAATAATGAGAAAACAGAAAGAGAAATTAAGGAAACAATTCCATTCACCATTGCAACGGAAAGAATAAAATACTTAGGAATATATCTACCTAAAGAAACTAAAGACCTATATATAGAAAACTATAAAACACTGGTGAAAGAAATCAAAGAGGACACTAACAGATGGAGAAATATACCATGTTCATGGATCGGAAGAATCAATATAGTGAAAATGAGTATACTACCCAAAGCAATCTACAGATTCAATGCAATCCCTATCAAGCTACCAACAGCATTCTTCACAGAGCTAGAACAAATAATTTCACAATTTGTATGGAAAAACAAAAAACCTCGAATAGCCAAAGCAATCTTGAGAAAGAAGAATGGAACTGGAGGAATCAACCTACCTGACTTCAGGCTCTACTACAAAGCCACAGTTATCAAGACAGTATGGTACTGGCACAAAGACAGAAATATAGATCAATGGAACAAAATAGAAAGCCCAGAGATAAATCCACGCACCTATGGACACCTTATCTTTGACAAAGGAGGCAAGAATATACAATGGATTAAAGACAATCTCTTTAACAAGTGGTGCTGGGAACTCTGGTCAACCACTTGTAAAAGAATGAAACTAGAACACTTTCTAACACCATACACAAAAATAAACTCAAAATGGATTAAAGATCTCAACGTAAGACCAGAAACTATAAAACTCCTAGAGGAGAACATAGGCAAAACACTCTCTGACATACATCACAGCAGGATCCTCTATGACCCACCTCCCAGAATATTGGAAATAAAAGCAAAAATAAACAAATGGGACCTAATTAACCTTAAAAGCTCCTGCACATCAAAGGAAACTATTAGTAAGGTGAAAAGACAGCCTTCAGAATGGGAGAAGATAATAGCAAATGAAGCAACTGACAAACAACTAATCTCGAGAATATACAAGCAACTCCTACAGCTCAACTCCAGAAAAATAAATGACCCAATCAAAAAATGGGCCAAAGAACTAAATAGACATTTCTCCAAAGAAGACATACAGATGGCTAACAAACACATGAAAAGATGCTCAACATCACTCATTATCAGAGAAATGCAAATCGAAACCACTATGAGGTACCATTTCACACCAGTCAGAATGGCTGCGATCCAAAAGTCTACAAGCAATAAATGCTGGAGAGGGTGTGGAGAAAAGGGAACCCTCTTACACTGTTGGTGGGAATGCAAACTAGTACAGCCACTATGGAGAACAGTGTGGAGATTCCTTAAAAAACTGGAAATAGACCTGCCTTATGATCCAGCAATCCCACTGCTGGGCATACACACTGAGGAAACCAGAAGGGAAAGAGACACGAGTACCCCAATGTTCATCGCAACACTGTTTATAATAGCCAGGACATGGAAGCAACCTAGATGCCCATCAGCAGATGAATGGATAAGAAAGCTGTGGTACATATACACAATGGAGTATTACTCAGCCATTAAAAAGAATACATTTGAATCAGTTCTAATGAGGTGGATGAAACTGGAGCCTATTATACAGAGTGAAGTAAGCCAGAAAGAAAAACACCAATACAGTATACTAACACATATATATGGAATTTAGAAAGATGGTAAGAATAACCCTGTGTACGAGACAGCAAAAGAGACACTGATGTATGGAACAGTCTTATGGACTCTGTGGTAGAGGGAGAGGGTGGGAAGATTTGGGAGAATGGCATTGAAACATGTAAAATATCATGTATGAAATGAGTTGCCAGTCCAGGTTCGATGCACGATACTGGATGCTTGGGGCTGGTGCACTGGGACGACCCAGAGGGATGGAATGGGGAGGGAGGAGGGAGGAGGGTTCAGGATGGGGAACACATGTATACCTGTGGCGGATTCATTTTGATATTTGGCAAAACTAATACAGTTATGTAAAGTTTAAAAATAAAATAAAATTTAAAAAAAGAAAAAAAAAATTTTAGAGATTTCAGCATCTTGCTCTCAATAGGTGTGGGACCACATTTAATGTCCTGTTGGAAATTATAAACAATGAGTGGAAAAGAAATTCATGCTGGTGAGTGGAACTAATGAATTTCCCTCTCTTCCAGATGCTGACCAGAAGAGGCGAGATAGAAAAGAGAACTGTCTAGAACCTAAGACTTCGGATGTAGCCTCTTGCGCCAGGATGGAAGGGGAACCTTACCACAATGCCTCTACTGTCAACGGCACCCCCGTGAGCCGCCAGCCTTTGGAACGCCACGGGCTGTGGGAGGTCATCACCATTGCAGCTGTCACGGCCGTGGTGAGTCTGATCACCATCGTGGGCAATGTCTTCGTCATGATCTCCTTCAAGGTCAACAGCCAGCTGAAGACAGTTAACAACTATTATCTGCTCAGCTTAGCCTGTGCAGATCTCATCATTGGGATCTTCTCCATGAACCTGTACACTACGTACATCCTCATGGGACGGTGGGCTCTCGGGAGTCTGGCTTGTGACCTTTGGCTTGCGCTGGACTATGTGGCCAGCAATGCTTCTGTCATGAACCTTCTGGTGATTAGTTTTGACCGTTACTTTTCGATCACAAGACCCCTCACGTACCGGGCCAAGCGTACCCCAAAGAGGGCTGGCATCATGATTGGCTTGGCCTGGCTGATCTCCTTCATTCTCTGGGCCCCCGCGATCCTCTGCTGGCAGTACTTGGTTGGGGAGCGGACAGTACCTCCAGATGAGTGCCAGATCCAGTTCCTCTCTGAGCCCACCATCACTTTCGGCACTGCCATTGCCGCCTTCTACATCCCTGTTTCTGTCATGACGATCCTCTATTGCCGCATCTACCGGGAAACGGAGAAGCGAACCAAGGACCTGGCTGACCTCCAGGGCTCAGACTCCGTAGCTGAAGCTGAGAAGAGAAAGTCAGCCCACCAGGCTCTGCTCAGGTCCTGCTTCAGCTGCCCCCGGCCCACCCTGGCCCAGAGGGAAAGGAACCAGGCCTCCTGGTCATCCTCCCGCAGGAGCACCTCCATCACTGGGAAGCCATCCCAAGCCACCGGCCCGAGCACTGAGTGGGCCAAAGCCGAGCAGCTAACCACCTGCAGCAGCTACCCCTCCTCAGAAGACGAGGACAAGCCCACCACTGATCCTGTCTTTCAAGTGGTTTACAAGAGTCAGGCCAAGGAAAGCCCAAGGGAAGAGTTAAGTGCTGAAGAGACCAAGCAGACTTATGTGAATGCTCAAACTGAAAAAAATGACTATGACACCCCAAAATACTTCCTGTCTCCAGCTGCTGCTCATGGGCCCAAGAGTCAGAAGTGGGTGGCCTATAAGTTCCGACTGGTGGTAAAAGCTGAGGGGACCCATGACACCAACAACGGATGCCGCAAGGTAAAAATCATGCCATGTTCCTTCCCAGTGTCCAAGGACCCCTCAACAAAAGGCCTCGATCCCAACCTCAGCCATCAGATGACCAAACGAAAGAGGATGGTTCTCGTCAAGGAGAGGAAAGCCGCCCAGACCCTGAGTGCGATTCTCCTGGCTTTCATCATCACCTGGACTCCTTACAACATCATGGTCCTGGTTTCTACCTTCTGCGACAAGTGTGTCCCAGTCACCCTGTGGCACCTGGGCTACTGGTTATGCTATGTCAATAGCACTGTCAACCCCATTTGCTATGCCCTCTGCAACAGAACCTTCAGGAAGACCTTTAAGATGCTGCTGTTCTGCCGATGGAAAAAGAAAAAAGTGGAAGAGAAGTTGTACTGGCAGGGGAACAGTAAGCTCCCCTGAAAAGTAACAACTCCCCTCAAAGAATAACCACGATCGAGGTCCGCTGAGGATGGGCAAGCTGATTCTGGTTTACTTTCCAAAAAGACATCTGTCCTTTTGAGTCCCTGAGAACTTTGTAAAGGAGCAAGGTCTACTGTCAGAAGGAAGGAGTCACAGCTGCCGCACTCGCTGCCATACTGAATGACCCTTGTCTATGACCAGGACAAGAGTGTCTCATGCCACTGGAGCTTGCCACTGAGGTAGACAGACAAACTCATGCCCCTTCCAGGAGGAGGCACCCTGGGCCCCAGTGACCCACGGCCGAGGGAGCTCCTGTCTAACCTTCTGCCGGGACAGCGAGAATGGAAACCTAGTCACAGAGTTCGTGCAGGACGTTTGTGTCTATGCAGTTGTCTCATCTCAGCGGAAACCGGGAGGATGAAGCCAGTGTCACCTGTTGACAAGAGCGCTATTCAGCTGGTTTCTAGGACTCTATTCCTTTTTAAACTGATCCGTATTTATTATGCTGCTATTATGTGTTCTGTACCGTGGTGTGTCTTCCTGTTCCTACATCTGAGCGAAGCTCTTGCTCCTCCCTTTCACAACTGATGCCACTTCCTGGTACCCACTGAGGCCAGGCTGGTCCCCACAGAATCACCCTTCCCCTCAGAGTCTCGGGTCTGGAAGGACACTGGAACCCCATCACACCCAGTCCTACAGAGCGGCCTCTATTCTGCTAATAAAGATCACCAGGTCTCCACAGTCAATTATTTTGCTTTTACCAATGGGAAGTTTTTCCTTTTACACAAACAAATACTATGTATTCTAGTTTGTGCCCTTTTGAACCCATTTACTGAGGCTCCTCCTTAGGAAGATTCATTGTATGAAAGCCCTTTACCGGGTAAAGACCTTCTCCAGTCTATTTAATCACGGTTCTCAAATGGTTTTCAGAAACCTTACATTCTCATTTCTTCACAAGGCAAACCTGAAGCAAAATGCGCAAAACAAATTTGGTTTCGCTCCATGCTTTTGAACTTCTTCCAGTCCTTTTGGGCAGGCCCTCATCCAGACCCCCAATTCACACCCAGGCACAAGCAGGTCACTGTGATGCTTCCAGTCAGAAGTGCTATTTAGAGAGACAGTGGGGGAAAGGCTGTTTAAAAAAAAGAAAATAGATCTTTCAAATCATGGCTCAAAAATGACTGACTTATTCATTCATCTCCAGATTTCCCAATACAAGAAGCCCAGAAAAATACAATTGGGGTCCAGTAAAGCTGGCTATGGTCATTAAAAATGACCATGTTTTCTTTACAAGCAAAAAGGTAGGCCACAATAATATATAAAAATAAAGTTATCAACTTAGGGAATTCCCTGACGGTCTAATGGTTAGGGCTCCACACTTGCACCGCAGGGTGCACAGGTTCGACCCCTGGTCAGGGAACTAACATTCCGCATGCCATGCAATGTGACCCAAAAGGAAAAAAAATTGATCAACACACAAATAAGTATCAGGATTATCAAAAGAAAATTTTTAATTGAAATCTGTATATAAATAAACCAAATCTAAGAGTTTCCGTTGATAATTCTGAAAATTAACTAACATGCAAAAAATTAAAACAATACAATAGGGCATAAAATTAATGGTCCACAAAGAAAGCAGCAATATAGCACACAGCAAGGACTTTAAAGTTGAAGCACTTCTGTCAGACGGAAGCACATACGTAACCTGTCGACTATAGCTGCAGTCATATGTAAAAATCACTGGACTTCTTTTCACCTAATGTGGGCCAGTTCTTTTTCAGCCTCCTTTGCTAAGGGGATGTAAAAATAGCAGGCTTCGTCATCCTGGGAATTTGGTAAGTGGATATAGAAGAGCTTCAAGGGAGTCCCAAGAAGGCTTCACGGAAGTGGAAACCCAGGCCTCTCCAGCCCTGTAGGAACTTAATGCTGAGATGGAACATCTTAGAAGCAGTGTAGCTGCTGAGTCTTTATGAAGGGCACGTTGATGCCTGCCAAGAATTTGATAGAGAATATTAATGAACTGGCTCAGTTCTCCAAGACAGAGGCTCCCAGGTCTATAGGATGCTAACAGGGTGTGCAAACCTGTTCCACCAGCTCTAGATAAACAGTTGATTCTTTTAGTTTAAGGCTTTGACTCCGGACAAAAGTGAAAATCCCTCCAAGAGGTTAGTGCTCTGAGCTCATTCACTGTTCACGGTAGAGAGATTAAGCTAATTCCAACAAAAGGATGCAGAATGGAGTGGGAGGGCTGCTGGGAGTACATCTTTCTCACTCCACAATTGCCTACAACTTAAGACTTTTGGTTCGTCTTTTGGGAAATTAATTGAGGCCTAGGTCTCCTTCATCATAGGTTTGGAAGGCAGCCAGTTATGCAGACTACCTTTGTCCCTTAACAAAAACAGAAAGGATGCCTTAAACTACTAGGGAAAGCTAGACTTCTTTAGAATAGGGCCTCTGGTGGGGTCCTCAGAATGAACAGCTCCAACTGTAAACTACAGGGACCTGACTGGTGGATGGGTGGGGTGTGGGCCAGCTTTGAATTTTAGGCCTTCTTATGTCCCATCTCCAAAGCTCTGTCTGTGGTAACTTATGTGCAGCCTTGATTAGTTGCCTATTGGATGCTGCCATGTTGCTAATATTGTGGTTTGTTTCTCCTTGGTGTGAATTTGATGGCTTGTCAAGGAATCTATTTTCAGTACAGTTTTTGGTTAAAGCATTGTGTTAATAATCCTGGCTTCTGCTTTGTTGCTTTGGTGAATGTCCTTTGAGGGTGTTGCTGATGTTTGGCTCTGTCATTGTGAAATCTGTACCTAATCTCCAGCTAGGAAAATACAATTATCTCCTGTAAATACTGGAATTACAGCAAAGGATGTGGGAACTGGGCTGCTTTCCTGTATTGTACTAGCATTATTCTGGATATTAAAGAATGTAACCACACAGTAGTCTAAGGCAAAGTGTTAAATAAGAAAATGGTCTCAGTGAGCTTGCTAGATCCACCTATGTTAAAAATTACACACACACTCACGTGGCCTGGCCTTTTAGAGCAGAGGGATTGATACATAATGTAGACACATGTCCCCCTTGTCACCTTTGTGATTTCCCCCTTTCCTCTCATTTACCAATAACCAAATTAAGATGAAATAATGCTGACAAAATTCCTATGACTAAAATGCTTCCATTTCCCTCCAGGACAAGGGGAGATGAGGCAGGCCAGAATTCTGGAGTAGCCTTCCCCTTCTCCAGGGGATCTTCCCAACCTAGGAATAGAACCCAGGTCTCCTGCATTGCAGATGAATTCTTTACCAGCTGAGCCACAAGGGAAGCCCTTATGGCAATCTATTTGTTCAAAAGGTCCTCTTCCTACTTTATGTGTTCCTTGAACGAGCCTCACATCACCAGATGCCCTTCGGCTCCTGCTAAGAGCAGTTCTCCAAAGAGTTCAATTCCCAGACTTCAGCAATGATTTTCTAGACAGTCATCCTGCATGAATGCATCTCAGTGGTATTCCAGTAAAGGAATGGGTACTCATCTCTAACAAAGAGCTGCTCATACTCAACCCATTTATCCCCAGTATCACTCACTGGGGAGCTGGTTTTTTTTTTTTTTTTTTTTTAGCAATCCCATATATATCCAAAAACAGGTTTGTAGTCCAGCTATTTTCAGTGAAAATTCATGACGCTACTGACCATGGTGTACCAACTACAGGCCAGTCCCCCTATTGTAGTTTACAGTAGACTATAGTGGGAAACACTATGGCTGGAAGACGGGTTTGACCTGGGGTTTGGAGGACTACTCTTCTCCCTGAAAAACTAGATAGCCATGACTGGGAAACCTTTTTGTTGGAGCCTTTGTACCCAGAAGTAGAGCCTATCCTGGAGAGTCAGAAAAAAAAAACTATACTAGGTTTTGTTTTATAGTCATTTTTATGATATACTGATTAATAAAATAGCATATAATTGCTTAGAAAATTTGGGAAATAAATAAGCAAATAACAAAAAATTACCAGTAATTCTACTACCCAGAGATAACCTCTGCTAAATATCTAAGAGCAGAAACTTCACTCCCAGCCAGTCCCCAAAGAGGATAAAGAGGAGAAACTGTTTCATGCCAGAGATCTCTGCTGGATCACATCATTTAAATACATGAGGTTGGGCCAGATGTGGGCAGAAAGCAAGTGAGGAGGGAAGGCAAGACTTGTTTTTCTTCCATTATTATCTCAAAAGTGTTGGGGTCCTTGAGGCTTTTGGGCAGTGATTTTCATATCCCGCAGTTTGTGTGCTCAGTCATTTCCGTTGCGCCTGACTCTGCAACCCCATGGACTTTAGCCCACCAGGCTCCTCTGTCCGTGGGATTCTACAGGCAAGGATCCTGGAATGGGTTGCCATGCCCTCCTTCAGGGGATCTGCCCAACCCAGGGATCAAATCCATGTCTTCTGCGTCTCCTGCATTGAAGGCATATTCTTTACCCACTGGTTATCAACAGTCAGCCACACTGGGTGACCATGGAACACCATACACAGGGTTTTCCCTTAACTTTTGTCTTGAGAGGAGTGAGCTATCTTTGAGAAGGTAAGGTAAATTCAAGCCTGCAAGGCCTCCAGATCCTCCCACTTCTTCAGGTCCTCCCCTCTCTCCTCCTCCGCAAGTGCTCCAGTCACACAGCTCTTTCAGTTCCTTCAGGGGCCGACCTCCCTCCCACCTCAGTTCACACTGAGAAGCTCCTCTCTCTCATCCCTTCTTCTCAGGCTCAGCCTTGTTAATTCCTATATAGTCTTTTCATACAGGTCACTTTCTCAAAGTGGTCCTGCATTGGCCCTCTACCCTCTCATCTCGTGTTATGAGCTTTTATAGCACCCAGGACTTTTCCATGGAGCACCTATCAAGGTCTTCATTACACACATGTATGTGCGTGGTTATTCATGTCCATTTCTCCTGCTAAACTCTAGCTCTAAAGCCAGAGTTCATGCTATTTTGCTCAATGGTGAGTCCCCTCACTTAGCAGACTTTGGCACATCGAGGGAGCAGATAGCTGCAAGGTTAGGCTCCAGGGTTTTGTGGGTTTTTTCCAGCATAGCTAGTACCTGTGTGGTTCCGAGAAGTAGCAGCTTAATTCACGAGTCTCTGATCTCTTTGATGATTTGAGTTGGGAATCCCTAAAAATGATGATGCTTTATGTTGCAGCCACCACAGAACTGTTTTAGTGGATTTAGAGTCTTCCCAACCCTCCTTGAGGATAGGCTTGTTGTATCACTAGTACTTTACCATCCAGGGAAGTTGGAGAAGTAAAAAGGTGGTCCAAGAAAATGAAATTCTATAATGGTGTAAGCACAGGCGTGAAAAGGAACCAAAAAAAAGAAAAAGGCTCTTATCCAAGCCCTAGGGGCATCTGGAAGACTTTTGTCAAGGGTGATTTCCACACTATCCTAAAGAAAATATAAGAAGTAGACAAGAGAAAGGGGTAGGGCTGAGGTAGAGAGTTGAGAGGAAGAAATAAAAAGGCCCAGAGGTGAGCACACATGTAGAACTTAAAGTGGGGAAATGAGGAAAATTCAAGATTCATGCAGGAAGAAAGTGACAAGAAATGAGTCTGTATGGACCATGGTCAGAGGGTTTATCTTGAAGTCTATGGAGCGTCTACAAAGAATTTTTTATTAGGGACTGACACCATCACGTTTACCTTTAGGTTTACAGTGTCTGAGGAAAGATCTTTAGATTTACAGTGTCTGAAGCTCTAGGCACCAGAAATTAGGACTGCTACTGCTAAGTCGCTTCAGTTGTGTCCGACTCTGTGTGACCCCAGAGACGGCAGTCCACCAGGCTCCGCCGCCCCTGGGATTCTCCAGGCAAGAACACTGGAGTGGGTTGCCATTTCCTTCTCCAGTACGTGAAAGTGAAGTCGCTCAGTCATGTCTGACTCATAGCAACCCCATGGACTGTAGCCTACCAGACTCCTCCGTCCATGGGATTTAGGACTAGAACTGCTTTCTCCTGGAAGTCAGTTTCTCTTGACTACACCACCCTCTTCTCTCGGTGTTTGGAAGGAGAGAAGCAAGTGCCCAGATCATGCCAGCAGAGGGAGGCAGAGGGCGCGCAAGTGAATAGATGTAAGGCTGTGTATTGATGGTGTGCATGTGAATCTTTAGTCTTTTCAGTTTAGCTTGTAAGAGAAGCACTGTAGGAAATGGTTCACAGGATTCGCTCTAGGTTACCAGCTCGTGAGTCTGGGAAAATTTTAACCTTTGTTTCCCTCATCTGAAAATTAAAGTGAACGTGAAGACGCTAAGTCGTGTCCCACTCTTTGCGAGCCCATGGACTATAGCCCACCAGGCTCCTCCGTCCATGGAATTTTCCAGGCAAGAGTACTGGAGTGGATTGCCATTAAGAATATTAATAATTACAGGCTTTCACTGAACACATATGAATAGGGTTAGTATAAATATTAAGTGGGATAATACAAATAGTGTTCTAAACAGTTTTACTTATTAAGTAGATATTTCCTTCATTTTACAGATGAAATCTGTAGTCCATTTTACATTTGATGAAATTGAGGCTTGGAAAGGTTTCTTTTCTAAGATCATATAACTAGTAACTGATGAAACAAGGACATGTGTTCACCCAATTTCTCCCTTAACTCAGACAGTTCCTTGTGACCCATTCATTCAAGATTGTATGGAGGCAACACAGCCCGATTTTTCACTGACTGAGGGAAAAGGAGAAGGCTTTCAGTAGATTAGAGATAATTTTAGTCAGCTCTGGAAAAGTACATAAATTAGGACACGTGGGTTCAAATAATAGATACCTATTGGAACTGCTGCTAAGTCGCTTCAGTTGTGTCCGACTCCGTGCGACCCCATGGACGGCAGCCCACCAGGCTCCCCCGTCCCTGGGATTCTCCAGGCAAGAACACTAGAGTGGGTTGCTATTTCCTTCTCCAACTAACTTAAGTAAAACACATAAACACTATACTAGACAGGAGACCCTGGTTCTATTCCTGGGTTGGGAAGATCTGCTGGAGAAAGGGATAGGCTACCCACTCCAGTATTCTGGCCTGGAGAATTCCAAGGACAGAGGAGTCTGGCAGGCTACAATACATAGGGTCGCAAAAGTCAGACACAACTGAGCGACTTTCACTTTCAGACAACATAGCAGAGCTCCAGGGAATATAAGGGAAAGAACACAGTGGCCCCAGGAAAGGATTTGAACAAAGGCACAGTTCTCAGAATTCATCTTCCACTTCAACTTAGAACCTGTTTTCTGTAGTGTGTGTGATAAAGAGCCATGAACATCTTGCAAATTTATATGTTGCAAACTACTTCTTTGATCCCTCAGTTTTCATTTCAAATTCCCAAGAGACAGCCTTTGGCCTATGGCCTAACATGGATGGCAGGCCCACAAAAGCAGAGCCACACAGCACAAACAGAGCTTCTGGCATGACACTTCTTTGGATTGCACTCTTTCCCAGGGGACAACCAGTTACAGGCATAAGCTGGATGACAAGTCAACAGATGTACATTAAAGGAAGGAAAGCTCCTATAGTCAGAGTCTAGATCCTCTGCTCTTCCCCCCTGTCCAATTTTGTTGATATTCCTCCATAAAGTATCAATTCTACCATTCCTCACATTCTGAGAATAAAATAATTTACTTTGGGAGATAGGAAGAAGTTTAAGAGACCAGTGCTGTGCTATGCTGAGTCATGTCCGACTTGTTGCAACCCCATGGACTGAAGCCCACCATGCTCTTCTGTCCATGGGAATTCTCCAGGTAAGAATAGTGGAGTGTGTTGCCATGCCCTTGTCCAGGGGATCTTCCCAACCCAAGGATTGAACCCAGGTCTTCCACACTGCTGGTGGATTCTTTACCATCTGAGCCACCAGGGAAACCCAAGAATACTGGAGTGGGTAATCTATCCCTTCTCCAGGGGAACAATTCCCCAGGAACTGAACCAGGGTCTTTTGCACTGCAGGCAGATTCTTTAATAGCTGAGCTACCAGGGCAGCCCAAGAGACCAGTAGGTGTATATATAAACCCTCCTAAGAGGTGACTTTTGCCCAGTTTTTTAAGACTGCCAAGAGAAGTAAATCTGGTCACTGGCATGTCACCATTTTGTTTACCATGCCAAGAAACTCTTCTTCACAAGAAACTAATTCCTTTTGCTGTATTTAAGTCCATTTTGTTTTTCAGACTTTACCGAGGGGTACACAGTTCATCAGAATTTGCTTTAGAAAGATTATTAAGCATTTGAAAAATCCCCTTAGCATTCTTTACCAAACTAAAAAATGATAGCCACTTTAATTCTTCTTAAAGTACACCTAGTTATTATAGTCAGGGGTCAGTAGAATCATTTGTATAGAAAAGTATGAATATTAATCCCTGGCAGCTTTTCTCTAGACCTGCTCGATGTATCTTACTATAGAGGCTAACACTGGACACAGTACTCTTCAAAATCAGATAAATGATAAGTAAGGGGTTAGGGTGCAGATAGTCGGGGAAGGGATTCAAGAGGCTTTCACTGAATCCCTGCAAGAGCAACAGAATCTCCACAGACTTGAAACGCTGTCCAGCAGCTATTTGCTCCCCCAATCTCTGGAGTTACCATGGTCTTTCTCCCAGTTGGGCATCTGTCATGCTCTTTGTGAGCCAGATTCCTTAGACCATTGATTCTGCTTACCTGTAGCTCAGGATCAACATACCACCTTCTCTGATCCAGTACCACCCAACTGACTGGCTCACGTCCCACCCTCAGTCCAACCAGCTGTGGGTGAGAAGACAGGTCCATCCAGGCCTATAGAGAGACAAGTGCAAAATGAACTTTTTCTCTTTCCTATGTATGATGCACATGATTTCATAACAGTGATTGCAAGGAAGCTTTCCTTATACATCTTCTCATGGTCCCTTATGAATCACCTCATAACACTTTAAGAATGAGTCCATTTCTTAATCTTCATGCCAAATTTTCATGATCATTTAATTTTAAAGATTTTATAACTTTACTAGTTATTTCAAATATATTTTAAAATATCCAAATATATATAGTAGGAGCTCACTGAGTGGAGTTACTTTATATATATATACACATACATATAGGTATATATACATACATGGAAAATTTTTATTTCAGCATTACCTAAGGAGATAAAGATGTGAATCTTCAATCATTACTAGTTTATAAATTTTAGTGCAAGTAAATGCTTGTCAAAGTTTTCTGTTGGAAGTGCTGTGCACAGCCAGTTTTTTGGCTCTGCCCATTCCTCTTGTTTACCACCTAACATTATTAATTTACTCCTCCATCTTCCCAGGGTTGCCCAGGCTAGCCCAATCCTACCTGCCTGTAGGCATTGTGAAAGGTTTCAGTTCCCTATGCTCCCATGATAAAGCTGTTACTGTGGGAAAGGAGACAAGCTAATACTGGGTGCTACTTGGGGGAGGGAGAATTTTCCCCTAAAATAGCTATTTTAGTATTTCATCTTTCTTTTTCAGGAATATTAAAACAATGTTCATAATTTATAGGCAACATATGAATTTCACAAAATCTACCCTTCTCAAGTTCTCTAAATAATTATAAGTACTTATACCAATTGGATATTCTCATAAACCTTACAAATTAAAACAATAATTGACTTGGATAACAATAATCACACCTAAAATGCTGAAAGGAGAGCACAACTAAGTCCTGCCTTGACGTGCTCTTTGAACAGCACTAAAAGACTGGGTCACCAGTTTCTATTGTGTTCTCTGAAGTTAGTGCTTAATAGAATTTTATTGGGTTAAAATACAAAATGCATATACAAGCCATCCTAAAAGATGACTTTTTGCCCAATTTTTAAACAGTTGATCATAACCATGCAAAAATGTGACTATGTGACCTGGAAGGCAATTTTTAAAAATGAAAACAGTTGTTTTAGTTTTTTCTTTAAGCTATTTAATAAAAATATTTTCAATAGATCTTTTTTTAGTTGAAGACACACACACAAAAAAACCCCCAAACTTTCTGAAAGTTTGAGTAACTACTTAAATGAAAAAGGTCTCCTTTATCATTATTGACCTCTTCGGGACCTTGAAATCCTTCCAGTTACTGAAAAGTACACTGAATGGTTGCTTCTTCTCTCCTGTCAGAGGAAACATAAGAACAAAATGATTACATACTTTACTACTTTGGGCATGTTAGGTAAAATACCTAATTTTTTCAAAATGTTAACCAGACTCGAGATGAGTCCTGAGGTTTTGACTCCTAAAAAACTGAAAATCTGGGAGCTATTGATACATCCCAGGTACTCAGAACTTCCTGACAAGAATGGGCAACTAAGATCTGTTTTGCACAAAGCTGCTACTCAGGTTTAATTTAGCAGAAGTGAAAAATTTTTAACCACACAGGTTATATTTAAAAGGAGATAAATGTAAACTGAATCTAAGAAATACTTTTAAAAAAGAGAAACATACTGTGTCTCCATGTGGGGAATAGCAAAAAGAACCCAGGGAAGTAAAAAGAGAAAAAGTTGGCACAAATCATACAGTTCTTAAGGGTAAGAAATAATAAGAACTGGGTTAAAATTATATTGGAATTTTGGGTCTGAAAAGGAATTTACAGGTCTAATCCAAATCTCTCAGTTTTACAGATGAGGAAACTTGAGGCCCATTTTTTCATTCAACAAACATTTATTATGTGTCTGCATGCTCAATGTTGGAAACACAACAATGAACAGGACAAGAGATGGTTCAAAGTGAGAATCTGACTTGCCCAAAGCCACAAAGCAAGTGAGCAACTCAACAGGGGCTCTTTGCACTCAACTCCATATTGTCTAATATACCATCATTTCTGCACCTGTAAGCACACTAAGTGTTTGATGAAGGGTCTGTGCAAAGATAAAATTTTCATATACAACCAATGCAATAACATTCTGTAATATAAGGGGTATATATATTTATATTATGTTCAGATTGTATTAAAATCTATATAAAATAATCACATATACTTTTTAAATTAGCATGGAAGTGCTTTCTAATTTCTAGCTTATCACATATTCCATGTGCAAATTCTGACAACCCAAATTTTCAAACTTTTGAACATAATTTCTGGCCAAACAACTATGACTCTTACTATATTCTGGCTCTTTTGAACTGCAACTTTAATTCAACTCATGCTCTGATATTTTAGCTATTTCAATAAATAATTATTTTAAAAGACCTAGTTCTGCCATTAACCAGTTTATTCACCTTATTCATTCATAGCTTAACTAGAGTGGTAACTTTAGTGTACGTAATGTAATCAGAGATACAGTTTTTAAAATGTCCTGAATCAGAACTTTTTTTTTTTTTTTTTTTGGCCAAGTCACAGGGCATGCAGGATTTAGAGCCCCAACCAGGGATTGAACCTCTGCCCCCTGTAGTGGAAGTAGAGAGTCCTAACCCCTGGACAGCCAGGAGATTCATTTTTTTTTAAATTGTTTTTAACTTATTTTTTAAAAAGAAAACTCAAATACCTCATTTCAAAGTGAACAATGGCCAACAAAGACCCAGCACAGCCAAAATAAATAAATGAATAAATTAAAAAAAATTTTTTTAATGAACAATGGTACCTATTATAAGAAGGAAAATAAGAGTTTAGAACCAATCCTTTTTTTTTTTAAACTTAATAATCCTAAGAAAGCAACAGGGGGGTTCTTTAACAGAAGACAGGAGCCCTACTAGAAGCAATACTGTGGCATCAGAGTTCTTTAAATTAAAACAATCCAAAAGAAAAGTTGCCATAACTTATCGAAATAAAAAGGTTTTGAGACACTCCTAACTGCAAAGTAGTAATTTATATTCCAATACCTCTGAGAATCAATAATGGGGAAGATGAGAGGATTTGTAAGGACCTCTGCTGTACTACCACCATGACAACATGGAGCTGTGAGATTGATTTTCCATCCTCAGACTCTATAAGTCTCTCCTACTCCTGCGCTTCTTTCCCCTGGCCACTTACTCTCTGTCATTATTTGTGTTTCCTCCATACATAATAAGCTCTATTGAAGACAGGCACTGGGTATTATCCATCTCTGTATCTTACTTTGAATCACAGTATAAAGCTGATGTTCAATAATTATAAAATGAAACCACAGATGGTAACCAGAATTTAAAGACTGATAACATCCACTCTAATTCATACATCCACACTCTGAAACCAGCTGTAATAATAAAAATTAAAACTATATCAGGAACATGTGATTCTACTTCAAATATCAGGGAATGTTAAAACTACAGGGCAGGACTAAGAATTTTAAACAGTCTAGTTACACAGAAACCCATGGTGCATGCTGTTCTAAAAACACTAAGCACTCTTTTTAAACAGGAAAGGTTAAGTTCAAGCCTCATATAATGAAAGACAGAAGAAAACCGTAAGGACTAAAGGAAACATTAAAGTGAAAAAAAATGACAAAATAACTTTATCTCTGGATTAAGACTTATTTTAATATACATAATGTATCGTACTTCATATAATTTATTAATGTCATTTTCTATAGGACACTGTAATTAATTCAGTGACATCAATGTTGACCTCATACAGACAAAGGATGAAAGCTGGGTTTCCTTGTGTACCAAATACAAAACCTGTGCTGAAGAGTTATCACACACGACAGCTGTAAGAGATCAACTTTCAGGATGACTCAGTTTACAGTAGTTGCTTCACACGGCTTTCCCTCGGGACATGGATGTCACCAGTGTTACTGCGTTTGTGCAAATGCCATCTCTGGCCTGCCTGACTACCTCCTTTTGCCAGCCCCACTTTTGCCTGTTTTACTGCTGCCACTGCTAGATTTGCCAGATGATTTTGAAGAGAAGAGTCTTGTCATGAACTCAGAAACATCAGGCAGTTCGTGGTTGGAATTCAGCATATTCATTGACTGCTCCATCTCCTGTAGGAAGGCAAAGCACATTGATATGAAAGTCACAGGGATCCTTCAAGTCATCCAGCAACTAACACTTCCATTAAGGAAGAGGAGGAGAGAAACGAAAAAGGTACCGGTTCTGAGCAATGACGTAATGTCACACCCAACAGCATTTCGAAACCATGTTTCATGCTCCCCTTGTATCACTCAGCATTCTGACCTCAGTAAATGCTCAAAAGTGTTGCCTGGGGTTTGATTCCATTTATGTTTTTGTAAAGGGGATTTTCTCTGATAAAGGACATAATGTGATTATATTCCTGCCACCTATTTTGTTTTCTGATTAAAATACTTTATTTTAACAAGTATTTTTAAACTCATGCTTCTTCTAGATCCATTTATCTAGAATATCAATCTTTATATATCAAGCTATCAGAAAAGTTTGAAGATAACTATAGTATTTCCAAGACTTGATTCCTAAGGGCCTTAGTAAATCTATGAACACTGTATGACTTGAGTCACCTCAGTTACAGCATCTAAAGCAAGCAACACAAATGTTAAAATGTTACTGTCACTGGAAGGACCTAAGGAAATAGTACTTTTATTCTGAGGTTTCTGTCCTACCCCTTACTGGGCCAACAATCTCTAAAGTACTGTTCCACTTTTGACAATATTAATGTCTGCCTCATTTGAATTTCATGTGACATTACAAAAGTGAATTCATAATTGTATTGGTTCAGACATGAAAAAAATAGGAAATACCCTATTATCTATCATTTAAAATTGAGTTTTCAATTCAATTATTAGTTAGGGCTTTCTCCCCAAAGGTAGAATTTATATATGAGTTTTCAAGGAGAAAATGCTTTAAATAAGCCCAGGAAAAGAAAAATTATAAATATAAATCACATATATTAACATCCCCTAGTAATCAAGAATTAAATGTATATAGTAACAGGTTTTGAATCTCTGCAAAAATACATCAACTCTATTTTTGAATCTGTTCAATTCTGAAGCTCTTAAATGAACAACTTTTTACACTGCATACTATGTGAAAAGCATTTTGCAACAAATGAATTTTTAACCCAGTATGACTTCTAATGCTTCCTTCTGTTGATACCACAGAGAGTTAACTGCCTTAACAGATACAAGGATACAGGAGGTACACTTTCCGACCAACACTGAGGCAAAGACGCCAAAACTTAGCAATAAAACATTTTGAAACATCATAAAGTGTTCTTCTTTCATGAAATTTTTTTTTGCCATTCCAGCATGAGATATATGCCTTTACAGAACTTAATCACCTAGGACCTCAGCAGACATTTTTATTTATGGATAGCTTATTTTTCCATTTAAAACACATGCACAATCCTCTGATGGAAAGAAGAGTGCTTTATAAATCCATTCTATTTCCTATATTTAACTGGGCTTGTTGACAACAGAGATGACATATAACCCATCTTTGTATCCCCTGTATCTAGAACCTAAAAATTGATAATAAATATTTATTCAGTAATCAATAGGTGTAAATACATCAGTATATTAAATACAACAGAAAAACCTGGAATTCGGGAGATGTATGTTGATGGTTTGGGTTGAAGAATAGATAACTTTTTCTTTTTCAGTTCTGAAGATTTTATACAGAAGCCAATATTTAAAAGAGATGAGATGGTGGGACTAAATTTGAAGCATCTTACTTGGCAACTCCTATCCCCCTCACCAAACAGTATGATCTTGTGGTAGAGTTTGAAAACCACTATTCTATTTTTCTCCTGTGGTTTATCCAAATGTCTTTTGTGTGTCTGAACATAAACTAAAGGCATATACTCTGAAGAACTTTATAAAATAAAGGTAGATTATAAGAAGCTACCATTTAGTGAAATATTTAGATTAGGTATACCAGAATCATTATGCATTTCAACTATTCAACAAGTGAGGCACAAAGAGGCAAGTACTAAACAGAATGTCTTAACTATATGAAGAGATCCAGGCTTTTATCAGACAGATCCAACTGAATTTATCTGGTCCAATGGAAACAACTAAATACCAGAAACATATAATACTGTATCAACACAACCTATAGATGAATTTGGCTTGGGAATTAGGATAAAGCTGGACAAATGCAAGCCATTCAGCCACAATGGATGACCAGGCATCAGAACATGGTTCAGTCATCTTACCCGCCTCATGTCAGGATCACTTGTGTTGACCACTTTGGGCAGAAGCACAAATATCAATAATGGAAGAACCATCATCATAACCTATGAAAGAAAAAACATTCAGAAAATGTTTTCCCTACTTAACTGTAGTACAAAATCTGAACTTAACAAACAATGATGGAATTAAATACTGTAAAATAGAATAAAACTAGCAGTCACCACTTGAATTTTATTGAATGAGCCCTGCTGACAGCAAGGTGCACTGTTGTAATATTAGAGCTTTATCTATAAGTTTGTGTGGACTTTATACAGACACCTCGCTTCACATCTGTGCTACCTATTATTTTGCAGAGTTCAGAGTTTTATTTAACACAAACAGTTTGCAAACAGAACTATTTGTTCACTTTCATCAATCTGCAGTCTGCCACTCAGATTGGTGATCGTGATGACCAGCTGAGCTTTTTCCAGACGACTTGCGGTTTTTGGAGAAAACAAAATATCCCCCTTCTAACGTACAATATACTACTGCTGCTGCTAAGTCGCTTCAGTCGTGTCCGACTCTGTGCAATCCCATAGACAGCAGCCCACCAGGCTCCGCCGTCCCTGGGATTCTCCAGGCAAGAACACTGGAGTGGGCTGCCATTGCCTTCTCCGACAATATACTACTAGGCAACTACTATAGCAGACAAGTTTTAAAAAATGACCTAGGATCTTCTCACACTGCATACGATCCCATGGAAATTTCAGAAATGAGAACATGGAAGATATTTCTCAATTAGCCTTGGAGTCTCACTACTGATTTCGTCCATCCATTCTACCCTCCTGCTTCCTCAGGCCTAACTGCAGATTCCAGGTACTAATTTATTCCTCTCAAAGGATGTACAGCCTGAAACATCCCTATTTGTGATCTAAATAGCTATCATCAAGAAATATGATTAACACTTAGATAATTCTAAGGTAATAATTCAAGTTTCAAAAAACAGCAAAGAAAAAAAAAGTTAACTTTTTTCTGAAGAATTATGCTATTAGAATTTTATATTAGTGGATACCATAATATCATTTCATGAAAATACCAAGTACTTAGATGACCACAGAATAACTTTTCTGTTCATTCCATATTCAAAAGAAAGAGAGAGGAAAAAAAAGTACATGTCCCATCAAGAGGGCAATTTATTAAGTGATGGCACATTCATCAATGGTCTAATATGCAGGTAGTATGAAGGAGAGCTAACTCCATACATGTGTGACTTACCATACATGAGACTTATCACATGACTTATTACATGTGTGACTTATCACATGACTGTGTGTGTGTTTAGTTGCTCAGTTGGATCTGACTCTCTGCAACCCCGTGGAGACTTACCACATACTCATTCTGTGTGAATTTTAAACATAACTATTTATCTAATTTCTGCTGCACATTTCTATGTCAAATCTACCATGCCATTCTTGATACTATTTTTTTCATTATGTAGTTCCAAAGCTATTATTTCCTTGAAATTCATAAACTAGTCACAATAATCCTTTCATCCAACAATCTGACCCCAGCTTTCCTATCACAGGGTTAGGATTTTTCAATTGCCTATAAGCAAATTAGAGATTAGTAAAGGTACTTTAGTATAGCCTGATACATACCATTGGGTTCATCAGAAAGTCTGTCCAGCCCCAAGACTCCCTTTTAATAAAGTAAGAAGGTGGGCCTGAAGATTTCATTTGGAGAGGATAGGGCAGTCTGACCACTTCTGATGTTTTGATGTAATTCACGTATCTTGCTCTGATAAAGCAACATGAAAAAAGCATCAGTAATCCTATTACAAGCATTACTAGTTAAAAGAACTGCTTATAATATATTGGCAATGCCTTAATTACCTTTAGCTTTTTCCAGAATGCTTTGGCATTTTAATTTTTGATCTTGAAAATCTGATCAAAGTAGCTTCATCTATATGTCTAAAATACTTAGCAAAATGTAGAGAAGAAACTAGATTTGGAATCACGAGACCTAGTTTCTAGTTACAGATCTGTTAATACCTAGGCTTGCAAGTCTTAAGTTCTTAATGTTTCTGGTTATACCAGAAGTTCTTCTGGAATTCCTCCAGCTCTAAAGCGCTTTGATTTTATTTAATAACAAACTTATTTTGCTATAAATATATAAAAATGTAGAATTTTTTGGTTGTCTGAGATATGCATTATGGGGTATACCTAACTGCAAAGGGCATTTTGCAAGAAAAACATGATTCAGGAAAGTCCTGCAACAGTGTCATAGGTGTTAACATTACATTTTTACCAGACATGCTATGAATTTTAATCACCCATGTCCACACATATTTCAGTGTACTTTTAAAAAATTGTTTCCCCCACTTCCTCTTATCATTTCCTTTTGGAGCTTCTATTAGACAAGTGTTAGACCATTTCATTCTTTTATGGGGGGGCGGACAGAGGGGGCAGGGAAGCCTGTGCTGGGTCTTCATTGCTGAGCAGGCCTCTCATTACAGTGGCTTCTCTTGTTGCGGAGCACCGGCTCTAGGGCTGGAGGGCTTCATTAATTGCGGGTCCTGGGCTCTAGAGCACAGGCTCAATACTTGTGGTGCAAGAGCTTAGTCGCTCCATGGCATGTGGGATTTTCTTGGATGAGGGATCAAACCCATGTCTCCTGCATTGGCAGGCGGATTCTTTACCACGGAGCCATCAGGGTGGCCCTTTTTCATTCTTGACTCCACATCTTGTTAAACTCTCACAGAGTCTTTTCCTTCATCTGTATTGATTTCTGGCTAATTTTTCTGATCTGTCCTCCAACTTATCAAACTTCTGTTCAGTTGCTCAGCACATCCATTGAGTTTTATATTCCAAAGCAAAATTTCAAATTTTTTTTTCATATGGTCTATTTGGTATTATCTATGGTCTATTTTGGTATTATGGCAATAAGTATTTTTGTTTAAAGCATTTTAAATATACTTTAAACCATTTTATATAGTCTATATCCAATAGTTATACTATCTAGGGTTCTCAGGGCTTCCCTGGTGGCTCAGTGTGAAGATTCTACCTGCCAACACAGGAGACATGAGTACCATCCCTGATCTGGGAAGATCGCACATGCCATATAGCAACTAAGCCCGAGTGCCACAACCACTGAACTTGTGCTCTAGACCCCAGGAGGTACAATTAATGAAGCCCTGGAGCCCTAGAGCTGGCGCTCCACAACAGGAGAATCCACGCAGTGAGAAGCCCTCACGCCACAACTAGAGAGTAGCCCGTCTGCTGCAACTAGAGAAAAGCCTGCAGAACAACAAAGCCACGGCACAGCCAAAAATAAACAAATAAAATTAGAGTTATTACAGGTCTGATTCATCTGCTGACTCCATGGACATTGTTTTCTTGGGTATTTTTTATAAGTAGACTTTACTTATGTGTGGGTGTGGACAGAGAGTATCTGCCTCCAGAGAGGTTATGCACTTGTCTCTGCCAGGAGTCCAGGATCATGACCAGGGACCATCTTATTAATTTTTCAGAATGGAATTTTTTGGATCATGCAGGAAGTAATAAGTACATACCCTAAATTTCAATGAGGGTATGACTATCAATTTTCAGGAGAGATTTTTCCCTCCAAAAGCCAGGCCAGGTTGGGAATCTGATCTCTTGGATTTCAGGCCAAGGGTCGAGGAGGGAACAAGTCTCTAGTCTGACTGACTCCTAGCATGCCCAAAGCCTGCCTTCCATCTACACACTGCTAATAAAATCTAAGCCTTTTGGTGAGAGAATAATAAATCCCCCAGGTGGGAAAGCAGTTTATTCTCTGGGGCGTTCCCTTACTTTTGGGGGAGTTGTACATTTAAAAGGAAATTTTTATCATGTTTTATCCAGCATTTCTAAAATTTTTCATTTGGCCAAAATGTCAGAAATGGAAGTCCCATTTATTTGAAACTAATTTATCATGCACACTTACAAAACACTGGTCAAGACTATTAGTATCTTATATAAGTCCTTCTTTGTTCTCTACTGTCACCCACCCCACAATGATTAAACTGATAAGGGCCTTTTTTTTTAAAAGTTATGCTTCAAGTATCCAATCAACAGGAATAAATCTGCAAATATGAATCCCACTGCTGCAACCAGTCCTTAAAAGTTAAAGCAGGCAGTACTCTTTATCCAAGGTGAAAAGGCGAATAAAACTTTGTATTTTAGGAAAATATTTCTAACTGCTTAGACTACTTTATTCAAAAAAGGAAAAGATACACCCAACTGAATGCAGAGTTTCAGAGAATAGCAAGGCGAGATAAGAAAGTCTTCTTAAGAGAACAATGCAAGGAAATAGAGAAAAACAATACAATGGGAAAGACTCTCCAAGAAAACTGGAGATACCTAAGGGAACGTTTCACGCAAAGATGGGCACAATAAAGGACAGAAACGGCAAGGACCTAACAGAAGCAGAAGATATTAAGAAGAGGTGGCAAAAATACACAAAACTATACAAAAAAGGTCTTACATGACCCAGATAACCATCACGCACCTAGAGCCAGGCACCCTGGAGTGCAAAGTCAAGTGGGCCTTAGGAAGCATCCCTACAAACAAAGCTAGTGGAGGTGATAGAATTCCAGTTGAGCTATTTCAAATCCTAAAAAATGATGCTGTGAAAGTGCTGCACTCAATATGCCAGCAAATTTGGAAAACTCAGTGGTGGCCACAGGACGGGAAAAGGTCAGTTTTCATTCCAATCCCAAAGAAAGGCAATGCCAAAGAATGCTCAAACTACCATACAACTGCACTCATTTCACACGCTGCTGCTGCTGCTAAGTCGCTTCAGTCGTGTCCGACTCTGTGCGACCCCATAGATGGCAGCCCACCTGGCTCCCCCGTCCCTGGGATTCTCCAGGCAAGAACACTGGAGTGGGTTGCCATTTCCTTCTCCAATGCATGAAAGTGAAAAGTGAAAGTGAAGTCGCTCAGCCGTGTCCGACTCTTCGAGACCCCATGGACTGCAGCCCACCAGGCTCCTCCATCCATGGGATTTTCCAGGCAAGAGTACTGGAGTGGGGTGCCATCACCTTCTCCGTTTCACACGCTAGTAAGGCTCAAAACCTTCAAGCTAGGCTTCAATAGCACCTGAACTGAGAACTTCCAGGTGTACAAGCTGGATTTAGAAAAGGCAGAGGAACCACAGATCAAATTGCCAACATCCATTCGATCATAGAAAAAGCAAGAGAGTTCCAGAAAAACATCTACTTCTGCATCACTGACTACACAAAAGCCTGTGTCGATCACAACAAATTGTGGAAACTTCTCAAACAGATGGGATACCACATCACCTTACCTGCCTCCTGAGAAAACTGTATGCAGGTCAAGAAGCAACAGTTAGAACTGGACATGGAACAACGGACTGGTTCAAAATTGGGAAAAGAACACGTCAAGGCTGCATGTCACCCTACTTATTGAATTTATATGCAGAGAATATCATGCAAAATGAGGGGCTGGATGAAGCACAAGCAGGAATCAAGACTGCCCAGAGAAATATCAACAACCTCAGATATGCAGATGATACCACTCTAATGGAGCCTCTTGATAAAGGTGAAAGAGGAGAGTGAAAAAGCTGGCTTAAAACTCAACATTCAAAAAACTAAGATCATGGCATCCAGTCCCATCACTTAATGGCAAACAGTTGGAGAAAAAATGGAAACAGTGGCAGATTTTATTTTCTTGGGCTCCAAAATCACTGAGGATGGTGACTGTAGCCACAAAATGGAAAGATGCTTGCTCCTTGGAAAAAAAGCTATGACAAATCTACACAGCGTACTAAAAAGCAGAGACATCATTTTGTCGACAAAGGTCTATATAGTCAAAGCTATGGTTTTTGCAGTAGTCATAAATGGATGCGTGAGCTGGACCATAAGGAAGGCTGAGCTCCTAAGAATTGATGCTTTCGAACTGTGGTGCTAGAGAAGACTCCTTGGACAGCAAGGAGATCAAATCAGTCAACCCTAAAGGAAATCAACCCTGAATATTCATTGGAAGGATGGTGCTGAAGCTGAAGCTCCAATACTTAGGCCATCTGATGTGAAAAGCTGACTCACTAGGAAAGACCCTGATGCTGGGAAAAACTGAAGGCAAGAGTTGGGAGCAACAGAGGATGAGATGGTTGGATGGCATCATTGACTCAATGGACATCAATTTGAGCAAACTCCAGGAGATAGTGAAGGACAGGGAAATGTGGCATGCCACATTCCATGGGGTCGCAAAGAGTCAGACATGACTTAGCAACTGAACGACAGCTTTATTCAAAATTCAAAGTAAAAAGAATAAATAAAAATAAATTAGTTTTTAATCAACAAATATCCTGTTTTAACAACTCTCATTCCCTCCAGTATTCAGTTTTTTGTTTGTTTGGTCTGGCCACTTGGCTTGTAGTTTAATTCTCCAATGAGGGTTGAACCCAGGCTCACTGCAATGAAAGTGCAGAGTCCCCACTACTGAACCCCAGGGAATTCGCAGTATTTTCAGTATTTTTTAAAGACTCTCAAACTTATATAAAGTGCATATGGTAAATCTACTAGCCCCCCTCCATGTCCACACTTGCAATCCTAAAATATATAAAAAGTCATGATAACGTTCTTTACAGTTTAGATATTAACATACTAGTTTTATATATAAATACATATTTTTAAAATTTTATGCCTCTAAAAAGACATGAGAAAGTCAATAGCTAATAAGGTTCAATTACTTTGCAACAATCCATTTATTACCCCCAAAATATTTATAAATATATTTGCAGGATATTAGTCAAGTTTTATCCTTGGTCTGAGTAGCCAATAGCAAGTAATATTAGAATCTGGACAAAGTATTCTAAGACAACAATTTAACTTCAAAAATATATGAGAAAGTAATTTGTTTCTAAAGAATTATTTTTCATAGCATCACGTTTCATAGCATAGCATACCAACAGCATAGCATTATTGGTTTCATAATAAAACTAAGAATTTAAATTACACAGAATAACTGTGTTCAACACATGCTAAAAGAGGAAAAAGAAAACTCTACCCATCCATTATCGGAGCTGACATCAATGAACTAATATACAGCTGATATAAAGGATGTATGATATAAAGCTCAACATATGACTATTTTAATTACAGCATATTTACATATTATACTTTAAAAATGTTCAATAATCAAAAAAAAGTAAAGGAAGAAGGAACGTATTTTAGGAGTAAACGTTAACTCAAATATAAATATTATGGTACAAACTAAACACCTCTCTTACATCAACTCAATCTAAGGTCTCCACAAATCAACCTAAATATGCTAGGCATGTGAGGAAAAGGTCAGTAGTAAAATACAGTTCCTCTACTACTACTGCTACTACTACTACTAAGTCGCTTCAGTCGTGTCCAACTCTGTGCGACCTCACAGACGGAAGCCCACCAGGCTCTACCGTCCCTGGGATTCTCCAGACAAGAACACTGGAGTGGGTTGCCATTTCCTTCTCCAATGCATGAAGCGAAAAGTGAAAGTGAAGTCACTCAGTCATGTCCAACTCTTCGCGACCCCATGGACTGGAGCCTACCAGGCTGCTCTGTCCATGGGATTTTCCAGACAAGAGTACTGGAGTGGGGTGCCATTGCCTTCTCCGACAGTTCCTCTAACCCCCAAATTATTTTTGCCTTTGCGTGACCTCTTAATTACTGCATGCATGCTTAATTGCTCAGTTTGTCCAACTCTTTGCAATCCTGTGGACTGCAAACCATTAGGCTCCTCTGTCCATGGGATTTTCCAGGGTAAGAATACTGGATTGAGTCACCATTTCCTCTCCAGGGGATCTTCCCAACCTGGGATTGAACCCGAGACTCCTGAGTCTCCTGCATCGGCAGGCAGATTCTTTACCACTGAGCTACCTGCAAAGATTTATTACAGCAACACGAAGTAATTTTGTGATAGCTCAAACAAAGAAGAGATATTACCATTTTAAATTGTTTGGTACTTGTCAATTACAGCTCAATAAAGCAAACAAGCAAGCAAGAAAATGGCTTCCTATATCTCCTGGTCAGATTACACGAAAGAGAGCACTATTGGCATGAGACTAATAACAAATAATCAACTGGGCTTATAACAGCAGAAGGCTAAATCTGAACACTGTGTACATCTACACAACTGATTCCGAGTTGAAAGGGGTCTGTGGTATTCCAGAATTAGAGCCTGAATTAGTCCAAAATTTTCACTCAACTTCAAAGCATGTGTTCATCTACTTGGAAATTCTAAAACTTTTTCCTGTCTTCCAGCTTCTAATACTGTACTTTTTCTCATTATGATCCTCATTTTGAAATAAACTCCATGAAATTATCAAAATATCCCATTGAAAAACAAATGATAAATATTTTCAACTTAGAAAAGTTAAATTATTTCCAACTTTAATAATCGCATTTCAATTAAAACTTTCACAGTGCTTTTGCTCCTATAGTAAGTAATCTTACCTCTTCTCTATATATATCAGGAGTTTTAAAATAAATATTAAGGCAGAGCAGGAGAAAGTTCAACTGTACAATATTATCAATGCTCAAATTAGAACAATATAAGGATGCTTTAAATGTTTTAAGGAATACCTGCAGTTTAAATAAGAAACCTTTCAACCTTAACTATAAACTCTGAAAGGAATATATAATGAGGTATTCAGGAGCCTAGCCTTCGGTAAAAATTAAATCAGCTGTCCTTACCTCATTTTGCCTTTTGAAGTGATATCCACTCGGACAGGATCAAACCTGTAAGCTGGAGAAATAACTTCCACTACATAAGATCCAGAAGGTATATCATGAACCACAAAACTCCCATCCGTCCTGGAAAAATGAAATTATCATTATTTAGTCATTTATGATCAACAGTTTATTCCCTTGTTTTAAATCATCAGTTAACTCCCAAACCAATACCCCCCAAAATGACAAAGTATTTAGCAAAACAAAACAAACCCAAACTGGTGAGAGTTGTTCCACATTTCAGCTTCCATGATTACACTGCATGGGTAATGAAAATGCCCCCATTCCACAGAGAACCCTGACACAGAAAGCACTTCTGCAGGATAGAGATGAGAGGTGACAGCGGTACAGGTCCAACTCTAAAGTCATGTCTTCATTCAAGGGAATGAATACGTTATTCCTACAATATTGGGGCTCCAATTTTGCCAAACCCCTCCAACAATTTAATTAAAAATGGCTTTTTTCCCCTAGTTTTAATTTGTATTTTGTTTTCATTTTTACAAAAAAAAAAAAAAAAGGTAATTAAATACTGCTTGTTCCACTTGTTTCAAATAGTTCCCATCTATTTTGGTTACTTCTTTTTGGCTATGTATAAGTTTACAATGTTTATGTGAGTTAAAACCATCCACTTTGCCTTACTGATTTCTTCTAAACCTTCTAGACTAAGAAAACTACCCCATCCAGAACTAGTCATTTCAGATTCACAGACCAAAATTAATTTGTTTTGCTAATGAGAAACTGCCATTCTGATGGGAAAAAAGTTTATGATTTAGGAGAACAAAGATTCTAAAAGGACTGACTTTATCAAAGAATTGGCAGTCTCATAATAATGTTAAAATAATGTTCCTTAAGTCATTAGGCTCTTTCACAGTTAAAGGAATGATTCTGTTACATCCACATGTTTACTAAAAAGTAAGAGGAAAAAGTTCCATACTATTTCAAAGTACACACTAAACTGAAACAGAGTTGAAATATAAACATCAAGTTAACTTATTTCTGGGCTGGATGTCTTCTATTTTCCCTCAGATCATTCTCCACCCTTCTCCTCTCCCAACAGCAGGAAAGGAAGAAAATGAGCTTAGTATACCTTCCTCCCAGCTCTTTCCATGCAAGGCCCCCTAACTGGCTTTGGCAAGGGATCTAGCTCCTCTCTAGGCTGTTGTTTGCTCTTTTCTAGATTCCAGTAACCTTTATTTCCTAGCCTCCATTCAGGCTTAGAGATGACAATAGCTTTAAAGTTGTAAACTTTGGAGTACTGCTTAATCTGATTGTTTCCTTACACCATGACTACCCTGGTTAATCCTTTCATTAAACTTTCCTTGAATTATTCTAATTATTCAGTTTCTTGATGGGACCCTAACTAAATGAATTTCAAAATTTTTTTCTAGGTCCAGAAAAAAAGAGAATTCAATTAATTCCTGTGCAACATAAATAATAGCAGAACTAATGGCATAAACAAAAAGCAAATATATTTTTCATCCTAGGGTAAACAGTTTACTTTAAAAGATAACATACACATTTTACAATGAAAACTTAAAACCTGGTTTTTAAAATCTACTCTGCAATAAAACCTGGTTTTTAAAATGTACTCTGCAATACACAGACCTTGCTGGACTCTCATTTGAAAGAACAAGCACATTAAAAGTATTTCTGAAGTAAGTGGGGAAACATAAAAATGGACTGGGTACTAAATGACATTATTATTATTTAGTGAAACAAATAACGGTACTGTGGGTTTTTTTAAGCCCTTATCTTTCAGAGATACATAACAGTGTTTTTACAAGTGAAATTATATTATGTTTAAGATCACATTAAAATATTCCAGAAAGAAAGTACAGAGGGGCAGATAGCAGATATGAAATCAAACAGTAAACTGTGATGTGTTCCTAAGTTATTCTGTTTATTTTAGCATATGTCTGAAGTTTTCCATAATAAACAGTTCAAAAAAGTTACAGTATATAATCTTACATAAAGCATAGCACATAATTTCAAAAAGCTGAAAACTATCTGCTGCTGCTGCTGCTAAGTCGCTTCAGTAATGTCCAACTCTGTGCGACCCCATAGATGGCAGCCCACCAGGCTCCCCTGTCCCTGGGATTCTCCAGGCAAGAACACTGGAGTGGGTTGCCATTTCCTTCTCCAGTGCATGAAAGTGAAAAGTCAAAGTGAAGTCGCTCAGTCGTGTCCTACCCTCAGCGACCCCATGAAGTGCAGCCTTCCAGGCTCCTCCGTCCATGGGATTTTCCAGGCAAGAGTACTGGAGTGGGGTGCCATTGCCTTCTCTGGAAAACTATCTAAATGCCCCCAAACAGAGGACAAGATAAATTAAGTTCACATACACAGTGATGAGAGCAAGAAGTGGCATGGGTAGTCTTCAGTTGAAACTCCCCTAATTTTCATTTAGTAAAGTCTCAAGTCACCTCCAACAAGCATAAACACAGTCAAAATTGCATGCTAGTTATGTATAACAGGTACAAGACAAATTACCTATACCTCTTCCAAAATTGTTATCACAATAAGCCCCTCATATTAATTCTCAACTTTTCTACATATAAATGAAAGAACACGAAATGGCATCAGAAGCTGCTCACAAAATATTAAATGAAGAAAAGCAAGTTACAAAGCACTGTATATTGTATATTAGTATTAAAAATGTCATATAATTCCAAAAAGATACAATAAAATGTTAAGGCTTGCTATCTCTATTCTATTTATATTTTCTTCAATAAACAAAGCAGAAATTATTTTCAATAAAAATAATGCTTATTTTAAAAACTGTATATGGCAGAAGAGAGATCAAATGGTTAATCATGGCTAATTTTCTAAAGCTTAATGAGATTTTTATTATTAAAAGATCATTTATTAGGGTAAAACTTCAAGAATGGCCTAATGCCAGATTTTTAATGATAAACAGCACTTTAAAAATGATAGTAAGCTTCTCTTCATTATTTATTAATCTGAGTTTGAAATTCTCATTCAAAGGCACCCAGAGACTCTGAATATTTACAAAACAGATTTAGAATTAAATTGTCTTGTTTTCAGATACCACTTGTTAGTATACAAACGCATCAGAGGAACACTTGACCAAATATTTTCAGTTCAAAGTTTCACTTTCCAAGCAGCAATTGAAAGATTTAAAACATCATATTACACTTATGCCTAGTCATCTGAAAAGCAAGCTGACAGAACTACAGTGCTAATAAATTCACCACGTCTTTTAAATATAGGCTCAAATTCTATTTCTACTCACTGCCAGACAGGACAGATGAGCATAAACACCGTAGAGTCTTACATAAATGACAACAGTGATGCTGCAAATCCCTCGATAACTTCAAGTGTAAAAAAGAACAACAATCCCACTTCCAGGCAAAAAAGGTGTTTTGATTAGGGACTTCAGGGCCCATTAATTTTAGAAGTAGCAACATTAGCCTCCAGTCTGTGTCATCACTAGAAGTCCTGTGGGCTTTGAGAATTCCCACTTGCTTAGCATCATTCTACACAACATGAAGCTACCAAAAGACTGAAATGAAGTGCAAAAAGAGGCCAAATTCCAGGGAAACCAGATGAGATGCAAAGGAAAGAATTCATCAAAAGACAAATAAAGGGTCCACCTGTCCCCAGGGCCCAGAAGTGGCCGTTCCCATCCAGGGCTAAAAGGGAGCTGAAGATAACTGACGCCACTGCTCTGGCCCTGGGACGAGCACCTGCCATCCTCATTTCTGTGGTACAGGATCGGGAAGGGGAAAACGTCAGACTGCCTGACAAGGTACCCCCGACACAGACCGCTAACGGTGCTCGCCCTTTCACTCTCGGACAGCGACGTCGTCAGATTTTGACACCTAGCGCCCTCAGGGGGAATTCCCTTCCAGCTTCCACCCCAATTGCTTTCGCGCTGCCCTCAGGATGCTCACTTCAGAAAGCCGACGTGCTCTTCTCCGTCTACCAGCACTCGGGCCGCCGAGATCCAGTCCTGGGGTTTCACTCCAGGAACAACCGCACGCCCCTCAATCTTGAAGCGATCTCCAATGCCGACCCCACTCCCTCCTGACCCGTCGGAGGTAGACCCAGACACCTCCGAGCTCTGGACATCCCTTGATAGTAGCAGCAGGAGGACGGAAAAGAAGGCCCATAGAGTGGCCGCCATGACAGCAGCTCTCGGCGGTCAGGCCGGTAGCCCCGGAAACCCTCCCCGTCTGTCGCAGTCGCTGCAGCGGCGCGCTGATGTCGTCATCTCCGAGCGCCGGGTTCGGGCGCCCACTGTGGGCTCAAACCGCAGCGCAGGAGTCTCGGCCAATCCACTAGCGAGATGTGAATGTTGCGGAACTTCCGCGCGCTAGAGAATGGAGGGCTCTGTGTGGTGCGCACTAAAGGCAGCTGCCCACGAATCGAAAGTGAAGTGTGAGTTGCTGTGGGCCCCACTGAGAGGAACGAGGTTCTTAAGTGTATGTTGCCTGTTAAGTCGCTTCAGTCGTGTCCGACTCTGCGACCCTTTGGACTGTAGCCCGCCAAGCTCCTCTGTCCATGGAATTCTCCAGGAAAGAGTGGGAGTGGGTTGCCATGCCCTCCTTCAGGGGATATTCCCAACCCAGGGATCGACCCTCATCTCTTATAACCCCTGCATTGGCAAGTGGGTTCTTTTTTTTTTTTTTTTTAATCACTAGCGCCACCTGAAAAGGGGGAAAAAAAAAAAATTAAGACTGAGAGGGATGAGGATCTTAAATAGTGTCTGCAAATGAGGCTCTGATTTAGATAGAAATAAGTCCAGAACAGAGCGTTTAAAAAGCCTTTAGAGATTCCGCAAGACGTGCAAGATGAAAAGGCTCTCGTTTGTATGTTTCTGTTCAGTTCAGTCGCTCAGGCGTGTCCGACTCTTTGCGAGCCCATGAATCGCAGCACGCCAGGCCTCCCTGTCCATCACCAACTCCGGAGTTCACTCAGACTCACGTCCATCGAGTCAGTGATGCCATCCAGCCATCTCATCCTCTGTCGTCCCCTTCTCCTCCTGCCCCCAATCTCTCCCAGCATCAGAGTCTTTTCCAATGAGTCAACTCTTCGCATCAGGTGGCCAAAGTACTGGAGTTTCAGCTTCAGCATCATTCCTTCCAAAGAACACCCAGGGCTGATGTCCTTCAGAATGGACTGGTTGGATCTCCTTGCAGTCCAAGGGACTCTCAGGAGTCTTCTCCAACACCACAGTTCAAAAGTATCAATTCTTCAGTGCTCAGCCTTCTTTACAATCCAACTCTCACATCCATACAGGACCACTGGAAAAACTATAGACTTGACTAGACGGACCTTTGTTGGCAAAGTAATATCTCTGCTTTTCAATATGCTGTCTAGGTTGGTCATAACTTTTCTTCCAAGGAGTAAGCATCTTTTGATTTCATGGCTGCAATCACCATTTGCAGTGATTTTGGAGCCCCCCAAAATAAAGTCTGACACTGTTTCCCCATCTATTTCCCATGAAGTGATGGGACCAGATGCCATCATCTTACTTTTCTGAATGTTGAGCTTTAAGCCAAAATTTTCACTCTCCTCTTTCACTTTCATCAAGAGGCTTTTTAGTTCCTCTTCACTTTCTGCCATAAGGGTGGTGTCATCTGCATATCTGAGATTATTGATATTTCTCCTGGCAATCTTGATTCCAGCTTGTGCTTCTTCCAGCCCAGCGTTTCTCATGATGTACTCTGCATATAAGTTAAATATGCAGGGTGACAATATACAGCCTTGACGTTCTCCTTTTCTTATTTGGAATCAGTCTGTTGTTCCATGTCCAGTTCTAACTGTTGCTTCCTGACCTGCATACAGATTTCTCAAGAGGCAGGTCAGGTGGCAAGAATACACAGAACTGTACAAAAAAGATCTTTACAACCCAGATAATCACGATGGTGTGATCACTCACCTAGAGCCAGACATCCTGGAATGTGAAGTCAAGTGGGCCTTAGAAAGCATCACTACGAACAAAGCTAGAGGAGGTGATGGAATTCCAGTTGAGCTATTTCAAATCCTGAAAGATGATGCTGTGAAAGTGCTGCACTCAATATGCCAGCAAATTTGGAAAACTCAGCAGTGGCCACAGGACTGGAAAAGGTCAGTTTTCATTCCAATCCCAAAGAAAGGCAATGCCAAAGAATGCTCAAACTACCACAAAATTACACTCATCTCACACGCTAGTAAAGTTTGTATGTTTAAAGGAGATTAAAAATCTCTGCACAGAAAAACATCTGGAAAAATACGTACTGTTAACTAAGGGTTACATCTGGTGAAAAGGGAAAGAGTTTAAGGGAATTTATCTGCATTTATTTATCCACATTACACCATTCGTCCAGTTTTGAATGCTTTACCGTGATAGCAAATGAGTTGGGGGAACAGACTGCAGCACTCCAGGCTTTCCTGTCCATCAACTCCTAGAGCTATTCAAACTCATGTCCAGTTGGTGATGCCATCCAACCATCTCATCCTCTGTTGTCCCCTTCTCCTCCTGCCTTCAATCTTTCCCAGAATCAGGGTCTTTTTAAATGAGTCAGCCCCTCCCATCAGGTGGCCAAGTATTGGAGTTTCAGCTTCAGCATCAGTCCTTCCAATGAATACTCAGGACTGATTTCCTTTAGGATGGACTGGTTGGATCTCCTTCCAGTCCAAGGGACTCTCAAGCGTCTTCTCCAACACTGCAGTTCAAAAGCATCAATCCTTAGGGGCTCAGCTTTCTTTATAGTCCAACTCTCACATCCGTATATGACTACTGGGAAAACCACAGCTTTGACCAGACAGACCTTTGTTGGCAAAGTAATGTCTCTGCTTTTTAATATTCTGTCTTGGTTGGTCATAGCTTTTCTTCCAAGGAGCAAGAATCTTTTAATTTCAAGACTGCAGTCACTATCTGCAGTGATTTTTGGAGCCCCCCAAAATTAAAAGTCTCTCACTGTTTCAATTGTTTCCCCATCTATTTGCCATGAAGTGATGGAGCCAATGCCATGATCTTAGTTTTCTGAATGTTGAGTTTTAAGCCAGCTTTTTCATTCTCCTCTTTTACTTTCATCAAGAGGCTCTTTAGTTCTTTTCCCTCTCTGCTATAAGGGTGGTGTCATCTGCGTATCTTAGGGTATTGATGTTTCTCCTTGCAATGTTGATTCCAGCTTGTGTTTCATCCAGCCAGCAGTTCTCATGATGTACTCTGTATGTAAGTTAAATAAGCAGGGTGACAATATACAGCCTTGAGGTACTCTTTTCCCAATTTGGAACTAGTCTGTTCCATGTCCAGTTCTGTTGCTTCTTGACCTACATACGGATTTCTGAGGAGGCTGATTAGGTGGTCTGGTATTCCCATATCTTTAAGAATTTTCCACAGTTTATTGTGATCCACACAGTCAAAGGCTTTGGTGTAATTCATAAAGCAGAAATAGATGCTTTTCTGGAACTCTTGTGCTTTTACGATGTTCCAACATATGTTGGCAATTTGATCTCTGGTTCCTCTGCCTTCTCTAAATCCAGCTTGAACATCTGGAAGTTCATGGTTCAGATACTGTTGAAGTCTGGCTTGGAGAATTTTGAGCATTACTTTGCTAGCGTGTGAGATGAGTGCAATTGTGGGGTAGTTTGGCATTGCCTTTCTTTGGTACTGGAATGAAAACAGAGCTTTTCCAGTCCTGTGGCCACTGCTGAGTTTTCCAAATTTGCTGGCATATTGAGTGCAGCACTTTTACAACATCATCTTTTAGGATTTGAAATAGCTAACCGGAATTCTATCACCTCCACTAGATTTGTTCGTAGTGATGCTTCCTAAGGCCCACTTGACTTCACATTCCAGGATGTCTGGCTCTAGGTGAGTGATAACACCATTGTGATTATCTGGGTCATGAAGATCTTTTTTATATAGTTCTTATGTGTATTCTTGCCACCTTTTCTTAATATCTTCTCTTTCTGTTGCTGTTGCTGCTAAGTCACTTCAGTCGTGTCTGACTCTGTGTGACCCCATAGATAGCAGCCCACCAGGCTCTGCCGTCCCTGGGATTCTCCAGGCAAGAACACTGGAGTGGGTTGCCATTTCCTTCTCCATTGCGTGAAAGTGAAAAGTGAAAGTGAAGTCGCTCGGTCGTGTTCTGTTAGGTCCATACATTTTCTGTCCTTTATTGTGCCCATCTTTGCATATAATGTTTCCTTGGTATCTCTAATTTTCTTGAATAGATCTCTTGTCTTTCCCTTTCCATTGTTTTTCTCTATTTCTTTGCATTGACCACTGTGGAAGGCTTTCTTATCTCTCCTTGCTAGTCTTTGGAATTCTGCATTCAGATGCTTATATCTTTCCTTTTCTCCTTTGCCTTTCGCTCCTCTTCTTTTCTCAGCTATTTGTAAGGCCTCCTCAGACAGCCGTTTTGCTTTTTTGCATTTCTTTTTCTTGGGGATGGTCTTGATCACTGCCTCCTGTACAATGTCATGAACCTTCGTCCATGGTTGTTCAGGCACTCTGTGTATCAGATCTGATTCCTTAAATCTATTTCTCACTTCCACTGTATAATCATAAGGGATTTGATTTAGGTCATATATGAATGGTCTAGTGGCTTTCCCTACTTTCCTCAATTTAGGTCTGAATTTGGCAATAAGGAGTTCATGATCTGAGCTACAGTCAACTCCTGGTCTTGTTTTTGCTGACTGTATAGAGCTTCTCCATCTTTGGCTGTAAAGAATATAATCAATCTGATTTTGGTATTGACCATCTGGTGATGTCCACGTGTAGAGTCTTCTCTTGCGTTGTTGGAAAAGGGTGTTTGCTATGACCAGTGCATTCTATTGGTAAAACTCGGTTAGCTTTTGACCTGCTTCATTTTGTACTCCAAGACCAATTTTGCCTGTTACTCCAGGTATCTCTTGACTTTGTACTTTTGCATTCCATTCCCCTATAATGAAAAGAACATCTTTTTGGATGTTAGTTCTAGAAGGTTTTGTAGTTCTTCATAGAACTGTTCAACTTCAGCTTCTTCAGCATTACTGGTCAGGATATATACTCAGATTACTGTGATATTGAATGGTTTGCCTTGGAAACGAACAGAGATCATTCTGTCATTTTTGAAATTGCATCCAAGTACTGCATTTTGGACTCTTTTGTTGACCATGATGGCTACTCCATTTCTTCTAAGGGATTCCTGCCCACAGTAGTAGATATAATGGTCATCTGAGTTAAATTCACCCATTCCAGTCCATCTTAGTTTGCTGATTCCTAAAATGTCTATGTTTATTCTTGCTGTCTCCTGTTTGACCACTTCCAATTTGCCTTGATTCATGGACCTAACATTCCAGGCCCCTATGTAATATCGCTCTTTATAGCATCGGACTTTACTTCTATCACCAGTCACATCCACAACTGGGTGTTGTTTTTGCTTTGGCTCTGTCTCGTCATTCTTTCTGGAGTTATGTCTCCACTGATCTCCAGTAGCATACTGGGGACCTACCGACCTGGGGAGTTCATCTTTCAGTGTCCTATCTTTTTGCCTTTTCATGCTGTTCATGGGGTTCTCAAGGCAAGAATACTGAAGTGGTTTGCCATTCCCTTCTCCAGTGGACCACATTTTGTCAGACCTCTCCACCATGACCTGTCCATCTTGGGTGGCCCTACATGGCATGGCTCATAGTTTCATTGAGTTAGACAAGGCTGTGGTCCATGTGATCAGATTGGTTAGTTTCTGTGATTATGGTTTTCATTCTGTTTGCCCTCTAGTGGATAAGAGGCTTTGGAAGCTTCATGATGGGAGAGACTAACTTAGGGGAAACTGGGTCTTGTTCTAATGGGCAGGGCCATGTTCAGTAAATCTTTAATCCAATTTTCTGTTGATGGGCAGGGTTGTGTTCCCACCCTGTTGTTTAACCTGAGACCAAACTATGGTGAAGTTAATGATATTGGCGACCTCCTTCAAGAGGTCCCATGCATGCACTGCTGCACTCAGTGCCCCCAACCCTGCAGCAGGCCACTGCTGATCCACATCTCTGCCGGAGACTCCTGGACACTCATGGGCAAGTTGGGGTCAGTCTCTTGTGGGGTCTCTACTCCTTTCTCCTGGGTCCTCGTGTGCACAAGCTTTTGTTTGTGCCCTCAAGAGTCTGTTTCCCCAGTCCTGTGTAAGTTCTGGTGGCTGTATGGTGGGGTTTAATGGCAATGCCATTTAACCTCCAAGAGGGCTTATGCCATACCCAAGTCTACTGCACCCAGAGCCCCTGGTCCTGCAACAGTCCACTGCTGACCCATACTTCCACAGGAGATACTCAAACACAGTTCTTGCTCAGTCTCTGTGGGGTCTCTGGGTCCGGGTGCACACAAGGTTTGTTTGAGTCCTCCGAGCATCTCTGGTGGGCGCAAGGGTTTCTGTTGGCCTTAGACGTAGCCACCCTTAGAGTTGGCCTCCCAGAGAAGAGCAGCAAGAACTGAAAAAAAAAAACAAGAGATACAAGAGCCAAGGGGTTCAGAGCTCCTTCAGGGAGTAGTGATGCCACCTCCGGGGTCCACCCCATACTCTATTCTGAATGTCAGCAACTGCAGCTTAGGAGTACTTTCCCTGAGTCTTCTGAAGACAACCATTTCTTCACATTTAAACTTTTGAAGGAGCAGAGATGTTTTAAAAAGATCATGTGCTCCAACCCTCCCCACAAACACCAACCAGCAAAACTATGCTAAATTATAAAGTTAAATTTCACTTTTCTCAAATGGTACAAAAAATTTACAAATATGCAGAAATAAAAATAGCTTAATCCCAAATTTTCCCCATTTTCTTTCACACATTTTTGACCCTGCCTTGCTGATGCCTTAGGCACATGTTCAGTTTTATTACTTTGTAATCAGTATTCACCTTAATACTCCAGGTAGAAGCTGGAAAGTTTACTTTTTATGTGGGGCAACGGGTGGCAGAGGACCAGTGGCACAGTGTAACTGAACTCTCTGTATCCTCATTTCTGCCTTTCTCTTTCTGTCCCTACCTTATTGTCACTCTAATACCAAACTATCCAATGATTTGACCCTTCAAATGCCTGGTTTATACCTCTCCAGAGGCATTAGAAGAATTGATTTCCAACTGTCCTACGGGAGAAGACTCTTGAGAGTCCCTTGGACTGCAAGGAGATCAAACTAGTCAATCCTAAAGGAATTCAACCCTGAATATTCATTGGAAGGACTAATACTGAAGCTCCAATACTTGCCCTGATGCGAAGAGCCAACTCATTGGAAAAGACCCTGATGCTGGGAAAGATTGAGAGCAGGAGGAGAGGGTGACAGAAGATGAGATGGTTGAATGACATGGCTGCCTCAGTGGACATGAGTTTGAGCAAACTCTGGGAGATAGGAAAGGACAGGGAAGCATGGCCTGTTGCAGTCCACAGGGTTGCAGAAAGTCGGACAGCCTTAAGAGACTGAAGAACACACAAAAGGCAGTAGATGGAGGAGAGAAGCCTAAGTAATGCTTTCTGATGGTGTGAAATTGTTATCTCTGATGTTTTTCAGGTAAACCACAGGAATTGCATAGATATTCAACTCCAAATTATACAAGCCATTCCATAATATAACATAGAAAATAAACTATAATTATAATGATATATTTTAGAAAGATTTTGTACTAGACTTGCTCTGTTTGCCCATTCAGATCCACTTTCTACCCTTCACTCCACTTTGTGCCTGGAAGGATTGCAAAAACTGGATTCCTTTTCCCTCTGAGTCCTTCTAGTTGGATTCAGCCAATAGGAAGTATGAGTAGCACATCCTTTTCAGTTTTCTTCAATGTCCATACTTCCAAGAGAGTTTAACAAAGTGATAATTTACAATCACCACTTCACATCTTCCATCTGTTTTCTCAAAGATCCTGACCCATGTGAATTTCAAGCAGACCTACTTTATTATGGAAAATGATGTAAAAGTGAGAGGTGATCAGTTTATCCTTCAGGATTTTTGCTTTCTCTCCTTATTTCGCTGCCTGGTTCTTGGCTTCTTCAAATCATGGCCACAAGGGGGTGAGCAAGGATAGGAACAAAGGCAGAACTCTAAAACCAAACAAGGGATATTTATAAATATTGGATTATACCACAGAGGTCAACTCTGGGTTTTATAGGTAATATTTATTTTCTTTTTCAAAGAGTTATGTTTCTGGTTTTTAAAAATATTTTATAATTACAAGTATAAATTATTAAAATATAAGGCTATCTTTGAAAAGAAACTAAAATTGCTAAATAATATATAAATGATAGGATTTGTTTTGAACTCTTAAGATTTGAATCAGCCAAAAGGCAGTTGCCACCCTTATCCAGAGTTTTCATGATCACTTAATGCGGACTCAGGCGATAGTTCTACTCTCTTCTCCCGTCTCAGGATTCTGTTTGTCAGCATCTCAGTGTCATGGTGCTTTTCAAACTATTCTTCACACTTCTGCTGTCATAGTAGGTTATAAGGTGTGACTACAAAGTAATGAGGATCATGCTTTTAGCTTCTCTGCTTATATTTAAGTCAATGGGTTTATTTTTAAAAATAGGAGTATACTAGCTGAATGCTTGGGAAACTTTAGCTGTGCTAATCCCCAAATACCCTGCTACTTACTTTAAGTGATTTCTGCCCTCTGAGTTTTCAAACCTCATTTACTTCTAGTAGGTTAGCTAATCTTTTTCACTCAAGTAACCTGGAGCCAATTCCCTTAATATTTAAAAATGCCTATCATCCACTAGGACCCGAGGTTTGACTTTCTAAAGTTCCCTCTGGAAGTCTTCTGAAATGGGCTCAGAGTTCAAGAGGCATCAAATTTGTCTTAATTCCTACAGAAATAAATCACAATGGAGATTTCGCTTTTTTGTTTTACCCTAAATTCTCATCTCTTCCACCACATTCTGTGGAAATGTAAGTATAAGAAAGTAAGAACTTGTGAAGATATGCTGAACAGCTTATAAGTATGAGGAGAAAGCAATCATCTTTGACATTAAGAGGCAAAAATTTAAACATCCCTTGTTCTAGCAAAAGTGCTCTAAATTTGCTAAAATATACATATTGTTAATGTATTTGAACAGTAATGAAAAAGCCGACGTGTTGGAATAAAGAAGTTATGTAACACTTAACTGCCTTCTGTGCTTTTGGGCTCTTCTGGCCTGGTGGACCCACTTTGCACTAACTTGTGTTGCAGGGTAGGAATGTTCGACGCACCACAGGAACCGAAGCTAAAGGACTGACTCCAAGACCAGTCACAGGACCTGAGAAGTAGCTGTAGTTGAACTCTAGGCTCACACAAGGCCTTTGTAAGCCCTCCTTGTGCTTTCTTTCTATTGTCTGTCTCATATGCCAACCCTTAGAAAACATCTGCCCTCTATTTACATCTGCGCACAAGAAGTCTGAAAGCTGGATATTTTTCATGCCTTGATCTGAGTATTACTGCTCTTCAATAATTGTGATAAAATACAAATGGCATAAAAGTTACCATCTTAATCATTAAGTATACAGTTCAGTAGTGTTAAGTATATTATTTACATTGTTGTACAACCAATCTCCAGAACTTCTGGAACCTGCAAAACTGAAACTCTGTACCATTAAACAACTCTCCATTAACCCTGTGGGCTTCCCTGGTGACTCAGACAGTAAAGAATCCGCCTGCAATGCAGGAGACCTGGGTTTGATCCCTGGGTTGGGAAGATCGTCTGGAGGAGGACACAGCAACCCACTCCAGTATTCTTGCCTAGAGAATCCCCATGGACAGAGGAGCCTGGAAGGTTGCAGTCCATGGGGTCGCAGAGTCAGACATGACTAAGCGACTAAGCATGCATTAACCCTGCTCCAAGTCCCTGGGAACCACCATTCTATCTTCAGTTTCTGTAACTTGAATACTCTAGATAACACATGTAAGTGAAATAATACAGTATGTGTCTTTTGCAACTGGCTTATTTTACTTAGTATAATATCGTCAACATTCATCCTTTTTGTTGTTGTTTAGTCACTGAGTCGTGTCCATCTGTGCAACACCATGGACTACAGTACACCAAGCTTCCCTGTCCTTCACCATCTCCCAGAGTTTGCTCAAACTCATGTCCATTGAGTTGGTGATGCCATCCAACCATCTCATCCTCTGTTGCTTTCTCTTCCTGCCCTCAGTCTTTCCCAGCATTGGGGTCTTTTCCAATGAGTTGGCTCAATATGTCATAATTTTCTACCTTTATAAGGCTGAATAATATTTCACTGTATTTTTACTACATTTCTTTTTAATCCATCTGTCCATGGACTTTTGGGTTGCTTCCACCTTTTAACTATTGTGAATAATGGCAGTATGAATGCAGATGTACAAATATCTATTCAAGTCCCTGCTTTCACTTTTTCTGAGTATATACCCAGAAGTGGGATTGTTGAATTATATGGTAATTCTGTTTAATTTTTTGAGCAAGCACCATATTCTTTTCCCCAGCAGCTGCATCATTTTACATTCCCACTAGCAATGCACAAAAGTTCCAGTTTCTCTGTATCCTTCACAACACTTATTTTCTGTTTTGTTGTTGTTGTTTTAAAAAGCCATCCTAATGAATGAAAAGTGGTTCTCACTGTGGTTTTGATTTGACCAGTGCTATGATCTAAATATATCACCTCAAAATTCGTATGTTGAAATCCTAACTTCCAAAGATGATGGTATTAGGAGGTGGGGCCTTTGGGAGGTGACTAGGCCATGAGGATAGAGTCACCATAAATGAGATTAGTGTACTTGTAACAGACACCCCCACAGAGATCTCAGGCCTTCCCACCATGTAGGGACTCAATGAAAAGATGACCATCTATCAACCAGGAAGTGGGACTGCACCAGAGTAAGACGGTGTTGGTGCCTTGACTTGGGACTAACCAGTCTCCAAAACAGTTAGAAATAAATTTCTGTTGTTTATAAGCTACCTAGTCTGTGCAAGTTTGTTATAGCAGCCCAAAGAGACTAAGACAGCTAGTGATGTTGAGTATCTTTTCAAGTGCTTATTAACTATGGGCATATCTTCTTTGGAGAAATGTCTCTTCAAATCCCATGCCTATTTGTCAAGAGACTTGTTTTTCTGTCGCTGAGTTATAGGAGTTATATATCTGGATATCAACTCTACCAGATATAGGATTTATAAATACTTTCTCCCATTCCATGAGTTCCCTTTTCATTCTGTTGATAGTATCCTTTGATGTATAAAAGTTTCTAATTTTGATATAGTCCAATTTATTTTTACTTTTGTTTGGTATTATATCCAAGAAACCGCTGCCTAATCCAATGTCATGAAGCTTTTCCCCTGTGTTTTCTTCTAAGAGCTTTATAGTTTTCTTATTGTCTTTTTGACCATCTTTCCACATTTGTTGGAAGATTTCTCTGCTTCCTGTAAGATCTGAACTACTCATTTCTCGATGAGTACAGTTGTTGGTTAAAGATTTTTTTTAAAAAAGCAAACAGTATTACTTTTGGAGAAGTCTCTCCTACTAGAATGAAGAACATTTCCTAGGTAGAGATTCTTCTAAAACTGGCAGTGCTCTTGATTTTCCCATGCATACATATCACCTGAGGATTTGTTAAAATGCACATTCTGATTAGCAAGGCTGACTAGGGCCTCGAGTTCAGAATCTCTACCACATTCCTTTCTGTTGCTAGCCCTATGTCAGGAAGAGCTGTGGTCACTGAAATATGGCCCTCTGTTTATGGGTGGACTATGAGGATCCTCCAACTCAGATGGTGAAACACACATTCTTTCTTTAGTTCTTACCACATGACAAACAGCTCCATAGAGTTTCATATAGCATTAATTGCTATTATGAGTTATTAAGAGCCATTAAAATGTGGTATCCATGAGCAACATTAGCAGAGTATTAGAGCTTAAAATAAAAGCTTTACATGATTTCACAGAGAGCCCTACGCACTCCTGCCTTTGTAGACCTCTTCCTCCATTAAAAAAATTAAAAAAATTTTGTAATTCTATTCTATGACTGCACTGATATAAAGACAAAAGGCAGATTAATTATTGTATATCCATTACTGTTTTATTTTCTCCTTATTTTAAAAGAAATCAAGACATTTGTGGGCTCCTGAAAGCATCCTGCATCCTAGGCACTGTGTCTACTGTGCCTAATACATGAATTGGCCTTGGTATATGAAGATTCCCAATTAGAATTCCACAGGAAGACTGGCAGCTGCACAGGGCTTGGCAGGTTGTTGACCTCCCACAATTAATGAGCAGAGGCAGATAGTTAGAATTCCTACAATTTTCAGATGGACTGCTGTCTGAAACAATACGTCAGCAGTGCTGTGAGTTGGTCATAGTTTTCCACTGCTGCTCTTCCTACTTTTTGCTTGTAAAATGAGTGTGCTTTATCTGTTAGTTTGTGTGGTATTTACCCAAGAAAGTTTGATATAAATCAATATATTTTTGCCTATTGACTTTCCAAAAATCAGACTGTAAGCTATATATTATAATAGTTCAAATGTCGCTTAGTCTGTTTTTGCTAAACAGGTAGTTTGCCATGGTGTACTTTTCAGTTATCAGAGCATCCTCATAAGTTCATATTCTTCTCTTAGAAAATACATACAAGTGAAAAAATGATTTTTCTTGTACTTTGTTTTATATCTGAAGAATCAACTTGAATGTTGAAAATGTCATCGGTGATGGTAGGAAGCTAGATAGAATCACAGGCTAAAGGAGTGGGGGCAAAATACCTTGAATAGGTTAAAAGTGACAGAAAGATCACAATAATTTCAGGAAAGACGATCCATGATAGAAGGACAAAAGTCTGGATGCAGCAGAGGAGACAGAGGAGAATGCTGGCCCCAGAGAAAGGATACTGGAGAAGGGACTGTCTCTTGGACATAGTTAACTTTTACCGTAAACTGTAACTGAACTGCAGATTTTCTATGCTAGTAAATGCTAATATAGAATGTTGTTTCCACGTGTGAGTAAAGCTTCTTTCATCCTGGCCAGTCTATCTGAATGGTCACAGTAGTAACTAACACTTGTCTTGCTTATCTTCTAAAATTTGAACCTCAAATCCCAGAGTACCTACAGCAAGAAAGTCCTAGGAAAATGTCTTTTCCCAACACTGGTTTAACTTACTAGCTTCTGCCTGTATCTGACTCTCATTGAATCCAGGCCACAAAAAGTTAACACTGGTGGCAACTGCACCCCTGGTTATGACACATTTGCTGTTTTTCTCTTGGGCTCCAGAACAAGTTCTAGTCTGTGGGAAAGGATGGTGAGAAGGAAATGTATATCTAAAAGAAGAAATGTTAGAACTAGAAGTTCTTGGGCAGTGAGGACATGAATGTCCTTTTTTCTTTTGAGCTGCAAAGGAACAAATGAATCACAGGAACTTGATGTACAGTATATTTCTCATTTAGAAGAGACCTGTCAACAACCACCAGGGTTTTAGAGGATCTGAACAAAGCACAGAGAAAGTAAACATGTTAAACTTTAAATCCGGCTACTACGTCTAATATATCATACTAGTGACCTTAAAAGGAATAAAAGGAATTTAGAATGCTTTAACAACATGCAATATCACATTCCTTTTCCTGTCATACGGGCTCTATATTTAAATATAGAGTATTTAAGACTACAAACCACTATAGTACAAACTACTATATATAAAACACATAACCAACACGGACCTACTGTTTAGCACAGGGAACTATACTCAATATTTTGTAATAACCTATAAGGGAAAAGAATCTCAAAAAGTATATCTCTCTCTCTCTCTCTCTCTCTCTCTCTCTCTCTCTCTGAACTACTTTGCTGTACACCTAAAAGTAACACATTGTAAATCAACTATGCAGTAATACATACATACATAAATGAAAACATGCCCAATGAAGAATTACTAAAATTTATTTTTAAAATATGAATCAATGAATTTAGTCCTATAATTCTAAGAAAATAGTCTGACAAGATGATGACATGGCCATGGCACAAACAGTCTCAGAGAGGCATTCTGTGAACTTTTAGAAACTAACAATCAGGGAGTTACTTTCTTGACCAAAGGATTTGGCTGATTTGATCTGAGTAAGAAGTTCTGATAAGGGGGCCAGAACTAGGACCCATGTATGGAAGCTCTAGAGAAATGGATTTCACCTCATTATAGGGAAGAACTTTCTAAGTCAGACAGAAGAGACTACTCCCAGGAAAAGCCAGCTTTCTAGCAGAAATAGGCCACTTGGTGGAGATGCTGTAACAAAGAATTCAAGCAACATATGGTTTGTCCATGAAGACTTTAATCTTGGGATTTTGTGATTCTTTATTTGGAGTCTGAACAGTTGTTGTTTTAAACTGCTTGAGATTTTATTAATAGTGGTTATAGGAAATATCTTTCACATGCCAAGTGAAAAAGATACAACACATACAAAAGAGTACTAGTTATTATCACAAATAAACAATCAGGAAAAAGAAGAATGAGATGACAATCAGTTTCACTGTGATAGGTCATAATGCAGACATTGCTCATTAACAATTATTAACTTAATTTAGACAGGATAATGGTTTGGAATTTATGAATTATCATTTACTCATTCCCAAACTACTGTGAAGCCCTAAGTAAGTCTATAAACTTGAGAATTATCATTCCTAAAGAAGCTTCCCATTGTTCACAGACCCCAGTAATTTTCTAACTTCTATGTATGTCAGAATCACTTGAGCAGCTTATTAAAGATCAGATGGCTAGTCCCCACCCACGGAGATTCTGACTCAGTAGGTCTGGGGTGGGGCCCTGGGTATTTTCATGTTTACAAGCTCCCTGGGTGATTCTTATGGCACCCCAAATTTGGGAACTGCTTACCTATCTCAGGAAAGAGCATTTGCATTAAATAAGTAGTCTAGTAAAGCTCTTAGAAAACAAAGTATAATATAATGCTAAGCTTTGTTGTTTTAAGCAGAAGACATCCTGTGCAGCTATTGTTAGCAAATTTCCAAAAGCAGAAATTAGTATGTTCATACATCAGGATGCGTCCGTCCCTTGTGGTTCAGAATCCCTTGTGGGATTTCCTTGTGATAAAGAATCCGCCTGTAAAGCGGGAGACCTGGGTTCGATCCCTGGGTTGGGAAGATCCCCTGGAGAAGGGAAAGGCTACCCACTTCAGTATTCTTGCCTGGAGAATTCCATGGACTGTATAGTCCATGGGATCGCAAAGAATCAGACACGACTGAGTGACTTTGACTCATTCACTCACTCATCAGGATACTAATTTCTCTCCAGTTCCAACTCAACACTCGAAGCATTGTAAGGGTTAAAAATACACACACAGGCTTTGAAGTCAAACCAGGGACTAAATATTGGCTGTCAATCATGAACAGTGAGATTTTGGCTGGGTACTTCACTTTGCTGAGTCTCAATTTCTTCATGTGGAAAAAACAGGAATTAGAGTACTTGTCTCACAGGGTTGTTATGAGGATTAAATGAGATAATGGAAATAAGGTTTTTATCACAGCTACAGGCATGTGGAGAGTACTGAATAAACAGAAGTACTGTTATTATGGTGACCAATCCTAGATGATTTCAGTGTGATCTTGCTGTGATTAATGCAGGATAAGAAACAGAATCAATTTAATGAGCTTCCTGTGACCATGTGTTTGTTTCAGGGGAGGGTGAAACATACATGTGTTTTCATTATACACACTACAATCAAATGTTTTATCTATTTTAAAGTAATTTTATCTTGTCTCTTCCATTTTGCATTTGTTTATATCACTTAGAAATAAACTCCCCTATAGTCACATAAGGAGATTATTTTAAAAAAGAAATTAATAGCCTAAAATGGCCACCTGTGTGATATCCTAGGCCACACAGCAGACACAAGCTGTGGAAATCCAAGATCTTAAAGACTAATTTTTATATCCCAAACAAAATTCTCCTCAAAACCAGAATGTTTTTTAAAAATTGATGTATAGTTGACTTATGTTTCAGGTGTACAACACAGTGATTCAATTTTTATAGATTCAGAATGCTTTTCTAAACAAAAAATAAATTAATCTTACAGCAATGAGCTTACTTCCTAATTCCAGACAAAAAAGTGATAACAGAAATCAGCAAACAGTATTAAACACTGTTCTTTCAGCTGGAGTACTCTGACCCATTACATTAAAATGAGAATGAACGATTTTCAGATAAAGAATCTTCAGCAACTAGATTTCCAAAAAAGCGGTTCAATTCCCCTATCCCAGACTTACCCAACTCTGATTTTCAAAGGCCCCTAATCTTTTTCATTCCCAGACACTTTATGATTTTTGGATGGGTAAGAGCGGTTAAAAAAGGCCCCAGAGCTGACAGAGGTTGATAGTGCTGACATCAGAATTACTGAGCTCCCTGATGCCATCTCTGTGTGGGAACTGGTCAGAGGAGCAACTGATAGGGTGTGACCAACATTCGTGCCTGATCTTCTAGGAGAAATATGGATGAGCTGTTGGAGGTTCCCCTGTTTTATTGTCATTATCAGCAGACATCAATGAAATTGTAAAAGGTACTCTGCTGGCTACCTTATCAAGCAAGCACCTTCCATTAATTCTGCAACAAAATATAGTGTCTTACGATCCATGTGTTAGGCAGCAAATCCCAATGGCAGTAACAGGAGGGTTTGCAGATGTGCTCGCTGACAGCATGGCAAGGTCCTGTTACAGGAATTCTATTACTGACTGAATTGTCCCCACAGAAAAACAGGTGCGAGTTGGCGGTACAGCCAAGAATGGATGACTGATAAGTACAGACACGTGGGACTTACCCCAATGTTCTGGTTTAGTAAAAATACCCAGGAGCCATTTGTTTACTCATTTATTCAACAGATTTGTGTTGAATGCTTCTTATTTAGGCTGCATGGAGCTGGTTGCTGGAGGCACAATGGTGTGATAAACAGACTGATCCTACCTAAGAGCTACTGACAAAAAAAAAAAAAAAAATGCAGTATTGCCGATTTATGTATCATGGTAGCAGCAGCGCAGGGTACCCTCAGAGCAGACAGAGTAACACCTCACATGAACAAAAACTGGGGGAATTCCCTGGTGGTCCAGTGGTTAGGACTCCGTGCTTTCACTGCTGAGGACCCAGGTTCAATCGCTGGTGGGGGAACTAAGATCCCCTAAGCCACGAGGTGTGACAAAAACAAACAAACAAACAAACAAAAAAACCCAGAAAAGTGGAAGTGAAGAAACTAAGAATCAAAGGTTCAAGGAAGGGTTATTTTTGGAGGAGGCAAAGAAGGTAGTTGGAGGCAAAATGCAGAGAATGGGGAAGGAATGTTCTTGGCTGAGGCAATAGTAAGTTTGAAAGCTTGGAACTGAAATTTCAAAGTGTGTCAGATGAACTGGGTAAAGAAAGCACAACCCCTCTGTGCAGGTATGATGTCAAGATGAGATGAGGCTGGAGAAGAAAGCAAAGCCAAGAAAATGACAGGTCTAGCAAGCCAAGGTATTTTATCCTGAGGCAACACACAACTGCTGACATGTTTCAAGTCTTGATCTTCTTCCATGCTGGAAAGATCTCTGTAGCTATTTGCTACAAAGGACAAGGGAGAAGATTTAGTAATTCCCTTCATCTCCTCCCTCAAAGACAACCTGTCAAATAGGTTCATAAAGTTTTATCTTTCAAATTTATTACAACCATATGAAGGTGCCAGGAAGGCCCAATGAGGTCATTAGCAGCACTGGGTGGAAGAGCTTCCATTTGAGCAGATTCTGAGCCAGACTGAAGAGGGTTAGGCATCTTTGCACTGTAGGTGTTGATACTTTCACCCCTTAACTTTATCAAGCCTGTCTAATCCTAACTAACTGTAAAATATGGAGAACACAGACAGCAGTTTGGTTGACATCAGTAGTAAATAAAAACTATTTCAATTAGAAAATAAAGAATTTCTGTCCACAGTAAGTGTATAAAGGTTTTGTCGAAACAAATTTGGCATTTGATATATACTGCTTGAAATTTGAGTGCAGAGACCATGTTTTCTAGATTCCTTCAAACTAATCAGCCTATGTCCAAATATACCTACCAAAAAGAAAAATATAAACAAAAGCAACACACACAACCACACCCCTCCCTCCACAGGCTTTCTGCAACTTACATTTTAGTTTCTTTTTCCATGAACCTCCTTAGAGAGCAGACAGAGCCTTGCATATAGCAGGTACGTAGAACAGGGTCTTTTAAAAATGAAGATACGGTTTTAAAACGCTACTTTTAAGTGTATAACAATCTGTTGGCCAGAACACACTTGGTGATTCAATTCAGATTTCCCACCCTCCCAAACAGAGAGGTAAAGTAGTAGGAACTTCTGAAGAGATCGACCCAAAGGATCTTCAACATGGACCAGAGGCTCACCAAAGGGATCCTAATTGTGCTGACTTCACTTTCCACTGCAAAAACTTGACATTTGAAATATACTATTTGAAACTGTAATCAAGCACAAACCTATGAGGCCTTCCCAGGAAAAATGCCTCCATCTCCTCTGCCTGCCTCTTGTTTCTAAGAAAATTTTAGCCTCCTAGGCCTTCCCCGTTCCAAAGAGCACATTTAATCAGACAAGTGAGAAAATCTAGAAACAAAGGAAAACAGTCAAACATGGCAAAATAAAAATATTTTAACCACTAAACAAAGTCAAGGATCTTTGGTTCCTCCTCAAGGGCTAAAGATAATATTCTGAGTCACATTGTTGTTGTTCAGCCACTAAGTTGTGTCTGACTCTTTGAAACCCCATAGACTACAGCAGGCTTCCCTGTCCTTCACCATCTCCCAAAGTTTGCTCAAATTCATATTCATTGAGTCAGTAATGCTATCTAACCATCTCATCTCTGCTGCCCTCTTCTCCTTTTGCCTTCAAACTTTCCCAGCATTGGGATCTTTTCTAATGAGTTGGCTCTTCCCATCAGGTGACCAAAGTATTGGAGCTTCAGCATCGGTCCTTCCAATGAATATTCAGGATTGATTTCCTTTAGGATTAACTCGTTTGATCCCCTTGCTGTTCAAGGGACTCTCAACAGTCTTCTCCAGCACCATAATTTGAAAGAATCAGTACTTCATTGCTCAGCCTTCTTTATGGTCCTTCTCACATCCACACATGACTACTGGAAAAACCAGAGCTTTGACTACATGGACCTTTGTTGGTAAAGTAATGTCTCTGCTTTTTAATATGCTATCTAGATTTGTCATGGCTTTCCTGCCAGAGAGTAGGCATCTTTTAATTTCAAGGCTGCAGTCACCGTCCACAATGATTTTGGAACCTAAGGAAATAAAATCTATCACTGCTTCCATTTTCTCCCTACCTGTTTGCCATAAAGTGATGGGACTAGATGCCATGATCTTTGTGTTTTGAATGCTGAGTTTTAAACCACCCTTTTCACTCTCCTCTTTCACCCTCATCAAGAGGCTCTTTTGTTCCTCTTCACTTTCTGCCATTAGGGTGGTATCATCTGCATATCTGAGGTTATTTATATTTCTCCCAGAAATCTTGATTCTGCCTGTGATTCATCCAGCCTGGCATTTCACATAATAAGCAGAGTGATGATATACAGCCTTGACGTACTCCTTTCCCAATTTTGAAAGCCATCTGTTCCACGTAAGGTTCTAATTGTTGCTTCTTGACCTGTATATGAAACTTGTTAGACAGGTAAGGTGGCCTGGTATTCTTATCTCTTTAAGAATTTTCCAGTTTGTTGTGATCCACATAGTCAAAGACTTTAACATGGTCAATGAAACAGATGTTTCTTCATCTGCTTCATGCTTTCAGAGAAAGCATGAAATTCCCTTGCTTTCTCTACGATCCAATGAATTTTGGCAATTTGATCCCTGGTTCCTCCTGTCTTTTCTAAATCCAGCTTGTCCATCTGGACATTCTCGGTTCATGTACTGCTGAAGCCTAGCTTGAAGGATTTTGAGCATGACCTGACTAGCATCCAAAATGAGCACAACAACTGTACAAGTAGTTTGAGCATTCTTTGGCATTGTCCTTCTTTGGGATTGAAATGAAAACTGACCTTTTCCAGTCCTGTGGCTACTGCTGAGTTTTCCAAATTCACTGACATATTGGATGCAGCACTTTCACAGCATCATATTTTAGGATTTGAAATAGCTCAGCTGGAATTCTATCCCCTCCACTAGCTTTATTTGTAGTAATGCTTCCTAAGGCTCACTTGACTTCACACTCTAAGATGTCTGGCTCTAGGTGAGGGACCAGACCATCTTGGTTATCCAGGTGATTAAGACTTTTTTTTGTATAGTTCTTCTGTGTATTCTTGCCACTTATTAATCTTTTCTGCTTCTGTAGGTCCTTACCTTTTCAGTCCTTTATTGTGAGTCATATCCCTTAGCTATTGTGCATATACTAAAACCCCCACCAGGTGGGAAAAGTTAACTGCATGCTGACCACAAACATATAGATCCCAGACCCGTTGGAACAGAAGGTTGATACTGTTTGCCTCACCACCAACCAATCAGAAGAATGTTCACAAGTTGGTCACACATCATATAACCCTCTCCCTCACCTTGTCTTTAAAAACCTTTCCCTTAAAGCTATCAGAAGTTTGAGGCTTTTGAGCACAAGCTGCCCACATGCCTTGCTTGGCTTAGCTTGCAATAAAATGCTGCACTTCCCTTCACCACAATCTAGTGTCATTAGACTGGCTTTACTGCCGGGGTGTGAGCAGATCCAAGTTTAATTCAGTGACAAAATGATTAACTGCTAACCTTGAAGAGTAAATGACAGATTCCTGGGCTTTTCAGGGTGCTCTGTGATACGCCCAACTTAAGCCACCATCCTTTACTTTTCTGAAAGAACAGGTCACATGGAAGGCCTAAGACACAGGTTGGCACAGAGCTGCCTTACTGCCCGTGTTCTAGTCTTAATTTTCATTCTGTCATCTTAGGGAGAGCCAATATATTTCTTATGTTAAAATCTTAAACAAATGGGGAAAAAAAGCACAAAATGATTGCAAGTTTCTTTTACAGAGGCTTCTCATGTCATTCTATCTCATTTTTTCTTTGTACTGGCTCTTACAATCAAATTAAGAAATCGTAATTTGTGGTATTTTCTAATTTTCATGATATAAATATTCCCACCACGACCAAGGACAACTATAATGTCATGCCACTGAAGGGAGAGTTGGGATATGCACAGCTGACTTCTCCAGAAGTTAGTGCAAGCTGGTTGCAGCATACCAGAGGATATGATCATAGTTGAGTCACACCAACAAGTCAGTTGAGTCATTCCCACTTAGGATCCAGTCATTGCAGAACAGATATGATCTGTTCCTGTGTGCCCTGCCCAAATTCCTGACTCCCAAAATTGTGAGGATAAGAAGATAATTGTTTATTTTTAAGCCACTAAATTAAAAAACAGCTTTATTTGAAACCTAATTTGCATACCACATAATTCACCCATTTTAAGGGTACAATTGAGTGGCTTTTAGTATATTCATAGAGCTGGGTGTCCATCACCATAATCAATTTTAGAAAATTTTCATTACCACCCCCTCAACCCTACCCTCTTTAGCTGTCACTTCCCAATCCTTCTTAAACCCTTTCCCTAGGCAACCAATAGTCTATTTTCTGCCTCTACATATTTGCCTATTCTGGACATTTCATATGTCCAGATCATACAATGTGACTTTTTGTGACTGGACTAATTTATTCAGCATGCTGTTTTTAAGGTTCATCAGTGTTGCAGCAGATATGAATATATCATTCTTTTTATTATCAAATAATATTTCATTGTATGAATATACCACATTTTATTTATTATTAGTTGGTAGGCATTTGGATTGTTAATCCTTTATATTAGTCCATCCAGGCTGCAACTCACAAATTAGGACTCTTGTTTTCATTTTGTGACCTTACTATATGGTGTCCTAGTTACAAACAGAATGAATGACAAAAGGACTTTCCATACTACTCCTTAAAGATTTCCTGCTTTGTGGCTATATCTGAATAATGAATACATTTACATACACAAGGACAATGACACAAATTATCTAAATTAAATTGTGGCAAAAACAAAGTAGATATAACAGCTACACAACTGTTCCTTTTCTCTGCCTTAAGGCACAGGTTTACTAGAGTTATTTTAGCATCAATTTTCTTACATAGTTTTGCTTATATTTATTAGGGTGTTGGTCGATTAGACCTGATCTTGCCAATTTTGATGCAAAGGAGGTTTTGCTATCTACTACAACCTCCATAGTTATGGAAAAATATAAGCAGGAACATCTTTGATTTCTTGCTATCCTTAGCAAAATAAATTTTAAGTGAAAATTTTCCTGTACCACCGATAACTGCAAAGGCATGACACCACGGGAATGATTCTGTGTGCTGCTGCAGCAGCAGACACATAGTTAAAAGGATACATAACAGGTATGGACACAGAGATATATTTTACATCTTATAGAAAAATGACTGCTATTAAGAACTGAAACTTAGCAGAAACTGATCAAAACATCTGTACTTAATATGTATCATAAAAATATTAGATACATGTGCTGGGAGAATAAAACATTATTTGAAGAATCAAAAAATTCACATATATCAGGGATGATAGTAATACCTAATTAAATGCCATATTCAAATGTTAAATTTTGTTTAGACTGCCCCACCTCCACTCTTCTTTCCCACCTCCTTTCTCTTACTATTTTAGGAGAGAATAGTTCAGTGGTTCAAAGTCTAGTTGTCTGCTTTGCCAGTTTGGGGCAAGTTAGTTAAATTCTCTGTACTTCTATTTCCTGATAAGGACAATTATAGAACCTACTATGTGGTGGCTTGAGGACAAAATGAGTTAATACACATAAAGTGCTCAGATCACTGCTTGGCACACAGCATTCAGTAAGTGTTAGATACTATCATCATCTCCAGAAACTTTTTCTTCTGAGGGCCTTCAGTGGTAACAAAGACTTCCAGAAACAGTGAAATATTTGTGTCCTTTAGTACTGTCACTTTTTGATCTGCAGTAAGACATAGATAAGCACAGTATCAACAAGAAGCCAAATGATTAGAAAGATGCTTACTAAAGTAAAGCTGCAAGCACCAATAACTCTTGGGAGAGAAATGACAGGGAAAGAGTATTACTTGATTCTCATAACCCTCTGACTTGGGCAAACTGTCTTGGGTAAATAGACATAAAATGTTGGAAGAGCTCATGAGTAGAAATCAAGAGTTGCAAGTAGGAGTCAAAAATGTGCTTATGGGACACAATTACAGCTTTGCTGTTGCTTCACAGAAACAATGTTTAAGTTCCCTAAAAGTGCTGAAGGGATCACAAATTGAATCAAGTGACTCAGCAAATCCTGTTAGAAGGCAATGTATTCAATGAGTACTCTTCCAACTAAAGTGTAATATTTATAAATATAGAAATTTAAAACTTATAATCAACCAGCTGTTATGTATTTATTGAGATCTTTAATATCTTAAATATACAAACAAAAAAGAGGTGGGGGGTGGGGTGGGGGGAAGACCAGGCTACAGTAAAGGAGCTAAGCTTATTAAGGATTAAGGATTTAGTTCTACTTCTGGCACAGCCTTCAGAAACATAAAAAGGTCTCAGCTGATGTAAAACATTGTCTAAATCTGCCTTCCCAAGCCAAATTTGACATCACTTTATCAAGATACTCTTTCTCTGTGAAAGCAGAATTTATTATCATGAAACCAGAGTTAACTATTATTTTAGGTACTGAGCTAAAGTCAAACCCATTTCTCCTAATTCACATATGTAAAACCTACTTCACTTCATAATCTGAGTCTATTTTTAAATGTTTAAATCTCAGGGTCCCCTGGTCCTAATCCAATGCTCTTTCCCCTCTGTCACACTACTTCTGACTCTGCACATGCTAAGCAACAGCTATCTTTTCAATCTTTAAAAGGAAAAACTCAAAACTCCCTCTAAGAATGAAACGTTCAGCAATTTCATTTGAAATAGTTGAGGGAATGTATTTATTTCAGGCAAACCACACCCATACAGAGGGAGTGCTTTTGGCATATGGCTTTATCTTGTACATTAGGAATGCAGTCTGCAGTCACTGAATAACCACTGTACGATGCCAATTTCACAAGGCAATGGTACTTTAGCTAAAATGGTTGTATTAGTGAGGTGAGTGGTAGGTATACTTAAAGGCTATGATTTTACCTAATTTATATATCATTTTTAATAAAAGACAATGGCATCACAGACCCAAAGGAGAGCTGCAGTTTTGCTTTTACATACATTCATAATTAAAATATAACTTTCCCCTGAAAAGTCAAAAGTACCCATTTAGAAAGAATGCTACTGCAACAATTCGGGAAAGAACAAGTGACAAACAGATACTCAGAATTTGACAAGCAAGCCATCACTCAGATGATACAGGACACAAGCACTGAGGGCATGGGCAACCTAGCAGATCTTCAGTCTAAATATGAACAAGGGTGCACATGCCCTGCAAAAACATCAACGTAACATAAAGGAAGGTGAAGAGAAGCTTTATTTTTAGCAAAAATTTTAAGTATATCAGCTTCTTAAGGGATCATTTCCATCAGTATCCAAAGGTATTAATGGCTAAATGAGACAATTATTAACTATAGGCACTATGTTTAGAGTAGACTTCTAGAACTTATAGATCTTACATAACTGAAACTTTATACTCATCGAACAGTTATTCTCCATTTCCCTCTCCCCTCATCCCCTGGCAATCATTTTCTACTTCTCTAAGTTTTTTTTTTTTTTTTTTAATGTCTCATATAAATGGCAACATGTAGTATTTGTCTGGAAATGAGTTATCTCACTTATCATGTCTTCATGTCCAACCATGTTGTTGCAAAAGGTAAAATTTTATTCTTTTTTAAGGCTGAGGAATATTCCATTGTGTGTATACAACAAATTCATTTGCCTGTCAGTGCACATTTGAGTTGTTTCCTTATCTTGGCTATTGTGAATAATGCTGTACTGTGCACTTAATATTTTGATAAGAGGATATTTCTTGCCACACATTCACACACAAAAAATTTCCTTTCACACAAGCAAAGTTTTGGAGGTGATGGATGTTTATTACTTTGTGACAAAATAAACATCAAATTGTGTGTATTAAATGTGCAATTTTTGTACACCCCAATAAACCTGTAAAAAAATTAAAATAAGCTTAAAGATGATCTGAAAACGATGTAATCAAGAGTTACAGGAAGGGGAATTCCTTGGTGGCCCAGTGGTTAGGACTCCATGCTTCCACTGCTTTTACAGTCTTTGCTTTAGAAGACAGATCCTTAAAAACGTTGCTGAGATTTATGTCAGAGTGCTCTGCCTGTTTTCCTACAGAAATTTTATACTATCTGGTTTTACATTGCTGTGATTTATGTGAAAGGGTGTTCTGCCAATCTTTCTTGAAGGAGTTTTATAGTATCCACTTTGATTTTATTTTTGTATATGGTGTTAGAGAATGTTCTAATATCAGCTTTCTACCTGTACCTGTCCAGTTTTCTCAGCACCAATTATTAAGAGACTGTCTTCTCTCCGTTGCACATCCTTGCCTCTTTTTTCAGATTAGGTGGCCACAGGTATGTTGGTTTATCTCTGGACTCTCTGTCCTGTTCTACTGATACATATTTCTGGTTTTGTGTCAGTATCATACTGTTTTGATTACTGTAGCTATGTAGAGCAGTCTAAGGACAGACAGCCTGATTCCTCCACTCCTTTTTTCCTTCTCAAGATTGTTCTGGCTATTTGGGGTCTTTTGTGTTTCCATAAAAATTTTTAAATTATTTTTTCTAGTTCTGTAAAAAAAAAAATGCCATTGGTATTTTGATAGAGATTCACTCAATCTATAGGTTGCCTTGGAAATTATGGTCATTTTAATAATTTAAGAACATGGTACATCTTTCCATTTATTTGCATTGCCTTCAATTCTTTCACCAGTATTTTATAGTTTCCTGAGTACAGGTCTTTTGCCTCCTTGGTAGATTTATTCCTAGATATTTTATCCTTTTCAAAGAGATGGTAAATGGGTTTCCTTAATTTCTCTGATATTTCATTGTTAGTGTATAGAAATGAAACAGATTTCTATATATACCCTCCAAGTTTACTGAATTCACTGATGAGCTCTAATAGTTTTCTGGGTGGCATACTCAGGATTTTTCTTCTGATTGCTGTGGCTAGGACTTCAAAAACTAAGCTGAATATAAGTGATGAGGGTCAATATCCTTGGCTTGTTCCTATCTTAGAGGAAATGCTTTCCGCTTTTTCATCACTGAGTATGATGTTAGCTGTGGGTTTGTCAGATATGGCCTTTATACCATGTTGAGTATTGGAGAAGGCGATGGCACCCCACTCCAGTACTTTTGCCTGGAAAATCCCATGGATGGAGGAGCCTGGTAGGCTGCAGTCCATGGGGTCACCAAGAGTTGGACATGACTGAGTGACTTTGCTTTCACTTTTCACTTTCATGAGTTGGAGAAGGAAATGGCAACCCACTCCAGTGTTCTTGCCTGGAGAATCCCAGGGACGGGGGAGCCTGGTGGCTGCCGTCTATGCGGTCGCACAGAGTCAGACACGACTGAAGCAACTTAGCATTAGCATAGCATGTTGAGTATGTTACCACCATGCCTACTTTCTGGACAGTTTTTATCATAAAAGAACATTAAATTTTATCAAAAGCCTTTTCTGCATCTATTAAGATGACCATCAGTTCAGTTCATCAATACCTGCTCAGTTGTGTCTGACTCTCTGCGACCCCATGAATTGCAGCACGCCAGGCCTCCCTGTCCATCACCAACTCCTGGAGTTCACTCAGACTCACATCCATCGAGTTAGTGATGCCATCCAGCCATCTCATCCTCTGTCGTCCCCTTCTCCTCCTGCCCCCAATCCCTCCCAGCATCAGAGTCTTTTCCAATGAGTCAACTCTTCACATGAGGTAGCCAAAGTACTGGAGTTTCAGCTTTAGCATCAGTCCTTCCAAAAAAATCCCAGGGCTGATCTCCTTCAGAATGGACTGCTTGGATCTCCTTGCAGTCCAAGTGACTCTCAAGAGTTTTCTCCAACACCACAGCTCAAAAGCATCAATTCTTTGGCACTCAGCTTTCTTCACAGTCCAACTCTCACATCCATACATGACCACAGGAAAAACCATAGCCTTGACTAGACGGGCCTTTGTTGGCAAAGTAATGTCTCTGCTTTTCAACATGCTATCTAGGTTGTTCATAACTTTTCTTCCAAGGAGTAAGCATCTTTTAATTTCATGGCTGCAGTCACCATCTGCAGTGATTTTGGAGCCCAGAAAAATAAAGTCTGACACTCTTTCCACTGTTTCTCCATCTATTTCCCATGAAGTGATGGGACCAGATGCCATGATCTTCGTTTTCTGAATGTTGAGCTTTAAGCCAACTTTTTCACTCTTCACTTTCATCCATATGATTTTTATTTTTTGTTACTGTATGTGATACAATCAATGTATCATACTGACTGATTTACAGATACTGACAAGCCCTTGCATCCCTGGAATAAATTCTTTTCCCACTTGATCATGGTGTATGATCCTTTCAATGTGTTGTTGCAGTCAGTTTGACAGTATTTTGTTGAGGATTTTTGCATCTATGTTCATCAGTGGTATTGCTTGTAATTTTCGTTTTTGTGATATTTTTGTCAGTTGGTATCAGGGTGAAGCTGGCCTCACAGAATGAGTTCAGAAGTATTTCTTCCTCTGCAATTTTTTGGGATAGTTTCAAAAGGATAGGTGCTAACTCTCCTTTCTAAATGTTTGGTAGAATTCACTTGTGATGCCATCTGATCCTGGAATTTTGTTTGATAGAAGTTTAAAATTACTGATTCAATTTCATTTATTGTGATTATCTTCTGTTTCTTCTTGGTTCAGTATTGGGATATTGTGCCTTTCTAAAAATTTGTCCATTTCTTGAGATGGCCTATTTGTATATAGTTGCTTATAGTAGTTTTTTATACTTTGTATTTCTGCGGTGTTGGTTGTAACTTCTCCTTTCTCACTTAAGATTTTGTTCATTTGGGCCCTCTCCTTTTTATTTCTTGATGAATCTGGCAAAGAACTAGTTTTTAGTTTCATTGATCTTTTCTATTTTCAGTTTCTTTCATTTATTTCAGTTCTGATCTTTATGATTTCTCTGCTTCTACTAACTTTGGGTTGTTTGTTCTTATTTATCTAGCTGGTTTAGATGTTAAGGTGAGGTGGTTTATTTGAGATTTTTCTTATTTCCTGAGGTAAGCTCATGCTGCTATAAATTTCCATCTTAGAAACGTTTTTGCTGCATCCCATAGCTTTCAAACTGTCATGTTTTCCTTTTCATTTGTCTTTAGGTATTTTTTGACTTCCTATTCGATTTCTTCAGTGATCCATTTGGTTCTTTAGTAGCATATTTAGCTACCACATATTTGCGTGTGTGCTTTTTGCAGTTTTCCCCTTGTAGTCAATTTCTGGTTTCATAGCACTGTGGTCAGAAAAGATGCATGATATGATTTCATGTCATATTTTGTTAAATTTACTGAGGCTTGTTTTGTGGCCTAGCATGTAATCTATCCTAGAGAATGTTCCATGTGAACTTGAAAAGAATGTGTATCCTGCTGCATTTGGATAGAATGCTCTGTATATGTCAATTATAACACTAAAGATAGCCATCAAATCACAAGCTGCTGCTGCTGCTAAGTCGTTTCAGTTGTGTCCTAGTCTGTGCAACCCTATAGATGGCAGCCCACCAGGCTCCTCCATCCCTGAGATTCTCCAGGCAAGAATACTGGAGTGGGTTGCCATTTCCTTCTCCAATGCATGCATGCATGCTAAGTCACTTCAGTCGTGTCTGACTCTGTGCAACCCCATGGACAGCAGCCGACCAGGCTCCTCTGTCCACAGGATTCTCCAGTCCAGAATACTGGAGTGGGTTGCATTTCCTTCTCCATCAAATCATAAGAGAAGAGAACAAAAGAAGGGGAAAAAATACCTACAAAGATAAATCCAAAACAAAAATTAACAAAATGGCAATAAGAACACATATATTGATAACTGCCTTAAATGTAAATGGACTAAATACTCCAACTAAAAGACATAAAGAGGCTGAATGTATACAAAAACAAGACTCATGGGGAGGGAGGAGGGAGGAGGGTTCAGGATGAGGAACATAGGTATACCTGTGGCGGATTCATTTCGATATTTGGCAAAACTAATACAATATTGTAAATTTAAAAATAAAATAAAATTAAAAAAAAAAAAAAACAAGACTCATACATATGTTGTCTACAAGAGACTCATTTCAGATCTAAAGACACACAGAGTGAAAGTGAGGGGCTGAAAAAAGGCATTCTATGAAAATAGAAATTAAAAGAAAGCCAGAGTAGCAATACTTAGACAAAACTGACTTTAAAATAATGATTGTTAGAACTCCCCTTGTGGTCCAGTGGTAAAGAATCTGCGTGCCAATGCAGGAGGCATGGGTTCAATACCTGGTCTGGGAAGATTCCACAGGCCGTGGGGCAACTAAGCCTATGAGCCACAACTACTGAGCCCGTGTATCCTAGAGCCTCTGCTCTGCAACAACAGAAACCGCTGCAAGGAGAAGCCCACAAACTGCAACTAAAGCCCATGCACAGCAACAAAGACCCGGCACAACCAAAAATACACAAATAAAATAAAAACTTCTTAAAAGGAAAGTTACAAGAGACAAAGGGCACTATGTAATCATCAAGGGATCAATCCAATCCAAGAAGACATAACAATTGCAAAGTCTTACCCAATAGTATGGTTTTAGACCATGGTACATTTATTATTTTAACACAACTCTTTGAAGACAGGTACTATACCTAACCTTTCTGTTTTAACATCAACATGCATATAACAAGTAACCTGCTGATCACAGACTGCCTAACTACCTCAACCAGCCAGTATCTTATTACTACCGGATATCTGACAGCTTAATGCCTCTGATTTAGCATCTGGAAACAATGACAGATAGTATACAGAGAAATTTAGACGCAGCCTCAATCACACCTGTTAGTATTCACTGGGACACGAATCCACCTTTTTAATTTTCCAATAAAGTTTCAGGAAACTGGGGACTCCCCTGGCAGTCCAGTGGTTGAGACTCTGTGTTTTCACTGCAGGGGGCACAGGTTTGATCTTCAGCTGGGGAACTAGGATATTGCATGTTGTGCATTGTGGGCAAAAAAGAAAAATAAGTTTTAGGAAACTTACGTGAAATATGATTTATAGGGAGCTATATAATCAGCATGACTAACAGGAAAAAAGAAATTTCTGTTAGTTTTACTTGAGGAGAAAAAAAATTCCACAGATTGAAGTTTAATTTTGAAGCTCTGTTCTTTATAAAAATTTAAATACTTGTTAACTTTTAATTGCTCAGTGTTTCAAATAGGTTTCTTTGGTATTTGTAAATGTTTAGCTTATAGTGGTTGTACATATATTTCTAAACTATCAGTGTTACAATTTACTTACATCAGCACTAGTAAATATTACTAGTATGCATTTGAGGAAGCTTTTCTTTCCATATATTCAGCTGTTGCTTTTTACTTAAAATAAGAGATGGAAAAGATTGATCAAGAGATAAAAGTAGCAGACATGAAACTCATACCACATGTGATTTGACAAATGGGGGTGAGCCAGCTGCTACAAGCAGCTCATGGAAGCTGTGTATATTTTATAAATATCTTAATTAAAGTATATGATTTCAAAGATACAATGCAGTTCCTCAAATATCATACTAGTCAACAGCTGAATTAACATTTTAAGAAGTACTAAGCTGTGTCATTTAAACACAAATCTTATAACTGAGTCCTCCCATATCAATTTATATTTGCAAAGAATTATTAGGTCCCAGTATCCTAATAAAAATGGAAAAACAAAGTCACACTATTTTCATTTAGTTCATATTACAAAAGTGTATCATTTGTTCAAGAAAATCTTAAAATGGTTTAGTACTTCTCTAAAACATTAGCAACTACATCAAACACATGTCAATTATTTTAATAACCATAGTTTTCACTATTTAATTCCAAATTTACATCAATATTTAGGTAATAAAATTTACAAAAAATTACTTTAAATAATTTGACCAATATAATTTCTAGTTCTGAAAAAGTTTAAAGCAAACTTTTGCTATATCATATTTTGAAGATTTATAGAATGAAGTCATTACACATATTAATCTAACTACATTCTGATTGAGCAGAAATTATTAAATTAGACTAAGGCAACAATAACATGGCCCTGAATCAATACTATCAGACATTCTTAAAAACCTAACAGGTTAAGATGTTTCAATTGCTATCCAGTCACCTTTAAAAACTAATTTTTTAAAACGCTCATAAATAACAAAGTCATGTAGTATTTGAATGTGTAAAACTTAATTAGAAGGGTACTAAATAATTTTCTATTGATCTGTTTTGCTGTTAATTGGCTTTGAAAGTGCAAATCAAAGCAAGCAAAACTATACTAGGTTAAATCACCAAAAACTTTAAAATATGGAGAAAAAATTTTATTGCTTTTCTTTAAAACACTTAATGGTTGTGAAAGCAAGCCAATATAAATTATGATCTCAGAATTGATGAAGACTAAGGAATTTTACCTAGTTAGTAGTATTCAGTTCAGTCGCTCAGTCGTGTCCGACTCTTTGCGACCCCATGAATTGCAGCATGCCAGGACTCCCTGTCCATCACCAACTCCTGGAATTCACCCAAATGCATGTCCATTGAGTAGGTGATGCCATTCAGCCATCTCATCCTCTGTCATCCCCTTTTCCTCCTGCCCCCAATCCCTCCCAGCATCAGTCTTTTCCAATGAGTCAACTCTTCACATGAGGTGGCCAAAGTATTGGAGTTTCAGCTTTAGCATCAGTCCTTCCAATGCCCACCCAAGACTCATCTCCTTCAGAATGGACTGGTTGGATCTCCTTGCAGTCCAAGGGACTCTCAAGAGTATTCTCCAACACCACAGTTCAAAAGCATCAATTCTTCGGCACTCAGTTTTCTTCACAGTCCAACTCTCACATCCATACATGACCACAGGAAAAACCAAAGCCTTGACTAGACGGACCTTTGTTGGCAAAGTACAGAAGAATGTTCATTCAATAAAATCATTTGTGTCTATTTGTAAGAAAATCCCACTCCCTTTATTCTCCATATAGTAATTTTATGACCGACTATAGCATAATAGGTTGATCTTAGGCACAGGATAATATACACATTATATATGTATTTGAGCATGTGTTCATCAGTATGTATAATTACTAGCTTTACTTACCTTTGTTTCTATTCACCATTAAGTAATGTTTTTCTCCATTTCCAGCATTACGTGACTTTCCTCCACGATAATGCAATGATTACTTTTTAAATAAGAATATAGAATCTGGGGTTTCCCTAGCGGCTCAGTGGTAAAGAAACCGCCTGTCTGCAGGAGACACAGGTTCGATCCCTGATTCAGGAAAATCCCACGTGCTGCAGAACAACTAAGCCCATGAGCCACAATTACTGAGCCTGTGCTCCAGAGTCCAGGAGCTGCAACTACTGAGCCCACATGCTGCAACTACTGAGAGCCCAGGCTCTGCAACAAGACAGGCCACTGCAACGAGGAGCCTGTGCACTGCAACTAGAGAGCAGCCCCTGCCAGCTGCAACTAGGAGAAAGCCTATGCAGCACCAAAAAGCCAGCACAGCCAAAAACTACAATAAAATAGATCATATATATATAAAAATATAGAATCTGAAGAGCAATTATTCAGTTAGAAGCAACTTATTAGATGGACTATGTAGAAGATGTTTTAAGAGTCAGGTTATTCGGAATTGATTTGGATGGGGCTGAATCTTTAAAATCTTGGTTCTATACAGACTTAACATTATAGTATTGATCAATGTTATGTCAATTTCATAAATAACAGCTGAACTATTATTTATTCTGAAAATTAAGAATTGATGGTTAAAGGAAATATGCTATAGCAGAAGTTGAAATTTTGTTTCGGAAAACAATCATTTAAATTAACTTATGTTTCTTTTCAAACTACAGAAGTTATACTCCTTTTCCTTATAAGTCTTCTTCCTAAAATAAAATTTTTTATCAAGTATGTAATGATTAGGAATGGTCAAAGAAAACAGAATCCTGTATTAAGAATGCTTCAAAAGTAATTCTCAAACATTCTTTTCCAATTTCCTCAAAGAAATTAATAGTAACTATTTTTAATGTACACCTTTAATACACATGAAAGTTTTTCAGTTATCTTCAAGCTTTCCCAGCATATAGAAAGTAGGAAACAATACACCAAGTACCAGTATGTAGATTATGAATCCATTTGCATTAAAAATATGCATACATATAGAAAAAAATACAGTGTCCTCATCCTCCCTCGGTGGATGAGACTATGGGTGTTTAATTTTCTTATTTTTCTTATTCCATTTTCAAAAATAAGGATGCTGCTGCTGCTGCTAAGTCGCTTCAGTAGTGTCCGACTCTGTGCGACCCATAGACAGCAGCCCACCAGGCTCCCCCGTCCCTGGGATTCTCCAGGCAAGAACACTGGAGTGGGTTGCCATTTCCTTCTCCAATGCATGAAAGTGAAAAGTGAAAGTGAAGTCACTCAGTCGTATCTGACTCTCAGTGACCCCATGGACTGCAGCACACCAGGCTCCTCCGTCCATGGGACTCTCCAGGTAAAAGAGTACTGGAGTGGGGTGCCATTGCCTTCTCTGAAATAAGGATGAACAACTCTTAATTTAAAAAAGGAATTCATTTAAAAAACAAAACAAAACACTATCTCGCATGACTCTCAATTGTTTTAAGATAAAAGCAGAGGAGAAACACAAAACTTCAATATCAAGAAAATTTATGTATTTTACACATTACATGAAAATACCTTAATTTTGAACTTCATAGATGGTCCTCACTTGCACAGATCTTGTGCGGAATGTAGAAACCATACAATAGAAAAACAAATGTACATCTTATGAGAATCAGGCATTTTAGCTAAGGATTTTATTTCCTTGCAGCATGAACATTTACAAACCAATTTCATAAAACAAAAAAGTGATAGAAGAAAACTGGATACTGTGATTGCAGAACTACTCATTTTTAGTTGCAATGCTATCTCAAAATAGCTCTGGATTACTACTTTCTCACCCAGTGTATGCCCAAATATGCTACACCCTTGCATTTTTATTCCTAAGAATTAAATGTCTATTACTGGTAAGGCTGGGTAAATGCTAAGTCCTGAGAATGTGACAGAGAGCACAGACCCTGGTCTCATACAGCTATTAATCTATCTGGGATGACAGATAATAAGCAATTGCAAAGCACTACATGCTCTTAAAAACAGAGTTGAGATGAAAATGTGGACAGAGCCTCTAACAGCAGAAGAGGCTTCAGAGAATGCTTCCCAGATGTACTGTGTTTACACTGAGGCCTGAAGGCTAAGAAAGTGATAAATGGGTGAACTTCAGGAGAAGAGTGTTCTGATAAACATTTGCACAGAAATAGTAATGTTTTCCAGAAACTGAAACAAGTTCTTTCTAGCTGGAGCATTGGGAGGGGCAGAGAGGAGGTGGTACTATTGAGAGAATCCAGTCCGGAGGCTGCTGGAATAATGTAGAGTAAAAGTGAAAGTCGCTCAGTCGTGTCTCTTTGTGACCCCATGGACTATACAATCCATGGAATCCTCCAGGCTAGAATACTGTAGTGGGTAGCCTTTCCCTTCTCCTGGGGATCTTTCCAACCCACGGATCAAACCCAGGTCTCCCGCATTGCAGGCGGTAATGGCAGAAGTGAAGAGATGTAGCAAGATTAGAGAAATTTAGGGGGTTGCACCAACATGATTTGATGAGTGATTTGGAGATGACTCATGAGTTTGTGGCTTGATAACTACTGATATGAGGAATATTCAATGAGAATGGAAATCCAGGACCCTTGGTGGTAGTGGTGGGGCGGGGACTGGATGACAGTTTGGTGGAAGGGAGTGGAGGGAGGTGGGAGAATGAGGTCAATTATGGATAATATTTTATTTAGGATGTCTAAATGATATCCCGATGAATGTTTCTGGTAGGCAACTGGATATACATAATGGATGAGCTAAGATTTGGGTTTAGAGCAAGATATTGATTTGAGAATGATAAACATACAGTTCAACGTTTTCTCAACCTTTTAAAAAATCCGTGCCTATTTGATCAGTCAGAAAATAACCTCCCTCCCACCCCCAAATGAGAACAGTTAATGTTGACAGTAAGGATGCCATGTAGATTGAGAAAAGAGTTTAACACAGAACCATGAAAATACCAATGTCTAAGAGAGAGGCAGGGAGGTCTCCAAAAGAAGAAACTGAGAAGTGAACTGATTTCTTCCTTCACTATTTCTTGTCCTCTAAGGGAAAAAGAATCTGAATGGCTAAGGGGAAAAAATAAGCATCTTCAAAAACCTCTTGTAAGCTTTAGAATCTGCCTAAAAAGAAAGATGTTAACTTGCATTTCTCTTGCTGTTGTTGAGGCTAGGCTACTGTTGTACAGAGAGGAAATAGTGAATGCACTGCAGGGCAAGTGGGAGCTGAGGTGGGTCCTCTTTCACCTCTTCAAATAACTTACACAAAGGTCTAATGAAGTTTTTTGCAATTTTTCTTTTTTCTCTTCCCCCTTTACTTTCTTTCTCAAATGAAAGTAGAAAAGTAAATGGACACAAACTCTGCTTCTGATTTTTGGAAAGTGAAGACTAATTCCCATCCAGGCCCCAAGTTGCAAGTTTGCTTGCTAAGTGCAATACAATAATTCTAGAAGCAAGTAACTCTAGAAATTTGGTGTATTTCATGACTCCCACAACAACTTTCTTACCCTAGAAAATATCTGGATCAACTCTTCTTAGCTTCTGTGTAAATCCATAGTGTCACAATGGTCTTGACCAGGTCTAGGATATTGAAAAAATGAAATCCTGGTTTAAATCTGAATGAAAATACAGAATACTGTACAGCACAGAACTTGAACAGTAGTTCAAGCATGTTTGGCGGCTGACTGCTTATCTAGACTCAGAGTATCTCCCAACAGAAAACTTATAGTTCAGAGACTAGTAACTTCATATCAAAGAATATACAATAAGCATTGCTATAGAAAATACTGGCAGCTGTGGCGCTGCCCTTTCACAGAACTACTGATACTTAGTAACAATGTCTTTTCATGTTTTATGAGTAGAGTCTATAAAAGAAAATACTGTGCTATCCACAGTTTCATCTGTACTTGTACTTAATTTTTAGTAAACTTTGATTTTAGCATTTACTATCAAGTCAATGATCTGAGAGAAAATTATGATGACTACCATAATTTTAAATATTATAGTAAGTAGAGTTTTGGAAAATGCACTCAGTATACTGAATATATGATATGCAGTATTTATTCTTATTGTTATCCTTGGTGCTATTACTGAATCAATCAAGCCATATTACACATCAGAACCATAGAGTGTTTAAGGATGAACTTTTTATTCTATATGCCTGTTACAGAATTTAAAAAGGAGGGGGAATAGTGTGTCACAAAGTTCTATGACAATTTCCATAGCGAGAAGAATTAAGAATTAAGGGCGAAAGAATAACACAGAAGTCAATACCTACCAAAATGTCCAGCAATACTATTTTCATCTGAAATAATTTAGAAAATAAAAGTCTGTGTTGAAAGATAAGTAGTGCATCCAAATAGATCACTCCAGTAAAGTCAACTGTTTGTGATTCTATTTTTTTTTCTTTAAATCAAAAAAGCCAACTGACGTTACCATTTTGTTCTTAAATAGGAAGAAAAAAATAACTGGGAATGACTACCAAAATGTTAACTAAAATTTTGTTTTATCAAACTCCTTAAGTAACTAAATAAACATTTAAATATAATTTCTATTATCAGCATTTAACAGCTAATAATCATTACTCAAATTAGATTCCATTGATATTAATTATATCAACAACTTGTCAAATATAGAAATGGTCTAAGTTTGAGAAAATTATTTCAAAGTCCAAATATATAGCTTTGAAGCCACACAACCATTTTTAAGGTTAGGACAAGACATATACCAAGTATGTTTAGGGGCATTAGGATTTAATTCCTCAGGGGCCCTTAAAATTCAGTGCTGATATTAATGATTCAAAGTGGGTACAGATATTTATTTCCAAATTCTTGTACCTCAAGATTCATGTAAATAATGTATGCCAATTACCTTTGAAATAACTGCCAAAGGATGTTTTTAAAACCATTGCATAATGCTTGCTTCCTAACTTCTTGTCTCTGAACACTCATTATAACATCATTTACTTTATCTCTAGGAGAAGCAAATTACTTGATTATAACCTTCTACCATCTTAAAAAAACTGAGTAAGGTAGAAGAGATAGAAAGGCATAGAGACCTTGGGTAGTCTTCAGTTATATTGCTTAGCAGCACAGCAACAAGAGAGTGATGACAGACAGCAATTGTTTTAATCTAGGTCAATACAACAGCCAAAATACTTTGTAAACACTTTCTTTGGCTCTTTCTGGAGATCAACACTGTTCTGATTAAACAGCATGAGAAGGACTCGATAGCAAAGTAAGGGTTCAACAATATGTACTTATCTTTTATCCAAGAGTCTTAAAATCACCTAATACTAATCATAACCCAGTAACTGAGAGAGGTAGGTACTAAGGTAAACTGCAAAGGCCAAGAACAGAAATTGGGAGTGTGGGCCACTGAATGATATTTATAAGCTAAAGACTGCTGCCTTATATAGCTCTGAATATGTAAAAATGAAGTATTATCTACTATCTTTTAAGAAACTCAAACTCAGCAAAACAGGGAAATACTTTTTCTTACTATGTTTCATTTGTATTTGTACCAACATGTTAACAAGATAATACCTTTTCTTACTGTTTGATTTGTTATTTGTACCTAATTTTTACTGAAAGTTTGATTAATTCAAGTTTGGTTTTCAGAAGACACTGTTTAGCCATTGATCGTAAACAGAGAAAACTAGTGACATAGAATTTTAGACATTACATTATTTTAAATATTAGATTAAAAGTCTATAGTTTCCCAAGTGCCAATTATTTGAATTATCTTTCCATTGAAGGGTTTGTGTTATGCTGTACACACCATCTTCCTTGTGACCTCGAGTTGAATTTGTGAGATGGATGCTTAAGGTGCAATCTGTAGCCATGAATAGTTCTGTGTATGTGTGTAAAATTAACACTTAAAAGGACTGAAATCCATCTTTAGCCTCATTAGCACCATGTACCAACTGTATTAACTGGTTGAAACTGTTAGATAAGAGAGTGAAAACTAAAGGAACGGGAACAAAGAAAGGTTATATTTCATCATCTTAAGGTTTCACAGAGATGATGTAGGTTTACAATTCAAATTTCCACCCCCTGAAAAATGACTTCTTAAATAACTCAACTCTCAAAACTCAGAAATGCAGTAACCTGAAATTATTCTAATCTAAAACCTTTAGAGAATAATCAGTTACTACAACTGATGTTCACTGTGAAGAATACATAGCTATATAAAATATAGCTACACAAAAAAGAACTCAGTGAAAAAACATTTAAAGCAAGAAGATGCGTGTTTCAGATTCACATTAGTAGTGGCTAATTGGGTAAATGCTAAAGATTTACATTCAAGTGTTTAAAAGGATTACTGCACAGAAATTCAATTACTAAAAGTCTTTGTTCAGATGCCTCTCAGGCTGATTAAAGATGAGACGATATGCGAACCGAACCACCAACAGTGGTATTTAAACCCCAATTACTTTCAAGGTAATGTATGCAGTTCTTAAGACATTCCAGAAGTGGGTTCTTTGATACTAAAAATGGTATTAAAATAAAAGAGAGACCTCATACAGTCTGCTGGTATTTCATACCAACCTTTGGAGGAGGTAGTAAAGTGTTGGAATTTAAAATACAAGGTCAGCACTAAGTGTAAACATTTCTAAAGCATTGTATGTAATTCTTTAAACATATGTAGTGAAAAAAAGTATAATTCATATAAAATCAGAACTTAAAAAAGCAAAAAATAGAAATATTTAGTCAATTTACTCAAATGAAGAAAACTTAAATGATACAGAACTGAAAATATCAGAAATCTATATACAATAAAAAGTGAATATAAATTAGTCAATTCCATAGACATTTCCAGTTAAGCATTCATACAAATACAGATTCGCCTTTTTCTTATATATAGGAGTAACACATACATACATACATGACATGATTCTGGCAAAAAAAAAAAAAAAAAAAAAGAAAAATCAGAGATACTAAAAATATTCTCAAGTTTTAAGAATGGTGTAGAATAAGTTTTAACAACATTCTACATGAATGGAAACCCCTGATTTAATTCCATGATTTTATCATGCCAGAAGCATGTTTACTTTTAATTTTCTTAAACAGATATTGGTATCATACACATTGGCTTATTAATAATTAAGGCATTTTGCATACACAGTATCTCAGTGCGAACAAAAAACTTTTAGTACTGATTATTTGCTATAATGGTTTAAACTTTCAAAGTCTTTTCAACATAAGAAAATAGTAGCTGCACACATTTAAGTGTTTTCTTATAAAACACAATCTTAAAAAAAAGTAATGATGATTGGTCTCTGTGATTCCTAGTAATAAGTCCTGTCTTATTTTTCACATAGTATAAATTATTCTTATGCAGGATTGCATTAAGACCCAGTAGTTCTTAAACAATGTTACCAAATAACCATATAAATCCCAAACGCAGCAAAGGTGAACAATCTTCGTAGTGCACTTTCACCTCATTGGAGCTGAAGCTGCTCCTTTTGGATCTTTTTCCACTTCAATGTGAAGTAGATCGGTAGCATTTCATCAGTGGTTTCAACATACGTTTCTCTTTCAAGGAAAAAATGGTTTTGATTTCTTCCATAGTTCACAGTTCTCAGATGAGATATTTCTGGGGAAATCATATCGTCCAAGGATGTTTTGAATAGCCAAATGCTGTAGACGAAGTCTTTCAATGCAACTGTAATAAATAAGCATCTACATCCTTAGAGAATAAAACAGAAGCATTTCATTAGCCAGTACTGTAAATACACATATACATACCCCATTTTCTTCTCCTTTTTTGTCACTTGTTTTGCCTTCGTGACCCTTTGAGTGCAAAAGATCTGCCCTACTCAACATTTTATCTGCATTTTGGTAGCACACAGCATGTGCTCAGGAAGTCTTTGCAAAGTGCTTAGGCAATGTTCTAGTTTCTGTTATCAAACAACTCTGCCTTTATAACTAAGCAAGATCATTACATCATTCACAGCAGTTCCTTCAGTGCTATATAAACGCCAGGCCAGCTTGATGATGGCCATTCTGATTTCTACCCTCAAAAAATTACAGTGAGGGTTTAATGTTGTTAGGGAGGCTTTACCATAGCTTAAGGAACTTCACAGAACGTTTAATCACTCAATATTGTTTGTAATAACAGAAATAGTACCTTGCAAATTTCTAAAGAAATAATCTTTCAGTTCTACTACTAAGAATACAAGGTACTTTCAGAATAACGTGATATATCATGTATTCTATTTTCTATCAACTTTTACTTCATTTTCCCTCCTTTTAACCAAAGAACAACAAATAAAATAATAATTTAAAAACTTTAGGAAATTGATTCTGTTCATTAAATTTTCATCATTAAGAATTCTACAGAGTAAAATTATACACATTGGTAGAACATAATTGCTTGATACAAGATTATCCTTCCTTTCATGAAGGTAGTTCAAGGAAAATTTTATAAGTCCGTCCAAGACATAAATTCTTTTTTTAAGAATATATATAAACCAGAGGAAGTTTTTATATTTCTGGCTTAATGCCCATTTATATGATAGCAGTATGCCCAATAAAAGGGTGGAAATATTTTTTAACAATGATTTACTTTGCAATTATATTTTAACTACCAATGTTTTCTGGAGTTTAAATATTAAAATACAAAATAGTAATATACTTTTTCCTTTAAGATCAAGTAAATCAATAAAGAATGATGTCAAATTCATACTGTGATTTGAACAACTTAACTTTCCCCTAAAAGTATGGCATTAGCAAAAGCCAAGTTAAAAATACTCCCAAACTATTTGACTACGTTCCTCACCCCTTGCTTCCTGAATATCACTGCCATTTCAGACGCCTTCCTAACCTGGGTTCTTAACTTTTTTCCAAATATTTTTCTGTAATTGGAGCAAGGTCATTAAATACCTACTAGCATATATTTATGGCTGTATATGAAACACATTCAATGACTAATTCTTGTGTTCCTTGCCAAAGTCATATTCATATCCAGAGCACCTTAAGTGTTTATAAATATGAAACTGACTTTAGATCTTATTAGAGTAGTATTTTGGAGAAGGCAATGGCACCCCACTCCAGTACTCCTGCCTGGAAAATCCCATGGATGGAGGAGCCTGGTGGGCTGCAGTCCATGGGGTCACTAAGAGTCAGACACGACTGAGCGACTTCACTTTCACTTTTCACTCTCATGCATTGGAGAAGGAAATGGCAACCCACTCCAGTGTTCTTGCCTGGAGAATCCCAGGGGCAGGAGAGCCTGGTGGGCTGATGTCTATGGGGTCACAGAGTCGGACACGACTGAAGTGACTTAGAAGCAGCAGCAGCAGAGTAGTATTTAACTGGACATTCAAATGAGTTCATTTATGATTGCATAATACTATTACATTATTCCAAATTTTTAGTTAAGCTTAAATATAGATTACCTTGGCTATATTACCAGTATATCCTGGAACCAAAGTAAGATGGTTTTCCTGTTCCCACAACCCACTTAATTGCTGTTTTAAAATCTGAATATTTCTAGGAGAAAAAAAGAAAAAAAAAAAAACAAATATAATAAGTTATAGACTTTGGTAGCTAATACACTTAATGAAAACAGCTTTAAAATTTTCAAGTCTTCTTCAGGATAAAATTATACCATTTGAAGTCAAGCAACTCTTTAAACTAGTACATGTCAATCATGGAAATTAAAGGTTACTCAGGTGTTAAAGCAAGTAAGAAAACAATGAGGTATTTGGGACATTTGGACATCCAGTTCTTGGGTATGAAGTGGGGAAATCCTGAGAGCCTAGAAAGCAAATTATGGACTGATAGGAAACTGTTGGGATATATATATATTTTGTAGTTTCATGATAATCTGGCTCCTTTGGTAGAACACCCACATACTTTCACATCAAGGCAATACTCAAACTATGATTATAATTCAGTTTTTAGAACTGTAATCATCCACACTGGATTCTTATGTTAATGTCCTTTGGCTATCTGGTCCAGAGAGCCATGGGACGCCCCCAGGATGACTCCATTCCTGGGTCTCAATTTTACTCCACCAAAGGTCATCTCTTTTTCTCTCACTCCTTTATAATGGATATAAAGGTTTTGTTTCTCTCACTCCTTTATAATGGATTTAAGTCTGTGCTTTTGCCTCCCAAAATATATATAACGGATTTAAGTCTGTGCTTTTGCCTTCCAAAAGGGTATGGTTCTGCCAGAACAATAGACACAGGGGGTTACTGGGCTCTGGAATTCAACTTTCACATGTAACATTCCAAATATGAATAGTATCCCAATTAATTATTTCTCTGAAAATGAAGAGAATAAGTATTATATACTGACAGTCTGCTTCACTGACTATGCTAAAGCCTTTGATTGTATGGATTACAACAAACTGCGGACAATTCTTTAAGAGATGAGAATACCAGACCACCTTACTTCCCTTCTTAGAAAGCTGTATGCAGGTCAAGAAGCAGCATTTTGAACCAGACATGGAAAAACAAGACTGGTTCAAAACTGGAAAAGGAGTATGTCAAGGCTGTATACTGTCACCCTGCTTATTTAACTTCTATGCAGAGCACATCATGCAAAATGCCAGGCTGCATGAATCACAGGTTTCTGGAATTAAGATTGCCAGAAGATACACAGATGATACCATTCTAATGGCAGAAAGCAAAGAGAAACTAAAAAGCCTCTTGATGAAAGTCAAAGAGGAGAGTGAAAAAGCTGGCTTAAAATTCAACATTCAAAAAACTAAGATCATGGCATCTGGTCCCAATACTTCATGGCAAATAGATGGAGAAAAAGTGCAAATAGTGGTAGAGTTTATTTTCTTGGGCTCCAGAATCATTGAGGATTGTGACTGCAGCCCAAGAAATTAAAAGATACTCACTCCTTGGAAGACAAGCAATGACAAACCTAGACAGTATATTAAAAAACAGAGACATCACTTTGCTAACAAAGGTCCATACGGTCAAAGCTATGGTTTTTCCAATAGTTGTGTACGGGGTGAGAGGTGTACCATAAAGAAGGCTGAGCGCCAAAGAATTGATGCTTTCGAACTGTGGTGCTGGAAAAGACTCTTGAGAGTCCCTTGGAGAGCAAGGAGATCAAACCAGTCAATCCCAAAGGAAATCAACCCTGAATATTCACTGGAAGGACTGATGCTGAAGCTGAAGCTCTAATACTCTGGCCACCTGATGTGAAGGACCAACTCACTGGAAAAGACCCTGATGCTGGGAAAGACTGAAGGCAGGAGAAGGGGGTGACAGAGGATGAGATGGTTGGATGGCATCACTGACATGTGTCTGAGCAAACTCTGGGATACAGTGAAGACCAGGGAAGCCTGGAGTGCTACAGTCCATGGGGCTGCAAAGAGTTGTACACAACTTAGCAAATGAAAAACTGATAATCATAAAATAAAATGTCCTGAGAAAAAAGTCTTTAGTAACATGAGTTTATCTTTAAAGGTATACTCACCCATCATTCACAATTTCTGTTTTGGATGATAGTTCTGACCACCACCTTTTTATGACTGCTTGAAGCCAGTTTAAACCAACTATTATATATCTGAAATGACATTTTGTTACAAAATTCAAGTGTTTTCATCCAAGAAGCCTTTAGAAAAGATACTCTACCGACCTCAAAAAATACATACACACCGATTAAAAAACACACAGATATACCTTTAAAAATTAAATTTTCACTACTTTCACCAAATTGTATTTTATGTAACATGTTTATAGATAGTTTTCTAATTGTTCTTTATAGTCAGTCTATATTCTTAAAACAGAAACCATGTATGTCTCAGGGAGCTCAATCTACCATTATGTACTTGTAAGGCACAAAATCAAGGATGTTGAAAGAGAAAAATGAGTTGAGATTCAGATTAGCACTTACTCTTCAAATCTGCTTTTAAGTAGTGACTTTACTAGAGGCAACAAATCTACACAGCAGCCAAGTGAGATATACTGTTTTTCCTCCTGTAAACTAAAATAAATAAATACTAAGTTATAAAATATGAACAGGTTGTACTCTGTTCTTCTTTAAACTTCCTTTTTTTCTAAAAAATAGTCTTCTTACCTATTGGTGAGCACAGGAAGGCAATCCACCACAACTCCAAGGTCCTCTATCCTGTGGGAACAAAACTGCTTAGACAGCTGATTTCTTTATTTCCTTTCATATTATAACCATCACACTGCTTTTAAGAAATTTAATCCTCAACAAATGATCTGAGTGTCTATGATGAGTCAAGTGTTAGGGATACAGCAGTTATCAGAGAGACAGGGCTTGTATTTCAATGCATGTGTAAGTATGGGAGGAGGGGTGGAGAGGGCAGCAACACACAATAAACAAATGAAGTACATAAAGCATGCTGACTGTGAGAAGTACTGTGGGGAAAAATAAAATGGAAAAGAGGGACAGAGAGTGAAAAAATATACATATTTAAATAAGGTGGTCAAGGAAGGCCTCACCAAGGTAACATTTGTGAAAACTAATACAGTGAGAAGGTAATAGTTAAAATTTTTACTGAAAGGAAATTTTTTAAAAGGTTGGTTTTTGCATAATGGTATCTCTTAGTTTTATAGATAAGAATCTTAGTCAGAGAAGGTAAAATGTATGTTCAATATGATAAAACAAATGGTTTTCTGTATTTTGGTTACTTAGACTGTAGATAAATATAATTTAAAACATATTGTCACTATGAAGCTAAACATAGGAAGTTTAATTTTAACCAATATAACATAAAAAAGAAGAGATAATACACTGGAAATTACTTTTACTGAACAAAACCATTAAGGGTCACACTTACCTTACTAAATATGCTACAAGTTCACTAATACTTCTCTTTCTCCAGAAAGTTAAAGCTACATTCAATCTCAAATTCCTGCTGAACAAAACCTGTGCCATTGTTTCATGGTCCTGAGAAACCTGAAAGGCAGTAATCTAATTTGTTAAAAAGCACATTGAGGTATGACATAAAATCATCTTTTTCAATTAAATCATTCTGGTAAATGTATTTTAAAATTAAGCAAAGGTGATTCCTTTTACTAGCCCACAAAAATAAATATTGCAGCGAACATAGTAAACATATGATTTGAAACAATTTAGGACCTGTATCAATACTCTTTTTTATTTGTTACTATTTCCTTTTAAATCTTAATAATTCAAAGAATAAATTATTTTTCCTCACCTACAAACCTAGGATTTAATTTATAATGTGAATTAAAGGAAAAGGTAACCATACAGGCTAGTCATTATCAACTAAATAGGATGAAGAGGGAACCACAAAAATTCAGTTTTATGACAAGATTTAAATTCATTCATTTTTTTCTATATAATTAAGGTAACACATTCCTGGATCATCGAAAAAGCAAGAGAGTTCTAGAAAAACATCTATTTCTGCTTTATTGACTATGCCAAAGCCTTTGACTGTGTGGATCAGAATAAACTGTGGAAAATTCTGAAAGAGATGGGAATACCAGGCTACCTGACCTGCCTCTTCAGAAACTTATATGCAGGTCAGGAAGCAACAGTTAGAACTGGACATGGAACAACAGACTGGTTCCAAATAAGAAAAGGACTACGTCAAGGCTGTATATTGTCATCCTGCTTATTTAACTTATATGCAGAGTACATCATGAGAAACGCTGGGCTGGAAGAAGCACAAGACGGAATCAAGATTCCCGGGAGAAATATCGATAACCTCAGATATGCAGATGACACCACCCTTATGGCAGAAGTGAAGAGGAACTAAAAAGCCTCTTGATGAAAGTGGAAGAGGAGAGTGAAAAAGTTGGCTTAAAACTCAACATTCAGAAAACTAAGATCATGGCATCCGGTCCCATCACTTCATGGGAAATAGATGGGGAAACAGTATCAAAACTATTTTTTGGGGCTCCAAAATCACTGCAGATGGTGACTGCAGCCATGAAATTAAAACTCTTACTCCTTGGAAGGAAAGTTATGACCAACCTAGATAGCATATTCAAAAGCAGAGACATTACTTTGCCAACAAAGGTCTGTCTAGTCAAGGCTATGGTTTTTCCAGTGGTCATGTATGAATGTGAGAGTTGGACTGTGAAGAAAGCTGAGTGCTGAAGAACTGATGCTTTTGAACTGTGGTGTTGGAGAAGACTCTTGAGAGTCCCTTGGACTGCAAGGAGATCCAACCAGTCCATCCTAAAGGAGACCAGTCCCGGGTGTTCACTGGAAGGACTGATGCTGAGGCTGAAACTCCAATACTTTGGCCACCTCATGCCAAGAGTTGACTCATTGGAAAAGACCCTGATGCTGGAAGGGGCTGGGGGCAGGAAGAGAAGGGGACGACAGAGGATGAGATGGCTGGATGGCATCACTGACTCGATGGACGTGAGTTTGCATGAACTCCGGGAGTTGGTGATGGACAGGGAGGCCTGGCGTGCTGCGATTCATGGGGTCGCAAAGAGTCGGACATGACTGAGCGACTGAACTGAACTAAACTGAACACATTCCTATTGCAAAAAGTTCAAGTAGCACAAAACTTTATAAAATAAGTATTTTCTACTTATCCACAAAAATATTTATTTAACTCCTGAGAAGTAATCACTGTTAACATACTGGTAAGTATCTTTCAAACCACTTTCTAGACAAAGACAAATTAGGCAGGTAAAAAATTAAAATATTCTAATATCTATATTTTTGAAAACTTTGTTTTTTCACTTAAATAATATGTAAGATTTTTCAAAATCAAAACATAGATCACTAGAGAAGGAAATGGCAACCCACTTCACTATTCTTGCCTGGAAAATTGCATGGACAGAGGAGCCTAGTGGGCTACAGTCCAAGGGGTTGCAAATGAATCAGACATGACTTACTAAACATCATCATCAAAATATATTACAAAACCATAGCAATTGAAACAGTGTGACACTGACAAGAAGACAGACAAATAATAGCATGTTAAAGAAACTTCAGATACAGACAAATGTATATACAACAAACAATTTATGACAAATATCACATAAATATAATTAAAAAAAATTTTTAATAGATCAGATAAATTGAATATCCATTTGGAAAACAATGAATGTTGACACTACTTCCTAACATAAAAAAACAAACTTCAGATGTAGTATGTATCACAATGTGAAATAAAAACACTTTTTGAAGGAAAAAAACAACATATAAATCAGTCTCATTTTTAAGAAACAATTACATATTGGCCAGTCTTTATGAACCACAATTTTCGACTGATTCTGGTATTTCCCTACTAAAACTGTGCATCAATGAACACCTTATGTGTGTAAATATGTACACTTGTATAAAAGCTTCCAGAGGATTAATTTTAGAGCTGGAATAGCTAGATCCAATTTTTTTCAATAACAGATTAAGATACAATTCATATAACATAAATTTACCCATTTAAAATGCACAATTCAGTAATTTTTAGTACATTCAGAGTTGTGCAAACACCACCATAATGAATTTTAGAACCTTCTCGTCACTTGCAAAAGAAACCCTGAACTCCATTCTCCCCTCTCCAGCTATTCACAGCTATTAAGTCTATTTTCTGTCTCTATGCAAGTCGCTCAGTCATGTCTGACTCCTTGCAACCCCATGGACTATACAGTCCATGGAATTCTCTAGGCCAGAATACTGGAATGGGCAGCCTTTCCCTTCTCCAGGGGATCTTCCTAACCCAGGGATTGAACCCAGGTCTCCCACATTCCAGGTGGATTCTTTACCAGCTGAGCCAGCAGGGAAGCCCAAGAATAGTGGAGTGGGTAGCCTAACCCTTCTCCAGCAGATCTTCCCAACCCAGGAATCAACCCGGGGTCTCCTGCATTGCAAGCAGATTCTTTACCAACTAAGCTGTACCTAATTTGGATGATTCACATAAACTGATTCATATAATATATGACCTTCTTTAATGTGTGGCTTCTTTCATACAGATGTTTTCAAGATTTATATAGAGTGTAGCATATGTTGGGATTTTACTCCTTTTTAATGATCAAATAATATTCTATTATATGGCCTGTGAGATTATTTATCCATAGTCAGGTGATGAATAATTGGATGGTTTCCACTTGGGGCTATTAAAAAGTGTTATGAGTATCTGATAAATATCTGTGTGGACTTTTCAATTCTCTTGGGTATATACCTAGGAGTGCAACTGTTGGATGAAAAGGTTGTGTATATTTGAACTTTGACAAAATAATATAGCATCACTTTTAAATTTAGGTTTTCAGAGAAGGCACTAGCCAATCAGGAAAAAAAGTCTGAAACAACAAAAGAACAATTAATATACCTATCAGTTAAGCACAGGCTTAATGAAGGTTTGTGGAGAGTAGTCAAAATGGGAGCTAAGTAAAAGGGGGGCCTTTAAATATGCCACACTAAAAAAAAATGTGGCACTAATACAAATGTACAACTGAAGCTTTTATTTTTTAAAGGCATTTTCACTGAGAATGTTTACTGCCTCAATTGAGGATCCAATGCAGGTACCAATCTAGGCCATATTTCTGGATCATATAGTTATACATGTTCTTTTTCTTCAGGGTATGTAGTTTCTTTGATTTTCTAATCTGTGTTGGTTTCATCACTTCTATAACTACATGAAAGAAGGGGCAGTGTCTGTTTTTCACCCACCAATCTGTTTCTCAGAGCCTCAAAATACACTGCACAGCAGGGAGCCATCAAATAAATATTTGTGAATAAATTAGTATGACAGTGATCCTCAATTTTAACACTAAGGTTTAGGTACCACCTATTTCTCCAGGGCTCATGAAAATTCACTGCTAAGTCAAATTCTCCTTGCTCGCTCTTTTCTCACAGATACTATAGACACTAACTTCACCTCTCCTAACATTACTAACTTTCTATTACTCCAGGATCTTATTTGTACAAGAACATTTTCACTGACAAATGGAATCCTTTTTTGTTATCATTTTATTATGGTTTAGTAACATTTTTTTACTGTTCTTTCACATTATTTACTTGTAATTATTATCCTACATATGATGCTCATTTTTATTCATCTACATACTTATGATGATTTTAATATAAAGTTTTTTTGCTTGTATGCCACAAAAAATGTTTTTCGAGAGAAACAATACTAAGTTTACCAAATCATAGTTTAAGAAATTAAGGTACATTCATGCATTATAATGTTATGTATCCATTAATTGGGCTTCCTTGGTGGCTCAGTCAGTAATATCTTTGTATGGTGACAGATGATAACTAGACTTATTGTGGTAATCATTTCAACATATACAGCAATATCAAACCACTACATTATATATCAGGAACTAACAGAGTGTTGTATGTCTATTATATATAAAAACAAATGCATAAACTAATAAATTCCCATTTCTGAAAGAGATGGGAATACCAGACTACCTGACCTGTCTCTTGAGAAATCTGTACGCAGGTCAGGAAGCAACAGTTAGAACTGGACACGGAACAACAGACTGGTTCCAAATAGGAAAAAGGAGTATGTCAAGGCTGTATACTGTCACCCTGCTTATTTAACTTATATGCAGAGTACATCATGAGAAATGCTGGGCTGGATGAAGCACAAGCTGGAATCAAGACAGCCGGGAGAAATATCAATAACCTCAGATATGCAGATGATACCACCCTTATGGCAAAAAGTGAAGAACTAAAGAGCCTCTTGATGAAAGTGAAAGTGGAGAGTGAAAAAGTTGGCTTAAAGCTCAATATTCAGAAAACTAAGATCATGTCATCCGGTTCCATTACTTCAAGACAAATAGATGGGGAAACAGTGGAAACAATGTCAGACTTTATTTTTTGGGGCTCCAAAATCACTGCAGATGGTGACAGTGGCCATGAAATTAAAAGACGCTTACTCCTTGGAAGGAAAGTTATGACCAACCTAGACAGCATATTAAAAGGCAGAGACATTACTTTGTCAACAAAGGTCCACCTAGTCAAGGTTATGGTTTTTCCAGTAGTCATGTGCCGAAGAATTGATGCTTTTGAACTGTGGTGTTGGAGAAGACTCTCGAGAGTCCCTAGACTGCAAGGAGATCCAACCAGTCCATCCTAAAGGAGACCAGTCCTGGGTGTTCACTGGAAGGACTGATGCTGAGGCTGAAACTCCAATACTTTGGCCACCTCATGCCAAGAGTTGACTCATTGGAAAAGACCCTGATGCTGGAAGGGACTGGGGGCAGGAGGAGAAGGGGACAACAGAGGATGAGATGGCTGGATAGCATCACCGACTCAATGGACATGAGTTTGCGTGAACTCCGGGAGTTGGTGATGGACAGAGAGGCCTGGGGTCTCCCTGGGGTCCTTTTCTCTCCTTTGCGGTCCATGGGGTCACAAAGAGTTGGACACGACTGAGAAACTGAACTGAACTCATAAACAAATAAACTCACAGAAAAAGATCAGATTTCTGAGAAGGGAGGAGGGTTCAGGATGGGGAACACATGTATACCTGTGGCGGATTCATTTTGGTATTTGGCAAAACTAATACAATTATGTAAAGTTTAAAAATAAAAAAAAATAATAAAATAAAATAAAATAAAACAATATTGTAAAGTTTAAAAATAAAAAAAAAAAAAAAAAAAAAAAGATCAGATTTCTGATTACCAGAGGCATGCATGAGTGGTTGAGGGGGAACTGCATGAAGACAGTCAAAGGTACAAACTTCTAGCTGCAAGTACTAGCAATGTAATGTATAATTTGGTAACTACAATGAACACTACTGTGTGTTATATATAAAAGCTGTTAAGAGAGCAAATCCCAAGAGATCTCATCACAAGGAAAAAAATTCTTTTTCCATTTCTAAAATTTTCTATCTATACATGATAAATGTTTGCTAAACTTAATGTAGTGATCATTTCATGACATATTTATCTCAAATAATTAAGTGTATACCATATGCTGTATGTCAATTATATCTCAGCAAAACTGGAATGGAAAACTGTACAAATGTTATCTAATTACATGGAAAAACATTAAAATTTATTAAACATAAAAACCAAGTTATCAAACAATATGTATAATATGAAAAGATACATCAAAAATTTAACACTGCTATCTACAGATGTTGAGTTTATGGATAATTGTTTCCTTTAGGTTTATTTTCTACAACATATACAATAAATGTAATAATTATTTTAAACTTATGTGTTTATAAATTTTTCATCACATCATTCTTTCAAATGATCATTTTTTAAAATTTGTTTTCCTGAGTTATAATTTACACACCATAAAACTCACACATTGAAAGTAAGTAATTCAAAGATTTTAAATAAATGCATGTATGGAGTTGTGCAACTGTCACCACAGCCCAGTTCCAGAATGTTTCTATTACCCAGAACAAGTCCCAGAAGCCTGTTCAAACAACTAACTTTGCCTGAGCCAGAAGAGCAGCAAAACTAAGCAGGTTTTGCCTAAACAAAGTTTCCAATGGCAATTTTGACAGCCCTGCAAAATATGCCTGGATAACTGGCTCCGTGGTCCACTTTTTATGCAAGATTTCTGATCTCTTCCCTTTCTTTAAATCTCTACTGGCTAACTTGCCATTCTGGAAATTTATAGCCGCTTGTCAATCATTTCATTCCATCTCAGATATCCCTAACTTAGAAAAACAGAATAAACAACAGATTCAAATTTGGTTAATCTAGAAAACTGTTGCAGGGAGTTAAAATCTCTCAAATAGTCTGAATTCAATAAACAGTGAATTATTTTACTAGTAGACTATAGGAAGGAAAAAGTCAATAATTAAAAAAAAAAGTTGTTTATATAAATGACTTACCTCAGAAAAAAAGCCACTATATTTTGATGATGGGCTTTCTGTCTGTGAAGAACCAGAATCACTGGTGTTAATCAAATATGTTCGGCTATCATGCCGTAATTTTTCAGGGAGGTGGCCTGCACAAGCCAGTTCATTTTCTTTATTTGCCATGACACAGCCCCCACTTTTAGGGGACTGCTTTTTTCTGTAACAAGGATTTTGAATAGGATGATGAACTTTCTTTCTTCTATAGATCACCTTACGTAGTTTATCTGGGCTTTTCACAGCTTGTCCAACTGTTCTGTAAAAAGAATTGATTTTCTTAAATGATAAAGAATCATATGAAAAGCTTTAAAAGTTTTTAAGAGACAGACTTAGTAGGCCACATTCTGTGATCACTATCTACTAAAATTAGAAGCAGAATAATTTTTAAAAATCTTAAGTCTTAGATTGAAGAGAAAAATAAAAGGGAAATTACAAACTATCTGGAAAGCAATTAAAAGGATGATACTTTGTACCAAAAGAAAAGGAAGCATCATAATAACTAGATGCTTTTAAAATGTAATGTTACAAGGCATTCACAAAGTATGACAATTAAAACAATTTCTTTTCACCTAATCTTTTTCTAACAAGGTGACACAGTAATTATGCAAGTTTGAATCATGCAAGTCTGAACATATACTTTAATATAAAAGAGAACACTTATTTTGATTAAACCGAAATATATTTAATTTGTTTGAATAAGATAAAACAATAGAGAGCACATCTCATGGTTTAGTAGAGTGGCTCTCAAATGTTTTGGCCTCAGGATGCTTTGCACTCAAATTACTGAGGTCTCAAAAAAATTTTTTGTGAGCAATATCTACTGATATTTGATGAATCAGAATTAAAACATAAAATTTGTTAATTAAAAAAAGATAAGCTCATTACATATTATATAGAATATTTTAAAAAATCCTTTATTTTCTAAAACAAAAAATACAGTGAGAAGAATGGCACTGTTTTGGATTTGTGTAAGATCTCTAATATCTGGTTTAACAGAAAACAGCTGGATCCTCATATCTGTTTCTGCATTCAATATCTTGTATTATGTAGCCTTTGGAAAACTCTACTGTACACCTGGAACAGACTGAAAATGAAGGTTAATAATGTCTTAGTATTTTTCCCTGGAGGAGGAAATGGCAACCCACTCCAGTACTCTTGCCTGGAGAATCCCATGGACAGAGGAGCCTGGCAAGCGATACTCCATAGGGTCACAAAGAGTCATAGGGACATGACTGAAGCGACTTAACACATGCATTGTTATGAAGATAGTTTTGATGTCATAAACTCCTTGAAAGGGCTTTAGGGACCTCCAGGGTCCCAGATCATACTTTGAGAACCAGTGGTTTAATGGAAAGTGCCTTTGGAGTTCAGCAGACCTGAAAGTAAATGTCATTTTTACCACCTTCTGGGTGTATAACCCTAAAGAAAGCCAAAATCTTTTTTTTTTTTTTTTTAACTCATCACTTGTTTAGGGTAATGGTACCCATCTATCTTATACTGATATGTTTAGCGCAGTGTTTGGCACAAAGGAGTTGCTTGACAATAAATTATCATACTAAAACACAGTATTTTTTTCTATTTTCACTCTTATCCAGCTTTCAGTATTTGCTGTTTCCCACGAATTTCAAAGAAGTTCTTACCTAGTTATGTAAGTAGCCAACTGTTTTGGAGATTTCTTAACCTGAAAAACACAAGTAGAGAGTTGCAGCATATTTAAGTTATTTAACCAAGCTATATAAACTTTGTGATTGATGTCAACAAGTCTGAAATTCAAGTTAAACTTTTCAAATAAAGTTATTTACTGTACTGATGCTGTACTTTCAATTATTAGTTACAACAACACTGTATGTATTTTTGACAATGCAACATATCTGTTTGACTAGTTTCCATGCTACTAGTCATACATTAGATATGCAGGGTGCTAAATAAATGGGTTGAGTTTTAATATGGTTTTAAGAAATTATATCATTGCTAACGAGCCTTGCAATGGTGAACAAAAAGCACTTCTGTGATTCCTATAAAATTAAAATATTTAAATTGTATCATATCGAAACAATATAGTGGCCAAAAAGTTTTTAGATTTTGGAATATAAACAGATTTCAATTTTTTATTAATTCTACCTAATTTTGGCAGACTAAGCAAAACTATCACCCTCCCATTTACTCAGAACTACCCATAGACTTAACTGTTTAAACTGTATCAAACTGAATGACTGTGTTTCCCTGAAATTCCTATGTTCAAACCCTAAATCACCCCCTCCCCAGAGTGATGGTATTAAGAGGGAGGGCTTTCAGGAGGTGATTAGCTCATGAGGGTAAAACCCCATGAACAGGATTTGTGTCCTTATAAAAGAGAGTAGAGAATTTGCTCTCTCTCCTTCCACCATGTGAGGAGGTAGATGACAGCTATCTATGAATCAGCAAGTAGACACTTATTGGATACCAACTCTGCTATGGCCATGATCTTGGACTTCTCAGGCCCTAAAACAGTGAGAAATAAATTTCTGTTGTTTATGAGCCATCCAGTCTCTGGTATAATGCTGTGGCTATCTAAACAGACTGAGATACTGTCTTAATTCTAGAAACCATGGACTTACCTCCTTCATGTTCTTATTAGTGAAATTAGAGATCCTTTTTCTAGGAAGATCAATGGAATGATCCTCAGTATTATTACAAAAGTTGCGTTTTTTAACATTGTGGGTTTCAGATGCCATAATCTCTTAAATACCTAGACAAAAAATAAAAATAATAAACAGAAAATACAAAAAGCAAAAGAGCCTAATCTTTTCCTTAGCACACATAAAAATAGAACAGCTCTATGCTGCATAAAAGAGGCTTACAAGTACAGCAGAGGACATAAAGGCATACCTCAATTTATTGCACTTCACAGATTTTTTTTTTAAACAAATTCAAAGTCTGTGGGAACCTTGCATCAAGGAAGTCCATTGGCACCATTTGTCCAGCATTTTGTTAACTTCGTGTCTGTGTCATATTTTGGTAATTCTCACAATATTTCATACCTCTCCATATTTGTTACAACGTTCTGTGATTAGAGCTCTTTGATGCTACTACTATAATTGTTTTTGAGCAACACAATGTGTCCATATAAGGTGATAAACTTAACTGATAAATGTGTGTGCTCTGACCGCTCCACTGACCAGCAAGTCCCATCTCTCTCCCTATTCCCTAAGGCACAACAATATTGAAATTGGTTAATGAACAACCCTACCATGGCCTCTAAGTGTTCAAGTGAAAGGAAGAGTCACAAGTCTCTCCCCTTAAATCAAAAGCTAGAAATGATAAACCATAGTAAGGAGGGCATGTCAAAAAGTAAGAAGACTAAAAGCCAGGCCATGTGCACCAGTCAATTAAGCTGTGAATACAAAAGAAAAGTTCTTGAAGGAAATAAAAAGTGTCATTGCAGTGAACACATGAATGGTAAAGTGAAACAGCCTCATTGCTGATATGAAAACGTTTTAGTGACCTGGATAGAAGTTCAAACTAGCCACAATATTCCTTTAGGCCAAAACGTATTCCAGAGCAGGGTCCTAACTCTTTTTAATTCTTTAAATGCTGAGAGGTAAAACATCCAGAAGAAAAGTTTGAAGCTAGCAGAGGTTAATTCATGGTCGCAAAGAGTTGGACACGACTGGGCGACTGAACTGAACTGAACTGAAGGGAAAAAGTCATCTCTCTGACACAGAAGTGCAAGTCGAAGCAGTAAGTGCTGTTGCAGAACTACAGCAGGTTATCCAGAAGGATCTAGCTAATTAATGAAGGTGGCTATACTAAATGATAGAGTTTTCTATGGAGATGAAACAGCCTTCTGTTGCAAGAAGATGCCAACTAGGACTTTCATAGCTAGGAGAGAAGTCAAACCTTATCTTCAAAATTTCAAAGGACGGTTTGGCTGTCTTGTTAGGGGCTAACGTGTTTGATGACTTTAAGCTGAAGACAATGCTCATTTACCATTCCCCAAATCCTAGGGCCCTTAAGAACTATGCTAAATCAACTCCACCTGTGCTCTCTAAGTGGAACAAAAAAGCCTGGATGAAAGCACATCTGTGTACAACATGGTTTACTGAAGTTTATAAGCCCACTGTTGAGACTGACTGCTCAGGTTAAAAAAAAAAAAAAAAAGACTTCTTTCAAAATATTACTGCTCATCCACAATGCACCTGGTCACCCAAGAGCTCTGATGGAGATATACGATGAGATTCATGTTGTCTTCATGCCTAACACAACAACCATTCTGCAATCGTCTACGGATCATGAAGCAATTTTGACTTTTAAGTATAATTACTTAAAAAAATATATTTTGGAAGGCTACACAGCAGAGTAAACTGAAAACCTTCTAGAACAGATTCACCATTCTAGACACCATTACAAAACATTCTTGATTCATGGGAAGTCAAAATATCAACAATAACAGGATTTTGGAGGAGTTGATTCCAACCCTAATGGACAATTTTGAGGGGTTCAAGACTTCAGTAGAGGAAGTAACTACAGATGCGGTGGAAACAGCAAAAGGACTGGAATTAGAAGTGGAGCTGGAAGATGTGACTGGACTGCTACAATTTCACAATAAAACTAACAGATGAGGGGCTGCTTTTTCTGGATGAGCAAAGAAAGCAGGTCCTTGAGATGGAATCAACTCTTGGTGAAGATGCTGTGGAAACTGTTGAAATGACACAAAATAATTCAGAATATTGCACAAACTTAGTTGATAAAGAAGTGGCAGGATTTGAGAGGACTGACACCAATTTTGAAAGAAGTTCAGCTGTGGGTAAAGTGCTATGAAACAGCACTGCATGCCAGAGAAACTGTGAAGGGAAGTGTGAATCAGTGTGGCAAATTTCACTGCTGTCTTATTTAGGAAATCGTCACAGCCACTCCAACCTTCAGGATCCACCTCCCTGATCAGTTAGTAGCCATCAACGTTGAGACAAGAACTTCCACCAGCTAAGAGATTATGACTTGTCGAAGGCTCCAATGATGGTTAGCATTTTTTTAGCACTAAAGTATTTTTATTTTATTTTTTTGACCAAATTGCACAACTTGCAAAATCTTATGTTCCCCATCTGGGTATGGAACCCACGCCCGATGCAGTGGAAGCACAAAGTCCTAATCACTAGACCACCAGGGAATTACCAGCAATAAAGAATTTTCAAGTTAAGGCATGTACATTTTTTTGACATAATGTTATGGTACACTTAATGGACTACATGTAGTATAGTGTAAACATAACTTTCATGTACATTAGAAAAACAAAAAATTTGTGTGACTTGCTATATTAAGGTGGTCTGAAACCAAATCTGCAGTATCTCTGAGATATGAATGTAGTTCTAAGTTAAACATTTTTTAAAGCCTTAAACACAGAGGGAAGCACGAGGCAGGGCATTCCAGAAAATTAAAATTCTGTTCTCTTTCTTAAATTGCAAACAGTTACAATAATATGGCATGTACTTTTGACAACATGTCAATCTTCCCATTTTCCTTATCACAAGCCATGTATTAAAGTTTATGAAATCAGGTCTAATAGTAGTGGTATCTTGACATTCAAACACATTCAAGCCTAAATTTCTGGAATCAAATCACTGGGTCATATACAACCATAAGCAGTCAGGGGACCCAAAATTGGATTATATATATTTGACTTGTTTTATACCTAATTTTTAAATTTTTCTTTCATTCATGTAACTAGCTCTCCAGAGTTTTCTTCCACTTTTGAAAAAAATAACCCACACCTTGTTACTCCTCCAATTATATTCAAGGGTGGAAAAAAGATGCTGTGACTTCATTTATGTAGGGGCTTTCCAGTTGGTGCTAGTGGTGAAGAATCCATCTGCCAATGCAGGAAACACAAGAGATGCACGTTTCATCCCTGGGTTGGGAAGATCCCCTGACATCCAAAATGGCAACCCACTCCAGAATTCATGGATGGAAAATTCCATGGATGGAGGAGCCTGGTGGGCTAGGACATGAGGCTGCAAAGAGTTGGACACAACTGAGTTGTTTTTATTTCCATTTATGTAATAGAGGAAATTAGTAATTTTCCCATTTGCACTCAAGTTTCACACAGCAAATTTATTTCAGGTCATGGCCTGAAAACCAAGTTTCTCCCTCATCTTTTCTTTATACATTTACTGAGTATTCACTATATGCCAGGCCAGATGGAGGTCTTGTTCTACAGAATCATTTAGGAAGCTTTTTGAAAGTATATATTTCTGGGCCTAATTTCATGAAAACTACTATTTATTTAATGGCCACACTGCATAGCTGGTGGGATCTTAGATCCCCAACCAGGAATAGAACTTGGGCCTTCAGCAGTGAAGTCATGGAGTCGTTAACCATTGGGCAAACACGGAGTTCCCCTGGACCCTAATTTCAGCCTATAACTCAGCAGGTATCAGGAAAAAAGCCCAAAACAAGTATACATTTAGGAAGCCCCACAGGTATTTCCAATGCACATTCTTAGTTAAAAAAAATTGACTTAGCTGAACTGAATTTTCCAAAAATATGTACAAACACATGAAATTCTGCCATCAATTTCAAGGTATTCTAAAATTTATTGCTGCTAATTCATGGACAGCCCATCCACTTGTGCCCTCAAGTTCAGGAACCTCTAGTATAAGACTTTTATTAAAGCAAATAAATGACTGCAGTAATACAATAAGCACATTGACAGAGGGGCACCCATGCAAGTCAGCAAAGCTCCAGTGAGGAGAGTCTTCTAGGGCAAACAGCACACTGAGAAAACAGCATGTGCAAAACTGAAAGGCATGAGCAACATGAATTGTTTGGCAATCTCTTAAGTAGATGCATGTGACTAGAGCTTAGGCTGGGGGTGAGCTGCAGTGGAGAGATAAGTGAGGCTGGAGAGACAGGCAGAAACACGACGGTAAAGGATCTTGGCCACAGGGTTGTTTTCTTTTTTTGTAAGGGGACTGAACACATGCAATTACATTTACCTTTCCCTGAAATCCTATTACAATGACAGTAAGGAAGATTTTAAAGGCATAACCACCAAAAGGACAAAGAACAGAAGATGAGGTGATGGCAACAACATTTTGGAAACGCAAAGCTTTAGGGATAAGAAACAGCAGATCTGAGAAAGCCAAACCCTAAAGCATCAGTGAGGAAAGATGAAAAGCAGAATCCTCCAAAGGTTTAGAAACTGGCAATACTGAGGGCCTTAAGAAGAGGGATAAAGGTGCACTTAGAAACAACCATTTAAGACACAGAGTCCTAGATCTCCTTCCCCATTCCAGTAAAAGTCTGGAGCTTTACCATGTGGAAAATCTAAAACAGTCTTTGCAATAGGAAACATCAGGCACAAATGAGAGTGAGAGGAACATATTCTAAACAGGGGGATCAAGTGAAAGTTTACTTATTAAATGTTAAGACCGCTACCTTTCTACCACTTGCCTCACAGAGGCTTGCAGCCAGGCTTAAATACTCCAGAGAAGAGTATAGAAGATGTTTCTCTGGGAACTCTAGTTAGTCCCAGAGGAAAACACACGCAAACACTCCTAAAAATACTGACATCAGTGATGGTCAAAGTCCCCAAAGAACTGTTTTATGTTTTGATTATGGTGGTAATTAGGGTAAATTTCTCCTGTATGTAAAATACCTCAATAAACCCAACTTTCAAAAAAATCCTCACGAGATAAGAATAAACTGCATCTATGAAGCACAAATGAGACAAAAACAAACTGACAAAGACTCTTGGAAATTAAAAATAGGATGTAGTGATTAAGCTGGCAGAAAACTCAACTGAAGCTGGAAACGAAGTTGAGGGTATCTCCTAGAACTTAGGGTAAAAAGACTAAAATATACACATATATACAAAAAACCCAGATTAGCTTATAGGCAGCAACATCCAAATAAACAGATTTTCAGAAAGAACACAGAAAAAACCCAAAGAGGAAATCAAAGAAATAACTGAAAACTGTTCACGGTTGAAGAACATGAATTCTCAAATTGCAGGCACACACTAACGGTCAGTACTGCAGATGGAAACAGACCTGCAAGGCACATCACTGTCACATTTCAGAGCACCAGGAAAGCCAGACAACAACGAACAAATCAGCACCCCCTACCAAACCCAAAGCAAGTCACGCACAAATGGTAAAGACAGAACAATACCTTCAAAATTCTTAGGAAGCTTAAATTTTTATATCCTGACTAAACATCACCTGAGTGCAAATGCAGAAAAAAAAAAAATCTTCAGAAACTCCCAAGTTCCAAAAACGAATTCTTCCTGTACCAATCTGAGAAGTCATAGGAAAAAATTAGAAATACAAGAAATGGAGAGCCAGCAAGGGAAAGTGACAAGAACCATTCTCACGATGGTTATGAAGAAAGATCGCACGATGAAGGCTGTGCACCAGAAGCACACAGCAACTGGATCCGGTTAGCAGACTGAAGGGAGAAGTCCTCACATAAATGAACCTGATTTATTATACCTGGGGCTATTAGAGAAGAGACGGAGAGAACCGAGGGAGAGTCCCAAGGCAGCAGCGCATGTATCAAGCACTAAAAGAAAAGAACTGTCAACCCAGAATTTCCTGTGTGGGAGAAATATCCTTCAGGGGTGAAGGAGAAACCAAGACATTATCAAATAAAAGGAAATTAAAGAAGGACTCTTAGAACAACAGGGAGATAAAACAAAAATGATACGTTAAATTATGTTTGAGGGTTGAAACAAAAATTATAACACTATTTGATGTGGTTCAAAATACATGTAGTGGAATGTTTTAAGACAATTATGTTGTAGGGAAAGACAGAGAGACATAAAGGGAGGTAAAGTTTCTGCATTTCACTCAAGCAGACTATGATAAAATACAGATGTGTAATGTAATACCTAGAACTATTTGCTAGAAGCTACTGCTACTGCTATATCAAGAAATACACTAAAAATAATATAGATAAATCAAGATGTAATGTTTAAAATGTGTTCAAATAATTCATAGAAAGGCAAGAAAAGAGAAACAGAAGATATTTGAAATGGGAAATATAATTAGTACTTTTCAATTCAAGATCTCAAATTGTTTACCAGTCTTCCTTAATCAGGTAGAATATTCTGGTCACCAACGTTAGACAAATTGTCTTCCCTCTGCACTCGGGAATAAGTTTCTTTCAGCTAAACTACAGATAAAAACACGGAGCCAGAGGATGGGATCAGGTTTAAAGTCAGTCAGGTTTAAACACTGAAGTGATAAGCTGGAGTAATAAATATACGGATAACTAAGGGGAAAGGGGAAGAGTGGGATGAACTGGGAGACTGGGATTGGCATACATACACTACTGATACTCTGTATAAATTAGATTAACTAATGAGAACCTACTGTGTAGCACAGGGAACTCAATTCAATGTTCAGTGGTGACCTGAATGGGAAGGAAACCCAAAAGACAGGGAATATATGTATGTGTGTACATATATATATAGTTGATCCACTTTGTTGGACAGAGAAAACCAACACAACACTGTAAAGCAACGATACTCCAATAAAAATTAAATTAAAAAAACAAACACACAAAAAGCCACAATGAGATATTGCATCACAACCACCTGTATGGCTGTAACAAAAATGACAACCAATAGCAAATGTTGAGAGGGATATGGAGAAACCTGCATTTCCACACATTACTGTGGGAGTGTAAAATGGTAGTCTGCAGTTTCCTAAAATGTTAAATATAGATTTACCGTGTTGTTGTTGTAGTTTAGTCGTTAAGTTGTGTCTGACTCTTTGTGACCCATGGACTGTAGCCCTCCAGGCTCCTCTATCCATGGAATTTCCTAGGCAAGAATACTGGAATGGGTTGCCATTTCCTCCTCCAATGCATCTCCCTAACCCAGGGATCAAACCTATGTCTCCTGCGTCTTCTGCACTACAAGTGGATTCTTTCCCACTGAGCCACCAGGGAAGCGCTAGATTTACTGTATGACCCAGCAATTTCACATCTACATATTTACTTGTGAGAAATCAAAGTTCTTCATTGTTTGTTCTTCAGTTGCCCAGTCGTGTCTGACTCTTTGCGACCTCATGGACCCCTTCAACATGCCAGGCCTCCCTGCCCCTCATCATCTCCTGAAGTTTGCCCAAGTTCATGTCCATTACATCGATGATACCATCCAGCCATCTCATCCTCTGATGCCCTCTTCTCCTTCTGCCCTCAATCTTTCCCAGCATCAAGGACTTTTCCATGAGTCAGCTGTTCGCATCAGATGACCAAAATACTGGAGTTTCAGCTTCAGCATCAGCCCTTCCAATGAGTATTCAGGGTTGATTTCTCTTAAGATTGACTGGTTTGACCCCCTTGCTGTCTGAGGGACTCTCAAGTCTTCTCCAGCACCATAGTTCAGAAGCATCAATTCTTCAGCCCTCCAGCTTCTTTACGGTGCATCTCTCACAATCATACGTGGCCACTGGGAACACCATATCCTTGACTATACAAACCTTTGTCAGCCGGGTAATGTTTCTGCTTTTCAACACTCTAAGTGTGTCTTAGCTTGTCTTCCAATTTCATGGCAGCAGTCACCATCTGCAGTGATCTTAGAGCCCAAGAAGAGGAAAGCTGCCACTACTTCCACCTTTTCCCCTCTATTTGTCATGAAGTAATGGGGCCGGATGCAATGATCTTAGTTTTTTTAATACTTAGTTTTAAGCCGTCTCTTTCACTCTCCTTCACCCTCATCAAGAGGCTCTTTAGTTCCTCTTTGCTTTCTGTCCTCTGGCCATGGGAATTCCTAGGCAAGACAACTGGAGTGCGTTGCCATTTCCTCCTCCAAGGGATCTTCCTGACCCAGGATCAAACCTGTATCTCCTGCATCTCCTGCATTGTAGGCTGATTCTTTACCACTGAGCCACCAGCGAAGCCCTAGATTTACTGTATAACCCAGAAATTTCAGTCCTACATACATACATACTCATGAGAAATGAAAGTTTATGTCCACACAAAAATGTGTGTGCAAATGATCATAACAACATTATTCAGAACATCCAAAAAGTGGAAATGACCCAAATGTTTATCAACTGGTGGATCGAGAAACAAAAAGTACTATGTCTGGAACATTACTCAGTAATAAAAAAGAAATGAAATACTAATACATGTCACAATATGTATGAACCCTGGGCTAAGTGAAAGAAGGCAAACACAAAAGACTATATATTACATGATTCCATTTATATGAAATGTCCATAAAAGTAAAATCTATAGAGACAGAAAGCAGATTAGTGGTTGCCTAGGGCTGGATTGGGAGTGGGAATAAATACAAATGGGCACAGGGCTCTTTGGTGGGCAATGGAGATATTCTAAAATTAGATTTGGGTTGGTAACTACATAATTCTATGTGTACTTATAAATAGTGAACTGTACATTTAAAATAGGTAAATTTTACAGTATATAAATTATACAAAAGTTTTAAAAAAGAAAACAAATTATCAACATTGTAATAATAAAATCTCATTACAAAGAATCTTTATACTATACATTCCATTTTGCTTTGTGTCATATGCATTTATTTGGTAGTAAATGATCAAGACCATCTCCAAGAAAAAGAAATGCAAAAAGGCAAAATGGTTGTCTGAGGAGGCCTTATAAATAGCTGAGAAAAGAAGAGAAGTAAAAGGCAAAGGAGAAAAGGAAAGATATAATCATTTGAATGCAGAGTTCCAAAGAATAGCAAGGAGAGAGAAAGCCTTCCTCAGTGATCAATGCAAAGAAACAGACGAAAAAGAATGGGAATGCCTAGAGAACTCTGCAAGAAAATCAGAGATACCAAAGGAACATTTTATGCAAAGATAGGCACAATGAAGGACAGAAATGGTATGGGCCTAACAGAAGCAGAAGATATTAAGAAGAGGTGGCAAGAATACACCGTACAAAAAAGATCTTCATGACCCAGATAACCACGATGGTGGAATCACTCACCTAGAGCCAGAAATCCTGGAGTCTGAACTCAAGTGGGGCTTAAGTTCAGTTCAGTTCAGTCGCTCAGTTGTGTCTGACTCTTTGCGACCCCATGAATCGCAGCACGCCAGGCCTCCCTGTCCATCACCAACTCCCGGAGTTCACTCAGACTCACGTCCATCGAGTCAGTGATGCCATCCAGCTATCTCATCCTCTGTCGTGCCCTTCTCCTTCTGCCCCCAATCCCTCCCAGCATCAGAGTCTTTTCCAATGAGTCAACTCTTCGCATGAGGTGGCAAAAGTACTGGAGTTTCAGCTTTAGCATCATTCCTTCCAAAGAACACCCAGCGCTGATCTCCTTCAGAATGGACTGGTTGGATCTCCTTGCAGTCCAAGGGACTCTCAAGAGTCTTCTCCAACACCACAGTTCAAAAGCATCAATTCTTCAGTGCTCAGCCTTCTTCACAGTCCAACTCTCACATCCATACATGACTACAGGAAAAACCATAGCCTTGACTAGACAGACCTTTGTTGGCAAAGTAATGTCTCTGCTTTTGAATATGCTATCTGGTTGGTCATAAAGCATCAATACAAACAAAGCTAGTGGATGTGATGGAATTCCAGTTGAGCTATTTCAAATCCTAAAAGATTATGCTGTGAAAGTACTGCACTCAATATGCCAGCAAATGTGGAAAACTCAGCAGTGGCCACAGGACTGGAAAAGGTCAGTTTTCATTCCAATCCCAAAGAAAGGCAATGCCAAAAAACGTTCAAACTACTGCACAATCGCACTCATCTCACATGTTAGCAAAGTAAAGTTCAAAATTCTCCAAGCCAGGCTTCAACAGTATGTGAACCATGAACATCTAGATTTTCAAGCTGGATTTAGAAAATGCAGAGGAACCAGAGATCAAATTGACAACATCTCTTGGATCATCAAAAAAGCAAGAGAGTTCCAGAAAAACATCTACTTCTGCTTTATTGACTATGCCAAAGCTTTTGACTATGTGGATCACAACACACTGTGGAAAATTCTTAAAGAGATAGGAATACCAGAACACCTGATCTGCCTCCTGAGAAAACTGTATGCAGATCAAGAAGCAACAGTTAGAACTGGACATGGAACAACAGACTGGTTCAAATTGGAAAAGGAGTATGTCAAGGTTGTATATTGTCACCCTATTTATTTAACTTCTATGCAGAGTACATTATGTGAAATGCCAGGCTGGATGAAGTGCAAGCTGGAATCAAGATTGCCAGGAGAAGTATCAATAACTTCATATACGCAAATGACACCCCCCTTATGGCAGAAAGTGAAGAACTAAAGAGACTCTTAATGAAAGTGAATAAGAAGAGTAAAAAAGTTGACTTAAAACTCAACATTCAGAAAGCTAAATCATGGCATCTGGTCCCATCACTTCATGGCAAATAGGTGGGGACACAATGGAAACAGTGAGAGACTTTATTTTGAGAGGCTCCAAAATCACTGCGGACGGTGACTGCAGCCATGAAATCTGACACTTGCTCCTTGAAAGAAAAGCTATAACGAACCTAGACAGCATATTAAAAAAGAGAGACATTACTTTGCCAAAAGAGGTCCGTCTAGTCAAAGGTATAATTTTTCCAGTAGTCATGTATGGATGTGAGAGTTGGACTATAAAGAAAGTTGAGCCCTGAAGATTTGATGCTTTTGAACTGTGGTGTTGGAGAAGACTCTTGAGAGTCCCTTGGACTGCAAGGAGATCCAACCAGTCCATCCTAAAGGAAATCAGTCCTGAACATTCATTGAAGGACTGATACTGAAGCTGAAACTCCAATACTTTGGCCACCTGATGTGAAGAACTGACTCATTAGAAAATACCCTGATGCTGGGAAAGATTGAAGGCAGGAGGAGAAAGGGATGGCAGAGGATGAGATGGTTGGATGGCATCACCGACTTGACAGATGTGAGTTTGAGCAAGCTTCAGGAGTTGGTGATGGACAGGGAAGCCTGGCATGCAGCAGTCCATGGGGCTGCAAAGAGTTAAGACAGGACTGAGCAACTGAACTGAACTTTCCTGGGCTATCACACAGGATTATACTTTTCCCCAAGAGCATTTAACAGTGTTATTCAAATAGCTAAAAGCACTTACTGAGGTTTCTAGGTGTTTCCTAAACTCCATTTGATAATACAGGCAAAGAGAATAATCTGAAGTAGGACTAAGAGTAGTCGAAAGCAGTGGTAAGAAACTGGAAAGGACACTCTTTTAATGAAAAAAGAATAAAAGGAAACAGGCCTTAAGAGAATAAAAGCAAAGAGATAACTAATCTGAATTTGGATATAGGGGAGCATGTTTTCTTAAATCAAGACAATAAAGTGATTGCTTATGGGTATTTTCTTGAGAAGGTAGAAAAATGAGTGGCATTGTAGAAGAAGCTGAAGGGATGAATTCCTTTTCTGTTATATAATACTTATCTCCTACCATAAAGATGAAAAGGGCTCTATTAGGATAATCTTAAAAAGGCTATCAAATCAAAAGACTAAATAATTTTAAATATTACTTAGATACTTCTCATCTACTCACAACAATGAGAAAAGCTCATCATACATAAATGAAACATGTCTGGACTTTTGTCTCCAGTAAGTTACAGCTCAAGATCAAATGAACTTAAGCTTTATTTTTACATCAGTATGCTATAGCATATCTATTATTTGCACTGTGTTTAACTCTGCAACTTAACTAGGCAATTTCATTCCTCATCTTGAAAACTCTGCATAGGTGTACATAGAATTATAATAATAATTATTCCTGGTATCAGTGATTCTCCTCCAATCACCACCATAGAATCACTCGCATCACAAAGAGCGTGAACTGTATTCCCTCAGAGTCTTGAGGCTTAAAACTCACCACGATTATATAGTGCTGCTGCTGCTGCTAAGTCGCTTCAGTCGTATCCGACTCTGTGCGACCCCAGAGACGGCAGCCCACCAGGCTCCCCTGTCCCGGGGATTCTCCAGGCAAGAACACTGGAGTGGGTTGCCATTTCCGTCTCCAATGCATGAAAGTGAAAAGTGACAGTGAAGTCGCTCAGTCGTGTCCGACTCTTCGAGACCTCCTGGACTGCAGCCTGCCAGGCTCCTCCGTCCATAGGATTTTCCAGGCAAGAGTACTGGAGTGGGGTGCCATTGCCTATTGTATAGTAGTTAGATATAAAGAGGCTTTCAAATCTAAAGCTTCAGCCTAATATTTTTTTTCCACCTAGAGAGATCAAGTAACTTGCCCAAAGGCACTTAGCTAGCTAGTGGCAGAACGTAGGGCACAGAACCTATGCTATTCTACCACATCTTTGATTTCACTAACTGAATCCAATTCATTTCCAACTACAAGAGAGTCACCATTTTCAATTCTGAATAGTCAAATAAGATGAGAGTGCCAATTTTTCTGAGGAGATGACAAGAGAGGGACAAATGAACATAAACTATAATGGAGCCTTCCCTTCCCTTATCCTATAAGGGCAACCTTTTTTCTCTCTTCCAGGGCCCATTAGGGAGTTTAAAGGGCTTAAAGACAAATCAGAGGTTTCCCCAAGAGACAGATGCCACACACAAAATGAAAAGGAAAATGAACATGGACTTTTTCCCTCAAGAATTTCAGTGCAGGAGAGAGGCACAGAAGGTAAATTGAGATTTTATGGGGCAGTCTTTAGGGCCTGGAGATGCTGATTCTTTCCCCCTAAATTCAGTTATCAGACTCTAAATAAATGCTTTGGTATCTTAAGTCAAATAATGGAATTTGGATCAGGTTAAAAAACAAGGTGATAAAAAAGGAATTGAGAACGCCAAAAGTGACTGAAATGGGATCAGTTACTTACTACTGAATATTAAAAACACTATTTTCAAATAATGTCTTGTGAAGTGGAAGAATAATAAAAAAATAACAGTATTATAAAAGGCAGGACAGAAAATTAAAAGCACAATATAATTCTGGCTTTTCAAAAGATATATGTATATAATCAATACATTCAAAAGAGCTCTATCAAACATTAACAGAAGTTATTTATGCTGGTAGAATTACAGGTAAGTTTTTTCCCTACATTTACACACTTCTCTATTTTCTACTATGAATCTGAAATATTTTCAGTTTGAATAATATTCTAACTTAATGAGGTTATAAAAAGAAGTCTTATAAAAAAGCAGCTAAATTATATAAAGTACCTTATAGTAAAAAAGTGAGAAAGGTATAAGTGTCAACACAAAGAGGTAACATTTCATAGGAATTTAACTTTTCCAAAATTAGGGCAAGTCCATCCAACTTTCTTAGTTCTGGCCTTCTCACTTCACTTAGGACTTAGCTCCCACACACACTTTTTTATCTTCAGTGTCTCCCTTTGAACTGATTCTTCTCTTCTGCTTTCAAACTTGCTCAGGTTTCCCCTATCAACTGCTATACTCTTTCTCTACCTCTCATTCCTGCCAAATTTCTACAACGAGTGCTTTTTAGTTTCCATTTTCTCTTTAACCCTTTAGAGCCTTGTTTTTTATTCTGCCCTCTTATCAGAAAAAAAACAAAAACAACTGTATCTTCAAGGTTACTTGAAGCTATAAGGGAGCCTTTTGGACCACCGATGATGCCCACTGAGGTCAGCCAAGCCAACTCCACAGACTTTGCTCGTTCTTCATCACCACCATCAGCTTTTTCATCACTTCATCCTCAGGCCCTCAATCTTCCTGTTCACAGGACACAGCACTACCTTGATTCTCCTTGTTCCCTTATTCCTTTCTGACAACTTTTCCTTTATCAACTCTCTTCTCTCTACACTAAAATTGGAAAAATATGCTTTCATAGCTTCAGTTTTTTTCATAGGTCCAGGCTCTCCTCTAACTTCTATGTATTTGACTTCCTGATCTACCATTGCTAGGTCCAAGTCAACACACCTAGAACAAACCTCTTTGATCTCTTCCAATGGTGGGCCAAATGGCTTCCCTCCTAGCTACCAAATATTAAATTACTAGCATCAAATTTCTCTCAGACTGGAAACCTAGGAGTTATTTTGACTCCTTGCTCCTTCCTTTGAATCAATCACTAAGTCGTTTTTTTTTTTTTTTTTTTTCCTTTTTTTTGGTCACTCCTTAGTATGCAGGACCTCAGTTTCCAGAGCAGGGACTGAAGCCAAGCCCCTTACAGTAGAAGCATGCAGTCCTAACCCTGGACTGTCAGGGAGGTCCCAATCACGATGTCTTCTTGAATCTTTCTTCAAAGTATTTCATGGATCCATTTGGACCTTTCATTTTCCACTGTCAGAACACTAGCCCAATCACTTCAAACCTACTTACTGTATGGATTATTTGATTTTCTTGCCTTCAGTCTCTCCAGTCCCTACAAATCAGTCTTTGCAAGCTATGATGTTGATAGTAAAATCCCTAAATCTCTAAAAATTTCCTACTGTTTACTACAGAATTTCCCAAATTATGTTTAGAGTATCCACATAGATTTTACGGAATATTTTACTCTGTTTACATAAGTTTAGATTTGTTAGATGTTAAATTACTGCTTGGAAATTAGTTAAATACATTAACAAGGCTCTGAGGGACCCTGAAATTTTTATTTAACTGATTCCCAAACTCAGCCACCATCCTACTTCTTAAAAAAATTTAAAATTTTGACCAATACATATAAAATTTGAAAGATGCTGATGTTCCAAGGAAGAGTTTGCAGAATTGATTTACTACATCAAGACTAAATTATTTATCTAAATATTGAAGGCCTCCATAATCATAATAATAGTATTATATATAACCATCCTAATGATACTATTAGAGATTAATAATTTTTTTAATTTAAGGAAAGCTGAGCAAAATATTCCTTACTATATTTTTTTACATGGGGGAAAGGGAGGTTTTCTGTTGAGGGAGGGAGGTTTCATCGCAACAGTGTTAATGAAATAATGGTAATATAATTAAAAATAATAGCACCCTTTATCAAAAGCTTACCACATGCTAGCCATAGGCACTGTAGTTACATCATATTACACCCTTTCTACAGTCTAGAAAACTGAAGGACAGAAAGATTATACAATCTGTCAAACAGCAAAAAAGCAGTAAGAGTTAGGACCAGAGCTCAGGAGTTCTGTCGCCACTGCCTCCCTCTTAACCAATACACTGAACTGTGTCTCAACTAGTAAGAGTTATTAAGGGTACATGTAGAGACAGATAATGCACATTTTAATCACTTTCAATCTTGTGATCTACAGATCAGAATTTATTCTGTTCTCAATCAGTTTTCTCAAACACAAAATAAGACTGTTGCAAAGTTCAAAATAAGATTACATGCAAGTTACTACTGCTATTATCACTCATATTTATGTTAAGTGTAAATATATACGACTGGTATTTTGGAAGGCAAATCTGACAAAACTGTAGAGCAATGAACTATGACCATATCTTGTCACTCAGTTTACAACAACCATACAATTTATCATGCAAACCAGGACACATTTGAGAATAAAAGAAAATACGACTAAAAATTATTCTGGGTCAAGAAGCAGAAACCATCCCAAGCAAATTAGGATGTATGGTCACCCTCACCTTGGCCCAGTTAAAACGTTTAGTTTTCTAGATTTATTTTCTGTATCAACTACTCAGTAATAAAAAAGGAAAAAATTATTGAAAAACATGATGTATGAGTAAGTTTCAAATGCATTATGCTAAATGAGAGAGACATTCAAAAGGCTATATACTATACTTCATTTTTGACCTTCTAGAAAAAGCAAAATTACAGGGAAACAAAAATATCAATTTTTTGCCAAAGTCTGGAAGAAGGGAGATGTTACTACAAAGGGATAAGAGGGTACTTCTCGTGGTGAGGGACATGCTCTACACCTGACTGTGGTAGTATTTATACATCGGTGCATATGTCAAAGACCACATAAATAATATCTCAATAACCTGACTTGAAAAAACTGGGGTGCAGAGAACATGTCATTATGAGCTTTTCACTAGGCTCCTTGGATACTCAGAACTCACTTGATGGAACTGAGAAATAAGGCTCAATGGGCTCACATCCATTCTTTATTCGCCAAGAAACTGAGGTCCACACTTCAGGCCTAGAGGTTCCAGAAACATTCTTCAAAGCATCTGGAATATATATCTGTTTGACAGGTGATTACTGAGGCCTGCCCTTCTGGCTTTCTCTATATTCTACTCATCCATGTGGGCTGTATCCAGCCCTGAGGACACAAGATGCCCTCGATGCCTTCCCAGTGCTATGATGCAAGGTGACTGCCCTCACTTGGAGGCCAAAGGAAGTTAAAATCTTAACCTGCAAAGACCTCCAGGCACCTTCTGCCGCACTCAGCTGTCTAGAAATCTTTCTGCTCACTATGCAGTAGGAATTACAACTTACCATCTGGGTGAAAATTTAAAGACTCATTCAACCTTAAAGGTAAGTGTAGCAGTAGGAATTACAACTCACCATCTGGGTGAAAATTTAAAGACTCATTCAACCTTAAAGGTAAGTGTAGCTAAAAGATTAGGTCAAACAGACCCATGTTCACCTTCCCAGCTTTCCCACTTATCCAGCTACTTGGAAATGTCTGAGCCTCTTTTTACCCTTCTATCAAAGTGAAAATGTTTGTGTATTTACCTGCTTGACTCCAAAATTAGAAAACCTGCAGACATAGGAGGATCTAAATATATAAAGCAAATATTAATAGACATAAAGGGAGAAACTGAGAATGTGGTAGGGGACTTCAACACCCTCATTTACATCAATGTACAAGATCATCCAGACAAACTCAACAGAGCAACAGGGAGCATATTAGTATCATCATGATCAAAGTATACTAGTTTTTTAAGGTTAATTTTTAAAATAATTAAAGACAAGTAAGCTATGTATTCAATTCAACATGCATTTACTGAGAACCTACTATGTGTCAAGATTGATGTGTTGCCTGGACTTCCCTGGCAGTCCAGTGGTTAAGACTCCATGCTTCCATTGCAGGGGAAGAGGGTCTGATCCTGAGTTGGAGAACTAAGATCCCACATACTGTGTAGCCAAAAAAAAAAAAAAAAAGTATACACCTTATTTCTCAAGAAGTTCATAGCCTGGTGGGAAAGAAAGTCAATAAATATAAAACAATTAAGAGCTATAAAATAAAAATAGCACAGACTGCTTAAAAGGAAAAAAAAAAAAGCAGTAGCAGCACATCTAAGGTGAGGGGCAGTGAAATACACAGAAATATGTCTCAGGTTACACTAGATCTAAGTCCTAAAGAAAAGCAAGAAATTGTGAAAATGAAATGAAGGAAAGCCCCTAATTAATGAACCACTGTAAAAACAAAATAAACTTATGAACTCAAAAATCAGTATCGAGAGCTTTCCTTATTTCTGTATTGTCAGTTCTCCTTCAAAAATGGTTATTCAATTTGAACATGAATAGAAAGCAAAAAATAGATTCAGAAGCTGATGGAAAACTTCACAATGGATAAATCAGGTTGACAATATCCAAATCACTAATCAACTTTATCATTACAAAGGAGGCAACCAAACATTATATGCCTCCTGATATCCCAATGACGTGATACGTACAACAAGAAATACTACAAAACACTACTATTAAGTATTCGCGTCAAAAAAACCTAACCATATTTAACCTGAGTGCAAGCCTCAATTATCTGTTACCAACTACCAGTTTAGAGGAAATACAGAGAGGAACCCGCTAAGCACTATAAGGATGGAATTATAAAATATCCAGAATACAGAATTTTTTAGGGCACAAAACTCAGTTTCCTCAACAAATACTTTGCAAGGAAAAAAAGAGGAGGAATCTTCATATTAAGAGAGGCTGTATCAACCAAATACATCTGTCCTACTTTTACAAAACTGTTAAGATGTGTAAGAATCGGGGAAATTTGAATATCAACTGGATATGTGATGTTAAGGATAATTATTTATAACTCTAAAGTATAAGTACATGGCTCAGATGGCAAAGAACCGCCTGCAATGCGGGAGACCCAGGTTTGATCCCTTAGAGAAGGGCATGGCAACCCACTCCAGTATTCTTGCCTGGAGAATTCCACGGACAGAGGAGCCTGGCCGGCTACAGTCCATGGGGTCAGAAAGAGTCGGACACGACTGAGCAACTACACTTTCACTTTCAAACTTCACACATTTAAAGTGTATGTATGGGATTTCCCTGGTGGTTCAGTGGTAAATAATTTGTCTGCCAATATTGGGGACACGGGCTTGTGTCCAAGAAGATCCCACATGCCATGGGGCAACTAAGCCCGTGTGCCACAACTACTGAGCCCACACGCTCTAGAGCCCATGCTCTGCAACGAGAAGCCACCGCAACACGATGCCTGGGCACCACAACCAGAGGGAACCCACACACGGCTAAGACCCAGTGAGGTCAAAAAACTTTAAATAAAAAGTTATAAAAAAATAAAAGTGTACATACATATACCACCATTAAACCATTATCAATAGTGACTCTTTCACCTTCAAAAATTTCCTCTGTTCCTTTTTAATCTCTCCCCAACCACTTGATCTGCTTTCTGTCACTATAAGCTATTTTACATTTTCTAGAATTTATGTAAACAGACTCATAGAGTATATACTCTCTTTTTTGGAAGGGGATAGTTTCTTTCATTCAACATAATTATTTTGAGAATAATCCATGCTATATATACATAGTCTATTCTTTTTTATTGCAGAGCAGTATGGCTATCCACAATTTGTTTATCCATTTATCTGCTAATAGCTATTTGGATTGTTTCCAGTTTTGGCTATTACTAATAAAATTGCTATGAATAGTCATGTACAAGTCTTAGGATGAACAGATACTTTCATTTCTCTTGGGAAAAGACCTAAGGAATGGAAAAGCTATTATGGAAGGTGTTGTTTAACTTTATAACAAAATCACCAATGTTTTTTACACTATTTTACATTCCCAACAGTATATGAGAATAAGACATTATTAATTATTTCTAGTTGAATCATACTGTGGTTACATCTTTTTTTAAATGAGTCTTTCAGAGATATATACATCATACCATGAAAAGAGATGATGTATAGGATTTGCAAAGAGAAAGAAAATCAGTGAAACAAGAAATGTTAGTAACTGCTGAACCTGGGTAACTGAGACGTTCATACCACCATCCTCTCTATTTTTCTATGTGATTAAACTTTTATGTTATAAGAACTAGTGACTCAATAAGCAAAGCCTGTATGTGGGCTATATATATTGCAATGTTCTCAAAGACACAGTTAAAATGGTATGTCCTTGTTCTTTGGGCTAGAGGTGGTATTCCTTTAGTGACTATAGATGCAGTCAGCTTTGTCTCAGCAGTAATACTGTCCTTCAATTAAAAATAAATAAATAAATGAAAATAACACTGTGAAAGTCGGGTGGGGTGGGAGGAGACAGAAACAAAAACAACTGTCCCTCCCTCCCTCCCTCCCTCCACAATCCTCGATTTGGCAGCAAATGAAGTCTGCTGTATAACAAGAAAAAAAAAAATCAGAAATAAACACTGATAAAAATTCTCTCTCACTTTACAATATTCTATGAAACACTGAATGCTTCTACAGAGGTGAACTGCACGGGGAGGGGGCAGCCAGCTGATAAAGTTTTACTTTATATTCCCTTTATACTAAATTTTGCATTTCATGCAAATGTTACTTAGTTTAAAACAAATTAAAATTAAAAATTTTATTTTAATACTAATAATTCAACCACCAAATAATATTCTGGTGTTTTTTTTTCTTATGCAGTTAGCTTTGTATGTTGCATTTTGTCATTAATATATATATTTTACTATATATTAAAAATTCTTCTTGGAAATGATTTAAATTAATATATATTTTATCACATGGATACTGTTTGTTTTTATTTTTGCTATTACAGAAAATACTTGATGAACATCTGTATACGTAAGTATTTGTACACATCTGATTATTTCCTTTGGATAAGCATATTACTGGGCTCAAAAATATGGTTTTAGAGCTCTTGAAATATATAGTAAGAATCCTTTCATATAATGTGACAGGGAGTGGTGGCTGATCATTTAAAATCATTTAAAAAATCATTTTGAGAATTCATGAAAAAAAAAACTGACAGATGTATACACATACCTTAGACATTTAAATTTAGAATCTAAAAATAATGCATACTCATCATCTATGACTTCTACTTTGGATTTCTTTAAAGTGGCTCAAGAACTCATTGATACAAAGCCTCACCAGTGCAAAATCCTAAACTGTTACAGTTTTACTTTACTTATCTTTAGTTTTCTAACCCACACTGAATTTGACAGAAAGTTGTTGAATCACTTGCCTTCATCCAGTCTATTCAAAGTACCCTCATTAGTTTTCACAGAAACAATGTTTTTAAACTCCTATTTTAAATTTTCACATTTTCTAAGTTGGGTGACTAGGTAAGTGCAGCCAATGTGGCCGAGACGGACAGCTGCCCCCCAGATCCAGACTCTGGCCAACAGAGGTAGAGAAAGAACCTTCTCAGCACTCCCAGTAAGAGAAGACTCTGTATTATCAATTTTTCCCTTTCAAAATTTGACAGATAATAAACAATGTTTTAGTTTGCGTTTGAAATATTTAATAGGTTATATTTTTCTTATGTGATAAAACTGAAAGGACCTGGCAGTATGTGGTGATCGAGAAACAAGTCCTGGAGTTAGACGTCCTGGGTTGGAGTCCTGCTTTAACCATTTACTAGTTATGTGATATTAGGCAAGTTACTTAACCTCCTATTTTCAGAGTAGAGTTATGAGGATTAAAGAAAATAATCCACTTAACCACAATGCCTAGCACATGGTTAATCACTCAGTAAATGGTAGCTCTCACTGAGTTATACAAAAATATCACTAAGAAAGCTGCCTCTGTTGTGAGAAACAAGACTCATGGTGTCAGCAAATATTAATACTAGCTCCTAAATTGGTTAAATGTTTCTGTCTATGTGGACATGAGCACAGGAAAACAAAAGACACTGAAAGGGTAACAAATTCTTCCTGAAGAGTGGTATTACAGTGAATTCTTTTTTTCTTGTTTATGTCTCTACAATATTAAGACTGAATCATTTTCTTTGGTTTATTCTTCTGTATCAGTTTTTCGCAGTTAAAAAAAATTACATTTTAAATAAAAGAATTGTTTCTTTTTAAACATAGGAGAACAATACATTAAATAGGAAATATGTTTCTTAAGCTTTGAAACACACAAATTCTAAAGTTATGTAAAACAACACAAAATAACTGTAAAATTTATGACTTAAATCACTTTAGGTAGAAGAAAAATCTCAGTATTACCTACAACTACATCATAGTAACTAGCAATTTCCTGCTTCATTCCTGCTTATAATCTTAAACTTCCCAAACTTTCCTACTGTAAAATTCTCACCATCATCATCATATTTACAGAGGGAGAAACACAAGCAAGCAATTATAATAGATTATGTTAAGCATAGTGATATCATGTATCTAAGAGGGGGGTGGGGTGGGGATGCTCTTTGAGTTAAAAATATGAAATAGAATAGAATGGCTTAGAGCAAAGGTACTTAAAGAATCATTCTATGGAGAGTAACAATAGATTCAAGGCCAGTAGAACTCATCCAGCTCAACACTCCACTCAATGAGTGTTTTACTAAATTTTAATCAACATTTAAGACACATTTTCATAACTATTTCAACAAGAGTGTTCAACATAAAGGGTGTGCTAAACAGACCATGTGACCCAGTGTAGAGCAGGCACAACTTATCACAAGTAGGAACTAAAAGCACATGCATTTTAATGTCAAGCCAGATTAAAAAAAAGATTACATGATTCCCTAAAGGTGACCTTCATTTCTCAGTATATCTGGGTGGGGGTGGTTTAGAAAAGGCAGCGAGCATTTACACTACTCAAAGTGACAAAGTGGTATGTCAAGTGTGCTTTTTATAAACTACATGAGACACTATGACACTGGCAGGGAAATGATACATTCTGTTGATTTGTTTGAAGCCTTGTAATCCCTTCAGGAGGAGAAGGGGACGACAGAGGATGAGATGGCTGGATGGCATCATCGACTCAATGGACGTGAGTCTGAGTGAACTCCGGGAGTTGGTGATGGACAGGGAGGCCTGGCGTGCTGCAATTCATGGGGTCGCAAAGAGTCGGACACGACTGAGCGACTGATCTGATCTGATCTGAATCTGACTGAAGGTTAACATTTTGAAATATGTGTCAATGAGACGGGGTATAAACTGGAGCAGGGGAGACAGGAGGTGAACAATGATGGGGGAAGAAAAGAGAAGCACAGAAACAAGCAGAGCTGGTGCTTATTCATGCACTGTCCAGGGAAAGGGTGCCCCATCAAGTGGTCCAGATTTTCCTGTATATTTTTAGGTTTATTCCTATTGAGGAAATGGATTTATCAAGTACCAGAGCCTGATATTATTAAATGTTGAAATCATAAGACTTAGGTACTCTCATTCTGACGCCATGTCCTTAACAACTCAGAACCCCTAGTATCTGGAGTAAACCCCAGGGGCTTTTTTATTTGCTGAGTGATTCATCATTCTTCTCTTAATTTAGTTTCCCAGGGAAAGCTGGTGTGAGAGATGTCAAATTCAGGAAAGTGGGGCAAGCATGAAAATACAGATTTCTGGCAATTCAGTGGGTTCAACATGATGATACATGATTTCAATCAATTAGACCAAACAGAATTCCAACTCTCTTTTGACTAACTTACCCTGAAATAAAAATTACAAAATTGATACTCAGTGGGAATTACCAATGCTACCACCAACTCCTCAGTTTTAATAATTAAGCCCCCTCAGTATACATTAAGGAACTAAGATTAACAATGGGAAAAAACAAAGTTAGCTAAATTCTGATAAGTAGGTGTTTTGTTTATCGTCATCTTTATTAACAGTTTTGGACTCACAGTTTTTTCAGTGACTTTATGCCTTTTACTGGGAAGTTGGCAGGGGCTGGTGGAGGTGGGAGAAATAAGGTACAGAACAGTATTTTATTACCTAGGTAAAAGATGAAGTGTACATGAGTGATTGCTTACATATTCATGGAGTATCTCTGGAAGGACACACAAGAAACTAGGGACAAAAGTCATTTCAAGAGAGAGTACATGTGGGGGGGGTGAGGTGAAAGGGAGACTTCCGCAGACTTTTTAAATTTTGTTATCAAAAGCAAATATGGTGTTTTATTTTCAGTCATTAAAAAATTGAAATATAGTTAATTTACAATGTTGTGTCACTTTCAGGTGTATAGCAAAGTGATTCAGTTTTATATATATATGATTTATGTATATAATATATATATTCTTTTTCAGATGCTTTTCCATTATATTAAGTTATTACAAGATATTGAATACAGCTGCCTGTGCCAGACAGTAGGTCCTTGTTGTTTATCTGTTTTATATATAGCAGTGTGTATATGTTAATCCCAAGCTCCAATTACGTCCTAACTAAATTAAACTGTATTATATATTACTCTTCTTATGGCTATATAAATATCCTAATCTTTGGGAAGACTTAAAAAGAGTTTCTTAAACCATGCAGGTAATTATCTTAGCGTGTTTTGATGAATATCCCTTACTCTCTCTGTTAGAATATTCCATTATTTTTCTAGAAAAATTCACAGAGAGGAAAAACACTCTAATCCTTCCCAGTTGTCTTCTTAAACTCTGAAATGTAGCTATATATACACATGTATAAAATGTCATCCTTAAGGTTAAGGTCCTTTTTGACCCCTTGTTTAGCTACTAAAGATATTTCTGATGTTTTCAAGATAGACTCTATGTATGTGAAAGAATATGCCAATAAGACACACAACTCTCAAAAAAGACAAACTAATACAAATTAATTTTAACACCTTATCTTCGTGATTTGGACTAGGGTTACCAGTCTATGAAGTCTGGTGGACTTCCCTGGTGGCTCAGATGGTAAAGCATCTGCCTACGATGCGGGAGCCCCAGGTTTGATCCCTGGGTTAGGAAGATCCTCTGGAGAAGGAAATGGCAACCCACTCCAGTACTCTTGCCTGGAAAATCCCATGGACAGAGGAGCATTGTAGGCTACAGTCCACGGGGTCGCAAAGAGTCGGACACAGGGTCACAAAGAGTCGGACACAGGGTCGCAAAGAGTCGGACATAGGGTCGCAAAGAGTCGGACACAACTGAGTCACTTCACTTTCACTTTTCACTTTACCAGTCTATAACACGTTTCTAATTTTGAAATCAATAGTGAGAAGTATATGCTAACATCCTATATATTAGGGTAGACTGCCCTTTGAAAATTAAATGAAATCAACAGAAGATGATGTTAGCATCCTTTTATAGCAATGGTTTTTAATGCTTCATACACTGGAATGCTTATATGCAGAGTACATCATGAGAAACGCTGGGCTGGAAGAAGCACAAGCTGGAAGCAAGATTTCAGGGAGAAATATCAATAACCTCAGATATGCAGATGACACCACCCTTATGGCAGAAAGTGAAGAGGAACTAAAAAAGCCTCTTGATGGAAATGAAAGAGGAGAGTAAAAAAGTTGGCTTAAAGCTCAACATTCAGAAAACGAAGATCATGGCATCTGGTCCCATCACTTCATGGAAAATAGATGGGGAAACAGTGGAAACCGTGTCAGACTTTATTTTTCTGGGCTCCAAAATCACTGCCGATGGTGACTGCAGCCATGAAATTAAAAGACGCTTACTCCTTGGAAGAAAAGTTATGACCAACCTAGACAGCATATTCAAAAGCAGAGACATTACTTTGCCAACAAAGGTTCATCTAGTCAAGGCTATGGTTTTTCCTGTGGTCATGTATGGATGTGAGAGTTGGACTGTGAAGAAAGCTGAGCGCCGAAGAATTGATGCTTCTCAACTGTGGTGTTGGAGAAGACTCCTGAGAGTCCCTTGGACTGCAAGGAGATCCAAGCAGTCCATTCTGAAGGAGACCAGCCCTGAGATTTCTTTGGAAGGAATGATGCTAAAGCTGAAACTCCAGTACTTTGGCCACCTCATGCGAAGAGTTGACTCATTGGAAAAGGCTCTGATGCTGGGAGGGGTTGGGGGCAGGAGGAGAAGGGGACGACAGAGGATGAGATGGCTGGATGGCATCACCGACTCAATGGACGTGAGTCTGAGTGAACTCCGGGAGTTGGTGATGGACAGGGAGGCCTGGCGTGCTGCGATCCGTGGGGTCGCAAAGAGTCAGACACAACTAAGCAACTGAACTGAACTGAACACTGGAATGCTTGAGAGGATTACAGTATCCAACTGTCAGTTACAAAGGTTTGTTACTACCATTATCTCCTGGGCTGAAAGCAGAAGAACATATACTGAAGGTTGAACACTCCCTTAGGCAACACTCCCTTCTCCAGAAGAGGAATCACATACTGCTTTCAGTTCAGTTCAGTTTAGTAGCTCAGTCGTGTCCGACTCTTTGCGACCCCACGAATCGCAGCACGCCAGGCCTCCCTGTCCATCACCAACTCCCGGAGTTCACTCAGACTCACGTCCATTGAGTCGGTGATGCCATCCAGCCATCTCATCCTCTGTCGTCCCCTTCTCCTCCTGCCCCCAACCCCTCCCACAATCAGAGCCTTTTCCAATGAGTCAACTCTTCGCATGAGGTGGCCAAAGTACTGGAGTTTCAGCTTCAGCATCAGTCCTTCCAAAGAACACCCAGGGCTGATCTCCTTCAGAATGGATTGGTTGGATCTCCTTGTAGTCCAAGGGACTCTCAAGAGTCTTCTCCAACACCACAGTTCAGAAGCATCAATTCTTCAGCACTCAGCTTTTTCACAGTCCAACTCTCACATCCATATATGACCAATGGAAAAACCATAGCCTTGACTAGATGGACCTTTGTTGGCAAAGTAATGTCTCTTCTTTAAGGCGATATAATGACTTCCAGGTCCCAGAGTTAAGTGTAACTAAATTTAACACATAAGCCTCATTTCAAAAAAATAAGTAAAAAATCACTTGTCTCAATGTTTCCCCTAAACTCTGGACTCATATCTTTAACGCTTTAAAAGTCAGTTCCACGTGGATGTCTAACAGTCATCATTCTTGAACTTAACATACTGAAAATAGAACCCTTAATGTCCACCCTCTCAAATCTGCTGCTCCTAACTACCTATAACTCAGTAAATGTAACAATCATCTTCTCAGTTGCTCAAGCCCAAAACAAAGGATCCATCCTTGATTGCTCTTTTCCTAAGTGCCCTGCTTCCAGTCTACTGCCTCTGACTTTATAACACACTCCAAAACTGTCCATGTCTCTCCATTTTCATCATCCTACATCTAACTACCATTGTCTCTCTCTTGGACTATGGTATCAGCTTGTTCCTAAATGCTCTAGTCACACTGGTCTGTCCTTAAACATGAAAAGTTCATTTTCATTTTGCGGCACTCCTTCTGGTTCAACTATCCACCACTGCCACTAATACACTCTCAGGGCTGCTGCTTCCCAGCTCAAACATCACCCACTCCAGAAGATTCCCCTGACCACCCAATCAAGGAAAACCCCACTCTCACCTCCAGTCAGTCTCTATAGCAGTACCACATTTCCCCTCTCCATAGCACTTATTACTATCTGAAACTGACTTGGTTATTAGGTTATTGTCCATGTCCTCCCACTAGACTGTGAGCTCCATGAGACCAGAAACCATGTTCACTGTATCAGGAATAGTGCCTGATATATAGTGGGTACCTAATAAACAGCTGATAGATGTAGGAACATAACTAAAGAAAGTTCCCCAACTGTGGTAAACACTAAAACTGTGTTATGATATTCCAGTTCTTCTTTCAGATACATGATAGGTTTATACCTGCCCATCACCCTGAAGTTAGGCATGGTAAGATAACCTGCTCAGTACTCCTGAGCAAGGATAACACAGAGTCGAGATCCCAGACAACCGTTCGCATGTAACACGAATTGAGAAGAAAGAATTCTTTGTTATTTTAAACCACTGAGAGTTGGTGGTTATTTATTACCGCAAAATAACAAAGCCCAGGCTTCCCCCGTGGCTCAATGGTAAAGAATCTGCCGATGAAGGAGACTTGAGTTCAATCCCTGATCTAGGAAGATCCCACATGCCACGGGGCAACTAAGTCCATGAGCCACAACTACTGAGCCTGGGTTCTAGAGGCTAGGAGCCACAACCACTGAGCCCATGTGCCCTCAAGCCCGTGCTCCACAACAAGAAAAAGCACCACAATGAGAAGTCCATGCATCACAACTCAGAGTAGTCCTGCTTGCTGCAACTACAGAAAGCCCTGCTCAGCAACGAAGACCCAGCATAGCCAATAAATAAATAAATTATATCTATATATATATATATTAAAGCTAGCCCATCCATACTGAGAAACCAACCAAGCAATGTTGTAGGCACAGAAGAAGACTCTTGAGAGTCCCTTGGACTGCAAGGAGATCCAACCAGTCCATCCTACAGGAGATCAGTCCTGGGTGTTCACTGAAGGACTGATGTTGAAGCTGAAACTCCGGTACTTTGGCCACCTGATGCGAAAAGCTGACTCAACTGAAAAGACCCTGATGCTGGGAAAGATTGGGGGCAGGAGGAGAAGGGGACGACAGAGGATGAGATGGTTGGACAGCATCACTGACTCAATGGACATGAGTCTGGGTAAACTCTGGAAGTTGGTGATGGACAGGGAGGCCTGGTGTGCTGTGGTTCACGGGGTCGCAAGGAGTCGGAGATGACTGAGTGACTGAACTGAACTGAACTCACTAACTACTCAACTAATACTACTAACTATACATACTACACAGGTACTTAATTTTTTTCTGATTAGCCCTTAGTTTCCAAATATGTCTGCCAACAAGGAGAGAAAAAACTGTTTATGTAGAGTTTAAAGGATTCTTGTTCCTTGATGTTATTTTTCAGTAAATTAATAAGTCAGCCAAACAATGAATGCCACCTAATAAAGGCTTCTTGAGAAAGTCTGTCAGCCTCTCCTTATCTGAAAACATACTTTCTAGGTAAGAATAATTTTTTTGTTTCATTATTATCTACATCAACTAGTCAATAATGAAATAATTAAGAGTCCAAGAAATTCTCTGGCAGTCCAGTGGTTAGGACTCTGGGCTGTCACTGCTGAGGGCCTGTGTTCCATCCATGGGTAGGGGACAAAGATCTGGCAAGCGGTGGGGTGGAGGAAGGGGAGCAGTTAAGAGTCCAGGTCACTACAGAGAAAAGACTTGGACAGATTAAAAAGCTATGTTGGCTAAAATGCAGAATCACGGAATGCTGGGTCCAGGATTCTGGAGTTTGTAGACAAAAAAGACTTACTGCAAAGTTTTACATAGGAACCATATGATTAGAAATACTCCTGAAGATTATTTTATATGGTAGCTGTAGAATTAGAACAACCAGAATGGAAAAGCCAAGAGTGCTGGTCTCATCCACGCTATACCATGAGTCCTCCATAGATGAAAGGCCAAATTTTAATCAACATATATGATTCTGTTTTGCAATAACACTAACCATACTGTTAATAATGTTATTAAGTGGTACAGGGAATAGGCAAAGCACAGATTTTTGCAAGTAAAAGGAACACTGAAAAGTCAAGCTGGCACCCATGTAAGGCCTGGTGATGGACACAACTGCACTTCGTGAGCACGAGGAGCAGTCAGGACAGTGATGACTAATAGTTGTGAAAGGCAGTCAAGTGAACAGTGGATGCTTTACAACAACTAGGAGCTATGTTTATATTGTAGGAATGACTGGGTTGTAATCAGGTAGATTTGCATTCTGAGTTCTTTCAAAGCTTGTCTTTCCTCCAAAACAACTCATTCCTTCACTCATTCAACAAATATTAGGTACATAAAAAAGGGAAGCGACAGTGTCGGTGGCTCAGTCATGTCTGACTCTTTGCAACCCCATGGACTATAGCTCACCAGGCTCTCCGGTCCATGGAATTCTGCAGGCAAGAATACTGGAGTGAGTAGCCATTCCCTTCTCCAGGGGATCTTCCCAACCCAGGGATCCAACGTGGGTCTCCTGCATTGCAGGCAGATTCTATACCGGCTGAGTCATCTACTAATTACCATTCTAGCCACTGGAAACAAAAGTGAACAAAACAAAGATCCCTGCCTTCCTGGAGCTTGCATTCGAGGAGCACTGAAAATTCCATTCTAAAATTCCACTCCCAATTTTATTATATGGGAGTAGCTTTTACAAATGCCTTTGGAAGAAATCACTTATGATCTATGAGTAACTCACGCTAAGATGTGAAAGACAAATAGTCTTCTGGTGGTAACTTCAAAAGCAAATGCTTCACAGATTCACAGACTCTTAAGAGCTGGAAAGGACCTTGGAGATAATTTCAATTTACAGATAAGATTAAGGGATTTGCCCAAGAACGCTCAACCACTAACAGAAGAGCCAGGCTTAGAACTGTGACTTTGTGTTACAGCATTTCCTATATAACACCAAGCTGCCTGTTTTAAGATTATACTAAAGAGAAGAAATACCAGAATGGGCATTCATGATTCATACATAGGTGGGAGGTTCCTGAGTGACTTGTCCAAAGGCAAAAAGAATTTTAGGCAGTGCGTAACACTGAAGGGGAGAGAGGTGATTATAGCAAAGACAAACTGGGGGGAGCTTTCAGAAGTTTCTTCCCATCTCTACCCTCATCATGTCCCAAGAACAAAGAATATACAAAACTTCTCCAAAGTCAATGGATTTGAACTCTAAAGAGTCAATAGTAAAAAAAAGCCAAATTACATCCTATCCAATTTGAAAAGCATATATTCCCAGTAAAAGTACCATCTGTATTAGCTTTAAGGGTTTTTTTTTTAATTTACTTTTTTATGTTTTCCACAAACTACCAGATTAACTGGTATAGATCAACAAATATAATGATTGATAAAATAGCAATGTAATATTGACCGATGTGATGTACTGAGGCATCTCACCAGTGGACAAGACTTTCTAAAGATAATTCCTCCTCCTCTGGGAGAATTACATTCGCCTCTTGCTTATAAATTTTGGCAATCTATATATTTAAAAAAGCCCTAACTAGTCATTTAATCTTTCAAAGGAAAGATTCATGATCAACAAACTTAAGCCTTACTTAGTATTCTAAAAAGAAAACGTACTTTTGAAATGACAAAGGAAATGGCAACCCACTCCAGTAGTCTTGCCTGGAGAATTCCAGGGACAGAGGAGCCTGGTGGGCTGCCGTCTATGGGGTTACAGAGTCAGACATGACTGAAGCAACTTAGCAGCAGCAGCAGAAGGGGAAAAACTTGCTAAGAAAGAACTGAAAAATAAGCTTAGTACAAAAAAAGAAAAGTTAAAAAAAAAAAGAGGAAGATTACTAATTATAGGAGTTATAGGAAAAATGAAAGCTGATAAGCATCAAGGATCCTCATTAAAATCTCATTATGTGTCTCTGTAAATAGCAGTTTATATACCTAAGATGCAAAGTATTATGAGAAGCCCAGTTTTTACATTTTTTTTAATGTGAACAATTTTTTGAAGTCTTTATTTAATTTCTTACAACACTGCCTCTGCTTCAAGGGGTTTTTTGTTTTTGTTGTTGTTTAGCTGCAAGGCATGTGGGATCTTAACTCCCCAACCAAGGCTCAAACCTGCACCCCTGCATTAGAAGGTGACGTCTTAACCACTGGACTGCCACGGAGTCCCAAGAAGCTTGGTTTATTTTAGTAGCTGCACCATTATTTTAGCTTCCCAAACTTAAAATCTTGGAGATATCATAAACTTTTATTGTTTCCTATAGTTAATCAGTCATCATGATCTAATATGTCGTCCTTCAAAATGTCCACAAGGGCTTCTCTTGTGGCTCAGCTGGTAAAGAATCCTCCTGCAATGCAGGAGACCTAAATTCAATCCCCAGGTTGGGAAGATCCCCTGGAGAAGGGAAAGGCTATCCACTCCAGTATTCTGGACTGGAGAGTTCCATGGACTATACTCCATGGGGTTGCGAAGAGTTGGACATGACTGAGCGACTTTCACTCAAAATGCTCTTTTGCATACAAAGCAAATATTTCCAACTTCAAAACAACACACATACACACACACACACACAAAAGCCTGACCATTAAAAAAGAACATTTTTCAAAGAATGAGAAATATTCATGATCTGCTGAGTCAAAAAAAAAAATCCCCACAAGAAGAAAAGTGCATAATCCTAGATTTATAAAGGAAAACAGCAATCACCATTTAAAAAAATTGGAAAAGAACCACTACAAGAAAATGTTAACAGTTGGCCTTTCTGCTTGGGGGATTTTCTAAGTGGCTTTCCCTCTTTTCACACTTGATTTGCATCTCCTAAATTTCCTACCATGAACATACATTATTTTCAAACTTAGGAAAAATATTATTTAAATCATAGTCTCATTTCACCACCTACCTGTGCTTTCTTAAGGCCTGCTCAGTCGTTTTCTGACTCTTTGCAACCCCATGAATGTAGCCCACCAGGCTCCTCCGTCCATGGGATTTGCCAGGCAAGAATACTGGAGTGGGCTGCTATTTCTCCATCCTCACTGCTCCTATCCTAACTCCTTACAGCCTCTCCTTCCCCCAAGACTCTAACAACAGTTGTTTTCATGAGGTACCTGAAGCAGCTTCTCCCTAACTTTAATATTGCTTGTACTCCTGCTCTGAAAATTCATCATTCATACTTTAAAGCACACGGAAGCAGAAGCTAGCCATGTAAACAAAGCTTTAAAGAGGGTTTCTCAACCTCATCAGCACTGACATTTGGGGGAACTAGTTTTCATGTCCTGCTGCAGGATGTTCAGCAGCATTCCTGGCCTCTATCCACTAGATGCCAGTAGCTCCCCACCCCCCAAGTTGCGACACTGCCAAATGTCCCCGACGGGCAAAACTGCCAGTAGCTGAGAATCACCATTTAAAAGTTTGTAAACTTCTAGTATCATCTCTCTCTCTCCTTTATATTTATGTCAGACCTAAACTTCTGTGACGTATGGGTCTTATATAACACTCCTGGCACTCTTCTGCCATAATCTTCTCCTCAGTAGGAACTTTCCAAAGAGACCAGACTTACTATTCCCTAGAAAAATAATTTTCACTCCCAATTCCAAATCTTTGAATACACTGCTTCCTCACTAAAATTCCCCAATCACATTATTCAAGGTCCTACATCCAATCTTCAGTTTGGGTTCTCTGCAGAAGCCTTACTGATCTCAGTCCAGTTCACCACATACCCACTGCATTCATGAAGAAAATCTCATGTATCTTTTTTTTTTTTGGTGGTGGTGGTGATTGTTAATTTTATATTCCAAACTAGACTAACTTCCCTCAGGTTTTGCTGCCCTGGCACATTTCTTTTGTATAACTAATTGGGCCTAACAGTGCTTGGTAACTGATGAATGAATTTTTAAATTCTCAGCTGTAAATAAGTGTAAACGGTTATTTCTTCTGAAATGATTTTGCTTTTGAATCCTATTTCTTGTCATGGGGGCTTCCCTGGTGGCTCAGAAGGTAAAGCATCTGCCTGCAATGCGGGAGACCCGGGTTTGATCCCTGGGTCGGCAAGATCCCCTGGGGAAGGAAATGGCAACCCACTCCAGTACTCTTGTCTGGAAAATTCCATGGATGGAGGAGCATGGTAGGCTACAGTCCATGGGGTCGGACATGAGTGAGCGACTTCACTTTCTTGTCATGGAGTTATTATTTAAGCTAATTCAGTAAGTTTTCAGAAACAAACATTAATGTACAATGGTATATTTTAAGGAACACATAGGTTTCAAACTCTACACTTATAGGAAATGATACAAACGAATTAAAACTATAAACTACAACACAAACTTAAACTTTATACGTTCTATTTATCTTAAAATAGCCAATGGATTTTTTGCTTAATGCACAAAAATTAAGCATGCCCACGGGAGAACTTGATTTAATAGCATGTGCATGTACACCAACGCACCTCACAGGTCTATTAGCTCGCCAGTTGAGAGAAGTAAATGAAATGAAACTGCTTTGTAAACTAGGAAGAACCACATGTAAAGGAGGCAGCAGAGGAATATAGCTAAAAGAGCAGAGCCGGTTTGCTTGGGTCCCAATCATATTAGCTGTGTAATCTTGAACAAGTCACTTTTAACTTCTCTGTGCCTCAGTTCCCTCCTTGTCAAAATGAGGATAATAAGTCTGCCCAAAGCAAAGTTCTCAAAACAGTGCTTGGCATACAGAAAGCACAAAATAACTATTAACCAGTGTTATTATTATAACGCTAATTATTGGCCAAGTTAAAGCCTCAACGTATAAACTTCTGATTCTAGTCTGAAGTTGTTTTTAAAAAAAAATACACAACGAAATAAACTATAGAAACTGAAGCTATTAGGTAGACTAGTTTCTCATAATTTTTGCCAAGTGCTAAACTGGTGATTGTTACAGACCTAATTTGTTACAATCCTTTTTTTTTTTTTTTTTTAAGATCTCAAAGAAACTGACATAGACACCTCTGTTTTCAAGGAATTTTACGAGCCACAAGAAAACAAATCAACTCTTTGTTTTCTCCATACTTAAGCCAATTTAAGAGCGTGGTAAAAGCCTAGGTACAGTTACAGAACAACTTTTCAGAAAATACAATGAGGTTTTTAAAGTTGCAATCAGCAATTCTTATGCAGTTATGTCAAGTTTTTGTCCTGCTGAACAAAAGGTTATGTGTCAGGGAAGCAAGGACCCGGCAGAAAATAAGGAAATGCCACTGCCCGGCCTAGGCGGCTCTTGGGAAAACCTGTCCTCAAACACAGTGCCTCAGACGCCGGCGTCCTTCCCCCTCCGCGGGATGCACACGTCGGCTCCACCCAAAGATAAATAAGTGACAGCAGGTTCCGTCCACGCCTCTCCCGGCCCAGACCTCTCGCGCCCACCCGGGCGGCCTCCAGCACCTGCCGCCCCGACCCTCCTCGCCCTAGTGGCGTAGGGGGCTCCACCGGACACAGCCGCCTCCCCGCCCCGACCCCCGACCCCGACCCAGGCAGCGTCACGCGGGCCAGGCCGAGGAGAGGCCGCCGCGGGGCCTGCAGGTGGGCCCAGGGCGCGGTCAGGCCCGGCCCCGGCAGGGCAGCCGCTGGCGCGAGGCAGACGCAGACCCGCTCGTCACTTACCGGCGCCTCATGGTACCGCGGCGCCTCCGCCCAGCCCAGGCGCTGACCGACTGCGCCCGGCAGCCCAGACTACCCCTCGGCTCCCCGGCCGAGATCCAGGAACGGCCATTCAAACGCCGCCGCGCGCGCGGCCCGCCGGGATAGCTCCCCCTAGGGCTTCTTGGAGGCTCCGCCCAATGCTGGCTCCGCCTCTTTCAGGTGGCTCAGGGTTGGAGGGAGGGGGAAGACAACGTGTGGCCACAGTGCTCCCTGGCGGCCACAGGTACGCAGTATGTAGTCGTGCTATGTATGATGTGGCAAGTAATACTGCTCTAGGAACTGTTGCAGAAGTCAAAGAATGACCCCGCGCTAGTGACAGTCTAGTGGATGAAACCGTGCTTTAAGTGTTGGACCAGAAGGAGCAAACAATCTGCTATAAAACTGTGGTGCAGGGAGAGATTTATTCACTCACGCTCATTTAAGTGCTCCAAGGCAAAATTTTTGAAAGGGCAGTCTAGAACTCTGCGACCTTTGGGAAATCATATAAACGCCCTTAAGCTTTGGTTTCCCCATCTATGAAATGGGGTTATTAATGGTATCTGCCTCATAGTTCTGAGGATTACATGAGTTAACACATATAAAATTCTTAGAGGACTGTATCTGGCACATAGTAGTATCAGTCACTCAGTTGTGTTTGACTCTTTGTGACCCCATGATCTGTAGCCTGCCAGGCTCCTTTGTTGACGTTTGGCAGCCATGTGGCTGCCAAACAAATACAAATGGCAACTCCTGCTCCATTCTCCAGGCAAGAATGCTGGAGTGGGTAGCCATTCACTTCTCCAGGAGATCTTCCTGACCCAGGGATAGAACCCAGGTCACTTGCGTTGGAGGAGGATTCTTTACTGTCTGAGCCACCAGGTAAGTCCAGCACATAGTAAGCACTATATAATTGTTAGCTCTTATTTTTTACTTCCTAATACTTGCTAGACTCTTTTCTGGACTCTTAAGAACACAACAAATATGCATGATGTAGACCCTGTCCCCAGGAAGCAGGCTCAGTTTCTTTAGGGTGGGGAACACCGAGATGAGGTTAGGGTTGGGTCTGTCCCTGAGGTGATTTTTAATTATCGAGGGTAATTCTCTTCATCGTAGTGGAGACAGAGTCAGTCTTCAAAAGTAAGCTACTGATCAAAGTTAACCAAATTGTGATGGGAGCAAGTTTATCTTTGGTGGGCCTCTCATCCCTTGCAGAACCCACCCAAGTAGTGCATTTCACGAAACAGTTGTTCACTGTAAGATTCCACATCCCCCACCCCAAAAAGACTTCACATCACTGCTTTTTGCACTCCATTAAGAGCTCCCCAAGGCTGCCTAAGGAACAGGTTGCCTAATTTGGGTTCAACAATATTTCTGAAGGCCCACCATTGTGCCAGGATGCAATCTACCGGCAGATAACTTGGAGGAGCTCACAGTGGCTTGGATAAATAGGGAAGGAGATCATTCCAATACACAGTGGTGAATGCAATGATAAAAGGTTTATCCTAGATGCTCTGGAAGTTCAGAGCAATGTGAGGCCTGGTCGAAAAATTAATCAGAGCTAAAATATAATTTTGTGATAATAACAATGTATTTTTTCTATCTAGTAATAAGGTCCTTACTAAATGCCAAAAAAAAGTAATGGTAAAAGTTTCAGGCACTACTTTAGGTTGATGGGAGAAATATTGTTAGGGTATGTTTTACATAAGCAGTCTTGGAGAGCTTCTCAGATCGTACCAAGCACAAGCAGGCACATGCCTCTGCATGGGGCACTGCCTGTTAACGAGGGCTGAGAGAGTCCAGCAGGTTGAGTGAGGGAGGGAGCAGAAGCTCTGGGTTCTAGGGCTGTGAAGCATAGAACATTCCCTGAGTAGGACTTACACTAAGTGGGTGTGCCATTTTAAAGAAAATAAACTCATACATGGGTGAAGTCACTTTCTCTCAAGCTATTTCTTCATCGCCATTACCACAAACAGGAATTTCTTGACCCACTACACAAAGGCAGTATGCTGGGCCCTCCCCAGGAGAGGGTGAAAAGAGTGTAAGGCATAGTTCTTACCCTCAAGGAAGGCTGGGTGATGAAGTAAAACAACTAACGGAGTCCTGGGACTCAGGGAATCTGCGGTGTTGACACAGAAGGATTTCAGCTCAAACAAGGCCTCAGGTTGTCCAAAGGCCAGAAGAGAACCTTGATATTCTCATTTCTAAAACGTCTTAGGGCAAGAGTTTCAGGTAGGTTTGTCTCCAGACTCGGGTTCCAGGGTTTAGAGACATCTGGCCCACATGGCTGCCAAACCTCAACATAGCTTAAGGTGAAAAGAAATAAATTTGCCTTCCTATTGCTTTTTTGGAAATATATACCATTTTAGTGACGAAAATGCAGGTCAGTTTTCTTCACTGATACTTTTCAGTCAATAAAGTTGCATTTTCCACCCCCTTGGAACTCAATCAAGACGTTTTAATGGATTTAAAAAAAGTGCATTCCACACATATTTTTATTATCCCTGCACCACCAGACCTTATGCATAGAAATGTAGTTCTCAGAGAGCCCTTGGCAGTCTCAGAGAGTGCACTCCTCTAGCCATTCCCTCAGGCCTTCCTTCTGACTGCCTTAAATATTCCTTCCATTTGAGTGATCAGGCAGCCCAGTTAGCCTCTCTGCCCTACATCTCCCTCTTACAGGGATATGGACATCTTTCAGGAACGGTGTGTAGAACTCTGGCTCTAAACACCCATGTAAGAAAAGAACTCTCATGCCATGCCGTAAGAGTGCTTCTGAGTGGAGAGTCAGGGGAGAGATTATGTAGGAAGGTTGGAGTCGAGAGGATTTTAATAATGGGAGAAATACAAAACAAATTCCAGGACTGCTCTCTGTCCCGATTTGAGTCCGGTGGAAAGAGCTCTAGCTAGTGGCAGGAGCAGAGACTGTCACCTGACGGGTTGTGGAGATCTTGAATGATCAAGCGAAGGTGTTTGGGAAGGAAAAACATTATTAGAAACCAGTAAAAGTCTATTACTTATGGACAAGCACTGTTTCTATTTGAACATACATTTTTTTCAGATGTTTTACTATGCACTTATAACTATATTTAAGAACAGAAATTAGATCATATCCTACTTAACACTTGTAAGCTGCTTTTTTATGATATCATATTTTGTAGATCAATCCATACAAAATCAATTGAAGTGCCAATTTGTATAAATGCACATAATAATAAAAATGGCAGTTGAACCTTAAAAAGGCATAGGCATTGAGCAGGGAAGTGACAGCGTTACATCAATACTTTGGAAGGATTAGTCTATCATCAGGATGCAAGGTGGCTAGTGAGAGGAGGAAGGGAGGACGGAACTTTAGGTATGAAGCGAGCTCGTTCAGGTCAGAGGTTCAGGGAACCTGAGCATTTACTACGGTGATGCCATTCTCACCCCTCCAGAATGAAGCTGGGCCTGGTAGAAGACCAAGCGTGAAGAGATGTAAAACACAGCAATAGCTCATCCTTTCCATGGCTAACTACATCCACTGCTCAGCCTCAGAGCCCCTGGAAAATTCCAGGCAGCTGGCTTTGGCAAAGTGAGAAGTCCGTCCCTTTTATTCTGCTCCTCCCTTCCCCACCTTCCTGTGCAGACTGTGAAAGGAAAGAATGGCAGTAGGGAAAGTTTCAGATAAGGCAGTGCCACTGGAAACGAGCAAGTGCACTCCTAGTTTGCAAGATTCACAGTCCTTTCAAATACCACCACGGTACACATGCCCTTCTAGGTGGCAGAAGCAGCAATTTCCTGGATTTTGTTTGAGGGGTGGAGGGTGGGGACAGCTGAATGGGAGTGGATCCTCCTGTTAAAGCAGTTTGTTTTGGATGCAGCTGTTCCCCTTTGACAGCTGGAAAGCAGATGATGATATTTGTTATAGATTTTTCAAATCCGAAGCCCAAGAGACCATTTCCCTCCTCCCCCATAGATTTCCTGCATTTAGGTACACTGTCACCAAGTGAAAGAAGGTAGGGCAGCCTGTTAGAGTGGAAGGAATGCTAGCTTTGGAGCAAGGTTCATCTCTCGCAGAAGCCTAGATCACCGCCTTTGGGCCCTTCCACGCCACTTTTACCTCAATTGCACAATGGGGAGAACAGTAACTCTTCTCTCGGGATGCTGGGGAATAGGGAAACCTATGTAAAACACTCCAATAGTACACACCACAGTGACTCTCTCTGACATTACCTTTTCAGTGATTTTTCTAAGAGAAGAATACAATTTGGTTGACTGCTCCCTTGGAAAGCCAGACTTGGAATTAGACCAGCTCCAGGTGGGGGACTAGTGCTGGGGAGACAGACTCACTGCGGTGCTGACAGCCTGGTAATCAGTACAGAGTATCTCAAAGCGGTGACCATTCGCAAAACAAGTCCAGTCATGCAGTTGCTTAGAGGGTTCTTCACAAACGCATAGTGGAGAGGGGTTCAAAGGCAAGGTACAGGCAAAAAGGAAAGGAAATGGCAGGACAAGGAGCATCAGGAGCAGGATAACAACTTTGGGAAGAGTACTTGAAAGAGCAAACAGCCTCAAGAGGTCCACAAAGGTCTACAGCCTCAAGAGACTGGAGCTGCAGGAAGACCACGAAAACTGAAGTCTGTTTCTTAGAGCTGGACCAAGGCCAAACCACTTTGGCAGTAACAAAATTGAGTCTGAACAGAAACTGGCTATGCAATATTAAATACGTTCTTTGTAACACCTGTTCTGCAAGATGTCACTAGATTGAAAATAAAAAGAGGGAAGAAGAAAAAAAGTTTCCTTGGCCACAGCAGTTTGGTAACTGTTGGATAAAACAAATATTTCTTTACTGTAGTATACCACTTCTCAAAGTCTTTAAAATACTAACATTAACTGTGACTCTAAAAGAAAGACAGGGAATTCTCTGGTGGTCCAATGGTTAGGACTCCACACTTTCACTGCCAATGGCCCAGGTTCAACTCCTGTTAGGGGAACTAACATCCTGCAAGCCTTGAGGAGTGATATATAGATATACATATAGACAGACAGATAGATAGATACAGGTATGCGAGCATACTCGGTCACTTCAGTCATGTCTGACTCTCTGTGACCCTGTGGACTGTAGCCCACCAGGTTCCTCTGTCCATGGGATTCTCCAGGCAAGAATCCTGGAGTGGGTTGCCATGCCCTCCTCCAGGGGATCTTCCTGTCCCAGGGATCAAACCCATGTCTCTCATGTCTCCTGCATTGCAGGCAGATTCTTTATCTACTGAGCTACCTGTGCAGCCCAAAGTTACCTCAACTCTGAATCCTTCAGAGGGGAGAACACAAATATTCTACAGCGTTATTCTCATCTACAAAGGGTAGCAGGACTAGTCCCAGTCCTGGGAAATGGAGTGTGGCTCCAGTTGCAGGCTGGTTGGAGAGGATTGTGGAAATGGGGCAGGGAGAAAGTGCAGTGTGGTAGCGCCGCATGATCTCAGCCAAGGCTGGATAAAAGCAACAGAACCTGAACATCTATCAGAGGTATCAGAGAATTAAACACAAAACCCTGAAAGATTTAGTCATATTTTTTCCTTTGCCTGTCCTTTGCCTTTTATAAAAATAAAAATATGGCCCTTTATGGAATAGCATGTTATAAAATATATGTTAAATAAGTCAAAATATAAATCAAAAAAGTCTGAGAGAGTCTAAATCAAACTGCCCATGAAAATTGCTACCACTTTTTTGCATGGCAGGATTTATTACCTTGTTTACTTATTTGTATTCTCCATTTTGTACAATAAATGTCTTTAAAAAAAAATAATTGTTTAAAAGTAACTTTACTGGGACTTCCCTGATGGTCCAGTGGTTAAGAATCTGTCTTGCAAGGCAGGGAATGTAGGTTCGATCCCTGGTCAGGGCACTATGATCCCACGTGCCACAAAGCAACTAAGTCTACACGCTGCACCTACCGAGCCTGCGCCACAACTAGAGTCCATGTGACGCAATGAGAGATCCTGCCTGATGCAATGAAGATCCTCTGTGCTGCGACTCAGACCCAACACAGCCAGATACACAATAAATACATGTTTTTTAAATACAGAAATTAAAAAAAAAACACTTTGCTAATTTATAGCAATTAGGAAATTTAAACTGCAAAATTTTTAAAGTTTAGGATTTGATTTGGCAGCTTTGGGGAATATTATTTTAGTATTTGTGATTATTTCTCACTTGAGCTAACCCTGGTTAGCTTAATTCATTTGAATGGAACCCCTTTCAGAAGGAAACTTGTATTAGTTTCTAGGACCACAGTAACAAAGTACCAGAAACCTGAGTGGCTCAAAACAGAAATACAATCTCTCACAATTCCAGAGGCTGGAAAACCAAAATCAAGGTGTTGGCAGGGCCATGATCTTTCTGCAGGCTCTACACAACAATCTTTCTTCCTTGCTTCTTCCTAGCTTCTGATGGCTGGGGCAATCATTGACTTGTAGCTTCATTACTCCAGTCTCCCTCCATTGTCACATGGACTTCCACCCTGTGCATATATCTGTGTTCCCTCTCTTCTTATAAGGACATCAGTTATTGGATTTAGAACCCACCCTGATCCAGTATGACCTCATCTTAACTAATTACATCTGCCAAGTTCCTATTTCCAATTAAGATCACATTCTGAGATTCCAGGTGGATGTGAATTTGGAGGGGACACTATATGCTGCTGCTGCTGCTGCTAAGTTGCTTCAGTAGTGTCCGACTCTGCTCGACCCCAGAGATGGCAGCCCACCAGGCTTCTCCGTCCCTGGGATTCTCCAGGCAAGAACACTGGAGTGGATTGCCATTTCCTTCTCCAATGCATGAAAGTGAAAAGTGAAAGTGAAGTCACTCAGTCATGTCCGACTCTTAGCAACCCCATGGACTGCAGCCCACCAGGCCCCTCCGTTCATGGGATTTTCCAGGCAAGAGTACTGGAGTGGGGTGCCATTGACTTCTCCGGGACACTATATAATTCACTACAAAACTACAGATAATTTAGTTCACAAACTCTTGAAAATACAAATTAGCACATCTTGGAGGGCCTATTTGAATCTATTAATATTGTAACTGTAACCTCTGTGGCAGGTGACCTTAATTGTATGAATCTCCTACAGAACTATGTTGACAAAGTACCCAGGGATATTTTCATAGCAACCTTTTTTTTTTTTTTTTTTTCCATAACAGTGACAAATGGGAACAACCTAAATGCTCATTAATTAGGGACTGGTTAAATTATCATACATTTATGCCATGTATACGCTCTAGCCTTTAAAAAGAACGAGGTAGACTTGAGTGACAGACATGAAAGATACTCAATATGGATTAGAAGGAAATGGCAACCCACTCCAGTGTTCTTGCCTGGAGAACCCCGTGGACAGAGGAGCCTGATGGGCTGCTGTCCATGGGGTTGCACAGAGTCGGACATGACTGAAGCGACTTAGCGTGCATGCATGCATTGGAGAAGGAAATGGCAACCCACTCCAGTATTCTTGCCTGGAGAATCCCAGGGACGGAGGAGCCTGGTGGGCTGCGGTCTATGGGGCCACACAGAGTCGGACACTACTGAAGCGACTTAGCAGCAGCAGCAGCAATATGGATTAAGTGAAAAAAAAGTCAGTAGACAGTGTATGTTTTCATTTATGTAATAAACTCCTACAAATTGAACAATCCTACATTTATTTTATGTTTTAAGGGATAACTTTATCTTTCAAAAGCACTTCAATAAGCACCAAAAGGTACTTATTATTCTCCTTCAATTCTTCTGAATCCCACTTCACCCTTTTATTAGTCTGCCTGGGCTACTATAACAAAATACCACAGAATGTATGGCTTTGACAACAGAAATTTATTTTCTCACAGTTCTGGCGGCTGGGAAGTCCAAGATCAAGATGCTGGCTGATTCAGTTCCTGGTGAGCACTCCCCTCCTGGCTTGTAGAAAGCCACCTTCTCACTGCGTCCTCACATGGCAGACTGAGAGAGCAAGCTCTCTGGTGTGTCTTCTTCAGTTCAGTTCAGTTCAGTCGCTCAGTCCTGTCTGACTCTTTGCGACCCCATGAATCGCAGCACGCCAGGCCTCCCTGTCCATCACCAACTCCCAGAGTTCACCCAAACTCACGTCTATCGAGTCAGTGATGCCATCCAGCCATCTCATCCTCTGTCGTCCCCTTCTCCTCCTGCTCCCAATCCCTCCCAGCATCAGAGTCTTTTCCAATGAGTCAACTCTTTGCATGAGGTGGCCAAAGTACTGGAGTTTCAGCTTTAGCATCAGTCCTTCCAATGAACACCCAGGACTGATCTCCTTTAGGATGGATTGGTTGGATCTCCTTGCAGTCCAAGGGACTCTCAAGAGTCTTCTCCAACACCACAGTTCAAAGCATCAATTCTTTGATGCTCAGCTTTCTTCACGGTCCAACTCTCACATCCATACATGACTACTGGAAAAACCATAGCCTTGACTAGACGGACCTTTGTTGGCAAAGGAATGTCTCTGCTTTTGAATATGCTATCTAGGTTGGTCATAACTTTCCTTCCCAGACACTAATCCCAATGTGACAGCCTTACCTTCATGACCTCATCTAACCCTGATTGCCTGTCCCCACAAAAGCCCCAGGTGGCGCTAGAGGTAAAGAACCTGCCTGCCAACACACAGAGACATAAGGGTTCGATCCCTGGGTCCGGAAGATCCCCTGGAAGAGGGCACAGCAACCCACTCCAGTATTCTCGCCTGGAGAATCCTGTGGACAGAGGACAGTGGTGGCCTACAGTCTGTAGGGTAGCAAAGAGTCAGACATAACTGAAGTGACTTAGCACACACGCACACAAAAGCCCCACTTCAAATAAATACATTAGGAGTTAGGGCTTTGACATATGAATTTTGGGAGGACACAAACACTCAGTCCATAACAATTCTCCTTATAAAAAACTCAGGCTATAAAACAATGCTTTACAATGGAACCAACTGAAGCTTTCTAAAAAGTAGCACATAAGAAAAAATGCCCCCAAAGGACCTAGATTGGTCATTCAGATCCTGGATGTAGACTCCAGTATTCTTAGATTCCAGTATTCTGTGTAGTGGGATGTAGCTTACCCCACTCCCAAGATACCTGAAATTGATCACCAGATGAATTCAGAGTAACCAAGCTTGAAGAAACATGTTACACCATCAGAGATGTATTGTTATGACTCACACAATGGTTGTCATTCTTATTCTTTAATGGATCTGTGGGAATGGCAATCCTCCCAGCTTCCTAAGCAAGTGCTAGAGGGAAGTGCTATAATGGGAACCTGTTAAAATGTGAATTTCACAACCGTCCTCTTGAATGAGAAAGGTAGTTGATAATGAAGAATGGTATTACTAGCCAGCCTCTTCTCCCAGCACCCTATTATTTCATGTCACTGCTGACAGGGGCATTTCATGACACTAAATGGCCGTGAACCAGAAACAGAAAAAATTGTAATCTGCATAGAAATGATGCAGAAACCCAATCTGAACTAACAAGGTAGGATCTTAACCCCCAAAATATATATTTTTTTTTCTAAAAAAAAAAAAATATATATATATTTTCTGATCAAGGGGTTTGAAAATGCAAACAGACAAAATGGAGCAAAAAATTTTCATCCTGTTAAAACCCTATTACTGCCATGGAAACAATTGTACCATGAATGGTATAATAGTAAGGTGCTCCTTTTCAGAAGACAGTAATGGTAGTAGAGTTAAATAACAAATAACTAGAGATTGCAATAGAAGCCCATTTTACTGAAGCTGCTAAAAAGCTTAGGAGCTTTTTTTAAAACACTGGGGGAACTGGTTGAACCAGTGAGGCTAGCCGAATAGAATTATAATAGAGACAGACACTGTAAAATGGCATAGACCAAAAACTTCAGAGGTAGCTGTAAAACTTTTTCCTTTAGAGGGATGCATTCTCACAAATCTGGTTGTATGAACAGAAAATTTCTTTGTTCGTTTCAATCCAAATGCAGATGCTCTGAAGAAAATGGCATGAAGTATTAGAAGCAGTCAGCTGCTTAGACCCTTAAAGGGCTTCCCTTGTGGCTCAGCTGGTAAAGAATCCACCTGCAATGTGGGAGACCTGGGTTCGATCCCTGAGTTGGGAAGATCCCCTGGAGAAGGGAAAGGTTACCCACTCCTATATACTGGCCTGGAGATGGACTGTATAGTCCATGGGGTCGCAAAGAGTCAGACACGACTCAGCTACTTTCACTTCACTAGACCTTTCAGGAGGTGTTTGGGGATGAGAGGGGAAGACACAAACACAAATGCCAAAACTGGACAGTGGCACAAACTGTAAAAGCAAATGAGGCAACTCATGTGACCTGTGGAATCATGGTTTGCCTTCTCATAGTTTCTTTAATTAAAATAACATTTACTCAAAGCCACAAAGTAAGGGAAGTTTAATATTTATTTTTATAATTTCAGTATTCCTATTATTTTCTAATTCAAGTTTCTCCCAGTGGGGAGGAATACAAGGAGGCTCTCAAAAACTAATGATTGCTTAAACTACTCTGTGTAAATTCAAACCTTGTCATTTTAGAGCAATGAAACACTCTTAGGTCAGTGGTTCTGAATCCTTGTTGCAAAGTACAATCACCAGGAGAGCCACACAAAAAACACTGATGCATTTGATCCCTGCTAAGCAGATGAAGTAAAATCTCTAGGTGTGTCCAAGGCATCAGTATTTTTTAAGGGCTCTCAAGGTGAATTTCCGAATCATTCTGCTTTTAGGTTTAAAATCATGTCATGTTATCAGTTCAGTCGCTCAGTCGTGTCCAACTCTTTGCAACCCCATGAATTGCAGCACTCCAGGCCTCCCTGTCCATCACCAACTCCCGGAGTTCACTCAGACTCACATCCATCGAGTCAGTGATCCTATCCAGCCATCTCATCCTCTGTTGTCCCCTTCTCCTCCTGTCCCCAATCCCTCCCAGCATCAGAGTCTTTTCCAAGGAGTCAACTCTTCGCATGAGGTGGCCAAAGTACTGGAGTTTCAGCTTCAGCATCATTCCTTCCAAAGAACACCCAGGCTGATCTCCTTCAGAATGGACTGGTTGGATCTCCTTGCAGTCCAAGGGACTCTCAAGAGTCTTTTCCAACACCACAGTTCAAAAGCATCAATTCTTCATCGCTCAGCTTTCTTCACAGTCCAACTCTCACATCCATACATGACCACTGGAAAAACCATAGCCTTGACTAGATGGAACTTTGTTGGCAAAGTAATGTCTCTGCTTTATAATATGCTGTCTAGGTTGGTCATAACTTTCCTTCCAAGGAGTAAGCGTCTTTTAATTTCATGGCTGCAGTCACCATCTGCAGTGATTTTGGAACCCAAAAAAATAAAGTCTGACACTGTTTCCACTGTTTCCCCATCTATTTCTCATGAAGTGATGGGACCAGATGCCATGATCTTTGTTTTCTGAAGTTGAGCTTTAAACTCAACTTTAAGTTTCTTAAAGTTGAGCTTTAAGCCAACTTTTTCACTCTCCACTTTCACTTTCATCAAGAGGCTTTTTAGTGCCTCTTCACTTTCTGCCATTAGGGTGGTGTCATCTGCATATCTGAGGTTATTGATATTTCTCCCGGCAATCTTGATTCCAGCTTGTGCTTCTTCCAGCCCAGCGTTTCTCATGATGTACTCTGCATATAAGTTAAATAAGCAGGGTGACATAATTAATAACATTTATTTTTTTCTAAATCCAAAAGTGGTAGCTGCATAATGCAGAGTATTAGGGAAAGTATGGAAAGTACAATTTTAAAAAATGATCTGAAATCCCACTGTTCCTTTATATGTTTTCAATGTCTGTTTTCTTTGAATATGCCATATATGAAATAATAATATGCAAAAAACTAAAAGTTACCGTTAGAAGTAATCTAGTATAAGTCAATCACTTACTTTATACATGAAGAAATGAAGGCCAACAGACTTCCTTTCTCTCTTAGGAGTTCATTTGGAGTCAGGATTAGAATATAGGTTTCCCTTTACTTTTCTTGCAAAACACATTTTTGCACAAAAACTTCGATCCACACAAGTTTCATTCCAATCTGAAACTCTGTTTACATAAAGAATCTATTATTTATCATGATATTCTAACAATTTTTAAGAATATCAGTCAGATCGTTAAGAGTGACTTCGCCTTTCTCTTGAATTCGAGCACATAGGTAGCCCCCTGTGTTCTACAGAACACTGATTCCATTGGAAACTAACACATGTTATGAAAAAAAAGAGAGAGATTTCTCATTCAGGCAGATTGGAAAACAAAATGAAAGGAGTTTCTTTACTGCATCACTTCTTGTGGTTTTAGTGTTATACTAATAGCACTGAGAATCTCTGGGATGTATGTGCAGAATACAATATCTCGAATTTATTTGACCTTGGAACCTTTCCTCAGTTCAATCTCAATAGCTTCATGTTCTTTGGAACACATTTCAGCAAATAACACTGTGAGATTCCTAGAATAAAGGAATAAATAAATCTGTAGTACCTTATTAGGGGCTTCCCAAGTGGTTCAGTGGTAAATAATCCACCTTCCAGGGCAGCAGATGCAGGTTTGATTCCTGGATCAAGAAAATCCCCTGGAGGAGGAAATGGCAACCCACTCCAGTATTCTTGACTGGAAAAATCCCATGGACAGAGGAGCCTGGCGGGCTACAGTCCATGAGGTCGCAAAGAGTTGAATAAGACTTAGCCACTAAGCATGAACATGAGCACTCTACCAAGCAGAGGAGTACTTTAAAAGGGAAGGAGTATATGACTTGAAGGACAATGGCAGCAATATTGGTTATAAAAGGGGAAAAAAAACAGTAAACAACTTAAATACCCGGTAATAGGTTTAATTATGATATGCTGCTGCTGCTGCTAAGTCGCTTCAGTCGTGTCCGACTCTGTGCGACCCCATGGACTGCAGCCTACCAGTGTCCTCCGTTCATGGGATTTTCCAGGCAAGAGTACTGGAGTGGGGTGCCATTGCTTTCTCCGTAATTATGATATAGGCATATAAATAAATATAAAACCCAATCACTAGGAAGGATGTTGGAGATTAGTGATGTTAAAAAAACACAGTACTTCCCTGCTGGTCCAGTGGTTAGGAGTCAGACTGCTAGTTGGGGTTCGGGGGGGGGCACAGATTCCATCCCTTATTAGGGAAGATCTCACATGCCAAGGAGCAACTAGGCCCCTGCACAACTACTGAGCCCATTCCCATCAGCTACTGAAGACGGTGGGCCCTAGAGTTCCTCCTGCACAAGAGAAGCCACTGCCGTGAGAAGCCAGAGCACCATCCCTGTTCCTCATACAGAAAGCCCACATGCAGCAACAATGACCCAGCACAGGCAAAAATAAAATTTAAAATAAAATAAAAAACATGGAATGCATTTGTGGCAAGCACTCCGTTTAAACTCATAACAAGCCTTGAAAGCAGGTACGCATGAAAAGGTTTGAAAACAAAGAATCAGACTTGCCCCAAAGTCACACAGTTAAGTAGGGAAGCCAGGACTCAAAGGGAAACTGAATATCGAGCCCAAGAGTCTTAAAACGCCCACAGGCCTCCCAGGTTTTGTGCAGGGCAGGGATGGCTCCTGGAATACGGTGGACATTCAACACTCAGAAGCCACTAAATAACTCACTCAAAGTCACACAATGCGTGGTTTCACCACGCATATAAACAGAGTTTATATGGATACAAACAGAGATTTGAACTTGTGTTCCCAAGAAGGCGTAAAAGTTGCAGAAGCCCTTGCCTTCAATGCTTCCCTGGTAGCTCAGCTAGTAAAGTATCTGCCTGCAATGCAAGAGACCCCGGTTCGATTCCTGGGTTGGGAAGATCTGCTGGAGAACGGCTAGGCTACCCACTCCACTATTCTTGGGCTTCCCTGGTTGCTCAGCTGGTAAAGAATCCGCCTACAATGCGGGAAACCTGAGTTCCATCCCTGGGTTGGGAAGATTCCCTGGAGAAAGTAAAGGCTACCCAGTCCAGTATTCTGGCCTGGAGAATTCAATGGGTCGCAAAGGGTCGGACACGACTGAGCGACTTTCACTTCACTTTCTTGGCTTCAACCTCTAACGCAGAGTCAGTATAGACTTTCCTCTGTCCCATAAACCGCACCTCAGAGGTCAAGGAACACCCAAAAGGTCTCTTCAGCGAGAAGAGAGCTCAACAGTCCCTTTAGCACCAAGCTCACGCACCAATTGGCCACGGTACAATTTCCGGGGCGGAAGTGACGTATATAGTTGCGCGCCGGAAATGGACTTACAGAGTGAACCCAAGAAGTCGCCGAGGTCTTTGGGCTTGGGATCCGGCTACGCTTTGGTCCAGAGCTTTGCCGCATTGGTAGGCGGCTGTCGCCATGACTGCGCAAGGGAGCCTGGTGGCTAACCGAGGCCGGCGCTTCAAGTGGGCGATTGAGCTGAGCGGACCTGGAGGAGGCAGCAGGTGAAGTGCTGGGCAAAGCTCGATATCAGAGCTTTCACTGTAGAACTACCCCAGAGGAATAGGACCTGAGCCCTCACGTACAACTCGCTAAAAAGACGACTCCTGGGGAGCTGATGGCTTCTCTGCCGTGGAGATTTCTGTGTCCAAAGGATGCTTATTTCATCCTTCCCCGTAGGCCAGGATCTGACGAAACCACGGGAGGACTTGGTCTAATATAGGTAGATGCATCTGAGGATCTTTATTCCTATGATGAGAACAGGAAATGTGGGATATGAAGTGTGGGAGGCTACAGCCTTAGTTTTTTTTGGTTTGGTCTGTAGGGGTCGAAGTGACCGGGGCGGTGGCCAGGGAGACTCGCTGTACCCAGTTGGTTACTTGGACAAGCAAGTGCCTGATACCAGCGTTCAAGAGACAGACCGGATCCTAGTGGAGAAGGTACAGAGGTATAGATGTAACCATAGTCCGTGGGCCAGTTCTGAGCTACACACCTACCTCTTCTTCCAGGCAGCACATGGATATCTTACTGAAGATGGCCCTTATCCCGAATATTTGGTAGCTAAACTGCTTAAGTGTTACATTAGTTGACCGTATCAGCTCCAAAAGTGCTAATTGGAAAAATAAAAGACGGTTGAACATAAGGTATAATAAAGTAGGTTGAAAATTATCTATTGGGGCAGTGCATTCCAGTTGAAGTCCTTTTTCTACTCTGGTACCCTTATACCACTCATCCAATCTGTCAGAGTAGTCTGTTGGTTCAAATAGATTGAAAACTTATTTCTTATTGCTTTAATCGATCATCCTGGTCGAAGTCACTCCATCTCCTACCACGTTCCCTTTTGTTCACTCCTGTCCCCAGAATGACCTCCTTGCTGCTTCTTAAATATGCCAGGCAACCTATTTCAGGCTTTTTGTACTTGTTCTTCCCTTTTCCCCCGGATTCCTTTATGATTTGCTGTCTCATCTCCTTTATGTTTCTCAGATGTTACTTTTGTAGTGAAGTCTACCCTCATGCCACTCCCTGTTTTCTTATATTTCTCCATATCATTCATATATTTTCTTTTTTTTTTTTCATTGTTGTAAGCTCTATGAGAGCAAGATGTTTGTCTCCCAAGTGCCTGCAACAGTGCCTGACACTTTTTTTCCTCTCAGCCTTAATACTGCTTTTCAAAAAACCCCTTTGGCTTTCTTGATGTAGAGCAAATTTCATTGGTTTCTGCTCTCATTTTGATTTCCTTCCTTTCCATTTCCTGGGGCCTCTAATTTATTATTGTTCTGATTTCTTGAAATAGATGCTTAGATACTACTTTTGGTCTTCTAATACATATTTAAAGGTGTAAGTTTCTCAAAGCTCTGGGTCTTACAGTTTTGATATATGGTATTTTTATCAGTTAATATTTCTTTTTCCACTGACATTTCTACTTTGATTAGTGGATCATTTAGAGCACATTTGTTGACTCTAAGACATAGGAAAAAATTTCTAGTTATCTTTTTGTTACTGATTTCTAGCTCAATTACATTATAACCAAATAATATGCTTTGTATGATTTTAGAGTTATTGACATGTTCTCCATGGCTCAGTTGTCAGTTTTTGTAGATGTCCCATCTGTGTTTGAAAAGAATGTAAATTCTGTATGTTAGGTGCAGTGTTGTATGTCAGTTGGGTTAATAATGTCATTCACATCTTACGTATCTTGATTTGTCTGTTCTATTAGTAAATGTGGTGTGCTGATCTACCATTATGTGGATTTTATCTAGTTCTTCAGTTGTAGATGGGACAATGATAGGTGCAGAAGTATAAGAACGAAAGTAGGGAAGTCTCTTCTTTACCTAAAGTCATGGGGGGAAAATGGTATCTGGAAAACCCATAGGGAAAAACATAAAATAGTGAAGAAGCCTTATTTTAGTAGACGAGCAAGGTTCCTGTGGCAAAGTGAGAGAATGGCAGAGGTGGTGGAATTGAGGAGTTAGCTGAGAAGCACAGAACTGGGAATTGTGTTCATTTGACTTTAACATCAGTGATATGATAAATGTGGAACTAAGGATAGTAATCAGTGGTTAAAACTGTGTTTGTTTTAGCGCTGCTGGGACATTGCCTTGGGTCCCCTGAAACAGATTCCTATGAACCTCTTCATCATGTACATGGCAGGCAATACTATCTCCATCTTCCCTACTATGATGGTGTGTATGATGGCTTGGCGACCCATTCAGGCACTTATGGCCATTTCAGCCAGTAAGTATTTTTTTTTGCCAGTAAGTATTCTTGAAATAATCATCCACCCTAACTAAGCTTTAAGAATCACAGGCAAACTCTTTGGCAAAACCCACTGTAAATCTTTGGCACAGCTTGCTCTTGGCTAGTTGCAGTGCAGGGTGGTGATGGCAGTGGTGGTGGCATGAGGGGAAAATGGTGCTTGTGGGCTTTTGTTCACCTTGAATGGTTCTGTTGCTATCTTAGTATGGGGCTGTTTGTATTATTTATATTAATATATGGCCTGATTCATACTGAAGAAAAAGTTGTTTTGGTTTCTGACACTTTCTGTTACCCCAACAGCTTTCAAGATGCTAGAAAGTTCAAGCCAGAAGTTTCTTCAGGGTTTGGTGTATCTCATTGGGAACCTTATGGGTTTGGCATTGGCTGTTTATAAGTGCCAGTCAATGGGACTGTTGCCTACACATGCATCAGATTGGTTAGCCTTCATTGAACCCCCTGAGGTAAGGCAAAAGGAAAGTTAAATTTGGAGCAGCTCTAATGTACAGTAAATAGCTGACCCATTTGATGGTGGGGGATCACCGTTGGTATTAGAGCTCATTTCTTAAATAAGATCCATTAGGAATTTGAGAGTTGTTATTCTTAAAAGATAAAGTAAAATAGAGCTTGTGATTAAAGTAGTAAGTACTCAATTTAGGAAGTTATTTCAACACTCATTCACCATTAACCTATTTACTTTTTCGTTTCTCAGAGGATGGAGTTCAGTGGAGGAGGACTGCTTTTGTGAACTTAAGAAAGAAGCACCTGGTACCTATATATCTGGATTCTTTATGCCCAGTGGCTCCTTCTCAGCTTATTGACCCTTAACATTATCTCCTGCTGAAAAGAACCAAAAGCTCTTTTCTCCATGGTGAAAGACAATGTATGTATCACTACAAACACACAAAAACTATACCACAACTCTTGACTGAAAATAAGGTAGAAAACTTTATTTATGTTTCCAATATAGAGCAAAACAACAAATAAAACCATGACTATGTAAACAAAAGAATGGTTGTTGTTAAATCAAGAACCACAGCAGCATCTCCTTTTAATAAATTAAATGGTTGAGAACAATACTAAAAAAAAAGTTGCACAAGTTTTTCTTAAATCTATTCTTAATATTTCACTTCTATTTAACACAAGCTGGGACATAAAAATTCTGTTGGAGATACTTGTGGAAGATGTGAATTCAGATCATACATGATGAAAAGAAAAATAAACCAGACCAAAAAAGCGCATAAAATGCTTACAGTGTAATAACTACTTTAATATCCACAAAAATGGATTTTTAACACGTTTGGGGGAGTAAGGATTGGCAGGATTGCTGGGGCAACAGGAATCGGAGGCAACGGAAGATATAAAGTGGTGATCTTCCCCCCCCGAGAGGAACTGGGAACCTGTCAAACAGACGCTGCGATTCAAACTTCAGTTTTAAGATAGCTATGCAACACAGAGGGCCAGCAATTAGAAAATGAATATTGTCATAACCTGCCCTGGTAAAGTCACAGCTAAGACTTAAAAGCTGGATCTCATTCAAAAAGCAGGAAGATGTCTTTCCTTTTTCTTCCTGCTTAAAACACATAGCCCCCTCCCCTAAGATGCATTCTCTTGTCAAGTTTTCAGTATTGCTTTATTTGCAGTGATTAAGAGACAAGACGCTTTGCAGACAACATAAGTGACATGTAGACATGAAATGCTCTAGACAGAGATGAGTTTAAATCTGGCCCAAGAACCGCTTCCCCATGTAACAGTGATTGTTTTAGGGGCGCACTAGGGGCTATATTAGCAGCCACTAATTCCATTATCCCTTTAAAGGATTCTTACAGAGCTCCAGCCACAAAAGGCTCTTCTAAAAACTAACCTTATTTTCTGCCCACGTTTTTTCTATACGGAAAAAAATACATATACATGTATCACTTTGGCCAGAGGGTGTGTGTAAATATAAAGGAATTCCTGGGCAAGCTGACTTTAGAGCATGGGTCATTAAGAGCTTGGGTCCTCGGGGACTTGTTCTGCTACTGCTGGACTCAACTTAGCAATGGAGTGTTGCAATGGAAGTTGTAAACAATGCTTCTACCCTCTGCAGGAAGCAGCAGGAAAAAAAAAAAAAAAAAACTTACAATATGCTACCTGACTAAGCTTGGAGATTTAAAGAAGAGGAAAGGGAATAAATTAAAATGACTCAAATTTCTTAAGTCATATTGAAGGGTTTTTCTCCTCTGTCCATAAGGGTAAGAATAGTCTGCAGACTATGGAGCAAAGCAGCTTGCTCCATATCCTACTGGTAATCAAAGACTGGCACTATTTATCATTCATAAAATGAATTTCAAAAGCAGCCATGAATACAGGCAAGATAGTTTCTTGAAATACCCTATCTATCCTGTAAAATAAATGAAGACTTCACATAAAATTACCACTCAGCCACACAGGGTAGCTTCCTTATGCTTGAAAGTCAGATGTTTTGTGATCATTAAGTTAGCAAATTAGTGAAGTTTGCACAAGTATTTTCTTGACACATTTTGAGTTTTCTGAAAACAAATAGCAAAAGACTTAACTTGGATAATTTTTTAGTTCAGATCCAAGTTTCTGCAGTCAGAATAAGGAATTGAAAAAAAAAAAAAAAAAAAAGCTCATACTTTGAGCACTGAGGCGCATGCCTCAAGTCTTCACTATGGCTTTAGGAGTAAGTCCACAGGTTTCTTAAAGAAGTTTCTTGAATCAGGCCATTGCCAGTTACACCACTTGAGTGAAGCAGGTAAGAAGAATAGCAGCAGCTCAGTAACTTTGGCACTATGGAAGGAGTATGGCTCTACACTTCAAATTCCACTGCTGGATTCCCCCTTTGAAGGACAGTCCAAAGGTTTAGGGAAGGATTTTTGCCAGTCTTCCTAGCGTTTGTTATTATGATTTTTGATCTGTGCCTATAATCCAGAGGACATAATCCAGAGGACATAAAAGGGAGAAGGAAAGGATCTGTTGGTTAATATGCATTATCATCTCTATATCCTGGATAATAGCTTATGTATTTTGCCCGTATCACATAGGTAACTACAGACTGTATTTATCCAGATCTTGATAGATACCTTTTGGAGTTCCCTTAGTTTGTCCATTTGAAAAGAACCTGAAAGAATTTTTACCCAGCCTTCTAAAGAACAATTTCCATGGTAACAGTGCCTGTATTACAATCCTAACCACAGAATGGGTTTTGAAAAACAGCCGAAATATATAATATAGTATGTGTACCTAAACATATTTCGGGGGAATCTTGTTTCGGAGGAAGTAGAGGCTGCAGTTTCATGTTTCAGTTTTTACATATTAGTACCCTAATATAAAATTAAGAGTCCCAGAGAGCAGTGGATGCACTGACGAAAATTTTCATCTTGGCCTGCCACAGACACCTACACAAAGATGTAAGATCCCCATGTACTTGGCCATGAATTCCTTAGTATGATGAGGCTGTCCTTCTCTGGCTGTTACCCCTATGGTGTCATCATTGAATCATGACTTCTAAGACTCATCTTTAATGTTAGATGTGTACTTGTGTATTTGCCTTTTGACTTCAGTTGACTTTCTAGCATCTCTTTTACCAATTTATTTTATTGGTTTAGTTTGTTCATCCTAAATTGCCTTCATCTGGAACAGGCATGGCTTGCAGGCCTCGAGCACTGTTCTGATGTTGAGGGAAGATCTACTTCTTTAAGGACAGCAGGTCATATGGTAGCGAAGAACAGATCGGTGTGTACTTTCTTGCACAAGGACTTGAGGCTCAGCTCATTAAGAGTTCAGTGTGATGTATACAGAATACAGGTCTCTTGTTGATGGGAGTGGTAATGAAGAGCTGGCACTTCCATGGAGGATAGAATCCTTTTCAGAAGGTGAGGCCAAGCAGAGCCATTCAGGAGTAGATTATGAATAAATGGTGATCACTTCACTGCCACCACCTCGGACAAGAAGGACTCGCTCTAGTCCTTCAGTGAGTACTTCTAGGAACTCCATGTCTTCAGAAATTGTCAAGGAGACAACTAAGTAGGAAAAGAGCATTCTTAACCTGGCATCATGATAATCTGAGTTTATCTCACTACAAAGCTGAAAAATCAACAGGCTTAATTATTATATAGTCAGAACTGGATAAGTCTGAACTCTGGATTCAATTCAGTTCTGTGAAGTAATCTGGGGATCTAGTCTCTTGGCATAAATAATATTAATGCAAAACTTTCCCACTGGTTAGATTTTTCTGTTATTTTAAAATGGGGGAAACCCACAAGTAATGTGTTACCGGTACACAGTAAATAAGCCAAAAAGTAGAAAAAGCCACAACAGGGTAGATTGTAAGATTCCAAGAAAGAATCCAAGTAATTTCCAAGTGCAGCTCCTAGAGTTACATTTTTTCCCTGCCACTTCTTTTTTCTGTTTCACTGAAATACAGATGATTTACTCTTTGTTTTCTTTTAACCTCTTTTCCTTAATGGTGCTTGTAGAAATGGACCAGTCTTTGCTATTTCAGTGCTGAAGGGGCCCATAAAAACAGTCCTGGAATTAGAGTATGAGGACAAACCCTTGTCTTTTCCCCTCAGTTAGAGGAAGTTCCCCTTTAACTACCTCCAAGAGAGACTTTGTGAAGTGGGAAGAGCCTGGAAAGGGGAAAGGATATGGTGTTCCATCTCTAGGATGATCAGAAATGGTTCTATATACTGAACACTAAAAGTCATTGTGCAGATATACCACCTAAAATATCTGGTTAGGGTTTTGAGAGAATATTACATCCAACTCCCCCAAAGAAGCATAGTATCACTACTTAGTAAGGATCCTCGCCTGAGACTTTTAACAGTCTTCCCTTCTCAAGAGGGGAAGTCATAGACAGTGACCTTTATAGTTACTCAGTGTCTCATCTAAAACACATTTTAGATTTTCCCTACCAGCAATTCTCTCAGAAAGGATACAGTTTTCGTCACCCTCAGGGTTTCGGGGTGGCCCTGGCATATTCAACAAAACCAGCTTTGCTTCATGGGACTTGTTAACTATAACCTCATTGAGCTTCACTGCTGTATGCATCCGCCTCACATTGGACTGGTCCCTGGAAGGGGAGGGCGAGGGGTTAGAAACAGAAGTGGGTTATGGCAAAGAGAAGACTAAGGCATGTCGTCAACTCTCAAAAACTTGAGATATTAGAGGTTTTTTGCTGAGAGTATGAGTAATATAATGAACAAATGACTGCCTTAAAATATTGATATCATGGGTTTTCTCATTCTGTGTTTGCTTGTTTTATACCAGGAACACAGTATGGGCAGAAGAAAGATGGTTTGTGTACAATATTAATTGGTGGCTGGTATGCATAGGCAAACAACAGAAAGATGGCTGGATCTGGGTGAAATGAAGACTAGATTCCATCCTGTGTACCCAGGCAAAGTCGCATCTGTGGCACTAACGGGGATACTACGTTAGGTTTGAGTTGGAAACTTACGGACGCATGTTAAGCAGGTCCTGGAACCCTTCCATTGACTTGGCCTTTTGTCCCCGAGATGCCATGTACTTGTCTTTCGTCCACGTCATGTGCACCTTCTCCTGATAAGTCTCTGTCTCGTCATCCTCGTCAGAGCCAATGCTGGTCAGTCGTAGCATTGAGTTCCGATCTTTCACCAGCTGTGCCTGGGGGAGGCCCAACACAACTATGATACTATACCCATTTTCTCTCATGCATCATCTTTCATTATTTTAAAATGTGGCTACTGTAGTGTAACTAATAAAGCAAGTAAGGAAGAATCTGTCATGCTGTGAGAAGAATACCATCACCCCTTTCAGTGAAAGACCTGCCAGGCCAGGATGAGGCTGACGCGGCAGCCTCACCTCTCGGTCTCGCTCCGTCTTGGACAGGCGCATGTGCCGCAGCATCTGTGACCTCTGCTCCATCATCAGGGTGCGCTCGTAAGTGTACGCAGATATGTCACTGTCGTGCTGCCATACAGACCACACAGATAAGCACAGTAAGCTTCAAGGAATGAGCAATAAGCACAAAGGAACAAGAAACACATACTTTCACTTCCACTCACTAAATTAAACAAGAGCAACTATCACAGTATCAACCTAGGTTTCGGTTTTTGTTCAGTCATTGAGCTACATAAAACAATGCTGTGGCCTGTAGATCATATCCAGAGTTCTGAGTCTTTCCCACAAGCTAACCATTACATATGTGTTTCCTTGAAACACAAAACACAAAATCCTGTTATTTTAATACTGCCAGGTTATTAAAAAAAAAACAAAACCTATGTGTGATTTTAGCTTTAATATATGAATAGAAACTTAATGAAACTGTATTAAGACAAGAATCTGGCAGAAATAGAAGGACTATAATAAACAAGAAAGCAAAACTAAAAACCACCACCAAATACACACCACATATGCGCTATACTTATCTAGATCAATATACTAGAGTCTTGTTGGAACTAAGGGATTAATCCACATTTGCAGCTGAAGAAATTCCCGGACTAGAAGAGATTCTAGAATGACAGGGTGGGACATGGGGGAAGGGTAGCTTCTCTGATCTCAAACTCAGCTTTCTCACCATCTCTACCACTTCCACCTCTGCCTCAATGCGAAGGTGATACAAGAAGGTGGCCAGGTCCTTCTTCATCTGAATACTGTTGTCTTCTAGCTGGGCTACTGTGAAGATCCGTATGCTGCATTTTCGCCACACCTGAGAAAGTACCATATATACATGGGAAATTAAATGCAAGGAAGCAGAAAAAGAGTTACTCAAATGGCATTTTTGCCTAGAACAACCTTGAAGAGTATCAAGGTATTTGTTCCTAGCTTCTTACTTGCTATATTATTGTACCTGGGCAAAAGTTTGAACACATGAAATACAGTTTAAGAGAGTTCTTATTTAATAACAAGAAAAAAACTGGCAAAATGGAAAAGACAGCATGTGATACATTAATAGGGTGCTTTAGTCAGACAGCATACTAATGACACCCTGCAGACTATACTATTTATTTTTTCTCTGTGGCAAAAAAAAGTTCATTGAGGAAGGAACAGAAAGAACAGAAAAAAACACCTCAAGGGAGAGGTGGGCCAAGTCGACAGACACTGGCTATATTTACTATTTTAAATCTCAGTCTTACCAAAGGATGAGCAAGACACACATACCCCTTAGGTTTCCAGCACTTTGCTCTTTTTTTTTTTCACAGGACATGTTCACTTGTTAATGTTTTTTTCACAAGGGCTCATATGTAGCTTAATAAACTTGCTGAATTTCCCTTGGAGATGGTTAGATATCAACTACAAAGAAAACTATTTTCCATAAGGTTGAATCTGGGATCATGGAAGGCCAAGAATAATCTCCAAAATTTCTAAGCCCCAACATTATAGAATTAAAGAAAAAAACTGTCTAGTGAACCAACCAGGACAGAAGTTGAGGGAGAGAGACTTTTTTTTTTAAAAAGGTGTCAAAATACCTTATGCTGTTTCAGTAGGAATGGTAATAGCATGAGCATCCCCCCATCATGTACAATCCACCACACATCAATGTTGCCCTCAGAAAACTGCTCCACATTGCTGGGAAAGAAGGAGATGTTTTTGGCCACCAGCAGGGCCAGATGGGCAGCAGTTGTCACTCGAACTGTGCCTAGAGAAAAAATAGAGACTTGGGATAAGCAGAGATGGATCCTCAGGCTTGCCTTGCTTCCTACCATGTCCGCAAAGAAAGGGTAATGCCCTTTTACAGTCCTTTGTTTACATAGTAGGTTATACCAAATCAAGTAACAAAATTTATTAATAAAAATCTGAATAGCTAACAGAATTAGACTGAGACCTATGATTTACATCACTAGGTGTATTCTGATTACTGTATTTCTACATGTGAATTTGGGAGATTTTGATGCTGAAGAACACTTCCTGCAACTCCCGTTAGAATGCCAATGTGGGAGATCACACCTGGAAATATGACAATTTCAGAGATAATTCCTAACATAAGACTTGGCAAGATAAACAACTGATGAACATTATGTGAGGCTGGAGGAGGTGAGTAGAATCAGTTATTACTACTAACAGTTATTTGCACTCTGTCTGCTTAGTCACTCAGTCATGTCTGACTCTTTTTGATCTCACAGACAGTAGCCCACCAGGATCCTCTGTTCATGGAATTTTCCAGGCAAGAATACTGGAGTAAGTTGCCACTTTTTTCCTCCAGGGGATCTTCCCAACCCAACGATCGAACCTGAGTCTCTTGCATCTCCTGCATTGGCAGGTGGATTCTCTACCACTGTGCCTCCAGGGAAGCCCAACAGTTATTTAGGTGTCCTTAGAAGGCTACATTTCAGCAATGACAGAATTTCTACTGTACAAGGCTGGAGAATGGGGTCAGAGTATATCCTTTATTTGGGCCCTCAAGATAGTACAAGAAGTGGTTTGTACCAATAAAAGTCTTCCAAGCTCGAGCATCTTCACTCTGGCGCCAGCCATTTGGCCATCCCATCACCACTGTGTTGTGCTTCATGCCCCCAAGGCCACACGACTGGATGAGGTGGGAAATGCCCTCCCTCAGTTTGGCGGCCACAACCAGTTGGGAGAATCCTTTCACCTTCTCTGCCTCCATTAAATGCTTTATGGTCTGAAAGAGAACCAGAACCTCAAAATTGGATTACTTTATCCTGGGTCTTTTAACTTCTTACTTCTTCTCCATATTATATTCCCCTCCTCTTTACAAACTCTGTATAAGATCGTATCTTGTACAGAACAATTTAAAAAGTTTAATTTATCCCAATGAAATTTTATTATCCTTTGCCTTTTCACTTTCTGGGTGCTTACTACATACACAGATAGTTGTCTACATGTAGATCCTCTACATTTCCCTCCCTTCTGCTTTTCTTTCTAACATACCAAACAAATTGAGAACAGGGATCTTTACAAAGTGAATATTCAGTATTCCTTAATGGCCCAGGGTTAGTGTGAACATAATCTTCCTTCCTCAGTGTCAGTCTTGCTCTGACTCATATTACTAGAAATTCAATATGATGATTCAGTTTCATCATATTGATTCAAATTCAATCAATATGATTCAGATTCAGTTTCACTTCAGAATTGTCTCAGGTATGTTTTATTTTCTTGTTTCTCCTATTTCCACATTCTTTTTGATATTTTAATGGTGATTATTAATGACACTTGTATTTCTTTTACTTCACTCTCTTGGTGGAATGGTGAAGGGAATAATGGTATGGAAAATGGATATGATTTTCCCAAAGGCACAGATTAAGTCAGCGTGTATCTAGATTAATCAGTGTCTCTTTATTTCCAATACTGTGCTTTTAATTTATTTTTATGATCATTCTGGACTAATGTTTCTTCAGCACTTCTAGTTTTAGTGTTTCAAAGCTAAACATTTCATTTCATTTGAAAATGAAACCCAGTAAATTAAAAAAAATTTTTTATTACATTTACTTGTTTGTTTACACTGTGCTGGTAAATTTTCACTGCGGCACTCAGACTTCTCTAGTTGTGGCATGTGGGTCTAGTTCAATGACCAGAGATTGAAACCTGGCCCTCTGCACTGGAAGCATGGGATCTAAGCTACTTGACCACCAGGGAAGTCCTTCAGTAAAAATTTTAAAATGCAACTGAAACTTCCCCAGGGTAGTTCTATCTATTTCTTATAATAAATATTAGAATGGAAACTACTTACTTCTTCAGAAAGAACTTTAATTCCCATAAGCTAGTCAGACTTAGCAAAAGAATCCTGGTTCTGCTACCATGTATTAAGATTAGTAAAGAGGAAGAAAATGTGCTCATTGCTCCTTGGTGTCACAACCAGATTGACAGGAATTATCACCATGGTTCAAGGGATGATTTATTTATGTGATTTCTCTCAGGGGCGAGTCAATGTCTGGAGTCTATTTGGAAATAGTGCTTAGCCTTGATAATTTTATAGTTTAGAAAGTTTTTGAATGGGAAGAATAAATTATTATCTTCTGGTTCACCTTATTATTTGGAGAATATGACCATACAAGTCAGCACAAGAAGGACACCTCCTAGGTTGCTCAGGAAAGGGATCAACTTAGAAATCTGAGGTCTTATGATTCAGCTGAACGAAACCATAAGCTAAATTAAATTCTACTAGGTCATTAAGCCTTGACTGTTACCTGCTCAGCAGCTAACGCTTCACCATAGTTCTCCAGGAAGTTCCCGACGATGACAGAGCCCACAATTGTGAGACCCTTTCCTGCCTTAAGCTGTGAAGCAAAGGTGAGGAGACGAGGATGCTTGACGTGTAGGTCTTCATCTAGTTTCAGCAATACAAGCAACTGAGGCCTGCAGAGAGGTTGGCAGGGGGATGGTAGGATGAGAAAACACTTTGGATCTGAGGAAAGAATGACAATCCTACCCTTTAATTTAGGAGATCTGAATAAAACATATAATTTGACAGAAGTAAGAGATTAGAGAAAATGATGAGGCTATATAGTCATCCTGAATTTTCCCAGTATTATTTCAAGTTGATCAGTCGTGAAGGAAGAATTAAAAGGGTAGAAGTCTAAATCATATATAACTAAAAGGTCACAGAGATCAAGGATTTAGAATCAGTCAAAACAGGTTCATTACACGAATTCCTTGGGTCACACGATTTCCTTATGCTGTAATCAATGAAGTACACAATTCTGTGTGCCAATTCTGTTAATTTTTTTTTACCTCCAGTTTTTAGTGTGTGGTGGTCCTTCCTCCAGCCTAAGCAGAGCAAATCGGGCTGCACTGAGGGACAGCCCGCGGATACCATCACCCCATTCTTTCTCAGCTCTGAGAGAAAGGGGCAGAAACAGCAGAGACAGATTTAAAATCTAGCAAGTACAATTTCAAAAACTAAAGTTTACTTTATTTAAAAGTAACATACACACAAAGTAGATTAAAACTTGTATTAGCTATTTATATGATGCTCACTACTAACACAATGAACCCACTGTATGCAGATCAACACTATCCTCCATCAACACACTGAACTGTACAACAGTTCAGAATAAAGGCTGAGAGGGTCACTCACTTGTCCTGCGATGTAACTGCTGAAAAGCAAGAATGCTAAATAGCAATTTGGATTAGGAAATTACTACAGATCCAAAGTTCAAATTATTTCAAAAATAATGCACAGAAAGCAAAACTCAACATCATCTAAATCAGAGTGTTATTTATTCCTAATTTGGGCAAGCTGTTAATGAAGTTGTTACAAAGTTATTCAGGACTGATTTATTTTTCATCTCAGACACAATTCCTTGCCTGAAGAGATAAGCAAGAATATTTATATTTATTTAATACTAATCATTATTGGAAAAGACTCTGATGCTGGGAGGGACTGGGGGCAGGAGAAGGGGATGACAGAGGATGAGATGGCTGGATGGCATCATCAACTCGATGGACATGAATTTGGGTGAACTCCAGGAGTTGGTGATGGACACGGAGGCCTGGCATGCTGCGATTCATGGGGTTGCAAAGAGTCGGACACGACTGAGTGACTGAACTGAACGGAATCATTATTATTTCAGTACCTCCTTTTATTTTTTCATTGATCCATATTTTCTCAATAGTTCCTCCTTATGATCAAAATTTAGGTACAGATGAATGAAGTTATCTGGATCCCTAATGTGATTTCACTGGTATGGCTCTAACCAAACTAGCCAGTTTCCATAGTTTTAGCATCAATGAAGACTGTATCGAGAGACTCACCCTTGGTACTCGATGTATTTGTAGATCATACCAGCTATTACCATAGCTACGATGGCATAATACCAGGAAGAAATGAACATCAGAGCCAGACAGATACTCATTCCCATGAAAGAGAGTGCCCTAGAAAATTAAAGACAAAAACAAATAAAAAATGTTTTTTCTAAGCAGCTGTAAGAGAAGCCTGTGATAGAGGTGCTTCTTAAACTGGTGAAAAATTATTTCTTAAAACTCCAATATGTTGTAGACAGAAACTCTGTAAAATGCAGTAAAATTGAATTACTAGAAAAAAAATGTTATGTTTGGAGGCCGTGCCAATGTCAAATTGGTATAAAAGTTTCTAAACATTTTTTCCCGTGTGTGTGGTTGGGGGCGAGGGGAGCACCGTGCCATGAGGCATGCAGGACCTTAGTTTCCCCAACCAGGGGCTGACCCCATCCTCCTGCAGTGGGAACACATAGTCTTAACCACTGGACCGCCAAGGAAGTCCTTTTTTCTTAGTTTTTATAGTTATCTTATCATGGATTGGCAACAATCAATAGATCTGCACTGAGCCCCAAAGCATCCTTGAAAAGAAAGTGGAAGTGTTAGTTGCTCAGTCGTGTCCAACTCTGCAACCCCAAGGTCTGGAGCCCACCAGACTCCTCCTTCAGGGAAGAATACTGGAGTGGGTTGCCATTCCCTTCTCCAGGAGATCTTCCCAACCTAGGGATTGAAACCATGTCTCCCACATTGCAGGCAGACTCTTTACTGTTCGAGCCATAGGGAAGCTCCTTAGTGCTGATGTTTCCCATTGCTGGAATAATACATAAATGAACCAGGATGCTACAAAAGCCATCTGCAGTTATGAGGACAATGAATACCTACATGGCAAAGCAGGGATGGGACATGTAGTCAGAATTATTAACAACTCTATGATCTTTAGAAAAAAAGCATTTCATGGGAATATTTCTAAAAACTTCATGAAAATTTATTAGCATACCTGCAGAACCCACTGAAAAAAAATCTGCCATTAGTTTCCTTACTTTACATAGGGAACTTGGAAGAAAATAATGAAATTCTTGTTTTGATTAAATAAATTAGACAACTACATTTACTGAAGTTGTACTGTGTAAAGAATGAACTAAGTTGTATGATAAATTTCAAAGAACAAACAGAGCAGTTGTTAATCTTGAGAAGATTAGATCCAATGAATGAAAATATAGAGTGTAAAGAGAAAGAGGAAAAAAACCAAAAGCAACTGGTAACACAAAAAAACGTTCATAATGAACTTTTAACTAACATTAAATCTAGAAAGAGGATTAATGGTATTAAGATCAGCTGATGATCTAAAATTGTGCCAGATAAAGGTCACATCACTACCCACCCCTGGTAAGTGAAGCTAGAAAGGGATCAAGGAAAAAGTCAGCAAAGAGGAATGTACAAACAAGTATATAATAGGACATATTAAAGAACTTCTAGCTCTGAAAGAAAAGAAATGGGATGGTAGCTAAAAATGTGATAGTTCCTTTAAGGACTGAGATGTGAACACAACAGCAACAGCAGTAGCAACATTTCATTAAGAGCTTTACTACGTACCAGGCACTGTGCTAAGCACTTTAGATTATCTCAAAACAATCCTATGAGATAGATAATACGATTAGTCCCATTTTATTAATGAATAAAACGAAACTTTATGTGGGTATGTGCTTTGATGAAAGCTACAAAGCTAGGAAATAGTAGAGCTAAACTTGAACTTAGGCCATCTGATGCCATAGGCTCATACTCCTTAAAAAAAAAAAATACTTACTTGAATGTGTTCTTCTCTTTTTTAAAAAAATAATTTTATTTATTTATCTATTTATTTTTGGTTGTGCTGGGTCTTCATTGATGCACAGGGCTTTTTATCTGTTGTGCAGAGGCTTCTCATTGTGGTAGTTTCTCTTGTTGTGGATCACAGGCTCTGGGGCGCTCAGGCTTTACTAGTTGCTGGACGTGGGCTCTAGAGCACAGGCTCAAAAGTTGTGGTGCATGGGCCTTGTGGCTCCGCGGCACATGGGATGTTCCCACACCAGGGATCGAACCCATGTTCCTCTGCACTGGCAGATGGATTCTTTACCACTGAGCCACCAGAGACACAGCTCATACTCTTTAACTAAATAAAATTGTCATAAGGAAGAGAGTCTGAGAATGAACACTGGGGAAAACTGATGAAGATAAGAGGATAAATGGAAAGGAATGAAGCTCAGGGCTCAGCTAAGATGTAAACAGGCAATCCGATAAGCAAAAGGTAGGTTGTTTTAAACTGAGGAACACAGCAGCCTGGAAATATTTATTTCATAGTTTTGACCTTTATTCTCAATTGAGTATTATAAGCTATTATAAAACCATGTATTAAACTTATTTAACTAATCCAACAAAGAAGAAATGAGAGCCTGAACTATGTACTAAAAAAACACAGTAGGATGGTAGAAATTCATGTGAACACAGGAAGCTAAAAGAGACAGTATGAAACAGATGGCCAAGGAAAAAACTGGATTGAGAGTTCAGAATCTCCTAGTTTTCAAGTTCAATGATGAGTTCTCTCCAAATATGGGGAAGAAGAAAAAAAGCAGACTTACCAGTGGTAGTAGCGGAACCGGGGTCTCCAGTTGGGTGTTCGAAGCAATGTTTGCAAGGCACATGCCAAATTCACAAAGAGGTAACACATGAGAAAAAACCTGGCAGAATAAAAAAAGTATGAGGAATGATTATTATTGTAAAATAATTCTTCAAGGATTATTTTAAATAACTAGAGAGCTTCGCTGTATTTAAGCCTTTGTTCTAGCCTACTAGCCTTTGATTAAGAATAGAGTGTAGAAAAACTTCACTTCCCCACAGACTTGCTCAACCTTCTAAGTTCTCACTCAGTGAAAGACACTACCACTTTTTATCCAGTTACTCTTGGGATAATACTCAGTTTCCTCTTCACTACTCAACCTTAGTTCTAAATTCAGTTATCAAGTCCCATGGATTCCCTCTATTTACAAAACTCTAAACTTCCCTCTCCTTTCCACCTCTACTTCTATCAGCATAGTTCAGGCTCTCATTTGTTCTTTGTTGGATTAGTTAAATATGCTTCCAACTGGCACTGGAAACTTCCAACTTCCAGCTCAATTTTGGACTTCCCTGGTGGCTCAGACGGTAAAGCATCTGCCTACAATGCCAGAGACCCGGGTTCGATCCGTGGGTCGGGAAGATCCCCTGGAGAAGAAAATGGCAACCCACTCCAGTTCTCTTGCCTGGAAAATCCCATGGACGGAGGAGCTTGGTAGGCTACAGTCCATGGGGTCACAAAGAGTCGGACACGACTGAGCGACTTCACTTCACTTAACCTATCTTTTATACAGAATTAATCATTATGAAATATAAATATGACCATTTTGTCCTCAAAGGATTATCACTTTCAGGAAAAGTTCCAGGTCCTCTGTGATCCACTTCTGCTTACTTCCCTGCTCTGCACTTACCCTACCCGCACCTTCCACTCTCAAAGTCAGACTTTCACTTCTCTGAATGCACTGCACTATTTCATCTCTTGATTCCTTCACACACATTCCCTGCCTGGAATCTCTTTCACCCCTTCACTCACCCCTTCACTTCATGATATAAGCATCACTTCCTCCAGAAAACCTTTCCTGATTCTCAGTACAGAGGTGGACCACTGTAGATCTCATAGAGCATGCAGTGTTCACCCTGATCACAGTATTCATCACACTAGACAAGCATCACTGGTTTCTTTATCTACCATCAGTTCTCTAAGGTTGTGTCTTAGTCATCTTATGCTTATGCTCAGCATACTGAAAATAACCTAGAGGGCCAGAAAATAAGCTAAGCTTTAATGAAAGTTTTCCCCCTCAAATTATCATAGTATCTGTTTTTTGCAGAAAACTATAGGAAAAAACAAACTTGGGAGAAAATTCACAATCATAACTGCTAACATTTAGCACTCCTTGCATATTTTACTCTGTTTATTATGTTTTTAAAAACATAGATGAGACCACACTGCACTTTTTTTTTTCCTAGTCACACTGCGTAGCTTGTAGGATTTCAGTTCCCTGACCGGGGATTGGACCCGTGCCCTTGGCAGTGAAAGCATGGAGTCCTAACCACTGGACCGCCAGGGAATTCCCATGAACCTAGACATCACATATGCAACAACAAATGAAGAGAATAACTGGCTCTTACATGGAAAGAATTGGAGCCACGAGATCCAGGGAGGCAATAAGGATCCCCAGTTCTGCAATGGCAGCAGTCAGAAGTAAAGCCCAGGTAGGTTCCCCATTGGCTTTGCTGTGACCAAAAACCTGTGCATAGAAGTGAAGTATCAGACAGATGAGTGTAGGAAAGGTTTGAGCCAATGCTCCCTTATTCCTCTATGCTATAGTTTCAGAGATCTTTAAGATAACAGCATTACAACTGTGGTAGCTTTTAAATGCCTTTATTCCACTCACATATAAACTCATACTAGAGATTTAGAGGGCTATACAGAGTCTTGTGCTAAAACCCATCTTCATATTATATGGTCCAATAATTTCTAAGCCTATGAAGATCAGTTTCTCCTAAAACCTAAGAAAAAAGGAAGAGGGCATAGAATAGGGTCACTCACCCTCAGAAAGGGTATGATGTTATCCTTGGCTATAGCCTGTAGCAGCCTCGGTGCTCCTGTGAGACTCTGAAGTCCAGCCCCACATGTGGAGAAGAAGGAGCCAATAACAATCACCCACGGGGATGGCCAAGATAAGGTTCCTACCACCAGATTACCTTTCACAGCATCTCCAAACCTGGGGGAGAAATCAGAGTGGGGATGTTAACCTGGAAATAACTTTAGATGAAAATGCTAGATCGACATTCACTCAATTTTTTCTATTTATAATTTTTTATGCTCACAGATGAGAAAGGAAAAATACTAGTAGCCTGTATGAAGGAAATGAAGAAAGTAAGTTTCCAGCTTTTATTCAGAATGCCAATCAGACACCCTTATGTCTCATAGAGAAAACAGAAACTTAAAAATTTTTTTAATTTTTATTATTTGTCCTCTTTTACTTTTAGTCTTAGTTTTCCAACAGCTCTTATTGTACAGGAAAATCCTCAGTATTCAGACTGCTTTATTGAAGAATACTTGCTGCATCATATACAACAACATACTGGCCTCTCTTTTGGGGACCTATATATATGTACTCTCTATTGTTATTTTTGATACACATCTCAGGTGGGTTTTGAGTTTATAACTGTCTTGGTGCTGTATGGGATGATCAGACATAATGGAAGATAGTTAGGTGGCTGTAAAAGAAATCAATTACTCACTTGTCTCTGAGGACAACACCTTCAATACATGCACCAAAAAGGACAACGTTGCTTAAATCTAAGACACTGAGAGTCAAGGAAACTGCCATTCACCCTCTAAGATGAACATAAACACTCAGGATATTTCTACCAGTAAATGAGTGGCTAATTCACTAATCTCATAAATTCTTTCTTGAGTTTTAGAGATGAAGTAGGTAGATTATCTGGGTTTCCCTTGTGGCTTAGCTGGTAAAGAATCCACCTGCAATGCGGGAGACCTGGGTTCGATCCCTGGGTTGGGAAGATCCCCTGGAGAAGGGAAAGGCTACCCACTCCAGTATTCTGGCCTGGAGAGTTCCATGGACTAAGTCCATGAGGTCACAAAGAGTCAGACACGATGGAGCAACTTTCACAGGTAGATTATCTGGTGTGAAGTGAGGGGGTAGAAAGCAAGTATCTTTATTACCAAGATAAAAATACTGATCACCCTTGTTCTATGGCTGTTCCTATAACTAAAACTCAAACTGGATCCAGCAAAAGGATACAGACAAAGGAGGTGGTCAGGATGGCAAGGATAGTGCCAATGGGAATGGACTTTTGAGCATCTTTCAGATCCCCAGATCTGTTTGATCCTGCCATGATGCCTTTAAAAAAGGAAAAAAGAACAAGTTAACTTCTTTAGTTCCTAGACATTGATATTTGAACTGCTATCAAAGACTAGAGGAAAATCTAGGAATCCCCAGAATATAGCTTTGTCTCCTAAGAAAAATCCTTTCCCGGGTCTCATCACCTATAATACAGACAACAGCCCATGTGCTTACCTGTGACAGAGGGAAAGAAGATGCCCACCAGAAGAGTGAAAGAGGTGGTGATGTCCACAAGGACATACTCATGGTTTAAGCTGCCTAAGACTTCAGAAGATTTGGCTGAGGGCTTCTCAATGATCTCTCCCTTTGGTAGATAATTACTCCAAAGATTCTCTGCAGTGGGAACAAGGGGTATATAAGCAGTAGCAGTATGGAAAGGACACAACTGGATAATTTTCTAGCCAACAGTATTCTAAATCAGATCTGTCATTTATACGGTTTTTAAGGGTATGTTTGCTTCTACAGAGCACAGATATATGCACATACATATCATATAGTAAAGTACACAAAAATAAAAACCTAATGCCCTTTCCCATCTGGTTCAGATGTAGTTTGACAAATACTTTGGTATGTACAAATACAGTTACGTTTACCAATGCAAATTAGCAAAAGTTAAGCAGACTAAGCTGAACACCCTTACAAAGTTTATTTTTTTTTTTAAATTAGGTATCAATGTTAACACCTTAGTGTAAACTTGCTTACATGCAAAGTAATTTGTGGACCAGACAGTTAAGACAGAAATCACTTAAGGAAAGAATTTCAAAAATTTAGATCAATCAGGAAAAACACATGTGGGTTTGATGACATTAAAGTAATTCTAGCTGTGGCTGTTGGAAAAAATGACAACTTTACAATGTGTTAACACAAAGAATACTTTATTATCTTAAGTTTAAAAGTCATTTCTTCAGCTTTGCTTTCAAGAGCAGTAAATTTTAGCAGACAACGCTACAAAGATGTCCTGAAAAAGGATAAATTCATTAACAGAAAAGCAGAAAGATGTTAAATTGAGTTGTATGCTGAATTTAAGAAGGGAAGTGGTACTGTGGCAGTGAGTGTTGATGGATAATAGAAGAGTACGAAACGTGTCCCCAAACCTCCTAACTCACCTGCAATGACACCGCTAGCCAATCCAGGGATGCCCTGGATCGAAGTGACATTATTGTGAACAAAGTACTCATCGCAAGTGGCGTTGAAAAACTGACTTGAGTTACAGAAGAAGCCCCACAGCTTTGACGGCACTGTCATGTTGTTAACTTCCTTGGTCTTTGAGCAAACATCAATATGTCTTGATGAAAGGGTGCGGTTGCCCAGCATGCAGACCCTAAGTGAAAAAGAACAGGAAGAAAACTGAAGCCGAGGAAAAACTATTTTAAAAAAGAAAATAGTTTAGAAATAGGTTAGTATATATATGTTTGCAAAGGAAAAAAAAAATCTCATCTCGAAGAGTTTTTACTGTCATGGGTGGGAAAAGAACTAGTATTGACTAGCTCTGCAAATGGTATCTTACATTTTCTGCCAACCTAACCCTTACAGTGATCTCACAAAATATGTACTACAGTATTTCTCTGTTGTGGAGGAACTGAAATTTAGGGAGAAAAAGTAGTCTGCCTGACCTCACACAGGTGGTGGGTAGTAGTAACAGAATCCAAATACAGGAACTGTCTGAAGATGCTGTGCTGAATCATCTTATAGAATTTCTAGGTTATTAACCAATTGTTGGGTCTAAAATCGGAGAAGGCAATGGCAACCCACTCCAGTACTCTTGCCTGGAGAATCCCAGGGACAGGGGAGCCTGGTGAGCTGCTGTCTAAGGAGTCGCACAGAGTCGGACATGACTGAAGTGACTTGGCAGCAGCAGGGTCTAAAATAAATCTTAAGAGTCTTTTTGTTCTTCTTACACATACATACACACACACACACACACAAATCCACCTCTTTCATTTTGGCCTAAGAAAAAGCCTTATGCGCATAAAAACCCCTTTGAAAATATACAGAAAAAGGTCAAATCTTCTGGATACTGTTTCAGGGAAGACAGCTTGGCTTTAATTAGGCCGTCCCTCTATGGCCTAATAGAAAACTGTTTTTGAACTTAAGCCTAGACCTAGTGGAGTGAGGATATTTAAGGATAATACAAATATAGACTGTTCATTTTTTTCTTTAAACCAAAGATATAAATACAAATAAAAGAATAATACACCCACAGTTAAAATAACTCTCAGGAAGAAAAAAGCAACTTTTGAAATCTGCAAAATGATAGCATATATATGTGATGAATCATGTGCCTGTCACTCAGCTTCAACAACTCCCAACATTTCCCAGTCTTGTTTTATGCATTCCTCTAGGTTTTTAGACTTGTTTTGCTGAAATATTTTAAAGAAAATACCACACATGAATTTTGCCCACCAAAAAAGAGGAGACACATCCAAGGAAAACTTGAGGAAAATGGAATTTCCCAAGTTAAGATATAGCCAGAATGTAGCCTTTAGTACTTCTATGACTCAAGTGGATCTCCAGTTCCTTTACATTTCCTGGATGAGCAGACTGAAAATTTATCATGGACTCTTATTACTTACAGCACTTTGCACAGGAGAAGAAATACTGGACTGGGATTCAGCAAATCACAAGGTTTGTGTTCTTGCTCTGCCAATCATTAACTTTGGGGCAAGTCATTTAATTTCTCTGGACCTGATTTTTCATCTTGAAAAATCTATTTTTCAGTAATTAGGTTAAATCAACCTAAGACTGATGAGTGTGATCCCTGGGTTACTTGGATGATTTTTCAAAGACAGTCACTATAACAAGGTTACAAGCAATACTCAGTGCTGGCTAGTTCCTATGCCTCTAGTCAAACGGAAAACAGGTGAGCCTTTGAGTCACATATTTGTACAAACCCATTTCTACTTCAAAAGGTATACATTAAGGCACCTGTACTACTTATGTATGTCATATAATTTATATAGAAACAGATACATATGCAAATGATGTGACATTTATTTGCCTTTATTTTGTGACTAGAGAATTCATTATTGTACTAAATTGTACTATTGTACTAAAAACAAAAAATGCAATTGTAAATACTTAGGTAGGAATTAAGGTTTTCTTTACTCTCTTGATTTTTCATTAATAAAAGGAATCTAACATTTAAATACTTTATCAAGGTTGCTGGCAGTAACTATGCTGTTTGAAAGCCCTTCATGAATAGTTCAAATATACATAATCATTATCAGAAGGTTTTGAAAAACCTACTGTCTATATCCAAATGATGGCACAGCTGCCAGTTCTATGCTTGGGACATAAGGAAGACGACACACACAGTTTCCTCGGAGGCTTCCTGCACAGATCTAACTGGGCTTATCCAAGGGGGAAATCTCAGTGAAACTGTGAAATTCTGCCTTGAAATGATCACATCACCAGATGCTGTTAATGGCTACCTAATAATGATGCCTAGTCAGAGACACGTACGGGAAGTGTGGAGGTGCGAAAGAAGACTTGATGGCTCCAGCGTAGATGGCCAAGATGGACACAATGACACAGGCCAGAAAGAGTGAGGCAAACTTGTTCACATAGCGTACGCCGATGAATACCACCAATACCATGAGGACCAAGAAGGCTGTCCCATAGACACGCATGTTATTTAGCATGGCTGCTGACTCCTTGAGTGCATCGTCACTATGAAAGATGGCGGCTCGAGGGACGATATATACCTGTTAAGCAAAAAAAAGGAGAAAATGAGGTCATTCAAAGTAATCAAAGGGTTGTTGTTGTTTGCATTTGCTTTCACAAACGAAAGCAAAACTGAGACACAAAGTGACTGGAGACATAGCCTCATTCATGTTTCAATCTAAAATGCCCACAAAAATAGAGTGTCATTGATTAGCCTACATGCTATTCTGAATACTTACACTTCCAAGTGGAAAAACAAGGGATATGTTAATAGCTTATCCAAAGTGTTATACAAGGTAACTGTAAAGATTATCTTGAGTCCTACTTCTGCTATTGTTACTTTAAATAGTAAAAAATATATCCTAGTGAATAAATAAATAAACATTTTATGTCATTGGGATAAAAACATCAAAAGAGATAAACTTTATTTTACTTTTTCCCCATTAGCACATCTTGCTTCTGAGACTTTACCTTTTTGGGTGAGGTGGCAGGGTGCTGGTGATGGGGTGGAGGGGAGGGAGTAGGCAGCCAAACGATACCTTCAACCTCTCTGACTCATACTCCCAGTAGGCAGTCAATAACAGGTCAGCAGTCAATCACTATAGATGATTTCTCAAAAGCTTTGCTATCAAACAGCAAAATAAGTCCAAGTCTGTATCTTTTCCATACTGTAGACCACAATTAAGCCATTACTCACCAGAAATATTTCAATGGCACCAAGGATATACATAGCTGCTGCAAATGTGGTACCAAGATAGAAGCAGAGGCCAACAGCTCCACCAAACTCCGGGCCCAGTGCTCGGGAAATCATGAAGTATGAGCCTCCAGCTAAAAGGTAAAACAGAAGGTGAACAAGATAAAGAAAGCATGCTAGTAACAGGAATGTAAACAAGTTCTAAAAAAGGATAAATGCTTCAGGTTTTTAAAAACCCTGAATGTGATAAAAAGTAGATTTCCCAGTAGGAAGTAAAAGATGAAACCTTCATACCACACATCTAATATCCCACATAAAGCAGCACAATTTTGTCAGTATTGCTAAGAAAAATATCAGACGATATTTACCAGAGGCATCAGATAGCTGAATAAAATATAAATTCCAACTAAAAGAAGCTAAAAATGCAGTAGAAATGAGATATTCTAGCTTAAAGAATAAAGGTTTTTTTAAAAGATGGTTTCTCAAGTCAAACAGTAGTGCCTGTGGCCAACAGACTAAATAAATAACATTCCTTGGAAGTCTGCACCTCTATCTTTATAGCATAAACATACAGTAATCAGTGACAATCCATGAACCCAATCTCAGCTACTGACCTGGCACCACTCCATTAGTGGCAATGGCACTCATGGAGATAGCAGTCAACATCGTCTATAAAGAGAAAAGAGAAGGCTGTTACTATTCAAAGACAACATTTCCACACTACTTTCCATCTGCAGGTCTCAGAGCACCTGTCGAATATTCAACTCTACATACTTACATGGGGGGAGTTCCCTCATACTCAATGGTATGGAAATGAGATGACGAGCTTCATCACGGCACTAGTCACACTACTGGTATCTGGAGTATTCCATTAAAATGCTCCTTCATGGTAATCAGTGGGTTAGGTGCTATTAAGAACCACTGATCCTACCCTGATCTTCTAGCTAAAAACTTGGAAAACAGATTGGAAACTGACTAAACACTGGCTACAATAACAAGAATATTCAGTAACGAGAACCACTGGAGACTTCTGAGTTCACAAGAACTGTATTTAAAAAAAAATTACCTGATAGTGGCAGAGTACAGAGTGGACTGCAGATGGGGAGCAGATGGAGGCAGAATGATTTGTTAGCAGGCTAATACAGTGGTTCAGTGAGAGGTTAAGGACTGCAGTGGGAGAAGTAGGAATATAAAGAAGGGGTTGGACAAGAGATTTCAGAGGCACACCTCATTGGCCTTGATAACCTGATGAGATATGACCAGCAATCAAGGAGTCAAATACGGCCCTCAAGTTTCAAGACTAAGAAACTGAAAAAAAAATTGAGTTATGAATGATATGGACTATGTCCGCTTACCCTGCTCTGCATGGTACTCAGTTGAGCAAAATGTACAGGGAGTGTGTGATGGTGACAGTAATAAGTCAGCAGACAGCTTAATAATAAAAAAATGTTTATAATAATCTATCAATTTACAACAAAATTGACAGATGTAGCTGGGATACACAGATAAGAGGAATTCAAATTAAAAGAAGACCAGAATGTTCTCAGCATAATGGAAAGAAGACCTGGAAATAACACCCCAATTTCTGGAGAAGGGGTAAGGGATGACAGTTCAAAATAAATACTTCTTACCCCCAAACAACAATCAGCTGTTTACTGGTCCTGCAGTGGAGTAACACATCACATTTTCTAACACATTTTCTGTCACAACACTAGCATTATCAAATTCAAATGGTTTGTCTTCTGAAGTGTTTGAAGTCAGGGGCTGTATCTTCTACTTCCAAGGGAAGCCTTTCCTTGTAATTTTGAGTATAATATATTGCAGATATAAGCAGTGAGTAACTGACTAAACTGAAAATCCTTTAGATTTTAATACCAAAATAATCTCTCCTGTTGAGATTATGAGTATTTTCCCAGTATGTATTCTTTCTTTTATTCCTTAAGAGGTTAAAGCATGATACTCTTGAGCTCTTGCATGTTCCAGGTGATTTCCAGCGGTCAGCTTGGGACTTACACAGCAGCAGCAGATAAGGACAATTGCAAAGGCCTGCAGAACTCCAGCTGTGCCCACCACCCATGTGAGGCGCAGAAACAGGATCACTCCAAAAATATTTTGTAGACATGGGAGGTAGACACCCATGAAGGTACCCATTTGGGGAGTCTGGAAAGAAAGATGTTGACAAAAGAAAAAAGCATGTAGTCATCTAGAAGAGCTGATTCATCCCTTTACTTTTATATAAAAACTTGTGCCCTAACTATAATTTTAATTGCAAAACAGAGATAAGTTTAAGCAGTATCTTTAAATAGGCACATACAAAATCTCCATCTAACAAATGTCTATCACCATACTTATTATTCCTAGAGATACATATTTTAACTTTACAGAGATCTCCACATGTTTTTACATAGGAATCCCATCACAAGGTGGGTCTTCAACAATTTAAAAGTTTCTGTTCTTCAAGGGCATTAGTTTTTTCTTTAAAAAAAAAAAAAAAAAAGGGATAATGACTTGATGGAATTTCTTCAGAACTTGGTGTAAATTTTTCATAGTAGTTGGTAAATGGAGTTGATAAAAAGATCTGAGTGTTGCCTTACTCCTGAACAGCCAGAAAGCTAACTTGTAATTTTGTTCCATATTTTTATGGGTGTGGACACTTTTCTTTTGAAGTGCTAGTCCCTTTCCCTGGAATGCTCATCTCCCAGCTACACATTACAGAACTCACCCCTCACATGGCTGGCATATACAAAGTGCTCAATAGCTCTTGAGCAAAGAGTGATACCCAGGACATTTTTTCCTCTCTTCTACATGGGGCTCTTTTAACTTGCCTTACTATTCTAAGGCCTCACCTTGGTGGGCTTCTTTTTCCCTTCAGTGATGTTCTCTGCCTCTTCATGTTCCTTTGCTCCTTGTGTCAGATTAGTATAATTGGCCAAGCGGCTAAGGAGAGAAGACACCTTTGGTCTGGTGTCCATTTCTTCCTATAAAGCCAGAAATAAGGAAGAAATACATGATGAAGAACACTGGGAATAAACATCAAAACGATTCATCTACCAGAAAACTGCAAGGTAATCACAGGCAAATATTTTTTAAAAATCTATCAGAGATTTTATTCTCCCCTCATATTATAAGATATAATCAGAGCTACATGAATTCTTAGGAAATTCTTAAATGAAAGGCTTTATGATTGTAATAGCTGACAGAAAACAAAAAACCACACTGGCTCCTTATAGATAGTTGTAACCTCAGAAAAGGGTTCCCAGATGGCGCTAGTGGTAAAGAATCCACCTGCCAATGCAGGAGATGCAAGAGATGCTCATTCAATCCCTGGGTCGGGAAGATCCCCTGAAGGAGGAAATGGCAACCCACTCCAGTATCCTTGCTTTGAAAATCCCATGGACAGAGGAGCCTGGCAGGCTACAGTCCATGAGGTCGCAAAGAGTCGAACACGACTGAGCACACATGCGATTGCAAACCTCATAAAGAACATCGATGACATAATTTTTAATCACAGTACTGCTAGCAATTTGCTAACAATATTACTAATAGTCAACTCATATTTATAGTTATTATTTACAGCACCAAGCGTGGACATGTCAATGAAAAACTTCTGTGACTGAACCAAATATTCACCTCAGACCTTTTCTTGAAGGAAACTAAGAGAAAATATTATTTAAAAAAACAGGAACACTGAGAAAAGTGGCATTCGAATCACTGTCCAAAGTAAGACAAAGCAGTGCTGGACTAAACCAGGCTCCTTTCAACAATCAGGCCACAGATTCCATCAAAGTCCATGCCGTCTTAGTCAGATGAGACATTCAGGTCCTTTTAATCCAACAGCCTGCTTCCTACCCTGCTTTTTGGTTAGTGCTGTGCTAAGTCGCTTTAGTCATGTACAACTCTTTGTGACCCCATGGACTGTAGCCTGCCAGTCTCTTCTGTCCATGGGATTCTTCAGGCAACAATACTGGAGTGGGTTGCCATGCCCTCCTCCAGGGGATCTTCCCAACCCAGGGACAGAACTTACATCTCTGGCAGCTCCTGCACTGCAGGCAGATTCTTTACTGCTGAGCCATTAGAGAAACTCTTTTGGTTACTAGTTCTAAGGTAAATTCATCCCAAACACAGAATTGAAAAATTTTATAGATTATTACAACATAAACATTTACATCCTAGTTAAATTAGACAGCAAGATTCTCCATATGCCTGTCATGTCAACATTCCTCTTTATTTCACAGAAATTTGATTCAATGGTTATTTCTTAACTAGCAATAATTAGATTATATAGATTAAATCAACTGCAATGACAAACTATAATAATGAGTATTATATTTTAACAGTTATTAAGTTATCCAACCTGTACAATTTTAAAACTAGATGGGGTGGAAGACAACAATCTTGAAATTTCTGTTCCTGAAGTCTCTGCCCTAGTTTTCTCCCAAATATTACCTCAAAGAGTGCCAAATTCTTATCAAAATATTCATCTCCTTCTTCATAATTGGAATTGTTAAGATAAGCATTTCGCGCTTTCTTATGTCCATCATCTGGGAAAAAAAAGTATACCATGTTAGTTTCTCATTGATACTGAAGAGGCATCAACACCAAAGAACTGCATGTTGCCTCTGTAATAATGAAACTCACTTTCATATTCAGATTTTCATCTCAAGAGTGGTAGCATTGCCTGGAGAATGTGACCTCCTCTTGAAAAGGAGCAAAAGCAAATCTCTAAGAAGTAAACATGGGTCATTCCTTTTCTTAACAATATGAAGACTGGAAACACTATTCTTTTAAGACTCTAGCCTAGAGAGAGCCTACTTTTAATGTCATCCAAAGCCAGAATGAAAAATAAAGTCATTGAGTACCTGCTCAGTGTACAACACTGTGCTGGACAAGGCTACTTTACACACGGTTCCTGCTGATAATGGCCATAAAAGCCCTTGGCCTTCAGGGCTGTCTGACCTTTTCTAAATAACACCATTTTTGTACAAACATTTGCCACATATCTTTTTATGTGAATACAGGCATCCCACAAGAATTTGGTGAATCCACTCCGAGGAAAAACGAGGGCGAGACTGGGTTCCCTAAAACAGTAGAGATTCTGTTGTTTGAGTGCTTTCTTAACTCTGGTTCTTTATCATGTAAAAGTTACACAGCTATACAGGTCTGGCAGAAGAGAAAATTTTAATACCTGTGTAAATGTCATTAAGAACTAAGATTTTAGAGACTTCCCTGGCAACACAGTAGTTAATAAGACTCCATACTTTCATTGCAGGGGGCACAGGGTTCAGCTCCTAGTTGGGGAACTAAGATCCCACATATAGCATGGTGAGGCCCCCCCAAAAAATAAAATAAATAAAGCCCCCCCGCCCCCAAACTCTAAGATTTTAAATATTGAGGAACTAGAGATCAATATAAAAATTAAAGATTTTAATCTAAAGTCCTAAAACCTTATATATGTAAGATGAGCTTGGGAAACAGAAAGCTATCAAAATAACTGAGTCATGTCAAAGGACAGAAGAGTCAATCTGAAGGTGTTCCCACTGGCTAAAAATGGGATAATATGAACACTAAAAATACATAATGCAATGAATTCAAATGCAACTACTTGAAATATCCAAATGGTACATTAAAAAAAAAAAAAAAACTAGTCCCCTTCACCGAGTTGCTATGAAAAAATATCAAAGTCTGAAAAATAATAAATGTAAAGAATTAAGCAATTAGCCCTAATCCCACCTTTCCTGTACCAACTATATTTCAAAGTAACCAAAGAGAGAAAATTTCTTCATCATAGAAACATTCTAGCTAATTAACACAGATGGAATGCTATAATTAAAAAAACAACACCAATTTCCAACTCCTAATGAAATAACGGTTATGAGCAGTCATCATCAATGGTTGCTAAAAGCATTAGGTGAAAGTCTGAGACATAACCCACTGATCAAACTTAGCATCACTAAAAGTGGAACAACACAATCTTCTAATGTAATGCAATAAAAGAAACACTGTACAATTTATGATGCATTCTTAACCAAAGAATGAATGGAAGCTGAATATAAGCAAACCTCTAAATCTAACTATCAGTTCACAGAAAACAAAGGAAGAGCATGTTAAACATCACCACAAAGATGCAGTCATCAAACTCAGAATGTGGGGCTTCCCTAGTGAATCAAGTGGTAAAGAATCCACCTGCCAATGATCCCTGCTCCAGGAGGGTCCCACATGCCACAGAACATGTGGACCACTGAACCCCTGTGCTACAACTACTGAAGTCCGTGTGCCCTAGAGTCCATGTTCTATAGCAAGAGAAGCCACCACAGTGAGAAGCCCATGCACCACAATGAAGAGTAGCCCCACGACTAGAGAAAAAGCCCACACAGCAAGAAGACCCACACAGCCAAAAGTAAGTAAATAAAATTATTTTTTTTAATTCAGCATGTGGACAATTCCATATGACAAATAATCTGCTTTTGTTAACAAATAAATGGCATAAACTAAAACAGGTGAACTCATAAATTAAGAGACTTAAGATGACATACCAAATCAGTCGCAAGGTGCAAAACCTGTTAGAATCCTGACTCAAACCAAATGTCAGGAAACAATCAGAGGGATATGAATATGGATTGGTTATTTTCTTTAGAAAGGGCAAAAATATTCTGGGGAAAAAATTTGGTGGGGGCTGAAAAATTTGCAACCAGAAGCTGGGTGATGGGTTCATGTTGTTTCATCATGCTATTCTACTTAACTCTTCTGTACCTCTGGAAATTCCCATAATAAAAAGAAATGCAATTATTATCCTCTCTCCAACACTTCCAGAAAATTTTAGAGAATGACACAGCTAAAAATTATCGCTTTTGAGTAATTCATTTATTCAATTAATTCAATAAGTAAATACTTACTAAGTTCTTATATGTTGGGCACTACAACAGTAGACAAGGCAGTTAAAGACTATTTTCACTGTGCATATACTAAAGTCACAAAAGACAGAAAATAGCTTTTAAAAAAGTGATAGGTTCAATGAAGAAAATGAAACATGTACTGGGATAGATAATGACAGGATGGGAAGGCAGACAAGTTTTGATAAGATCATTAGAGTGATGATAAAGCAGGTCCTCCGGAATTATATACTAATTTATAGTATTTGCCAAGTATTCACATAGGCTAATTTTAAAATACTAATGTGACTTCACTGAATTTGGTTTCAGGAAGAGAAGATACACTTGGCTTTCATGAGCTGGTATGTGCTAACTGGCTGTAGCATACTCTTGGCACAGGATGGACGGGAAAAACCTGCATTTCAGGTAGAGGGGATAGCAGTTCTAAAAGACCCTTAAGCAAAAATAAATATATAAAAGATCCTAAAGCAGATATAATCTTAATGGACTCATAAACAGAATACATAACATGGCCAAAATAGAGTTAGGATAGAGTGGCTAGAAAGACAGGAAGAAATCAGATCATGTAGTTCTTTGGCAAATGGATAGCTCTTCTAAGTCCACTTATTGAGAAGTCCCCTCCTTTTTGCCACTGACCTATTCTTGATAAAAACAGTACGACGGGGGTTGGGGCTGGGAAAGAGTGATGTGAGAGTGTGTTAACGTTATTTTCTTCATTTGGGGGATGGGAGTAGACAGAGTATTTTTAAGTAAGGGATTGAAATTTACAAGTTAAAATATAAAGATTGACACATTGGATTAAACAACAAAATCCAGGCATATATATCATGTCTCTTGTTTACAAGAGTCATAATAAAGACACACAGAGGATAAAAGTAAAGGAAAGAGATATATCAGGAAAAACCTAACCAAAATAAAGCTGGTACAGTTTTATTGTTAGCAGATACATTTTTCTTTAAGAGAAAAACTTTATTAGAAATGAGAGGGTAACCACACAAGGCCTAATTCACCAAGGAAGTATATAAATTTTAAACATACATCTATTGTTTATAGTTATTTCTTTCTGTGTAACAAATGACTCTCAAATTTAGAGGCTTAAACAACACATACTTACCATCTCAGCTAGTGGGCGCTAGATATATGGACATGGCTTAGCTGGGCACTCTACTCCATGGTCTCCTGTCAGAACCGTGGTCTCATTGGAAGGCCTGGGGAAGATTCTCTTTCAGCCTTACTTACATAGTTGGCAGGATTCAGTTTTGTTTTTCAGGCTGTTGGCCAAGGGGCTTTCTCAACTTCCTTGCCATGCAGGACTTTTCACAGGGCAGCTTACAGCATGGCAACTGGATTCCCTCAAAGCACACCATCAAAGAGCCAGAGATGGGGTGCAAGGCAGATGTCACAGTCGTTTTGTAATCTCATTTTGCAAGTGACATCACTTTTGTTATATTCTAATAATTAGAAGTTTTGGAGTCATAAAGTCCAGCCCTCACTCAAAGGAGAGAGGATTACACAAGCGCATGAATACCAGCAAGAAAGGATCAACAGAGCCGATCTAAAAGGTTACCTAGGGAGTTCCCTAGTGGTCTAGTGGTCAGGATTTGATGCTTTCACTGGTGTGAACTGGGTTCAATCCCTGGTCAGGGAACTGAGATCTTGCAAGCCAAAGTGCAGCTTAAGAAAAAAAAGGCCATATCCACCCAGCCATCCATCCATGCCTCAAAATATTTGAGGCAAAAATGAACAGAACTATATCAAGAAATTAATAAATCTACCATCACACAGGGAGATTTTTAACATACTTTTCCTCAATAATTGTTAAGTGAAGCAGACAGAATAGCAAAGGTAAAGAAATCCAAATAACACAATGAATAACCCTGACCTTAATGGAGACAGAGTTCTGCATGCAAAATAAGAGATTATACATTTTAATCAAACATACATGGAAAATTTATATATGGAAACTTATCATGTACTAGATCTTAAAGATTGTACAAATATCAAACTTATATCAAATATAAGCCATGATCTTGGTATATAACAAGAAGTTAGAATTTAATTATAAACAGACAAATTTAAAAACCATGCAAATTTAAGAATTAAAAACCACACATTTTCCAACAATTCAAGGATCAAAGATTAATCTACTTAAAAACTGAGTAACAACAAAAACACCACCTATTGAAACTTGTTTGATGACGCAAAAGCATAACCTCAAAGTAAAGCTATTGCTTTAAAGTTTTATATAAGGAAAGTAAAAAGAATAAAAATTATATGAGCTAAATACCTATTTTAAGAAGCCAGAAAGGAAAGAGAATAAATCCTAAGACAAGAGAAGGAAAAGATAATGATAACTATACCAGTTGTCTTTTGGTTAAATGTCCTTTTCTGTTTTTCAACTTTTTGTTTTTCCTGGGTTCTTATGCTGTAGGTAGATATCCTGTAAAGAGCATGTACCTGTGTTTTTAAAAATCTGACAATCTGTCTTTTTAATTGTCAAGTTAGGTCCATCAACTTTAGCAACTGATATATTCAGACTGAACTGTACCATCTTTTTATCTCTCTTTTGTTTTCTTTCTCTATGATTCATTCTCATTTTCTCTCTGGATTTTTTTGGTTTACTTTCCCTTATTCCATTTTTTCTCTCTCCTCGCTTGGAGTTTTCACACTCTATTTCTATTCTTTTAGTCAGTTCCAACTCTCACTTCCTGACTTACATATTACTGTCCAACATTTCTAGGAGTTTTTTTTTTTCACTACATAAATAAGACACTAAAATTACTTCATATTGACAACACTGACTTGGGTGAAGGTCTACATTTACCATTTCATTTGTTCAATATTCTTTGTTGCATTTCAGAATACCAGTCTTCGGGGATCATTTTCCTTTTACCTGGGGTATATTCTTTAGAATTCCTTTAGAGAAGGGTTTCTCAAACTCGGCACTGTGAAATTTCAGACAATATAATTATTTGTTGTAGGATATTGTCCAGCACATTTTATGATGTTTAAGAGCATCCTTGGCCTCTAGTCACTAGATGCCAGTGGCATCTCCAATAGTGACAATCAAAAATATCTCCAAACATTTCCAAATATCCTTTGGGGACAGAATTGTCCCTAGCTGAAAACAAATAGTTTAGAGCAAGTTTTGTGGTAAAAAATGTTGTTTTTACTTATCTACAATTATATTTTGCCCTTAACCCCAAGTGTCTTGCTAAGCACAATTCTAGGATAATAAAATTTTTCCAAACACTTAAAGACATCATTTGTTATCTGAGAAGTTTATCATCCTGTTGTTATTCTGATGATCTGTTTCTTCTCTCTGCTGCTTTCAAGATCTTTTCTTAGATGTCCTGCAGCTTTATTAAGATATGTCTACATGTGGTTTTCTTTTTGTTCACAACTACCTTTTGCCTGTTTCTAATCTGTTTAACCCCTTCATTTTTAAAAATATCAACAACTGTTTACCTTCTCTTTAAACAGTTTCATGTTCCTAGCTGCATCCTCTATTAAATAATTTAGACATTTAATAGTGTTATATTCCAGACTCAACACCATTTCATTCCTTTTGAAAGTTACAGCAGGAGGAAAGGAGTCCCGGCCTTAGCATACTACTTCCCTGTTATTCAGTAGCCCTTTAATATTGTTGCTATAAAAATCTGACTTCAGAACTCCCCTGCCCCCACCCTGCTGCTCACTGGTCTAAGCCATCTCCTAACAGTTCTGGCTTCCTGGGCTGCAGCCCTGGCACCTCTGTTTGAGGCCTCTCTGGTTTCAAGTTTCAGGTGCAACTACCCTAACTTTCAGACACTCTGGTTCTCGAAGTTTCTGACTCAACTTCTACTTGCTTACTTAATTTTGTTTTGGGTGGTTGGAGGGAAGAATGTCTCCAGAGACTTTGCCTGCATTTATGAGATCAATGATGCCTTCCAAATTGTCTTACCCAGGGTCTACTTGTGGTGGTGGGAGGGTCCAGTAGAGCTCCTGGTCAATTATGAAATGTCAGGGCTTTCTGGGCAAGGAGCAAAGCTCTCATCAGAAGTGGTTAACTGAAAGGCGTGGTTCAACCAGGTATGAAATCAAAAGTGGTTATACTGAAGGGCGTGGATCAATTCTTGGTCTGAATATCTTGGAAATCACGCTGCTTTCTGATGTACAAACTTCAGAAATCTGGGTCACTACTATGACTCCAGGAAATCCCAAGTGGAATGGAAATTCTAGTTTCTGAATAGCAAATAACCTTTATTCTGCAAGAACTAAAAAAACAAACTCATATCCATCCTAGGACTTCTTTAGAATTATGCAGAATCCTAAGATGCCTTTGGAGGATACCTAGTGAGACTGGCCTCAGTAATGCTTTGAAGTAGACAGCCCATTAGATCACTATTATGTTTCTTTATTCTCATTTTACCAACTATATAATGCTGATATTACTGAAAAACTTACTGGTGTTTCATTGAACATTCAAATGAAAACTGATAGGAGTGCCACTGGCTCTACTGAAAATACCAGATTTCCATTTGTTATGGCATACTTTTTTGTAGGCAGAAAGAGTATGCCAAATTCTTGCTCTTTATAAGCATTTTATTGTTGTGGTGCTATTATTTCTATAATATTGCTATTTTTTGTTCAATTACCACTTACACTTCAACTTAGATGTAAGATAAACCTCAGATTTCTCCCTTAGACTCCTGAGCTTGTCTAATGGCCTTTGTTGGTCTGAGCAAAGCAGAACAAGAGCAGTAAGTATACTTAATATCCCTTGGCACAGTTTTGGGTCTGAACTATGTGACCAAGTGAACACAAAAGGTTGTCTCAAATGTTATGTTTTTGATTTTTAGTTTGATGTATGTGTGTCCGCTCATTTGTGTACAACTCTTTGTGACTCCATGGACTGTACCCCACCAGGCTCCTCTGCCCATGGAATTTTCCAGACACGAATACTGGAGTGGGTGGCCTTTTCCTACTCCAAGAAGAAAGTCTGAATCAACAGTCAAATAAGAGGCACATGTTATGACTGGTTGCTTATCTCTTAAGTCTACTGGCTTTCTCTCTTTTCCTTTGCAGTTCACTTATTGAAGAACCTATGTCATGTGTTCAGTAAAGTTTCTGATGATCTGGATTTTGATAAGCATCCATGTGATGTTTAACATGTTGCTCTGTTTTCTTCTATTTCCTATATATTGATAATTGGGTCTAAAGGCTTAACCACATTCAGTATTTTTATGGGGGAGGGAGGAAAATACTCTCATAGGGATATTTTGATCATCCATCTGGAGGTATGGGTCATCTATAGTTGCTTTCTTTTTCAGATAATAGCAAATGTTGATGACCAATGCCTAGATTCATTAATTCATGAGATGCTACAAAAATGGTGATATTCTGTTATTTTTCCTTAATTTATTAGCTGAAATATTTTTATAAACAGACATTCCCTGTAATTTACTATTTGGCTACCCATTGGTATAGTTAAAAGCAAGATAAATACTTTACTTTTTTCTTTTAGACCAATTCTCAGAATAATGAATTGTTTCACTAGACTACTCCAGTGGTGACCAGTTTTTTATGAGCTCATGAATTTAAATACTGAGTATGTTTCCAATAAAATCTTTTTCCTGCAATCTATTAAGATGATGTTATGTTCTTCCTTCAATATGTTTAATATATTAAATTATATAAATTGATTTTTAATGATAAACCAACCATGTATCTTTACCAGAAAGTACTTTTTTGTAATTTTTTTTTTTTTTAGTGATTTTAAAAAATACAGGTAAAAAAATAAAAAATACAGGTGACCCCTGAATAATGCTGGGGGTTACTCCAAGTATAACTATAGTTGACTCTTCGTACCTGAGGTTCCTCCTCCACATTTGCAGATTCAACCAGCCACAACCTATGCAGTGCTGTAGTATTTACTATTGAAAAATATCCAAGTTTAAGAGGACCAGTGCAGTTCAAACCCAAATTGTAAGTGTCAAGTGTATACTGCCTGATTCAGACTGCTAATATTTCATTTAGGATATTTGTTTCTGTGTTCATAAGTAAAATTGGTCTATACTGTTCTCACATTGTCATTGTTAAGTTTTGGTATCAAGGTTATGCTAGTCTCAAACTGGGCAGGGAAGTGTCTACTTGCTTTTCTGTTCCTTGAGAGAAAGTGTAGAAGAGAAATTATTTTGCCTTGAATGTTGGATAAAAACTGTAAATACGCCAGGGCCCACTGTTCATTTGCTTGCTTGCTTTCTAAAATGTTTTAAATGGAAAATGACGCACACATAAAAATTCATGAATTTTAAGCACACAGCTTAATTCTTTATCACAACTGCAGTTTCACCCTTCTGTACATCTCCTCAGCCTGACCCTGTGTTTTGCAAGAGATCTGATGAGTCAGTGGAAACAGTAGATACATTAAAATAACTTTACCCTGTTGAAAGGAAAGCATTTAGAAGATTTGAAAGATCCTATTATAAACTCCATTCAGCAGGCAAGGCAACTGAAGCAGTTTTTCACCTACTGGGCCAAATTATCCTAAGTGAGATTTTTTATAGAATCTGGCAAGATTTTAATTCAAGCTACCAATGCCTTTTCTGAGGAATCATAAGATGATTAGAAGATATAACAATAAATTGTCTTTCACTCTTTTGCAACTCCAAAACTAAAAAAAATAAACCAGTAAGGGGAATACCCTGAAGGTCCAGTGGTTAGAACTCTGCTTTTTCACTGCTGAAGTTGCGGGTTCAACTCCTCGGGATTTCACAAGCCGCCGGCACGGCCAATAAATAAATAAAAATAAACCAATGCAGATTTTGAGGTTGTAGCTAAACATACTTAGAACAGGAGACAGAGGATGACTGTTATCAATAGCATGAGAAAAAAGGAGAATATAATCTAACCTAGTGAACCTAGGAGAGAGAACCCAGGGTAGAAGGATGAACTTAACCTAAACTGGATAAATTCCCAGGTTTATTTAAAAGTGAATGCAACTGTAGGTTGCCAAATGAGATTAATGTCTGCAGCAGCCTCTTTACAAATCCTAGGAGTTTTAGATAATACTGAGGGAACTCTTTATGATTTCTATTTCTTTTCACCTATAATTAATTTATCTACTTTCTTTTACTACAAAGTGCTTACTTGGAAACAAAACCCAGCTCAGTAGCACTGGAATGGCACCAACTCCCCTGATTGTTCATTGCATTAGCCAAGCCCTCCTCTACCTCCATTATACACATGTGTTCCTGCTCAGATGATGAACCACTCTTCAAATGTCTCTACCTGTCAGGCAGGTATCAGAGACAGAGCAATTTAACAGTTTAGGGGGAACTGTACTCTTTATGATCTACCAAAATCTTCTATGAAATCTTAATCATTCCTGGTTCAAATGTGAAATTTCTATACTAAGAAGACTAATTTTGAACAGTTTAATAAAAGTATAAAAAAGAGAATAGTGACAGCCCTAATACCACAAGGCTACATATTTAAAAGTACTTTTTATACTTTATTTATTTAAAGTATACATTTAAAAGTACTTAATTCACTCATAATTAAAGAGGTACAAATAAAAACTAGAGGTGCCATTTCACCTACTAAAGAAAAAATGTTAATATTGATAACACCTACATTTGATGATAGGGAGCTTAGTATGTGTCCATACTCTTTATTGATGGGTTTAAGTTGATGTATCTTCTTGAAAATATATATACCTTTTGACCCACTGTTATCCCACCAGGGATCAAACCCATGCACCCCGCATTAGAAGCAGAGAGTCCTAACCATTGGACTGCCAGGGAAGTATCAATTACACATTTTTATATTAAATAGTATGACTATCTTTTTTCCTTTTTCTATCATGGAGTTACACTGTACGGACCGTTCTGTGATTTCCTGTTTTTCACTTAATATTTTATCTTGGATAGCTTAGTACATAAAGATCTGCCTCTTCTCTCTGTTTGTAGTAGAAAAGTATTTTATGTGTATACTATAATTTTATTTATGAGTATTTATTTCCAGGTGTTTACTGCTGTGTTGCAACGAACATCTTGTACATATATACTTGTACTCTCACTGCCAGTATATTTAAGTATACAAAGAGATGAGTATACATCTGTATAGATACATCTACACAGATCTATATAGTATATCTGTACAATGTAACTCCACTGAAAGAAAAAGGAAAAGATACAGTCATAGGAAAAGAAGGGGACAACAGAGGACAAGATGGTTGGATGGCATCACGGACTCCATGGACATGAGTTTGAGCAGGTTCTGGGAGATGGCGAAGGATAGGGAAGCCTGGCATGCTACAGTCCCTGGGGTCGCCAAGAGTCAGACACAACTGAACAACAACAAAAGTATTTAATATATCGTTTAACTGAGACTTCCCTGGCAGTCCAGAGGTTAGGACTCCCTGCTTCTAATGCAGGGGGCCCAGGTTTGATCCCTGGTCAGGGAACTAAGACTCCGTACACCATGAGGCCAAAATAAATAAGTGATAAATTAAAAAGCAAAAGAAAATATGTAATTAAAAACTTCTGTAAGAATTCACAATAAAGTATCTATAGCAAGTTTACCTTGTGGGAGCAGAGGTGAGGTAGGATACTTTACAGGCCCTCTGTATTTTATATATATATATATATATATATATATATATATATATATATTTACTTTTGATATTATTTGAATTCCTTTCATTCCAGAGTATGTTTTTATATTTGAAAAATTCATCAGTTTTGAGATGTAATTTCTTATCAAATTACAAGTTTACTGCAATTTAAGTAAGTGATACCTAAAAGAAATCAATTCATCTCCATAACTTATTTCACAGACAAGGAATTTGAACATCAATTTCTTTGGCTTGCTGAATGAAGGCTGTACTGTTCATGAAGTACTTTTGAGAATTAAAATGAAGGTGATCACAAGACATTACAGAATATTGTATTTTCTTTTCAAAATTATCTTGGAAAAAAGAAGCTCTAACTCTTATAGACCTTTTTTAAAACCACAGACCATGTAAAATTACTTTTTAATGGAACTAAATTGAGTCTTAACAATCAACTACAGAATAGATTGCTAAAACTTACCAAGTTGGGAATAGAACAGCAGGAAAAGAAGCTGAGGAGTGAAAAGTGGAAAAGGGGTACAGAAAATAGAATTAGAGAAGGGAATAATCTCTCTTAGTATAAGCAGGAAAAGGATGACTTTAGAGAGAATGAGTCCCCACAGAAATACTGTACCTAACAGCTGGCTGTGTTCCCCTGTGATGGAGTTCTGACTCGGGTCTGAAAAACAAACAATTGAAAAGAAAAGAAAAATGAATGAACAAAACAAATAATTTCTTAAAAATCAGCAACAAAAGTCAACCAAGGAAATAAGCAAAAAAAAAAAAAATGCTCAAGAAACATTAATGAAAGGATAATAAAAATGACTATTATAAAAAATAATCCCACAGCTTCCTCAAAAAGTTAAACAGATATGCCATGTGACTCATGGTACATACACAAACAAACTGCAAACAGGGACTCAGATACTTGTAGAACAATGTTTACAGCAGCGTTATCCACAACAGCCAAGGGTAGAAATAATGCAAGTTACCTCCAAACATGAATGGGTAAACAAAATGTGGTGCAGATGGTCCTTGACTTATAATGGCTTGACTTAAAGATTTTTTTATTTTATGATGGTGCAAAAAGCAATATGCATTCAGTAGAAACCATATTTCAAATTTTGATCTTTTCCAGGCTAGTGATATGCAGTACAATATTCTCTTGTGATGCTGGGCAGGGGAGCATGCAGCAACTCCCAGTTAGACATATAATCAACAGGATAAACAACCATAACAATAATTCTGTACCCAGACAATCTGTTCTCTACTTTTAGTATTCAGTAAATTACATGAGATATTCAACACACTGTTATAAAATAGGCTTTGTGTTAGATGATTTTGCCCAATAGAAGTGTTCTGAACTTAAGACAGGCTAGGCTAAATTATAATGTTTGGTAGGTAGGTATAGCAAATGCACTCTGAGTTACAATATTTTTAATTTAGGAAGGGTTTATTGGGATGTAACCCTACTGTATGTCAAATAAGATACACACACACACACACACACACACACACACTGGGATATTATTCAGCCATGAAAAGGAATCAAGTTCTGATACACGTGCATATACCCTGAAAACATTACACTAAGGGGGAAAAGCCAGAAGCAGAAGAACAAATATTGCATGATTCCATTTATATGAAATATCTAGAAAGGGCAAATTGGCAAATTTACAAAGATAGAAAATAGGTTAGAGGTTAGCAGGGGCTGGGGACTGGAGGTGGAGTTGGGAGTAGGATGTTATTATTTAATAAGTCATTAAAGAATTTCAATCTAAAATAGAACTGGAGCATATAAAATGGCAAGACTCATCCATGTGCCCTCAGGAAGACAAAACTTAAAGACTAAGAGGCTGATTTCCCCAAAATGCCTGACTTACAGAAACAAAATTTTCTCAGATGAGATGATGGGGGGTTGATCAGAGGCCTCATTTCAACCCTGGTAGTTTTGCCAGAGGCATGAACAAGAGATGACCCAAACTGGGTTACTCTCACAAAGTGGGCTGAACAGAGCGTTGTTTGTGTGACTAGACTAATTCTGTCTGCTCAGGAAGTTTTCAAGGCTGGTCTCTGTGTGTTTTTGATTTTAACTGACTCAAACTGAACTCTCCCCTCTTTACATTCCCTGCCCATAAATATAACCTTTCCTAAACTTTGACCAGATTCATCTATAGCTTACTACAGTTTGCTTGTCCCAAATTGGAACTCCTCTGCTGTTACTGAATAAACTCATCTTTTCTAGCTTGCCTCAGTTTACCTCTTCATTAGGTCAGAGTACAGTTTCTTTTCTTTTTGACAACACAGCACAGCATGTGGAACTTCCTTGACTGGGCGACCAGGGATCAAACCTGTGTCCCCTGCAGTGGAAGCGTGGAGTCTTAACCACTGGACCACCAGGGAAGTCCCAGAGTTTCTTTTTAAAACAAATTTTTTGGCCATGCAGTGCAGCTTGTGGGATCTTATTAGTTCCCCGACCAGGGATCAAACCCAGGTCCACCCACAGCAGTTGAAAGCATGGAGTTCTAAACACTGGACCGTCAGAGAATTCCGAGAAGACACAGTTTCTGTTTGGGGTGGTGAGAAATTTTGGAAACACTGGTAATGGTTGCACAACACTGTGAATGTATTTAATGTCACTGCACTAAAAAATGGTTAAAATGGTACCGTGGCAAATTTTGTGTTGTATATATTTTTCTATAATAAAAAGTAAATTAAAAAATAATCACACAAATTTAGCCAATCAATATTAGTTCCATAAAGTAGAAGAATGATTCAGGACCTATGACATGAATTACACTGTCTCTTTAATGATCAAAGAATATGTAGCCATAGCAGCTGCAAGTCAAGACATAAGTAAAGCATTCATTACTACCAGCAGATATGTTCTGATCTGACTTTAAGATAAAATGACTAAACTGGCTTTTATAAATATCTCTTTCTTCAGTATTTTGTGATATAATTAGTGACAATAAACCAAGTTCTTAGTCCAAGAGATACTGACAATGCCAATTAACAACTTGTTTATTTAAAGGCTTGTAAAGCGTTAAAAGCTCAATAAGGAAAAGACTCTGAACTCCACTTTCCTCAAAGAGTAAATCTCTTAAGATATAGAGAATTACATCTGGATTTCTTGAATGTGTTTGGGAAATGTATAATTATGGCTGATTTGTGTTTTTGTATGGCAGAAACCAACATACATTGTAAAAATTAAAAAACAAAAAATAATATTAAAAAAATAATTTTAGACCAGGGTCTATGAACAATGAGGAAAAAATTACATCTTCATTTTCACTAACCTCTAATTGAAGTCAAGTATTTTTCCCAAATATGATGTAGGCAACAAACTACATTAAAAAAAAATTACCTGTGATTTTTGTCAACAATAACTGATATTTTCATATCACATTACAGTTGTATATACCTCATATCTTTTAGGTTCTACACTACTTTGAAATTATGGTAGTTATTAGAGTGCCTGCTAGGTTTAAACAGGTTTAAGACTGCCAAAGAGGTCCAAGATACAAAAAATACTAAGATTTACTATTTCAAACAAAATTCAAATAACATTTTCCATGGTGTTTCTAAATATCAATGTATACATAATTAAATCTAACACTAAGCAGCCCGGACAGACAGAACCAATCAGAAACTATACAAATTCTGATTTCTGATGTATACAGTATATATTAGAGTATATTCTACATAATATAATCAACAAAGACATAAGATAGAAATCTGATTCCTAGAACTAAAGTTTTAAATGCTATGTGAGCATTTACTGATATATTTTGAGAAGACTTTCTTCCACAATTTTGTTTTAAGAGAAATTTCAAATTTTTAAAAGATATTTTCCCCAACATGCCAGAAAAGGATTTCTCAGTTTTTAATTTATTTGTTTTTAATTTAAACCAGTTTTATTTCCTATGTAAATAAAGAATATGGGTTGTTTCTGTACATAAGACAAAAGTAGGACTAACAGTTCTGTAGCATATTAACATATCATACAAGCTCTCTCTCTCACACACACACAGGATGAGAGGGTAACAGGTAGGCAGGCCAGAGGTGTGTACACACACACACACACACACACACACAGGATGAGAGGGTAACAGGTAGGCAGGCCAGAGGTCCCCAGGTGGCAGGAGGAAATAAACTGCAAGTGGCGGACTTATTTTTTTCTTCTCTACACAAATTTAAAAGAAGTTTCTTTTAATTCTGTGCTGTAGACACCTGGTTCTGCATGAACTTTTCTCAAACCTTGAGCTAACCAATGCATTTTTCTTATGGAAATGTTTTTCTTAAGCTATGTTAATGAAACTATGTATTTGCTTTGGGATCTGCCTTTCTTCAAAATGGTTCTGCCTCAGTTCAGTTCAGTTGCTCAGTTGTGTCCGACTCTTTGCAACCCCCTGGACAGCATGCCAGGCCTCCCTGTCCATCACCAACTCCCAGAGCTTGCTCAAACCCATGTCCATTGAGTTGGTGATGCCATCCAACTATCTCATCCTCTGTTGTCCCTTTCTCCTCCTGCCTTCAATCTTTCCCAGCATCAGGGTCTTTTCCAATGAGTCAGCTCTTCACATCAGGTGACTCAAGTACTGGGAGTTTCAGCTTCAACATCAGTCCTTCCAATGAACACCCAGGACTGGTTTGATCTCCCTGCAGTCCAACAGACTCTCACGAGTCTTCTCCAATACCACAGTTCAATAGCATCAATTCTTCGGTGCTCAGCTTCCTTTATAGTCCAACTCTCACATCCATACATGACTACTGGAAAAACTATAGCTTTGACTAGATGGACCTTTGCTGGCAAAGTTATATCTTTGCTTTTTAATATGCTGTCTCTAGGTTGATCATAACTTTTCTTCCAAGGAGCAAGCGTCTTTTAATTTCATGGCTGCAGTCACCATCTACAGTGATTTTGGAGCTCCCCAAAATAAAGTCTCTCATTGTTTCCACTGTTTTCCCATCTATTTGCCATGAAGGGATGGGACCGGATACCATGATCTTAGTTTTCTGAATGTTCGCCTAAGACTAACTTTTTTCTTTTCTCTGACCTTGGGCTGATAACAGCTCAACAAACAAGTATTCATGCCAATTGTTTTATGGCTGGGAATGACACACCTTGTGCCGTTCTATCTCAAAAATGCACGCTGTTGGTGAGAAAGTAAAAGTTAGTCGCACAGTCGTGTCCAACCCTTTGCGACCCCATGGACTGTGGCCCACCAGGCTCCTCTGTCCAAGGAATTCTCCAGGCAAGAACACTGGAGTGGGTTGCCATTTCCTTCTCCAGGGGATTTTCCCAACCCAGGAATCAAACCCGGGTCTCCTGCATTGCAGGCAGATTCTTTACCAACTGAGCCACTAGGGAAGCCCATTGTGGGAGAGGGGCCTGGTGAAACTCCCTTAGCCATGAGGTGTCTCTCTCATCTGATTAGCAGCTTTCTAACAGAAATAAAACGCCTTGCTAAAAATTAGCAAGGGGCATTCTTCTTGCCTTCTTCTGGGGTCTATGTCAGAAGCTTTCCCTATGTCTTTTATACTTGAATAAAATTCTGTTACACAAAAAGCTCCAAGTGGTCAAGCCTGGTCTCTGGCTCCAGATCGAAAGCCTCTCCTCTGGAGGTCACAAATCCCATTGTAGTACACAGCTCATGGCAACCACCTTTCACTATCATTACAGGAAAACAGGTATATAAGTAACATGAAAGGAAGAGTAGAGAAAGAATCATATGATTTCAGAACCAGAAGAGCCTTGATCATCATCTAGATATACTCCAGTGATTCTAAAGGAAAAGTTGTAGAAAAGTTATTAGCATCATCTATTTTCTTCCTAAAACTATACCAACAATCCTTCTGAAGATTCTGATTCCCACATATTGTCACTAATAGGAATGCATTTATCCATCAGGTGTGCTGGGACAGAACAAAGCTGAGAACCTTGGATTTTAACATATATAACTGACAAGATGAATGCTTGGGTTAATGAATGACCAAAGACACACCACACTATGACAAAAAAGAAAGGTTGGAGATACAGTCATGACGTTTCAAGAACCTATACTCATGTTTCTTAATACTCTGTAATTCTAATTTCCTTGTTCTAAAATAAAGTACAATAGCCTAAAACAAGTTATCTGGAATTGCCAGGGCATGTATCTGTGAAAAAAAAAAAATCTCAGATAACTCAGACAGAATAGGTATATAAATGACTTTTTCTTTAAAAGAACTACCACTTTCTTTACTGTATATTTTCTTGGCTTCTGAGATGTGCACACATGATTACATGCATTTTCTAGTTAAGCCAAGACTTTTCCCTTGAACATTCTCCTATACAGTCAGTCCTCTACTTCTGAGGGATGGGGGTGGGAGCGGGGTGGAACCTACTGATTTGGAGGGCCAACTACACTACACCATTTTATATAAGGGATCTGAGCATCTGTGCATTCTGGTATTCCAAGGGTAGTGGGGAGGGTCCTGGAACCAATCCCACCTGGATTCTAATGGATGACTATATTTAAGATGAGTAAAAATAAGTCTACTGTGTAGTTCTTTACAAGATTTTTCATTTATTATAATTAAAGGAACATAGGGCAATCTTTTTTTTTTTTTTTTTTTTTAAGTCGCTCAGTCATGTCTGACTCTTAGCGACCCCGTGGACTGCAGCCCACCAGGCTCCTCCGTCCGTGGGATTTTTCCAGGCAAGAGTACTGGAGTGGGGTGCCATTTCCTTCTCCAATGCATGAAAGTGAAAAGTGAAAGTGAAGTCGCTCAGTCATGTCCGACTCTTAGCGACCCCATAGACTGCAGCCCACCAGGCTCCTCCGTCCATGCGATTTTCCAGGCAAGAGTACTGGAGTGGGGTGCCATTGCCTTCTCCGGGGCAATCTTTACTTAATACTTATTTGGTAATATGAAGACTAACTCCCAAGGACCTGCAAATAAATGCTTAATATATGTAAAAGCTGAAACAAGGGCAAATCTAGGAGTAAACAAGTTCATGAACCCCTAGAATGAAACTAGCTATGCCTGTAAAAAAAAAAATCACAATTGGTAAATGGGTTTATTAAGTTGAAGGGTGTTTCTGGGCATGCAATCCAAATTGTGTTCAACAGCGCTCTGAGATATGTCTGGGCACCTTTGTATTGTTCTGTATCTGAACTCTCCCATTCAACATTTTTTCTGCCTGTGTCACTAATGAGGGCACACCCAACCCAGGTTTGCCTAATCCTGGGAGTCGTCCTATATATGACTCCAAATGCTATCTGTTTTAACCAAATTACTTCCTGTAATGAGAACAATCTGCCAATAATGTAACTGTTTTAACCCTTTGATAGCCTTCCTAAATTAAGCTATTTCTAAGTCATAATACAACCAGATTATATACAAAAGCCCGTGAAACTCTACAGATAAAAGGGCAGTTCAAATACAAAATAGAAACATGTACCTTTTCAAAATGGGTAAATGGCATCAGAAAAGTGAACTGAAACTATTTCTTTGGAACTATAATGATATAGTAGTTTTATAAAACGGATACTTGCTCAATATACTTGGTTTATCCTAGGCACATGGTAAAGAACAGAGATTTTATTTCTTGCCATGTGCCTCAGAGAATACAGAGAAAAAAAATGGCTGTGGGCGGTATTCACATGCAAAACTGCCTCTCTATGAAGTTTTTCTGAAAAGCCTTACTATCTCCCTTAGTTTGCCCATAGCAATAGTCTTTTTCTGAATTTCCTTTGATAATCATTTCATCTACCATTCTTGGCAGAGAATTTGAAGCAAATGAAAGCTAAAAGAATCAGTAATTTCATTAAAATAACACAATCAATAATAGAAACTATTGCCTAAACATGTAGAAAAAGAAGTAGGCATGACCAAGGGCAAGCAGAAATTATTTAAAGATACCAAATACCTGAAATCACCAGTCTTAACACATTTCTAATTTTTTCAATTTCAACTTTAAAAAAAACAAAGCAGCAACATCATCATAAGCCATTTGGACTCAAAATTAGGTAAAGATGATTAAAGATGAAATAAAAAACAATTACTCTAACATTCACGTTTATTAGATTATGCCTCTATTTTGAGTAAGTTCTAATTTTGGTGGGAAACAGGAGGGAAAACAAGTTGATATAAAGTAAAATCTGAAAAAGCTATCTTCTTTACATAGATCTTGAACTGACTTCAGTGAAACTAGACAGACCTAAAAAAATTCACATGTGATTAATTGAATACAAATAAATAGATGGGTGAAAAAAATCAAGCAATTTTAGGCAAAGTAATTAAGTAATAAGATGGAAATGTAAAGCAGTGCCTACAAAAAGTTACTAAATCATTAGTTATTTACACTTGGTGTATACCCCATAAAGGAAAATCAAGAGACCCTTTTTGATTTTTTTTAATGTAATAGAAATATAACTTTTAAAAGATATTTAGAAGTATCTGCCAAAAAAGACAGTATCTATTGAAACAGAGTAGGACCCTGTAGGGGCTCCTGGGCATGGGGGTCTTTCAGTTCAGCCTCCATGACCTTCCCTGAGTTCCAAAGAGCAGGTTCAAACAGTTGCCAGTCTGGAAGGGAAAGGATGCAGTCAAGAGAGAACAGCCAGGAAACAACAAAGCAGCCTTGGGGCAGGGTGTAAGAGGAGCCACACAAAGGCCTTAGAAGGGGTGTAACCTTGGCACGTTTGCCAAACAATGAGGCTAAAATACAGAGAGGAGGAAAGTGGTTTTTAAAGAAAGAAAGGTCAGAAAATTAGGTAGCAGATACGTCTTGCAGTACTGCAGACTATGGTAAAGAGTATGATAAGAAAATGATATGAAATAGCTGGAAAGGTTTTAAATATCTCATGATAGGTTTGATTAACTTTTTAGAAGATGGAGGCTGCTGGTTGAAGAGAGGACTGTAGCAGGAGCAAGGGTAGAAATGGGAGAACCAACTAGGAGTCTACTGTAGAAATCTTAGAAAGGTATGATTAGGACTGTAGTGAAGATGGTAAAAGTTGAGAGTCTGATGATATCTTCTGGAATGAGGGCTCATGAGTCAGTCTTCAAAGGTAATGTTCCTGTGACTTTAAGTTTTGTAGCCCTTTTCATTTTTCTATTCAATAAATATTTCTTGGGTACCTTCTACATGTGAGCCGTCCCAGATAGCTCAGTTGGTAAAGAATCCGCATGCAATGCAGGAGACCCTGGTTCGATTCCTGGGTTGGGAAGATCCGCTGGAGAAGGGATAGGCTACCCACTCCAGTATTCTTGGGCTTCCCTTGCGGCTCAGCTGGTGAAGAATCTGCCTCCAATGTGGGAGACGTGAGTTCAATCCCTGGGTTGGGAAGACTCCCTGGAGAAGGAAAAGGCTATTCTGGCCTGGAGAATTCCATGGACTTACAGTCCATGGGGTTGCAAAGAGTCAGACACGACTAAATGACTCACTACATATGAAACACTGCTAACTACTAGAAATGTTACAATAAAATCCCTGCCATCAAAGAGCTTACATGTTAGCGGAGAAGAGAAAAACAAACAAGCTAAGTGTCAAGAGTAATAAGAAAACAAAAAAGAAAAGCAGAGTAAGAATAGAGAGGATTAGTGGGTGGATGGTTTGTGTGCTAATTTATAATTTAGACACTGAATCTAAAGAACGTCTGTCAGATAATGTGACATTTGACCAGAAAGTTATCTGCTAGAAGAACACTGCAGGCAAAGGGAACAGTTAGTGCAAAGACCCTGAAGCAGGTACCTGTTGGCTTGTTCAATAAACAGCAAGGAAGCTAAGTTACACAACAGAACAGCAAGATAAAAGTGGTAAGATGTGGGATAAGAGATGGATGTGTGTCAGGGGCAGGGGCACAGATTATGTGGAGCCTTGTTGGGACACAGTAGGGACTTTTACTTTGAGTGAGCAAGAAATCCATTGGAAGGTTTTGATTTGTATTTTAATATGACCACTCTAGCTGGAGAAGAGATTGCAGGAGGCAAGTTGAGGAAGGAGAAAATTGTTAGAAGGCTTTTACAATAGTCCCAGAAAAGATAAACGGTAGTGTGGATCAACTCAGTGGTAGTGGAGGTGCTGAGAAGTAATCAGATGCTGGGTGTGTATCGATGGAAGGATTCACAAGATTAGCATGCTGATGACTGCACATGGGACAGGGGGAAAGAAAGGAGTCAAAGTTTTTTCCATCAATTATGTGAACAGAGATGCCATTTACTGAGTTGTGGAAGACTGAGAGAAGAGCAATGATGGTGAAGTTTTAAAGACACCTAAAACTGTTAGATACTGTGAGGAATAAAAGAATGAGTATATTTCTAACATTAGGAAGCTCATAATTTTGTTGAAGAGTCAAATTCAACATAAAAAACTAAAAAAAGAATCCCTCTGCCATTCTGGGCATGAGACGATATAGTGAAAGCCATGTGGTTACGGAATCTAACACAGAGTCAGGGATGAAAGGGTAGAGACATTAGGAAGAGATAAAGATTGCCTATGGAAGACAGTAAATATGGTTTAATTTTTACTACCTGAAAACGTTTAGGAACTATACTATTTAACTTGTTATTTTTATATTTTGATTACTTCTGTAAGAACACAAGCATTCAGGGACTTGCCTGGGGGTCCAGTGGTTAAGAATCGCCCTTGTGATGTAGGAGATGCAGGTTCAGTGCCTGGCTGGGGGACTAAGATCCCACATGCCGTGGAGCAACTAGGTACCCCAACAAAGATCCCACGGCTGCAGCTAAGACCCGACACAGCCAAATAAATAAATATTAAAGAAAAAAAGAATGAGCACTCGTAAATATTTATCATAATTTTATACTAAAGGTTTATTAAATTCATTTGTTCTAAACATCTTGGCAGCTTTCATATCTGTGGTTCCAGGTTATCAGGATGTCACTCCATCTTCTCGCTATACCCTTACCATTAATCCTGTTACCCAGGAGTTGAAGCATTTTATCAAACAGAATTTTCTTACGCCTGTGCTAGAATGTCTGTAACATCTCTTCAGAACTCTATGGTCTCTTTTTTAACACGCTCAGAGCCTCTGCTTGGCAACGGTATCTAGCAAAATTAAAATCATTTATATTACATCTATTTTTAGTTTATATTTTATTTATACAGTGGCAAGCATGCTGAGATTTCATTTAGTGACAAAGTTTTCCATATAAAGGAAACAGAAAACCAGTGGCTCAATGTAAGAAAAAATATTAAATAATCCAAAAATGATATATAAAAATGGAAAGGTTATAAAGGTAGTCTCCAAGCAATTCAATTTAGGGAAATTTTTCCTACTATCATCATAGCAAGCCTACACAGAAAACCGGCAAGAAAGACTTACTTCTGTGTTCCAAAAGAAACTCAGAAAACTAAAATGAATTGCCTAAGGGGCTATAGCTGATAATCTGTGGTACTGCCTTTAGTGCTGCAAGGCTCCAAAGGAGAAGAGCAACATGGATTGAGTGCAGTAGGAATTTTAAGTAAAACTTTTAAAAATCTTAAAAATCATGTTGAACTCAAAATCAAAGAAGAGGAATAAACATGTTTGGAAGGGTTGATCCCTTAGGAAAAGTCATAAGACATCTAAAGGAGATGAAAAACAATTGAAATTGTCTGTGTGGAAATCTAAAAATAAAAGCAGTATTTTAGGTAAGAAAACAAGAGTGCAATATGCAAATGAAATGAATATCAGATTTATCAGAGGCCAAGAAGATATAATTATTAACAGGCCACTGTAGTTTATCCATGTGCTAACAAGCATCTCTAGCATGGTCTCTAGATGGTTGTTTTTAGTTCAACCTATACTCTGAATACCTACTCTGTGTTAGGTGCTGTGCTTGGCACTAAGACACCAGTAGTAACACTTTCTTCTCAATAATCTGGAGAGAAAACATGCGAACGATTATGAAAACAATAAAAATAATTCTTATAGTATAGGTACAAATACTGTGGGAATCAAAAAGGAAGGAAAACAAAATAAAATGGTGATCAGGGATGGTCAATGGGATAACTGAGCTAAATTTTGAAGGATGGGTAGTTCATTAAAAAGCAGAATGGGTGAGAGAAAATGGACAAGGGGAGACATTCTAGTCAAAGAGGTTGACGAGGACATGGCTAATGGAGAAGTTCTGAAGATAACGTGGGAAATATACACCTAATAACATACCTGTATACAATATTAGGTATATACTATATCTAATCTATGGGCTTCCCAGGTGGCTCAGAGGTTAAAGCATCTGCCTGCAATGCGGGAGACCTGGGTTCGATTCCTGGGTCTGGAAGATTCCCTGGAGAAGGAACCAGCAACCCACTCCAGTATTTTTGCCTGGAGAATCCCTTGGACGGAGGAGCCTGGTGGGCTACAGTCCATGTGGTCGCAAAGAGTTGGACACAACTGAGCGACTTCACTTTCACTTTCACATCTAATCTATAATGGTATATAATGTTATTTTAGTCTATAATTGCTGTTGTTCAGTCGTTAAGTCATATACAACTCTCTGTGACCACACGGACTGTACCAGGCTCCTCCATCTTCCACTATCTCCTGGAGTTTGCTCAAATTCATGTCCGCTCAGTTAGTGATGCTATTCAACCATCTCATCCTCTGCTGTCCCCTTCTCCTTTTACCTTCTATCTTTCCCAGCATGAAGGCCTTTTCCAATGAGTCTGCTCTTTACATCAGGTGGTCAAAGTATTAGAGCTTCAGCTTCAGCATCAATCCTTCCAATGAATATTCACGGTTGATTTCCTTTAGGATTGACTGGTTTGAGCTCCTTGCTGTCCAAGGGACTGTCAAGCATCTTCTCTAGCACTACAGTTTGAAATCATCAATTCTTTGGCACTCAGCCTTCTTTATGGTTCAACTCTCACAACTGTACATGACTACTGGAAAAATCACAGCTTTGACTAGATGGACCTTTGTCAGCAAAGTGACGTCTTTGCTTTTTAATATGCTCTCTAGGTTTGTCATAGGTTTCCTTCCAAGGAGCAAGGATCCTTGAATTTCATGGCTGCAGTCACTGTCCATAGGGATTTTGGAGCCCAAGAAAATAAAATCTGTCACTGTCATACATATATGCATTGTACCTAACATAAAATATATACTCATTTGACAGGAAAGGAGATTTTTAAAATTGATTTAAAAAGTGGGTAAGATACGAAGCAGAACCAGTCAGAAGATGTGTTTCCAACTTTTGATTCTTCCCCTTTCTCATTCATCAAATCCAGTCATTTGTGGCTTCCGTACCAATCTCTTCTTTCCATCACACTGCCATCTAGTAGAGTCTCATTATTCATAGACTAATTAAAATAGTTTAATTAGTCTCCCTGCCATCAATTTTCCCATCTTCAAACAATCCTTCATTTTCCTTCTTATTAATTTTGCATTTATCAGCTTCTTTATTGCTTAAAAAAGACTTTCAAAGACCTCCAAGTGAAAATGCTAGGAGTGCCCAATCATTTTGTGAAGAGAAAATGGATTGTTCTCACTTCTTGTTTATATTTTGACATCATGTGGGCTGCTGATTCAAGTCTTTCCAAGAAAAGGAAAGGGCTGCCTTTTGCAGGCTGTGTCTCTACTCCTACTGTGAATTTTCTGGTTGGGCATGGTAGTGGTAATGATGGTGGTAGCAGAGGTTAATGGCTTAAGCAGCCATAAACAGATTCCAGTTTACATGTCTGAATCCCTTGGCTTATAGGGTGAACTCCAAAAACCTAATCCTGGCTTTCAAGTTCCTTTATAATCTAGCACTAGTCTGCTGCTGCTGCTACTGCTGCTAAATTGCTTTAGTCATGTCTGACTCTGTGCGACCCCAGAGACGACAGCCCACCAGGCTCCCCCATCCCTGGGATTCTCCAGGCACAACATCCACTGGATCATCAAAAAAACAAGAGAGTTCCAGAAAAACATCTACTTTTGCTTTATTGACTATGCCAAAGCCTTTGACTGTGTGGATCACAACAAACTGTGGAAAATTCTTAGAGACTGGAATACCAGACCACCTGATCTGCCTCCTGACAAATCTGTATGCAGGTTAAAAGAAGCAAGAGTTAGAACTGGACATGGAACAACAGACTGGTTCCAAATCAGGAAAGGAATACATCAAGGCTGTATACTGTCACCCTGCTTATATAACTTATATGCAGAGTACATCATGCGAAATGCTGGGCTGGATGAAACACAAACTGGAATCAAGATTGCTGGGAGAAATATCAATAACCTCAGATACACAGATGACACCACTCTTATGGCAGAAAGCAAAGAAGAACTAAAGAGCCTCTTGATGAAAGTGAAAGAGGAGAGTGAGAAAGTTGGGTTAAAATTCAACATTCAGAAAACGAAGATCATGGCATCTGGTCCCACCACTTCATGGCAAACAGATGGGGAAACAATGGAAACAGTGACAGACTTTATTTTTTGGGGCTCCAAAATCACTGTAGATGGTGATTGCAGCCATGAAATTCAAAGACGCTTGCTCCTTGGAAGAAAAGCTATGACAAACATAGCATATTAAAAAGCAGAGACATTACTTTACCAACAAAAGTCCATCTAGTCAAGGTTATGGTTTTTCCAGTAGTCATATATGGATGTGAGAGTTGGACTATGAAGAAAGCTGAGCGCCGAAGAATTGATGCTTTTGAACTGTGGTGTTGGAGAAGACTCTTGAGAGTCCCTCGGACTGCAAGGAGATCCAACCAGTCCATCCTAAAGGAAATCCATCCTGAATATTCATTGGAAGGACTGATGATGAAGCTGAAACTCCAATACTTTGACCACCTGATGTGAAGAACCAAGTCACTGGAAAAGACCCTGATGGTGGGAAAGATTGAAGGCGGGAGGAGAAGGGGACGACAGAGGATGAGATGGTTGCATGGCATCTCCAACATGATAGACATGAGTTTGAGCAGGCTCCAGGAGTTGGTGACAGATAGGGAAGCCTGGCATGCTGCAGTCCATGGGGTCGCAAAGAGTCGGATACAACTGAGCAACTGAACTGAACTGATCTGTATTTCATTTGTTGTCAGTGCCAGATAATACTTCATTATACGAATATACCACATTTATCTATTCATCAGTCGACATCTGGGTTGTTTCTATAATTGGGGCTATCATGCATAGTGCTGCAATGAACATTCCTCTACAATTTTCCGTGTGAACATATATTCTTATTTTAAGTATATACCTAGAAGTGGAATTGCTGGATCATATGGTAACTCTATATTTAACTTCTTGAAGAACTGCCAAAGTGTTTTACAAAGTGTCTGCACCATTTTATGTTCCCACCGAAAATATATGGGGGTTTCAGTCTTTCCACATTCTTGTCAACGCTTGTTATGGTCCATCTTTTTTATCAGAACCATCCCAGCGGATGTGAAGCGGCCCCTTGTTGTGGTTCTGATGTGCATTTCCCTGATGATTAAAGTGCTTAAATGTGCTTATTTAGCACTTTCTCCTTTCCTCATCTCCATCTGGAAACCTCTTAGCTCTTGCCTCCCATAATTTTGAGGTTTTGCTTAGACTTATTTAGTACTTTTACATCATATATATTATTGAATTGTTCCCTGAAGTATGTTCCTTTTGATTAGAGTCCTTATTCAGCATAACATTTCCAGACAGTCTACCATCATTTTCCACTTTTTCTATCCCTTTCATTTTGTGATCTGTGCTCTGGCTCATTTATTTGGTTAAAAACCTTTCTTAAATATTCTCTAGTTATGTGGGTAATACACTCTCTAAAGTTACATTTATGCTGTAGCTCCTCCTTGTAGAGTGGATGATATTTTCACTGGAAATGGGATTTGGGATTACAGTCTTTTTCTGTTGGTAATCTGTGGATACTTTTTCACTGTCTCCTAATTCCCACTGGTGTGAACTGGAATTCTGATGTGAATCTCAGACTATTCTGAATATCATACTGTAATCTGGATGCCTCCAAAATGAATCCCTGGAGTTCAAAACTTTACCTGGATAAGCCTAGGTGTGTTTTTTACAACACTGATCTTCCCTGGAATGTCAATCTGCACAATGAACTTTAGCTCAGGAATTTTAAAAAAACATCTTTAATTACTACTTCTCTTCCATTTATTCCTTTTTCTGTAACTTGTATTAGCCACATTAGGTGTCCTCTTCCCAGTCTCTTTCCTATCCTATCTATCCTCAATCTATCCTCCAAGTTTCTTATTGTTTTTTTCAATCTATATTTTTAACTCTGGGCTTTGAATCTTCCAGGCCAATAAATGATCATACTCATTCAATTCTTTATTCAGTAATTAGGTACTGAGTGTTTACTATGTACAAGACTGTTCTATACACGGGCACTGACAGCAATCAGTGTACACAAGAGAAAAAAGTCCTGCTTTTACGTATTTACATTCTAGTGGACTTTTTTTTTAAGTGTATGTGCATGGATTGCAAGTCAGGTGGTACCAAGCATTTAGCAGGGAAATCGTATCTTTTGCTCCCTGTGTCTCTTTTGTACTTCATTTGAACTTCCTTCAGTGCGCCTACTGTTCATTATTTACATATTCAAGTTCCTGTCTTCTCTGCATTTCTACTTAGTTGGTCTGTTGCGCTGTTTACTCTAGGTGGTTTTTTCTCTTTCTGGTTTCCGGCCTTCCCCAGATGGGCTCTTTTTCTATGTTGCTTCAGAGGGGCTTAGGTTTCATTGTTGGAGCATCATAAGTGGTAGTAGTCTCAAGAGAACAGAAAGGCAAAGCAGCCTCTACACCAGTAGACGGGCAGGGCAGCAGGCCAGCCACCAGCCCTGTTGAGGCCCAGAAGAAAGGCTGCCGACTCTCAGGTCTCCTTACATCTCCCAGACTCAGACAGGGAGGTAACAGTCCCCTTGCTCTTTGCCATTCTTCCCATTAGGGAAGTCCATGGATCTCTACCAAGCCAAGCTCTTTTTCTGGATCTGCCATTCGTATCCTCACTCTGAGGATCTTGTCCAGCCCTTGAGGAGCAAGTCCTGGGTCAGCTCTCCCTGAAAGAGCTCCCACAGAACTGAGGCCTCACTTGCCTCTAAGTGTTCATCAGATCCAGGGGTCATTTGGCTCAGGAGTGGCAGACACAAGTTGAAATTAGTAACAGAGGGATAGGGAGATTTCACCTTCCCAAAACCCTCTCTGAAAAGTAAGTCCTAGTTTTAGACTAATCCTAAAAACATTCAAATCTTGGCAAAGAAGTCAACGCTTTAAAAAGCCTCTGTGAGGTCCAAACATCTGTGGGTTGTATCATGTTCAACTGCTGCCCTAAATGTTAAGTTCTGTGAAATAAGGTAGATCATAATGTTAGTTGGATTTTAAAGGATATTGACTAGATGGATGAATCTCAAATTATGTTTTATAAAAGCAGTCAGAGAAAAGAGAGTACATACTATATGATTCTATTCATATAAAATTATAGGAAATACAAACTAATGTACTGTAGTGACAGAAAGCAGATTGCCTAGGGACCAGGGAATTAGGTAAGTGGGTTATAAAAGGGTAGAAGAAAGCTTTTGGAGGTGATGGAAATGTTCATTATCTTAACCATGATAACTGTTATAGGAGTGTCATGTTAAAGCTCAAACTGTATACCTTAAATATATGCAGTTTATTTTATTCCAATTATACCTCAATAAAACTTCAAAAGAAGCACTGACTGGGAAAATATTTGTCATACTAAGGGTTGATGTCCCTAGATATAAATAACGTCTAAAAATAAAAAAGACCAATAGGTAAGGGAAATGAACAGAAAGTTACTAAACTTTTTTGAGTTTGAAATTTTCCATAAGAAAAAAATACATAGCATTTTGAAAACATAATAAAACACTGTCCCTCATCCTCATAAAATACACAATACAGTAGAAGAGATAAAATATAATTAAAAAAATCAAAGCACATGCAAAGCATATTTGAGAGGTGATGGATACTGAATGATGGAATAATCAATGCTGGGGTAGAGGATTAGGCAAGTCCCTGGGAGGAAATGAGCATGAGCCTATTTTTGAGGTGATGTGAGTTTGTGCAATTTTTTAATGGCAGAGGGGCAGTAGAAAGGGCTTCCCTGGTGGCTCAGTGGTAAAGGATCTGCCTGCCAATGCAGGAGATGCGGCTTCAACCCCTGGGTCAGGAAGACCCTCTGGAGAAGGAAATGTCAACCCTCTCCAGTATCCCTGCCTGGGAAATCCCATAGACAGAGGAGCCTGGAAGGCCATAGGGTCACAAAAGAGTCAGACATGACTGAAGCAACTTAGCACACACGCACTCCCTTGTTGTTTAAAACTAGGGGATTTTTCCTACTGGAGAGGGTTGCCATTTCCTTCTCTAGGGGATCTTCCCGACCCAGAGATTGAACCTGCATTTCTTATGTCTTCTGCCTTGACAGGTGGGTTCAGAAAGAAGAAAAGAATTCAAATGAAGAAAAATATATGGACAAAGGCAATGTGGCGGTGGAAGGATGAAGACAGCTTTTGAAAAGGACCAGTACAGGTTCACCATTTTTAATACAACTACGGAAATCTCTAGTCACAAAAAGCTTATAGGAAGCAGAGTAAAGAACACACAGGAAAGGAAATGAGATACAATTCAGTGTATGAGGATTCAAAATGGATCAATATCAATTATGCTATTTATGAACTATATCAATCTTGGTCATGTCTATGCTCTATCTATGTTAGTATTTTTCTTTAAACAGACTTGTGTTTTTAGCTTTATTCTAAGTAATAAGATCCTTGAAATGGAATATTACAATTATTTCTAATACACTAAAATAAATGCATCTTTCATACCTTTAGCAGATACTTCTTCTTAAAGTTATATAAAAGTGTAATTCTTTCACTTACTCCATATGCCCATTTTCCCCCTTTAGTTTTTAAGGCTCCTATTCCCATGTCACTGATAGAGTGCATTTCCCTCAAAAGTTAAGGAGTAGAAGACTATTGGAAGACCATTAGATTGAGCCAAATTCCTAGCCTGCCCATATCTCTCAATTTTTAGCATCATCTGAAAGAATATCCTACATTTGGAAATACTCTATGCCAAATAAAAAAGCAATCCAACACACAAAAAGTTAGAAGCTACAAGTAACTTTCAATTAATTTTGAGAAATCCACAAAGACAAAAAGAAACAGAATCTAAGAAGAATTAGTAACTACTGAAAAAATAGACCAGACAACTTTAGAAAACATAATATGTTTTAACATGTGTTTAAAGCAGAGAGACTGTGGTGTGATGAAAAGAAAAACGGCTTTAAAGTCACAGAGACCTTACTTTGAATTTCACATCTACCACTTAAATGAACTATTTAATTTCTTGGCACTTCATTTTCCTCATCTCTAAAATGGTGATAACTGTTCCCTGCCCTGGTGATTGTGAGGATTAAATAAGCCAATATCCATAAAGAGCCTGGCATATATTAGGTGCTGTACAAAAGTAAATCAATTCTACTCTGGTATATTTCCTGTGGGGCAAAAGTAGCAGAGCACACAGAGGGCTGGTACATTAAGCAAGGAAAATCTGGGGAGCAAGATTCTAAAAAAAAAAAAAAAAAATCAGTGATAAATTGTGAATCACTATACTGTATGCCTGTAACATATAATATTGTACATCAACTATACTTCAACCCAAAAACCCTCAATATACAAAAAAATGGTCATAACAGTAGTGAAATGGGGAATCAAAGTGTTGGTCACTTTCACTGAGTATAACATGAATATGACCAAGAAGGGTTAATGATTTAAACAAAGTTTTAAGATGTACAGAGCTAAAAGCAGTCAGTCTCAAATTTGTTCTCTTGTATTAAGGTCTTAAGAGTATGTAAAAAAACATGGTGAAAAGAACGATATTTCAGGGAGATGTTAGTCTTTCTGACAATGAATATTGGTGGGGGGCAGGGAGGCAGAAAAACATGCCTCATGAAGCTGAGTTTAAAAATAAACTTTTGACACTGAGATTTTAAAACATGCAGGTCTGAATGTGTTAGTTGGGGTTGATATAAAATCCCATGTGAATAGTTAAAAAGCTTTTAAATATTTACTACAGAAAAGATTTTATCAGTACAAAGAAGCTCTTTAGTTGTCTATTTTAATGTTAGTCAGTAAAAAGACAGTTGTATAACTTATATGCAGAGTACATCATGAGAAACGCTGGACTGGAAGAAACACAAGCTGGAATCAAGATTGCCGGGAGAAATATCAATAACCTCAGATATGCAGATGACACCACCCTTATGGCAGAAAGTGAAGAGGAACTCAAAAGCCTCTTGATGAAAGTGAAAGTGGAGAGTGAAAAAGTTGGCTTAAAGCTCAATATTCAGAAAACGAAGATCATGGCATCTGGTCCCATCACTTCATGAGAAATAGATGGGGAAACAGTGGAAACAGTGGCAGACTTTATTTTCCTGGGCTCCAAAATCACTACAGATGGTGACTGCAGCCATGAAATTAAAAGACGCTTACTCCTTGGAAGGAAAGTTATGGCCAACCTAGATAGCATATTCAAAAGCAGAGACATTACTTTGCCAACAAAGGTCCATCTAGTCAAGGCTATGGTTTTTCCAGTGGTCATGTATGGATGTGAGAGTTGGACTGTGAAGAAGGCTGAGTGCCGAAGAATTGATGCTTTTGAACTGTGGTGTTGGAGAAGACTCTTGAGAGTCCCTTGGACTGCAAGGAGATCTAACCAGTCCATTTTGAAGGAGATCAGCCCTGGGATTTCTTTGGAAGGAATGATGCTAAAGCTGAAACTCCAGTATTTTGGCCACCTCATGCGAAGAGTTGACTCACTGGAAAAGACTCTGATGCTGGGAGGGATTGGGGGCGGGAGGAGAAGGGGACGACAGAGGATGAGATAGCTGGATGGCATCACTGACTCGATGGATGTGAGTCTGAGTGAACTCTGAGAGTTGGTGATGGACAGGGAGGCCTGGCCTGCTGCAATTCATGGGGTCGCAAAGAGTCGGACACGACTGAGCGACTGATCTGATCTGATCACCTACCTTAGAACATAAGCAGAACTAATGTTTAGGTTACAATCTAACATTTTGAGGGTTCTTAATAAAATTTAAACTCCACTTAACTCATGCAATTTGGGTTACTAAGAGTTAATGTTTGAACATGCTCTCCAATAACAATATAAGCTTTTCTTCCTTGGAGAAGGAAATGGCAGCAACCGACTTCAATATTCTTGCCTGGAGAATCTCATGGACAGAGGAGCCTGGAGGCCTACAGTCCATAGGGTTGCATAAAATCAGACACGAATGAAGCAACTTAGCTTGCACGCACATCCTTAATACTTATCTCTTGCGGGACCAATCCATCTTACAGTTCCTTTCCTTCCTCTTTTCCTCTCTGCCTTCTTCCCCTCTTTCCTTTTGTTTCTTCCTCTCTCCTTTCTTAAAAAAAAAAAAAAAAAAGGATTTCCATCTTTCCTGTTATGGGTTCATTTCTGAAAATCTCCTTAGAAATCTTACAATTTGCTATTGTATCAACTGAACACAACTTCAGACGTTGAAATCTTCCCAATCCATAGACACTGTAAGATCTGATGAGGGAATTCCCTGGCGGTCTAGTGGTTAAATTTGCACTTTCACTGTGGAGGCCCAGGTTTAATCCCTGGTCTGGGAACCAAGAACCCACAAGCAGGTTAAATCCCTGGTCTGGGAACCAAGAACCCACAAGCCTCACGATGTGGCAGGAGAAAAAAAAAAAAAGAAATCTGATGAGCGAGGGAGAAGATCTGAAACAAATATTTCATGGAAATACTTTAACTTGCAAAGCAATTATCCTTCAATAAATGAATAAATGCAACATTTATACCTGATTCAGTAAGTGCAATAAACAGTAAAACTGTTTTACTGTTCCTATAAAAAAAAGTGACAGATTTCATAATGTTTACATCAAACTCTGTGACCCATACACATTTCAGATATTAAACAACTTTCTCTTGTTTTTCAAAAGCTAGGACTTGGCACCATGGTGAGATGGGAAGCACATAAAATTTATCAGTTTTGAACACAGGCTCTGTTACTACTCAGCAGGTAACTTTGGGCAAGTTGCTCACGGTCAAGCAGCTCAGTTTCGCTGCCTTTATCAAGGCAGTAGCACCCACCGGCCCAGAGCGCGGAGGGGCTGAAGCTGGTCAACGCCTCACCACGCAGCCCCGCCCCTTTCCCACACATCCAACGTGCGCGCTACTTCACATGTCTGTTTCCCACCTGCTTGCTCTACATCTTCCTCATTCCTTCTAACTGTTTCTATTGCTTGTAATCTCATCAAGACCTCCCTTCAAAACACTGTGCCAACTGCTATATTCAAAATGGATAACCAACACAGACCTCCTATATAGCACAGGGAACTCTGCTAAATAGTTATGTGGCAGCCTGGATGGGAGGGAAGTTTCAGGGAAAATGGATACATATATATGTATAACTGAGTCCCTTTGCTGCTCACCTGAAATTATCATAATATTGTTAATCAGCTATACTCCAATACAAAGTAAAAAGTTTAGGAAAAAAAAAAGATTGTTAAAATAGGATCAGTATGTCCTGTCTTCTGAGATACCTGTCCAAGGGTCCCCTCCAGGCAATATTATAGTCTTCTCCAGAATTTGCTATCCAAAGTGGTTTATTTTTGCTCTTATTAAGCCACTAATCACAATATAGTAAGTAATCAGTAGCTCTTATTTTTGAGTGCTGTGTCACACGTGTTAAGTGCTTTATGTTCATTTTCCCATTAATTCACAACCACCCTGTGAAGTAAACAGCACTGTTATTCCCCTTATCAATGAGTAAAGTAAGCTTAAGTTAAGTCACTTTCCCAAAGTCACTCAAGCAATAATTAATAGAAATTATCATTACTCCTAATTAGTAATAATTAGTAGGACTGGGATTCAAAGCCAGGTAACTGGGTCCAGAGCCATTCTGCTGCCTTTGGTGGAGAACTTATACTTCCTTCACCTTTGTAGCCTTAGGAAAAAAGCACAACATCTGGCATGAACATGTGCTTAAGTGAATTAAAAAAAAAAAAAAAAAGGCAAAAAACAAGTCTGTACACTGAATTGTCTATTGTGTGCAATTCACCTGGACGTGGAGGTACAATATTATTCAAGATCTTTACCCTCAAGGAACCTATAGGCAGGGTATTTGGGAGAGAGACAAGTGAACAGGTGATTACAATCCAGAGTGTGATACATGCTATTTCTGTGGACAAGCCTCAGAGAAAACATAAAGAGGGCACCTACGGTGGACCAGAGAGAAGGAATCAAGAAAGATGTTAGGTAAGTCTGAGTTTCTGCCTTTCCCTTCGAAACCAAATTAAGTAGGGTTTTACTAGACTGGCATTCTAGTAGTTGGCATGGCAGAGATGAATGTACTACTGTTTTTTAATTAAAGTACCATTGACTTACAAATTGTACGTTCAGTTTGTAACACTGTACAGGAGGTGGTGACCAAAACCATCCCCAAGAAATGCAAAAAGACAAAAGAGTTGTCTGAGGAGGCCTTACAGATAGCTGAGAAAAGAGAAGCAAAAGGCAAAGGAGGAAAGGAAAGATATATCCATCTGAATGCAGAGTTCCAAAGAAGAGCAAGGAGAGATAAGAAAGCCTTCCTAAGCGATCAATGCAAAGAAAGAGGAAAAAAACAGAATGGGAAAGACTAGAGATTTCTTCAAGAAAAATTAGAGATACCGAGGGAACATTTCATGCAAAGATGGGCTCAATAAAGGACAGAAACGGTATAGACCTAACAAAAGCAGAAGAAATTAAGAAGAGGTGGCAAGAATACATAGAAGTATCATACAAAAAAGATCTTCATGACCCAGATAACCACGATGGTGTGATTATTCACCTAGAGCCGCACATTAGGGAGTGTGAAGTCAAGTGGGCCTTAGGAAGCATTACTACGAACAAAGCTAGAGGAAGTCATGGAATTCCAGCTGAGCTATTTCAAATTCTAAAAGATGATGCTGTAAAAGTGCTGTACCCAATATGCCAGCAAATTTGGAAAATTCCTCAATGGCAACAGGACTGGAAGAGGTCAGTTTTCATTCTAATCCCAAAGAAAGGCAAGGCCAAAGAATGTTCAAACTACCGCACAATTGTACTCATCTCACACACTAGCAAAATAATGCTCAAAATTCTCCAAGCCAGTCTTCAACAGTACATGAACTGTGAACTTCCAGACGTTCAAGGTGGATTTAGAAAAGACAGAGGAACCAGAGATCAAATTGCCAACATTTGTTGGGTCACAGAAAAAGCAAGAGAGTTCCAGAGAAACACCTACCTTTGCTTTACTGACTACTCCAAAGGCTTTGTCTGTGTGGACCACAACAAACTGTGGAAAATTCTTTAAGAGATGGAAATACCAGACCACCTGATCTGCCTCCTGACAAATCAGTATGCAGGTCAAGAAGCAACAGTTAGAACTGGACATGGAACAGCAGACTGGTTCCAAATCGGGAAAGGAATATGTCAAGGCTGTATATTGTCACCCTGCTTATTTAACTTATATGCAGAGCACGTCATGCGCAATGCTGGGCTGGATGAAACACAAGCTGGAATTTCCAGGAGAAACATCGATAACCTCAGATAGGCAGATGACAGCACCCTAATGGTAGAAAGTGAAGAAGAACTAAAGAGCCTCTTGATCAAAGTGAGAGAGGAGAGTGAAAAAGCTGGCTTAAAATTCAACATTCAAAAAACAAAGATCATGGCATCTGGTCCCACCACTTCATGGCAAATAGATGGGGAAACAATGTAAACAGTGACAGACTTTATTTTCTTGGGCTCCTAAATCACTGCAGATGGTGACTGCAGCCATGAAATTAAAAGATGCTTACTCCTTGGAAGAAAAGCTATGACCAACCTAGACAGTATATTAAAAAGCAGAGACACTACTTTGCCAACAAAGGTCTGTCTAGTCAAAGCTATGGTTTTTCCAGTGGTCATGTATGGATGTGACAGCTGGACTATAAAGAAGGCTGAGCGCCGAAGAATTGATGCTTTTGAACTGTGGTGTTGGAGAAGACTCTTGAGAATCCCTTGGACTGCAAGGAGATCAAACCAGTCAATCCTGAAGGAAATCAATCCTGAATATTCATTGGAAGGACTGATGCTGAAGCTGAAACTCCAATACTTTCGCCACCTGATGTGAAGAACTGACTCATTGGAAAAGGCCCTGATTCTGGGAAAGATTGAGGGCAAGAGGAGAAGAAGGGGACAGAGGATAAGATGGTTGGATGGCATCATCGACTCAATGCACATGAGCTTGGGCAAACTCTGGGAGATAGTGAAGGACAGGGAAGCCTGGCATTTTGCAGTCCATGGGGTCACAAAGAGTCAGACACAACTGAGTGACTGAACTGAACAGACTTACAATATTACATTAGTTTCAGGTATACTGTACAATAGTTATTTGATATTTTTATACATTACAAAAGGATCACCACAATGTACTTTTTAAAATTAGTTTAGCGTTCCCTGGTGGTCCAATGGTTAAGAACTTGCCTTGCAATGCAGGGGACACCAGTTCAATCTCTGGTTGTGAGGATCCCCCATGTTGCAAAACAACTAGTACCATGTGCCAGAACTACTGAGCTTGCACGCCTGCAGCCTGTGATTCACAAGAGAAGCCACCGCAATGAGAAGCCCGTGCAATGCAACAAAGAGTAGCCTCAGCTCATCACAACTGGAGAAAGCCCAAGTGCAGCAACAGAGACCCACCACAGTTCAAAAATAAAATAAACATTTTTCAAAAATTAGGTTATGTTTACAATTACCTATTCTATCTCAAATTATCTGTCTAGTTCAAATACATCTCATGTTCTAAAAAACACATTTTAAAGAATGATCTTTCCAAATATGTTCAGTTTATATGATGGTACATCATATTTTTCTCTCCTCACAGACAAATAAGGAAAAAAAAACTCCATAAAAAAAGTGACTAGTTACCTAACTGGCTAGCATGAGAAGTGCTTGCAATAAAATCACAATCAATTTAGGATTTTAACTCAGAAGAACAAGGGGCTATAACTTATCATATATCAAGCAACTGCTCTGCAACCACTATCTTCCTCAACGCTTTTCACCTAAGCAAAAAAAAAAAAAAAAAAAAAACTTTGAGGTTTTCCCCATATGTTTCCTTCCTTTTTTCCCTCTAATTTAATCCTAAAATAAAAATAAATGCAATTTAGAAAATGTATTTCCATCAGTTGTTCACTTACCAAACAACAGTTCATTCAAGTGGATACCTTCTGGACTGTCATGGAAAATGCCAAAATAAAAAGCCTTATTAAATTCAATTTAGATTATATCTGTCACTTCTTCCTTGTCCAAAGCAATTACTACAGAAGAAAATAAATTAAGCCTAGCAATATTATTTATTACAAATGTTGGTTGCTATAAAAATGTTTCACCAGTTTTCTAGGTGGTTACTAATAGATTAAATCGTTTCTACCCTGTTCTAATCCTAATAAAGTGGATTTCCTCCAACATTATGGAACCAATAAAGACGAAATAATAGAGTAAAATAAGTAAATATAATAAAATAGTAAAACCAAATATAATAAAATTGAGCAGGAGTGAAGAATGCACCGCTTTGCATTTTGTGGGATTATGAGACGACAGCAAAAACAAAAGCTTAAAAAGGATTAAAATCTAAGGGCAGCAAGCACAAACAACAAAGGAAGCGCAGCTTCAAATACACACAGTCCCAAAAGAGAGCCTAAATTCTTTGACCGAGAGTTTCGGAGAATCAGGTTTAAGTACAATGTAGGTTGACCTTACTTTCTTTTTTTTAAATTGAAGTATAGTTGATTTATAATGTTGTGTTATATTTTCAGCTATACAACACGATTCAGTTTATATATTTTTATATGTACTCTTTTCCCTTATAGGCTATTACAAAATACTGAGTAAGTTCTCTTTGCTACACAGTAACTCCCTGTTGAGTTTAAATAACCTTAATTTCAACTTATCACCCTATTTGTTTAGCAAAATGAAAAATACCCTGGTGGAAAAAAAAAATAACCTGGAGGAAAAAGAGTTTCCATAAAATCTTCTTTCTTATCTTCCCCTAGTAAATTCTCTCACTAAAATGAAAAGATAAACAAACGGAGCTTTATTTTGATAAGCCTTATCTTTAAGTTAGAGATTCTTAAAAATTCATGAATGCTTGGTAGGACAGGAGAGAGTCAATAGCAGTTACAGCAATGAATTATGATGTGTTACTTGCTAAAAGAAAATTAGAATCACAGAGTCAAATGGAATTTTAAGAGACTTTTATTCCTTTTGCCTTTATTCACAGACTAGAGAAATTTTTGAAAATTTATGAAAGTTACAGACTTAAAATATAAATGGCTTCAAACTATGGCTGTATTTAATACCATAATATTAACTCAGATTTTAACAGCATGTTAAAAATTCAAAGCCACAATTCCCCCAGCAAGTGTAATTAATTGTTACCATTTAGAGAAAATAATAGGAATAATCACATTCATCAAATTTATTAAACCTGAAGCTATGCTAGTCACAATTGACCTACTGTACTTTTATTCTTTCATTCAAGAATGCTTAGACGATTTACTATTGAATTACTCTTTAACTGGTAAAAAACTGAGGCAAAATACTGAAGAACTGGAGAAGTACAAGTGCAAAGTCCACTGTACAAAACTGCTGAACCATGCTCCCTGTTGATGTACTTTTTAAACTGAGTGAAAGATGAATTCTAAATTCCACATAAATTGCCTCTAACTGTGCCTTTCTTTTTGCTTGAAAACGCTTTTCATACACGGATACCGGTTCAGTTTCACCTGTAGGTAATGAACACAGAACTCATTGTGGGGAAAAACAAACCAGAATGTGAAAAAAGTCATCAGGTATACAAAGGAGTGAAACAGCTGACTGAAAAGCACTTGAACCACAATACTTTTTCTCCATTCTTAACAAGGCATTTTGAATATTTTAGGTACTATTTCTTTCACGAGACCTCCAGTTCTCCAAAGCTCCCCAGTTGAGTACTCACCTGGTTCATCTGAATGCTGAATCGGGGCTTTTATTTCTGCTAAGCTGGGCTCCCCTTCCTGGGAGACGGGAGCTGCTGCCCCCTCCTCCGTATCCTCTACTTTAGTCACTGTGAAGTGTGGCATTGCTCTAGTTAGGAACGTGTGCTCTCCCTGTGTTTGCTTCCTTCCAGTCTACGTTCGCTGCCTATCACTTCCTTGCTGTGCCCCTTTCTGACTCTGATCACTGCCCACGGGAGACCCAGGCAGGGAATCGGGAAGTACTTTCAGTTCACGTGACCTACGGCCCTAAGGGAGGGGAACCTGGAAAACACGCCTTCCAAGGTGGTGTTTACCATTCACTTAAAAGGATTAAGCATTCCACCTCTTGCTTATTTGTTATTAAACTGTGAGAATCACAAGAATGGTTTAGGCTGCTTTCCCAGAGATGCAAGGGCTGGAGAGCGGGAAGAATGCTTGAAACTCTGTCCATTGTGTATGCACCCTCTTGTTTAAGTTATTTGCACATCAAGATCTCAACCTGTGCCCTCACATCTCACAGGACAAAGACTAGGGAACAATTCATTAAAGACTGGTACTACATCAATTTAGAAAATCAACTATTTGTAAGTTTCTGTTGTTGCTTTATTTCAAAGCATATTGAAAACAGTTATGCAAGTCAATGTTTTTTCTTATCTTTCAGATGAGAACATTTATTCAACAAATATTTAACGAATACCTATGTATTTTATATAAGGCATAGTTCGAGATGTTGTAGGGTATACAACGACACCCGAGAAGAGACATTAACTTCCCTGAAAGTCCAAATTTGTTTAAAAGAGCTAAATATTTTTAACGAGAAGAGTTAAGCATTTTTCGTTTTGTACAGAGTGTAAACATTGTGTTTTAAAGAAAAAACAATCCAAGAAAATCTCTGACCTCCATCAGAAGTGTATAGTTCCTTCAGCACACACTTAAAATAACATACTTCTGATATATTTTCTCAGATAATTGCGTTCTCAGTTGATGACTTTAACAGAGTATGAGGCCCTATCTGAGCATTCTAACACAGGAGTTCAGTAACTTGAGCGAAAGTGAAGTCGCTCAGTCATGTCCGACTCTTTGCGACCCCGTGGACTGTAGCCCACCAGGCTCCTCCATCCATGGGATTCTTCAGGCAAGAATACTGGAGTGGGTTGCATTTCCTTCTCCAGGGGATCTTCCCGACCCAGGGATTAAACCCAGGTCTCCCGCATTGCAGGCAGAGGCTTTAACCTCTGAGCCTTGGGCTCTGTGGTAATTTCCATATTAATGATGTAATAGGAGGATTTCATTGTTAGTAACACCTGACAAGCAAGACTGCACTAACTTTAAAAGAGAATAATGATGGTTTATAATCCTCATTTATTCCAATATACACCACTTCCAAAAGAGAACAAAGCCAATAGCTGTTAAAGACCTACTTGAACACTGAGCTGCACTAGAAACTTTTCATTAGGATCTCATTTAATCCATCACAAAAACAGAAACATTAGGCTAAGAACTTGCCCAAAGTCACACAGCTTGTAAATGGTGAAGCCCAAATTAAAAGATCTCCAATACCTTTGATGGTAGTCAGCGTAGAGGTTTCACAGAAAAGAAATTCATATACACTTACTTAAATTTTATTTCATGGGTTCCTGTATAACATTGGTTTGTAATCTCAGGCTACAAATTGGAATCAGCTGGGGAGATGTTAAAACGACTGATGCCTGAGTCCCATCCCAGATATTCTGATATAACTGCTCTGGAGTAGAACCTGGGAAACAGGACTTTGAAAAGTTCCCCCCAAACGGTTCTAACAGGCAGCCAAGGCTGAGAATTACTAAAAGAAAAAAAAAAGAAGGCTTTGTAGCTACTGAGATTTTTTTCTCTGAGAGAAATGAAGTAAGTCAGGTGTGGTAGTGCCCTTGGTGATTTTTCCATATTAAAGACTTGGGTAGCTACTCATCTAATTTACTCAAAGGAACTTAAAACAACTGCCAGACTGTCAAAGATTTCCATATTATATTCTAGGTTTCAAATTTATTAATACTTTAGTGTCACTAGATATTTCCAATGGGATCTTACTTTTTCATATTTATTTTATAAAAAGAGTTGAATTGTACCTAATTTTTTATAGTCAATGGAAAGAAACAATTACTTGTGTTCATAAATCTATGTGTAGCTTGTACATATAACCCTATGTACAAATGTTATCCTGTCACCTCTCCCCTCTAAAAAATCCCCCAAACTAAACAAGTAGGAAGGTAACAAATATCTGTCAATCTACAATAGGTGTAATTTATTTAGCAATTTCATGCTCTGGTAACCATAATGGTCAGCAAGTTTAAAACAGTTCTCTCCTAGATTGGACTGTAGGTAGTGTGGGATTATAAAAAATTCAAGGCAAAGTTAAAGTAATACAGAAAAGGGGGGGGGGGAGTGGCAAAGAAGAGATGTGTAAGTTCTGTATAGGAACAGTGGTTAGATAGAGAAGGTGGGATATAAGAAACAGCTATTTAAAGACCAACAAACTAAAACAATGAGGTATACCATTCCATAGCCAGCGTGACAGATAAAACTGGGAAGATGGATAACACCACATTTGGTGGGGCTGTGGAACGGAAGGAACTTTCACACATTGTTAATGAAGCACAAACTGGTTCACCACTCTGGAAAAGGGTCTGGTACTTATCCCTATAATCCAACAATTGCACTCCTTAGTATGTACCACCCTGAATTTACCCTGTGAATGAAAATATATTCCCACAGGAGGACTTGTATAAGAATGTTCATAGCAGTTATTAACAATAGCCCGAAACTGGAAACCCAGCCCCAAACAGGAAGCCCACAGAAGAATGAGTAAATAAACTCTGATACATTCATACAAGGGATTACTACTCAGCTATAAAAAGGAATGAACCAGTGATACCTACAACAATATGGATGAATCTCAGAAACCTGATGCTAAGTTACAGAAGCCTTAAACAAAAGAATATGTAATATATGAAACAACCAACAGGACAATGCTGGCAGAAGTAATATGGTGGGTAAAAAACAGGACAGTGGCTGCCTCTGGAGGAATGAAGTGGGGATTAACTGGGATGGAGCAAGAGAGAACTTCCCAGAGTGTTGGTAAGATTCTACATCTTGACATGGAGTTTAAGAGTTCCACACGTGTATGCATTTGTCAAAATTCAGTCAATCTTCACTTAAAAGTTGTGTATTTTACTGTATGAAAAGTTTAACCTGAAAGAAAAAAAAGCTGCAAACAGATAATGAATTCTATTTAATAGTATGTATCCTGAGGTATTGGGGGAAAATGAACTGATATCCACAATTTAGCTTAAAATGCATATAAATGGATAGACAAGTTGTGACAGGAAAAGTATAATAAAATGTTAATGATAGATTCTGGGTGGTACGCATATGAGTGTTAACTATAAGTCTTTCAATTTTCTGTATGTTTGAAATTTTTTATAACAAAATGTTGAAAAAATACAATAAACTGACACCATTATGCAAATGAATAGGCAAGTCAAAGACTGGGAGAAAACATTCATAAAACATATGCCTGACAAAGGACTTGTGGTCTGAATATATAAAAATCCCCAAGAAAAGTGAAAGTGTTAGTCACTCAGTCATGACCGACTCTTTGCGACCCCATGGACTGTAGCCCACCAGGCTCCTCTGTACACGGAATTCTTCAGGCAAGAATATTGGAGTGGGTTGCCATGCCCTTCTCTAGGGGATCTTCCCAACCCACTCAACAGTAACAAGACAACTCAACAGAAAATGAGCAAAAGATTCAAACAGACAATTCACAAAAGAAGCTCTATACAAGGATAATAATAACCAATTGAAAAAAAACACTCAACATCACTGGCCATCAGGGAAATGCAAATTAAAATCACAACTAAAACTGTTGGCAAGTGCCGGGAGCCGGCGAGAGACATTCCACTCGTGACAAAGGTCATGAGGAAGGGGGCTCGGCATACGCAAAGGCGGGATCGAGCCTCGGGAGTGCCCCCGGATATTCTCGAGCATCTACCCCCCAAAAAACCAGAGTCTGCCTACTTTATTGCTTTGTGCTCTCACCTCTGACTTTACTGGGGGCTGTCCCCCACCACCATCTCACTCTCTCTGTCAAAAAGTTAACTTACAGCTCCAATTAATAAAGTTCCTGGGCAATTAGGAGTGTTTAAATCCAAACCCCTCAGATGGCTCTCTAACTCGCCTGACAAGTTTACCCGGACACCTACAGCTATGCATACGATTGTTTACAGTCTCCCAGCCTCCAGAGGCACGGGAAGCTTAAGATATTCAAATAGCTTAGAGCCTCTCAGAGAATTAGAAACTGTCAGAATAAAACTAGTAAAAGATTTCATTGATGAGCCAATGTTTGTTGCCAAGTTTTCACATCCCTTGAATTGTATCCTTGAATGTGCATTAATTAATATAGTTGGTATGTAGAAAAAATAAGTAGTGGCCTTGGTGTTAGTAACTTTAGACCCTTAAGGTAGTAAATTCTTTCCTTTGTAAACCCATTACACATCCACCCTATAGGAACGTAATCTTATCTTCGGAGGATGGCGCCAAACCTTAAAATAATTACTCTTAGAGAAAATAAGTCTTTGTTGATAAGTCCTTGTCAAGAGTCATAAAATGTTAATAGGCCTCTGGCCAGAAGATGATGTAAATCACCTAAACCATTTGTATACGATAAATCTGCAGGAAAGAAACCCTGGTTTTTGATAAGCATCAAAGACTGCTGACTTTGCATCCCCTATTGTCCTCTATGTGTAACTTAGGGTATAAAAGCCCCTGTTGAAAATAAAGCTATGGGCCTTGCTCACCAACGCTTGGTCTCCCCATGTCATTCTTCCCTTTAACTTCTAGCTGAGTGTCCATCTGGAGCGTGGATGTCCTCTGCGACCATTTATTTGCCTGGGCTTCTAAGACCCACTCGAGAAGGTGTCTAAGGTGGGGCACCTTCCGCTATTCGAGAGGGCGCCTGCGGCCTCCGTGGTCAGAGCTAACCTGGTGTCACGGGTTATATTGATTTTCCGCGTAAACCAAGCCACTCAGCTTCTTTTCTCCACTGAATTTTCCTACTGAGCTATCCTCATTCTATTCCTCTTTATTATATCTAATTAACATTTGAATAGGCCGCCTAGCCGTCTCTCCTTCGAAGACCCTGGATCAGCCGGGGCTGGACCCCGGCAGGCAAGGATGTAGAGCAAATGTTAATGGAAATGTTGACCACTCTGGAAGAAAGTCTGGCACTTCTAAAATAAATTTAAACACACACCCACTTTATGACCCAGCAATTCCTCTTCTAGGTATTTACCAAAGAGAAATAAAAGCTAAAATCACAAAAAAATATGAACAAGTATACACTAACAACTTTATTCATAACAGTTCAAACAGGAAACAGCCTAGTAGGTATCCATCACAGAATACACAACCTATAGTATATTCATACAATAGACTGCTGCTGCTGCTAAGTCGCTTCAGTAGTGTCCGACTCTGTGCGATCCCATAGACGGCAGACCACAAGGTTTCCCCGTCCCTGGGATTCTCCAGGCAAGAACACTGGAGTGGGTTGCCATTTCCTTCTCCAATGCATGAAAGTGAAAAGTGAAAGCGAAGTCACTCAGTCGTGTCCGACTCCTAGAGACCCCATGGACTGCAGCCCACCAGGCTCCTCCGTCCATGGGATTTTCTAGGCAAAAGTACTGGAGTAGGGTGCCATTGCCTTCTCCGTACAATAGACTATTACCCAACAATAACCAGGAATGAATTACTGATACATTCAACAACATGAATGAATCTCAAAAACATTATAAATTATACATTACACATTAATTATACACATACTGAAGTGTTTAAGTGTGAAGCACACTGATGTCTGCACCTTACCTTTGAAATGCTTCAAAAATAGATGGATCATTGGAAGGGATGAACATATGATAAAACAAATATAGCAAAATGCTAAGTGTAGCCTCCAGAGGACATGGTTATGCGTATTTATAATATAATCTTTCAACTTTTGTGTATGTGTGAAATTTCTCATAAAAAATTGTTGGAAAAAAAATAAAATGAACTAAACGAAGTTCACTGAAATCTAAAAAACTTTGGAACAAATCACTTATGGGTCAAATTTCATTTCACATAAAATTTAGGGAGTTGCATAAATGCTTTTCCTGAACTTTGATTCTAGAGTGTTGAACACTGTTTGAAATGAGAGTCACCATGCAGGTCTGAAATATTTACATTTTTACATTAAAAAAAAAATCCAGGGGAGAACAGATCTGTGGTTGCCAGGGAGAAGAGTGGGTGAGGGAGGCATGGATTGGGAGTCTGGAATTAGCAGATGCAAACTACTCTATAGAGAATGGATAAACAACAAGGTCCTACTGTGTAGCACAGGGAACTATATTCAATATTCTGTAATGAACCATAATGGAAAAGAATATGCTACATAGCAGAAATTAACGCAACACTGTAAATCAGCTATACATCAAAACATTTTTTAAAAAATCTATGGTTAAAAAAAAAATCTATGGTATTTTCAAGCAATAAGATATAAGGCCAAGCTAGGGCAAAAAGGGCATTTTATTCTTTAGGCTAAATATTATACATGTTATATTTATTAGTTACTTTCACTAAAACACTTTACTTGTGACTGTATTATGTCTTTTTTTTTTTTTTTTAAGAATCATGACCATTCTTTAAAAGAATGGGTCTATTTTGGGTAATATTTGAAAGTACAATTTACCACTCTACACTATTCTATTATTAATTTTTAATCACGGTTAACAATTCATGATAACCAGCATTTTATTTTATTCAACCCATTTATTTAAAAAAAAAAAAGACAAGTTAGCTTCAGTGAAGACACTGGAACAAGTGGAAGTCAATAGGAAATTACTTTCAACATAAGGATTCTTTCAGTTTGTAATATTTGGTTAAATCCCATCATTAAACACTCAATTTTAGGGGCTTCCCTGGTGGTCTAGTGGTTACGAGTCTACATGCCAGCGCAGGGTACATGGTTCAGTCCCTGGTCCAGGATGATCCCACACGCCAGCGGAGCAACTAAGCCTGTGCGCCACACCGAGCCAGCCAGGGCTGCAAAGCCCGTGCTCCCCAACGAGAGAGGCCACTGCAATGAGAAGCACGTGCACCGCAATGAAGAGCAGTCACCTCTCACTGCAACTGGAGAAAGCCCCCGTGCAGCAACAAATATCCAGCACAGCCAAAAACAAATAAATCTTAAAAAAAAAAAAACCACTCAACTTTAGAGCAAATCATGTATGTATTTCCACTTAGTTTGAAGAAATTGAGAACTGTACTGTACAAAACCTATGCAAATTATCTAGAACCACACACTCTCATTGCAAATTATCTTTGGTAAAGGACTATTTTTCTTTAAATTGCCATTCATTATGGACAAAAAAAAAAAGCCCTATAAAAACATAAAATAAAAATTACTAGAAAATGAAATATATAAAACATGAATTCCAATTTTTATTGTTAGATTCAATAGACATAAACTTACTCTAACAAATTGCTAAGCAAGTTCTAAAAACTTAATTTCTGAAATTATCTCCTCATAGAGGTAAGGAGATTAATAAATAGCTCATGGTCCAGCACCATCTGCATACCTCACTCTGAATGGCTCTGTTAGAGAATGTTCTAAACATTTTATTAGAAGTCAATGGGCAGTTCACTACTTAAATTTGAAAAGTATACAGAATCTCATTATACATAAATTTCCTATTTAACATACTCAGCAAAACCTTTTTCTCCTTCAAATACTGGGGCAATAAATATTAAAGTATAAAAATGATCACAAATTCTAAATTTTGCCTTGCTATGTAGACAACTATAAAAAGAATTAAATGAGTCAGTTACTTTGGTGAGGACCAACTATCATGGATAGTAAGGCATTAAGACTTCTAAATCTCAAAATTACATAAAATTGTCTATGAATGGATATTTATAAAATAATATTTATAATGTATTTTGGGACTGATGACTGAAAGACAGTAAATACAAAAAAGACATTATTTTCTGATGGATTCCTGATACTATAGGGTAAGGATAACAAAGAGTTCTCCAAATCAAAACATCAGAAGAATCTCATGCTTTACAGAGGCTGAAGGACTCATGCATTTATTCAATATGCCATATGCCAGGAAAGAGGAATGCAATGGAGAAGAAGACACTGTGTCTGCCCTCAAGGAGCTTGCAGACTTATTATCCTATTAACTACATAATAACAAGCAATATAAAACCAGGAGTGTAACTTATAGAATCAATCTTGAGAGCACAACAGTACCACCTTGCCCAGTTTCTTCTGTAGGAACCTTAAGCTGTGAGTCTTCACTAGAGGAAAGAATAACAGTTGATGGCTAGTACTAGTTTGAGAGCTATGCCATTCATTTTGGCTACTGATCCAAATACTAAATACTAAATACTAAAGAAGGCATTATCAAAAGCCTTTGAGTACTTAGAGCCCTCAGCTTCTACTGTTATCTTTTTCAGAGTATTGCAATTCCCTATATAAGGTTGCTCATCCCAATGTCAATTGTAACCTACAAATGAGAGGCCCCCAAAAATCAACCTAAGTATGAAAACATGAACTACTCAGTAACTCAGATTTTCATTCCTGAGGTATGATACTTCATTCTTTCATTTTGAAATATGATCTATGGGCTTCTAGTCAATGCTACCAGTAGTACATAGACAATACAACAGATATTAAACATTATCAAAACTTAGGACATATTTCTAAAATATAAAGGAAAATGAAAACATAATTTGAAACAAAATTTCCTTGTTAATTTTTATGTCAGAGAACAAGTATTTTTTATAAGTTATTGCTTTCTTTCTCCCCAGCAACAAAACTCCATTTTAAAATAGATTTACTGAGGATGACAGGCACAGACTTGTTAAGATTCAGTGGTCCAGTGGGAACCCATGAGTGCTGGAGGTTAATGCATAATGACAGATGATGCTTTGAGTGGATTTTTTCCTCTTGTACAAACAAGTCTCTAATATAAACACTTAATGTTTAAAAATAAAATAGATCTATTGAGACAAGGGTCAAAACATGAATATTAACTAACTTTAGATGGCTTCCTTGGTGGCTCAGACAGTAAAGAATCTGCCTGCAATGCCGGAGATCTGGATTTGATCCCTGGGTTGTGAAGATCACCTGGAGAAGTGAATGACAACCCAGTCCAGTTTTCTTGCCTAGAGAATTCCACGGACAAGAGGAGCCTGGTGGCCTACAGTCCATGGGGTTGCAAAGAGCTGGACATAACTGAGCGACTAACACTTTCTTCACTTTCTTTTTTTTAGATGGACTAATGTAACTAAATCAGTACATCTTCATGTTAATTAAGCACTATTATAATGCCCTGGGGCCTCCCTTGTGGCTCAGCTGGTAAAGAATCCGCCTGCAATGCCCGAGACGCAGGTTCGATCCCTGGGTTGGGAAGATCCCCTGGAGAAGGGAAAGGCTACCCACTCCAGTGTTCTGGCCTGGAGAATTTCGTGGACTGTATAGTCCATGGGGTCGCAAAGAGTTGGACACAACTGAGCAACTTTCACTTTCATAATGTCCTAGGTACTTGAGATCATTTGTGTAAAAGAGTGAAAAATGCATTTTTAGGCCAGATTTCTTGTTAGGAACATAGAACCTTAGGTTATTCTGGAAACATATCATTTTACGATATTTTTTTTAAAAAAATTTCCTTTCATGCCCACAATGTGAGGCAAAATATTGCAAAAATATACACAGAACATAAAACTTGCATTTCCTCATACCTCTTCTACTCTTATTACACATTTGCAGCTTAATAAATATTGCAGCAGAGCCAACCACTGTTGTTGACCAGGCTTTCCTGTCCTTCACCACCTCCCAAAGTTTGCCCAAACTCAGGTGCATTGAGTCGATGATGCCATCCAACCATCTTATCCTCTGTTCTCCTCTTCTCCTGCCCTCAATCCTTCCCAGCATCAGGGCCTTTTCCAGTGAGTCAGTTCTTCACATCAGGTGGCCAAAGTATTGGAACTTCAGCTTCAGCATCAGTCCTTCCAATGAATATTCAGGACTGGTTTCCTTTAGGATGGACTTGTTTGATCTCCTTGCAGTCCAAGGGGCTCTCAGGAGTCTTCTCCAACACCACGGTTCAAAAGCATCAATTCTTGGGTGCTCAGCCTTCTTTATGATCCAACTCTCACATCCATACATGACTACTGGAAAAACCATAACTTTGACTAGATGGACCTTTGTTGGCAAAGTAATGTCTCCACTTTTTAATGTGCTGTCTATGTTTGTAATAGCTTTTCTTCCAAGGAGCAAGTGCCTTTTAATTTCATGGCTGCAGTCACCATCTGCAGTGATTTTGGAGCCCAAGAAAATAAAGTCTGTCACTGTTTCCATTGTGTCCTATCTATCTGCCATGAAGTGATGGGATCAGATGCCATGATCTTAAGTTTTTTGAATGCTGAATTCTAAGCCAGCTTTTTTACTCTCCTCTTTCATCTTCATCAAGAGGCTCTTTATTTGCTCTAAAGAGGAAGTTTCTGCCGTTAGGGTGGTGTCATCTGCCTATCTGAGGTTATTGATATTTCTCTCGGCAATCTTGATTCCAGCTTGAGCTTCATCCAGCTCAGCATTTCGCATGATGTACTCTGCCTATAAGTTAAACAAACAGGGTGACAATATACAGCCTTGATATACTCCTTTCCCAATTTGGAACCAGTCCATTGTTCCACGTCCAGTTCTAACTGTTGCTCCTTGACCTGCATACAGATTTCTCAGGAGGCAGGTAAGGTGGTCTGGTATTTCCATCTCTCTTAAGAATTTTCCAGTTTGTCGTGATCACACAGTCAAAGGCTTTACTGTAGTCAATGAAGCAGAAGTAAATGTTTTTCTGGAATTTCCTTGCTTTTCCTATGATCCAACAGGTGTTGGGAATTTGATCTCTTTAGAAAGCCTTTTCTAAATCTAGCTTCAACATCTGAAAGTTCTAGGTCCATATATTGTTAAAACCTAGCTTGAAGGATTTTGAGCACAGCCTTGCTAGCATGTGAAATGAGTGCAGTTGTGTGGCAGTTTGAACATTCTTTAGCATTGCCTTTCTTTGGGACTGGAATGAAAACTAATCTTTTCAGTCCTGTGGCCACTGCTGACTGTTCCAAATTTGCTGGCATATTGAGTGCAGCACTTTAACAGCATCACCTTTTAGAATTTGAAATAGCTCAGCTGGAATTCCACCATCTCCACTAGCTTTGTTCGTAGTGATGCCTCCTCAGGCCAACTGACTTCACACTCCAAGATATCTGGCTCTAGGTGAGTGATCACACCATCATGGTGTGACCTTGGGTCATAAAGATCTTTTCTGTATAGTTCTTCTGTGTATTCTTGCCACCTCTTCTTTTAGGTCCATACCATTTCTGTCCTTTATTGTGTCCATCTTTGCATAAGATGTTCCCTTGGTATCTCTACTTTTCTTGAAGAGGTCTCTAGTCTTTCCCACTCTGTTGTTTCCTCTATTTCTTTGCATTGTCCACTTAAGAAGGCTTTCTTCTCTCTCTTTGCTATTCTTTGGACCTCTGCATTCATGTGGGTGTATCTTTCCTTTTCTCCTTTGCCTTTCACTTCTCCTCTTTGCTCAGCTATTTGTAAGGCCTCCTCAGAAAATCAGTTTGCCTTGTTGCATTAGCAGAGTGTAATGACAAGAATACTGGTGTTAGGATTTCTCTGATGGTCCAGTGGTTAGGATTCCACCTGCCAATGCAGGGGACAGGAGTTCAATTCCTGTTCCAGGAAGATTCCACGTGCCACAGGGCAACTAGGCCTACAAACCCCAACTACTTAGCCTGAGTGCCCAAGGGCCTGTGCTCTGCAATAAGAGAAGCCACCACCTTGAGAAAAACCCAGGCACTGCAACTAGAGAGTACCCCTTGCTCAGCCACAACTAGAGAAAGTCGGCACACAGCAAGACCCAGCACAGCCAAGAAAAGATAATAGTTGTGGTGTTAGAATCACACACACTGGGTTCAAATCACTATTCTTCAATTTATTTCTTGTAAGACCTTGGACAGGTTACTTAACCCTGTCAGCTTCAGCTTTTTCCTGGAGAAGAAATCTATCTTAACTCAGAAGTAAATGACATTATTTTTTAAATGAAATAAAACTGATGATTTTTCAACAGAGAATTAACCTCATTTAAGAAGAAACCTGTTTTCTATTTTCTATTAATTCCTAAAGCCTTGTTTGGAAATTAGCACACTGCTAAACTAGAAAAAAATAAAATAAAAAGCAGAATTTTTTACAACCATCTTGATGTAAATTAGCCACTGTGAATTATTTCTGAATATAAAAAGATGCTTAAATATTAAAAGCAAATGCTCTCAAAATAAAGATAAATTTCAGATGGATTTAATTATCACAGCTTCTCAAAGTGAAACTGTACATGTGTATACACGAGTTTTAAACTTAATACTGTTTGCTTTTTAAAAATTAACAATATGAAAAATGAATACTCTTATCCACAAAGTAAAAAGCTTTTGATAAAATAGAGGACATTTAGGTGCCACTTTGCCAAATATTAAAGCTATCTACAAAAAGGTTCCACCTGTGAACAGATGAATGCTATCAACTGAATATCTTGCATGGATTTCTCAAGGCTATATAAAATATAATAAGGCTTAGCTATGGAGCAACAAAAATACAAAGCAGAAGACTGAAACCCAGCTCTCAGTTAAAATAACAGGAAATTTTAAAAAGGAAAAAACCATGGGATTTCCCTGGTGGTCCAGTGGTTAAGGCTTCTTGCTCCCAATGCAAGGGGCATGAGGTCAATCCCTGGTCAAGGAACTAAGATCCCACATGCACCCAGCGTGGCCAAACTACTCTCCCTGCCAGGAAAAAAAAACAAAAAAACACCCAAAACAAAAACTAAAGTTAGGATTAAGACCTAAGTATATCTACCATTTCCTAACAACTTAATACTGCTTTGTTTACATTTTTCTATCCTGTCCAAATACAAAAACATAAATTTTAAGAAGAAGAAAAAAGCTTTAGCCCTTGCATTTTTTCAGTTAAGATACCCAGAGGTAACTTTAAATTTTCAAGTTTCGCATAGCCTTTCAGATTGACTTATTTACAATATTGGTTTGATTCTGATATCTTGGTAACTGTTAAATTCTACCTGTGATTTAAGTAGATTAAAACTTTTCAAAAGTAAGATGCACTTGAGAATCAGAAATGTTAAAAATTTGACAAATGAACACTTTAGAACTGAGCAAATACAGTAATAACATTTCCTATTAATCAATTATTGAACTTCTGCAGTTAAAGCAAGGTGCTGTGTGTGTGTTTGTATGTGCGTGTTGTATGCTCTACAGTTTTGTGCTCATAACTTTATACATCATTGCAGGGATTCTACAAAGTACACCAAAGCACTAATAACAAGGTTTTAATGGGGAATATCTTCTTGGTTTTCCACTTCTAAAATTTCATTAAAATAATACACTGTTTTACACAATCACAAAATAAAGTGCTTTCATAATTCCTATAATACAGCTCTCCAAATTTTCATATCTACTGCTAAGAAACACATCACTAAGAACTTAAATACATATAATGTGCATTACTCTGAGTCAACAGGCCCACCAGCTGAAGCTATGTAGCTTACATCAGGCCAAAAGGGCAAGGAGGGGGAGACTGAAATCCAATTTTCCCTTTTCCAGTGAAGCTTGTAAAGGCAGCCATTTTAGGTTTGGCTAGTCCAAAAGCATTTATTACACAGAGGAAGAAAAAAAAAAGGCAGCTTTGATCCAAGTTTACAGCAGAATATCATCCTTCTAGGTCAGCACAAATTGCCTTAAAACATTCCTCTTATTTTAACAGCTTTAACACGGAAAAGCATGACTATATAAGATTCTTAGGTTCCCAGGCCCTCTTCCTTCTCTTCCATTCCCAGTACAGGTAATAGCAAAGCAAAGTTTATGAGAATCCCTCAGAAATGCAAATCAAAACTGCAATGAGGTATCACCTCACAAGGGTCAGAATGGGCCTCATCAAAAAGTCTACAAACAATAAATGCTGGAGAGGGTGTGGAGTAAAGGGAACGCTCTTGCACTGTTGGTGGGAATGTAAACTGACACAGCCACTATGGAAGACAGTATGGAGGTTCCTTAAAAACTAGGAATAAAACCACCATATGACCCAGCAATCCCACTCCTAGGCGTATATCCTGAGGAAACCAAAACTGAAAGAGACACATGTGTCCCACTGTTCATTGCAGCACTATTCACAATAGCTAGAACATGGAAGCAACCTAGATGTCCACTGACAGATGAATGGATAAAGAAGTTTTGGTACATATTCACAATGGAATATTACTCAGCCATAAAAAGGAATACATATGAGTCAGTTCTGATGAGGTGGATGAACCTAGAACCTATTATACAGAGTGAAGTGAGTCAGAAAGAGAAAGATAAATATCATATTCTAACGCATATATACAGAATCTAGAAAAATGGTACTGAAGAATTTATTTACAGGGCAACAATGGAGAAACAGGCATAGAGAATAGACTTATGAACATGGAGAGAGGGGAGGAGAAGGTGAGATGTATGGAAAGAATAATATGGAAACTTAATATTACTATATGTAAAATAGATAGCCAACAGGAATTTGCTGTATGGCTCAGGAAACTCAAACAGGGGTTCGGTATCAATTTAGAGGGGTGGAATGGGGCGGGAGATGGGAGGGAGGTTCAAAAAGAGGATATATGTATATCTATGGCTGATTCATGTTGAGGTTTGACAGAAAGCAACAAAATTCTGTAAAGCAATTATCCTTCATAAAAAAATAAATTAAAAAGAAAAAATAAAAATAAACAGGCCCCTGACAGGAAAAGAAAAAGGCCTCTGATGCAAAGAATTAGTGAGGAGATAGGAGAGACTACCCAGGATAAAAGACAAGAAGTTGAAGTCATCACTCTTCCAGTCACTAATATTTAATCAAATATCTAGAGTATTCTGGACAGACTATAAAAGAAAGTCCTTTCTATTAAGTCTATTTCTGGATTTCAGTCCAACTTCGTAAAAGTTTGTATTACAGATATTTTCAAATATACACAAAATCAGAGAAAACAGTAAGATGAATCCTCATGTACCTTTTACTCCAATTCAACAAATCATAAATGTTTGCCAGTCTTGTCTATCTCTCAAATTTTATTTTTTTGGTATGGCGGAGGGAGGAGTACACTTCATTTCACCTGTTAATATGTCAATATGTATCTCTATAGATACGGGCTTTACATTACCACAGTGTCATAAATATAACTAAGGAAATTCACAATAATTCCTTAATGTTGCTTAATATTAAGTGCATGGTCATGTTTCCCTGATTTTCTCAAGTCTTTTTACAATTGTTTGTTAACATCGAAATCCAAAAAAAGCCCACACATGTATTTGGTTGATATTCCTTTTATCTGAAACAGCCTTTCCCCCTTTCCATCAACTCCTCTTTCACCCCATTCACTTATTTGTTGAAAATTCTAATTATTCAATAAAATTTGCCACACTCCGGATTTAGCTGATTGCTACTTGCGGTATAAAATATTGATAATACATTATACAATTTAATCACTAACAGTGCAGTATTGAGGAGACTTGGTCTGTAACCAAAATGTTTCACGCAAGTAATAATTTGTCTTTTAAAAAAATGGGGGGTGCAAATTGAGCTTGGAGAAAAAAAAACCTACCAGAGGATGCTATTAGGAAAACTAAGAACGTACCAAATCCACATGTTTTTACAAAACTATCCCTTTTACTACCTTATACACTGTTAGTTACAGCTCTTTATTAGCATGTCAAAGTAAAATGGACAGTATTCAATAATCATATAATATGAAAGGTATATTTAAAAGAAAGTAAACAGTCACCTGTAATTGTCAATACAGTGTAATTCACTTAGTTTTGTTTGGCGCAAAAAACTAGACTTTTTTTTCAAAAGCATAAAAACAGTGCTTGGTGCTCTGAAACGTGTTTTTATGAGAAAAAAAAGATAGCTTTCCAATTTTATTCTGATTCTTAGTCAAACATTATTTAACCCCAGCTCGAGAGACTGATATGACTACTAATAACACAGAATTGGTGAATCAGCAGAGTGGGCTTAATGTCCCTGTGTAATGTAATGGTGCCAAGCGCAGATAAATATCTGTTAAGGCCTATCAGCATTTAAGGAAAAGACTGCCAGGCCTTATCCACTTGGTGAATGTCTACTTACCCTTCGAAGCCCACCTATAGTAGGAAAATTCTTCACATGTATATTACATTAATCCCTCTTTCCTTTTGAGCTATGGTCCCCAACTCTGGCTGAAGAGCTTTTAAATACGATGGACAAAGAATGTTGCCTGCTGTATCAGTGAACAATGGCTGCTGAGGCCATCAAGACATCAGCCATTGCAGTCACCCTCAGTGGTGCACCTTGAGGGGATTCAAAACGGAGAAAAACAGGATACTGGCCCTAGACAGCTAAGGTGCATCTCAAAGGAATGACTTCAATAAGCCCAGAGTTTTGCATCTTCTCATACATAGAAAAGCACTAAATTTGTTAACTTGAGACGTCTAGTTTTCCTTAACAAGCAGTAATCTTTCAATGTTTCAACTATTTGTTTTTTTGGCAAAAACTCCTATATATCCTGGCTCCTCCATATCCTCCTCCTTTACAACAGTCCCTCAGGGCTTATTGAGAGGCTATCTTAGGGTTGAAGTCCTCAGTAAGTCTGCCAAATAAAATACAATTCTCCACTTTTAGGTTGTGCATTTTTTTTTAATTGACAACATTATGCTCTGAAGATACAAAGACAATTTGATGTCCCTGTCCTTAAGAACTTTACAGCCTAACTGAAATAGGTACTATAGAAGTAGTCTGTGTAAGAGATGTAGGGACTTAAAGATCTGATCTATCTGGATTTGAGATTGAATGAGACAAGGTGGCAGAGAGAGGTGACCCCATGAAGGAGGGGCTTATCTAAATTACTCTTGCCTCTCTAGCAGCTGCTGCTGCTAAGTCGCTTCAGTCGTGTCTGACTCTGTGCGACCCCATAGACGGCAGCCCATCAGGCTCCCCTGTCCCTGGGATTCTCCAGGTAAGAAAACTGGAGTGGGTTGCCATTTCCTTCTCCAATGCATGAAAGTGAAAAGTGAAAGTGAAGTCACTCAGCCGTGTCCGACTCTTAGCGACCCCATGGACTGCAGCCCACCAGGCTCCTCCATCCATGGGATTCTCCAGGCAAGAGTACTGGAGTGGGGTGCCATTGCCTTCTCCCTCTAGCAGCTAACAACCATCAATAAAAATTTGGTGACAGCCAGCCTCAAAGTACACTTAGAGCTTCTTGACTCAAGTGGCTTTTATTTTTACTCCACCTCAGAAACCCACTCCCAAGGCTGTACACTAGGATCACGTTAACACTGGAACTGCTCCACCTCTGAATACATTAAGCCCAACTTTCAAACATCTGATCAGTCTTTAACCCTTCTGCATCTTTCACTACCATTTTACCTGTCAAGTCCTCCAGTCTCTCAGGGTCTCAGTTCATCATTTTCCTATACTGTATTTTTCTACTGTATTATTCTGAAATTTACTTTATTTTTCTTTTTTGATGTACACTTCTCTTCCTACATTTATCATACAGCATTTTAATTTATACAAAATTTTGTTTGTTTTCTCTATTACATCATAACTTTTCTTAGAACAGTAATGGGATTCTTTTCCTCAGTCCGGCATCCTTCACACCCAGAACAGGTCTAGCCCATAATAATTGCTCAGTAAACATTGGTGCAAGCATTCTTGTCATTTTCACCACTATTTATTTCTATGAGCTCTCCAAAGGCGGAACCTATATTTTACCTGAGTATTTAGTAAAATGGGGTTTGACCTATAATTTCTACTGGAGTGCCTCATATATATCAGAGCCCCCAGGAGCATTTGTTGAATTGGAAAAGGTTGAAATGTTATTAGAGCCTGTACAAGACATAGAAAGATATGTTCTCTGCTCTATCTTGGCATTATTGTTTTAGCAATCATTTAAGTTAACCAAATAGTTATGAGACCAACATAAAAAATGTTCATTGTGGCAGAGGCAAACGGAAAGCCATGGACAGAGAGGTAAGGACACCTGCACTTCACTCTCGGCTCTGCCACTCAGAATCTACAAATAACCATCTCTGTAACCCTTGGTTTCCTCATTATTAAAATGGGGTTTGATGAGAATTTGATTCTTGAGCATCTGAAAGTTCCCTAACTAATATGCTATGGCTACTAAATTTTTTTTAAATTAAAAGTGATACACTCGCAGATTTCCCTAGTGGTACAGCGGATAAGAATCTGCCTGCTAATGCAGGGGACATGGGTTTGATCCTTGGTCCAAGAAGATTCCACATGCCGTGGGCAACTTGTGCTCTGCAACAAGAGAACCCACCGCAGCGAGAAGTCCATACACCACAATGAAGAGGAGTCCCCACTCACGGCACAGAAAGCCCTCAGAGCAGAATGAAGAACCAGCACAACCCAAAAGAAAAAATGATTTTTTGAAAGGTAGAATTTCTTATATAAAGAATAAAAGTGATACACTTTCAATATAAAACATTGTATATGCTTTACTGAATTGTTTAAAGGGAAATTCCTTCTCTCCACTCTGTTTTCATAACTCTCTGGAGATGTCCACTCTCAAAAGTTCCTTCTGTACATTTAAAGCATTCTTCATGCACAAGCAAGTATAGTGCTAAGATTGTTGATTTTATTTACCAGCTTGACAGTCCAGAAATTCTAATGGGACAGTGACAAAATGAAAGAGAACTATAAATACTTTGATAGCAGAAAGATAATTACTATTCAAGAGGTCGATAGTAGAAAAAAATTAAAATACAGATAGAAATATTTAAAACTTTGTGTGTCACCCCTCCTTGGTTGTGTAATGTAATGTTAATAAAGGTATAGGACAAGATAATAAACTGAAGGTGGGAAGATATGTGGGAGGCAAGGGAATTGTGGACAAAAGAGAGACTCATACCAATGTTGCAATCACTAAACTGTGATTACAACTCTAAGTGGTAAAACAAGAAACGATTCTGAAATATCTTATAAGCGTATGGATAGAGTCAAGGAAGTAGTTGTTTTCCTTTATTAAATCCAGCCCAGACAAATGTAGATTAACACATGTCCTTGATTTTCTTGACAACAGCATTCTTTGAAGTTTGAAAGTGAAAGTGAAAGTCACTCAGTCGACTCTTTGCAACCCATGGACTGTACAGTCCATGGAAATCTCCAAGGCAGAATACTAGAGTGGGTAGCTCCAGGGGATCTTCCCAATCCTGGGATCAAACCCAGGTCTCCCGCATTGCAGGCAGATTCCTTACCAGCTGAGCCACCTCTAAGTCTAATAATGGCATCTGCATATTACAAGACCAAAGGTAGAAGAAGTATATTTCTAACCAGTTCCCTCCGTGGGAAATATATCACAGGATGATTGCCATCATAAGAATTTTTTTAAAAGATAGTAAGAAAAAAAATAGGTCACTGGGAAAGTAGGAAACTCATTTCCCAAGAATACTCTAGAAAAAAGTGTGATCTAATGGCCGGACTGTTAATTTCCCTTTCATCTGGTACCAGAAACTAAACATTAAGGAATACGTTAGATAGAGGATCAAGCTTTAACTTCAATACCCACCTAAACAAGATAGATTTCACCTAGACAAGATATATTTCACCTAGACAAGTCCACAGTTTCACCCTTATGGTTTTACCCTTACGGTGTGAAGTGATACCACTGTAGACCTTAAAGAACAGCTTATAGATAAGAAGAGCAGCCCAGACAAGGATCCTATCTCTGCAAGGTTAATACATTACTGATATGTCTACTTTTAGAAACAACAAAAATACAATTCTATAATACATAACTTGCAAATCTATCAACACTTAACTATAAATTGTGTATGTGTGCTCAGTCATGTCCAACTCTTTTGCAATCCCATGACCTGAAGCCTGTCAGGCTCCTCTGTCCAAAGGATTTCCCAGGCAAGAATACTAGAGTAGGTTGCCATTTCCTACTCCAGAGGATCTTCCGGGCCCAGGAATAGAACCTGTGTTACCTAATAACAATTACAGGCTTTCCAAGTGGCTCAGTGATAAAGAAGCCGCCTGCCAAATAGTAGACTTGAGTTTGATCCCTGGGTCGGGCAGATCCCCTGGAGAAGGAAAAGAAAAGCCACTCCAGTATTCTTGCCTGGGAAATCCCAGGGATAGAGGAGCCTAGTGGGCTACAGGCCGTGGGGTCACAAAAAGAGTCAGATAGGACTTCGCGACTAAAGAACAACAAATGACAATTACAACATTAAAAAAATTAACAGTTACAGTCTTTACCTGGCATTTTTACAACCTAAACACAGTATAAAGGGTAAAAACTAAAACTATAATTTAGAATGTGGAAGAAGAGAAAATGATCAATTATTTTAATTCCGTAATGTAATTTTAATACCATGGTACATAACATAAACTCAGTCATGAAGGTGAAAATTGTTAAGTCCAGGAATTGACCTGTAAGGTCTTCATTAAAAAAAAAAATTAGTCAAGGACTATAAACTAGCAAATCTACCTTGTCTCCTTACATTAAAACACACTAAACAGAAATAAGGAACTAAAATCATTTTGGTTTCCTGCGCCCTGTAGGTTAGAAGGAACAATATTTCCTGACACCGGAAAATAGCAAGTCAGTGGCTGAAGATGGTTTTCAAATGTGGGTAGAATATCATTTTAAGAGCTTTTAAAATTCTTAACAGAATTTTCATTACCAGGCAGAGCTATGTTAGAACACAGCATAAAATAAATATATAAAGCAGTACAGTATTTCTCAAATTTTCTACTTTAGTCCAAAAAATGTTATGACCTGTTTTATTTCATCACCTCTTTCTCACTAAACGCAATGGAAACCTCCAAGCCTGTTGACACAAATTGCTTTAGGAAGCTAAAGGTCTGCAGTGGTCAATACAAGTCAAAAGTGGCTCATGTGCTATTTCTGACTACAAAGGCTTAATACTCAGTACATGCCATCTAAAGTTCAAAATGAAAAAAAAAAAAAAATATGTATGTGGAATCAGGCCCTAAAAGCGTCTTTAGAATTCTCCACTGGACAGGGCAGCCCACTCAGATCTACCCACCCTCATCCTTACTGAGCTTAGCTACTGGAACAACTGCCTCTGTAAAACTATAAATTTTTAAAAGGAATTTTGTGATACAATATCTGAAGTCTCTTTAGGAAAGCCAATAACTAAGATATGATCAATAACTACTCCACATAACTGACCTTAAAAGCAAACTATCATAGTTAAGACCCCCCAAAGCCAACTCTCCATTAAATTTTACCATTTAGGATTCTCCTTCCTGAAAAATGATTAAATTCTTTGATACTCATCCTTAACCAAAAGGTCCATTTCAAGTCTGAGACAAAAAACGAGGAAGTCAAAGCACAACCACTTTCCTTCTTGCCATATACCTTCAAACACACCAAGTTACTTACTGCAGAGATTTGCTATGCAAACCATTATCCCAAAGGGTTCCTAAACATCTCAAAAAGAGGTTCCTTGGTTCCTAATGATTATTCTATAATGGAAACGTGATCTCTCGGTATATTTTCATCCTGGACAAACAGGTCAGTAATGGAAGTATTTTGGTATCTATGTTTCTACTCACCCTCAGTAACATCCTGGGGGTTAGATGTCCGGTCACTGGCTGGATCCAGTGCAACCGTTGCCAGGGAAGTGGTGGCTCCAGACATCTCACTCATAGGCTCACTACGGCTGGTTTCGGGCACACTTTCCCGGGAGCTAAATCTTACTCGGGAACTGGATCGAGAGCTGAGGTCCGGACTGGTGTCTGACAAACCTGGAATGTCATCGATCTTTGTTGGTGTCACCATGAACCGAACTGAAGCCATCTTGGTGGTGGTTTCTGGAGGATGCATTTTTATTTTTCTCTTTCTTTATAAGGACAAGGAAAAAAGAAAACCCCTTCTTCCTTTGCAGGCTACTTCTGATTGCAAAAATAGAAAAGATAACTAAAAACACGAAAAACAACCTTCAGTTACCTTGATTTACACCACACGAAAAGCCACTACATATAAGAATCCTTCTACTCAAGAATTCAAGCTGTCCTAAAAAGTGCACTACCAACAGTTGAAAAATATTAAAAAAAAAAAAAAAGACAAAACGATGCCAATCTCGTGTAACTTCGTTTCTTCAGAATGAAGAGATACCTAGTTATCTCCTCTGGTCCAGGGATGTGGGCTCAGGGCCATGGTCAGAAAAGCAGGTGACAAAGCCTTTCTCGCCTCGACCCTAAGGTTTCGGCCGAGGTAGTTAGTCCTTTTTTTTATCTGTAAATGTCCCACGGTTAGTTGAGCAAAGTGCGCACAAGCCCACCGTTATCAGACGAATACAGCATAGATCAGATTGCGAAACGGTGAATACCCGGCCACCTGTTGTGTATCAGGTGAATACCCCACAGGTCTGGCTGGGAGGAGGTGTGTGTAGAGCCACCCGACGTTTCTGAGGCCGATAATCCACTTGGGTCTGGTGGGAGAGGTGCGCACGCATAACGGGAAAAATAATCGCACACTCCGGCTGGAGGAGAATGAGAGAACGGTGAGCAGAGGCTGCAGGGGCAGAGCGGATTTCTGCCTTCAAGAGGCCTGCGGGGGTGGCTCGCCCGCTCTTCTGGCAGAAAGGTCCCTAGGATCTGGGAGGAGGCGGCTAGTTGATCGAGACTCCGCGGACTGCAGCTCAGGGTCGAGGCAGGTCGCTGCTAGTCAGTCCATCGAGCCCCCGACTGGCTCACTCGGTTTCTCTCGCGCGTGACAGGACGAGCCACCCCTTTGCCGAAGAAGCTCTCTTCCCTACCAGAGCCCCGGCGCAAGGTCAGCCCTCGCTGTTCTTCCTTCGGGTTCTAAATGAAGAGGAGGTGGCCTCAGTTCAGGCTGGCCCTGGCTGAGCTGGAGAGAGCAGCGAGGATGTGAGTAGGAGGAGGTCGCAGGTGCGGGATCTCGGCGCCAGCTGATGCGGGTGCGCGCGCAGCTGTTGTTTATGAGCCGGTAACTGTTTCAGAGCCACGGCGCGCGCAGGACGGCTGGAGCTGCCAGGGAGGGCGCCCCCTCCCTGGCCAGACGCCAGAGATGCAGTTACGTGACCTCGCCGCCCCCGGCCCCGGGCCCGGCGGGCTGAGCCCGCGCCGCCGCAGCCCCGCCCTTTCCTCCCCGCTCGTTCCTCATTCGAGGTTAACGGTCCGAAGAGAAGCCTAGGGGAGCGGTCGGAGGGCGGCACCGTCCCCACGAGCGCCTGAAAGCCCCGCCCAGTCTCTGCAGCCCGCGAGGTGGCCTAGAGGGCTACGCGCATGCGCTCGCTCAGGTCGCGGCACGAGTTAGGCCCCAGTGTTGGAGGCCCGGAGCAAGACGGGAATTGTAGTTGGGTGTGGGGGCCTCAGCTACGTGCATTTGGAAAAACAAATGCTTTTCCTTCTAGGTCCTGCTGTCTTGCACCAACTCTAGAGGTGGAAGGATTTCAGGGAGCAGTGGGTACCCCATACTCTCAGAACCGCAAAAACCATCTCTACTGAATAAGAGCATCCTGAAAATACCATTCATAATTTCTTTAAAAATCACAAACCCCACACCACCATATACCTCCAAAATATATGGTATATATTGCATATGACCCTCATTGGAGTTTTTATGTAGTGGTATATCCCAAAGCATTGTATACTCAAATTTATACATACTTTGTGCTGCATTTTGTATTTGCTGTCTTTTGGAAAAAATGCTGGTTTTTACAGGTATACACCTATCAAATATTCACATTTTACACCTTACATATATACAATTTTGTGTTTTACCTCAGTTAGACTGAAAGCTCTGTTAAAAAAACCATCTTTTAGACATGAAGATGACATTGAGATACTTTCTCTTGACTCCAGTGTTTTCTCTACTACTGCCACCATATTTTCTCTAGCATGTTTATTTAATGCATGAATAGAGGTGTTCAATAAATTTGACTCATCAATGTTTTGTTTGCAAGTTATTTCCTAGAGCTGTGATCAAAACATTTTTAATTTTTCCTAACTTTATTTATTGACATATAGTTGATTTACAATGTGCAATCTTTGCTGTACAGCAAAGTGACTCAGTCATACACATAGATATTTTTAAAAATATTTCTTTCCATTATGGTTTATCACAGGATACTGAATATAGTTCCCTGTACTATATGTAGGGCCTTGTTTATCAAAAGTCATTTAAAGTCAACAACCTGAGGCCTGACTTTGCCTGGTCCTTGCTCAGCACAAGTAGAAATGTTTAACATCATCCTTAATAATAGATGAGAACAGTATTGAAGACCTGAGCCAGGAAATCTCCTTTTATCACATGACACAAAGTCCACAGTCTGGTTTAAAAGATACAGGTAACAAAATGTAAACTAGATTCCTATTTAAAATGTAAATCTCCTCAAAGCTTGATTCTTTATAAAGCCTGCAATACTGATTCAGGCTTACAGTTTTCTTGCAGAAGCCAAGAAATTTAGCTCCCTGATCAGTTTTCTTTTCAGGCAGGCCTGCTGTTCAGTCTTACAGACATTCCCCTTATTAAAAAAAAAAAAAAAATCCTAGATTTCTACAACATTGAATTTTGTCTCATACCACAGTGTATTTTCATTCACTTTATACTAAAGAGTCTCCCATTTCTGAGAACATCTCAGATACCTAGGAGATCTAAGAAAAAAATCTTCGGTATACATACACCAATTTTAATTTTCCTTAGTCTACCCAGTAGGTAGTATCGAAAATGCTAATCATTTTTTGGCGGGTCAGGGAAGCTTTTAAAGACAGAATCATAGTCTGCATTTAAAAAAAAAAAAAGATAGGATTTGCTTGTTTTTTTAGCCACCCCACGCAGCAGCTTGCCACCCCAGGGGCAGCGGAAGCTGGGAGTCCTAACCACCAAGAATTCCCCTGAAGTTAAACACTTCCTTAGCAGAACCTTTTCTCTAGTCATTTGCAGAATTTCTAGCCTTTCTTCAAACATTAACCTCTAATAGGACAGGACAACTTTTTACAATCTCTTTAATGCTAAGAGCCTTAAGTGATGAGGCTAAGAAACCAAAAATTGCTTGACAGAAAATAAGTATCCCATTTCACCATTCTCGTAAGTAATAGAACCAGAAATCATGTCTTTTATTAACTACGTATTATTAACTACGTATAACCCAAGTCTTTAGATTTTTTTTTTTCTCTCAACAGTCAACTATTCTGAACTTTTCTGCTAGGACAGTCAGACATCAGCGTCAGTGAGAAATATATTTACCCCTTTCCAGGGCCAATCTTGATAAATCAAATTTGGGCTGATACGTGTTACAGTGGCACTAGGCAAACATTCAATTCAACGTCAAAAGAAGTTCAGGAAGTACCGAATTAATACGGAGAGGAAGAAGCAATTTCTTGAATGCCTGTATGTATTTTGCCTCATCATCCCTATGCTATGAAGAAATTGGATTACAAATTTATGGTTGCCCCATGATAGAAGCTCATGGCCTAAGGAATCTTCCAGGATTAAAAGAAAACCCTCCAAGACATTTCCAGAGGGGCAGTAAAAATGCATAAAAGCATTCTTATTCACAATGGTTGGATGAATTAAGATCCATCACTGAACTCTATCAACTTTAGAGGTGGAAGAGTACTTAGAAATGATGAGAAAAACAGAACTAAACAGGTTGACTTTCTCACAGTTATAGAGGGGTGAATACTCGTTTTCTGGCTTCCAATTCAACATCTTCCTCCTCCCATATAGCTGCTATTATTTTTCAAGCAACTCTTCCATTTTGAGTGAAATTTCATTTCAAGGGACAAAAAATTACTTAACTGACAACATGGGTATTTCTTACTGAACGCTGACAGTTGCACAAGTCTTTCTCAAGCTCTCTTCCGCTACCCCAGCACCCTGCTAGGACTCACAGCACTGCACGACTGCTGCAGCGGTCACCCAAGTTTCTCTTCCAAGGGGTCTTGTTGTATCCCTGGGGTACTCTTCCCTCTCGTCTCCCTCGTTTTTTTTTTTTTTTTTTTTAAACCACTCCTTTCTTCCCACAACATACAAAATAACAGCTCTTTGAAATCATTTTAATAACCTGGCAGTGATTCAAGGTACGAAAAGATTCAAATATCTCCCCTTGGACAGGGATGCTACCATGACTGCTTCACAACAAGCATAATCAAAGGCAAAGATGAGACCGGATTCGAGGAGCAAGTGTCGGAGCAAACTTCCAGGCTCACAGACTGAAGAGCCTGGCTGCAGAAAGTCTCTTGGGGGCTGGCAGGCAGCAGAAGACACATGAAATATTAAGACATCCTCAGAGGACGGGGCGCGGCTGCTGGGTCATGAGCACCTTGAAGCGTTTCTTGATGGTGATTCGGTGTCGAGAGTATTTGTCGTCTGGGGAGAATCGAGCAGGGTGAGCCGAGCACGTCTGTTGTCCCAAAGGATCAAGCTTCTGCTCGAGGAGGAAAGAAAGAACATAATCTCAGCACTGGAATGGTGGGAAAAACCCAATCCCTGGCCTCAAAAGGGAGATGGAGGCTGGGATGGGGAGTTCAGTTCAGTCGCTCAGTCGTGTCCGACTTTTTGCGACCCCATGAACCGCAGCACGCCAGGCCTCCCTGTCCATCACCAACTGCCGGAGTCTACCCAAACCCATGTCCATGGAGTCGGTGATGCCATCCAACTATCTCATCCTGTCTTCCCCTTCTCCTCCTGCCCTCAATCTTTCCCAGCATCAGGGTCTTTTCAAATGGCCCAGCTCTTTGCATCAGGTGGCCAACGCATTGGAATTTCAGCTTCAACATCAGGGGCCACGCAAAAACGGTAAACATGAAAACAGGAGACGCGACGGTAAGATCTAGAAGCCACGCATTTCTGCTTCCATTAATACCACGCGCGGCTTCTGGAGTTTCTAGTCCCGCCCCCGCCCAAGCAGCTAGGCAACTCACAGGCTTCTCTCGACCGCTCCTTCCAATGACATGCATCGCTAAGCTCACATCCAGCCCGTTTACCCTTCTCACCTTCAGCGTGTAGACCCGCTCTCCTTGCTCGTTGAGGTAATACTGGAGAAACATGATCACACTAAAGCAGAACGTTCCAATTCTGTCCGGAGCTGCCTCTAACTGAGAGCCTCACGTGTTGGTCAATTTCCTTCCTGTACAGCCGGAAGTCTCGCTCTGAAAGCACGCCGGGAAATGTAGTCCAGTTTATCTAGACTTTTCTCCAGCCGGACGGAAGGAGGCGCACTAGCGCAGAACTTGACCAGTTGCAACTCAGTTGCAATCTTGCAGGAGTTGTAAGACACGTGCAGTATGCCCACTGTGGGCCTGGTACTGCTAGGGAGAGAGGGGGGTAGGGATGGATATAGATTAAACATAACTGAATATTGTCCTGTTTTTATCTCAAGATGCACACCCATTGCAGAGGCAATGAGTTTCTAGTACCTGCAGAACTAAAGGCTCCAGGATCCAGAGCCTCCTTTACCTTAGGAAAGAAAGAAGATTTTCTTCCTTCCCCTATTTTACATCCGGTTCTCTCGCCCAGTTTCAAACATTGGCGGTAAAAATGCACGATGGGTGTTCCATATTCTGGACAGCGAAAAGAGCGTGAAGTTATTGTACGAAACCGGTGAAGCATATTTTAGTGGTCGACCCAAGATTCAAACTCAGGTCTCTACCACAAATTCAACTCTCTGTAGTGGTGAGTAGCTAATAATAGCGTAATAAGATGCGCCTCTTAGAGGTATGGCGAATTTTTAAAAGAACGTACAAATTCTTTTTATAGGATTTTGATTTAAAGAAATGAAAATTGGAACCCAGATATCATTAACCGAGGTGATCATTGCGGTATGATTTATAATGGCGAAAAACGTTGGAAGATATATTAGCTTTATTACCAGAAAAACCTTAAAGTTTTTTTTTTTTTTTTAAGTATAGTTTGTGTTTGCTTGTAGTTGTATAAAATATCTCAGTGAGGATCCAGAATAAATCTGGTTTCCTCTGGCATAAAGAGCTCAACTTGGTTCCAGAAGGAGTGGAGGGGGACTTGCTGTATAGTCCATTTTAAATAGTTTGACTTTTGAACGGTCCTGATGTACTACCCATTTTAAAAATTAAAGGTCCTGATGTACTACCCATTTTAAAAATTAAAATTATTTAACAAAATTTAAAACCACAAAAATAATTTAACAATCAAACAAAAAAGACGTTTGGGTCTTGGAATTTTACTCTGAGTGGCGGTTTTTGATTAAGTGGGAAGCGTTTCAGCCCGGGGTAAGGCTGAGCCGTCTGTGGACTGCAGAGGTGATGTGAATAGTCTATTTGGGAACTGCAAAACAGCTTTCTAAGGAAATGATATGCATACAGCAAATCAGCACCCTTGATACTGTGAGACAACCCTCATTTGAAACATTCTGTTCGCTTGATCCTTAAATATTCAGACTATGTGCTCTGATTTTGGTTTAGAAAATACAGCAAACATTGAATTGTCAAGAGTTTGCCACAGTCTGCTGTTAATAGGAAGTCAGGTACAAAACTGGGTAGAATTGAAAGGCACAAAACTAAATATATTGGTGAAGAAGTGTATAGGGAACCAAGATGTAAAACTATGTGGTTGGGAACCTGAGAAATAATTTGCAGGTTGTCCTGAAGAGATACACAATTGTGTCGCCATACTCTGGTTTGGAGGGAGTTCCTGGTTACTGCCTACATACCAGAGTCCTTTGTGGAATATCTCCCTAACCTCACCCCATTTCCCCCTCCCCTCCCCCCACTGTAGAATGCCTTGAGTTCTAGATTCTAGTTCTGTTTTGATCTGATCGTTGCCCTCCCTTCCTTGGATCCCTGTGTTTCTACTGGAGGTTACTCTCTGGGTCCTGGACCTGCCCGTCTCATTCTGGAGGCTTCCAGACAGCCACAGTTAGTGCCCAAACCTGAGACGATGTCTTCAGATGGAGGTGAGTCTGCTGGTAGGGGAGGGTCCCCTGCTACCAGCTCCCTTCCTTAGCAATTCAAAACTTGACACTTTACTTGGGGAAGAGCTCTCAGGGCTGACCTAGAGGAATGTGAGAACACCAGACACCACGAGAGGCATCACACTGGGGGAGGAGATGGTGCTGTTAATACTAGGGGTTGGGGAAGGAAGGGGGCTCCTGGGTGGCAGATCAGAGCACCTCTGAGGAAAGTGCTGAGTAGAGAGAAGGGATGGTAGTTAGCAACTTGCTTCTCTGGAAGAGGGATACCTTCAACATGTGTTTGTGTGGCAGGGGCAGGGATGTGTGCGGTACAGGGGACACAGGGGGGTTCCAGGGGAAGGCCCAAGTTCTGGTGTCTTCTTTAGGCAGTTGGAGGCTGCTCTAGAATTTTGCCCTGAGAGAACTGATCTGGGGCCGCTCTCAATCTTACTGGGTGTAGGGAGTGGAAGCCTTGTCTGGAAAACTGTTCAGTCGGGCCATCTGTTGCCAAGTCCGTTGAGAATTGTCCTTCCAGAAGCTAGATGAGGAGGTGCAGTAAGTGCCTCTGCTCGGAGCCTCCTGGCTCCTTCCAGCCCCAGCGAGGGCTTCTCTTTTAGTGCAGGGAACAGTTTTCCTTGCTTTCCCAGGGTCAGGGGAGGTGGGTCACTCCAGCAGAGGTGAGGACTGGGGCTTCCCTGAGACGCTCTGACTGCCTTTTGCGGAACTCAGGCCTCAGACCCATTTCACCGTGTTCCGTTCTTCAGGGAGTATTCCTGGTCCTCTGCTCTGGGCCTGAGGTTAAGAGTCTGCTCGTATTCCCCGTCTCCTTCAATGGTCAGGAAGCAGCAGAAGCTGAACGTTGTTAATTTGCCACCAGAATAATCTAAGAGGGGGAGGAGAGCAACCTGAAATTAGGCAGATGATCTATTATTATTGCAAGTCCTAGGAGACACATGTCCTGATTAAGTACACGTTTTAACATATTTATCGTTGGTCTCTTTGACTAGAGTCCACATAGCCCCTGAGCTGTGTCTCAGACTTCATGGTCAGTGCCTTTCAAAAGTGGACCCTAAATTTCTGACATTAGGAGTTTCAAGCAGAAGGATCACAGATAACATTTGAGTATGTCCAGCATCTACTTAAAGCTCTGGAAACCTCCCTTCCCACACCGCCCTCCCTTTACCCATTTCCTGGCTCTTATCTGGTCATTCCTGGCTGTTAAGTAACAAAATTTCTGGGAACAAAACCTCTAACCCACACATCCCCTCCTGGGAAGAGTGCTTCTGTGAGTGGTGGCAGGGATCACAGAGAAGCTGGGAGCAGGGTCCAGGTGACTTGAACATGTTTGGAATGTACCTGTATGCTGGGTGGCATGTGTTATGGAGTATGAGCTCGTAGGTCCAAGGTCACTGCAGCTTCCCTAGTGCAGTCATTCTCAACAGGGAGTAAGGGGCATCAGAAACACTTGGGGGACATTTGCAAATATACGCGTTCCTACTCACTCACTTGCTGAGAATCCGTGCTCTGCTTCTTCAGGGACTAGAGTTGAACTCAGATGACCTAGCTCTTGCTCTCTTTTTCTGCTACTCTATCCCCTCTTTTTGTCTCTACAGCATCTCCATTGCCAGGATCGGACAGGACTGTGAATCCTGGCACCGCCCTGTCTCCTTTCACTGCACTCACCTTCCCCCAACCTGCTCCTGGCCCACCAGACCCACCACCATGGGAGCCGCCTTCGCAGCCCCCTGTGCCTTCAGCATTCTCTCCAGGCAACCCTCTGGTGCTCTCTGCTTTCCCCAGCCCGTTGTTGGTGACCGGGGATGGGGGCCCTGGCCCCAGTGGAGCCGGAGCTGGCAAAGTCATTGTCAAAGTCAACACAGAAGCCGGGTCAGCTGAACCCTCTCAGACTCAGAACTTTATCTTAACTCAGACAGCCCTCAGTTGGATTGCCTCTGGCGCTCCCTGCGGGGGTCCTGAGACTCCTGCCCCCGGGCTCCTGACAGCCTCTAATGTGAAGACCCTTCTGCCCACTAAGGCTGTTGGGCTGAACCAGGAGGGTGACCCATGCCTTCCTGCTCAGGCTCCACCACCAGCTGCCCAACTGGCCCCCATCGTGCCCCCAGAAAAGGCTTGGCCAGGACCACAAGGGACAACCGGGGAAGGAGGTCCTACGGCCACCCGACCCAAGCCCTCACTGGGTGACCTCTTCTATACCTCCAAGGGTGTTTATGAGAACTTCCGGCGCTGGCAGCGCTACAAACCCTTGGCACGAAGGCACGTATCCCAGAGTCCTGATGCTGAGGCCCTTTCCTGCTTTCTTATGTAAGTGGGGAGACCGAAGATTCATTATCCTAGAGGCTTTTAAATGAGGAGGGTTTGGGGATGGACAAAGTGGTTAGGCTATTTAGGGATACTTGAGGGCAGGTCTTGAGGGTGAGGAAGATGCTATGAGAATTAAAATAACAATGCAACAAACCTCTTTACCCATGTGCCAGAGGATAATAAGCCTCAGGTGTCTTCTTTCAAGTGCTCTTCATAATCCTACATATTCAGGCAGGCATTTTTCTGGTCATCCTCATTTATGGATGAGAAGGCTAATGCTCAGAGCGGTAATCGGAACCCAGGTCTCTAATAAGGAGTACCAGGGCCCTCTTGTGTTATTTTACTACCTTTTTTAAGATAGTATTATTTATTTGGGCCCGTGCTGGGTCCTCGTTGCTGCGAGAGCTCTTCTCTAGCTGTGGTGAGCGGGGGCCACTCTCCAGTTGTGGTGGTTAGGCCTCTCACTGCTGTGGCTTTTCCTGTTGCAGAGCACGGGCTCTAGAGTGAGCCAGCCTCATTATCTGCGGCTCCTGGACTCTTGAGCACAGCTCAATAGTTGTGGCAATCAGGGCTTAGTTGACTCAAGGCATGTGGGATCTTCCCAGATCAGGGATTGAACCGTGTCTCCTGCATTGGCAGGCAGATTCTTTACCACTGAGCTACCAGCGAAGCCCTTAATTATCTTTTGACATGGAGTTGAACTGTCCAAACTGACTCGGATAAGGAGCGCTGGGAGGGGAGGATGGTGTGGTGCCAGGCCAAGGAGCTCATATGCCATGCTATCTACTGTCCTGTTTTATTTTGTTTCAGGGTTTTGGGCCATGCCTAGCAGCTTGTGGGAATCTTAGATCCCCATCTAGGGATTGAACCAGGGCCCACAGCAATGAAAGGGCCAAGTCCTAGCCACTGGACTACCAGGGAATTCCACATACAGCTCCCTGTTTTATTAGGAGAAGTCGAAATAGAAGTCAAGTCAAGGGAAGTGGCCGAGCTCACTTGGGTTCCCCTGGTGGCTCAGATGGCAAAGAATCCACCTCCAATGCAGGAGACCTGGGTTCGATCCGTGGGTTGGGAAGATCCCTGCAGGAGGAAATGGCAACCCAGTATTCTGGGTTGGATTCTTGCCTGGAGAATTCCATGGACAAAGGAGCCTGGCAGGCTGCAGTCCGTGGGGGGTCCGTCTCTCACATACGACTGAGAGACTAATACTTGGTCTAGAGCTCACTTAGTGGCCAAGGGCTGGGCCCCACCACTTACTAGGTGTGTCATCCTGGGTCCTGGCACTAGTTTCTTTGCTCTCAGCTTTCTCATCTAGAAAGGGGATGGTTACTTACTCAGAGAGTTGCTGAGATGAAATGAGTTACTGTATGTGAAATGCTTAGCAGAGCGCCTAGCACAGAGAATGCCTCATCAAATGGCAGCTGCTCTTGTTGTTGTTATTGTTATTATAAAAAGGCAATCTAGAAGAGAAAAAGAACTCACAAAAGGCCAGAATGTCTGTGCGGAGTGGATGCTTGGCCTGGGAGCTCAGGGTCACGGGCTATTAATGTTTATAAAGCAAAGTCATTAACCATCTGGGGAATTTTCTCTTCTTCCCACTAAGAACTCTGCCTTCCTCAACTGCACTCTCAACATTTTGTGTAAACCATCATATAACAATATGCCACCTCCCGTACTTAACCTTTGGGCTTCTTAGGTGGCTCTAATGGTAAAGAACCTACCTGCTAATGCAGGAGATATAAGAGACGAGGGTTCAATCTCTGGGTTGGGAAGATCCTCTGGAGAAGGGAATGGCAATCCACTCCAGTATTATTGCCTGGAGAATCCCATGGACAGGGGAGCATGGTAGGCTACAGTCTGTGGGGTTACAAAGAGTTGGACATGACTGAAATGATTTAATACACACATCTCTTATTGGACTTGAAAAAAAATGAACATCATGTTCCTCCAGTGGCTGAAGCCCTAAGGGAATCTCCCTTTCCTTCCTGACTCTGGAGTGAATTATTCAAAAGGCTCCCTCCATGTCCTTGGTGTAGATCACTCTCTGCTTTCTCCAGACAGCTCTGGGTGTCTTAGAGTCTGGGAATCTGAATTTCTCACTCCTGGCCTATTTCTGTTCCTTACATTCAGGGGCTCTGGGCAGGGTCTCCAGACCAGACCCTCTGCCACAGTCACCCGGGAGGCTGGTAAAATGCTCAGTCCGGTGATTCTGGGGGCACTGGGATCCATGTTTATAACAAGCTTCCCCCGGTGATTCTAGGCACAATAATGATTGAGCATTCACAAGAAGTCAGAAAGGCAAAAATAAATCACAAAGAGCTCAAAGAGTATTGATATTTGATTGTGATGGGGTATCCTGGAGGCAAAAAAAAACGCTTAAAAAGCAACAAGTAAAAACACCTCACAGCCTTTGAATTAGATTCATTTGGGTTAGTGAGTGCCTTTTTTTTTTTGGAAATGTAAGAGCCTTTGGGCAGGGTTCAGCTTACTTTACAATGAATAACCTGAGTGCTTTCTTCCTTGTGTTTGGTTGAAGATAGTACTGTGAGAATTCAAGGTAGTTGATTTTAAAAGATGGAGAGAACTGTTTGATTTTCTGTGAGGATTGTAAATTTCAGTGGGAAGAAAGACCAGTGTGGTAAACGGCTGGCTGGAGGTGGGGGATCTGGAGTCTAATCTGCAGTGGGATGTGACAGGGACCTGGAGATGCCTGATCTGATGAGGGGCAGGGGGTGTACACTGAGGTGGGGGTCAGGGCAGGTGGGTGGCAGGTACACTTGTAGACTGTGACTGACCCAATGGGGGTTTTAGCCCAGTGCTTCGTTCCCTGGCCCGGCTGAAGCCCACGATGACCCTGGAGGAGGGACTGCCCAGGGCTGTGCAGGAGTGGGAGCGTACTAGCAACTTCGACCGGATGATCTTTTACGAGATGGCAGAAAAGTGAGTCCCAGCAAACCTCATGCTCCCTGGGGGCGGGGGTGGGGGTGGTGGTGGTGCTACCCTGAGGGCAGGTAAGAGAGGCTTGGGTCTGGGCTGTGGCTGGTTGCTCTAAGGGATGCTGGAGGAAAGGTATACACTAGCAGAGGGCCTCCTGGATCCTCGCTGCTACTCCCACCATCTTGGCTCTTGGGACTTTTCTGTCCTGTCTCCTCTTGGAAGCTTTCCCTTCTCCAGATCTTGAGTTATGTAGGGGCTTTGATATTGAAGCCCTTAGGATGGGATTGGATCCCCAATTGGTGTAAAAATCCTATACTGAAGGGAACCTAATGATGAAGAGGTTTAAGACGTACTACGCAGGTTCTTTCTACCTCACCGACCAGGTAGCACCTTGGGGTCACCACTCCTGTGGAAACTGGCACAGGAATCGTTTAGCCCATTGCCTCAGGGAAGGGCTTTTTCTTAAGGAGGTTTGTCCGGGGAAAATCCTGGATGTCCGGGGAAAATCCTGGATGTCCAGGGTGGTCTTCTGGCTCATATCCCCCATTCCTCCATGATAATCTCCTTGGTTAAAAAAGTAACTCAGGAAAACAAACCCTATCCTCCACGCTTGGCTATCACTTTCTCCCAGGAATCTTCTGGACCCAGACTTCCTAGATTGACCCTTCTGGGATCCTAGTCCAAGCCTCAGGCCTCCTGGGTCTCACTGCCTCCTAGTGGGAACTTCCTTGAATTGCAACTCTGTCTCTGCTTCAGGAATATGCAGCCATACTTTATGGTTGTAGGCATGGGCAGATGAGGCCTTGAGGAGGGGATCTTGCCAGGTGTGGCACAGGCCTGACTGAACTCAACAAGGCTTTATTAATCTGTGTACCCTCGATGTTGAGTGGGATGGGTATGAAAAAGCCATGATTCTGTCCTGTAAAGCTTACAAGCTCTAGATTCTTAAGATTAGTTTCTTAATAAGCTTTCTAAGTGACAGCTGCAGGGAGAGGGGCTATGTGGTGACCTTGTGAGGGTTTTCCAGAACTGTTATTTATTCAGCCGTCTGTGAGCAGATCCCCTGGGTTTTTAATGAATCATGGTCTTCTCAGCACTGCCTGGGCCTTCTGCACCCCCTGCAGGTTCATGGAGTTTGAAGCCGAGGAGGAGATGCAGATTCAGAACACACAACTGATGAGTGGGCCCCAGAGCCTGCCTCCTGCAGCCCCTCTCAAACTTGATCCTCCGGGACCACCTGTCCCTGAGGTTTGCCCGCAGCCAGGTAAGGCCATTCAGTGCCAACAGGAGCCTGTGGCCAGGATCTCAGAGGGAGTCACACAGAAACCAGTCACTTCCATCCAGGGAGTGGCATGTGATGTTCCAAACAGGACAGGCATAAGTTCCCTTTGTCCCAGACTAGATGTTGATCTTAGCCAAGTAAACCAACAGCTCTCTCACTGAGACTGTAATTGAAGCACATGATGCCTCATCTGCCTAACAAATGAGGGCTGGACCAGGGGGCTTTGTGGAATTTCAGGGATTCTGAGAATCCTCCTCCAGATTCTCAGTCCCTCCAGGTCCTAAGTATTCTCCCCTAGCTGGTACTGTTGTCAGGTCGGCCAGATCCAGTCTGGAACCATCTCAGTGTACCCAGGTCACTGCCCTTACAAGTGGGGAGTGGGCATGGGAGAGGGTGGAAGGCAGGAGTTGAGGTCTCAGCACTGCTTTCCATTTCTGCTTCCCGCCTCGCCCATCAGTGTACATTCCCAAGAAGGCGGCCTCCAAAGCACGGGCTCCGCGCCGGCGGCAGCGCAAAACCCAGAGGCCTCCAGCCCCTGAGGCCCCCAAGGAGATCCCGTCAGAGGCGGTGAAAGAGTACGCCGACATCATGGAAGGGCTGGTGGGGAGCCACTCGGCCACTGAGGAGTCAGATGGGAGACAGGAAGAGCAAGAACAGCAGCCGGAGGAAGGGATATATCCAGATGCTGGTTTTCTGAGCTATATCGATGAGCTGTGTTCTCAGGAGGTCTTTGTCTCCAAGGTGGGCTAGCCCAAGGGGTGTGGTTTCTAGCAGACCCTGGGGTGGGAACTCCAGGGAAGATCTATGGTTTTGCCCGAGGACTTTGGGAACTAGACTCTCTTCGGTGCTGAGGAAAGTGTGTATGTAGCTGGTGGTTTCCAACCACCCAGGTAGAGGGTGGTGAGTCGGGAGGTGCGTGACTGCCTCTTGGTTCATGTTACCTCCTCTCAATGACTCCCACCACTTTCACTTCTGTTCCCCAGGTGGAAGCTATCATTCACCCTCAGTTTTTGGCAGATATGCTGTCCCCAGAACAACAGAGAGATCCCTTGGCCTTAATTGAGGAGCTGGAACAAGAAGAAGCACTCAGTCTTGCCCAGGTAAACCTGGGAGGTAGAGAATATCAGAATGAAAAACTTATGTGGCCTCTTCTAACCTTACATTGTCTTGGATGATGCGGCTTCTGGAGAGGGACAGCTTTAGCATCCAGCTTTGGGTGTAGAACAACAGACGAGGGACCATGGAAAAGGGGAGTTTAGGGCTCAAAGCATTGCAGGAATAAGACCCAATAAGGTGGAGAAAAAGAGCGGTGGTACCTGGCTTTGATACCATCACTTAGGCCACTTGCTTGTATCCCCTGACCTGCCTAAATACCATCTACCCCCACCCGGCCTGCTACCCCTTCTCACAACCACGTATAGAACAGCATTTGTCCATTCTCCTTCCAGCTGGTCCAGAAGCGACTCCTGGCCTTGGAAGAGGAGGAGGATGCCGAGGCACCTCCAAGTTGCAGTGGAGCCCAGTCAGATTCAAGTCCTTCTATTTCTGATGAGGATGAAGATGGGGGTGGGCAGCTTCGGCCCTCACCTGGGCCTCGGGGGGCTAGGGGCTCCCTCCGCCTTGGAAAGGCTTCTTCTCTCAGAGAGCGGGCAAGAGAAGTGTCTGGTGGGCAGGAGCGGGCCCTACGTGGCCTGAGGGTTATGGGCAGGGATGGAAACACCCTGCCAACCCCCAGTGACTGGGGCCTGCAGCTAGAACTTGCAGCTCCACAGGGTACTCAAGGGCCCCCGAGTATAGAGAGAAGAGGGTCTGGGGAAGTTACAAACCAGATATCCCCACCGCAGGATGACCTCCTGGGAGGTGCTGGGTCCCCTGGGCGCTCCCTGGGCACTGACAGGACTTCCGAGACTCTGTCCTTTCGCTGGCAGGAAGGCCCCCAGCTAGAGCTTGTTCCCAGTTTGGATGTTGGACTTGCAGGGCTGGCTCCTCTGCAAGGACAGGGGTTAGAAAAGCAGACCCTGGGGCTGCCCCCAGGACAAGAGGTAGAGGGTCTTGGAGTGGCTCCTCAGAGCATGGAGCCATCGGTATTGTCCCAGAAAGGCTCTTCAGAGGCCACGTGGGGAGATGACAGTGGTCTCCCCACAGTTCAGAGTTATGATCAGAACCCTTCACCTAGACCAGCTGGGAATAGGGACGAGGCCGGGGCTTCTCTCAGCCCGAGGCTGTGGCTCAGCAGTGAGATGGATGCTGCTGACTTGGAGTTGCCCTTACAGATCGAGGAGGTCGTAGAGAACCTCCATGAGGGGGAATGTGTAGCTGAGCCTCAGGGGGGCGGCCAGGCATTGGGCTCTAGAAGCAGAATTTCCCTGGGCCCTAGAGAAGCCCTGGCACCCGGGGACGTGGGAAGCAGTGCTGTTCCCTGTGGAGACACGGATGGCACAGTTGCCGTAGAAGAGAGAAACTATTGTGGCCTGGCAGAACCTCAGACGGCCAATAGCCCGGCCTCGAGGCCTAGAAAGGACGCGGCACAGAGCCCTGGGACTCTTCAGGATCCTCATGATCTGTGGCCTGAAGATTGCCCCCCTTTGCTAGAAAGCAGAATCGGGGCCTCTACACTGGGGGCTTCTAAAGAAACACTCCTGCCTGCAAGTCAAGGCAGTATCCTTATCCTGGGGACCCAGGACACCTTTCCCGAGGCCAGCCCAGAGGCAGGGAGCAGTGGCAATTCCATTTCTCCTCTGTTGGAAACCACGTATGTCGACATACTAGACATCAGGGATGCCTGTGGCCTCCAGCTGGAGGTCAGCGAGGATATTTGCCCCCTAAGTTTTAATTCTTATGACCCCCAAGGAGAAGGCAGGAAGAATACTGATTTATCTGAGCCTAAAGATCTTGCTCCCTTACCAGGGGATCAAGAATCTTCTGGCCATGGGAACCCCAAATCAATACCTCCTCACCAGGGCCTTAGAAGCACTTCTCCCAGCTGGGGAACCAGGGATGCCTTAGTTGCGAGAGAAGCCTCTCCTGTTATTGAAGCATGCAGTTCAGCAGATGGGGTCAAAGCCGAGGAGGAAGGGGAGGAGGAAGACAAGGAGCTCTCCAACTTTGCCTACCTCTTAGCCTCTAAACTTAGCCTCTCGCCGAGGGGGCTTCCCCTCAGTTCTTGCCCTGCTTCAGGCTTGCTCGCCTCAGGGCGTCCTCAGGGGACCCAGAGAGCATCGCACTCCCTTAGTCCTAAGCCAGCAGGCCTCAGCCAGCCTCCTGCTGCCGAGTCTGTGAAGCGAGCCCCAGTTGGAGCACCAGTCCCTGTTGAAGAGAGGCCTTTACGGGGAGATGAACCTGGGGTGCCTGGGGAGAAACCAGTGGCTCTGGGAGTGATTCGCACCTCACAGCCTCGTAAAAGAAAGCGTGATGGTTTCTCCAAGAGCAGGAGGAAGAAACGCCGTCGCAGCCAGTAGGGGGCAGCCGGGCCATCCTGTCCCACCTGCCAATCCCTGTGGGTGGGGGCCCCCGGAGTAGACTCTCCCTGGCAGCCTGTGAACACTTGCTCTCAGCCGTATGTTGTTTTATTGTTCTGTGCTTGGGGCAGAAGGGTGTCATGTTGGCTAGGTTGGAGGTGGTCCCCTGGGTGAGAGGTTGGGGGAAGTACCTTTGGAAGTTGTAGGAGAAAAAAAATAAAGATTTTGTTGTTGGACAATGCTCTCCATGTGCCCTCACTTCTTTGCTGCTAGATGGGGTGAGATGCTGCAAAGGAGAAAGGAGGTGGGGGCGGCCTCAGATTTGATGGATCCAGATGGCATTCCAGCCTCTGAACCTGGTGCCAAGGGTCCTGTGATTACTTTATTCCTCCCTCATCAGAAGCCTGGACCTGGTGTTGGGAGAGCTTCTCTGGACATCCTGCCATGATCTGTCTCCCTTAGAAGTCCCTAGATGGAAAACTGCTTCTTTTTAACCTATCAGATTTTGGGGATAGAGCTCTATTTCCTTAACCTATTTCCAAAATGGTGCCTAGACATACCACCTTCTATAGGAGGGGGCTATTCTTGTTCCTTGAAAAGAAGCTGGACAGAAGGGACTTGTATGTCCCCAATTCACTGTATGGCAGAAACTCTGGAGTGGCAGGTCTGAGCTGCAGTAGAACGGCTGGGTCCTGACACAGCTCTCTGCCCCGACCATGGGGGCATCAACCTTAGTATGATTATTAAATATAAAGTGGTGGTCAGCTATTCTTTAATGAGGACAGAACAAGAGGGAACAGGCTGAAAAGAGGTTCAGGAGGAGGCCTGTTACAGGCTGTGACAACAAGAGGGAAGATACCAGATCCACATGATCCATTCATCTGCAAGTGAGGACTAATCGGCTCTGGCCAAGAGATCTGGCCTTGGGAACCCTTGGGGGTCTTCCCAGGGCAGCCAGCAACCACTCCTTCCTTTCCTCCCCAGCTAATGATACCATCAATGTGACTGAGCTTCGTTTTCTTTTTTTAAATAGATATAGATATATATTTATATATAAAATAGTTTCTTACAAAATAAAACCAAATAAACGAAAAATGAAAACCAACTTAAAAAAAAAAAATCAACGACAATAATGAAAAGTCAAGCAGGACAGAGGTGGGCTTGAGGCCCAGGGGGTGGCCCCTGAGTCTGTGCTGCCCTGAGTCTGTGAGCGGGTGCGAGCTGGCGGGGCGGGGGTCGAGGTGCTCAGTCGCCCTTCTGCTTGGGGGCTTGCACAGTCCCGTTGGCCAGAGCGGTGGTGCTGCCTGGGGAGGAGGCAGGTGGTGTCTGGGAGGGGCGCAGGTAGGTGCTGAAGAGCTTCCCGTGGAGTGGGTGGTGGAGGGAAAAGTCCTGGAACTCACCTGGAGGGGAAAGGAAAGACCTGAGGAGGAGAGGAAGAGGTCCCTGTCTCTACTCGCTGCCTCAAAGCCAAAGTACTGTCCCCTACCTCCCTGGCTGTATTCTCCCGGCCTCGCCCTGAGGATGTCCTGATCCCCCCCCCAAAGGCGGCCACCAGCCCTGTGCTGCTGACGCCCCAACTGCCCGCACGGGGCCTGCAGGGGATGACTCACAGAGGGAGAGGCCCTGGCGGGCCCCTGCCTGGCACAGCTCAGCATGCAGAGTCCTGGCAGCGGGGCGCGGCGAGCCAAGCAGCAGGTGCAGGATGGTGCTGAAGCCGTCTTTGTACAGCAGGCGGCCGGGCCCCTTGGCCTGCTCCTCGGCCTGCTCCTCTGGCTCCTCAGCAAAGAGCTGGGAGGAAAAGGGAGGCAGGTCAAGCTCTTTCCTTGGGACATCACCCTGCATGTGTCTGACAGGCTCCTCCTTTTTTTGGAATTATAATGGTCACAGCTGCATCCTTCTACCTGTTCCCAGTGAGGCCTCAGCAGAGATGCTGGGGCTCTGCGGTTCAGACAGTTTGGCACTGGGGTGGACACCAAGCACCTACTAGCCAGAAGCTCCTGGGAACAGCTCACCGTGGGTGGGTTGAGCACAGGCACTTCGGGGCCGACCCCCACAACTTCCTGATACCTCAAAGGCCAGGCGAGTCAGCTCCTCCAGGCTCCTGCCCCCACTCAGAGCTGCCAATGCAAGGGCCACGTCTCGGAAGTCCACCAAACCATCGGCATCCTGGGGGGTGGGAGAGAAACCAGGCAATGTAGGGACCAACCCCGTACCCGCCCTCCTGCTCCAGACCTCGGCTTCCCACTCTTCTCAGCAGGCATGGGGATGACCCCTGTCCTGGGTCTGCTTCCCTCAGAACTGTGGGCCCTAAACTCTCCAGGATCCCTAACAGTTCTCTTGGGGAACGGGTGTGCTCATACTATACCTCTTCAAGTCACCTGGTGACAAAACTCTCCAGGTGGATGAATGATGGAATCCCTCAGGTATGTTTAAGTTACCATCATTTCTGATATACAATCAGGGCATTTCTGACCCCAAGCTGGAAAAACTGGTTCTCTTCTGACTCGGCCTATGTGGGAGAACTGGTCCAGCAAACTAATAAAAGGGGGCCACTGGCAAAATGTCTTACCAAGGGAAAAAAAAAAAAAACCTGAGGATGCCTGCTGTGCTATGTCTATGGGGGACCAGGGCACCTGGGTTTTGGCTCTGCTCAGCTACAGGCTATGATGGGAAGCTCCTTTCAGGGACAGTCTGCCCCAGTCTAAGGAATCAGCACATGTGGGTCACTCCATCACTTCAGAGGATGTTGAGAAGTATGGTCTGCATCTTAGATCAAAAAGAACTCCTTAGGACCACTGGGGGTTGTTCATAAACATTACGAATCATCTGAGGTTATTATAATTCAACAGGACAACCGGGCTAAGTCCCAGGAAATATATGGCTCATCAAGATTCTTGAGAAAGTTCAGGAATCCTCCAGAGAAGCCCTGAGACATTGAAAAATAATCTGCCCATGTATTACATACACTTTTGGGTCTTAAACCCTCAACTGTCTAACCTGTCCAGTGTGGTCTCCTCCATATGACACCTTCCCCACCCAGCGCTCACAAGGTCATGTGATCCCCATCTCCAGCATGCCTCAGAAATTTATGGATCTCACTGACCATTATTTCTCCATCATTTTTTCCCACAATGACTAAAACACTGCTCCTCAGTGTATAAAAAAAACAAATCTCCCAGGGGACCTCAGAAGATGTCTGTCTACCAACAGCTATTAGAGCATCCAGCCTACACTCCAGACTGGCCATCCACACAGCCCCTGGGATACTGTACTTAAAATCTTGAGCATCCCAGTCCCTTTACCTGCTGGAAGTAGCTAAAGGCACCAGCCACCGTCTGGGAGTCAGAGAGCTGTAGCTGCTTGGCAAACTCTTCCTGACTGATCCTTCGACTCCGGCCTGGCTCTGTCCCAGCGTCTACACAGTCAGGGGACAGCCTACAAGGGAATTGTCATCGAAGGACTGAAGGTGCAGCACTGACTCAGTTTTCTTTTGGAAACACCACCCACCAGCACTTTGGCCCCAGCCCCAAGAATCCTCCCAGCACAGGTACGTCTGGTATTTTTCTAAGAGGTACTCTGACTCATAGTCCCTGGAAAGCCATTCCTACCTTTGTCATTGGGGTTATTACGTATCTTTTTTTCCTCCTTCCTTTTAGTCCATTATCTTTCAAAAACTTCTTCTCATTGTCCTACTTTTTTTTTTTTCTTTCTTAGGACTTTTCTTCCTCCTACCCATTCTCCCTTTTCTCTTCTCCTTTTCCTCTTACCCATAACCTCATCTCCAAGGTCACTTACCCAGCCTTCCGAAGCACTCTGCCCAGTTCCCAGAGCTGTGGCTCCAAGGCCACCTTCAGCCGGCCCACCACAATCACAGGCAAGCTCTCTACAAACTCGCACTCGGTGGCTGGAATGCCCAGGGCCCTACAGGATGAAGAGGGATGGAACGCAAGGGGATTGAGTTAGAAGACACATCTGAGGGTTCATTACTGATTCTGGCCTGCTGACCAGGGAGAGGCGATCAGGCCCCTTTCACTCTCCCATCCCTCACACATCAGCAATCAATAGCCCTTCCTCCTGACCAACAGCCTCCCCCACTACAGTTCTGCCTCAAAGCCTCACTCAGCTCTCCTCCCCTTCCTGTGGTTCCTCTGCCCTGTGTATCTGCTTTTAGGAAACACCCCGTGGGACACTCACTGTGCCATAACCCTCTGGACATTGTTGGCATAGAGGGTGGGGTCCCTGCTCTCCTCCGGGCTGGGGCGGTATACAGGTAGGAACTGAAACACACAGACACAGGCTTCTCATCAGAACTTCCAAGTTAGGGGTGACCACTCCCACCCTCTTTCCCTAAAGATCCCCAGCTCAGCCAATGGCTGCTCTCCTACCCCACCCCTGGGAGTCATACCTCCACATCCACGATGCTGCAGGGCTGAGAGGCTGTGAGCCAGAGGACTTTGAGTCTAAGAGAAAAGAGACTTCAGATGCTCACCAATCTCTAACTACGGGCACCCCCAGCCCAAGGATGGGAGTGGCATAGTTCTGCCCACTGATATAAAAAATCAGCTAGTAGCTGTAGAGTCAGCTGGATGAGTATGTAGCTGGGAGATGGAAGGGCCAGAAAGGTGGTAGGTGGGATAAGGGAGTGCTGTAGGGCCCTGCCAGAGAAAGAAATACAGGTGAGGGGTTTGAGGACCCATGAGAAGGAGCAAGCCTGGTGCTGTGGATAACTGAGGAAGAAAAGGTTGCAAAGTGGGTCAAAAGGCACCATAAGCACAGCAGGAATGATTAGCAGGGAGAGCTGAGGGCACTTTCTGATAACATCTCAGGAGATCAGGACAAAACAAAGGGATGTGGGCATCCCCTTCTCTAGAGTTCTCTCAGTTCCAGGGATGAACAAGGGCGATTCACCTTGTCTGGAGGGTAGAAGACGGGGGCCATGAATTCTGGTGGTCCCTACTCCCCACTCTCACCCCCAGGAATACCACTACTCACACTCCAGGGCCCCTCCAAGCCCAGCTGGTAGTGTCCTGTGGGAGAAGCAGAGGTGAGAGGAGAAAGGCATTACTTTTCTTCCCTGAACTGACTAATCCTCTCTGAGCAGAGGCCTGCGCCCGGATCAAGCCCCACCTCCACACACATATTTCGTTGTGGCACCACTAGCAGTTTTCACGGACTCCCATTCAGGGTGGACTTGTGCCCTCCCTCCCCCAGACGACGACTTACCAGACTGTTGGGGTAGCGGATGAGGACAGGCTGCACGGGCACCCCCGCGATGAAGGCTCCTAAATCCCATTTCCACCCCCACCCCCAAGGCAGAGGTTAGTGCATGGAGGCAGCTGGAGGGCATGGAGTACAGGGGTCTGGATCAGCTCCACAAGGAAATCTGGCCGGGCTCCATTTCATTTATAATTTCCTCTGCCTCCTGGAGACTTTCCAGTGTCAGCTAGGAGGTTCTCTATCTCCCTCCCTCCCCCACCCCGCCACTTTTCTTGGGTTATTCCAGAGTCCCGCTCCATATATGGGGCTCCTTTCCTACAGCCCTCCCATCTACTGCTGCTTTATTCACCTGGTTTGAATTTCAGCAAAGCCTTCTTGTTGGAACAGGTGCCCTCAGGAAAGAATAGTACCTGGGCGGCGGGGAGGAATCAAGGGACCAGAATGAGGTGGGTGGAAGGGGAGAAGAGGCAAGAGAAGCCTCTTTAGGAGCACATAAAATAGGAGGAAGTCCTCCGACCTTGGACCCACCTGAGGCCACTTGCCTCCGGAGGTAGCTCGCCTCCGGACCTCTTCCACCACTCTGCGCCGAGAGGCGGGGTCATGCCTGGACACCAGGATGGCTTGGTTGAAGCGAAGAAGGGCTGGGATAAAGACAGAATACAAGGGGTCACCTGGTTCTTCCCGAGGGGCACTAACACCAGAGCTCCCTGCTCCCTTCTAAGCACAGAGCTCAGAATCTAAAAGGCTGCTTCACAAATAGTATTAATTTGCATTTCATTTGCCAGTATCAGTCGATATGGCTTCTAACTTCTCCCTTCTCCACCTGGGACCAGTTCTCTCCAGAGTCTCTGACTCCTGTCTTTTTTTTCCCAGAGTAGCCATCTCTCCCCTTCACTCCTCTTAATTTCTCACCTCCAATGACGGGAACAGAAAGGTTCTCAGCTCGAGACACAACCTTGGGCAGGTCACAGGGCAGCAGAACAATGGGGTCAAAGAAAGTAGAGTGAGGGGCGGCAACCAGGACAGGCGCTTGAAGGCGAGAGGCCCGCTGGCCCCGAACTCGAATCCGGAGGAAACCCAGCAGGAAAAAGAGCAGGCGGCTGAGGCCCAGCACCCCATGATGGCACACAGTCCTGCAGGGCAAAGCTGGGCATCAGTGGAGGCAGCTATCATGACCTTCACTCATCCCCAAGCTCAGACACCCAGGAAAGCAGGTGCCCTTCTTTTGCCCTCTGTTACCTGGCCAAGAGGCTAGTCTCTGGTTAGTCCGGGACATATCCAGGTGCATCGTTTAGAGTTAAGGTCCTGGGTACCAGGGCTTGAGCTTGGCTGATTCATCTCACCTACCCAGGCTGGGTAGGAGAATTTCAGAACCCTCCCTCATCCTCTTCTCAAAGAGGGAGCAGAATGGATAGCAGGGAAGAGAAAGGAGAAACTGGGTCTCTGGGGGCTGATCCCCCACTTACTTCCTCCATCCGGTAATTGGCTCCTGAAGCTGCTCCTCAGTAAGACCAGCTACTTGCAGCCAGGCAAAGGGCCAGAGGAGAAAGAGGACGATAAAGGCCAGAAGCACTCGGATGGGGGCCAGCAGTGCCCCCAGGAGGCAGAACTGCAGAGGGTGGGAGAGAAGGCCATTTCAGGGCTGTGAGATGCTCCTTACAGGCTTCCCTCCCCAACAAGGATGGACCCAGGAGCAGAGGGCCATCACCCCACCCCTGTGGATCAGAAGACAAGTAGTGTGGGAACAGGAGATGGGATTGGAGCCCAAGGTGGGATGAAGATACCAATAAGGGAAAGAGGATAAAAGATTAATAGGATCAGTGGCCTCACTTTCATGTCTTTCAGTTGGTCCCCACCACACCTACAAAATTAAAAGGCTGTTAAGAGGATTCATGGATAACCAGTGTGAAAGCGCCCAGCACTGTGTCTGGTGTAGAGTAGGCTAGAGATAGTTCCTCCTCCCCCCCCCCACCCTCTTCCATAAATAGATTCCACGTCCAGCAGAAACCAGGTGCATAGTCCTTTTCATTGTGGGCCTGGAAGGTAGAAGCCAGAAAACAGAGAGGTCCACTTTTCAGACCCAGGCCAGTCTCTAGTTCTGCCCAGCAGCACGCCCCCAGTTCTAGGAACTGGGGGGAGAAAAAGAGTTCGGTCTTAGTCCACACGGCAGGGGTTGCCAGGGTGACTTCAGGGGCTGCCCTGGGGAACGTGCAGGTAAACAAACCGAGTTCCAGGAGCCGACCTCAGGGGAGATGAAGGCAAAAGAAACCTTGGACACTCCCTTCTCGCACCATTCCGCAGCTCCCCCAGGCCCTTGCGGCCCTCCACTTCCTGTAGCCAACCCCCTTCTTTACTTCCCTCCCCGCCCCCACCATGAGGTGCTGCAATGCGCGTTGAGGAGAGGGTACTGCAAAGTGGGGTTGCTGAAAGGGCACAGGGGGTGCAGGCTCCGGGCCCAGCAAGCTCTTCCATGTCAGAGCCTCGGAGAAGCACTCAGCACGCCTCTGCCCCCACCCCCGCTCTTCGTAGCCTCCAACTCCATTCTAGCCCATCTGCATCCGCAGGATGTAATCCGCAGTCTCCAGGGTTCTCCATCTCCTTGGGTCCCCTGCAGTCCTCCAGGCTCACCTAGTCAATTCTCACACACCTTCAGCTTGCCTATCGCCCAAGCCCGCGTCTTCCTCAGGACTCCTTGACCACCCCCGCCGCCCCCACCACGTGCGCACCCCGGACTCCCCGCCCGGCTAGCCTCTCACCAACCTCCTTCCTGGATCTCCATCCCCATCTGCGTCAAGGCTCTAAAAGGCCTTTTTCTATCCGCGCGAGTCCTCCGGGCGCCCCCCGCCCACACCTTACCTTAACCCTCTGGAGGCGGGAGAGATGTAACTCGTGCACGAAAGGGTTGGGGGGCGCTGGGGGTCCGGGGGTAGGGTCGAGGGGGGCCCAGTCCCCCGGACTTCCCTGGCTCATAGCGGCGGGAGAAGGTGGGAGGGCGGGCGCCCCGGCCCGGCCCCGGGCCCCTCTTTGCAGAGCAGCGGCTGCGCCTGTAGCGGCGGTGGCGCTCTGGCCGCGGCCCCGCCTGGTGCGGGGCGCCGAGGGGCGGGGAGCAGGCGGCGCGGCCTGGCCCGCGTTGTCAGGGAGCCGGCCGAGGGGCGGGGCTTTCAGCGCCCGGGTGCTCCTGCTCCTCTGCGACCGCAGCCGCGTCCGCAGCCCCTCGGGCCATTGTTACGAGGCTGCGGGTCACGGGAGCGCGATGTCCGTCTGGCCCTTCGGGAGTTCCTCTGGGAAGACTCGGCCTCCGCCTCCCCGCAGGCCTCCGGCTCGGAGCGGGTTTAGGGCCGCGGGGAGCGAGCGAAGCGGAGAACGCCCTACGACCCCGCCTGGGCGTGGAGGTCACCCTGCAAGCGCAGATAGGGTGGGGCCCTCCGGCGGATGTGCATGGAAGGGTGGGCGCTCAGTGTGCGGAGGCCCGCAGCTCCCGGGCGACGCGGGCCCGAGCTGTCCCGGCGGGCTCCCGGGCCCCATCCATCTCTTGGAGGCAGACCACCTCTCCTTCCTGGTCGTGTCGACGCCATCGCGCGTGAACTTGAGCGCTTGCGCCCTCTGGCGACCGCCTTATGTCTCACAGCTCGGCGTCCGCGTACTACCTGGGTTGGGCAGGGCTGCCTGACGGTTTTAAGGACTCCTTGAGCCATGCAGACTAGGGTCACAAACTTACAAGAGCCCAACTAGACCTGGCTAGTGACGGGCAGTGAGAACCTGGAAAGCTGGGATATGTGTCTCTTTTTCCTGTCTTTCTATTTCTCTCTTTTCCTCTTTCCACTGCTTGAGAGAACAAAGGAATACATACCCTTCATTCCCAAACTCAAACTATCCTGGAAAACTCATAAACCGTTGGCGTCAGGTTGGGGTGAGATCAGGGAATTGGGTAGACTTTGAGATCCACACCCAGTGACAATCAGAAAGATAATTCTTGTGACAAAAAGGAAATAAAAGCCTCATTGCTTTTGGAAAGAATTTGCCTTCAGTTCACCCTGCTTTAGGGCTCTCCTGCATCTTCGTCAGTCACCATATCTTGAGGGTAATGGAAACAATGGCAGGTCAATGGGCTACTGGGTCATTGAGTAATATTAATCTTTTACTGGAAGGGAGACCAGGCAAAAGTCAGGAGTCACTTCTAGCTAGACCCCTTCCCTCCCTTCTTGCCCCATAATCTACCCACTTACATTCCTGCCTCTGTCCTTGTGTCAACTACAAATTGCCAACGGTATTTGCCTCCTGCCTTTGTCGATATTAAATCTTGTGCTGCTGTAGCAGCTGACCTTCAGCACACCCTGAATGGAGTTAAGAGTGGAAAGTTAGGCAGTGTGTGCTCCAGGGAAACTGGTGGAGCAGGTTTTTAGGTAGGTAGATACTTTCAGGAACTTATTTTATGATCCTAATCCTTGCATCTTCTCATATCTAGAAACGCACTAAATCCTTCATAGTGACATCAGCTCCTAGCAGAAAATCTTTTGTAAGTTAGGTGCTTTATTGCATTGAATTCCCCTTTCACCAGAATCACATATAATGACCTCCTCCCTCTGCCTCTTTGGAGCAGTTTCTCAGAGCTATCTGAGGTGCTGTATCCTGGGCTACGGTCCTGATTTTTCCTCAAATAAAACTTAACTCTCAATTCTCATGTTGTGCATGTTTTTGAGTCGCCACTTAGGATTCATGTTGTGCATGTTTTTGAGTTGCCACTTAGGAGAGCAGCCAGCATTCTCAGAGAAATATCCTCAGTTCAGTTCAGTCGCTCAGTCGTGTCCGACTCTGACCCCATGAATTGCAGCACGCCAGGCCTCCCTGTCCATCACCAACTCCCGGAGTTCACTTAAACTCATGTCCATCGAGTCAGTGATGCCATCCAGCCATCTCATCCTCTGTCGTCCCCTTCTCCTCCTGCCCCCAATCCCTCCCAGCATCAGAGTCTTTTCCAATGAGTCAACTCTTCACATGAGGTGGCCAAAGTACTGGAGTTTCAGCTTTAGCATCATTCCTTCCAAAGAACACCCAGGACTGATCTCCTTTAGGATGGACTGGTTGGATCTCCTTGCAGTCCAAGGGACTCTCAAGAGTCTTCTCCAACACCACAGTTAAAAAGCATCAGTTCTTCGGCGCTCAGCTTTCTTCACAGTCCAACTCTCACATCCATACATGACCACTGGAAAAACCATAGCCTTGACCAGATGGACCTTTGTTTTAGGCGATATTTATTTTTTACAGATTTTTAGAGACGATTTCATATCTCTTTAATTTTAACAATTTACTTTTTCACCTTTTTTGAGATATTAATGCCATGTATGTAAGTTTAAAGTGTACAATGTGATTATTAGATACAGATATACATTTTACCTATTATTTAAGGGAAACCAGGTTCTGTATGTTTTGGCTTTTCCAAAATAGTTTCAATATTTTTATAATTTCATTTTTTTAAATTAAGGCAATTCATTAAAAGCATAATTGCACATAAGTTGCTTTTTATGCTTCTAATATTTTCAATTTAGTTCAGTTGCTCAGTTGTGTCTGACTCTTTGTGACCTCATGGACTGCAGCACACCAGGCTTCCCTGTCCTTCACCATCTTCTGGAGCTTGCACAAACTCAGGTCCATCGAGTCAGTGATGCCATCCAACCATCTCATTCTCTGTCGTCCCCTTTTTCTCCTGTGCTGCTGTAGCAGCTGAACTTCAGCACACTCTGAATGGAGTTAAGGGTGGAAAGTGAGGCAGTGTGTGCTCCAGGGAAACTGGTGGAACAGGTTTTTAGGTAGGTAGATACTTCAGTTAAGAGGATGGCTTAATCTTTCCCAGCATCAGGGTCTTCTTCTTTTTTTTTTTTAGTTTATTTTTTTTAAATTTTATTTTATTTTTAAACTTTACATAATTGTATTAGTTTTGCCAAATATCAAAATGAATCCGCCACAGGTATACATGTGTTCCCCACCCTGAACCATCCTCCCTCCTCCCTCCCCATACCATCCCTTGGGGTCGTCCCAGTGCACTAGCCCCAAGCATCCAGTATCATGCATCAAACCTGGAATGGCAACTCGTTTCATACATGATATTTTACATGTTTCAATGCCATTCTCCCAAATCTTCCCACCCTCTCCCTCTCCCACAGAGTCCATAAGACTGTTCTATACATCAGTGTCTCTTTTGCTGTCTCGTACACAGGGTTATTGTTACCATCTTTCTAAATTCCATATATATGCGTTAGTATACTATATTGGTGTTTTTCTTTCTGGCTTACTTCACTCTGTATAATAGGCTCCAGTTTCATCCACCTCATTAGAACTGATTCAAATGTATTCTTTTTAATGGCTGAGTAATACTCCCTTGTGTATATGTACCATAGCTTTCTTATCCATTCATCTGCTGATGCACATCTAGGTTGCTTCCATGTCCTGGCTATTATAAACAGTGCTGCGATGAACATTGGGGTACACGTGTCTCTTTCCCTTCTGGTTTCCTCAGTGTGTATGCCCAGCAGTGGGATTGCTGGATCATAAGGCAGTTCTAGTTCCAGTTTTTTAAGGAATCTCCACACTGTTCTCCATAGTGGCTGTACTAGTTTGCATTCCCACCAACAGTGTGAGAGGGTTCCCTTTTCTCCACACCCTCTCCGGCATTTATTACTTGTAGACTTTTGGATCGCAGCCATTCTGACTGGTGTGAAATGGTACCTCATAGTGGTTTTGATTTGCATTTCTCTGATAATGAGTGATGTTGAGCATCTTTTCATGTGTTTGTTAGCCATCTGTATGTCTTCTTTGGAGAAATGTCTATTTAGTTCTTTGGCCCATTTTTTGATTGGGTCATTTATTTTTCTGGAGTTGAGCTATAGGAGTTGCTTGTATATTTTTGAGATTAGTTGTTTGTCAGTTGCTTCATTTGCTATTATTTTCTCCCATTCTGAAGGCTGTCTTTTCACCTTGCTAATAGTTTCCTTTGATGTGCAGAAGCTTTTAAGATTAATCAGGTCCCATTTGTTTATTTTTGCTTTTATTTCCAATATTCTGGGAGGTGGGTCACAGGGGATCCTGCTGTGATGTATGTCGGAGAGTGTTTTGCCTATGTTCTCCTCTAGGAGTTTTATAGTTTCTGGTCTTACGTTGAGATCTTGAATCCATTTTGAGTTTATTTTTGTGTATGGTGTTAGAAAGTGTTCTAGTTTCATTCTTTTACAAGTGGATGACCAGATTTCCCAGCACCACTTGTTAAAGAGATTGTCTTTAATCCATTGTATATTCTTGCCTCCTTTGTCAAAGATAAGGTGTCCATATGTGCGTGGATTTATCTCTGGGCTTTCTATTTTGTTCCACTGATCTATATTTCTGTCTTTGTGCCAGTACCATACTGTCTTGATGACTGTGGCTTTGTAGTAGAACCTGAAGTCAGGCAGGTTGATTCCTCCAGTTCCATTCTTCTTTCTCAAGATCGCTTTGGCTATTCGAGGTTTTTTGTATTTCCATACAAATTGTGAAATTATTTGTTCTAGCTCTGTGAAGAATACTGTTGGTAGCTTGATAGGGATTGCATTGAATCTATAGATTGCTTTGGATAGTATACTCATTTTCACTATATTCATTCTTCCAATCCATGAACATGGTATATTTCTCCATCTATTAGTGTCCTCTTTGATTTCTTTCACCAGTGTTTTATAGTTTTCTATATATAGGTCTTTAGTTTCTTTAGGTAGATATATTCCTAAGTATTTTATTCTTTCCGTTGCAATGGTGAATGGAATTGTTTCCTTAATTTCTCTTTCTGTTTTCTCATTATTAGTGTATAGGAATGCAAGGGATTTCTGGGTGTTGATTTTATATCCTGCAACTTTACTATAGTCATTGATTAGTTCTAGTAATTTTCTGGTGGAGTCTTTAGGGTTTTCTATGTAGAGGATCATGTCATCTGCAAATAGTGAGAGTTTTACTTCTTCTTTTCCAATTTGGATTCCTTTGATTTCTTTTTCTGCTCTGATTGCTGTGGCCAAAACTTCCAAAACTATGTTGAATAGTAATGGTGAAAGTAGGCACCCTTGTCTTGTTCCTGACTTCAGAGGAAATGCTTTCAATTTTTCACCATTGAGGATAATGTTTGCTGTGGGTTTGTCATATATGGCTTTTATTATGTTGAGGTATGTTCCTTCTATTCCTGCTTTCTGGAGAGTTTTGATCATAAATGGTTGTTGAATTTTGTCAAAGGCTTTCTCTGCATCTGTTGAGATAATCATAGTCTTTTCTAATGAGTCAGTTCTTCGCATCAGGTGGCCAAAGTATTGTAGCTTCAGCTTCAACATCAGTCCTTCCAATGAATATTCAGGACTGATCTCCTTTAGGGTGGACTGGTTGGATCTCCTTGCAGTCCAAGGGACTTTCCAGAATCTTCTCCAACATCACAGTTCAAAAGCATCAATTCTTGGGCGCTTAGCCTTCTTTTTTTTTTTTATAGTGAAAACTTTTATAGTTGGAATTAGCCAGCTGGACTAAGTTTAGATGATCCTAATTTTGTTGGCAACATCCAAAGCATCATAGTCAGGAGCCAGTCAAACATATGCCTTTTCTCCCTCAGGCCTGATCAGAGTATTGACCTTAGCCACGTCAATGTCATAGAGCTTCTCCACAGCCTGTTTAATTTGGTGCTTTTTGGCCTTGACATCCACAATGAATACCAGTGTGTTGTTGTCTTCTATTTTCTTCATGGCTGACTCGGTGGTGAGGGGGAATTTGATGATGGCATGATAGTCAAGTTTGTTTCTCCTAGAGGCACTCTTCTGAGGATATTTGGGCTGCCTCCTGAGCCTCAGTGTTTTGGGTCACCGGAAGGTGGGTGACGTCTGGATCTTCTTTTTCTTGTGACTGTGGACACCTTTCAACACTGCCTTCTTGGCCTTCAAAGCCTTTGCTTTGGCTTCAGCTTTAGGAGGGGCAGGGGTTTCCTTCTTCGCCTTCGGCTCCATCTTCATGAAAAGGGTTTCCACTTAGCCTTCTTAATGGTCCAACTCTCACATCCATACATGACTACTGGAAAAATCATAGCTTTGACTATATGGATCTTTGTTGGCAAAGAAATGTCTCTGTTTTTTAATATGCTGTCTAGGTTTGTCATAGCTTTTCTTCCAAGGAGTAAGCGTCTTTTAATTTCATGGCTGCAGTCACCATCTGCAGTGATTTTGGAGCCCAAGAAAATAACGTCTGTCACTGTTTCCCCATCTATTTGCCATGAAGTGATGGGACCGAATGCCATGATCTTCACTTTTTGAATGTTGAGTTTTAAGCCAATTTTTTCACTCTCCTCTTTCACCTTCATTAAAAGTTTCTTTAGTTCCTCTTTGCTTTCTGCCATAAGGGTGATGTCATCTGCATATCTGAGCTTATTGATATTTCTCTTGGCAATCTTGATTCCAGCTTGTGCTTCATCCAACCTGGCATTTTGCATGATGTACTCTGTGAAACTCTAAAAGTTTTACCCTTCTGTAACTCTAGAACTTAAGTAAGCAAGGTGACAATATACAGGCTTGATGTGTTCCTTTCCCAATTTGGAACCAGTCCGTTGTTTCATGTCTGGTTTTAACTGTTGCTTCTTGTCCTGCATACAGATTTCTTAGGAGGCAGGTAAGGTGGTCTGATATTTCCATCTCTTAAAGAATTTTCCACAGTTTGTTGTGATCCACACAAAGACTTTAGTGTAGTCAATGAAGCAAAAGTAGATATTTTTCTGGAATTCTCTTGCTTTTTTTATGACCCAGTAGATGTTGGCAATTTCTCGTTCCTTTGTCTTTTCTAAACCCAGCTTGAATATCTGGAAGTTCTTGGCTCATGTACCATTGAAGCCTAGCTTGGAAAATTTTAGCATTACTTTGCTAGTGTGTGAGATGAGTACAATTGTGCGGTAATTTGAGCATTCTCTGGCATTGCCTTTCTTTGGGATTGGAGTGAAAACTGACCATTTCCAATCCTCTGACTGCTGCTGAGTTTTCCAAATTTGCTGGCATATTGAGTGCAGCACTTTAACAGTATCATCTTTTAGGATTTGAAATAACTCAGCTGGAATTCCATCAGCTCCACTAGCTTTGTTCGTAATGCTGCTTCCTAAGGACCACTTGACTTTGCACTCCAGGATGCCTGGCTCTAGATGAGTGATCACATTATCGTCGTTATCTGGGTTATTACGATCTCTTTTGTATAGTTCTGTGTATTCTTGCCACCTCTTCTCAGTATCTTGTGCTTCTTTCAGGTCCATGCCGTTTCTGTCCTTTATTGTGCCCATCTTTGCATGAAATGTTCCCTTGGTGAGGATCAAAGTCTAGTTGAAGTTGACTTGTCTGGTATCTCGGATCCATTTGAGTCTAATCAGTTTCCGTTGTGTCCTTGGGCTATGTCATTCTTTCAAAGAGTGTGCCTTGCCTCCTTCCCTCCTGTTTCAGCTTGACTGGGGAAGGATCTGCATCTAACCCGCTTCAGTTGGTGGCAGAATTAATTTTCTTGAGGCTGTAGAATTCATGGCATCTTGATTCCTATAGCCAATGCAAGAGAGAGAGAATCTCTGACCTCCGGGCTCTCTTTTAGGTTAGCCCACCCAGGACAATACTGCCATTGGTTAACTCAAAATCAACTAATTAGGGATTGTGGTCCTTAACTACATCTGCAAAATCCATTCGCTTTTTCGTTATGATGTAACACAATCACGTGAATGATAGCGCATCACTTTTGCCATATTCTGCTGTTAGAATCAAGTCGGGACATGCACAGTGAGGAGGAAGGGATCATAAGTAAAAACACATAGAGTGTGTTTACTATAGACACTAAGTGATTTGGGGTTCATTATGGAACATATTGTCCAGTATGTTTCACTGTTGTGGAGAAATATACTTATTTTTCCTGTAAAAGTAAAATTTTTCTCTCATTCAGAATTTATTGTTCAACCATCTCACACTCACTATTATTGTTCTGTCACTAAGTCATGTAGAGCTCTCTGCGACCCCATGGACCGCAGCATGCCAGGCTTCCCTGTCCTTCACTAGATCACACTCACAATTACATGAGCTGTACTGAAATCCAGATGTAAACAAAAGCTCTTAGAGCATAACAAAAGCAACATTAAGTAGAGTGAGTTCTATAACTATTTCAAGAGCGAATTCCCTAAAGAAGGTCATTTGAGTTAGATCTTGATATATAAGTAGTGGTTTGTAAAGAAGTTGGGAAAGAACAGGTCAGACAGAAAAGGAGCACTTCCTCTGGGACAGGAGAAAGTTAATGAGGGTTTGAACACATCCATGTGGTCAGACTGCTGGGAGATTGGGGATGAAGATGGAGACTGAAAGATATTGTGCAAAACTGTTAAAGCAGTCTAACTGATTTGTGTTTGTTCCTACCTCTAGTAAAGAGTAGTTCAGTTCAGTTCAGTCACTCAGTCGTGTCCGACTCTTTGCGACCCCATGAATCGCAGCACGCCAGGCCTCCCTGTCCATCACCATCTCCTGGAGTTCACTCAGACTCACGTCCATCGAGTCGGTGATGCCATCCAGCCATCTCATCTTCTGTCATCCCCTTCTCCTCCTGCCCCCAATCTCTCCCAGCATCAGAGTGTTTTCCAATGAGTCAACTCTTCGCATGAGGTGGCCAAAGTACTGGAGTTTAAGCTATACTCAAATAAGGACACAGCAACTTTCAGTGGAAGTTCTATCAGTTCAGTTCAGTTGCTCAGTTGTGTCTGACTTTTTGCAACCCCGTGAACTGCAGCATGCCAGACTTCGGAAGTTCTATAGACATCTACATAGTAATACATATAATCACACATTTTGTGTGACTGGAACCTCACTGTAAATGGACCTGATCTCAGACTTCCAGCCTCCAGAGCTGTGAGAAGATACCGTTCTGTTTCTTAAGCTACCCTTGTTATTTTGTTATGGTGCCTGAACTAAGACACTCTTACCATATTGTTTATCACAGATCTACTATTTAAACATGAGGCTACTACCACAGGGGCTGGAGATAAGAAGGGTGCTTGAAGTAATCTGAGATGATTCTGAACCTTTGCAAACTTACTTTCTAAACTAATGAGAGTTGGTAATTGTGTAACTGGGAGTTTTTTTGAGTTAGATTCCATGCAGAATGTGGTGTTCATCAAAGGATAAATAATAAAAATGTCCAACTTGTAGTTTAAATAAATATTTTTAAAACTCAAAAGTAACCTTAGGAATTGTTTAAAACTTGGACCCGTAGGGTATTTTTTTTGGAGGAGTATTTTATCTTTGACATTGTTCAGAATTGCTGGTGCATAGTGATAGTAAACTACTGAGTAATTTTTGGCTGGTTTTATTATTGTTTTTAAATTTTCTACAGACAATGCATACTCTTGTTGCCTACATGTGGGGCTGACCCTGTCTAGCAACCTGCTCTTGGTTCCCTACTGACTCCATGATCTCTTAGGTGCTTGTTTCACAGGTTAAGAACCACTGGTCTAGCTTGGGAGACTTGCAATATCTGGGGTTGACCTGATTTAAACATATTCATTGTGAGGCATCAGCCAAATCCAGGTGGGACTGTCTAGTAGACCTTTAAAAATGTGGATCTGGGGCTCAAAGATGGAGATAAAGATTTTGGAGTAGTGTGCACATCTGGTAGAGAAATCAAGATTAGGAGTGTGCGATCAGGTGTATTTCTATTTGCTTCAGTTCAGTTCCGTCACTCAGTCGTGTCCAACTCTTTGCGACCCCATGAATCACAGCATGCCAAGCCTCCCTGTCCATCACCAACTCCCGGAGTTTACTCAGACTCATGTCCATCGAGTCAGTGATGCCTTAAATCACTTAAGTCTATTTGCTTCAGAGGTGCCTTAAATCAAGAAAGAATTCTGATCATTATCTTTTCTGTTTTCAATCTAGTAAAATAAATATTTATTAAGCTACACCTATGGGATGGTGCCGTGGTAAAGAATTTGCTTGCCAGTGCAGGAGACGCAAGAGACTGGTTTGATCCATGGGTCAGGAAGATCCCCTGGAGTAGGAAGTGGCAACCCACTCCAGTATGCTTGCCTGGAAAATTCCATGGACTGAAGAGCCTGGATGGCTACAATCCATGGGGTCGCAAAGAGTCGAACATGACTGAGCCACTGATCACACACATACATCTATTAGACACCATGTTATCTATCTATCTATCTATCTATACGTGGGTGTGTTGAACACAGTCTCTATTGTGATTGTGGAACTTGAATTCCAGCTTCCCAGTTCTGTCTTATTCTTCAGTCAGGCTTTATATGAAACCATTTTACACAATCTCAATAAGCAAGAAGTTTATTTAATACCAAGGCAGATTCTTTTTTTAAGGTAGCTAACAGGTGGGACTTCTCCTTGATAGGGACAGCAGAGTTCTTATGTCTTCATTTTAGGTTCACACAGAAAGTCCTTGGCGTGATTAGAGACTGGAAAAAAAAAATCACAGTTAAACTTTAACATATTCAAGAATATTCAAGACAGGTTTAAGATGAGAAAAAAAGTTTCAAAAGGGGAGCTTACTGCTTAAGGGCACATGTGAGCAAGGGGAAAGAGGTGATTCCATCTCTGTGGTCCTGAGTGTACCATAGTGCTGAGTGTACTTATGTTTATTAAATGTTTTCTGGTGTTTGAGAGTCTCAAATTTTTAATAAATCAATAATTGATGCAGATCTCAGACATATCCTATTTCTCCATGAGTCACTTAAATCCAGGGACCTGGAATAATGGCCATCAATCACTATACCTGAGTGACTACGTTGAGATCTGCATTCACAGTGAGCTTTAGAGAATACTAGGCCACTACATTGGAGAAGGAAATGGGAACCCACTCCAGTGTTCTTGCCTGGAGAATCCCAGGGACGGCGGAGCCTGGTGGGCTGCTGTCTATGGGGTTGCACAGAGTCAGACACGACTGAAGCGACTTAGCAGCAGCAGCAGCAGCAGGCCACTACATGGGGACTTCCCTGGTGACTCAGATGGTAGTGTCTGCCTGCAATGCAGGAGACCTGGGTTCGATCCCTGGGCCAGGAAGATCCCCTGGAGAAGGAAATGGCAACCCACTCCAGTATTCTTGCCTGGAGAATTCCATGGACAGAGGAGCCTGGTGGGCTACAGTCCCTGGGATCGCAGTCGGACATCACTGAGCAACTTCACTTCACGCCACTACGTAGAAGAATATCTTTGGCATTTAAGCAGATACCATTGCTATCTGAGCAACCAGCCTTGGTGTTATATTTGCATTAATCCTTCCTGAAAATAATGGTATAAATCTGAGTTGCTGGAGTGAGACTGGGTCAGAATAAAGTAAACAGTCTTAAATTTGGCATCACCAATAGTTACTGCTGTCCAGTCACTCCTTTGCTTGAGGCACATACCCCCACTCTTCCTCACGTCCCCCCGTCTAGTGTTAGCTGCTCCTGCAGCCACTCCCTTTTGTTAATACCATCCTAAGCTTGCCAGTTTTCTGGTGATAACCAAAAAGTTCTGTTTCCTGCCTTCATTTTCACTTAGAAATACCATTTAAATTTTGATGAAATATTTAAGAACTAGCAATGATTAATGGGAGAGAATTAGGTTAGGTACTATGTGAGGCAGTAGTGGAATGTGTGAAGAGGCAAAGCAAAGCATGCATTCAATATTATCATATCCATTAGGCCTAGCACAGTGTCTGAGGGAAAGTATTTCGTAATTATTACTGTTGGCTAAACGCATAGTAGTATTTATTGCTTTTTCATGCCAGAGTTTGAAAAATTATCTTGTGGCTTACAATCAGAAGACATAAAATAGAATATAAATGATCAAAGAATTAGAGGCGTAGGAATCAAGATGGCAGAATAGGAGGACATGGAACTCACCTCCCCCCACAAACACATAAAAAATCCATCTGTATGGGGAACAGTTCTCACTGAAAACTAACTGGGGACTAGCAGAAAGCTTGCTTGCTTCCATAGCAGAGTGGGGTCCAGTGGTTAGGACTGTCTGTTTTCACTGCTGAGGTCTGGGTTCAATCTTTGGTCCGGAAACTAAGACCCACAAGCCACACAATGCAGCCAAAACAAAAATAAACAAAATCAACAAAGCAGGGTGGAAAAGGCAGATCGAAAACCATGTGGCTGGCCGACTGGTTTCAATGAACACTCTGGCACATCCTGCAACCCGAACCAAGTGAATGCTCCAGCACCATTTGCCTTGCGTTGCAGCTCCACACTGGAGTGAGGGTTGCCATTACGGAGGAAAAACCCTGGCCATGAGGTGCCGTGGTGGCTCAAATCCTAAGCAGAGTCTGAACAGGGAGGGCCAGCCATTGTTGGTAACTGCACGGTAGCCCATCAGAAGCAGACCATGTCCCTGATGGTGCTAGACCACGTCTCTGATGGTGCTAGACCACCACCACCATGCCCCACTCTCAATGAATACCCACACTGGCTCCTCTTATTCCAACACTGCTCCCCTCTGAGGCCGAGGGTGCTGTTGTTGGGAGGAAGCAGAACATACACTTAAAGAGAACAGAGCCAACTGGGACCAGACCCTCAGGGTTTCAGCTCCAGAAACTTGGGACCTGACCCCGCCCCGATAGGGTAGTGATAGCCACTAAGCAGAGGGGCAGAGCCACTTCCCACCTGGCTCAGACCCTAGCCCTTCCATCGCCAGCCCCACCTTCTACCAAGGTGATTAGCTGCCAGCATACCCTGAGGAAAGATGTGGCCTCAAATCCAGCTCTCTCACCAAAGCCACTGGGCACAAACAGGCTGTATAGAGAAGCTCCTGTATAAGGACCCCCTTCAAGACTAACAGTTCACTGTTTCACCTAATTTCATAGAGTCAGAGAAAGACCAAAAAAAAAAAAAACAATGAGAATAGGGAGGGCAGGGGAATGAATGATGGAGTTCAGAGGATTTTTCAGGCAATGAAACTGTGCAATACTAAGATGGTAGATACATGTTATTATAAAAAGATTTTAAAAAGGTACATGCTAAAAAAAAAGAGAGAGAAAACAAGAATTTTTTTTTAATTGAAAGAGCAAGAGAAAAGCCCTGAAAAAATAAACTAATGAAACAAATAAATGATTTACTAAGTAAAGAATTCAAAGCATTAGTGATAAGAATTCTAACTGAATTGGAGAAAAGAATAAATAAGCACAGCAAGAATTTTAATAAGGATCGAGAAAATGTAAAAAAGAACCAGTGAGAGCTGAATATGAAAACTGAACTGAATTGAAACACACTAGAAGGAATAAATAGGAGACTAGGTGATACTGAACACATAAGTGATTTGGAGGATAGAACAGTGGAAACCAGAATAGCAGAAAGAAACACACACACCAAAAACAACAACAACAACAACAAAAAAACCGGAAAGAGTTTAAAGGATCCTTGGAAACACATCAAGCATATCAATATCTGTATGGGACCCAGAAGGAGAAAAGAGAGACAGAATGGGGTCGAAACTTTATTCAATGACATTAGGACTGGAAACTTTCCAAGCCTAAGGAAGCAAAGAGATATGCAGGTACAGGAAGCACATTAGTAGTAGTAGTAGTTAGTAGTAGTAGTAGCAGTAGTACTTCTTAAGCCGCTAAGTCGTGGCTGACTCTTTCTGACCCGATGGACTGCAGCCTACCAGGCTCCTCCTCCCTCCATGGGATTTTCTAGGCAAGAGTACTGGAGCGGGTCACCATTTCCTTCTCCAGGGGATCTTCCCTGGGAATCGAACCCGGGTCTCCTGAATTGCAGGCAGATTCGTTACCAACTGAGCTATAAGGGAAGCGCTATAGGAAGCAAGGCTGCTGCTGCTGCTGCTAAGTCACTGCAGCCGTGTCGGACTCTGTGTGACCCCATAGACGGCAGCCCTGGGATCCCGCCCCTGGGATTCTCCAGGCAAGAACACTGGAGTGGGTTGCCATTTCCTTCTCCAATGCATGAAAGTGAAAAGTGAAAGTGAAGTCGCTTAGTCATGGCCGACTGTTTGCGACCCCATGGACTGCAGCCCACCAGGCTCCTCCTATCGGCTGCCTTCTCCGATAGGAAGCACAGAGGGTCGCAAACAAAATGAACACAAACAGATGCATACCAAGACACATCATAATCAAAATGGCAAAAGTTAAAGACAGAGAATCCTAAAGGCAGCAAGAGAAAAACCAAAGAGTCATACATAAGGGGATCCCAAAAGAAAACTCAAATTCCAACGCTTAATCACACACACACACACACAAAAGGAATCCCATCAGACTAAGCAGAAACTTTGCAGACCAAGAGGGTCACCTCATATACCTGTCAGAATGGCCATCATCAAAAAATCTACAAATAGTTTAAAAATAAAATAAAAAAAAAATCTACAAATAAATTCTGGAGTGGGTGTAGAGAAAAGGGAACCCTAGTACACTGTTGGTGGGATTGTAAAACGGTACAGCCACACGGAAAACAATCTGGAGCTTCCTCAAAAAACGAACAGTAGAACTACCACGCTGCTGCTGCTGCTAAGTCACTTCAGTCGTGTTGCACTCTGTGGGACCCCATAGACGGCAGCCCACCAGGCTCCCCCTTCCCTGGGATTATCCAGGCAAGAACACTGGAGTGCGTTGCCATTGCCGTCTCCGAGAACTACCATATGATCGAGCAATTCCACTGCTGGGTATACATCTGAAGACAATGAAAACTCAAATCTTTTTGCTTTCATTTTTAAAACTAATTTATTTTTAATTGAAGCATAGTTGATTTACAATGTTTATTAGTTTCTGACTTACAGCAAAGTGATTCAGTTACATATGTTCTTCATTCTCTACTGAGGGACATTTTAGCTACTTCCAGGTTTTGGTTTTATAAATAAAGTTATTATGAACATTCACATACATGTTTTTGTGTTGACATAAATTTTCACTTCTCTGGGGGTAGATGCCTAGGAGTGTGATTGCTGGTGGGGTTGTATGTTTAGCTTTATAAGAAGCTGCCTAACTGTGGCTGTCCATTTTACATTTGCACAAGCAATGTACAAGAGATCCAGTTGTTCCACATAACCTCATTAGCATTTGGTCTTGTTGCTATATTTTATTTTAGCTCTTCTAGTAGATGTGTGGTCATATCTTATTTTGGTCTAAATTTGCATTTCTCTAATGACCAGTGATGGTGAACATCTTTTCTGTTGTTTGTTTTTAATCTTTCATCAAAAACTTCTTTCTTCTGAACCATGATAACTGATTGAGACCACATGTTCATTTTTAAGCTTGGTCCTAATGAAAATCCCTCCTCTCTTTACTCTCCATGGGAGGTGGTTATTTTTCATAAAAGTCTTTGCACCCCCCTTGGCTCCAGCGCTGCCTGGGGTGAACACTAATAAGGCTATTGACGACAAATTATTTTCTGAATAGAAGCCCTGTGTTTGGAGACATTGCCTCCAGGTGACAAACATGGTTACAGTGAAGGCATTAGTTGGTACGTGTTTGGAATACATTATCTCTAGATGTTTTTGATTCTAACTAGATGTCATTTTTTGTTGTTTCGTTCAGTCGCCAAGTCGTGTCCAACTCTTCGAGACCCCATGGACTGTGGCATGCCAGGTTTCTCTGTCCCCCGTCATCTCCTGGGGTATGCCCAAGTTCATGTCCAGAGGTTATTTTATACTGTAGGGCACAGATCGGCTTCAGTAAGAAGCTCCGTGATAATACTTGGGAGTTAATCTTTAGAATGAGACCAGTATGCATTTAATTCCTGGTTTTGCCATTTCCGAACTTGGTGACTTTGGGCAAGTTATTTAAACTCTCTAAGCATTAGTTTTCTCATACAGAAGATGCGGATAATAATGGCAATTACCTCATAGGATTTTTCTGAAGATTATCTGTTTTAGTCATCTATGGTTGTGTTACATATCATCCCAAAGCTTAGTCCAACAAGAATTATTTATTTTTCATGATTCTGTGGGTTGGCTGGTGCTATAGACTGAATGTTTGTGTTCCCTCAAAAATTCATGTGTTGCAGCCCCAGCCTTCAGTGTGCCAGTATTAGGCAGTGGGGAATTTGGGAGGTGATTAGGTTATAAGGGTAGAGCGCTTATGAATGGGATTAGCACCCTTAGAAAAGAGACCCTGGTGAGCTCTCTTGCCCCTTCCACTACGTGAGGACACAATGAGAAGAATGCTGAATATGATCCAGGTTCAGGCTCTTACTAGACACCAAATCTTGATCTTGGGCTTACCAGTCCCCAAAACTGTTGTGTCTTTTTAGACATTATTTCTATGACACATTTTTCTTTTTTAAAAGGTCTAGGCCAAGCATTTTGTAAAATTCTCAGGTTCTTGATTTGTTTATTTCTTCATGATGCCACATCATTTGTTTTTCTCTCCCCTGTATTTCCTGTACACTTCATTGGGAGGTTTAGAGGCTTGGTTATATTCATTTTAACAGTTTCGACAAGAATATATCATAGTTAATGTTGTGTATTTGATATTGTGTCACCTAAGGAAACAGTAATGTCAGGTTGTTCCAGTGTTAGTGAGAGTTAAGATGGTGAATACCAGATCACATATTTTCATCTTTATAATCAGTAACCAATCAGTTGTTTTAGACCAGTTAGTTATTGCTGCATAACAAACCATTTCAAAATTTAGTGGCTTAAAACAAGCGATTATTTAGCTCATGACTTCTGGGGATTCGAAATTTGAGTTTGGAAAGTAGTTCTCCTGGTTTCAGTTGGACTTCTTCATTTATCTGTGGTCAGCTGTGGTTTGGCTAGGTGGCCCAGCTCCTGGGTGTTGATGCTCTGTTGCCAGTGGCACCTTAAGTCTCTCAGTAGGCTAGCCTGGATTATTCTCATGACATTGGTAGGGATCCAACAAAGCAAGTGGAAATATGTGAGGACTAGGCTAGGAACTGACATACTGTCACTTCCTCCACATTCTATAGATCAAAACAAATCACAAGTCCAGCTGAGATGCATGAAAGTGAAAATGTTAGTCATTCAGTTGTGAGCGACTCTTTGCAACCCCATGGACTGTATATAGCCCACCAGGCTCCTCTGTCCATGGAATTCTCCAAGCAAGAATACTGGAGTGGGTAGCCCTTCCCTTCTCCAGGGGATGTTCCCGACTCAGGGATGGAACCCGCGTCTCCAGCATTTCAGGCAGATTCTTTACTGTCTAAGCCATCAGGACTCAGTTGAGATGCATAGGATAGGGAAAATAGATTCCATCTCTTTATAGGAGACCATCAAAGTCACATTGCAAGAGGTTTGGTTAACAGAAGAACTGGGACCATTTTTTAACATCCACTGATGATTCCCACCTGAATCAGTTATCACATTGTGACAAAAGAGTGATTTCTTAATAATTTCTTCTATATTTTCTCTCTAGCATTCATCTTTAAAAAGTCTTCCTTTATTTTCCTTTTCTCTCACTTTTGAGCTTTATTGTACATAACATTTAAATCATTATGTAAAAAACATATATTCATAAAAATCCAAGAAATACAGAAACACCTAAAGTAGGAAGTGAAAACCTTCTGTAGTCCTACTTTCTAGAGGAACCCATTGCTACAATTTTGTACACATTTTTTCATATGTGTATATATAAGTTTGTATATGTATGAGAAACAATGGAGAAGGCAATGGCAACCCACTCTAGTACTTTTACCTGGAAAATCCCATGGATGGAGGAGCCTGGTAGGCTGCAGTCCATGGGGTCGCTAGGAGTTGGACACAACTGAGTGACTTCGCTTTCACTTTTCACTTTCATGCATTGGAGAAGAAAATGGCAACCCACTCCAGTGTTCTTGCCTGGAGAATCCCAGGGATGGGGGAGCCTAGTGGGCTGCCATCTCTGGGGTTGCACAGAGTCAGACACGACCGAAGCGACTTAGCAGCAGCAGCAGCAACATGAGAAACAAAAATGAGATCTTTACACAAAACTCAAGATTTCAGATATTTTTGAAATATCAAAATAAGCGTATTAAATTAATCAAACTACTAATTAAAAACAACAAAGTGGCAAAACACTTTCCTCAAAACTTTTTTTCTTCCTACATTCTTTGTTTTTCTTGGAAAGGTGGATTGTAAATACAGTATTGTAAATCAACCAATCACCATTTCTACATCCAATTAGCCACTTAAGTCCTATTTAAATCCTGTTACTGTCCTTGGATTACATCTTCAACTTGGCCCCCTAGCTACTCCTCAATTTGCTGACTCCTGTCATCCCTAACTTCACCTCCTGCTGCTTGATCTTTCTGCCTCAGTCATGTCAGATTTCTTTCAGTTCCTTGAACTCACCACACTCTTAATGCCTCCTAGACTTTGAACATGTGGTTCCACCTCCTGAAACACCCCCTGCTTACCTTCCCTCCAGCCCAGCCATGCCTGACTACATCATTTTTAGTTTAGATACTACTTCTTCAGGGAGACCTTCTTTCACTCACAAACTGATTTATATTTTCCTGTTTTGTTTCCTACCGTACTTGAAATTAATGTTTTCATTCATGGTCAGATTATAAGTGTCAAAGGGTACAGTAACTGTGTCTCTACTGTCCACCGTGGTATCCTCAGGGCTGGCATGGCATTTGGCACATCATAGGTGCTGAGTAGGCTTCAGTGGTAAAGAATCCGCTTGCAATGCAGGAGTCATAGGAAACGCAGGTTCAACCCCTGGGTCCAGAAGATCTCCTGGAGGAGGTCATGGCAACCCACTCCAGTATTCTTGCCTGAAGAGTCCCAAGGACGGAGAAGCCTGGTGGGCTACTGTCCACAGGGTTACAAAGAGTTGGATATGATCAAAGCAACTTCACATGCATGCAGGTACTGAAAATATGTTTATTTAATGAAAGAAAATAGAATGGTATTCTGAAATATTGGGAACTGATACTGAGTAGGGCCTTATGGAGTTCCTGGACACAAAAGCCTTTTTTCTGTGTCCCCCATTTCTCTGATTATAGGAAACCGCCTACATTCAGCCTCCATGATCTTTGCTGAGTTCAACTGGCAGATTCAAACAGTTGTTAATTAGAGAAGAGAGAGAATGCAAGATCAGGGAGAAACAAACAGTTAAGAGGAGTAATAGTGCAGCCTTGGGGCAAGGTCATGGTTCTCTATCAAGGTATGCACACAACGTCTTTGAGCTGTTTTGTAAATACAAAACCTCCACCACTTGGGAGGAGTTAATGGTTAACTACAGTATGTTGTCCACAAGCATGGAGACCTCAGATTGGTTGGAACCAGAAGGTTGATGATGCTGACTCCTCCTTAACTTCACCACCAATCAATCAGAGGAATGTCTATGAACTGATCACACCCTCTTTGAACCATTACTATAAAATTTCTAATTACCCTCTTCAAATGGGGACACAGTTGTGAGAACTTTGGGCCACTGTGGTCCCCTTGCCTGGCAAGCAATAAAGCTACTCTTTTGTACTTTTCCCAAAACTCTGTCTCTGAGATTTAATTTGATTTTGGGGTGCAGAGGCTGGATTTTGCTTCATAATCAGTGTCACAATCCTGTTTCCAATCATTTCCCTCCTCCCTAACCTTTCAGTTTCTGCACCTGTCAGTGTTCTGCCTAGATCTTCTTGGATCCTTGATAAAACTGCCTGCTTTTTATTAGCCAACACCTGCAGCTCTCTTAGGAGTACTATCCTTGGGTGATTAGAATTGCTTTTTTTGAGGTATAACTGATAAAAAATCCTACATACTTAGGATATACAACATGGTAATTTTTAATTTTAATTTAAACAACAATTCAGGTATACATAGAAATTATTCTTTGTTTGTTGTTGTTCACAATTAAACAACATGATTTTGATAGGGACAGAGTGGGATAATCAAATAGTTAGCTCAGAAATCCCATTAGAGGATTATAGAAAAGACAGGGAATTTTAGGGGGCCTTGGGGAACCACAGTAAGTTAATAATCACTTAAGAAAGCAAGTTTGTTAAACCACAAAACCAAGCAGACTTGCTTAGCAACAAACCATGCAGCATAAGCATGAGACAGGCCCCCAAACAATAAAACAATGGAAGCATGAGACCCCCATCCCACCCAATGGGCTCAGTAAGTTAATGACCCCTAGGACATGCTCTCTGCTCACATAAAAAAATAATTTATGGAAAGATGACATTTCAGAGTAAAGACCTTCATTGTACTGAGATTTGAAATAAGTTTTCCATAGGCCATGACAGTCCTGGCTTAATAATGTAGGAATAAGAAAACTCCCCTGCCCTACCTGGAGGAGGAGCTGATGACAGAAGTATGATATCTACTCAAGAAAGAGGAAGAAGATGGTCTTTCCCCCCTCTCTACTCTTCCTTTGATTATTAAAATGTAACCCACTGTGTACGCAGGAGAGTGCAATGCTCACCTCCCTATCTGTAAGCCTCATAAGCATCCTATTCTAATAAATTCCTATTCTAATAAATCACTTCTTATCTATTACTTTGCAATTCACTGAATTCTTTCTGTGCTGAGACATAAGGGACTGAAGCTCCCTGAAGCTCCCCTGAAATGCTACCTGGTAGTTTCAATTTGATATGTATATATATTGTGCAATGATTACCACAATCAAGTTAATTAACATCCATAGCCTCACAAAGTTAGTCTTTTTTTTTTTTTTTTTTGTGGAGAGTTAAGATCTACTTAAGATCTACTTTCTTAGGAAACATCGAGTACAAGGTACAGTGTTATTAACTATGGTCACCAAGATGTATGTTAGATCTCTGGAATGCAATCATTTTATAAGTTAAAATCTGTACCCTTTGACCAAAATCTCCCCACCTCCCCCAGCTCCCAGTTTCTGGCAACCACTGTTCTATTCTCTGATTCTGTGAATTCAATTTTTTAGATTCCACATGTGAGACCATCAAGTATTTGCCTTTCTGTGTCTGGCTTATTTCGCTTAGTATAACTTCTGGGTATATAGCCAAAGGAAATGAAATCATTATTAAAGCTGCCTTGCTTAGGGAAAGGCAAAAGGAATTGACCAGGAGTTTACATTCCTCCTACACCAACTCACTCAGTCCTCAACTGCTGCAGAAGTATGAAAACCCCACTCCTTTGACTCCTAGTTGGGATAAACTCTAAACTCTGAGCAAGAATCTACATTCCAGAGGTCTCCTGCAGAATCTGGCTGAAGTCCAGACTTTGCATGGCATCTCACCCTCTTCTGTCTTTCTTCCTTCTCTTTCCTGTTTCCCCAGCTCCCTTACCAGTTTCTCTTGGAAAGGTTTTATTCCTACCTTTCTTTCTTTTCAAGCAATCAGGAAATATTGCTCCCATGAGCCACTTCTAAATTTAATTTTTTTTTTTTAACATGTGATTGATCCTAAATTTAATTGAGATAAATAAAAAGTATACACTACAGAAAACTCAAGACATTTACAATTTATGCTGTATGCTTTTTGTCTTTCCTTTATCATTCAGGCTAACAATGCAGACCATCATTTTATTTTATTTTTAATAAAGCTATAATTGGCACGTAGCATTGTTTTAGTTTTAGATGTTCAACATAATGATTTTTTAAAATTGAGGCATAATTGACATATAACATTATATTAGTTTGAGGTGTGCAACATGATTTGATGTTTGTATAGATGTGAAATTATCATTACAGTAAGTCTAGTTAACATCCTTCACCTCAGTTCAGTTCAGTCACTCAGTCGTGTCTGACTCTTTGTGACCCCATGGACTGCAGCATGCCAGGCTTCCCTATCCATCACCAACTCCTGGAGCTTACTCAAACTCACGTCCTTTGAGTCGGTGATGCCATCCAACCGTCTCATCCTCTGTCATTCCCTTTTCCTCCTGCTTTCAATCTTTCCCAGCATCAGGGTGTTTTCCAATGAGTCAGTTCTTTGCATCAGATGGCCGAAGTATTGGAGTTTCAGCTTTAGCATCAGTCCTTCCAATGAACACCCAGGACTGATTTCCTTTACAATGGACTGGTTTGATCTGCTTGCAGTCCAAGGGACTGTCAAGAGTCTTCTCCAACACCACAGTTCAAAAGCATCAATTCTTCGGTGCTCAGCTTTCTTCACAGTCCAACTCTCACTTCCATACATGACCACTGGAAAAACCATAGCTTTGACTAGATGGACCTTTGTTGGCAAAGTAATGTCTCTGCTTTTTAATATGCTGTCTATATTGGTCATAACTTTTTTTCCAAAGAGCAAGTGTCTTTGAATTTCATGGCTGCAGTCACCATCTGCAGTGATTTTGGAGTCCAAAAAAATAAAGTCTGTCACTGTTTCCATTGTTTCCCCATCTATTTCCCATGAAGTGATGGGACCAGATGTCATGATCTTCATTTTCTGAATGTTGAGCTTTAAGCCAACTTTTTCACTCTCCTCTTTCACTTTCATCAAGAGGCTCTTTAGTTCTTCTTCACTTTCTGCCATAAGGGTGGTATCATCTGCATACCTGAAGTTATAGATATTTCTCTGGGCAACCTTAATTCCAGCCTGTGCTTCATCCAGCCCAGCCTTTCTCATGATGTACTCTGCATGTAAGTTAAATAAGCAGGGTGACAATATACAGCCTTGACATACTCCTTTCCCGATTTGGAACCAGTCTGTTGTTCCATGTCCAATTCTAACTGTTGCTTCTTGACTTGCATGCAGGTTTCCCAGGAGGCAGGTAAGGTGGTCTGGTATTCCCATCTCTTGAAGAATTTTCCACAGTTGTGATTCACACAGTCAAAGGCTTTGGCATAGTCAATAAAGCAAAAGTAGGTGTTTTCTGGAACTCTCTTGTTTTTTTGATAATCCAATGGATGTTGGCAATTCCTTCACCTCATATAGTTATGATTTTGTGTGTGTGTGATAAAACTTTTTTTTCTATTTTTTTGGTTACTATTGGCATGTGAGATCTTAATTCCCCAACCAGGGTTTGAAACTGAACCCCCTGCAATGGAAGTGTGGAGTTATTAAGAAATCTCTGGGCTGCCAGGAAAGTCCCTGATTAAAGTTTTAAGATCTACTCTCAGCAACTTGCAAATACTAAAGATGATTAATTAATTGTTAACTCTAGCCACCATGTTGTACTTTATATCCCCAGGACCTATTTATCTTATAACTGGAAATTTGTGCATTTTGACCACCCTTATCAATTTTCCAACCCTCCTACCCCCTGCCTCTGGAGACCACCAATCTATTCTCTATATTTATAAATTTTGTTTTTTTTTAGATTCCATATACAAGTGAAAATATACAGCATTTTTTTTTCTCATTCTGACAAATCACTTTGCATAATGCCCTCAGGGTCCATCCATGTTGTTGCAAATGGCAAGGTTTCCTTCCTCTTAAATGATTTCATAACATTCGATTGTACACATACATATCACATTTTCTTAATTAAAAAATTGTTTTAAAAATTTATTTGGTTGCACCAGGTCTTACTTGGGGCACATGGGATCTTTGCTGTGGCATGCAACATCTTCAGTTGTGGCATGCAGGATCTAGTTCCCTGAGCAGGGATTGAACTCCAGCCTTCAACACTGGAGCACGGAGTCAGCCCCTGGACCATCATAGAAGGCCCTATATCACATTTTTTAAATCCATGCACCTGTTGATGAATACTTAGGTTGTTTCTATATCTTAGATATTGCAAACAATGCTGCAATGAATATGGAGTACAGATATCTTTTCAAGATAAGTGATTTCATTTCCTTCAGATAACTATCCAAAAGTGGAACTGCTGAATCATATGATAGTTTAACTTACAAAAATAAATGTTTTTTTTGAAGTCAACAACTTTACTGGAAATCACATGTCTCATAGAAAAAGGAAATGTAGCACCAGGTCAGGTTGTGTGAAAAAAATATGTATATAAATTTGTCATGGTTGCTCTATTGACAACTGAGGCAGGCTCTGCTGGGTATCAGGTGCAGCAGTTGCACTTGTCTGAGGCCCCTTTGCAGATGCAGCTCTGGGCACACTCGGCACAGCCCACGGGGCAGTAGGAACAGCAGCTCTTCTTGCAGGAGGGGCATCTGCAGACCTTGCAGGTGCAGGAGCCAGCATAGCTGCAGGAGCCGCCAGTGGGGGCAGCAGCAGTTGGGGTCCATTTGGAAGAAAGGCGAGGTCTGAGGTCCAAAGCAAGTGTAGAAGCACATCCCCTGGTCCAGTGGGAGGTGTACTTTAAAATTTTTGAGGAAATGCCACATTGAGTTTTTTTTTTATAGTGGTGTGTACCAATTTACATTTCCATCAACAGTGCACAGGGTTCTCTTTTATCCATACTCTCATCAACACTGGAATACATTTTCTTAATAAATCAGCTGAATATGAAGTTTTGTCTCAGTCTGCTGCTTCTGACTCAGGGCACTTGACCTTCCTTTGACTTCTTCCTTCCTTCCTTCTTTCATCCAGGTCTCTCTTCAGGTACCATCCCCTCTTTGAGGCTTTCCTGAACCCTAATATAAAATAGCATCCCTCTGCTCTTTTCATCCTAATCTTGTTGCCTTCCATCTCAGTAACTTGCTCCATTTCTCTTTCATAGCACTAAGGACTCTCTGAATTACATACTTATCTTTGTGTTTTGACTATTTCCCTGGTGGCTACTTCATGAGGGCAGGAACTTTGTCTTTTTTGTTACTGTTGCTCTGGAACACAGCCCCTAGTGGCACTCAATAAAAGTCACTTAAATGAATTATTACTCTTTACTAGAGCAGGGAAATGTAATAGTAGAAATTTGGGATCAAAAGAACAAGATAAAAATTCTACTGTTAAAATTTATATTTTCCTGAAAATTTTATATAATCTTTAGAACTTTGCATATTTCTTGGTTTTCTCTTTTTTCATTTTGCAACTATTTTTCAGAAATAAATATTTTAATTGGTGTTGTATGGCCTCCTCATAGGAACTTCAAGTTCTTCCTGAGACCTCAACACCATTTTGGATGATACAAATGAAAATAATTTGCAATGAGAAAAAGAATGGAATGATAGCTGTAGTCCTTGTTTTCTGCAAGCAAGCTCTATAATCTTGGCCATCATACCCTTTTTGTGAAATGACTGGGTTGGGCTGGATCAACTGTTCTCAAACTTTTGTGTGCCAGGTAGATGAAAATTTCCTGACCCAACCTAAGAATTTTTAATTCAGGAGGTCTGGGGTGGCCCTCAGCAATCTTCTATAAACATATTGAAAAATAGAATATTGCCTGCCATATCAGTAACAAAGGATGTCCCAGTCATCAGTGATTGTAGCCACCAGCTGCGGTGAGCTAGTGAGCCCTGAAGGTACTCAGGAAGGAGAAAAAGAACAGATTGCAGCCACTCCCCATGGCAAGCCCTGAGGAAGCTCGAGATATGAAAACACAGGCCCCTTGCCCCAGATAGCTGAGGTGCACTTCAAAGGAACGATTTCAGTATCTAGTCTCTTGTATCTTCCCATGCATAGAAAAGCACCAAATTCCTTAACTTGACATATTTGGTTGTCTTTCAGTTCAGTTCAGTTCAGTTCAGTCTCTCAGTCGTGTCCAACTCTTTGCGACCCCATGAATCGCAGCACACCAGGCCTCCCTGTCCATCACCAACTCCCGGAGTTCACCCAGACTCACGTCCATCGAGTCAGTGATGCCATCCAGCCATCTCATCTTCTGTCGTCCCCTTCTCCTCCTGCCCCCAATCCCTCCCAGCATCAGAGTCTTTTCCAATGAGTCAACTCTTTGCATGAGGTGGCCAAAGTACTGGAGTTTCAGCTTCAGCATCATTCTCTCCAAAGAAATCTCAGGGCTGATCTCCTTCAGAATGGACTGGCTGGATCTCCTTGCAGTCCAAGGGACTCTCAAGAATCTTCTCCAACACCACAGTTCAAAAGCATCAATTCTTTGGTGCTCAGCTTTCTTCACAGTCCAACTCTCACATCCATACATGACCACAGGAAAAACCATAGCCTTGACTAGACAGACCTTTGTTGCCAAAGTAATGTCTCTGCTTTTGAATATGCTATCTAGGTTGGTCATAACTTTCCTTCCAAGGAGTAAGCATCTTTTAATTCCATGGCTGCAATCACCATCTGCAGTGATTTTGGAGCCCCCAAAAATAAAGTCTGTCACTGTTTCCACTGTTTTCCCATCTATTTCCCATGAAGTGATGGGACCAGGTGCCATGATCTTAGTTTTCTGAATATTGAGCTTTAAGCCAACTTTTTCACTCTCCACTTTCACCTTCATCAAGAGGCTTTTTAGTTCCTCTTCACTTTCTGCCATAAGGGTGGTGTCATCTGCATATCTGAGGTTATTGATATTTCTCCCGGCAATCTTGATTCCAGCTTGTGTTTCTTCCAGTCCAGCGTTAATTAACAATAATCTTTTGACGTTCAGACTTCTGCCCTTTGTGGCAAAACTCCTGTATATCCTGGCTTTCCCTCACCTCTTCGGAATAATTCTCTCAGGGTTATTTGAGATGCTGCCTCCTGGGCTCGAAGTCCTAAAAATTCCTGTCAAGCATAACATAACTTTCAACTTCAAGGTTGTGAATAATTGTTTAGTGTACAATACCAAAACTAGGTGACTTAGAAAGTGTCTGTAAACCACACTTTTAGAAAAAACTAGGTAAGATATTCATTTATTGTGTCCATCATTCCACAAATATTTATTGAGCATCTACTATGTGCTCTGCTATGTGTTCTAGAGCCTGTGGATATAGCCATGAACAAAATAAACCGATCTATAGTCATCTGGAGCTTCATTCAAAAGTCCGTGCATGAGTGTGTGTGTGTCTGTAGACCCTAACTTTGCTCACTCCCTCCTTGATCCCTGCTCCCAGGGCCATGAGGGCTTGCTGGGTGGGGGCAGCCCCCAAAGAGGGGGAGCAAGTCTGTAAATCTAAATGTCCTGGGCCAACTGGGAGGAAGGGGAGACAGCTGGATGGTGTTCAAAGAGGAACAGTAGTGGAAACGCTCAACATGGAAAATGCCTGGGAGGAGAATGAAGGAGGGGACCAGGCCTCTGTGCAGAGTAGAAAGGAATCATGTCATTTGGGAGCCGGGTCAGGCCAGAAGCCTGAAGCAATTCAAGCCGGGGCAGGACTAGGTGACTTGTCCCTGGTTTTGACAGGCCATATCCAGCAGGCATAGTGATCACAATAAAGTGGGAGAGGATGTGGACAAGTACATAGGGCAGATGAAGGAAATCAGGAGAAAGATTAGGGAGCAGCAATGGTACAGTTTTCAACTTCTGACCCTGACAGTCATCATGACTTCTGCTTTATACCTAAGAGTGCTAACTTTCCCCCTGAGGTTATAATGAGGCTTCTGCTCTACAATTTTGTAGCTCTGTGATCAACCAGAACACCTGACCTGCCTCTTGAGAAATCTGTATGCAGGTCAGGAAACAACAGTTAGAACTGGACATGGAACAGACTGGCTCCGAATAGGAAAAGGAGTGTGTATATTGTCACTGTGCTTATTTAACTTATATGTAGAGTACATCATGAGAAACGCTGGGCTGATGAAGCACAAGCTGGAATCAAGATTGCTGGGGGAAATACCAATAACCTCAGATATGCAGATGACGCATCTTATGGCAGAAAGCGAAGAAGAACTAAAGAGCCTCTTGATGAAGGTGAAAGTGGAGAGTGAAAAAGTTGGCTTAAAGCTCAACATTCAGAAAACAAAGATCATGGCATCCGGTCCCAGCACTTCATGGCAAATAGATGGGGAAACAGTGGAAATAGTGAGAGACTTTGTTTTTTTTTTTGTGCTCCAAAATCACTACAGATGATGACTGCAGCCATGAAAATATTTTTATTTATTTATTTTTATCTTAATTGGAGGCTAATTACTTTACAATATTGTGGTGGTTTTTGCCATACATTCACATGAATCAGCCATGGGTGTACATGTGTTCCCCATCCAGATCCTCCCTCCCACCTTCCTCCCCATCCCATCTCTCAGGGTAATCCCAGTGCACCAGCCCTGAGCACCCTGCCTCATGCATTGAACCTGGACTAGCAATCTATTTCACATAAGATAATATATAAGTTTCAATGCTATTCTTTCAAATCATCCCAGCCTCACCTTCTCTCACAGAGTCCAACAGTCTGTTTACATCTGTGTCTCTTTTGCTGTCTAGCATATAGGGTCATCGTTACCATATTTCTAAATTCCATATATATGCATTATTATACTGTATTGGTGCTTTTCTTTCTGGCTTACTTTGCTCTGTATAATAGGCTCCAGTTTCATCTACCTCATTAGAACTGATTCAAATGTATTCTTTTTAATAGCTGAGTAATGTTCCATTGTGTTTATGTACCACACCTTTCTTATCTATTCATCTGCCGATGGATATTTAGGTGGCTTCCATGTCCTGGCTATTGTAAACAGTTCTGCAATGAACACTGGGGTACACGTGTCTCTTTCAATTCTGGTTTCCTCAGTGTGTATGCCCAGCAGTGGGATTGCTGGGTCGTATGGCAGTTCTATTCCAGCTTTTTAAAGAATCTCCACACTGTTCTCTATAGTGGCTGTACTAGTTTGCATTCCCACCAACAGTGTAAGAGGGTTCCTTTTTCTCCTCACCCTCTCCAGCATTTATTGTTTGTAAACTTTTGGATAGCAGACATTCTGACCTGCGTGAGGTGGTACCTCATTGTGGTTTTGATTTGCATTTCTCTAATAATAAGTGATGTTGAGCATCTTTTCATGTGTTTGTTAGCCATCTGTATATCTTCTTTGGAGAAATATCTGTTTAGTTCTTTGGCCCATTTTTTGATTGGGTCGCTTATTTTTCTGGAATTGAACTGCAGGTGCTGCTTGTATATTTTTGAGATTAACCCTTTGTCAGTTGCTTCATTTGCTATTATTTTTCTCCCATTCTGAAGGCTGTCTTTTCACCTTGCTTATAGTTTCCTTTGTTGTGCAAAAGCTTTTAAATTTAATTAGGTTCCATTTGTTTATTTTTGCTTTTATTTCCATTACTCTGGTTGGTGGGTCGTAGAGGATCCTGCTGTGATTTATGTCAGAGAGTGTTTTTCCTATGTTTTCCTCTAGGAGTTTTATGGTTTCTGGTCTTACGTTTAGATCTTTAATCCATTTTGAGTTTATTTTTGTGTACGGTGTTAGAAAGTGTTCTAGTTTCATTCTTTTACAAGTGGTTGACCAGTTTTCCCAGCACCACTAGTTAAAGAGATTGTTTTTTCTCCATTGTACATTCTTGCCTCCTTTGTCAAAGATAAGGTGTCCATAGGTGTGTGGATTTATCTCTGGCCTTTCTATTTTGTTCCATCTATCTATGTTTCTGTCTTTGTGCCAGTACCATACTGTCTTGATGACTGTTGCTATGTAGTATAGCCCGAAGTCAGGCAGGTTGTTCCTCCAGTTCCATTCTTCTTCCTCAGGATTGCTTTGGCTATTCGAGGTTTTTTTAATTCCGTACAAATTGTGAAATTATTTGTTCTGATTCTCTGAAAAATACCGTTGGTAGCTTGATAGGGATTGCATTGAATCTATAGATTGCTTTGGGTAGTATACTCATTTTCACTATATTGATTCTTCGGATCCATGAACATGATATATTTTTCCATCTATTTGTGTCATCTTTGATTTCTTTCATCAGTGTTTTATAGTTTTCTATATATAGGTCTTCTGTTTCTTTTTTTTTTTTTTTTAATTTTTAAAATTTTATTTTATTTTTAAACTTTACAAATTGTATTAGTTTTGCCAAATATCAAAATGAATCCGCCACAGGTATACATGTGTTCCCCACCCTGAACCCTCCTCCCTCCTCCCTCCCCATACCATCCCTTGGGGTCATCCCAGTGCACTAGCCCCAAGCATCCAGTATTGTGCATCAAACCTGGACTGGCAACTCGTTTCATACATGATATTATACATGTTTCAATACCATTCTCCCAAATCTTCCCACCCTCTCCCTCTCCCACAGAGTCCATAAGACTGTTCTATACATCAGTGTCTCTTTTGCTGTCTCGTACACAGGGTTATTGTTACCATCTTTCTAAATTCCATATATATGCGTTAGTATACTGTATTGGTGTTTTTCTTTCTGGCTTACTTCACTCTGTATAATAGGCTCCAGTTTCATCCACCTCATTAGAACTGATTCAAATGTTTTCTTTTTAATGGCTGAGTAATACTCCATTGTGTATATGTACCACTGCTTTCTTATCCATTCATCTGCTGATGGACATCTAGGTTGCTTCCATGTCCTGGCTATTATAAACAGTGCTGCGATGAACATTGGGGTACATGTGTCTCTTTCCCTTCTGGTTTCCTCAGTGTGTATGCCCAGCAGTGGGATTGCTGGATCATAAGGCAGTTCTATTTCCAGTTTTTAAAGGAATCTCCACACTGTTCTCCATAGTGGCTGTACTAGTTTGCATTCCCACCAACAGTGTAAGAGGGTTCCCTTTTCTCCACACCCTCTCCAGCATTTATTACTTGTAGACTTTTGGATTGCAGCCATTCTGACTGGTGTGAAATGGTACCTCATAGTGGTTTTGATTTGCATTTCTCTGATAATGAGTGATGTTGAGCATCTTTTCATGTGTTTGTTAGCCATCTGGATGTCTTCTTTGGAGAAATGTCTATTTAGTTCTTTGGCCCATTTTTTGATTGGGTCATTTATTTTTCTGGAGTTGAGCTGTAGGAGTTGCTTGTATATTTTTGAGATTAGTTGTTTGTCAGTTGCTTCATTTGCTATTATTTTCTCTCATTCTGAAGGCTGTCTTTTCACCTTGCTAATAGTTTCCTTTGATGTGCAGAAGCTTTTAAGATTAATTAGGTCCCATTTGTTTATTTTTGCTTTTATTTCCAATATTCTGGGAGGTGGGTCATAGGGGATCCTGCTGTGATGTATGTCAGAGAGTGTTTTGCCTATGTTCTCCTCTAGGAGTTGTATAGTTTCTGGTCTTACGTTTAGATCTTTAATCCATTTTGAGTTTATTTTTGTGTATGGTGTTAGAAAGTGTTCTAGTTTCATTCTTTTACAAGTGGTTGACCAGATTTCCCAGCACCACTTGTTAAAGAGATTGTCTTTAATCCATTGTATATTCTTGCCTCCTTTGTCAAAGATAAGGTGTCCATACGTGCGTGGATTTATCTCTGGGCTTTCTATTTTGTTCCATTGATCTCTATTTCTGTCTTTGTGCCAGTACCATACTGTCTTGATAACTGTGGCTTTGTAGTAGAGCCTGAAGTCAGGCAGGTTGATTCCTCCAGTTCCATTCTTCTTTCTCAAGATCGCTTTGGCTATTCGAGGTTTTTTGTATTTCCATACAAATTGTGAAATTATTTTTAACTAGAGGAAACATAGTTGATGAAGAGCACCCGTCCAGTTTGCAGGGAGAAACTTGCTTGTCCCACTGTGGCTCTGAGAGCCACTCCACCCACCGTGGGTCTGAGGAATGGATCTCTTCTGTTTCTTTAGGTAGCTTTATTCCTAAGTATTTTATTTTTTCGTTGCAATGGTGAATGGAATTGTTTCCTTAATTTCTCTTTCTATCTTCTCATTGTTAGTATATAGGAATGCAAGGGATTTTTGTGTGTTAATTTTATATGCTGCAACTTTACTGTATTCATTAATTAGCTCTAGTAATTTTCTGGTGGAGTCTTTAGGGTTTTCTATGTAGAGGATCATGTCATCTGCACACAGGGAGAGTTTTACTTCTTCTTTTCCAATAAGGATTCCTTTTATTTCTTTTTCTGCTCTGATTGCTGTGGCCAAAACTTCCAAAACTATGTTGAATAGTAATGGTGAGAGTGGGCATCCTTGTCTTGTTCCTGACTTTAGGGGAAATGCTTTCTATTTTTCACCATTGAGGATGTTTGCTGTGGGTTTATCATATATGGCTTTTATTTTGTTGAGGTATGTTCCCTTTATGCCTGCTTTCTGGCAGGTTTTTATCATAAATGGATGTTGAATTTTGTTAAAGGCTTTCTCTGCATCTCTTGAAATAATCATATGGTTTTTATCTTTTAATTTGTTAATGTGGTGTATCACATTGATTGATCTGCGAATATTGAAGAATCCTTGCATCCCTGGGATAAAGCCCACTTGGTCGTGATGTATGATCTTTTTAATATGTTGTTGGATTCTGTTTGCTAGAATTTTGTTAAGGATTTTTGCATCTATGTTTATCAGTGATACTGGCCTATAGTTTTCTTTTTTTGTGGCATCTTTGTTTGGTTTTGGTATTAGGATTATGATGGCCTCATAGAATGAGTTTGGAAGTTTATCTTCCTCTGCAATTTTCTGGAAGAGTTTGAGTAGGATAGATGTTAGCTCTTTTCTAAATTTTTGGTAGAATTAAGCTGTGAAGCCATCTGGTCCTGGGCTTTTGTGTATTGGAAGATTTCTGATTACAGTTTCGAGTTCTGTGCTAGTTAAGATTTTCTATTTCTTCCTCGTTCAGTTTTGGAAAGTTGTACTTTTCTAAGAATTTGTCCATTTCTTCCAAGTTGTCCATTTTATTGGCATATAGTTGCTGATTTAGTCTCTTATGATCCTTTGTATTTCTGTGTTGTGTGTTGTGATTTCTCCATTTTCATTTCTAATTTTGTTGATTTGATTCTTCTCTCTTTGTTTCTTGATGAGTCTGGCTAATGGTTTGTCTGTTTTATTTATCTTCTTGAAGAACCAGCTTTTAGCTTTGTGATTTTTGCTATGGTCTCTTTTGTTTCTTTTGCTTTTATTTCTGCCCTAATTTTTGTGATTTCTTTCCTTCTACTAGCCCTGGGGTTCTTCATTTCTCTTTTCTAGTTGCTTTAGGTGTAGAGTTAGGTTATTGATTTCTCTCCTGTTTCTTGAGGTAGGGTTGTATTGCTATGAACCTTCCCCTTAGCACTGCTTTTACTGAATCTCATAGTTTTTGGGTTGCTGTGTTTTCATTCTCATTCATTTCTATGCATATTTTGATTTCTTCTGTGATTTGTTGGTTATTCAGAAGTGTGTTGTTTAGCTTCTATATATTTGTATTTTTCATAGTTTTTTTTTCCTGTAGTTGACATCTAATCTTACTGCATTGTGATCAGAAAAGATGATTGAGATGATTTTGATTTTTTTGAATTTACCAAGGCTAGATTTATGGCCCAGGATGTGATCTATCCTGGAGATGGTTCCGTGTGCACTTGAGAAAAAGGTGAAATTCATTGTTTTAGGGTGAAATGTCCTATAGATATCAATTAGGTCTAACTGGTCCATTGTATCATTAAAATTTGTGTTTCCTTGCTAATTTTCTGTTTAGTTGATCTATCCATAGGTGTGAGTGGGGTATTAAAGTCTCGCACTATTATTGTGTTACTGTTAATTTCCCCTTTCATATTTGTTAGTATTTGCCTTACATATTGCAGTGCTCCTATGTTGGGTGCATATATATTTATAATTGTTATATCTTATTCTTGGATTGATCCTTTGATCATTATGTAGTGTCCTTCTTTGTCTCTTTTCATGGCCTTTATATCAAAGTCTATTTTATCTGATATGAGTATTGCTACTCCTGCTTTATTTTGGTCTCCATTTGAGTGAAATATCTTTTTCCATCCCTTCACTTTCAGTCTGTATGTCTCCCTAGGTTTGAGGTGGGTCTCTTGTAGACAGCATATATAGGGGTCTTGTTTTTGTATCCATTCAGCCAGTCTTTGTCTTTTGGTTGGGGCATTCAACCCATTTACATTTAAGGTAATTATTGATAAGTATGATCCCACTGCCATATACTTTGTTGTTTTGGGTTTGAGTTTATAAACCTTTTCTGTGTTTCCTGTCTAGAGAAGATCCTTTAGCATTTGTTGGAGAGCTGGTTTGGTGGTAATGAATTCTCTGAGCTTTTGCTTGTCTGTAAAGCTTTTGATTTCTTCTTCATATTTGAATGAGATTTTGCTGGGTACAGTAATCTGGGTTGTAGGTTTTTCTCTTTCATCACTTTCTGTATGCTGGAAGTTTGTGGTTCCTTTTTATTGTGGAGGTTCCTCCCTGTGGGTGGGGTTGGACTAGTGACTTGTCAAGGTTTCCTGGTTAGGAAAGCTTGCGTTGGTGTTCTGGTAGGTGGAGCTGGATCTTTTCTCTCTGGAGTGCAATGAAGTGTCCAGTAGTGAGTTTTGAGGTGTCTCTGGGTTTGGTGAGACTTTTGGCCACCTGTATTTTTGTGCTCAGGGTTATGTTCCCACTTTGTTGGAGAATTAGCTTGGTATGTTTTGCTCTGAAATTTGTTGGCTCTTGGGTGGAGCTTGGTTTCAGTGTGGGTATGGAGGCTTTTGGATGAGCTTTTGTCGATTAATGGTCCCTGGAGTCAGGAAATTTCTGGTGATCTCAAGTTTTGGTTTTAGGCCTTCTGCCTCTGGCTTTCAGTCTTATTTTTGTAGTAGCCTCAAGACTTCTCCATCCATACAGCATGGATGACAAAACATCTAGGTTAATGGTGAAAAGATTCTCACAGTGAGGGACACCCAGAGAGGTTCACAGAGTTACATGAAGAAGAGAAGAGGGAGGAGGGAGATAGAACTGACCAGGAGGAGAAGAGGGGGAATCAAAAGGGGCGAGAGCAATCTAGCCAGTAATCAATTCCCTATTTGTGTACACAGTCTGGAACACTCAGAGAGGTTCACAGAGTTCCATAGAGAAGATAAAAGGGAGGAAGGAGATAGAGGTGACCAGGAGAAGAGGAGGGGGAGTCAAAAGGAGAGAGACCAATCTAGCCTGTGATCAGTTCCCTAAGTTTTCTCCACAGCCTGGAACACCCAAAGACACAAAGACACAAAAACACAGAGTTAAGTAGAGAAGAGAAAGGGGAGGGAGGAGATAGAGGTGACCTGGGGGAGAAAAATGAGAATCAAAAGGGGAGAGAGCAATCAAGCCAGTAATCACACTCCTAAGTAAAAATGGGTACTGAAGATTGAATTCTTAAAGGTACAAAATTGATAACAAATACCAAAAAGCAAAAATTAAAAATCTAGAGTAGAGGTTAGACATTCAAAAATACAATATTAACAAAACAAAACAAAATCACAAAAGTTATATAACAAATATGAAATTTCCTTTAAAAATAGGGTCTTTTTTTCAAGGTAATAGGTTTTAAAAATGAAAATTAAAGGATTAATAAAGAACATAAAAATTAAAAAATTAAAAAGAAATTAAAAAATGATAATTGTAAAATATATCTAGGAATTTCTCTGGAGCTGTTGAGGACAGTGTGTGGTTAGTTAAGTTTCAGATAGTTCCTTGTTCCACCTTTTACTTCTTCTCAGGGTCTATAGTTCCCTTCCAATGTAGTCAGTGTTAACTACAGGGTTTTAATCTGTTGCACCTGTCACTTCCAGAGCTGTTCCCTCTTCTTTGTTTATTTTGGCTTCCTCTGTTTGCAAGTCTCTTCAGTATCTAACTTCCACCCTGACACAAGGGGGCAAAGGTAGTCATTTATTTAGGCTCACTTGTTCAATTGTGCTGAGGGGAGGGAGGAACACTGCATACAATTATCACTTGCATATGTGGGGAGTGCTCACAGTGTCTGGGTCACACTGGGTTTGCCCCCACTCACGGAGGTTGTGTTTCCTGGTCTACACTGCTTAGGCTTCAGGTTGCTCTGCTGGGGACTGTCTGAGGCGGCCCTGGGTTGTGTGCACTTCTCAGATCTATGCTGCTCAGGTTCAGGTTCTCGGGTACTCCACAAAGGCACAGACTCAGTTGGGCCTGCGTTTTGTGCTTCCCAGGCCCAAGCAGCTCAGGCGACCAAGTGCTTGGCGAGCGCACACTCCCCAGGTGAGGTGCATCTTATCACCTTCTTGGTCCCAGCCGCTTGGTTTCCTGGGTGTGCAGCTGCATCTCAGGTGTGCCGTGTGTCTCTTCTGGGGAGCTGATCTCTGGCTGCGACCCTCCTGATGGATGTCAACCGTCCAGGATCCTCAGAAGACTTGGTTAGTGACTGAGAGCCTGCTTGCCGTTTGGTAGGGGATGCTGTCTCTGGGGCAGAGTTTGCCCCTTTCCTTCCAGCTCTGGCTGGAGCCCACCTGCCTCTCCGCCCTCATTCGCTCAGTCCTTTGTTCTGTGGTTGGGCCAGGCAGTGCCTTAGGTTAGAGCCTTTCACGGGTAAATTCTCTCTCTTTCCTCTTTTTTTTTTTTTTTTTTTTTCTCCCCCCTCTCTGGCTATCCCAAGGTTTGTTAGCTCCCTCAGATTGCCTCAGGGCATTCAGAACCAGTCCTTACCCTAAAAGTGCAGCCCCTGCCTCACTGTTCAGCCCCTGCTTGCTGGTGGAGGAGGTGAGCATCTGGGCTACTTTTCCTTTAGGAGTTGTAGTCGGACCTGTAATCTGTGGGTTTAATTTGTCCATTTTTTCCTCCCAGTTATGTTGCCCTCTGAGATTCCAAAACTCCCCACAGACCCGCCGGTGAGAGGTTCTCCTGGTGTTTGGAAACTTCTCTTTCAAGACTCCTTCTCTGGGACAGTTCTCTGTCCCTAACTCTTTTGTCTCTCTTTTTGTTTTTTATATTTTGTCCTACCTCCTTTCGAAGACAATGGGCTGCCTTTCTGGGTGCCTGGTGTCCTCTGCCAGCATTCAGAAGTTGTTTTGTGTTATTTGCTCAGCGTTCAGACGATCTTTTCGTGAATTTCTGGGGGTAAAAGTGGTCTCCCTGTCCTCTTCCTCCACGATCTTAGGGCCGCCTCCAGCCATGAAATTAAAAGACGCTTACTCCTTGGAAGAAAAGTTATGACCAACCTAGATAGCATATTAAAAAGCAGAGACATTACTTTGTCAACAAAGGTCTGCCTAGTCAAGGCTAGGATTTTTCCCATAGTCATGTATGGATGTGAATGAAGAAAGCTGAGTGCTGAAGAATTGATGCTTTTGAACTGTGGTGTTGGAGAAGACTATTGAGAGTCCCTTGGACTGCAAGGAGATCCAACCAGTTAATCCTAAAGGAAATCAGTCCTGAATGTTCATTGGAAGGACTGATGCTGAAGCTGAAACTCCAATATTTTGGCCACCTGAAGGCAGGAGGAGAAGGGGACGACAGAGGATGAGATGGTTGGATGGCATCACCGACTCAATGGACATGAGTTTGAGTAAGCTCTGGGAGTTGGTGATGGACTGGGAGGCTTGGCATGCTGCAGTACATGGGGTCACAAAGAGTTTGACACAACTGAGCAGCTGAACTGAACTGATCTTTTTCTGTAAACTTTTTGGTGTTTCTACTTACTAGTTTCTAACTGATTATTGTTTTGTCTCAGTGTTAAACTTTCTGTCCATCAGTTACAGGAAAAAATATTCTTTTCAAAGTATGAAATTAGTGTTCAGTTCAGTTCAGTTGCTCAGTTGTGTCTGACTCTTCACGACCCCATGGACTGCAGCACGCCAGGCCTCCCTGTCCATCACCAACTCCCAGAGTTTATTCAAACTCATCTATACTGAGTTGGTGATGCCATCGAACCATCTCATCCCTTGTCGTCCCCTTCTCCTCCAGCCTTCAGTCTTTCCCAGCATCAGGGTCTTTTCAAATGACTCAGCTCTTTGCATCAGGTGGCCAAAGTATTGGAGTTTCAGCTTCAACATCAGTCCTTCCAACGAACACTCAGGACTGATCTCCTTTAGGATGGACTGGTTCCATCTCCTTGCAGTCCAAGGACTCTCAAGAGTCTTCCCCAACACCACAGTTCAAAAGCATCAATTCTTTGGTGCTCAGCCTTTTTTATAGTCCAACTCTCACATCCATACATGACTATTGGAAAAACAATAGCCTTGACTAGACGGACCTTTGTTGGCAAAGTAATGTCTCTGCTTTTTAATATGCTGTTTAGGCTGGTCATAACTTTCCTTCCAAGGAGTAAGCATCTTTTAATTTCATGGCTACAGTCACCATCTGCAGTGATTTTGGAGCCCCCCAAAAAACTAAGTCTGCCACTGTTTCCACTCTTTCCCCATCTATTTGCCATGATGTGATGGGACCAGATGCCATAATCTTTGTTTTCTGAATGTTGAGCTTTAAGCCAACTTTTTTACTCTCCTCTTTCACTTTCATCAAGAGGCTCTTTAGTTCTTCTTTGCTTTCTGCCATAAGGGTGGTGTCATCTGCATATCTGAGGTTACTGATATTTCTCCCAGCAATATCAGTTCCAGCTGTGCTTCATCCAGGTCAGCGTTTCTCTTTATATACTCTGCATATAAGTTAAATAAGCACAATAACAATATACAGCCTTGACGTACTCCTTTCCTGATTTGGAACCAGTCTGTTGTTCCATGTCCAGTTCTAACTATTGCTTCCTGACCTGCATACAGATTTCTCAAGAGGCAGGTCAGGTGGTCTGGTATTCCCATCTCTTGAAGAATTTCCCATAGTTTATTGTGATCCACAGAGTCAAAGACTTTGGCAAAGTCAATAAAGCAAAAACAGATGTTTTTCTGGAACTCTCTTGCTTTTTCCATGATCCAGTGGATGTTGGGAATTTGATCTCTGGTTCCTCTACTTTTTCTAAAATCAGCTTGAATATCTGAAAGTTCATGGTTCACATATTGCTGACGCCTGGCTTGGAGAATTTTGAGCATTACTTTACTAGCATGTGAGATGAGTGCAATTGTGTGGTAGTTTGAGCATTCCTTGGCATTGTCTTGAAATTAGTGAAGCAGTTTAATAAGCAAAACAAACAAACAAAACCTCTGTGTGTGTTTGTGTGTGCGTGTGCAAGTGTATAACAAGAGACACAAACAAAACAACCCTTAAAAAATGCCTAGTGTCAGATGAAGCTAAGTGCTAAAGAGAATTTTGAAGTAAGGGTGAGGCTAGAGGGCTGATGGTGACTGGGCTGTAACCACCAAGACTCACTGAGGTGGTGATGTTTGAGGACATGGAGTGAAAGATGAAACTGTCTGGGAGAACGGCATTCCAAAGAGAGAAAGGGCTCTGAGGAGGGGCCTGACTGGTATGCTGGAGGATGGGCAAGGAGTGGAGTGATGGGAGATATTGTGGGGGCATCCTGAGAGGCCAGATCACACAGCACCTTGTAGGTCTTCTTATAGTCTTAGGTTTTACTCTGAGCAGAATCCGAGACTAATGGAGGGAAAGAGACATGGCTTATTCTCCTCTTTAAAAGATGCATTCCCCAGGACTTCCCTGGTGGTCCAGTGGTTATGACTTTGCCTTCCAATGCAGGAGGTACAAATTTGATCTCTGGTCAGGGAGCTAAGATCTCATGTGCCTTGTGGCCCAAATGCAAAACATAAAACAGATACACAGTTGTAACAAATTCAATAAAGACTTTAAAAATGATCCACACACACACACACACAAATCTTAAAAAAATTTTTCTCTCCTCAAGGATGGAAATAGGCATCTGCTAAGTGCTTTTTATGAATAAGGTAATTTAATTATCACAACAAAAAGCTTGAGCATTCTATTATTACTAGTTTTCTGTGTTGGTAAAAAAAAAAAATCCATTTTATTTGGTTCTCTGTCTTTCCTGCTTTTCCTGTTTATGTAGCTTACTCATTCTTAACAATTTACAATTTCCTGACCATTTTTTTTTTTTTTTGGGCAGGGGTGTGGTAGAATAGGAGGGAGGAAGGCCAGTCCTTCTTGCTTCCTGACATTTCCTTCCTCATGGATGGATATATGTTTACCCAGCACTGTGGCGGTGGGAATGTTGTATCATATTGGGTATGTAGACAGAAAAGCTGGACATTCCCTCAGTCAGTATTCATTCCTCTAAGTTCCTATAGGCACTAAGATTTTAAGGAACAGGCTACCACTTGGGAAGGTCTGCGGTGGTTTAGCACTGTTTGAACTCTTAGCAGTGGATCTAATTTGGGGTTCAGTATTCAGAACATGTAGCTCTCATACTTCTGTACGTGGGCTGACACCAGCTTATCAATAACAAAAGTGAAGCCTGGTCTTCAACCACTTTATTTCTTATCTCAATCTTTATTGATCACAAGGTAGAAAAGAGCCCTAATTCTTGGGTCATCTCAAGTCCTAGCAGTACTCTTTTGAGCTCTTCTCTTAGTTCTTAGAACAGTTTTAATGAGGTCTTATTTCAAGATAAAAAACTTTGCTGGCTGGTCATTCACAAAAATTACAGTAGGTGGCAGACACACTCTATCAAAATCAATATCTGCAACAGTTCTACTAAGGAACTAGTCAATTTTTGCAATGTCTCATTGCAAAAGGCTGTATATTGTCACACTGCTTATTTAACTTACATGCAGAGCACATCATGAGAAATGCTGGGCTGGATGAAGCACAAGCTGGAATCAAGATTGCCAGGAGAAATATCAATAACCTCACATATGCAGATGACACCACCCTTATGGCAGAAAGTGAAGAACCAAAGAGCCTCTTGATGAAAGTGAAAAAGGAGAGTGAAAAAGTTGGCTTAAAGCTCAACATTCAGAAAACTAAGATCGTGGCATCTGGTCCCATGGCATCTGATCTGGTCCCATCACTTCATGGGAAATAGATGGGGAAACAATGGAAACAGTGACAGATTTTTTTTTTGGGGGGCTCCAAAATCACTGCAGATGGTGATTGCAGCCATGAAATTAAAAGACGCTTGCTCCTTAGAAGAAAAGTTATGACCAACCTAGACAGCATATTCAAAAGCAGAGACATTACTTTGCCAACAGAGGTCCGTCTAGTCAAAGCTATGGTTTTTCCGGTAGTCATGTCTGATTTGAGAGCTGGACTATAAATAAAGCTGAGTGCCAAAGAATTGATGCTTCTGAACTGTGGTGTTGGAGAAGATTCTTAAGAGTCCCTTGGACTGCAAGGAGATCCAACCATTCCATCTTAAAGGAAATCAGTCCTGAATATTCATTGGAAGGACTGATGTTGAAGCTGATCCAATATTTTGGCCACCTGATGTGAAGAGCTGACTCATTTGAAAAGACCCTGATGCTGGGAAAGATTGAATGTAGAAGGAGAAGGGGACAACAAAGGATGGCATGGTTGGATGGCATCACCGACTCAATGGACATGAGTTTGAGTAAACTCCGGGAGTTGGTGATGGACAGGGAGGCCTGGTGTGCTGAAGTCCATGGGGTTGCAAAGAGTTGGACACTACTGAGCAACTAAACTGAACTCTTTGTTCAGGCTGTTAGAACAAAACCATAGACTGGGTGGCTTCTGAACAATAGAAATTCACTTCTTGCAGTTCCGGGGGCTGGAAGTCAAGTCCACGGTGCCAGCACTGCTGAGTTCAGGTGAGGACCCTCTTCTGGGTTGCAGATACCTGGCTTCTCATTGTATCCTTCTATGGTGGAAAGGCAACAAGAGAGTTCTCTGGTCTCTTCTTATAAGGGCACTAGACTCATTTATTAGAGATCCACCATCATGACCTAATCAACGCCAAAGGCTTCATATCCAAATAACATCACATAGGGATTTCAACATATGAAATCTGCATTTAAGGATTTAAGGGTATGTCTTAAGAGTAAACTTACCCTGTGCAGCTTCGGAGAGCAGATCCGATGCCAGGGGGCAGGTACTTATATCTCTTCACAGGAAGAGTTTTCTAACATTAGAGCAAACACAGAATGGAGCAGTTGGTGAAATAGTGAGCACCCGTGCCTGAAGAAAGAGTCTATCTCTTTTGATTGCTTTGTGAAATAACATAATTATCATCATCAACAACCTCCTGCTGTTTGCCTAGCACTAATGTTCACTCTGGGTTTACATCTGGGCGCTGCTATTTGGAGCAGCACCACTAGGTGGGGCTGGTGGACAGACATGGCACCTAGGCGTCACCAGATAATCTAACAGGGCAAACTGCTTAACTTCTCTGTGACTTAGGTTCCTCATAGATAAAGGAGGACAGTTATGGAATTTATCTCATGAAGTTATTGTGAGGATTTCATAAGCTGATCTTCAGTTCAGTTCAGTCCAGTCGCTCAGTCGTGTCCGACTCTTTGCGACCCCGTGAATCACAGCACGCCAGGCCTCCCTGTCCGTTACCAACTCTCGGAGTTCACCCAAACTCATGTGCATCGAGTTGGTGATGCCATCCAGCCATCTCATCCTCTGTCGTCCCCTTCTCCTCCTGCCCACAATCCCTCCCAGGATCAGAGTCTTTTCCAATGAGTCAACTCTTCACATCAGGTGGCCAAAGTATTGGAGTTTCAGCCTCAGTCAGCATCAGTCCTTCCAATGAACATGCAGGACTGCTCTACTTTAGGATGGACTGGTTGGATCTCCTTGCAGGGAGACTCTCAAGAGTCTTCTCCAACACCACAGTTCAAAAGCATCAATTCTTCGGCGCTCAGCTTTCTTCACAGTCCAACTCACATCCATATATGACCACTGGAAAAACCATAGCCTTGACTAGATGGACCTTTGTTGACAAAGTAATATCTCTGCTTTTTAATATGCTATCTGGGTTGGTCATAACTTTCCTTCCAAGGAGTAAGCATCTTTTAGTTTCGTGACTGCAATCACCATCTGCAGTGATTTTGGAGCCCCCCAAAATAAGTCTGTCACTGTTTCCACTTTTCCCCATCTATTTACCATGAAGTGATGGGACCAGATGCCATGATCTTAGTTTTCTGAATGTTGAGCTTTAAGCCAACTTTTTCACTCTCCTCTTTCACTTTCATCAAGAGGCTTTTTAGTTCCTCTTCACTTTCTGCCATAAGGGTGGTGTCATCTGCATATCTGAGGTTATTGATATTTCTCCCAGCAATCTTGATTCCAGCTTATGCTTCTTCCAGCCCAGCATTTCTCATGATGTACGCTGCATTTAAGTTAAATAGGCAGGGTGACAATATACAGCCTTGACATACTCCTTTTCCTATTTGGAACCAGTCTGTTGTTCCATGTCCAGTTCTAACTGTTGCTCCCTGACCTGCATACAGGTTTCTCAAGAGTCAGGTCAGGTGGTCTGGTATTCCCATCTCTTTCAGAATTTTCCACAGTTTATTGTGATCCACACAGTAAAAGGCTTTGGCATAGTCAATAAAGCTGATCTCAGTGGACTCTAAAAGTATTTGGAAAATGAGCTATTACTTTTCAATTTGTAATTGTCGCTGTTATGGACTGCAGGTTTCTATCCCCCCTTCCAGATTTCTCTGGTGGCTCAGAGGGTAAAAGCGTCTGCTTACAATGTGGGAGACCAGGGTTCGATCCCTGGGTCAGGAAGATCCCCCTGGAGAAGGAAATGGCAAGCCACTCCAGTATTCTTGCCTGGAAAATCCCATGGATGGATGGAGAAGCCTGGTAGGCTACAGTCCATGGGGTCGCAAAGAGTCGGACAGGACTGAGTGACTTCACTTTCACTTTCCCTGATTCATCTGTTGAGTCCCTCCCCCTCCATGTGATCACCAATGTGATGGTATTAGGAGGTGGGACCTTCGGGACGGTGGTTAAGTCCTGAAGGTGAAACCTTCATGAATGGGAGTGACAACCTTATAAAGAGACTCTAGAGAGCACTCCTGCTCTTCCCCCATGTGAGGACACAGAAAGAAGAAGGACATTTGTCAACCAGAAAGTAGGTTCTCACCAGACACTGAATCTGCTGGTGTACTGATGCTGGAATTCTAGACTCCAGATCTGTGAGAAATGTTTGTTGCTTAAGTCATCTAATCTATGATAATAAAAGTAAAATAAAAATAAATAAAAAATAGATCTCTTTCATGTTTCAATAAACTTTTATTTATGGAAAATGATACTTGAATTACATATCATAATAGATTTTTTTTCATGTTCCAATAAAGTTTTTCTTATGGACAATGATACTTGAATTTCATATCATTTCACATGGCATGCAATATTGGTCTTTGATTTTTTTTTCCCCTTTAAACTTAAAAATGCAGAAAGGGTGTATATATATATATATATATATCAGGTAGCAGGTTGGCTTTGGTCCACGTGCCATAGTTTGCCAACCTCTGCTCCAAAATAATACTTTAAAAATCCAGTCACTTCAAAATTTCAAGTCATTACTTCCCAGAGATTTGAAGTGATTATTCATATATTCATCAGTAACTTCTTTTATATCAGCTGGTTTCCACTTTGTCTGAACTAAGACAGTCACTATAGCACTTGTAAAATAAAAAGTGTGTTTTCATATTTCCAAGACATTACTTTTTTTGTAATTTAAGGATGAATCCTGCTAGTTTTATCCCAGCTAGCATTTTTTTGAATGTCCATAGAAGATGGAGTTGACTAAAAGTATCTTTTATTTTTTGAAATAGTCAAAAGCTATTCAGAGCCAAGTCTTTTAAATAAGAAAAGCTATTCCATTGGGTTTTTAATGTGTGGTAGGATAATTTTTGGAAGTATTCACTTGCATTGTGCCATGTATTTATTTCTGATCTTCCAATCCAAGTGCATAGCCAGGGCCTTTTAGGAATTCCTTGCTTCAGATATTTATTGTAGGCTATAAATACAAATTTTGATGTCAATAAATCTTATCTGATTTTGATAGAGTATAACCTCCATTGAGTTTAAGTCCTGCAGGGGTAAGAAAGAGAAGAATAAATGAACAGAGGAGAGAAAAGGAAAAGATACCAGGAAACTTGGAAAAGGATAAGAGTCACTGGGATTTGTGCTTATTAGAGTCCCAGGCACTGGGACTCGTAGCTTTGCTTCTGACTCCACTGCTCAAAATGCGCACAGTAGAGGTGAGATGCTGAGCCAGAAGGGACCACAATCTGTTGGTACAAAGGGCTTCTAAAGCAGTCTAGGTAGATGACAGAGAAACTCTCTCATGCTTCAGCACTGAAGGAACACAGGATCTTGGCACAGCTTGGGAACTGGGAATCCAAATAGTGGATGGAATGGCATTTCTCCAGCAGCCTGGCAGAATGGGGCTCAAAGTCAGATTTCAGATGACTGAAAGAAAATAAGGCAACACAATATTTCTTTTATTTTTAAATTTTATTTTATTTTTAAACTTTACAGATTGTATTAGTTTTGCCAAATATCAAAATGAATCCGCCACAGGTATACATGTGTTCCCCACCCTGAACCATCCTCCTTCCTCCCTCCCCATACCATCCCCCTGGGTCGTCCCAGTGCACCAGCCCCAAGCATCTAGCATCGTGCATCGAACCTGGACTGGCAACTCGTTTCATACATGATATTATACATGTTTCAATGCCATTCTCCCAAATCTTCCCACCCTCTCCCTCTCCCACAGAGTCCATAAGACTGTTCTATACATCAGTGTCTCTTTTGCTGTCTCGTACACAGGGTTATTGTTACCATCTTTCTAAATTCCATATATATGCGTTAGTATACTGTATTGGTGTTTTTCTTTCTGGCTTACTTCACTCTGTATAATAGGCTCCAGTTTCATCCACCTCATTAGAACTGATTCAAATGTATTCTTTTTAATGGCTGAGTAATACTCCATTGTGTATATGTACCACCGCTTTCTTAGCCATTCATCTGCTGATGGACATCTAGGTTGCTTCCATGTCCTGGCTATTATAAACAGTGCTGCGATGAACAGTGGGGTACATGTGTCTCTTTCCCTTCTGGTTTCCTCAGTGTGTATGCCCAGCAGTGGGATTGCTGGATCATAAGGCAGTTCTAGTTCCAGATTTTTAAGGAATCGCCACACTGTTCTCCATAGTGGCTGTACTAGTTTGCATTCCCACCAACAGTGTGAGAGGGTTCCCTTTTCTCCACATCCTCTCCAGCATTTATTACTTGTAGACTTTTGGATTGCAGCCATTCTGACTGGTGTGAAATGGTACCTCATAGTGGTTTTGATTTGCATTTCTCTGATAATGAGTGATGTTGAGCATCTTTTCATGTGTTTGTTAGCCATCTGGATGTCTTCTTTGGAGAAATGTCTATTTAGTTCTTTGGCCCATTTTTTGATTGGGTCATTTATTTTTCTGGAGTTGAGCTGTAGGAGTTGCTTGTATATTTTTGAGATTAGTTGTTTGTCAGTTGCTTCATTTGCTCTTATTTTCTCTCATTCTGAAGGCTGTCTTTTCACCTTGCTAATAGTTTCCTTTGATGTGCAGAAGCTTTTAAGTTTAATTAGGTCCCATTTGTTTGTTTTTGCTTTTATTTCCAATATTCTGGGAGGTGGGTCATAGAGGATCCTGCTGTGGTGTCACAATATTTCTTGTATCCCTGAATTTATGGACCAAGAGTCATACCTGCTACAAATATTTTTTGGCTAAATATAAATGTATGTCTCTAAAATAACCATATTTACTTTTCCAGCTCTGATATTTTAATTAAAAAAATTTTTTTTTGGCTGTGCAATGTGGCATGTGGGATCTTAGTTTTCTGACCAGGGACTGAACTCACACTCCCTGCATTAGAAGTGCACAGTCTTAACTACTGGACTGCCCTGGAAGTCCCTATTTACCCTAGGGACTTCCTAGAGTAGATTACCTTCCCATTTAGGTCACCATAGAGCATTGAATAGAGTTCTCTGGGCTATACAAAAGGTTCTACTCAGTTACCTGTTCTGTACATAGTATCAATAGTGTATATATGTCAATTCCAATCTCCCAATTCATCCCACCCCCTCCTTGGTATCCATACATTTGTTCTCTGTCTGTGTCACTATTTCTGCTGTCTAATTTTGTAAATAAGATCATCTATACTAATTTTTCTTGACTTCCTACTTGGGGTAACAGGCAAATTTGGCCTTGGAATATGGAATGAAGCAGGGCAAAGGCTAATAGAGTTTTGCCAAGAGAATGCACTGGTCATAGCAAACAGCCTCTTCCAACACAAGAGAAGACTCTACACATGGACATCACCAGATGGTCAACACTGAAATCAGACTGATTATATTCTTTGCAGCCAAAGATGGAGAAGCTCTATACAGTCAGCAAAAACAAGACCGGGAACTTACTGTGGCTCAGATCATGAACTCCTTATTGCCAAATTCAGACTTAAATTGAAGAAAGTAGGGAAAACCACTCGGAGAAGGCAATGGCACCCCACTCCAGTACTCTTGCCTGGAAAATCCCATGGATGGAGGAGCCTGGTAGGCTGCAGTCCATGGGGTCGCTAAGAGTCGGACACAACTGAGCGACTTCACTTTTACTTTTCACTTTGCTGCATTGGAGAAGGAAATGGCAACCCACTCCAGTGTTCTTGCCTGGAGAATCCCAGGACAGGGGAGCCTGGTGGGCTGCCGTCTATGGGGTCTCACAGAGTCGGAACCGACTGAAGTGACTTAGCAGTAGCAGCAGGGAAAACCACTAGACCATTCAGGTATGACCTAAATCAAATTCCTTATGATCATACAGTGGAAGTGAGAAATAGATTTAAGGGCCTAGATCTGATAGATAGACTGCCTGATGAACTATGGATGGAGGTTCGTGACATTGTACAGGAGACAGGGATCAAGACCATCCCCATGGAAAAGAAATGCAAAAAAGCAAAATGGCTGTCTGGGGAGGCCTTACAAATAGCTGTGAAAAGAAGAGAAGCGAAAAGCAAAGGAGAAAGTGAAAGATATAAGCATCTGAATGCAGAGTTCCAAAGAATAGCAAGGAGAGATAAGAAAGCCTTCCTCGGTGATCAATGCAAAGAAATAGAGGAAAACAACAGAATGGGAAAGACTAGAGATCTCTTCAAGAAAATTAGAGATACCAAGGGAACACTTCATGCAAAGAAGCAGAAGATATTAAGAAGAGGTGGCAAGAATACATAGAAGAACTGTACAAAAAAGATCTTCACGACCAAGATAATCACGATGGTGTGATCACTCACCTAGAGCCAGACATCCTGGAATGTGAAGTCAAGTAGGCCTTAGAAAGCATCACTATGAACAAAGCTAGTGGAGGTGATGGAATTCCAGTTGAGCTATTTCAAATCCTGAAAGATGATGCTGTGAAAGTGCTGCACTCAATATGCCAGCAAATTTGGAAAACTCAGCAGTGGCCACAGGACTGGAAAAAGTCAGTTTTCATTCCAATCCCAAAGAAAGGCAATGCCAAAGAATGTTCAAACTACCACACAATTGCACTCATCTCATACGCTAGTAAAGTAATGCTCCAAGCCAGGCTTCAGCAATACGTGAACCGTGAACTTCCAGATGTTCAAGCTGGGTTTAGAAAAGGCAGAGGAACCAGAGATCAAATTGCCAACATCTGCTGGATCATGGAAAAAGCAAAAGAGTTCCAGAAAAACATCTATTTCTGCTTTATTGACTATGCCAAAGCCTTTGACTGTGTGGATCACAATAAACTGTGGAAAATTCTGAAAGAGATGGGAATACCAGACCGCCTGACCTGCCTCTTGAGACACCTATATGCAGGTCAGGAAGCAACAGTTAGAACTGGACATGGAACAACAGACTGGTTCCAAAGTATATTCCAAAGTATAGGAAAAGGAGTATGTCAAGGCTGTATATTGTCACCCTGCTTATTTAACTTATATGCAGAGCACATCATGAGAAATGCTGGGCTGGAAGAAGCACAAGCTGGAATCAAGATTCCAGGAGAAATATCAACAATCTCAGATATGCAGATGACATCACCCTTATGGCAGAAAGTGAAGAGGAACTAAAAAGCCTCTTGATAAAAGGGAAAGAGGAGAGTGAAAAAGTTGGCTTAAAGCTCAACATTCAGAAAACGAAGATCATGGCATCTGGTCCCATCACTTCATGGGAAATAGATGGGGAAACAGTGGAAACAGTGTCAGACTTTATTTTGGGGGGCTCCAAAATCACTGCAGATGGTGACTGCAGCCATGAAATTAAAAGACGCTTACTCCTTGGAAGGAAAGTTATGACCAACCCAGATAGCATATTGAAAAGCAGAGACATTACTTTGTCAACAAAGGTCCATCTAGTCAAGGCTATGGTTTTTCCAGAGGTCATGTATGGATGTGAGAGTTGAACTGTGAAGAAAGCTGAGTGCCGATGAATTGATGCTTTTGAACTGTGGTGTTGGAGAAGACTCTTGAGAGGCCCTTGGACTGCAGGGAGATCCAACCAGTCCATTGTAAAGGAAATCAGTCCTGGGTGTTCTTTGGAAGGAATGATGCTAAAGCTGAAACTCCAATATACTTTGGCCACCTCATGCAAAGAGTTGACTCAATGGAAAAGACTCTGATGCTGGGAGGGATTGGGGGCAGGAGGAGAAGGGGATGACAGAGGATGAGATGGCTGAATGGCATCACCAACTTGATGGACATGAGTTTTAGTGAACTCCGGGAGTTGGTGATGGACAGGGAGGCCTGGCGTGCTGTGATTCATGGGATTGCAAAGAGTCGGACACGACTGAGCGACTGAACTGAACTGATACTAATTTTTCAGATTCCACATATATGCATTCATATACGATATTTGTTTTCTCTTCCAGGCTTCACTCTGTATGACAGTCTCTAGGTCCATCCACGTGTTTACAAATGCCCCAGTTTCATTCATTAAAAAAAAAAAATTGGTGGCTCATGTTATTTACATTATTATATTTACATAGCATAAACCTTAATATGCTAATACATTCTATTTTAAAATATTGGTATTATGCACTTTACTGTTTTTTTAAATGAATGTTTATTAAATGTTCAGTTTAAAAAATTTTCCTTTGATTTGAAATACAGAAGTTAGCCAAAATAACATCTCTTCCCACCCCAAAATAGACATATATATTTTAATTTGTAGTATAATTGCTTTACAATGTGTTAGTTTCTGCTGTACAACAGCATGAATCGGTATAAGTATACATATTTCCCCTCCCTCTTGAGCCTCCCTCCCACCACACCCCGATCTCACCCTCATAGTCATCACAGAGCACTGAACCGAGCTCCCTGTGCTACACCACGGCTTCCCGCCACCTATCGATTTTGCACATGGCAGTGTATGTATGTCAGTGATGCGCGACTCGCAGTTTGTTGCACCCTCTCCTTCCCCTCATTGTGTCTGCAAGTTTGTTCTCTATTCCTGCTCTGCAAATAGGATCATCAGTACCATAGATTTTTCTAGATTCTACATATATGTGTTGACATATGATCCCTGTTTTTTTCTTGCTGACTTACTTCACCCTGTATGACAGACTCTAGGTTCACCCACATCACTACAAATGACCCAATTTCACCCCTTTTTGTGGCTGATTAATATTCCATTGTATATATGTACCACTTCTTTTTTATCCATACCTCTGCTGATGGACATTCAGAAATATTTGCATTTCTCTAATAATAAGTGACATCGAGCATCTTTTCATGTATTTGTTGGCCATCTGTATAGTTTCTTTCCAGAAATGTCTATTTAGGTCTTCCACCCATTTATTGACTGGTTTTTTTGGTGTGTGTGTGTGGATATTTAGCTGCATAAGGTGTTTGTATATTTTCAAAAATAGTATCTTGTTTTTCTTCATTTGCAAATATTTTCTTCAATTCTGAGGGTTATCTCTTTGTTTTGTTTATGGTTTCCTTTGCTGTACAAAAGTTTTTATGTTTAATAGGCCCCATTTGTTTTTATTTTTATTACTCTAGGAAGTGGATTGAAAAAGATCTTGCTCTGATCTATGTCAAAGAGTATTCTTCTGTCTACATTTTCCTTTAAAAGTTTTATATTATCTAGCATTTAGATCTTTAATCCACTTTGCATTTATTTTTAAAATTTTATTATTTAAAACATTTTTGTTTATTTATTTGATTGTCTCAGGTCCTAGTTGTGATGCACAGACTCTCTAGTTGAGTCTTGTGGGCTTAGTTGCCCAAAGCATTTGGGATCTTAGTTCCCTGATCAGACACCAAACCCTTGTCCCCTGTACTGCACCGACCAGAGATCAAAGCCTTGTCCCCTGTACTGCAAGGCATATTCTCATCCACTGGACAACCAGGGAAGTCTCTATGAGTTGATTTTTGTGTAGGGTGTTAGGGAGTGTTCTAATTTCATTCTTTTACATGTAGTTGTCCAGTTTTCCCAGCACCACTTATTATAGAGATTGTTTTTTCTCTTGTATATTCTTGCCTCCTTTGTCATAGATTAGGTGGCTATAGATGCATGGGTTAATCTCTGGGCTTTTTATCCTGCTCCATTGGTTTGTATTTCTGCTTTTGGGCCAGTATCATACTGTTTGGATTACTGTAGCTTTGTCTGAGAGAAGCTTTGTCCCAGAGAAGGCAATGGCAACCCACTCCAGTACTTTTGCCTTGAAAATCCCATGGACGGAGGAGCCTGGTAGGCTGCAGTCTTTGGGGTCGTGAAGAGTCGGACAGGATTGAGTGACTTCACTTTCACTTTTCACTTTCATGCATTGGAGAAGGAAATAGCAACCCACTCCAGTGTTCTTGCCTGGAGAATCCCAGGGACGGGGGAGCCTGGCGGGCTGCCATCTATGGGATCGCACAGAGTCGGACACTACAGAAGCGACTTAGCAGCAGCTTTGTCTGAAGTCAGGGGGCCAGATTTCTCTAGTTCCATTCTTATTTCTCAAGATTTCTTTCACTATTTGGGTCTTTTGTGTTTCCATAAAAAATATAGTTTTTTGTTCTAATTCTGTGAAAAATACCCTTGATAATTTGATAGGGATGTGCTGGATCTAGAGATTGTTTTGGGTACTGCAATTATTTTTTCACAATGTTGATTTTTCCAATCCAAGAACATGGTATATTTCTACATCTGTTTGTGTCATCTTTGATTTCTTTTAACATCTTATAGTTTTCTGAGTACAAGTCTTTTGCTTCCTTGGAAGTGTGAAAGTGTTAGTCACTCAGTCGTGTCTGACCCTTTGCGACCCCATGAACTGTAGCCCGTCAGGCTCCTCTGCCCATGAAATTCTCCAGGCAAGAATACTGGAGTGGGTTGCCATCTCCTTCTCCAGGGGATCTTCCCTACCCATGGATCAAATCTTGGTCTCTTGCAATTCAGGTGGATTCTTTACCATCTGAGACACCAGAGAAGCCCTCAGCTAGATTTATTACAAGGTATTTCATTATTTTAGATGCAATGATAAATGGGATTGTTTCCTTAATCTCTCTTCCAGATTTTTCATTGTTTGTGTATAGAAATGTAAGAGATTTCTGTGTTCTAGTTTTGTATCTTGTAACTTTACCAAATTCATTGATGAGCTCCAGTAGTTTTCTGTGTTTTTCTTTTTTAAACTTCCCCAAATGCATGTATCTGGGAAATAAATTGTGTGTGTTTGTGACTGTCTTATAATAATATATGCATATGTGAGAATAATAAAAATGATTTTCACTAAAAACTACTTAAAAGATATTTTCATAATTTTTGGTGGGACTGGGGGGAAACTGCATGTAGCATGTGGGATGGGATCTTAGTTCCCTGACCAGGGATTGAACCCATGCCCTCTCCAGTGAAAGCACTTAACCACTAGAATCTGCCAGAGATGGCCCAATATTTTCATAAATTTTAGGACTTTACTCTTACCTCAAGTCCTGGGTTAGGAAAATAATCTGATAAAACCTGTATATTCATGAGGGATCTCTTCCCCTAGGTGACTCATTAACTGCCTCCTCCTATGTTGCTCTGGGAAAGTCAATCTTATTCTCTGAGACCATTCTCCACACAGATTAAAGTCATATTGGCCTTCCGTGTTCTATTTGGTACCACTTTTTACTAACCTCTGTGTTATTAATTAGCTACCTCTTCTCTACTTTGGGGAAATTTCAATAGCTCCATATGCCAGATGTGATTTTTCTGAAGATGCAGCTATTTTAGGTCTGCTAGAGATCAGGTGGGTGAGAAGAATCGGCAGAACAAATTCATTCAGATTGCTATGCTCTGTCAACTAAGATATCTCCTGATAACTAAATCATCACTAGAGATTTCAAACTGTGATTTAGTTGTGGTGTGGAAAAAAACATCCAGAAGAGAAAGAGTTGGAAACAGTAGTTGAGTCAGTGGTGCCAGGCTTGAAAAAATACTTGGTCTTTAAATGGGGACAAAGAAGGTGCCTGGACAAAAATGATATATTTTTTCTTAAACTTGAAATGAGAAGAAAAATTCATTGTTCTTAGGTTGGTTAATCCTTCAACTCTTGATCAGTGTCTAATGTAACATCAAATAGCATTGATTCATTGAGTTCCTCCACTCTACTCAAGTTCAAGGATAAGAACCGTGATGTGAGAGAGTCAGGCATGATTTGGAGGCACACAGGATACATACAGGATGCTTATGTTTAGCTCTTGATTCCGATTAGTTTGGTGATAAACATACATTCCAGAGTTGATAGCAGCATTGGCCCTGGTTTCCCAAGACGTCTTCTACATAGACCAAGCAAATAAAAGTATGCAATTAGGCTGTAGTTGCCAAAGAAGCAGGGATTGTATGCTTTTTCCTTCTACAGTGACCATTTAATCAGTTATTATACTAAATGACTGATGAGAAAAATTTTAAAGTGACTGCTGAGATTGAATATTCTAATTTTTTGAGTCGAACCCCAGTCTTTCTGAAATATTAGAGAAACTTGATATCTGGGTTATCTGTACATCCATTTTTTTCATTCAACAAAAACCACTTCTTAAGCTTCGCTTATGGTTCCAGCATTGTCTGGGGAGCTGGGAGTACAGAGAAAAAGATACCATTTCACTCTCCCATGAGCTCACAGCCTGGCACTGGGAGGAAAACTCAGAAATAGCAAGCTATATTGCATCACTGTCCACTTGGAGCAGGAATAGGTGAGTGGTGGAAGGTAAGGAAGGGTGGAATATTTTTTAGGAAAATATCGCTTTAGGAAAGAAGTAGAAGAATGGGGAAAACTTTAGTTCCAAATTGAGGATCTGCTATCTCCATCCATGAGGCTTTCTGTCAAATATTTTCTGAGAAGAAAAAATTCAGACCCAGTCTTAGTGATATTAGTTTTTCCATCTAAAATCTTTCACTGGGCATGTGGCTAGGGCTCTTAGGAACTTTCAAGATGTAAGCTAATTTTAAATTCCTTTTCTGTGTGTTTCCATTTAAGCCTGTGAGTCTCTAGTCTCAGAATTTGAGGGAAGTTTCTATAGCATTCTTTTTTCTTTCCTCTTTCTATTCTACATGATTCTTTCATCATTCTGTTTTTCTCTTATTTCTTACTCCTTTGCTTAATTTTCTTGTTTCCTTTATTTATCATTAAGGCTTTTTTTTCTTCCTATCCCTCACCATCTTTCAATTTCTTCTCTTTGTATGTTTCCTTTATCTTCATATTCTAAATGATCTTACATTAAACAATTAAATTGAAATTTCAAAGGAATTAATTAAAATTAATTCAACAAACACATACTGATTTTCTAGAACTGACTGTTCTGCCCTCTGAAACTGTCCAAGGAACTATCACGACGGAGATGAAAATACAGAAAGCTCCACCTTTTAGTGCTTGAAAACAGAGGAAATAGGTCATGCACATGTAACTGCACCACAGGGCGAAAGGTGCTATGATAAATACAAAGTGCTATGGGAAATGAGGGGAAGAAGATTTCTTTTCTAGCTAGGAGAATTGGGGAGGTTTCATGAACGGCATTTAAACTGGGCTGTGAAAAATGAACATTTCAAGACACATGAGGCAGGTTTTCATTTGAGTAGTATTCCATTGTGTGTATGTGTATACACAGTGTTTTGACCATCATAAACAACACTTCTATGAGCATTGTGATGCATGTATCTTTTTGAATTAGTTTTCTATGGGTGTACACCCAGGAGTGAGATTGCTGGATCATATGACAACTCTATGTTTAGTTTTCTAAGGAACCTCCACAAAGCTTGCCATAGTGGCGGCACAAACAGTGTAGGAGAGTTCCCTTTTCTCCACATTCCCTCCAGCGTTTCTTATTTGTGCAGTCTTTAGTTCTTGATTGTGGGTTCCAATGCATTTTTGCTCTTCCTCATTTTGTATCCATCTTCCTTTCCTCACTGCCTGTCCTGTGGACTTCAAACTACAGCATTAGATGCAAGGACAATAGACTGGTAGAGACTGCTGAATCCGCTTCTGCAGGATCAGTAAGATCAAGTCACTGTCACAGATCTCTTGGTATATTATCCCCTGGTGGTTCTGCTTCTCCATTGGAACCCTGAGTAATATGGCCAGTAATCCAAATTTCTTATTTTTCCTATTTTTTCAGGCAAATTTGGAGCCCAAAGTGACTGAGACCATGGGGGGAGGAAATCATTCGGTGGTGTCTGAGATTGTGTTGGTGGGACTCACCAGTTCTTTGGAGATGCAACTTGTTCTCTTTCTAATTTTCTCTGTGTTCTATGTAACAAGTATTTTAGGAAACCTCCTCATTGTCCTCACAGTGACCTCTGACTCCCATTTACACTCCCCTATGTACTTCCTGCTAGCCAACCTCTCTTTTATTGACATGTGGGTTTCCTCCATTACAGCTCCCAAGATGATATCTGATCTTTTCAAAGAGAGAAAAGTAATCTCTTTCCAAGGATGCATTGCTCAGATGTTCTTCGTTCATGTTATTGGAGGAACCGAGATGGTTCTGCTCATTGCCATGGCCTTTGACCGTTATGTCGCTATATGTAGGCCTCTCCATTACCTGATCATCATGAACTTCAGAACTTGTATTTCACTCTTGGTTGCTGCCTGGACCATTGGGATCATCCACTCACTCATCCAGATTCTATTTGTTGTAAACCTACCATTCTGTGGCCCTAATAAAGTGGACAGCTTTTACTGTGATCTTCCTCGATTTATTAGGCTTGCCTGCACAGACACTTACAGACTGGAGCTTGTGGTTACTGCCAATAGTGGTTTAATCTCCCTGGGAACATTTTTCATTCTGATTACCTCCTATATCTTCATCTTGGCCACTGTTTGGCAACATTCCTCAGGTGACTTGTCCAAGGCCCTCTCTACACTATCAGCTCACATTGCGGTGGTGGTCTTATTTTTTGGCCCATGTATTTTTGTGTATTCATGGCCATTTCCCACAGTACCAGTGGATAAATTCCTTGCTATTTTTGATGTAGTTATTACTCCATTTCTGAATCCTGCCATCTACAGTTTGAGGAACAAAGAGATGAAGGTGGCAATGAGGAGGATATTCAGTCAGATGTTGAGTTTCAGGAAGCTGTTTTAAGTGATTTTTGATATCAAAAAAGATGAACAGCCCTACTATTCCCTGCCTATGCCACAGACGTGAATCAGTGAAACATAGTACCATGGATGCTTTACTTACTAGTTTAATTACCAATGTCCAGAATTAGGTCTGTCTAGTCAAGGCTATGGTTTTTCCTGTGGTCATGTATGGATGTGAGAGTTGGACTGTGAAGAAGGCTGAGCACTGAAGAATTGATGCTTTTGAACTGTGGTGTTGGAGAAGACTCTTGAGAGTCCCTTGGACTGCAAGGAGATCCAACCAGTCCATTCTGAAGGAGATCAGCCCTGGGATTTCTTTGGAAGGAATGATGCTAAAGCTGAAACTCCAGTACTTTGGCCACCTCATGCGAAGAGTTGACTCATTGGAAAAGACTCTGATGCTGGGAGGGATTGGGGGAAGGAGGAGAAGGGGACGACAGAGGATGAGATGGCTGGATGGCATCACTGACTCGATGGACATGAGTCTGAGTGAACTCTGGGAGTTGGTGACGGACAGGGAGGCCTGGCGTGCTGTGATTCATGGGGTCACAAAGAGTCAGACACGACTGAGTGACTGAACTGAACTGAACTGAGAATATTCTTAATGTGATTTCTGCCCATAACCAAGAAAGATATGGTATTCTTTCTTGTGCAATGTGACAGAATAAAATATATTAACACAGGACTATTTCCACATTTTCTTGTGTCTTCTTCATAAAAATGAATTTGGACTGGTCTCTTTTATTTCTTTCCCCCCTCTGGATTCTGAGGAGGATCCTCACTTGTCAGATTGAGTTTTGGGGTTTGTGATACAGAATCTGAAGAACAGTGCTTTGGAAATATGACAAAATTTGAAATTATTCAGGATACTTTTTTTTTTTTGAAGTTCAGTAGTGAGGCGTGTGTGTAGTAATTAAACTAGTAAGTAGAGCATCCATGGTGTTGTGTTTCAGCTGTAACGTGTGAAAAAACAGATGAAAGGTAAAAACGGGATTTTAAAGAGCTATTTTTGGCTATCTCTTCCCTTCGATATAATATTGCCCTTCAATAAAATAAAAGAGTTAAAGTTATTTTGAATTATTTTTGAGTTTTATTTATTTATTTATTTTTAAATTTTATTTTATTTTTAAACCTCAAACACTGTATTAGTTTTGCCAAACATCAAAACGAATCCGCCACAGGTATACATGTGCTCCCCATCTTGAACCCTCCTCCCTCCCCACACCATCCCTCTGGGTCATCCCAATGCACCAGCCCCAAGCATCCAGTATCGTGCATCGAACCTGGACTGGCAACTCATTTCATACATGATATTACACATGTTTCAATCCCATTCTCCCAAATCTATCAGCCTAAAATCGGATCACTGGGGTATGGCTTCATAAGCATTTCAGCTAATGCACACAGTAAGTATGAATTAAGCCTTGTAACTACGACAGTTTTTTGCAAAATCTTTGTTCCTGTATCGTCTGGGGATTTGAACAATGGAAACCAGGTAATGGGCAAAGACAATGACCCAGTAAGTGCTAATCCTTGCTTTAATTATATTGAAGTCACCTATAATTCCTCAGAGTTGTTGTGCTCAGTTGTATAAGTGGTGTCCAACTCTTTGCAACCCCGTGGACTTAAGCTTTCCAGGCACCTCTGTCCATGGGATTTTCCAGGCAAGAGTATTGGGGTGGGTTGCCACTTCTTTCTCCAGGGGATCTTCCTGACCCAGGGATCAAACCCAATTGGCAGGCAGATTCTTTATTACTGAGCCACCAGAGGAGGCCTCCTCAGAGTTGGGTAACTCTTCTTTTCAGTGACATGGTTACAAGTGCAGACTCCTGAGCCAGACGGTTTGAATTCAAAACTTAGCTTTGCTTTTTCAATAATGCATGAATTGTTTAACCTCTTTATCCCTAAATGCTGTTGTCTGTAAAATGAATCATCTGGAATTTCTATTTGACTGTTATTGATATACAAAAATAGCAGTTCCTTATGGCTAAAGGTACTTTCATACCTTTCATACTTATCATAAGGTGGTAAGGATTAACTGAATTAATACTTGCAAAGTGCTTAAAGCAATTCTTGGTCTATAGTGTTATATACGTACCTGTTCAATAAAATAAAATAAAATAAAATATTAAAACCACTTCTCAGTTTTGACAAACTTCTTCCATATTACTGCAGATTATTTCTTTCCTAACTCTGTTTTCATCAGTCATTGATCAAGAAATTGTTCTTTTTCTAAAAGGAGTATTTTAAATTATTGAATTCCTTGGATAAGGAGACCTCAAAATGCCACAATTCAATTTTCATTCTATACTTTTTCTCTTGTATTCAAATTGCATTCTTTTTTAAATTTATTTTTTAAAAAACTGAAGTATAGTGGCGCTAGTGGTAAAGAATCTGCCTGCTAATGCAGGAGACGTGAGAGACACAGCCTTGACCCCTGGGTCATGAAAATCCCCTGGAGTAGGAAATGGCACTCCAGTATTGTTGCCTGGAAAATTCCATGGGCAGAGGGGCCTGGTGAGCTAGAAGTACATGGGGCCACAAAGAGTCATCCACGACAGAGCACACTGTGCCTATAGTGTAATTATAGTGTGTTAATTACTGCTGTACAGCAAAGTGATTCAGTTATACATGCATATACATTCTTTTTCACATTCTTTTCCATTATAGTTTTTACAGGTATTGAATATAGTTCCCTGTGCTATACAGTAAGACCTTGTTGTTTATCCATTCTATGCATACCAGTTTACATCTACTAACCCCAAACTCCCATTCTTGCCCTCTCCCACGCGCCTCCCCCTTGGCAACCCCCAGTCTATTCTCCATGTCCCTGATTTTGTTTCTGTTTCATAGACAGGTTCATTTTAGACTTCACATATAAGTGATATCATATGGCATTTCTCTTTGTCTTTCTGATTTACTTCACTTAGTGTGATAATTTCTAGTTGCATACATGTTGCTGCAAATGGCAGTACTTTGCTATTTTTTTTATGACTGAGTTTATTCCATTGTATACATGTACCACATTTTTTTAATCCAGGCCTCTGTCTATGGACATTTAGGTTGTTTACTTGTCTTGGCTATTGTGAATCAGTCAGTTCAGTCATTCAGTTGTGTCTGACTCTTTGTGACCTCATGGACTGCAGCATGCCAGGCTTCCCTGTCCATCAGCAACTCCCGGAGCTTGCTCAAACTCATGTCCATATCGTGCTGTTATGAACATAGAAGTGCACGCACCTTTTTGAATTATAGTTTTGTCTGCATATATGCCCAGGAGTGGGATTGCTAGATCATAAGATAATTCTATTTTCAGTTTTCTAAGAAAACTCTGTACTATTTTCCATAGTGGCTGCACCAACTTACATTCCCACCAACTGTGTAGGAGGGTTCCCTTTTCTCCATACTCTGTCTTGCATTTGTTACTGTAGACTTTTTAATGATGGCCATTCTGAGCAATGTGAGGTAGTACCTTATTGTAGTTTTGACTTGCATTTCTCTAATAATTAGTGATGTTGGGATCTTTTCATGTGCCTATTGGACATTTGTGTTTATTCTTTGGAGAAATATCTCTCTAGGTCTTCTGCTCATTTTTTTGTTTGGGTTGTTCACTTTTTTCTTGTTGTCTAATTGTATGAGCTGTTTGTATATTTTAGAAATTAAGCCCTTGTTGGTTGCATTGTTTGCAATTATTTCCTCCCTTTCTGTAGTTTGTCTTTTCATTTATTTAAGATTTCCTTTGTTGTGCAGGGGCTTGTAAATTTGACTAGGCACCTTTGTTTCAGTTCAGTTCAGTTCAATTGCTCAGTTGTGTCCGACTCTTTGCAACCCCATGGACTGTAGCGTGCCAGGCTTCCCTGTCTATCACCCACTCCCGAAGCTTGCTCAAACTCATGTCCATTGAGTCAGTGATGCCATCCAACCATCTCATTCTCTGTCGTCCCCTTCTCCTCCTGCCTTAGATCTTTCCCAGCATCAGGGTCTTTTGCCAATAAGTCAGTTCTTTGCATCAGATGGCCAGAGTATTGAAGCTTCAGCTTCAACATTAGTCCTTCCAATGATCATTCAGGACTGATTTCCTTTAGGATGGACTGGTTTGATCTCCTTGCATTCCAAAGGACTCTAAGAGTCTTCTCCAACACCATAGTTCAAAAGCATCAGTTCTTCAGGGCTCAACTTTCTTTATAGTCCAACTCTCACATCCATACATGACTACTGGAGAAACCATAGCTTTGACTAGATGGGTCTTTGTTGGCAAAGTATGTCTCTGCTTTTTAATATGCTGTCTAGGTTGGTCATAGCTTTTCTTCCACTCTTTTAATTTCATGGCTGCAGTCACCATCTGCAGTGATTTTGGAGCCCCCCAAAATTAAGTCTGTCACTGTTTTCCCAACTATTTGCTTATTGGGCATTTGTGGATATTCTTTGGAGAAATGTCTCTTTAGGTCTTCTATTCATTTTTTTGAGTTGCTCATTTTTTTCTTGTTGTCTAGTGATGGGATCGGATGCCACGATCTTAGTTTTCTGAATGCTGAATTTTAAGCCAACTTTTCACTCTCTTCTTTGTTTATTTTCATGTTTATTTCTATTGCCTTGGGAGACTGACCTAAGAAAACATTGGTATGATATATGTCAGAAAATATTTTGCCTATGTTCTCTTCTAGGAGTTTTATGGTATCATGTCTTATGTTTAAGTTTTTAAGCCATCAATTGCATTCTTATATGCTCTTCAATAGTTTTATGAAGCTTGTCTTGGTTATCTATGGTTCTTTATAAGATTTAAAATTCTAAAAAATTTTAAAATTGAAGTATAGTTGATGTACAACATATGCTACAATATTATATGTTATATAATATAATGAGACAATTTAAAAAAATTTACTTATTTTTAATTGAAGGATATAATTCACAAATTTTTAAAAAGATTTTTTGATGTGGACCATTTTTAAAGCTTTTGTTGAATTTGTTGCAATATTGTTTCTGATTTATGGTGTTTGTTTTTTTTTTTTCCCACAAGGCATGTGGGATCTTAGCTCTGTGACCAGGGATCAAACTTGCACCCCCTGCATTGGAAGGTGAAATCTTAACCCCTGGACCACCAGGGTGGTCCTGATTCACAATTTTTAAAGGTTATGTTTCATTTATAGTTATTATAAAATATTGGCTATATTCCCTGTATTGTACAATATATCCTTGCAGCTTATTTTATACACAATAGTTTGTAACTCTTAATCACCTTTTCCTATACAGCTCCTTCCCCTTTCCTCTTTTTACTGGTAACCACTAGTTTGTTCTCTATATTTGTGAGTCTGCTTTTTTTTTTTTGTCATATGCATTAGTTTGTTATAATTTTTGCATTCCACATATGAGTGATATAATTCAGTATTTGTCTTTCTCTGTATGACATTTCACTTAGCATAATGCCCTATAAGTCCATCCATGTTGTTGCAAATGGCATTATTTCATTCATTTTCATGGTGAAGTTATATTTCACTGTGTATATATATATATATAATGTATATATATACAACATCCTCTTTATTATCTATGGTGCCTTTTTAAAACTTAATTTATTTTTTATTGAAAGATAATTGCTTTACAGAATTTTGCTGTTTTCTGTCACACCTCAACATAAATCAGCCATCATATCAGATCAGGTCAGATCAGATCAGTCGCTCAGTCGTGTCCGACTCTTTATGACCCCATGAATCACAGCACTCCAGGCCTCCCTGTCCATCACCAACTCCCGGAGTTCACCCAGACTCACGTCCATCGAGTCAGTGATGCCATCCAGCCATCTCATCCTCTGTCGTCCCCTTCTCCTCTTGCCCCCAATCGCTCCCAGCATCAGAGTCTTTTCCAATGAGTCAACTCTTTGCATGAGGTGGCCAAAGTTTCAGCTTTAGCATCATTCCTTCCAAAGAAATCCCAGGGCTGATCTCCTTCAGAATGGACTGGGTGGATTTCCTTGCAGTCCAAGGGACTCTAAAGAGTCTTCTCCAACACCACAGTTCAAAAGCATCAATTCTTCAGTGCTCAGCCTTCTTCACAGTCCAACTCTCACATCCATACATGACCACAGGAAAAACCATAGCCTTGACTAGATGAACCTTTGTTGGCAAAGTAATGTCTCTGATTTTGAATATGTTACCTAAGTTGGTCATAACTTTCCTTCCAAGGAGTAAGCGTCTTTTAATTTCATGGCTGCAGTCACCATCTGCAGTGATTTTGGAGCCCAGAAAAATACAGTCTGACACTGTTTCCACTGTTTCCCCATCTATTTCCCATGAAGTGATGGGACCGGATGCCATGATCTTCGTTTTCTGAATGTTGAGCTTTAAGCCAACTTTTTCACTCTCCACTTTCACTTTCATCAAGAGGCTTTTTAGTTCCTCTTCATTTTCTGCCATAAGGGTCGTGTCATCTGCATATCTGAGGTTATTGATATTTCTCCCAGCAATCTTGATTCCAGCTTGTGTTTCTTCCAGTCCAGTGTTTCTCGTGATGTACTCTGCATATAAGTTAAATAAGCAGGGTGACAATATACAGCCTTGACGAACTCCTTTTCCTATTTGGAACCAGCCCTAGGTATACATATATTCCCTCCCTTTTGAAACTCCCTCCCATCTCCCTCCCCATCCCACCCCTCTAGGTTGATACAGAGCCCCTTTTTGAGTTTCTTGAGCCAGACAGCAAATTCCTATTGACTGACTATTTTACATATGGTATGTAAGGTTCCATGTTACTCTTTCCATACATCTCACCTTCTCCTCCCCTCTCCCCATGTCCATAAATCTATTCTCTATGTCTGTTTCTCCATTGTTGCCCTGTAAATAAATTCTTCAGTACCATTTTTCTAGATTCCGTATATATATGTTAGAATTTGGTATTTATCTTTCTCTTTCTGACTCACTTCACTCTGTATAATAGGTTCCAGGTTCATCCACCTTATTAAAACTGACTCAAATGCATTACTTTATATGGTTGAGTAATATCCCATTGTGTATATGTACCACTACTTCTTTATCCATTCATCTATTGATGGACATCTAGGTTGCTTCCATGTTCTGGCTATTGTAAATAGTGCTGCAATGAACAATGGGACACATGTGTCTCTTTCAATTTTGTTTTCTTCAGGGTATATGCCTAGGAGTGGGATTGCTGGGTCATATGGTGATTTTATTCCTAGTTTTTTAAGGAATCTGCATACTGTCTTCCATAATGGCTGTATCAATTTACATTCCCATCAACAGTGCAAGATCATTCCCTTTTCTCCACACCCTCTCCAGCATTTATTGTTTGTAGACTTTTTGATAAGGGCCCTTCTGACCCATGTGAGGTGATATCTCATTGTGGTTTTGATTTGCATTTCTCTAATAATGAGCGATGCTGAGCATCTTTTCATGTGTTTGCTAGCCATCTGTATGTCTTCTTTGGAGAGATGTCTGTTTAGGTCTTTTCCCCACATTTTGATTGGGTTTTTTGTTTTTCTGGCATTGAGTTGTATGAGCTGCTTGTATATTTTGGAAATAAATCCTTTGTCAGTTGTTTCATTTGCCATTATTTTCTCCCATTCTGAGGGCTGTCCTTTCACCTTGCTTATAGTTTCCTTGGCTGTGCAAAAGCTTTTAAGTTTAATCAGGTCCCACTTGTTTACTTTTGTTTTTCTTTCCATTACTCTAGGAGGTGGGTCATAGAGGATCTTGCTTTGATTTATATCATCTAGTGTTCTGCCTATGTTTTCCTCTAATAGTTTTATAGTTTCTGGCCTTATATTTAGGTCTTTAATCCATTTTGAATTTATCCTTGTGTATGGTGTTAGGAAGTGTTCTAATTTCATTCTTTGACATGTAGCTGTCCAGTTTTCCCAGCACCACTTATTGAAGAGGCTGTCTTTGCCCCATTGTGTATTCTTGCCTCCTTTGTCAAAAATAAGGTACCATAGGTGCATGGGTTTATTTCTGGGTTTTCTATCTTGTTCCATGGGTCTATACTTCAGTTTTTGTGCCAGTACCATAATGTCTTGATGACTGTAACTTTGTAGTATAATCTGAAGTCAGGAAGGTTTATTCCTCCAGCTCCATTCTTCTTTTTTAAGAGTTCTTTGGCTATTCGGGGTCTTTTGTGTTTCCATATGAATTGTGAAATTTTTTGTTCTAGTTTGGTGAAAAATGCCATTGGTAATTTCATAGGGATTGCATTGAATCTGTAGATTGCATTTGGTAGTATAGACATTATCACAATATTGGTTCTTCCTACCCAGGAACATGTAATATCTCTCCATTTATATAATCTTTGATGTCTTTCATTAGTGTCTTATAAGTTTCTGTGTACAAAATTCTTTTGTCTCCTTCAGTTCAGTTCAGTTCAGTCGCTCAGTTGTGTCCAACTCTTTGCGACCCCATGAATCGCAGCACGCAAGGCCTCCCTGTCCATCACCAACTCCCGGAGTTCACTCAGACTCACGTCAATCGAGTCAGTGATGCCATCTAGACATCTCATCCTCTGTTGTCCCCTTCTCCTTCCCCAAACCCCTCCCAGCATCAGAGTCTTTTCCAATGAGTCAACTCTTCACATGAGGTGGCCAAAGTACTGGAGTTTCAGCTTTAGCATCATTCCTTCCAAAGAAGCTTATTCCTAGATATTTAATTCTTTTTGTTTCAGTGGTTAATGGAACTGATTCCTTAATTTCTTTTTCTGATTTTTCATTGTTACAGTATAGAAATGCAAGTGATTTCTGTGTATTGATTTTGTATCTTGCAACTTTGCTAAATTCACTGATTAGCTCTAGTAATTTCCTGATACTATCTTTAGGGTTTTCTATGTACAGTATCATGTCATCTGCACACAGGGAGAGCTTTACTTCTTTTCCAATCTGGATTCCTTTTATTTCTTTTTCTTCTCTGATTGCTGTAGCTAGGACTTCCAGAACTATGTTGAGTAATAGTAGTGAAAGTGGACACCCTTGTCTTGTTCCTGATCTTACGGGGAATCTTTCAGTTTTTCACCACTGAGAATAATGTTTGCTGTAGGCTTATCATATATGGCCTTTACTATGTTGAGGTAGGTTCCTTCTATGCCCTCTATGGTGCTTTTTAATGTGCTAGAAGAAATTAAACATATTTGGTTATGAGGAAAATTACATAAATAGAAATTTAATTAATCAAAAAAGATACTGAATGCTCACTATATTCTTTTTTAAACAAACTTCATTTTGTATTGGGGTGTAGCTGATTAACAATGTTGTAATAGTTTCAGGTGAGCAGCCAAGGGACTCAGCCACACATATACATGAATCCATTCTATATTCTAAATCCTGTGCCAGGATCTGTAGAAAACTGTTAGAAGCATACACATCAACTGTCGGAAAGGACAGTGGATCTCTGATGCAAAAATCACTGTGAGCAAGTAAGGGGTGTGGTATTTGGCAAAACTAATACAATTATGTAAAGTTTAAAAAAAAAAAAAGGTTGAGGGGATCCATGAATTTGTGAATATTTTGGAAAGGAGTTAGAGGCCATTACAATTGTTCTTCTGAGGTAAGTGCATGCCTTGGAAGGAGAGAAGTTCCAGGAAAGCTCTGGAGGCTAAGAGTAGATCAATGCCACAGCATGTCAGGGCATGGATATCTACTCTACCTCATTGCCTAACCAGGGTCCATGAAGACTGAAAAGATTTGACTCTGTCAGCTTCGCTGAGCCTTTTTCACTCTTCTTAGCCATTTTGGACTTTCTCTTACTTGAATACACCAGGCTTGTGGTCTGAGACCCATACGCTGGCCCTTTCCTCCACTTGCCTGGAGTTTCACCTAGGTAAACGTAGGGTTGGTTCCTGCTCATCATTCAGATATCAGCTTGAGTGTCAATGCCAGGAAGAGACATCCTATCTAAGGAAGTTCCCTCTTGCCTTTCTAAGACTCTACTTATTCTTTACCATATGCTTTTTAAAATGTCTTCATATTTTTGAAATCTATTTGAAATATTGCTTTGTTAATTATTTTTGCTTCATTCCATAGGAAAAAAGTTTCATAAAGTGGAAAGTAAAATTTTTTTGTTCTTTGTACCTAGAGGGATGCCTGACTTACAGTAGGAAGTCGATAATATTTGCCTGACCTACAGTAGGAAATCAATAATTGTTTGTGCATAGAGCAGTGGTAAATAAAAGCTGAGAGGGAGAAAGAAACAACTCTTCCTTTCTGAATCACAAGGAATGGAAAAGGATGGGAAAACCTAGTAGATTTAGCACAACCATTAAAATAAACTTTTTCAGAGACACATGTACCCCAGTGTTCATTACAACACTATTTACAATAGCCTGGACAAGGAAGTAACCTAGATGTCCATCGACAGATGAATGGATTAAAAAGCTGTGGTGCATACATATGATGGAATATTACTCAGCCATAAAATGGAATGAATTTGAGTCAGTTCTAGTGAGGTGGGTGAAACTAGAGCCTGTTATACAGAGGGAAATAAGTCAGAAAGAAAGAAATATCGTATATTAATGCATATACATGGAATCTAGAAAAATGGTACTGATGAACCTATTTTCAGGGCAGGAATAGAGATGCAGGCATAGAGAACAGACTTGTGGACACAGTGGGGGAAGAAGAGGGTGGAAAGAATTGAGAGAGTAGCACTGAGATACATACTATGCATAAAATATATGGCTGATGGGAAGCAGCTGCATAATACAAGGAGTTCAACCTGGTATTCTGTGACAACCTAGAGGGGTGGGATGGGGTGGTGGGTTGGGGTGAGATTCAAGAGGAAGGTGACATATGACATATGTACCCTTATGGTTGATTTACATTGTTGCATGGCTGAAACCAACACAACATTTTAAAGCAATTATCCTCCAATTAAAAAAAATACTGCTAAGTCAAAAATTAGGAAAAAAAAAAGGAAGCTTACCTATAGAGAAACACAAAGAAAAGAAAAAAAAAATCACCAAAAGTAATCCCATTCAAATATAATGGTAAAAATTTTGTTATGTTTCTTTCAAGATATTTGTTTATACACTTAAAAATTATACAGCGTAATATCACACTGTTCCACAATTCACTTAACAATATGGTATGATGTAAATCTTTTCATGTTGATGTATTCTAGTATGTGGCTAGAATTGATGGTTATTTGGTAATATAGTGAATAGAGAAGAGCTATATTGCTTTGTTGTTGTTTAGTTGCTAAGTCATGTCTGACTCTTTGTGGTCCCATGGACTGTACCCCGCCAGGCTCCTCTGTTCATGGGATTTCACAGGCAAGAACACAGGAGTGTGTTGCCATTTCCTTCTGCAGGGGATATTCCTGATCCAGGGATTGAACCTGGGAGTCCTGCATTGCAGACAGATTCTTTACCGTCTGAGCCACCTATATTACTTTAATAAATACTTTATTGTTAACATTTGTTTCCAATTTTTGAAAGTGAAAGTGAAAGTTGCTCAGTCGTGTCTGACTCTTTGCGACCCCATGGACCATAGCCTGTCAGGCTCCTCTGTCCATGGAATCCTCCAGGCTAGAATACTGGAGTGCGTAGCCATTCCCTTCTCCAGGGGATCTTTTCAACCCAGGGATTGAATCAGTTACCAACAATACCTCTATGAAAGATCTTGATGTACTTCCTTGTGTGTATCAGTTAAGTTCAGTCGCTCAGTTGTGTCTGACTCTTTGCGACCTCATGAATTGCAGCACACCAGGCCTCCCTGCCCATCACCAACTCCCAGAGTTCACTCAGACTCACATCCATCGAGTCAGTTATGCCATCCAGCCATCTCATCCTCTGTCGTCCCCTTCTCCTCCTGCCCCCAATCTCTCCCAGCATCAGAGTCTTTTCCAATGAGTCAACTCTTCGCATGAGGTGGCCAAAGTACTGGAGTTTCAGCTTCAGCATCATTCCCTCCAAAGAAATCCCAGGGCTGATCTCCTTCAGAATGGACTGGTTGGATCTCCTTGCAGTCCAAGGGACTCTCAAGAGTCTTCTCCAACACCACAGTTTATTTATTTATTTATTTATTTTTACATGATATTATACATGTTTAATGCCATTCTCCCAAATCTCCCCACCCTCTCCCTCTCCCGCAGAGTCCGTAAGACTGATTACAGTTTAAAAGCATCAATTCTTTGGCACTCAGCCTTCTTCACAGTCCAACTCTCACATCCATACATGACCACAGGAAAAACCATAGCTTTGACCAGACGGACCTTTGTTGGCAAAGTAATGTGTCTGCTTTTCAATATACTATCTAGGTTGGTCATAACTTTCCTTCCAAGGAGTAAGTGTCTTTTAATTTCATGGCTGCAGTCACCATCTGCAGTGATTTTAGAGCCCCCCAAAATAAAGTCTGACACTGTTTCCACTGTTTCCCCATCTATTTCCCATGAAGTGATGGGACCAGATGCCATGATCTTCTTTTTCTGAGTGTTGAGCTTTAAGCCGACTTTTTCACTCTCCTCTTTCACTTTCATCAGGAGGCTTTTTAGCTCCTCTTCACTTTCTGCCATAAGGGTAGTGTCATCTGCATATCTGAGGTTATTAATATTTCTCCTGGCAATCTTGATTCCAGCTTGTGTTTCTTCCAGTCCAGCATTTCTCATGATGTACTAAAAAAATATATATATGGCTTTGATTACTTCCTCATGACAACTTAACAGAAATGAAATTGTTGCTAAAATATATTCATAGGGTTTCATTACATATTGTAAAATTGCCCTCTAAAATGGTTGTGTCAATTTAAAATTCCTCATCAGCAGTGAATTAGAGGACTAGTTGTTCCCACCTTTGGAAAAGGTGGATCTATAATTTGAATCTTTACAAACTGAAAAATTGAAAAATGTTATATGCTGATATAATTAAAAATTTCTTACTTTTGTTATCAAATATTACATATTTACAAAAATATAGCACATATTTAGTTAGAAAGCATGATACCTGCTAACCCATCCATCATTGCACCTATTCTCCTAACTTCTATCTGCTTCCCATTCAGATGTAATCAATATTCAGGATTTTTTTGTTTATGTTTCCTCAAAGCTGCTCCTCTTACAACTATGCAAGAAGTTGTCCAAGAACTCAATGCTGATCATTCTACGGTTGTTTGGCATTTGAAGTAAATTGGAAAGGTGAAAAAGCTTGATAAGTGGATGCCTCATGAGCTAACCGCAAATCAAAAACAAAAAATCATCATTTTAAAGTGTCATCTTCTGTTATTCTATGTAACAACAATAAACCATTTCTTGATCTGATTGTGATGTGGGATGAAAAGTGAATTTTATATGACAATCAGTGAGGACTAGCTCAGTGGCTAGACTGAGAAGAAGCTCCAAAGCTAAATTTGCACCAAAAAAGGGTCATGGTCATGGTTTGGTGGTCTGCTGCCTGTCTGATACACCACAGCTTTCTGAATCCCCATGAAAACATCACATCTGAGAAGTATGCTCAGCAAATCCATGAGATGCACTGATAACTTCAATGCCTACAACCAGCATTGGTCAACAGAAAGGGCCAATTTCTTCTCCATGACAATGCCTGATTGCATTTCATACAAGCAACTGTTCAAAAGTTGAATGAATTGAGCTATGAAGTTTTGCATTATCTGTCATATTATGCTGACTTCTCACCAGCCAACTGCCACTTCTTCAAGCATCTTGACAACTTTGTGCAGGGAAAATGCTTCCACAACCAGCAGGATGATGCACAAAATGCTTTCCAAGAGTTCAAAGAATTCTGAGGCATGGATTTTTTTTTTTTTTTGCTACAGGAATAAACAATACAGAAATAAACTTATTTCTCATTGGCAAAAATGTATTGATTGTAATGGTTCCTATTCTGATGAATAAAGATGTGTTTGAGCCTAGCTGTGATGATTTAAAATCCAGTGTCTGAAACTAATATCACTTTTGCACCAACCCAGTAGAATAAATGAATTCAGTAAAGTTGCGGATACAAAATTAATATACATAAATTGGCTGCATTTATATACAATAATCCAAAGAAATCAAGAAAACAATCTTATTGACAGTTGCATCAGAAATAGTAAAATACCTAGGAATAAATTTAACCAAGGAGGTGAAAGACCTGAGAACTAGAAGGATTTTCCAGGCAAGAGTACTGGAGTGGGGTGCCATCGCCTTCTCTGAAAGAAACTGAAGATGACCCAAATAAGTGAAAAGAAATTTTGTGTTCATGGATTGGGAGAATTAATATTGTTAAAATGTACATACTACCCAAGGAAGTCTACAGATTCATTGCAATCTTAATTGAAATATCCATGGTATTTTTAACAGAACTAGAATAAACAATTCTTAAATTTGTATGGAACCATAAAAGAACTTGAATATTCAATGTAATCTTGAGAAACATATACAGAGCTAAAGGTATCATACTGCATGGCCTCAAACTATACTACAAAGCTATAGTAATCAAAACAGCATGATAATGGTGCAAAACAGAAACATAGACCAATGAAACAGAATAGAGAGCCTGGAAACAAACCCATGCATATACAGTCAAAGCAACTAAACAATAACAGCAAATGGCAAAAGGAGACAAGAATATACAATGGGGAAAAGACAGTGCTGGGAAAGCTGGACCACTACCTGTAAAAAAAAAAAGTGAAAGTAGATCATTTTCTCACACTATATATTAAAAAATGAAAAATGGATTAAAGACTTAAAGGTAAGCCCTGAAACCATAAAATTAGGAGAAAACATGAGCTATGTGGTCTTCATATGCAGTTTCCCTTTAAACTCAGTGTTAGCAATATTTTTTTTGATTTGTCTCCTTAGATGATGGAATTCCAGCTGAGCTATTTCGAATCCTAAAAGATCATGTGGTTAAAGTGCTGCACTCAATATGCCAGCAAATATGGAAAACTCAGCAGTGGCCACAGAACTAGAAAAGGTCAGTTTTCATTCCAATCCCAAAGAAAGGCAATGCCAAAGAATGTTCAAACTACTACACAATTGCACTCATTTCACACTCTAGCAAAGTAATGCTCAAAATTCTCCAAGCCAGGCTTCAATAGTACGTGAACCAAGAACTTCCAGATGTTCAAGTTGGATTTAGAAAAGGCAGAGGAACCAGAGACCAAATTGCCAACATGCATTGGATCATAGAAAAAAACAAGAGAATTCCAGAAAAACATCTACTTCTGCTTCATTGATATGCTAAAGCCTTTGACTGTGTGAATCCAACAAACTGGAAAGTTCTTAAAGAGATGGAAATACCAGACCACCTGACCTGCCTCCTGAGAAATCTGTATGCAGGTCAAGAAGCAACAGTTAGAACCAGACATGGAATAATCGACTGGTTCCAAATTGGGAAAGGAGTATATCAAAGCTGTATATTATCACCCTGCTTACTTAACTTATATTCAGAGTACATCATGCGAAATGTTGGGATGGATGATGCACAAGCTGGAGTCAAGATTGCTGGCAGAACTATCAACAACTTCAGATATGCAGATGACACCACCCTTATGGCAGAAAGCGAAGAGGAACTAAAGAGCCTCTTGATAAAAGTGAAAGAGAAGAGTGAAAAAGCTGGCTTAAAACTTAACATTCAAAAAACAAAGATTATGGCATCTGGTCCCATCACTTCATGACAAATAGATGAGGAAACAATGGAAACAATGACAGACTTTATTTTCCTGGGCTCCAAAATCACTGCAGATGGTGACTGCAGCCATAAATTAAAAGATGTTTGCTCCTTGGAAGAAAAGCCATGACAAACCTAGGCAGCATATTAAAAAGCAGAGACATTACTTTGGCCACAAAGTCCCATATAGTCAAAGCTATGGTTTTTCTAGTAGTTATGTATGAATATGAGAATTGGACCATTAAGAAGGCTGAACACCCAAGAATTGATTCTTTTGAACTCTGGTGTTGGAGAAGACTCTTGACAGCAAGGAGATCCAACCAGTCCATCCTAAAGGAAATCAGTCCTGAATATTCATTGGAAGGGCTCATGCTGAAGCTAAAGCTCCAATACTTTGGCCATCTGATGTGAACAGCCAACTCATTTGAAAAGACCCTGATTCTGGGAAAGATCCAAGGCAGGAGGAGAAGGGGATGACAGAGGACGTGATGGTTGAATCGCATCTCCACTCAGTGGATGTGAGTTTAAGCAAGCTCAGGGAGGTGGTGAAGGTCAGGGAAGCCTGACGTGTTGCAGTCCGTGGGGTTGTAAAGAGTTGGACCTGACTGAGCAACTGAACAAATAATAAACCTTTTTATAGGTCAAAGAAGGCTGTCTATTTGTAAAAGGTGTATCTATTTTCAGAACATTCTGGTAACAATTCCTTTTAAATTGAAGTAATTAACATTAATATTTTATAACTCAACAACACTCTGATGAAACATGTTTGTAGTCCAGAGCCCTGGATTTTGAGTCTTGTGGGACTGAAAGGGATTTAGTGAGCCAAAATTGCTGATATAAGAGATAGCCTTATGGTCTGTGGTTTCTCATTTGCTGTTACCTCCTTTTCTTATGGAAGAGTGTCTTTTTGCTATGAAACCTCTAGTAAGTACTAGAGTAGAAAAATACTCTATTTCCTGCTGATTCTTGAGCATTGTAAGGTGCTGGGTTTCTTGGTTATATCTACTGTACTGATTCATGTTAAAGCAAAAATATTTCTGTACATCAATTTAAGACACCATTAAATTTGATACCAAGAAGCTACTTTCTTTTCTCTGTTCTTATTTCCCGGGTGAAAATCAGGATGGACTCTGAGGCATAATTCACAGGAATATCCAATGAATGAAGGGCTGGTTATTCCCAAGACTCATACAAATGCTTGGCCACCGTATGATAATTAGATTTTTTTTTAACTTGAGGAAAGCAATATTAAGCTCTTTGTTTCAGAAAGGTTTGTAGTCTCAATCAGAGTGAAACTGCCCTTTCCTGAACCTAGAAAAATGTTTCTATTTCAAGCACTATCATGCAAAACATATGTAAAACAAATGTTTTACTGTTTAGCAGATCCAAAATCAATCCACCCTATCCTTGGGTCTCTCTGCAGTGATTGCTCAGTAATTTCCTCTCCCTTTAACTTAATCTACAGTTTTATTGTTATTTGATGTATTTGTTCCATATGTATTCTGGGCAATGCATGGAAAGGAGTAGCAAGATGTATAACACTATGACTTTTGCTAAGGGTGCTGGGTAGATGATGCTGAACTGCATGGTGAATGAAGAGTGGAATTTTGACTGGAAAAGAGGGAGGAGGAAAAGCATGATTATTTTTATCTTTTCTATGCCTTATTCCTTTCTATTCCCCTATGCTCTATGTCCTTTTAGTTTTTCATGGTAGATAAATTCCTGTGATGTTTTCCGTTTCTGTGTTTTATAAACTCTCACTTTCTGTCATTTGGGTCTCAGAATCCATCAAACTAACTCTTATTTTTTTCTTTTAGAAATTATAGCTCATATAATTGCAAGTTTTATATCTTCTCACACAATTTGGAAGGAATTGATCTACCCTCTGAGGAAAATAGACTCAGCTTAACTCAGGTAAGAGAGATTTCTGGTTCTTACTGCTCTTCTTTGCAAATAAGGTTAATAATATTTTCATCACTGGATATGAGTCATTTCTAGGGCTCTGATAAGATTCACTTGTGTTATTTTTTGATGCAACACAGATGAAACAGACAGTGGAATGCAGTAAAATACATTTCTCATGTGAAAAGCTCATTATAGGGAACTAAGATCAGGTATAGGCAGCATAGCATAATTTGGGTGTCAAGTTGTTGATATGTCTCTTTCTGATGTGCAAGGAGGGTGGGTTAAAAGTGGGAGAACTGTATGGGTTTCCCTGAAAGTCCAGGGGTTAAGACTCTGTACTTCCACCGCATGGGCCTTCAGCTGTCCGATTCCTGGCTGGGGAACTAAGATCACACATACTGCTCAGTCAAGAAAATAAAAAGGTGGGAGAGTTATAGCAACCTGAAATACTCCAGAAGCACGGCACAGGTTGTTGTTTAGTTGCTAAGTCATGTCCAACTCTTTTGCGATCGCATGGACTGCGGCCCACTAGGTAAATCTGTCCATGCGATTTCTCAGGCAAGAACACTGAAGTGGGTGGCCATTTCCTTTTCTAGGGGATCTTCATGACCCAGGGATAGAACCCACATCACCTGGTTGACAGATGGATTCTTTACCACTGAGCCAGCAGGGAAGTTCATGGCACAATTAGGGACATATATAACTAAAAGGGCTTCCCTTGTGGCTCAGCTGGTAAAGAATCTGCCTGCAATGCAGGAGACCTGGGTTTGACCCCTGGGTTGGGAAGATACCCTGGAGAAGGAAAAGGCTGCCCACTCCAGTAATCTGGCCTGGAGAATTCCATGGACTGTATAGCCCATGGGGTCACAAAGAGTTGGGCACAACTGAGTGACTTTCACATAACTGAAATAAAAATCTTGTGACAGTTGTTAGATTTGTGTTTTATATAAACCTAGGTGACTGCATTGATTTCCTCTAGCCCTTCCTGTAGAAGTGGCTCAACATGTAAATGGCTTAATTGAAAAGGGTCTGGAAAGGATGCTTTGGAGGCCAGGAACTTGGAAGAGAATAGATCTTGGTGAGGATGTCATAGTGGAGGTCTTGGACAGCCAGGGACTGAGAGAAGTAGATAATGAGCAGGAGCAGAAGGCAGTATGACAAGAGATGGTAGAGGAGCTGGAGATGAGGTTGCAGACGCCAAAGACCCTCTGCCTGTCAAGTTCCTTGCAGTAAAAGCTACTTCCTCATACCCTCGAAGTTACTTTGTCTTTAGGTTGTCAGTGACTTATAGAATAGTGTAGCAAAAAGCCCTGGACGCTGGAGTCAACTTGCTTTTTAAATTACTATTTTTTCTTTAGAGAGAAAAACACATTCAAAATAGAAAATTTATCATCCATAGCCTCTTCATAGAAAGCAACTGTTAAAATTTTGACATTTTCTTCCAGTACTTTTTAATCCATTGCATCTTTAAAACAATTGAAAGAACTGGATTTGTATTGGACACCTAGCTATGCAAAATTAGGTAATTAATTCAATCTCTTTGAGTCCTTATTTTTTATCTGCAAAATATGGATCATATTCCCTTTTCCTATGCTCTATTCTGCTACTGTGAAACAAAAGAGATGAAAGACTTTTTAGAGGCTGTAAACTTTTAGAAAAAGGAAATTAATGTTATAAACTTTGATTTTGTAGGAATTTATTAATAAAACAGGGTTAAAAAGTAACAGCATTTTGGTAGGAAACAACTTGAAGAAATTGTCTTATTTGAAATTATATGGGAGAGTAGGTGCATTCTTGATTCAGATGAGTTTATAACTCATATGGCTAACTGTGAGGAATAATGATATTCCTACATACTGTATTTTATTTTCAGAGGGTATAGCACAGCTATAATGTATAAATTAAATAATATATTATATATGTATGTAATATTAATATTTTCTAAAGCCAGTATGAGATCAGAATAAATAGAAGTATGTCATGCAAATTTCAGGAAATAATTGTATTATATATATGATTAGATAGACTCTTTTCAATATCTTACAACCAAGATTCATTAACACATTAAGGAAGTAGAAATATGTGTAGACAGTAAAGAAGACAAGAAATCTAGTAACATGTTTAAAAGAGTTGAGAAAGGAGATGTCATTAGTAATAAAAAGTTTTTATCCTGCATGTAAGATTAAGGAGAGGTATAATACTGAAAAACTGTCATTTAGTCACTGACCAAAGATTTAGTTGATGACTTCTTTGGCATTTTTCACAGGTATAGTAAAGTGAAAGTTGCTTATTCATGTCCGACTCTTTGTGACCCCATGGACTACACAGTCTATGGAATTCTCCAGGCTAGAATACTGGAGTGGATAGCCAGTCCCTTCTCCAGGGGATCTTCCCAACCCAGGGATCTAACCCAGGTCTCCCACATTGCAGGTGGATTCTTTACCAGCTGGGCCACAAGGGAAGCCCAGGAATACTGGAGTGGGTAGCCTATTGCTTAATTCAACCGGGGTCTCCTGCATTGCAGGTGGATTCTTTACCAACTGAGCTATCAGGGAAGCCTTCACATGTATAAAATTTCATTATCTGGTGAATCATAATAATTTCTATCTCTCCTAAGTAGTAAGCAGAAGTAAACAGTTGTAAATAATCATCCGAAGTAAATTATGTCTGAGGGTTTGGAGTGGAGTGAGAAAGCCATTCATTAAGTCCTCAAAAGGATGCCCAAAATAGGTTTTAGAATTTACACAGTTGCACATATTGAAAGTTGCGCATTGTGTATGTAGCCTTGATCCTCCCTTTGGCCTCTAGGTTACAATGATTTAGGTCCTCCTATATGTTAATGATTCTAGTTATAATCTTTTCAGTTATGCCCACATAAGAATGCTTAGAGAAGTGGGGTAATTAAATAAGATGGTATTGCTAAGCTATCTGGAAGTGAGTCAGAATAAATCTATACTAGCATCAGAGACTAATATCTAAGCCTTTGGATCACTTACTTTTCATTTATGAATATTTTGCATGTTACATGAACAGAAATATCTGTGGATCATGGAGAAGGAAACGGCAACCCATTCCAGTATTCTTGCCTGGAGAATCCTGTGGATGGAGGAGTCTGGAGGGCTGCCATTCATACGGTCGCACAGAGTCAGACACGACTGCAGTGACTTAGCATGCATGCATTGGAGAAGGAAATGGCAACCCACTCCAGTGTTCTTGCCTGGAGAATCCCAGGGACAGAGGAGCCTGGTGGGCTGCCATCTATGGGGTCACACAGAGTTGGACACGACTAAAGTGACTTAGCAGCAGCAGCAGCATGAATTAGGAATAACCTTTGATGAAAAGAGATAGTTAAAGTGTTAATCACTCAGTCATATCTGACCCTTTGTGACTCCATGGACTAAAGCCTGCCAGACTCCTCTGTCCATGGGATTTCCCAGGCAAGAATATTAGAGTGGATTGCCATGCCCATATCTGGGGGCTCTTCCTGACTCAGGAATCGAACCTGCATCTCCTGTTTTGGAGGCAGATTCTTTATCATCTGAGCCACCAGGGAAGCCCATTTCTCTTCAAATATAGACCACACAGAAATATAGCCTAATTCTTCCCCCATGGAGTAAGAATTCAAGCCTTCTGTAATGTCCATAATGCCCCTCCTTCACTACCGTCAGTTGTCTGTCCTTTAAATAGTCTTCTTTGGTCTAATCTTTTTAATTTTTTAAAAAAATTGAGTACAATTGAAATATAACAGTGTATTAGTTTCAGGTGCACAGCATAACATGAACATAAGCCTGTAAGGATTTAAGTCCTTTCCTATGTTAATGACTAGTTAGAATTCTTATTTGAGGAGTTATAATCTTCAGGTCCAGTCTGTAGAATAGGTGTTACCAACAGAGAGAGAGATGACAAAGTCTTTGCACATCCCATTAGCCGCAATATTTTTTAGAAAGTAGGAAACAGTGAACAGTATAAGATGATGCACAGAGATCAGAAGGATAAAGATTTAGCTATTTTGAGGTATTTGGTAATCTTCATATGATCAGTTTAAAGAAGGTAGAGACAGCTGTTAGACTCCAAAGAGTTGAGGAGGAGGTCATTGATGGGCAATAGAGCAGAGAGTATTAAAGGGGTATAAATATTTCTTTAAAAAATATTTATTAGAAGATAATTACTTTACAATATTGTGCTGGTTTCTGCCATGTATCAACATGCATCAGCCAAAGGTGTGTGTATGTCCCCTTCCTCTTGAACCTCCCTCCCGCCTCCCATCCTATCCCCACCCCGCTCTAGGTTGTCAAAGAGTACTGGATTTGAGCTCTCTGCATCATACAGCAAATTTTCACTGGCTAGCTGTTTTACATATGGTGAGGTATATGTTTCAATGCTACTCTCTCAATTCGTCCCACGCTCTCTTCCCCTTGCTGTGTCCACAAGTTTGTTCTCTGTCTGTGTCTCCATTGCCACTCTGCAGGCAGGTTTGTCATTACCATCTTTCTAGATTCCATATATATGAATTAATATACAATATTTGTCTTTCTCTGACTTACTTCACTCTATAATAAGCTCTAGGTTCATCTACCTCATTAGAACTGAGTCAAATGTATTCCTTTTTATAGCTGAGTAATAAGGAATTTGTACTTTTAAAGGCAGTAAGACCCACTGGACATTTTTTGGTGGTAGTAGTTATACAATCAAAGTGCTACCTAGGTACTGGGCTTCCCAGGTGTCTCAGATGATAAAGAATCTGCCTGCAATGTGGGAGACCTGGGTTCAACCCCTGGGTTGGGAAGATCCCCTGGAGGAGGGTATGGCAATCCACTCTAGTCTTCTTGCCTGGAGAATTCCCATGGACAGAGGATTGGGGTCGCAGAGTCAGACATGACTGAACAATTAAGCACAGCACCTAGGTGGAACAATCTGATGGCCAGAATATAGGTTAGATGGGGAGAGATAAGTTGTTTGGTATTGCAGGATTTCAGTAATGATGAGGAAAGGCATCAAGATTTGAGAAGAGTAGGATGGATAAGATGCCTGAAGTATTTTAATAGATCCAGAAGAAAAGCTGCACTGGGGAATAGAGAGATTATTAGTTGCGTAGTAATCATGTGAAATTTCACCAATATATAAGCATCTAGGGGATAGTGTTTAGTGAGCTATGGGAAATACAGCTATAAAGTTTAGGATAGAATTAGGGGATGAATAGATTCAACTTGCATTTACATGCTGGGGAAATACTAGACCTTTGCATATATATTGTTTTTCACACAGTGGTCAGGCTTTTGGGGAAGGTATTAATATAATTAGAATACATGAAAGCCCATTAGGTGAAGAGAAAAACAAGATCTTAAATAATGTTATTATTTATACAGTGAATAAGTGTTGAAAAACCAGGGAAAGACAAAAGGAGGGGTTTGAGAAATAGGACTACCAGGAGAGTTTAGTGCCACTAAAGATATTTATAATAACATCATTATGATGAACAGTTATTCAGTTCTTGGTATGAGTCAAATACGGGTCTAAGTTAGTTTCCTTTAGATATTTTTGAGGCCAGACTATTTTCACTCCAATTTAACAGTGAATAAACTTAAACACAGTAAGATTAAATCATTTTTCCAAGGTCAGGGTAAATGGTAGGGCAGGTAGTTGAGTTTAAACATAGCAATCTGGTTTGTGATTTTTCACTTTTAACCAAGATTTTACATCTTTCTCTCCAGAACATTAAATATTTGAAGGAAAATGAATAAACTAATTTAAATAAACTACATAATACTCTAACTTGTACATTTGGAAAGATGAACAGGTTTGGATTTTATTTTGAATTCTATTTTTTTTAAATTTTATTATTATTATTATTTTACTTTACAATATTGTATTGGTTTTGCCATACATCAGCATGCATCCGCCACAGGTGTACACGTGTTCCCCATCCTGAACCCCCCTCCCACCTCCCTCCCCATACCATCCTTCTGGGTCATCCCAGTGCACCAGCCCCAAGCTTCCTGTGTCCTGCATCGAACCTGGACTGACGATTCATTTCTTATATGATATTATACATGTTTTAAGGCCATTCTCCCAAATCATCCCCCCCTCTCCCTCTCCCACAGAGTCCAAAAGACTGTTCTATACATTTGAGTCTTTTTTGCTCTCTGCTATTTTCTAGAGAAAATCTCATTTATTTTTAAGGTCAGCATTCATTTTGGCAGAAGATGTTTGATCTGAGGTTAATTCTGACTTTGGAGCCCTAAAAAAATCAAATTCTCAGGTTGAAAAAAGTAATAAGTGAGTTAGTTGCTCAGTCGTGTCCAACTCTGCGACCCTGTGGACTGTAGCCCACATGCTCTTCTGTCCATGGAATTCTCCAAGCAAGCATACTGGAGTGGGTTGCCATTTCCTTTTCAAGGGGATCTTCCCAACCCAGGGATTGAGCCCAGGTCTCCTGCATTGCAGGCAGATTTTTTACCGTTTGAGACACACGTAATCTTTTCTTTAATCATCTCATTACAAAACAACAAATAAAAATATTGTTATTGAGAGTTACAGTTACTTCAAACATCAGCACCGTGTTATTTATTTCACAGATTTTTAAGCACTTTTCTATTGTCAAGTAGTTATTCCAAGAACACTTAACAAGGAGTTTAATACTGTGTATTAGGCGGTATTTACATCCTTGGAGAGATCAGAGGGTGAAAAATATCAGATTGACTGGATATATTGAATGACTCTTGAAAATGAATGGGATAGATGATTTCTGAAAGTTCAGTTCAAATATTATAATCTACATGTATAAAGCATATATTAAGTATATGTGATATTAGGGTGTGTTGAATACAGGGCTGTTGTAAGAATCATATGCTAATTTCAATAAAAAATTAATAACAGCATGTAGAATGATTCATGAGTAACATAGCAAGAACTTTGGGAACAGACCAATTCAGATAAATTTAAGCAGAGGATGATTATTCTTGAAATTCAAATTTGAGGCTGGAAGGTTAATGGAATGCATATTTTAATGTACATAAGATAAAGATAGTGAGATGGAAATCATGACAGTAAGCAAAACAGGGAGAATAGATTCAGGAGGCATAATATGTAAAACAAATAGAAGTTTTAGAGGATAAAAAGGGACTGATTTAATTTAAATGAGAGGATGAATGAGAAGAGGGGTGTGAAAAGTGTTTCAAAGAACTCAGCTTAACTGGTGGTGGGGAAAAGTAGAAGGAAATAAAATATATTAATAGGAAAATAATTGGCATCTTATTTTAAAATAAGAATGCAGAAATGTAACTCTGGAAGAGACAATAAACATGCAAAGAATAGACAAATATATAGGACTTTCATGTTAATAAGGCAGTGATAAAACAAATACTATCTTTACCAAACCAACACAAATTAAATGTGGAAAAGTTCTCTTTTCGCTGATGACATTATTGTAAGTCAAGAAAATCCAAGACATTACTATAAAAAATTACTACACAGAATGCGGTAAGGTATCTGCATGTTAGGACAGAATGAACTTTTGTTCATTCTTGCAAGACGAATCTAGACATGGAAATGAGAAAAGAGATTCTGTTCATAATGCTAAGAAAAAAAGCTAAAAAATACATAGGAACAATTTTTACAAAGAAGGTATAGAATATGTGTAATAAAAGACACAATCTTATTAAATGACATGAAACAAAATTTGAACAGATGAATAGATGCACTATATTCTTATTTATTTATTTGGCTGTGTTAGGTCTTAGTTGCAGCATGGGAACTCTTAGTAGCAGCACATGTGATCTATTTCTCTGACCATGAATCCAACCTTGTACCCTTGCATGAAAACTCGAAGTCTCAGCACCTGAACCACCAGGAAGTCCCAAACATGATATTCTTAAATGGGAAGATATCATCATAACAATGCTACTTCATTCCAAATTAATATATAAATTTCATGCAGTTAAAATCAAGGCCAGTGGAATTTTCTAGGGGGATTGGATAAAATGATCTTAAAGTTTATATGGAATAATACATACACAAGAATAGCCAAGAAAGCATGAAAAATAATAGCAGGAAAGGAGGGACTTGCTTTATCATGAGACAAAGCATAAAGCCACTATTATGAAATACTCTGACATTTCTACAGATGTAGATAAATATATCAGTGGAAATAGAAGAAAGAATTTGGAAGCAGATCCCAAATATCTGAAAATTTACCAAAATGAAAATGGTAATTAAATTCAGTGGGGAAAGAATGGGCTATTTAACACATGGTGCCATTACTTGCGGAGATGGCAATGGCACCCCGCTCCAATACTTTTGCCTGGAAAATCCCATGGATGGAGGAGCCTGGTGGGCTGCAGTCCATGGGGTCGCTAAGAGTCAGACACGGCTGAGCAACTTCACTTTCACTTTTCACTTTCATGCACTGGAGAAGGAAATGGCAACCCACTCCAGTGTTCTTGCCTGGAGAATCCCAGGGACAGGGGAGCCTGGTGGGCTGCCGTCTATGGGGCCGCACAGAGTCAGACACGACTGAAGCGACTTAGCAGCAGCAGCAGCAGCAGCCATTACATGGTGCCATTACAATTCTACTATACCTGGAAGAAATTAAAAGTGGATTGATATTTTAAAACATACAAATATAATAGAGCACAGTTCTAAACAGAAAACAAAATACGATAAAATATTGAAAGAAAATCTAAGGGTATGTATGATCCAGGAACAAAGGAGATGGTAACTGAGACTAAATTCAGTAGCTATAAGGCAAATAAGAGCAGTATTTAATCATATAACATTTAAATCATATAACTTGGGTATAGCCAAAGAAATCATAAACAAAATAACAGACAATTGATTTAAAAATATAATAAATGACAAAAACTTAACATCTACAATATAAAAAGAGCTCTTACAAATGACAAGAAAAAGCACAATAAGAAATAGGAAAATACACGGGAAGGTAATTCACAGAAGAGCAAATCCAAACTGCAAGAAAATATGTTCAAATTTTTTGATTGTCAGACAATGAAAATTAGAGTAACAATGAACTATAACTTTTCACTCACTACACTGGCAACAATTTAAAAAGTGTCAACATTTATTCTTGTGGAAATATATGCCTATTATAGCCTTTTGGAAACGCAATCAAGCAAAACTACCCAAATTAAAAATATATGTACTTTGACCCAGTAATCTCATTTTAAGCATTGATGCCATGAAAGAAAAAATTAATACAAACCGATGTGTGTGTAAAGATATTTGTAGCATTGTTTGTAGGGCTCCCCAAACTAGAAACTAGGTAAATGCTTATTAACAGGGAAATTAATAAATAAATTATGGTCTATCCACACGGTGAATCAGGCAGCTATTACAAAGAATAAATTAGAGCACCTCTCCAGACAGCTTTCTGTACCTTTTTGTACATGTTTTCATTCTGTGCCGTATTTCAGGAGAGAAATTTGTAAGTACAAATCTCTCTATTTCCTGAGTAACTTCTCTTTAAATCCAAAGGTGCTTTTGTCTATATTTTCCTTTCTTGTTTAGACACTAAAGCCCAAACTAAATTTGAGGTACATGATTAAATGATACCAAAGATTTATGCAGGGGACATTTCTGATTCTGGCTCTTTGTTCTACTTGAACTGTGTAAACTCTAAGTAACTCTGAAATGGCAAGATGATCTTTAGTTTTTGAAATTTTTGCAAGGACTTTCTTTCCAACTTACTGATTATGTCTGTCTCCCTCTTATGTTCCTTAGTTAACCTCAGGGTCAACCTTGTGCATGAAGTTGATGGATGGAGGAAATCGTTCAGTGGTGTCTGAATTTTTGCTGCAGGGACTCACCAGTTCTTGGGAGATCCAGATTCTTCTTTTTCTCTTGTTCACAGTATTTTATATAGCGAGTATGTTGGGAAACCTTCTCATTGTGCTCACAATTCTCTCAGACCACCATTTACATTCCCCCATGTACTTTTTGTTAGCAAATCTCTCCTTCATTGACACAGGTGTTTCCAGCATTGCAACCCCAAAGATGATTTCTGACCTTTTCAGAAGACACAAAGTCATCTCCTTGAGAGGCTGCATCACCCAGATGTTCTTTATTCACACTGTTGGGGGTGCAGAGATGGTGCTGCTCACAGTCATGGCCTATGACCGGTACGTTGCCATCTGTAAGCCGCTCCACTACCCGACCATCATGAGCCTAAGAATGTGCACTTCTCTTCTGGCTGTTGCTTGGACCATTGGACTCATCCACTCTGTGGCCCAGCTAGCTTTTGTTGTCAACTTACCCTTTTGTGGCCCCAATGAAATGGATAGCTTTTACTGTGATTTTCCTCGGTTCATCAAGCTTGCATGTACAGACACGTATAGATTGGAGTTTCTGGTCACTGCCAACAGTGGTTTCATCTCCATGGGCACCTTCTTTACCCTGCTTGTGTCTTACATCTTCATCCTGGTCATGGTTCGAAAACACTCTTCAGGTGGTTCATCCAAGGCCCTTTCTACCCTCTCAGCTCACATCACTGTGGTAGTTTTTTTCTTTGGCCCTTGCATTATTGTCTATGTGTGGCCATTCCCTACCTTACCCATAGATAAATTTTTAGCCATTTTTGATGCTCTTATTACTCCTTTTATGAATCCTATTATCTACACACTTAGAAATAAGGAGATGAAGATGGCAATGAGGAGACTGTTTGGTAAGGTTTTAAGTTTTAAGAAGAGTTTTTTCATGCACAATTCAAGAAATTCAGATTGAGCTTGACTATTCTTGGAAATTAAAAGACTATTCTTTTAATTACACTTTTCATATATATTTTCAATGTATTTAATGATGTTGTTTGGGCTTCCCTGGTGGCTCAGTGGTAAAGAAGTTGGCTGTAAGCAGGAGATATGGGTATGATCCCTGGGCTGGGAAGATGTTTCATAAATCTTTCAGTGTATTTAAGATTTTCAGTATCCACTGTGAAATCTCTCCTCAGGGATTCTGTTCTGAGCTGGTCAGTTTTTCATAGGGACACTTACTTTAATGAATCTGAAAATATTAGGGAGTAGTAAATTCAGCAGGCTTCTCCAGTAGCTCAGCAGTAAAGAATCTGCCTGCAATGAAGGAGATGCAGGTTCAATCCCTGAGTTGGGAATATCCGCTAGGAGGAGGGCATGGCAACCCACGGACAGAGGTGCCTGGTGGGCTACAATCCATAGGGTTGCAAAGAGTCGGACACGACTAAAGTGACTGAACACACATGCACAGTAAATTCAGCAGTGGAATATAACGTCCTTATTAGTTTTTATTATAGATGTTGGTAAAAGCTCATGTCTCATATAATGGGCACGTTTTCTATTAAAACAAAATGTTGGATACTCTTCTCTTAGGTAGCAATTCTCAAAGATGTGGCTCTTCTGGTATACATATGTACCGCTTTTCGAGCCCTTTGTGTTTCTCAGTGTCTATATACCCAGAAGAAAAAACAAAACAAAAAAAGAAAGCTGCCTATGTAGCTTTGAGAATTTGAGGCTTCTCAGATCTGAATTTTGCCATCCACACTCAGATTTAATTAATAATAAGGTTTTTTAATTTAGTTAGGATTGGAATATTAAATTTCAGATAACTCATAGAGTGACAACTCAGGAGGCATTAATATTATTAATTAATCAAATGTTTTGAGACCTGGTCATGTAAATTTCTACTCCTCAGTGTTTATGATTTTTCCTAAACAAGAGTCACTATTTTTATATGACAATGATAACTATGTGAGACTAAATGATTATAAATGGATTGAATATTTTGTAGATAAGAAGCAATACTGAATTAAAAAGGAAAAGATATCCATATTATAAGAATGAGGCTAATAACTAAATAAAACAAAGTATAGAAATTACAAAAGAAAATTTATTACAAAACTGTATAAATGAAGAAATAAAATCTATTATTAAATTGTATAATGAAGAAACGTATTAAACTTTTCATGTGTTAAAATGTTGCATGTAATTATTAAAAAATAAATATACCATTCAGAAATAGTATAAGTAAGTATTCAAAGAGTATCTCACTGTTCTTTTTTTTTTAAAGGAAAGCTTGTTTTTATTATTTAACTGGAGTATAGTTGATTTACAATATTATGTTAGTTTCAGATGTATAGCATAGTGATTTTTTCTGATTATATTCCATTATAAGTTATTATAAGATTGAGTATAATTCCCTGTGCTATACAGTAAATCCTCATTGCTTATTTATTCTTGTATAGTATTTTTTGTATCTCTTAATCCCATAATTCTAATTTATTCCTCCTCTCCTCCTTGGTAACCATAAATTTGTTTTCTATGTCTGTGAGTCTATTCCTGCTTTGTATACAGATTCACTTGTATTATTTTTAGACCATATATGAGTGATATCATGTTGTATTTGTCTCTCTCTGACATTTCACTAAGCATATTCTTTAAGTCCATTTATGTGCTGCAAATGTAATATTTCATTCTTTTTTGTGGTTGAGTTGTATGTCATTGTATATATATATATATATATATATCCTTCCTCTTTGTTTTTCTATGGTGCTTTTTAATGTTCTGGAAGAAATCATCAAGAAGACTAGATTATGCAAAAAATTACATAAATAGAAATTCAATTAATCAGAAAATATACTGAATATTTTCTCTATCTAAATCCTGTGTCAGGAGCTGTAGAAAACTGTGTTGGAAGTATACAACTTAATTTTAGGAAGGGACAAAGGATTTCTGAGGCAAAAATCATTGCAAGTAAGTAAGGAGTGTGGTAGGGTGGGCAGACTGAACGAAAAGGTTTGAGTAGAGGGGATTCATGAACTTGTGAACATTATGGAATGGAGTTAGAAGTCATGCTGATTCATCTTCTGAGGGAAGTGCATGCCTTGGGAAGGAGAGAAGCTCCTGGAGAGCTCTGAAGGCTAAGGGTAGACTGATGCCACAGCATGACAGAGGATGGATACCTACTCTACCTTGTTGCCTAACCAGGGTCCACGAAGCCTGAAAAGATTTGACCCTGCCAACTTCATTGAGCCTTTTCCTTCTTCTTAGCCATTTTGGACTTTGTTGCTTGAGTATACCAAGCTCATGGTCTGAAACCTGTACACTGGCCCTTCACTTCACTTGTGGAGAGTTTTGCCTATGTAAATGTAGGGCTGGTTCCTTCTCATCATTCAGATATCAGCTTGAAGGCCAACACCAGAAAAACACTTCTTATCTAAGGAAGTTCTCTTTTGCCTTACTACTCTAGTTATTCTCTACCATATGCTCTGTTTAATATCTTCATGACTTTTTTTTAAAAATCTATTTGAGAGATTGCTTTGTTAGTTTTTTTTCTCCCATTGGAAAGAAAGGTCCATAAATCCGGAAGTAAGAATTTTTGTTATTTGTACCTAGCGTGCATGCATGCTAAGTCGCTTCAGTCATGTCCAACTCTGTGTGACCCTGTGAACTTTAGCCCACCAGGGTCTCCTGTCCATGGAATTCTCCAGGCAAGAATACTGGAGTGGGTTGTCCTGCCCTCCTCCATGGGATCTTTCCAACCCAGGGATCAAACCCATGTCTTTTAAGTGTCATGCATTGGCAGGAGGGTTGTTTACCACTAGCGCCAACTGGGAAGCCCTTTGTACCTAGAGGGATACCCATTTTATAGCACGAAGTCAGTAATATTTGCCTGACTTAGAGTAGGAAGTCAACAATTATTTGTGCAAAGAGCAATGGTAAATAAAAGCTGAGAAGGAGAAAAAACCAACTCTTTCCTTCTGAATCATAAGGAATGGAAAAGAATGGGAAAATCCGGCAGATTTACCACAAACATTTTGTGTTAACTTTTTCAGGATAACAAACTAGTGGAGTCTAAAGTACATTTATAGCTTAAATATAGAGAAGCACAAAGAAGAAAAGGAAAAAAGTCACCAAAAATAATCCCACTCAAACATAACAGTTAAAATTTTGTTATGTTTCTTTTGAGATATTTGTTTATGCATTTGGGCTTCCCACATGGTGCTAGTGGTAAAGAATCCACCTGCCAATGCAGCAGTCATGGGTTTGATCCTTGGGTCAGGAAGATCCCCTGGAGGAGGGCATGGCAGCCCACTCCAGTATTATTGAGTGGAGAATCCCACAGAGGAGCCTGACTGGCTACAGTCCATAGGGTCACAAAGAGTCTGACATGACTGAAGTGACTTAGCACGCATTTACAAATTATACAAAATAATATCACACTATTCCACAACTCATTTAACAATACAATATGTAAATCTTTTCATGTCAATGTATATACTTCTAGCTTGTAGTTCTTAGTCCCTATGTGGTAATTGAATGGGCAGAGTTATTTTGCTTTAGTCAAAACTTTATTGCTGACATTTATTTCCAATTATCAGTTACCAACAGTACTACTATGAAAGACTTTGATATATTTTATTCTATATATATAGCTTTGATTCCTTCCTCATGAAAACTTAATAGAAATGAAATCACTATGCTAAAATATATTTTTAAGTTTTCATTATATATTGCAAAATTGACCTCTAAAATGCTTGGGTCAATTTAAAATTCCTTCACCAGCAGTGAATTAGAAGACTAGTTGCTCCCACCTTTGCAAAAGATGGATGTATAATTAAGTTGAATCTTTATAAACCTAAAAACAAAATTGTTATTTACTGATCCAATTAAAATTTTCTTAATTTTTGTTATAAAATATTACATATTTATAAAACATGTAGCACATATTTAAGTTAGAAAGTACAATACCTGTGATCCCACCTATCATAGCACCTATCCCACCTATATCATTGCATCTATCCTCCTAACTTCTATTCCTTTACTCTGCTTCCCACGCAGATGTAATCAATATTCTGGGTGTTTTGGTTTATGCTTCTTTTGCCTTTTTGAAAAATAATTTTAATAAATAAGTATATATTTACAAACATTATGAAGTTTAATTTGGCTCATTTGTAAAGTTTATATGTATACTTAAAATATGCATAATGTATTAGAACTTACTCAAGAAAAACTATGAATATATATTTTTAAGGAATTTCTCTTTTTCATCTTTACAGTTTTACAATTTATTTGCATACTCAATGTTGAAAAGCTGAAAGCTTTTCCTCTAAGATCAGGAACCAGATGAGGATGCCTGCTTTGGTACTTTTATTCAACATAGTGTTAGAAGTCTTAGCCACAGTGATCAGACAAGAAAAAGAAAAGGCATTCAAATTAAAAGGTAAGAAATAAAAATGTCACTATTTGCAGATGATATGATACTAAATGTAGAAAAACCTAAAGACTCCACCAAAAAAGTATTAGAACTAATAAATGAATTCAGTAAAGTTGTAGGATACAAACACAATATACAGAAATTTGTTGTATTTTTATACACTAATCCAAAGAAATCAAGAAAGCAATTCTATTTACAATTGCATAAAAAAGAATAAAATACCTATGAATAAATTTAACCAAGGAGGTGAAAGACCTATAATCTGAAAACTAGAAGGTATTCATGAAAGAAACTGAAGATGACCCAAATAAGTGAAAAGAAATTATGTGTTCATGGATTGAAAGAATTAATATCATTAAAATGTTCATACCACCCAAGGAAATCTATAGATTCAGGGCACTCTCAATCTAAATATCCATGGCATTTTTCACAGAACTAGAATAAATAATCATTAAATTTTTATGATAGCTGTTCAGTCATGTCTGCCTCTGTGATCCCATGGACTGTAGCCTGCCAGGCTCCTCTGTCCATGGAATTCTCCAGGCAAGAATACTGGAATGGGTACCTATTGCCTTCTCCAAGGGATCTTCCTGACACAGAGATCGAACCCAGGTCTCCTTCATTTCAGGCAGATTCTTTACCATCTGAGCCACCAGGGAAGCCCTAAATTTGTATGGAACCATGAAATATCCTGAACAGCCAAAATAATTTTGAGAAATACACACAAAGCTAGAGGTATTGGAGGACTTCCCTGGTAGTCTAGTGGTAAAAAGTCCACCTGCCAATGCAAGGGACACAGGTTCCATCCCTGGTCTAGGGTTAGGATTAGAGTCCAGGAAGATTCCGTATTTCATGGGGGCAACTAAGCCCATGGGTCACAACTACGGAGCCTGCACGCTGCACTTACTAAAGCCAGTGTGCCTACAGCCCATACTCCACAACAGGAAAAGCCATCACAATGAGAAGTCCACGCACTGCAACTAGAGAGCAGTTCCTGCTCGCTGCAACTGAAGAAAGCCCATGCACGGCAATGAGGACCCAGCATAGCCAAAATAATTATAATGATAATAATAATAAAATAGAGGTATTCATACTCTCTGACCTCAAACTATACTACAATGCTACAGCTTCCCAGGTGGCTTAGTGGTAATGCATCTGCCTGCCAATGTAGGAGCCGCAGGAGACGTGAGTTCAATCCCTGGGTTGGGAAGATCCTCTGGAGGAGGGCGTGGCAGCCCACTCCAGTATCCTTACCTGGAGAATCTCATGGACAGAGGCACTTGGCGGGCTACAGTCCATGGGGTCACAAAGAGCTGGATAAGACTGAGCATGTACACACAGCCATAGTAATCAAAACAGCATGATACTGGCACAAAAACAGACACATAGATCAGTGGAACAGAATAGAAAGCCCAAACATGCAAATGCAGTCAACTAGCCTATGGCCAAAGGAGAAAAGAATATACAGTGGGAAATAGACAATGTTGGGAAAACGGGACAGCTACATGTAAAGAAATGAAACTATATCATTTTGTCACACCCAATATAAAAATAAACTCAAAATGAATTAAAAACTTAAAGATCAGCCCCGAAAACATGAAACACCTAGGAGAAAACATGACCCATGCTGTCTTCATATTTAGTTGCTCTTTAATTCAGTCTTAGTAATAATTTTTTGGATCCGTCTCCTCAAGCAAGGGCAACAAAAACAAAAGTAAACAATGGGATTACATCAAACTAAAAAAGAAAAAAAACCAAAAAGCTTTTGCACAAGGAAGGAAACCACCAATAAAATAGAAAAGCAAAAGCAATCTACTAAGTGGACAAGATGTTTGGAAATTATATCTGATAAAAGGTTAATATCCAAACTATATAAATAACTCACACAACTCAATACCAAAAAGATGGAAAAAATGAGCAGAGGACCTGAATAGGCATTTTTTTCCCCCCAAAAAAGACATACAGATGGCCAATAGACACATGGAAAAGTGCTCAATATCACATCAGGAGAATGCAAATCAAAACCATAACTATGTAGAACTTCATACCAGTTAGAATGGCTATCAGAAAAGACACAAGAAATAACAAGTATTGGTGAGGTTGTGGAGAAAAGGGAATCCTAGTACACCGTTGGTGGGAATGTAAATTGGTGCAGCCGCTATGGAAAACAGTATGGAAGTTCTCCAAAAATTAAAAATAAAAATAACACATGATTCAGCAATTCCACTCTTGGGTGTTTGTTGGAAGAAAATGAAATCACTCATCTTGAAAAGATATATGTACATCAATGTTTACTGCAGCATTATTTACAATATGGGAAGTATGGAAATAACCTGTGCCTATCCACAGGTGAATGTGTAAGGAAGATGTGGTATATATAACTTAGCCTTAAACTTTGCAACAACATGGATAAACCTGCAGAGTATTATGCTATGTGAAATAAGTCACAGAAAGACAAATACTTTATGTTTTCACTTATACATGGACTCTAAGAAACAAAACAAGCAAATATTACAAAACAGAAATGGACTCACAGATACAGAGAACAAACTTGGTTACCAGAAGGGAAGGGAATGAAGGCTTGGGTGAAACACATGAAGAGGATTAAGAGGTGCAAACTTCCAGTTATAAAACAAATAAGTCACAGGAGTGTAAGGTACAGCACAAGGAATAGAGTCAAGAATATGACTTTGTGTGGTATATAATCTATAAACATATTGAATAACTATGGTGTATACCTGAATCTATTATAAAATGTTAACAATTAAAAAAGCCATCTAATTAAAAATAAAGAAATGAAGATTTTGAAGTAAAAAATTTAATGGTACAAAGAATTATATAGTAGTTTTATTATTTTTTAAATATTATTTTTATATAATATAGATGTACACCTTTCTGAGTCTCTTTGTTTCCATCTCTACCTCTATTGTGTAGATATATATATCAGATATTTACATATATATCTGATATATATATATAAATAATAAGGCTGATATGTGCCAGCTTTATTGAAGTATAGTTGATATGTGAAAAACTGAACATACTTAATATCCTTGGATATATGTAAACATCCATGATACAATCACCACAATCAAACAGCCATGTTGCATAGCAGATCTCTAGAACTTATTCATCAAACATAACTGAAAAGTATTAAAACTAGAAAAAATTTCTTCTATAAACTTATAACTTGATAGCATTTGTCATATAAATGGAATCATGCAGTATCTGTCCTTCTGTGAATGGCTATTTCACTTAGTACCATGTCTTCCAGTTTAATTCTTATTGTTGGAAAAGGCAGGATTTCTTTTCAAGGCTGAATAATATTCCACTGAACGGAAATATTACACTTTCTTTTTCCATTCACCTGTCAGTGGACATGTGGATTGTTTGCATACCTTGGCTATTGTTAATAATGCTGTAAGAAACACGGGACAACAGGTATCTCTTTGAGATGCTGACATAGTAGCATACTGTTTTCCATAATGGGTGTACCAATTTATCTTACCACCAATGTCCAAGAGTTCCAGTTTCTCCACATCCTCACCAACACTTATTATCATTTTGATAATGGCCACCCTTCAATTCATTTAAGTCACTCAGTCGTGTCCGACTCTTTGCGACCCCACAGACTGCAGCACGCCAGGCCTCCCTGTCAATCACCAACTCCTGGAGTTTATTCAACCTCATGTTCACTGAATCGGTGATGCCATCCAACCATCTCATCCTCTGTCGTCTCCTTCACCTCCCACCTTCAGTCTGGCCCAGCATTAGGGTCTTTTCAGATGAGTCAGTTCTTCTCATCAGGTGGTCAAATGATTGGAGTTTCAGCTTCAGCATTAGTCCTTCCAATGAATATTCAGGACTGATTTCCTTTAGGATGGACTGGTTGAATCTCCCTGCAGTCCAAGGGACTCTCAAGAGTCTTCTCCAGCACCACAGTTCAAAAGCATCAATTCTTCAGCACTCAGCTTTCTTTATTGTCCAACTCTCACGTCCACACATGCCTACTGGAAAAACCATAGTCTTGACTATGGACCATTGTCGGCAAAGGAATGTCTCTGCTTTTCAATATACTGTCTAGGTTTCTCATAGCTTTTCCTCCAAGGAGCAAACGTCTTTTAATTTAATGGCTGCAGTCACCATCTGCAGTGATTTTGGAGCCCCCCCCAAAAAAGTCTGTCACTGTTTCCACTGTTTCCCCATCTATTTGTCATGAGGTGATGGGACCAGATGCCAAGATCTTAGTTTTCTGAATGTTGAGCTTTAAGCCAACTTTTTCACTCTCCTTTTTCACTTTCATCAAGAGGCTCTTTAGCTCTTCTTCGCTTTCTGCCATAAGGGTGGTGTCATCTCCATATCTAAGGTTATTGATATTTCTCCCGGCAATCTTGATTCCAGCTTGTGCTTCTTCCAGCCCAGCGTTTCTCATGATGCACTCTGCATATAAGTTAAATAAGAAGTGTGACAATATACAGCCTTGATGTATTCCTTTTCCTTTTTGGAACCAGTCTGTTGTTCCATGTCCAGTTCTAACTGTTGCTTCCTGACCTGCATACAGATTTCCCAAGAGGTGGGTAAGGTGGTCTGGTATTTCCATCTCTTTAAGAACTTTCCACAGTTTGTTGTAATCCACAGAGTCAAAGGCTTTGGCATAGTCAATAAAACAGAAATAGATGTTTTTCTGGAACTCTTTTGCTTTTTCAATGATCCAACAGATGTTGACAATTTGATCTCTGGTTCCTCTGCCTTTCCTAAATCCAGTTTGAACACCTGGAAGTTCATGGTTCATGTACCACTGAAGCCTGTCTTGGAGAATTTTGAGCATTACTTCGCTAGCATTTGAGATGAGTGCAATTGTGTGGTAGTTTCAACATTCTTTGGCATTGCCTTTCTTTGGGACTGGAATTAAAACTGACCTTTTCCAGTCCTGTGGCCACTGCTGAGTTTTCCAAATTTGCTGGCATATTGAGTGCAGCACTTTCACACCATCATCTGTCAGGATTTGAAATAGCTCAACTGGAATTCCATCACCTCCACTAGCTTTGTTCATAGTGATGCTTCCTAAGGCCCCTTGACTTTGCATTCCAGGATGTCTGGCTCTAGGTGAGTGATCACACCATCATGATTATTTGGGTCGTGAAGATCTTTTTTGTATAGTTCTTCTGTGTATTCTTGCCACCTCTTCTTAATATCTCCTGCTTCTATTAGGTCCACACCCTTTCAGTCCTTTATCGAGCCCATCTTTGCATGGAATGTTCCCTTGGTATCTCTAATTTTCTTGAAGAGATCTCTACTCTTTCCCATTCTGTTGTTTTCCTCTATTTCTTTGTATTGATCACTGAGGAAGGCTTTCTTATCTCTTCTTGCTATTCTTTGGAACTCTGCATTCAGATGGGTTTATCTTTCCTTTTCTCCTTTGCCTTTCACTTCTCTTCTTTTCATAGCTATTTGTAAGGCTCCCTTAGACAACCATTTTGCCTTTTTGTGTTTCTTTTTCTTGGGGATGGTCTTGATCCTTACCTCCTGTACAATGTCATGAACCTCCGTCCATAGTTCTTCAGGCATGCTGTCTATGCTAAAGTGCATGAAATGATATCTCATTGTAGTTTTGCCTGCATTCCTTTGATAACTAATAATGTTGAGCATCTCTTCACACACTTTTTAGCCATTTGTATGATCTTCAGAAATAAGAACAAAGTTGGAGACATCACACTCCTGACCTCAAATTATATTACAAATCTTCAGTAATGAAAACAGTATAGTACTGGCATAAAGACAAACATAGAGACAAATGGAACAAAATAGAGAGCCCAGAAAGTAACCCATGTGTATATGGTCAACTGATCTTTGACAAGAGTGTCAAGAATGCACTATGGGGAAAGCATAGTCTCTTTAACAAATGAAAAACTTAATATCCACATGGCAAAAAAATGGAAGGGAAAGATACTGGATCTCTAACTTACACCACACACAAAATTCAAACCAATGGATAGACTTAAATGTAAACCTAAATTATTAAACTTCTAGGAGAAAACTTAGGGGAAACACTTGGTTTTGGGAATGATTTCTTGGATGTAACACCAAAAACACAGAAACAAAAGAAAAAATAAACATAAAACTAAAAGGTTTCTACACAGCAAAGGAAGCAATCAACAGAGTGAAAAGGCAGCTTATAAAATGGGAGAAAATATTTGCAAACTATGTATCTGATAAGAGGTTAATTTCCAAAATACATAAGAAATTCAAACATGCAATAGTAAAAAACCAAATAATCCAATTAAAAAATTGGCAAAGGATTAAACAGACATTTTTATAAAGAAGACATGCAAATACATAATTTTGTTCTGCTCCCTGCAGTTAAGAAGAGGATTGTCTAGATATTAGTCTTTCCAAAGAACTAACTTCTGGCTTTGTTGGTCTTCTCTATTTTATATTTATTTTCAGAATTTTTAATTTTTGCTCTTATCTATTTTACTTTCTCTTAATGTATTTTATTTGTTTTCTAAATTCCTATGTTAGAAACTTAGATATTTAATGTTTTTGCTTTATTATTTTCTCATGTATGCATTTCTATTGAATTAGAGGTAGGATTTTACATCCTACAAGTTCAGTTTTAAGTATCTAAAAATTTATAAAAATTTTTCATTGAAATAAATTATTTAGAAGTTTTAAAATTTGATAATGTATTAGAATTAGAAAATCATTCTTTTATAAACTTATAAGTTGATATAACTTGTTGGTAGATTCAGGCCTACTTGACATTAATTCTATGAAATATGTTAAACTTACTTATATTCTCTTACTTGGTCAATTTTTGTAACTGCTCCATATGTGTTTGAAAAAAAAATCTGTGTTCTTTAATTGCTGAGTAAAAAGTCCTATATACTTCAAATAGATCATGCGTTTTAAAAAAAATTGAAGTATAGTTGACTTAAACAAAACTATTCCATGTTAGTTTCAGGTGTATAGCCAAGTGATTCAGCACACATATATATGCATATTCCAGAAAAACATTTACTTCTGCTTCATTGACTATATTAAAGCCTTTGACTGTGTGGAACACAACAAACTGGAAAATTCTTAAAGAGATGGGAATACCAGACCACCTTACCTGCCTCCTGTGAAACCTGTATGCAGGTCAAGAAGCAACAGTTAGAACTGAATGGAAAAACAGACTTGTTCCAAATTGGTAAAGGAGTAAGTCAAGACTGTATGTTGTCACCCTGGTTATTTAACTTATATGCAGAGTACATCATGTGAAATTCTGGATTAGATGAAGCACAAGCTGTAAAGATTGCCGGAAGAAATACCAATAACTTCAGATATGCAGGTGACACCATCCTTACGGCAGGAAGTGAAGAGGAACTAAAGAGACTCTTGAGGAAGGTGAAAGAGAAGAGTGAAACGTTGGCTTAAATTAACTCAACATTCAAAAAATGAAGATCATGGCATCTGGTCCCATCACTTCATGGCAAATAGATGGGGAAACAATGTAAACAGTGACAGACTTTATTTTTGGGGGGCTCCAAAATCACTGCAGATGATGACTGCATCCATGAAATTAAAAGACACTTCCTCCTTGGAAGAAAAGTTATGACCAACCTAGACAGCATATTAAAAAGCGGAGACATTCCTTTGCTGACAAAGGTCTGTCTTGTCAAAGCTATAATTTTTCCAATAGTCATGTATGGATGTGAGAGTTGGACTATGAAGAAGGCTAAGCACCAAAGAACTTATGCTTTTGAACTGTGGTGTTGAAGAGGACTCTTGAGAATCCCTTGAACTGCAAGGAGATCCAACCAGTCAATCCTAAAGGAAATCAGTCCTGAATATTCATTGGAAAGACTGATGCTGAAACTGAAGCTCCAATCCTTTGGCCACCTGATGCGAAGAAGTGACTCATTTGAAAAGACCCTGATGCTGGGAAAGATTGAAGGCAGGAGGAGAAGGGGCTGACAGAGGATGAAATGGTTGGATGGCATCACTGACTCTATACACATAAGTTTGAGTAAGTTCCAGGAGTTGGTGTTGGACAGGTGCTGCAGTCTATGGGGTTGCAAAGAGTTGGACATGACTGAGTGACTGAACAACAACATATATCTATATTTAACAAAATTCTATTACACTATAGTTTATTATAAGATATTGAATCTATTTCTCTGAGCTATACTATAAATACTTGTTGCATATCTATTTCAATGTGGTAGTGTGTACCTGCTAATTCCCTACTCCTACTTTATCACTCCCCTTTCCTCTTTGCTAAGTAAGTTTGTTTTCTATGTATGAATCTTTTTTGGAAATAAATTCATTTTTACTATTTTTCTAAATTCCACATGTAAGTGATATCATATAATATTTGTCTTTCTCCATGTGACTTATTTCACTTTACCATAATAATCCCTCATGCTCATGCTCAGTTGTTTCCATCATGTCTGACTCTGCGACCCTATGGACAGTAGTCTATCAGGCTCTTCTGTCCATGGGATTTTCCAGGCAAGAACACTGGAGTGGGCTGCCATGCCCTCCTCCAGGGGATCTCCTGACCCAGGGATTGAACTCGAGTTCCCTGCACTTCCTGCATTGCGGGTGGATTCTTTACAGCTGAGACACTGGGGAAGCCCATAATAATCTCTAGGTCCATCCAAGTTGCTGAAAATGGCATTATTTCATTCTTTCTCTATGGCTGAGTAATATTCTGTTATATATATATATCTCACCTTTTCTTTATATACATATATATATATACACACAAATTACCTTTTCTTTATCCATTCATTTGTTGATGGACACAGCATGATTGTTCAAATCCATAGCATTGCTATTTTTTTTTGTTGATTTGATTTGTAGTTGGTGTGTAAGATATGTATTGATGTTTTCTACTGTGTTTGAAAGAATGTTGTGTTTAATCAATTTTTGCTTTATTTATTTTGAAACTATGATATTAGTTTTATACAACTTTAGAATATTCTTGGTGAATTGAAGCTTTTATTATGCAGTAGCACTTTCTGCTCCTAATAATGCCTTTGAACATATATTGTCTGATATAGATATAACCGTGCTAGTAGGTTTTTTTTTATATTTAATTATTTCCCATTAAATTTCTCTATCTGCATGTTTTTAGGTATGTGTCTTATAAATATCACATAGAGGCATTTTAAAGATCTGTTTTGATATTCTCTACAAATACACAAAGCTGACAATATCTTTAGTTCACTGAATTCTTATAACAGCTGGTCATAGTAACGGTTATGTTTATGAGGCATGAACCATTTGGATATATTGATTATTTATAAAAATTATTTTAAGGTACATCAGAAAAAACTAGTCGAGCATATTTTTAAAATGAATATTTATTAAATATTGACTATATGTTTTGCATTGCATACCGCTGCTTGCCAGCATTTACTGATCAGGCGATGGGTATGGTGGAAGTATGGCAGTAATCAATTATAATTCTTTCTGAGAGTTAATATGAAGCAATAGTACCTGAGGGCTTCCCAGGTGGTGCTAGTGGTAAAGAACCCACCTGCCAGTGCAGGTAGATTTAAGAGATGCGGATTTGATCCCTGGATTGGGAAGATCCCCTGGAGGAGGGCATGGCAACCCACTCCAGTATTCCTGCCTGGAGAATCCTATGGACAAAGGATTATAGTCCATGGGGTCGCAAAGAGTCGGACATGACTGAAGAGATTTAGCATACACAATATTACCTGAAGAAGGATGGTGGGAATTGAAGCAAAGGAAAATATTATAGAATAATAAGATAAAACTATATAAGAACCTCTTTTAGAAGATGTGGTCAAGGAAGCCTACCTATTTGGAAAGGGTGTATCTATTTTCAAAACTTTCTGCATAACAATTCCTCTTATACTTTAGTAATTAACAGTTTAGAACTTGACAACACTCTCATGGAAAAATGTCTGTAGTCTAGGATCCTAGATTTTTAGTCTCATGGGACTGAAAGGCATGTAGAGAGCCAAAACTGATGAAGTAAAGTTATGTTCTGTGATTTCTCATTTGCAGTTACTTCCTAGTTTTCATTGAAGAGTGTTTTTGCCATAAAACATCTAGATAGTAGAGTAATACTCTTTCCATTTCCTGCTGAATCTCAGGCATTCTAAAGTGTTGGGTTTCTTTATACTTATTGTATTGTCTTCTTTTAAAGCAAAAATATTTCTGCACATCTATCTAAGCCATCATTAAATTGGGTACTAAGAATCTACTTTTTTTCTCTGTTCTTTTGTTCTTTTTATTCCTCAGGTGAAAATCAGGATGGACTCTGAGGCATAATTCCCAGGAAAATCCAATCAATGAAGGGCTGGCTATTCCCAAGATTCCCACCAACACTTGGCCACCACATGCTAATTAGAATTATTTTTTTACTTGAGAAAAACAATATTAAGCTCTTTGTTTCAGAAAGGTTTACAATCTCAGTCAGAGTGAAACTGTCCTTTCCTGAATCTAGAAAAATGCTACTATTTCAAGCACTATCATGCAAAGTATATGTAAAGCAGTTGTTTTACTATTTAGCAAGTCCAAAATGAATCTGACTTATCTTTGAGTCTCTCTCCAGTGATTTCTCTGTAATCCCCCCTACTTCTTTTAACTTAATCTATGGTTTTATTGTTATTTGATGTATTTGTTACATATGTATTCTGGGCAATGCATGAAAAGGAGCATCAAGATGAATAAAAGTATGACTCTTGTTTAGGGTTTTGGGGAAGACTTTGGGGCAAGGCATGGAAAGGAGTTTCAAAATGAATAACTCTTTGACTTTTGCTAAGGGCTTGGGGGAGATGACACTAAACTGGATGATGAATGAAGGGTGGGATTTTGACTAGAAGAGGGTGTTCTTGGGAGGAGGAAAAGCGTGATTTTTCATCTTTTCTATGTTTTATTCCTTTTTATTCCCCAATTCTGTATTTCCTTTTAGTTTTTCATGGTAGATAAATTCCTAAGTGATGTTTTCAGTTTCTGTGTTTTATAAAGTCTCAATTTCTGTTATTTGGTACCCAGAATCCATCACATTAACTCTTACTTTTCTCTCTTAGAAATTATGGCTAATATATAATGGAAGTTTCTATCATCTCATACAATTTGGAGGGACTTGATCTACCATTTGAGGAAAATAGGTTCTTTGGTCTAACTCAGGTAAGAGAGAGTTCTGGTTCTTTGCAAATAGGATTAGTAACATTTTCATCACCAGATATGAGTAATTTCCAGAGTTCAAAGAAAATTCATTTGTGTTGTTCTTGATGTCTTAAACTAAAAATCTCATGTGAAAACCTCACCACAGGAAACTAAGGTTAGGTATAGACAATATAGCATAAGTTGGGTGTCAAGTTAATGTCTCTTTCTGCTGTGCAAGCAGGGCAAGTTACAAGTGGGAGAGTTGTGGGACTTCTCCTATGGTCCTTCTCCTATGGATTTCTCTTATGGTCCAGTCACTTGTGCTTCCACTGCAAGCGACTTGGGTTTGATCCCTGGTCAAGGAGCTAAGATCCCACATGCTGTGTAGTCCCCTGCCCCCCAAAAGTGGTAGAATTGTAGCGGCTTGGAATACCCAGGAAGCATGTCACAATTAGGGATGTGCCTAACTGAAATAAAAATTTTACGAGAGTAGAGTTGAGTTTTATATAAAACTAGGTGACTACATTGATTTCCTCTAGCCTTTCACGTAGAAATGACTCAACATGTGAACGGTTTAATTGAAAAAGCTCTGGAAGGGATGCTTTGGAGGCCAGGAACTTGGGAGAGACTAGATCTTGGTGAGGTTGTCATAGTGGAGGTCTTGGACAGCCAGGGACTGTCTGAGAGAAGTAGATAATGAGCAGGAGCAGAAGGCAGTATGACAAGAGATGGTAGAGGAGCTGGAGATGAGGTGGCAGACACCAAAGACCCTCTGCCTGTCAAGTCTTTGCAGGCAGCCCATTTGCCTGTCAAGTACCTTGGAAGTAAAAGCTACTTCCTCACACCCTCAAAGTTACTTTGTCTTTAGGTTGTCAGTGACTTATGGAATAGTAGAGTGAAAAACCCTGGGCTCTGGAGTCAACTTTGTTTTTTAAATTAGTAATTTTTCTTTAAAGAGAAAAACATGTGCAAAATAGAAAATTTATCACCCATAGTCCCCTCCTAGAAAACAACTATGAAAATTTTGACATTTCTTCAAGTACTTTTTAATCCACTTGCATTTTTAAAACAATGGCAAGAATTGGGTTTGAATTGGACACTTAGCTGTGCAAAATTAGGCAATTTAATCTCTTTCAGTCCTTACAAAACATGGATCATATTCCTCCTTTCTATGCTCTATCCTGCTATTGTGCAACAAAGGATATGAAAGATTTTTTTAGAGGTTGAAAACTTTTAGAAAGAGGAAATTAATGTCATAAATTTTGGTATTTGCCTCCTGTAGGAAATTATTAATGAAACATGATTAAAAAACAACATTTATAGTAGGTTACAACTTAAAGAAATTATCCCAGTTGAAATTATGTGATAGTAGGAACATTCTTAATTCAGAAGAGTTTATAACTTATATGGTTAACCATGAGGAATAATGATATTCTTATAATTGTATTTTATTTTTAGAGTGTATAGCACAGCTATAAAATATAATATACACTATATTAATGTTTTCTAAAGTCAATATGAGGTCAGAATAAATAGAAATGTCATGCAAGTTTCAGGAAATAATTGTATTATATTTATGATTAGATACAATCTTATTAACATTTTAAACCAAGATTCATTAGCATGTTAAGGAAATAGAAATGATGTGTAGATAGTTAAGAAGACCAGACAACTATTAACTTGTTGAAAAGAGTTAAGAAAGGAGATGTCATTAGTAATAAAAAGTGTTTATTCTGGATATCATATGACTAAGGAGAGTCATAAGATTAAGAAGAAGTTAAAGAAATTATGTAGTCAAGTCACTGACCAAAGATTTAGTTGATGACTCCTTTAGCATTTTTCACATAGATCATTAGCTTGTCAGTCATAATAATTTCTATTTCTCCTGAGAAGTCAGCAGAAGTGAACAATATTAATCATCCTAAGTAAATTATGTCTGAGGGTTTGGAGAGGATTGAGAAAGCCATTCATGAAGCCCTCAAAAGGATGCCCCAAACAGGTTTTAGAATTTACACATTTGCATATAATTACAGTTCTGTTATGCATTGTGTATGTAGCCTTGATCTTCCCTTTGGCCTCTAGGTTACAATGATTCAAGTCCTCCCTGACGTTAATAACTCTAGTTATAATTTTTTCAGGTATGCCCACATAAGAATGCATAGGGAATGGGGAAATTAGATAAGATGGCATTGCTAAACTAATACCTGGAAGCGGATCAGAATAAAGTTATACTAGCATCAGAGACTCTAATATCTAAGCCTTTGGATCACTTACCTTTCATTTATGAATATTTTTGTATGTCCCATGAACAGAAATGTCTCTGGCTTATTTTATGGGAATAACCTTTGATGCTTTTCTTCAAATATAGGCCAGTTAGACAAAAAAATTAGTTTATTTCTCCCCTCATGGAGTAAGAATTCAAACCTCCAATAATGTCTGTACTACTCCTTCTTCATTACCTTCAGTTGTTTGTTCTTCCTCCAAATATTCCTACTTTGTCTATATTTTTAACTTAAAAAAACTGAAGTACAATTGAAATATGATTTATATTAGTTTCAGGTTCACAACACAATGGAACCTAAATCTGTAAGGATTAATTCCTTCCCTATGTTAATGACTCTAGTTAGAATTCTCATTTGAGAAGCTATAGCCTTCAGGTCCAGCCTGTAGAATAGACATTATCAATAGGGAGAGAGATGACAAAGTCTTTGCACAATTCACTAGTGACAATATTTTTCAGAAAGTAGGAAATGGTGAACAGGATAAGATGATGCATAGATATCAGAAGATTCAGCTATTCTGAGATATTTGGTGATCTTCATGAGACCAGTTTAAAGAAGGTGGTGGGGACAGCTGTCAGACTGCAAAGAGTTAAGGAGAAGGTAATTGATGGGCTTCCCTGGTGGCTCAGATGGTAAAGAGTCTGCCTGCAATGCTGGAGACCTGGGTTCAATCCTTAGGTCAGGAAGATCCCCTGGAGAAGGAAATTGCAACCCACTCCAGTATTCTTGCCTGGAAAATTCCATGGATGGAGGCTCCTGGCGGGCTACAGTGCATGGGGTCACAAAGATTCAGACATGACTGAGCAACTAACTTTACTTTATAATGAGGAATATTAAAGAGGAATAAATATTTCTTGAAAGTAAGAGCAGAGAGGAGATCATCCTGGAAAGATGGCATGGAGCCAAATTATAGGAGCACAGTCTATGTTAGGAGTTTGTATTTCTACAGGCAATGAGAATCACTGGACACTTTCTGGTGGTAGTAGTTATATCATCAAAGTGCTGCTTAGGAAGAGTAAGCTGATGGCCATATGCAAGTTAGATGTGCAGACACTGGCTGTCCTGTATTGTAGAATTTCAGTAATAATTAGTGAAAGGCAATGAAGATTTGAGAAGAGCAGGGTGGATGAGATGCCTGCAATATTGTAATAGATCTGGAGGAAAAACTGCATTGGGAAGTAGAGAGATGATTATTAATTATTAATTTATTAACAAAATTAACAAAATTATTATTTTTTTTGTCAGTTCAGTTCAGTCACTCAGTCGTGTCTGACTCTTTGCGACCCCATGAATTGCAGCACGCCAGGCCTCCCTGTCCACCACCAACTCTCGGAGTTCACCCAAACTCATGTCCATCAAGTCGGTGATGCCATCCAGCCATCTCATCCTCTGTCGTCCCCTTCTTCTCCTGCCCCCAATCCTTCCCAGCCAGAGATCATTCTGTCGTTTTTGAGATTGCATCCAACTACTGCATTTCAGACTCTTTTGTTGACCATGATGGCTACTCCATTTCTTCTAAGGGAATCCTGCCCACAGTAGTAGATATAAAGGTCATCGGAGTTAAATTCACCCATTCCAGTCCATTTTAGTTCGCTGATTCCTAGAATGTCGACGTTCACTCTTGCCATCTCCTGTTTGACTACTTCCAATTTGCCTTGATTCATGGACCTAACATTCCATGTTCCTATGCAATATTGCTCTTTACAGCATTGGACCTTGCTTCTATCACCAGTCACACCCACAACTGGGTATTGTTTTTGCTTTGGCTCCATCCCTTCATTCTTTCTGGAGTTATTTCTCCACTGATCTCCAGTAGCATATTGGGCATCTACCAACCTGGGGAGTTCCTCTCTCAGTATCCTATCATTTTGCCTTTTCATACTGTTCATGGGGTTCTCAAGGCAAGAATACTGAAGTGGTTTGAGATTCCCTTCTCCAATGGACCACATTTTGTCAGAACTCTCCACCATGACCTGACCATCTTGGGTGGCCCCACATGGCATGGCTTAGTTTCATTGAGTTAGACAAGGCTGTGTAGTCATGTGAAATTTCACTAATATATAAACGTGTAGGTGATAGTGTTTGGTGGGCTATGGAAAATATGACTATGAAGTTTAGAATAGAATTAGGAGAAGAATGACTAACTCCTAGGATTCAACTAGCATTTACATGCTGGGGAAATCCTTAACCTTTCCATATATATTGTCTTTCACACAATGGTCAGGCTTTTGGGGAAGGTATAATTAGAATATATGAAAGCCCATTAGGTGAAGAGAGAAACAACAAAATCTTAAAAAATGTTATGTATTTATATAGCAAATAAGTGATGAAAAACCAGAGAAAGACAAAAGAAGGATTTTGAGAAATAGGCCTACCAGGAGAGTTTAGTGCCACTAAGGATATTTATAATAATATCATATGGCTAACAATTATTGGGTTCTTGGTATGAATCAAATACTGTTCTAAATTCTTCTCCTATAGCAATTTTTGAGGCCAGACTATTTTCATTCCAATTTAATGATGAATAAATGTAGATATAATAAGATTAAATCATTTGTCCAAGGTCAGTGTAAGTGGTACAGCAGGTGGTCAAGTTTAAACCCAGCAATCTTGTGTGTGATTTTTCATTTTTAACAAATATTTTACATCTCTCTCTCCAGAACATTAAAAATAAGAAGGAAAATGAATAACTGAATAAACTACATAATACTCAAATTTGTATATTTGGAAAGATTAACAGGGTTGGATTATCTTTTAAATTCTAGTTCATTGCTATTTTCTACAGAAAATTTCACTTATCTTTAAAATCAATTTTCATTGTGGAAGAAAATGTTTGAGATGAGATTAATTCTAAGTTTGGAGTCCTAAAAAGTCAAACTCTCAAAGCAATAAATCACAAAGCAATAAATAAGAATATAGCTATTGAGAGTTATAGTTTATTTCAAATTTCAATACCATCTTATTTATCTATTTCATAGATTTTTAAGCACTTTTCTATTGTCAAGTTATTATTCCAAAAACACTTATCAAGGACGTTACCTGTGCATTAGGTGAAATTTACATCTCTGATTGACTGGAAGACACTGAATCTTGGAAATGAAAGGTATAGATGATTTCTGAAGGTTCAATTCAAATATTATAATCTATGTGTATAAAGCCCATATTAAATACATGTGATGTTAAGCTGTGTTGAGTATAGAGCTTCTGGAAGAATCAGATGTTAATTTCAATAAAAAATAATAACATCAGGTAAAAGGATTCATAAGTAATATAAATAAGACCCTTTGGAGTTGACCAATTCAGATGGACTTAGAGGGTGATTATTCTTGAAATCCAGATTTGAGGCTGGAAGTTTAAAGGAATGGATATCTTAAAAAAAAAATGTTTATATATTTATTTATTTTTGGCTGTGCTGGGTTTTCTTTGCCGCATGGACTGTCGTCTACTCGTCAGCGACTGGGAGCTACTCTCCAGTTGCGGTGCACGAACTTCTCATTGCTGTGCCTTCTCTCGTTGCCGAACACAGCTCTAGGGCATGTGGGCTTCCAGGCTCTAGAGCACAGGCTCAGTAGTTGTGGCTCACAGGCTTAGTTGCCCCTGGCAAAGTGGAATCTTCCTGGATCAGGTATCTAACCTGTGTCTCCTGCACTGGCAGGCTGATTCTTTACCACTGAGCCACCAAGAAAGCCCAGGAGTGGATATTTTAAAGTGCATAAGATAAAGTTAATGAAATGGAAATGATGATGGGAAATGAAACAGGGAGGATGGATTTAGGAGGCATAATATGTAAAACAAATAGAAGTTCCAGAGGATAAAAAGGAACTGATATAATTTAAATGGGGAGAGGAATGAGAAGATGGGTGTGAAAAGTATTTAAAAGGTCTCAGCTTGTTTGGTGTTGGGAAGAAGTGGAAGAAATTAAAATATACTAATAGGAAAAGAAATTAATTTTTTAAAATTAATTTATTTAAAAAATTAATAGGAAAATAAATTTCCTAGTAGTGGAAAATTAACTAATTAAAAATAATTGGCATATTGTTTTAAAACAAGAGTACAGAAATGTATTGCTGGAAGAGACAATACACATGAAAACAATAGACAAGTATATAGGGCTTCTATATTAATAAGAGTGATAAAATGAATATACTATCTTAACCAAATCAACACAAATTAAATATGAAAAAGTTCTCTATTTGCTGAAGATATTACTGTAAAACAAGAAAATCCAAGACACTGCAGTAAAACACTATTACACAGAATGTGGTAAGGTAGCTACATAGAATGAAATTTTCTTCATTTAGCAAGAGGAAGCTAGAAATGGAAATGAGAAAAAATATTCTGTTCATAATGCCAAGAAAAAAGTTAAAAAATACGGGAATAAGTCTTACAAAGAAGGTATAGAATATGTATGAAGAAAAAGACAAAATCTTATTAAAGGACATGAAACAAGGTTTGAACAGATGGGTAGATGCATAATGTTTTTAAATGGGAAGATACCGTCATAATAACAATGCTCCTTCATTCCAAGTTAATATATAAATTTAAGGCAGTTAAAATCAAGAAGTGCAATGGAATTTTTTTGAGGGGTTGGATAAAATGATCTTAAAGTTTATATAGATAATGTATATACTGAAGAATAACTGTACTTCCCTGGAAGTCCAGTGGTTAAGAATCTGCCTGCCAGTGCAGGAGACACAAATTCGATCCCTGGCTCTGGAAGACCCCATATGTCACAGGGCAACTAAGCCCCTGCGCCACCACTACTGAGCCCGAGATCCCAAACTCTTAAGCCCGTGTGCTGCTACTACGGGGCCTGCGTGCCTAGAGCTGGTTCCACAACAAAAGAAGCCGCCACAGTGAGAAGCCCAAGCACTGCATCTAGAGGAGGCTTGGGCGCAGCAACGGAAACCCAGCACAGCCAAAAATAATTAGTTAATTAAAAAAAAGAATAGCCAACTAAGCATGAAAAATAATTACAGCAAAGGAGGGACTTGCTTTATCAAGTGACGTAAGATAAAGCCACGGTTTTGAAATACTCTGATATTTCTACAGATGTAGGTAAATATATCAGTGGAAACAACAAATAATTTAGAAACAGATTCCAAATTATCTGAAAATTGAGCAAAATGCAAAAACCGTAATTAAATTCATTGGGGAAAGAATAGGCCACTTTACACATAGTGCCATTACAATTCTATTATACCTGGAAGAAATTAAAAGTGGACTTATATTTTAAAGCATATATAGAAGTAATAGAGCAGAGTACTAAATGGAAAACAAAAAACAATGAAATGTTGAAAGAAAATCTAAGGGTGTAGTTGTATGATCCAGGAGTGAGGGAGATCTTAACAAGACTAAATTCAGTAGCTATAAGTTAAGTAACAGCTGTATTTAATCATATAACAACTAAAAACTTGGGAATAGCCAAAGAAATTATAAACAAAATAATAGATAATTGATTTAAAAATATAATAAATGAAAAAAACTTAACATCTACAAATATAAAAAGAGCTCTTACAAACGACAAGAAAAAGACAGCACAATAAGAAATAGGAAAATACATGGAAAAGTAATTCACAAAAGACCAAATCTAAATTGCAAGAAAACATGTTCAAATTTATTGGTTGTCAGGGAATGAAAATTAGAGTAACAAAGAGCTATCACTTTATACCCAGTATACTGGCAACAATTTAAAAAGTGTTAACATTTATTTTAGTGGAAATATGTCTTATTACAGCCTTTTGGGAAGGCAATCAGGCAAATGTACACAAATTAAAAATATAAGTACTTTGTGTCAGTAATCACATCCTGAGAACTCATACCATGAAAGGAAAACAGTACAAAAGGATGATACATAAAGATACAGAGGATGCAAAGACATCAAGGATGCAAACAAAGATATTTGCAGCATTCTTTGTTGGGCCTCCAAACTGCAAACTGGGTAAATGCTTATTAATAGGGAAATTAGTAAATAAATTGTGGTCTATCCACACTGAATCAGGCAGCATTATAAAGAATAAATTAGAGCACCTCTCCAGACAATTTTCTGTACCTTTCTGTACATGTTTTCATTCTGTGGCATATTTCAGTAGAGAAACTTGAAAGTACAAATCTAGATTTTCTGAGTCAACTTTCTTTATCTAAAAATTATTATTATTTTGGCTGCACCATGCAGCTTGCAGGATCTTCGTTTCCTGACTAATGATTGAACCCATACTCTCTGCAGTAGAAGCACAATGTCTTAACCACTGGACCACCAGAGAAGTCCCATGATTCACTTCTTTTTAAATTCTTAGGTGCCTTTGTCTACATATCCCCTTCTTGATTAGACACTAAAGCCCAAACTAAATTTGAGGTACATGATTAAATGATACCAAAGATTTATGCAGGGGACATTTCTGATTCTGGCTCTTTGTTCTACTTGTACTGTGTAAACTCTTAAGTAACTCTGTACAATGGCAAGATGATCTTTAGTTTTTGAAATTTTTGCAAGGACTTTCTTTCCAACTTACTAACTATGTCTGTCTCCCTCTTATACTCTTCAGTTAACCTCAGGGTTAGCCTTGTGCATGAAGTTGATGGATGGAGGAAATCGCTCAGTGGTGTCTGAATTTTTGCTGCAGGGACTCACCAGTTCTTGGGAGATCCAGATTCTTCTTTTTCTCTTGTTCACAGTATTTTATATAGCGAGTATGTTGGGAAACCTTCTCATTGTGCTCACAATTCTCTCAGACCACCATTTACATTCCCCCATGTACTTTTTGTTGGCAAATCTCTCCTTCATTGACACAGGTGTTTCCAGCATTGCAACCCCAAAGATGATTTCTGACCTTTTCAGAAGACACAAAGTCATCTCCTTGAGAGGCTGCATCACCCAGATGTTCTTTATTCACACTGTTGGGGGTGCAGAGATGGTGCTGCTCACAGTCATGGCCTATGACCGGTACGTTGCTATCTGTAAGCCGCTCCACTACCTGACCATCATGAGCCTAAGAATGTGCACTTCTCTTCTGGCTGTTGCTTGGACCATTGGACTCATCCACTCTGTGGCCCAGCTGGCTTTTGTTGTCAACTTACCCTTTTGTGGCCCCAATGAAATGGATAGCTTTTACTGTGATTTTCCTCGGTTCATCAAGCTTGCATGTACAGACACGTATAGATTGGAGTTTCTGGTCACTGCCAACAGTGGTTTCATCTCCATGGGCACCTTCTTTACCCTGCTTGTGTCTTACATCTTCATCCTGGTCACGGTTCGCAAACATTCTTCAGGTGGTTCATCCAAGGCCCTTTCTACCCTCTCAGCTCACATCACTGTGGTAGTTTTTTTCTTTGGCCCTTGCATTATTGTCTATGTGTGGCCATTCCCGACCTTACCCATAGATAAATTTTTAGCCATCTTTGATGTTCTAATTACTCCTTTTATGAATCCTATTATCTATACATTTAGAAACAAGGAGATGAAGATGGCAATGAGGAGACTGTTTGGTAAGGTTTTAAGTTTCAGGAAGAGTTCTCATGCACAATCCAAGAAATTTAGATTGATCTTGACTATTCTTGGAAATTAACCTCTTTAATTACCCTTTTCATATATATTTTCAGTGTACTTAATGATTTTCAATATTCACTGTGAAATTTCTCCTCAAGAATTCTGTTCATAGCTGGTCATTTTTTCCATAAGGACCCTTGGTCTAAGGAAACTGAAAATACTAGGCAGGAGTGAATTCAGCACTGGAATATAATGTTATTAAAAACTTACAGATGTTGGTAAAGGCTGAAATCTCACATACTGGGCATGTTTCCTGTTAAAACAAAATGTTGGATACTCTTCTCTCTGATAGAAATTCTCAAAGATGTATCTCTTCTAATATACAGATGTACCAATATTCAAGCCCTTTGTGTTTCTCAGTATCTATACACCTGAAGGAAAAAAAATGAAACAAAGACTATTGTCTAGGTAGCTTCGAGATTTTTGGGCTTCTATTGTCTGAATTTAGCCATCCACACTCAAGATTTAATTAATTACAAGGTTTTTAAATTTAGTTAGGATTGGAAGGTGATATTTGGCTAACTCAAAGAGTGACAACTCAGAAGATATTAATTTTTTTTGATATTAATATTTTTAATTAATCAAATGTTTTGAGACCAGGTATTGTAAATTCCTATATGCCTCAGTGTGTATACCTGTTTCCTGTTATTTCCTAAACTTAGTCACTATTTTTATATGGCAAAGATAATTATGTGAAACTAAATGATTTTAAATGGGTTGAATATTTTGTAGATAAAAGAGATAATACTGAATGAAAATGCAAAAGATTTATATATTATGAGAACCAGGGTAATAACTAAATAAAACAAAGTATCAGTTCAGTTCAATTCAGTCACTCAGTCATGTTCAACTTTTTGTGACCCCATGGACCACAGCACACCAGGCTTCCCTGTCCATCACCAACTCCTGGAGTTTACTCAAACTCATGTCCATCAAGTCTGTGATGCCATCCAACTATCTCATTCTCTGTTGTCCCCTTCTCCTCCCACCTTCAATCTTTCCCAGCATCAGGTTCTTTTCAAATGAGTCAGTTCTTTGCATCAGGTGGCCAAAGTATTGGAGTTTCAGCTTCAGCATCAGTCCTCCCAATGAATATTCAGGACTGATTTCCTTTAGGTTTGACTGGTTGGATCTCCTTGCACTCCAAGGGATTCTCAAGAGTCTTCTCCAACACCACAGTTCAAAAGCATCAATTCTTTGGCGCTCAGCTTTCTTTATAGTTTTTATTATTTATTTATTTAATTGGAGTGTAGCCGATTTATGATGTTGTATTAGTTTAAGGTGTATAGCATAGTCATTTTTTTCAGGTTATATTGCATTATAAATCATTATAAGACATTGGGTATAATTCCCTGTGCTATACAGTAAATCCTTATTGCTTATCTCTTTTGTGTATAGTAGTTTTTGTATCTCATAATCCCATAATCTTAATTTGGTCTTCCCCTCCCCCTTGGTAACCATAAATTTGTTTTCTACATCTATGAGTCTGTTTCTGTTTACAGATTCATTTGTATTATTTTTATATCACATGTAAGTGATATCATGTGGTATTTATCTTTCTCTGACATTTCAAAAGCATATATTCTCTGAGTCTATCCATGTTGCCCAAATGGCAAGATTTCATTCTTTTTTATGGCTGAGTAATATTCCACAGCATATAAATATATCACATTTTCCTAAGTCAATCATCTGTTCTTGGGCACTTTGGGCTGCTTTCATGATTGCCTTTTGTAAATCAAGGTGCTATGAACATTGGGATACAAGTATCTTTTTAAAAAAAAACAGTTTCATATATAATTATTTTTTAAGTAGATTGATTAAAATTTTAGTTGGAGTTCCAATAACAAACTCTCAAAAATTAATAGAATGAATATAGAGAGAAGTAGAAGGATATAGTAGACCTGAATAGCATCATGAACCAATTCAACAGAATTAAGATTTATACAATTTTCACACAACAGTAGGATACAAATTCTATTTAAGTTCCCATAGACTATAAACTAGGAGACTCTGAAACATATACAGGGACATAAAACAAGGTGCAAAAATTTCATAGTCTAAAGGTATTGAAATCATACAAAGTCTGTTCTCTTATCACTGTGGAATTATGTGAGAAATATCAAAAGATATTTGTAAATAACCCATATATTTTCAAGTGCAATGTGACTTAGCCATTGAAAGCCTCAGTAAAGTTAGAAGACTGAAAAAACACAGTGTTTTCAGAGAGGAAAGCATTTAAATGAGAAATTATTATCAAAGATGCTTTAACAAATCTCATGTATTTGGAAATTAAATGTCCTCTTTAAATGATGCATGTATTTAAGAAAGCCATAACAAGGAAAATCAGAAAATATTTGTAATAGAATAAAAATGAAAAGAGAATTTACCAGAATTTGTTGCAAGCACCTGAAGCTGCACAATGCAATTAAGTACAATGTGGAGTCTTGAATAAAGTATGAAAACAAATATTGAACACTAGCATAACATTTTGTTAAATTTAAATAAAATCTATACTTTAGTTAACAATTTTGCTTCCCTTGTAGTTCAGCTGGTAAAGAATCTGCCTGCAATGTGGGAGACCTGGATTCGATCCCTGGGTTGGGAAGATCTCCTGGAGAAGGGAAAGGCTACCCACTCCAGTATTCTGGCCTGGAGAATTCCATGGACTATACAGTCCATGGGGTTGCAGAGCCGGACACGTCTGAAAGACTTTCACTTTACTTCACTTCACTTCATGCTGTTGCTGCTAAGTCGCTTCAGTCGTGTCTGACTCTGTGCGACCCCATAGATGGCAGCCCACCAGGCTCCGCCGTCCCTGGGACTCTCCAGGCAAGAACACTGGAGTGGGTTGCCATTTCCTTCTCCATCACTTCATGGGATGCATGTATCTTTTTAAATTAAGAGTTTTCATTTTTTCTGGGTATGTACTCAGGAGTGGAATTGCTGGATCATCCAGTAGTTCCATTTTTAGTTTTTTAAGGAACCTACAGACTCTTCTTGTGGCTATAGCAATTTACATTCCCACCAATAGTGTAGAAGCTTTCCCTTTTCTCCACACCCTCTCTAGCATTTATTGTTTGTAGATATTTTGATGTGAGCCACTCTGACTGGTCTGAGATGATACCTCATGGTAGTTTTGATTTGCAATTTTCTAATAATCACTGACATAGAGTATATTTTCATATGCTTTTTAGCCACCTGCATGTCTTCCTTGGAGAAAAGTCTATTTAGATCTTCTGCCCATTATTTGATTGGGTTGTTTGCTTTTTGATACTGAGCTGCATGAGTTGTTTGTGTATTTCAGAGGTTAATCCTTTGCTGCTTCTTTTGCAAATATTTTCTCCCATTCTGAAGGTTGTCTTCTTTTGATTGGTTGTCTTTGTTTCCTTTGCTGTATAAAAGCTTTTTAGTTTAATTAGGTCCTGTTTGTTTATTTTTGCTTTTATTTTCATTACTCAAGGAGATGGATCAAAAAACATTTTGCTGTGGTTTATGTCAAAGAGTGTTCTGCCTATGTTTTCCTCTAAGAGTTTTATACTATTTGTCCTTATACTTAGGTCTTTAATCCATTTTTAGTTTATTTTTGTGTAGAGTGTTATAATTTCATTTATTTACATGTAGCTGTCCAGTTTTCCCAGCACCACTTATTGAAGAGACTGTTTTTTCTCCATTCTGTATTCTCGTTTTTGTTGTCATAGATTAGAAGACCATATGTGCATGGGTTTATCTCTAGGTTTTCTGTTCTATCCCACTGATCTATATTTCTGTTTCTATGCCAGTACTATAATGTTTTGATGACTATAACTTTATAATATAATCTGAAGTCAGGGAACCTGATTCCTTCAGCTCTATTTTTCTTTCTCAAAATTGCTTCAGCCCTAAATGGTTTTTTGTGTTTCCATACAAATTGTACAATTTTTTGTTCTAATTCTGTGAACAATATCATTAGTAATTTGATAGAGATTGTATCGAATCTGTACATTGCTTTGGATAGTATAGTCATTTTCACAATATTGATTCTTCCAATCCAAGAACATGGTATATTTCTCCCTCTGTTTGTGCCATCTTTGATTTCTTTTATCGGTATCTTACAGTTTTCTGAGTGTAGGTTTTTGCCTCCTTGGGTGGGCTTATTCCCAAGTATTTTATTCTTTTTGATATTTCCTTGATTTCTTTTTCTGATCTTTTGTTTTCAGTGCATAGGAATGGAAAGGATTTCTGTGTATTAATTTTGTGTCCTATAACTTTACCAAATTCATTGATGAGTTTTAGCAGTTTTCTGGTAGTATCTTCAGGATTTTCTATGTATAGTATCATGTCATTTGCAAACCGTGACAGTTTTACTTCTTTTCCAGTTTGGATTCCTTTTATTTCCTTTTCTTCTGTGATTGCTGGGCTAGGACTTTCAAAACTAAGTTGAATAATAATGGCAAGAGTGACATCTTTTTCTTGTTTCTTGTCTTAGAAGAAATGGTTTCAGTTTTTCACCATTGAGAATGATGTTTGCTGTGGGTTTGTTATATGTGGCCTTTATTATGTTGAAGTGGTCCCCTCTATGCCTACTTTCTGGAGAGTGTTTTTAAATCATAAATGGATGTTGAATATTGTCAAAAGCTTTTTCTGCTTCTCTTGAGATAATCATGCATTTATATTTTCAATGTGTTGTTGTGGTGTATCACTCTGATTGATTTGTGGATCAACCAGGAAGAAATAGAAAAGATGAACAGACCAATCACAAGTATGGAAATTGAAACTGTGGTTAAAAATCTTCCAACAATCAAAAGTCCAGGACCAGACTGCTTCACAGGCAAATTCTATCAAAAATTTAGAGAAGAGTTAACACGTCTGCTTCTGAAAGTCTTCCAAAACATTGCTGAGGAAGGGACACTCCTAAGCTCATGTTATGAGGCCACCATTACCCTGATACCAAAGCCAGACAAAGGTAACACAAAGAAAGAAAATTACTGGCCACAGGCCACCTGATCTGCCTCTTGAGAAATTTGTATGCAGGTCAGGAAGCAACAGTTAGAACTGGACATGGAACAACAGACTGGTTCCAAATAGGAAAAGGAGTACATCGAGGCTGTATATTGTTACCCTGTTTATTTAACTTATATGCAGAGTACATCATGAGAAATGCTGGACTGGAAGAAACACAAGCTGGAATCAAGATTGCCAGGAGGAATATCAATAACCTCAGATATGCAGATGACACCACCCTTATGGCAGAAAGTGAAGAGGAACTAAAAAGCCTCTTGATGAAAGTGAAAGAAGAGAGTGAAAAAGTTGGCTTAAAGCTCAACATTCAGAAAACGAAGATCATGGCATCCGGTCCCATCACTTCATGGGAAATAGATGGGGAAACAGTGGCTGACTAATTTTCTGGGCTCCAAAATCACTGCAGATGGTGACTGCAGCCATGAAATTAAAAGATGCTTACTCCTTGGAAGGAAAGTTATGACCAACCTAGATAGCATATTCAAAAGCAGAGACATTACCTTGCCAACAAAGGTCCATCTAGTCAAGGCTATTGTTTTTCCTGTGGTCATGTATGGATGTGAGAGTTGGACTGTGAAGAAGGCTGAGCGCCGAAGAATTGATGCTTTTGAACTGTGGTGTTGGAGAAGACTCTTGAGAGTCCCTTGGACTGCAAGGAGATCCACCCAGTCCATACTGAAGGAGATCAGCCCTGGGATTTCTTTGGAAGGAATGATGCTAAAGCTGAAACTCTAGTACTTTGGCCACCTCATGCGAAGAGTTGACTCATTGGAAAAGACTCTGCTGCTGGGAGGGATTGGGGGCAGGAGGAGAAGGGGATGACAGAGGATGAGATGGCTGGATGGCATCACTGACTCGATGGATGTGAGTCTCAGTGAACTCCGGGAGTTGGTGATGGACAGGGAGGCCTGGCGTGCTGCGATTCATGGGGTCACAAAGAGTCGGATACGACTGAGCGACTGATCTAATCTGATCTGATCACTGATGAACATAGATGCAACAACTATGTCATATCATTTTGAACTTTTAAATCTCTGTGTCCTTTGTGTGAGTGTGTGTAAAGATAAATCCTGTAAATTAAAAAAAATTCATGGTGAAATATTTGGTCCCAATTTTCATCTGCTCTGTGGAAATATTTTTTCTGTACTCTTTTTCCTGCCATTTGTTTCCATGTTTATTGTGTTCTTTCTAATCGTGTAGATTTTGTGTTTGCTGTTTTTATCTTTAAGGTTCTGAATTTAAATCAAAACTTTTTTCTTTTTCAAATTTCTTCACATTTATTTAGCATTTTACAGTTTAGAAAGCATAGTTGCTTGTGGTAATCTTACACTCTTTCCTATTACAAAATTATATTTTGCTCCAGTATCTTATTTTATGTATCCTTTTACCCCCTCTCTCTCTCCTAATCCCTCCTTTCTCTTTTCTCTTTCTTAGGCATTTCTTTGGGATAAAAATTTAGTATGAGAGTTCCAAATGAGTCATTTTTCTTGTTTCCCTAGCTTGGGGTTTACTCTTCATTTTGGGTCCATCATTGTTTGTGGTTGAAAGTTCTGTCTCTGAGCCTGGGGTGGAGATAGGTAAAGAGAAGACAGAATGATGCTCCATACACAAAGGAATATTGCCCTGGCCCCTACAGACTGACCCTCTCTCCAAGCTCTTTCCCTCATGTTCCTAGCCTCCACGGGCATATAGTGTTTCTGTCTCCTCCCCTCCTCTCTCCTTTCCTCTTCTCCCCTCTGCTTCCCTCCCTTCTCCTCCCTCCCTCCTCTCTTCCTTTGTTTTTCTCTCCCTTCTTCCTTTCTTATCCACTTCCTTTATTTTTCTTTCTCTGTTTCCTCTCTTTCTTTCTTTTGTGATGAGTACTTTAAAAATCTATTCTTATAGCTGCTGGCTCTTTAAAAAATGTGGTATATCTTTTCCTGCACCAACTCTTTGTAGCAACTTCATGTCAATGAATGAATGAAGTTGTGTTCTAGCTTAGCAGAATTTTTTTTTTATCAGCTAATTTCTTTCTTTGTAAACTTTTTCCCCCTTTACTTCTGTGAGCCATCAGAGTTGGTCAGGCCACTATAGGGCTGTACATATTGCAAAAAGGTTTTCTTTCCGCTCTACTCTTCACACTAAACAGATATACTATTACTTACAATTTATATTTACTACTGTGATAATTAGTAAAAAAAATTGTCAAGATTGAATTTCATTTATCTGCTGAGTTTTCTATGTTTGCTAAGCCATATATTCAATAATTGGTCTTACATTTTATTCCTTTCCTCTCCCCATGAATCAATGAGAATATATAATTGTTCATAACATAGGAAGCTTAGGAACTGGAAGATACTGTAGAAATTATTTTCTATAATCTCATTTTACAGATGAGGAAATATTACTATAGAGATATGAAGTGAAACATCTGAAGTTACAGAGTGAGTTACTGACCAAACATGAATAGAATTTAAGTTTTCTGATTCACAATCTACAATGAAGTCCAACATAGTAGTTATTTCTGAGTTAAAAGTATTCTTTTTGATGTGAAATTATAGGCCATATAATTGAATTAATAGTTAAACAGTGTTCCATGTAGATTATAAATATGCCAGTTTTTGAATGTAAAACAGAATAATAGCCTTATAGATAATTCACACAAACACACACACTAGGGATTTCTATGAAGTTCCCTATTTTCTGGTAAGTTTCTTGGGTGAAGTTGGTTTGATATGAATATAACAAAAGTATATTTATGTGTTTCTTGGAGATTCTTTAACCTTACTCAGGAAATACATATTTCAAACTAAGTAAACAAAGTGGTGTTTAAAATGTTTTCTGATCTCTTTTTCTTCCTGTTTGTGGCTAATCCATGACTTCCTCTGTTGGTGTGGCAGCATTCTGGGTGACAATTCCCTTGGATAAATGAAATCATATTGGCAATCCTAAGTCTCTGCAGTATCATTTGGTCAGTACTCTCCTGTGTGCCAATTAGTCAGATCTTTCCCAAGAACAGCATTTTTACAGCTATTTGCATATGAAGCAATGCTAGTTTTAACCAATAAAAGTTGAATATGGTTAACTCTTTGGTAACAGTCACACGTCAGGTCTTTATATGAGTAAGTTAGTGACAAATTCAGAAATAACTTGAGGATATTGGTGTACAATGTTGAAGTCCCTAAAGACCAAGACTCAATAGATGTTTCTGGTGACAGGGTCATTTTGTAAAGAAATCAGTTAATTGTTACCTTGTACAATAGAAGCAGCTTCAGCTGAGCTTAATGAGTAAGAATTAACACAAATGAGAAAGAGCACATACAGTCAGAAACTGATTTTATTATTAATTTCCCCCCCTATTTATCCATTGTTCTCTAAGATTGAGATCCAAGAAAAAGAATTACAAAAGGCAGGAGACAGTTTTGTAAGTGGGAACAGAATTTGAATTAGTGTAGTGTTGGGCTTTATTTTATTCCTTGATGTGGAGACCGAGCACTTTTGCTTCCTCTGTCAATGATACAGCACTAGGAGCAGAGCCTCTTCTATGGGAAGCTAAAGGCCTTCAAGTGGTTAAAGCAACGGCAGTCTGGGAACCCAACTAGGAGCTCTGAGATGCAGGTATTACACAGATTTGCCCTTACTTCAATAGCCAGGAAGAATCATGGCTGTGTTATGTTAAATAATCAGAAAGTCATGAGAAAAGTCTTCTCTATATACTGGTTAAGAGGCAGATCGGGGAATCAATATCAGTTCTACCACTTACTGTTCTAATCTATGGCTTTCCCTCTCATGGTCTCGATTTCCTCCACTGTGAAAAGGAGCTGATAATTTTTATGGTTTTTGTAAGTATCAAACAAGATAGTGTCGGTAAAGGTGTTATCGTAGTGTCTTGCCCATGGTGGTCACTGTTTTTGTTTTACTTTGGCTTGTTCTCATTGTTTTCATTGATAGCTTATCAAACACTGCTTCAGACTGGGAGCTCTTCCCTCATTATGTTTCAACAACTCTTTCAGAGTCAGATATGAAGCTGTATATCCAAATAACTTATATCCATATCTTAAACTGCATCATAGGTCTTGATTTCTTTCTGAAGACAGCCCTGTTCACTCTGGCTCATGTGTATCTTTTCTGCTTCACAAATTCTATGCTCATACTACTTATTTGACATTCTCTATGTAAGAATTTTTTATTGTTTATATTTTAGTATGTGCTAAAATGTAAATGGCTTAATGGCAGTGAATATTTTAATACTTCAGGAAGTCCATAGAGTCCTGGAACAATGCATTGGGCTTAGTAGATATCTAGAAAATGTTTGCTGATTGATTACAGAGTGTTATGATAAAGGGAAAAATGAATGACATAGAAAATTTACAATAATGTGCTAATCAATGTAAGTGGAACAAAAACAATTAGAGAAGAGGGAGACTAATACAGGGATAGGGTTTTTATGGGATACGGGACTTATAATCAACTGCAGATGAGGGAAAAGGTAGTGAATATGGTAGCACTCCACTGCAGGGAATACCATCATTACAGTGAGGTTCATTACCTACTGGGCTGGCATTGTGTTATAAAGTCATAGAAATATAAGACTTGAAAGGACTACTTAGCATCACCTACTCAGTCCCCTTTATTTTCCAGATGATGAAACTGAGTTCAAGAAGTGAGTTGAGTGTGGAAGGGATGAGAGAAAGAACTTATTCTAACTTCCCATGAACTTAGGGCTTGTGCTTGATCACAACTTTCCCAATTACAAGTGCAGTGTTCTTTTCAATCTTTCCAACATTCCATGAACCATGAAAAGTGAACGTGGCATGGACAATGATTTCCTAATTTAACAGAATTTTGTTTGCTACATTGCATTGGCTCATCCATGTTTAGAGTCTGCAGCACAGATTTCTTTTCTGGCTTGTCCTAACTCTGTCATATGCTCTCACAGCTCAAGCTTTCCTTGAGCTGAGCTACGGAAGCTGGATACATTTTTAAGGTTTCTACATTATCTTCTCTCTTTATGGGGAAAAGATGACTATGATTTGATAAAACCACAATATGTTTAGCTTGAAACATAAGAGAGTATCAATGAAACTGATAGCATTTCATATCGGAGGTCAGTCAGTCCAGTTCAGTTGCTCAGTCGTGTCTGACTCTTTGCGACCCCATGAATCGCAGCACGCCAGGCCTCCCTGTCCATCACCAACTCCCGGAGTTCACTCAAATTCACGTCCATTGAGTCAGTGATGACATCCAGCCATCTCATCCTGTCGTCCCCTTCTCCTCCTGCCCCCGATCACTCCCAGCATCAGAGTCTTTTCCAATGAGTCAATCTTCCCATCAGGTGGCCAAAGTACTGGAGTTTCAGCTTTAGCATCATTCCTTCCAAAGAAATCCCAGGGCTGATCTCCTTCAGAATGGACTGGTTGGATCTCCTTGCAGTCCAAGGGACTCTCAAGAGTCTTCTCCAACACCACAGTTCAAAAGCATCAATTCTTCGGCGCTCAGCCTTCTTCACAGTCCAACTCGCACATCCATACATTACCACTGGAAAAACCATAGCCTTGACTAGATGGACCTCTGCTTTTCAATATGCTATCTAGGTTGGTCATAACTTTCCTTCCAAGGAGTAAGCATCTTTTAATTTCATGGCTGCACTCACCATCTGCAGTGACTTTGGAGCCTAGAAAAATAAAGTCTGACACTGTTTCCACTGTTTCCCCATCTATTTCCCATGAAGTGATGGGACCAGATGCCATCATCTTACTTTTCTGAATGTTGAGCTTTAAGCCAACTTTTTCACTCTCTTCTTTCACTTTTATCAAGAGGCTTTTTAGTCCCTCTTCACTTTCTGCCATAAGGGTGGTGTCATCTGCGTATCTGAGGTTATTGATATTTCTCCCGGCAATCTTGATTCCAGCTTATGCTTCTTCCAGTCCAGAGTTTCTCATGATGTACTCTGCATATAAGTTAAATAAGCAAGGTGACAATATACAGCCTCGATGTACTCCTTTTCCTATTTGGAACCAGTCTGTTGTTCCATGTCCAGTTCTAACTGTTGCTTTCTGACCTGCATACTGATTTCTCAAGAGGCAGGTAAGGTAGTCTGGTATTTCCATCTCTTTCAGAATTTTCCACAGTTTATTGTGATCCACACAGTCAAAGGCTTTGGCATAGTCAATAAATCAGAAATAGATGTTTTTCTGGAACTCTCTTCCTTTTTCCATGATCCAGCGAATGTTGGCAATTTTATCTCTGGTTCCTCTGCCTTTTCTAAAACCAGCTTGAACATCTGGAAGTTCACAGTTCACATATTGCTGAAGTCTGACTTGGAGAATTTTGAGCATTACTTTACTAGTGTGTGAGATGAGTGCAATTGTGCAGTAGTTTGAGCATTCTTTGGCATTGCCTTTCTTTGAGACTGGAATGAAAACTGACCTTTAGTCCTGTGGCCACTGCTGAGTTTTCCAAATTTGCTGGCATACTGAGTGCAGCACTTTTGGAGGTAGTCAGAGGGTAAAGAAAATGAAGGTCATCAGAATTGTCTGAAGTTTGGGGAAATCCATGCATGGGAGTAACAAACAGTGAGAAAAATCAATAAGTTCATTTCTATTTCCACTTTCCTCCCTCATGGTATTCCAGGGCACTCCTATCTGCTTCGCACAACCCTTTTGATTCAGCAGAATATTTATTTCTTTTATCAAAACTTAGAGAATTCTAGAGAGACTGGGGAGTCAGAAGCAGTGCTTTTTGGCAAATAGTTACTGCATATCTTCTGAAATGGCATTTTTTAAAAAAACTATTTTTAATTGAAGGATAATTGCTTTACAATATTCAGTTCATTTCAGTTCAGTCATAAGGTTATATTATATGTGTTTTGGCTGTGTGAATTATGGCAGTATTTTTATGTGGTCAGTAACTCTTCACAAGGTTGATTTCATTTTTATTCTCTTTTTTAGGTAAAATTGAGTCATCTCTGTTTGCAGAGGAAATGGGTGCAGCCAACCACTCCATGGTGTCTGAGTTTGTGTTCCTGGGGCTCTCCAGTTCCTGGGAGATCCAGCTTCTTCTTTTCCTTTTTTTCTCTGTGTTCTACATGGCAAGCCTGATGGGAAACCTCCTCATTGTGTTCTCTGTGAGTGCTGACGCTAGCTTGCACTCCCCCATGTATTTCCTGCTAGCCAACCTCTCCTTTCTCGATGTGGGGGTTTGCTCTATTGCTGCTCCTAAAATGATTTATGACCTTTTCAGAAAACACAAAGCCATCTCTTTTGGGGGTTGTCTAACTCAGATCTTCTTTATTCATGCCATTGGGGGCACAGAAATGGTGCTGCTCATTGCCATGGCCTTTGACAGATATGTAGCCATATGCAAGCCTCTCCACTATCTGACCATCATGAACCCACGAATGTGCATTTTGATTTTGGCTGCTGCCTGGGTCCTTGGCCTCATTCACTCAGTGGCCCAGTTGGCTTTTGTTGTAGACTTGCCCTTCTGTGGTCCTAATGTATTGGACAGCTTTTATTGTGATCTCCCCCAACTCATTAAACTTGCTTGCACAGAGACCTATAGACTAGAGTTCATGGTCACTGCCAACAGTGGACTCATCTCCGTGGGTTCCTTCTTCATATTGATTATTTCCTACATCTTCATTCTGGTCACTGTTTGGAAACACTCCTCAGGTAGTGTGTCCAAGGCCCTCTCCACCTTGTCAGCTCACGTCACTGTGGTGGTCTTATTCTTTGGGCCATTAATCTTCTTCTACACCTGGCCCTTCCCTTCATCACACTTGGACAAGTTCCTTGCTATCTTTGATGCAGTGCTCACTCCTTTTCTGAATCCAGTCATCTACACATTCAGGAACAAGGAGATGAAAGCAGCAATGAAGAAACTCTGCCATCAGCTTGTGAGTTACAGCAAGTCCTAAATACTCTAAAGATAAAAGATATTTAGCTCTACCCTTAATGACAACAGAAAAAATGTCATGTCAGGCCTCTATTAATTTTATGTACTAGGTTACATTGAGGGATATTCATGTTGCCATACACTTAATAAGGATAAAGAGAGCTTACATTGTAGTTTTCTATGTTTCCAGCTTTTGCTGGATGTTTTATATGAATTATTTTATTTACTATTCATGATAACTCTGGGTGGTGAGTATTTCATCTTGTCTTTTTAATAATTAAGAAATTCTTAGCTCATCCTTTGTATAATTACTATGTTAAATACTTCAAATGAAAGCTGATTATCATCTTAATCCACCATATCCAATTGTCTTATCTCTCAAAAGGTGCCAAACAGAGAAGGTGTTCAATAATTCAGTGTTGGAAATTAGAATATTATTCCTTTTCGCTGTTATTCTTTCCCTGTTTGGAATTGGTTAATGTTCATTTCTCAAACTACCTACCAAACTGCCGTAATATGCGATTGGTTTTTTTCCTATAGATAACTGTTTTTCCTATAGATAACTGTTTTTTCCAATAGATAACCTAGATAACTGTTGACTTTATAATAGGCTTGTTGAATATTATAACTGAACTTTGAAAGATCATGTGTTCTAACCCCTTTATTTTATCAATGGTAATACTCAGGCAGAGATATGTGAAGTGAGAAATCTAGGATAACAATCAGATCTCAGCTCTCCATCCCTGCCCCAATTTACTGGGGGAAAATTGACAAATATAATTGTATATGTTTAAAGTGTACAATGTGATGATTTGATATACATATACATTGTGGAGTGATTGCCAATATCAAGATAATTAATACATCTATCACCTGACACAGTTAATTCCTTTCTTCTCACTTTAGATTAAAAAATTGGAAAAAAAATCCAGGCCAACATTTTAGTTTGTATTCTAACTAACAGAGTATTCACTGGCTTTCTATCTCTGACCCCAGTGATAGCGGAACTGACACTGTAAGCTCATTACTCTTTTCATTGGTATCAATTTCACATGATTATTTGCTGTTTTGAAGTTCTTTTCCTGCAGCTCAAAAAGAAGTTTCTTCAACAGGGTCCTGGGTATTTTATAACTGGATGATAATGTTATCACTCACACATGGCTTTTATTTATGTCACTTATTAGAAACATACTATACCAATACAGTATACTAACGCATATATATGGAATTTAGAAAGATGGTAACAATAACCCTGTGTACGAGACAGCAAAAGAGACACTGATGTATAGAACAGTCTTATGGACTCTGAGAGAGAGGGAGAGGGTGGGAAGATTTGGGAGAATGGCATTGAAACATGTAAAATATCATGTATGAAACGAGTTGCCAGTCCAGGTTCGATGCACGATACTGGATGCTTGGGGCTGGTGCACTGGGACGACCCAGAGGGATGGTGTGGGGAGGGAGGAGGGAGGAGGGTTCAGGATGGGGAACACATGTATACCTGTGGCGGATTCATTTTGATATTTGGCAAAACTAATACAATTATGTAAAGTTTAAAAAATAAAATCAAATCAAATATGCTTCATAAAAAAAAAGAAACATACTATAAAATAGTATTATTCTATGTTGATTTTTTTCCTTTAATCAATACTTTAAAGGGTATTCACCATAACTTTTCTTATTGTTACCAAGATTGCACAGTTATTTTAAATGAGCTTCAAGAATTTCATATATGAATATTACAGCATTCCTTGATCTGTTTTTATTAGTGGATCATGGTTTTCATAACTAAACAGCCATGGCAATTTCAAGCTTTTGAGACCCAAAGATAATATAGGCCAGAGACAAAAATCTTTCTAATCTATATAAATAAACTAAGCTATTGATATACAAAGTAATGATTATGATAAAATCATTCTAATGGCTACTTATTTTAAAGATTCTTAAAAAATGTAGGTTAGCAATTTTGGGTAGAATTTTTTAATGAATTCCTTTTCTTAAACTACTGATAGGTGTCAGACATCTTTTAGGAAGTTGTTTTACTCTTTTACATTCATTTTTCTTCTTATTTTGTTTTTTACTTTAAAATCATTAATTCACAAGACTTTAAGCAGCCTGTCTACTGATGGGTGGGTCTGTATTAATTAACACTCTGACATAAATCACAAAATATCCTTTTGACCTACATCTTAGAATGATGAAAATAAAAACAAAAGCAAACAAATGAGACCTAATTAAAACTTAAGAGCTTTTACACAGCAAAGGAAACCCTAAGTAAAACAAAAAGACAACTTTTATAATGGTAGAAAATATTTGCAAATGAAGCAACTGACAAAGGATTAATCTCCAAAATATACAAGCAGCTCAAAAAAAACAAAAACAAAAACCAAAACCCATCTGATCAAAAATAGGCAGAAGGCCTAAACAGACATTTCTCCAAAGAAGACATACAGAAAGTCAACAAACAAGAAAAGATACTTGATATCTCTCATAATTGGAGAAATGCATGTCAAAACCATAATGAGATATCACCTCAGACCAGTCAGAATGGCCATTATTAAAAAAATCTACAAACAGTAAGTGCTGGTGAGGGTGTGGAGAAAAGGGAATCTTCATGCACTGTTGGTGGGAATATAAATTGATACAACCACTATGGAGAACAGTATAAGTGAAGTTGCTCAGTCGTGTCCAACTCTTTGCGACCCCATGGACAGTAGCCTACCAGGCTCCAGGTCCATGGGATTTTCCAGGCAAGAATACCGGATTGGGCTGCCATTTCCTTCTCCAGGGGATCTTCCCAACCCAGGGATCGAACAGGGGCCTCCTGAATTGCAGACAGACGCTTTACCGTCTGAGATGGAGGGTCCTTATAAAACTAAAAATAGAATTACTATACGACCTAGCAATCCTACTATTGGGCATATACCCTGAGAAAACCATAATTCAAAAAAGACACATGTACCTCCAGTGTTCACTGCAGCAATATTAACAGTAGCTAGGACATGGAAGCAACCTAAATGTCCATCAATAGATGAATGGATAAAGAAGATGTGGTATACATATACAATGGAATATTACTCATTCACAAAAAAGAGTGAAATAATGCCATTTGCAGCATATGGATGAACCTAGAAATTACATTAAGTGAAATAAACCACAGAAAGAGAAATATCATATGATATCACTTATATGTGGAATCTAAAATAATGATACAAATGAACTTATTTACAAGACAGAAACAGACTCACAGACATAGAAAACAAACTTAGAGTTACCAAAGAGGGTAGCAGGGGGTGGGGAGGAGAGATAAATTAGGAGTTTGGGATTAACAAAGACATACTACTATATACAAAATAGATAACAAAAACTTACTATATAGCACAGGGAACTATACTTAACATCTTATAAAAAGAATATATATATATAAAACTGAATCACTTTGCTGTATACTTGACACTAACACATTAAATTAACTATATGTAACTCTATTAACTATATTTCAATAAAAATACATATTTATGAACAGTGATTAGGTACCAGTTGGAAAGGAAAAGAACTACAGAGTAAAACTATTAAGGTGCAATTCAATAGCTCTGTGGAGTTGGTGTACAAAAAGTACTTTAATGTTGTAGAATATGATAAGTAAAATTAAAAAAGAAACAAGAATTTGAGAGGGACATTTTGAACATAAATATAATAGTTAATATCTTTAACATATAAGTGGGACTGATAAATTAATACAAAAAAATAATATTCCACCTATGAGGAAGCAGGGAGAATACTACAATAAATAAGAGAGTGAAAAAGCTGGCTTAAAACTCAACATTCAAAAAACAAAGATCATGGTATCTGGTCCCATCACTTCATGGCAAATAGAAGGGTAAAAGTGGAAACAGTGACAGAATTTATTTTCCTCTACAAAATCTCTGTGGATGGTGACTGCTGCCATGAAATTAAAAGATGTATGCTACTTGGAAGAAAAACTATGACAAACCTAGATAGCGTATCAAAAAGCAGAGACATCACTTTGATGACAAAGGTCCATATAGTCAGATCTGTGGTTTTGCCAGTAGTCATGTATAGATATAAGAGTTGGACCATAAAGAAGGCTGAATACCCAAGAATTGGTGTTTTTGAATTGTGGTGCTGGAGAAGACTCTTGAGTCCCTTGGACAGCAAGGAGATCAAACCAGTCAACCCTAAAGGAAATCAACCCTGAGTATTCATTGGAAGGACTGATGCTTAGGCCAAAGCTCCAATATTTTGGCCACTTAATATGAAGAGCAGACTCACTGGAAAAGAACAAAATAGAAAGCCCAGAGATAAATCCACACACATATGGACACCTTATCTTTGACAAAGGAGGCAAGAATATACAATGGATTAAAGACAATCTCTTTAACAAGTGGTGCTGGGAAATCTGGTCAACCACTTGTAAAAGAATGAAACTAGAACACTTTCTAACACCATATACAAAAATAAACTCAAAATGGATTAAAGATCTAAACGTAAGACCAGAAACTATAAAACTCCTAGAGGAGAACATAGGCAAAACACTCTCTGACATACATCACAGCAGGATCCCCTATGACCCACCTCCCAGAATATTGGAAATAAAAGCAAAAATAAACAAATGGGACCTAATTAAACTTAAAAGCTTCTGTACAACAAAGGAAACTATTAGCAAGGTGAAAAGACAGCCTTCAGAATGGGAGAAAATAATAGCAAATGAAACAACTGACAAACAACTAATCTCAAAAATATACAAGCAACTCCTACAGCTCAACTCCAGAAAAATAAATGACCCAATCAAAAAATGGGCCAAAGAACTAAATAGACATTTCTCCAAAGAAGACATACAGATGGCTAACAAACACATGAAAAGATGCTGAACATCACTCATTATCAGAGAAATGCAAATCAAAACCACTATGAGATACCATGTCACGCCAGTCAGACTGGCTGCGATCCAAAAGTCTACAAGCAATAAATGCTGGAGAGGATGTGGAGAAAAGGGAACTCTCTTACACTGTTGGTGGGAATGCAAACTAGTACAGCCACTATGGAGAACAGTGTGGAGATTCCTTAAAAAACTGGAACTAGAACTGCCTTATGATCCAGCAATCCCACTGCTGGGCATACACACCGAGGAAACCAGAAGGGAAAGAGACACGTGTACCCCACTGTTCATCGCAACACTGTTTATAATAGCCAGGACATGGAAGCAACCTAGATGTCCATCAGCAGATGAATGGATAAGAAAGCAGTGGTACATATACACAATGGAGTATTACTCAGCCATTAAAAAGAATACATTTGAATCAGTTCTAATGAGGTGGATGAAACTTGAGCCTATTATACAGAGTGAAGTAAGCCAGAAAGAAAAACACCAATACAGTGTACTAACACATATATATGGAATTTAGAAAGATGGTAACAATAACCCTGTGTATGAGACAGCAAAAGAGACATTGATGTATAGAACAGTCTTATGGACTATGTGGGAGAGGGAGAGGGTGGGAAGATTTTGGAGAATGGCATTGAAACATGTAAAATATCATGTATGAAACGAGTTGCCAGTCCAGGTTCGATGCACGATACTGGATGCCTGGGGCTGGTGCACTGGGATGACCCAGAGGGATGGTATGGGGAGGGGGGAGGGAGGAGGGTTCAGGATGGGGAACACATGTATACCTGTGGTGGATTCATTTTGATATTTGGCAAAACTAATACAATATCGTAAAGTTTAAAAATAAAATAAAAAAATTAAAAAAAAAAGAAAAAAAACATTAGAAAGAGATATACCAAGATACTACTATTAATTATCTCCATATGGTGATTTTTAATTTTTAATCTCTAATTTCCAAATAAATCTTACATGATAAACATATATTCTTTTTTATAAGAAGAAAAAATAATATTTTCTGAAAGAAAGAAAACAATGAAGGATTTCACATGGGAATTAACTGAATAGACAGGGTTCTTAGAATCAGAGCTGTAATTGTCAATATCCCTTTTTAAAAAATAAAAACATTTTTGACTCTGTGGGTCTTCATTGCAATGCATACGGTTTCTCTACTTGCAGTGAGTGGGAACTACTCTCTAATTGTGGTGCACAGGCTTCTCATTGGGGTGGCTTCACTTGTTGAGGGACATGGGCTCTAGAGGATGTGGGCTTCAGCCATTGTGGCCCACAAGCTTAGTTACTCTGTGGCATGTGGGATCTTATCAGACCAGGGATCAATCCCTGCATTGGCAGGTGGATTCTTAACCACTGGACCACCAGGAACGTCCCTGTCAATATCCTTTTTAGATGACAGAACCACAAATTAAACAAATATAGGGGAGGGGACAGATATATTGGACATTCATTGGCTCAGCTAGTGACCAAGATGAATGCAGGCTGAGAATGAAGCTAAATGCCTTCCTTAGGCACAAGAAACCAAGAATTTGAATACTGGTAAACTCCTGTCTTTAAATCTTATGCCTTCTTCTCTCAGGTATCTTTAAAAAAGTATCCCAGATTCAATTTCTGACAGCAGGAAATATGATTGACAGCAGTTTATGCACAACATACTCCAAAAGGTACTGGGGCTTGCTTTCTCTCTATTCTCATCTAACATCTCAAGGAAAAGCTCAGATTTGGCCCATCATGGTCAGAGACCCATACTTGCACCATTCAACTGTGAATTGGAGATATGTCATTATGACTTAGGTCAGAAAGCTCAACCTTTGACCAGACAGTAGTGGTCAGAGAGGTGGGATCTACATGTCATCTTCTAATCATATCACATGGTTACTCCAAGAGAAAGATACATTTACCAAAAGAAGAAGGTTGCTGATCTGGGCAAACAGCAGAGTAGACATCCACTAAAAGACATGAAAGTGAAAGAGGAGAGTGAAAAAGTTGGCTTAAAGCTCAACATTCAGAAAATGAAGATCATGGCATCTGGTCCCATCACTTCATGGGTAATAGATGGGTAAACAGTGGAAACAGTGTCAGACTTTATTTTTTGGGGCTCCAAAATCACTGCAGATGGTGATTGCAGCTGTGAAATAAAAAGATGCTTACTCCTTGGAAGGAAAGTTATGACCAATCTAGATAGCATATTCAAAAGTAGAGACATTACTTTGCCAATAAAGGTTCGTCTAGTCAATGCTATGGTTTTTACAGTGGTCATGTATGGATGTGAGAGTTGGACTGTGAAGAAGGCTGAACACCGAAGAATTGATGCTTTTGAACTGTGGTGTTGGAGAAGACTCTTGAGAGTCCCTTGGACTGCAGGGAGATCCAACCAGTCCATCCTAAAGGAGATCAGTCCTGGGTGTTCTTTGGAAGGACTGATGCTGAAGCTGAAACTCCAATACTTTGGCCACCTGATGCGAAGATTTGACTCATTGGAAAAGACTCTGATGCTGGGAGGGATTGGGGGCAAGAGGAGAAGGGGACGACATAGGATGAGATGGCTGGATGGCATCACTGACTCGATGGACATGAGTTTGAGTGAACTCTGGGAGTTGGTGATGGACAAGGAGGCCTGGCGTGCTGCAATTCATGGGGTCGCAAAGAGTCGGACATGACTGAGTGACTGAACTGAACTGAACTGAAAAGACATACTTTCTTTAGAATAAAAAATAATGATATTAACAAAGTTTTACATTAGATGATACAGAAACTATTCATTATGTAGGTGGGGAATCTATCTTGTCATAGATACACACCTGACACAAGGCCTAAAGAGACAGGATTGGCAGAAGCAGGCATTTTTGTATACAACACACATAAACAGTGAGGAATATGGAAGTCCTTGCTGGATCTACTGAACGTTATTTAATCAGTGGAAGAGAAAACTTAGTGAAACTTCCATTTCTAAAATACCAATTCAAAACATTATAGGGAGACTGAAATTAGTGCTGGCTAGTAAACTGATAATAGGTATTGGTTTCCCAAGGGTCTAAAAATGGACTAAAAAATGAATAAATGATATAAAGGCAATGGATATAAAAAGAAAAGGCAAACAAATTATCAAGTAGGATAAGTTATGAATTAAATAAGGATTGGGCTTCCCAGGTGGCGCAGTGGTAAGGAATCTGCCTGCCAGTGCAGGAGATGTAAGAGATGTGGCTTCAATCTCTGGGATAGAAAGATACCCTGGAGTAGGAAATGGTAACCCACTATCGTATTTTTGCCTGGAAAATTCCATGGACAGAGGAGCCTGGTGTTCATGGGTTGGAAAGGGTCGGATACAACTGAGTGAGCAAATACATACAAATCAGGACCACATGTAAGATCAAAGAAGTACTGATAAGTTGGTTAAGATGTATTGAGTAAGTATAAGAATGTATAAAAATCAGAGTTATTTCCAATACCTTTTTTAAAAAAATTAGTTTTTGTTCTTTGTGAAAATGTGTATGAATAGAAAATTCTACATCTGTTGATGGAAATTCTTCATTTCTATAGAAGAAAATATAGTCATATATAAAACACTTCCCAAACTAAAATTTAGCTTGCAACGAATGACTCAAGTCATTCAAATGCAACAGAATACTCATGCCAACAGAAAGGAAAGGAAGAGCCTGGCTAATTACATGTGGAAAGAATACTGCATCTGTAAATATATAGAGGCGAAACAGCCTGAAACAGTGTATGAACAAGAGTCAAAAATAAGTCTTGTGATGACTAGCCAGCATCCAGAAAAAAAGCCTGGTGTAAGGATTTTATTTTTCCAAATGTGATGATAGGCATATTGTAGCATGGAGATATAGGCATTAAGTATCAAAATAATCAGTCAACAGTTCTTACTCTGATTGCCTGTTTATTAATGTTCCTATCATCATTCGACTACCCCCAAATTTTCCTACAGTGTAAAAATGAGTTACACCTAAGTGGAAATTCAGGCCACTTGACTGATTTTTTTTTTTTGTGTGTGTGGCAAACTAATAAATGGGCATCTAGAGGTATACAGTTTCATCTATTATCGATTTACTTAGTGTCAATCAGCATTCCCTTATGTAACCCACTCTGATACTGAAGAGACTCAATTTTGAAGTCTAAACCATAGTAAATTCATCAAGGTAATGTCTCCTCAGAGACAAGCATTTGGCCTTCTCCAGGAGACACTATTTACCATACCACATGCTTCCTCCAACCAGAGGCAGCAACACAATTTCTCAGTTAACATTTTTAAAAGAATAATGCCATTTTAATCTGAGACACTTAAATGTAAATAAAAAACTTGGAAACATCTGATATTAAAATGATAGAAATTAAATTTTACTTCAAGTCAGTAAAGATACTTCATAATACTTTTGGCATTTAAGAAATTCTTCTATAAATAATAAAGTGACTGCATAGTTTCCTCATTGCCATTTTCATTTCTTTGTTCCTGAATGTATAGATGATTGAATTGAAAAAAGGAGTGAGAACTGCATCAAAAACAGCAAGGAATTTGTCTAGGTGTGATGTGGGGTGAGGCCAGATGTAAACAAAGATGCAAGGACCGAAGAACAAAATCACCACCATGACATGAGTTGACAAAGAGGGCCTTAGATGAGCTACCTGAAGAGTGTTTCCGAACAGTGATGAGGATAAAAATGTAGGAGACAATCAATATGAAGAATGATCCTAGGGATATAAATCCACTGTTGGCTGTGACCATGAACTCCAGCCTGTAGGTATCTGTGCAGGCAAGTTTGATAAATCGAGGAAAATCACAGTAAAAGCTGTCTATTGTATTAGGGCCACAGAATGGCAATTTTGCAACAAAAACCAGTTGAACGATAGAGTGAATCAAGCCAATTATCCATGCAGCAACCATGAGCAAAATACACTTTTTTTGACTCATAATAGTGAAATAGTGGAGAGGCTTACATATGGCAATATATCTGTCAAAGGCCATGGCAATAAGAAGCACCATCTCCACACCACCAATGATATGGATGAAGAAGATTTGTGCGATGCAGCCTCCAAAGGAGATGACTTTATGTTTTCTGAAAAGGTCATAAATCATCTTTGGAGAGATGACAGAAGAAACTCCCAGGTCAATGAAGGAGAGGTTGGCCAATAGAAAGTACATGGGCGAGTGTAAATGAGGGTTCATTGTAACAGTGAGCAAAATGAGGGAGTTTCCCAACATGCTTGCCATATAAAAAACAGAAGAGAACACAAAGAGGAGAAGTTGGATCTCCCAGGAGTTGGTGAGTCCCAGGAATACAAACTCTGACACCACAGAGTGATTCATTCTGTCAGTTGATTTACCAGCTGTAATGTTTCCAGATAAAGCAAAAGGAAACTAACATAAGAATATTAATAATTATCCATATTATAATGATTAATTATTCAAGGATAGTCAAACTGTAAAGACTTTAGATCTTTTCATTTTCCTCTCAGGACCATATTTTCATTAAATAAGTATTTTACCTGTGGCCACCTAAAGCAGTTGAGTCACTTCCACATGCAATATCCCTTTTACCACAGCCCCCAGGACTACTCATCTACAAATAAGAGATGTAGACTACTTATCTACAAATAACAAACATGGTAACATAGTAGATGTACATGGCAAAGATTGAGAGGGAAAGGGAAGGTGGTATAATGCACAACAAAGAGAAAAAGAAAGGAGGGGGAGATGGATTTGCCAGAACACACTGGTTCTATTTTTATTATTCATAAAACAGTTCTTCAGCCTTTCAAGTTGTGTCATTTCTTAACCTCACTTCATCTTAGGCACATAATATGTGTCCTGAATCATTTTATATTACTATCTACAATCATATTTGCAATTCACACAAAGCCCATGGAGTGGAGGTGAATGTGAGAGAACCAGGCATGGGGCATAGGGCTGACTCTAGAGTATGCTAGGTCCAAGGAAAGGGTAGAATGGGTATTCATAGCACAGGGTATCTGCATGGGCACTTAGAAAAATAGGTGAAATACAAAGTAGTGTGGTTAGCAGCCAGGACATGGCCAAGATGTGCAAGGTGGGATTGGTGTGTGGGGGGGAGGTTTTGATAAGGGAAGTCAAGGAACTTAAGGAAGTCAATTTGATTTACTGCTCCAGACTCTTCTCAATTTCTGAGGTTCATGATATAGCTTGGTTATAGCTATTGGAATCCTACTTTTAGAATTTGCTGGGGATGAAGAATGCACACTCATGGCACAGTTGTCCTAGAATAACTAATCCTCTCCTGTCCCTCCCCCTCCCATAGCCCCTTTTATAGTTATTATCTCTTTGCTTCAAACCTCCTATGTCTGTGATCTGGTGCTACGGCCAACTCTTTTCTGACAATAATGTGGGGTACTACATAACCTCTCTGGCTTTCCTGGTGGCTCAGACAGTAAAGAATCTGCCTGCAATGTGGGAGACCTGGGTTCAACCCCTGGGTTGGGAAGATCCCCTGGAGAAGAACATGGCAACCCACTCCGGTATTCTTGCCTGAGAATCCCCATGGACAGAGGAGCCTGGTGGGCTACAGTCCCTGGTGTTGCAAAGAGTCAGAGTGAGCAACTAAGCACAGCACATAACCTCTCCAGGTTTTACCCATTTTTGCAGGGAATACACTATTACCACATGGAACATATATTCTTCTTGACTGTGCATCTCTGTGTCAAGCCCTCCTGTCCCCATAATATGTACACATGCAGCTAAAATCTGGATTGAGTTGAAAAGGGGGGAGGCAGGAGCATAAATTGTAAAGGACTTATAAAATAAAGGTGCATGAATGCACAAAAAGTCTCAGACCTGGAACTGAAGGGGCAATGGAAATCCAACAACAGAAAAAATGGATCTCAATGTTTTGCTTTTAATGTGGGCATTTATATATACACACACCTCAGTATTCATAATTAGTGAAACTGGTCATAAAACTATTATCCCAAAGCATCAGTACTGATTTTTTAGCCCAAAGTATTGGTGTTGGAGAAGACTCTTCAGAGTCCCTTGGACTGCAAGGAGGTCCAACCAGTCCATCCTAAAGGAGATCAGTCCTGGGTGTTCATTGGAAGGACTGATGCTGAAGCTGACTCCAATATTTTGGCCACCTCATGCAAAGAGTTGATTCATTGGAAAAGACCCTGATGCTGGGAGGGATTGGGGGCAGGAGGAGAAGGGGACAACAGAGGATGAGATGGCTGGATGGCATCACCGACTTGATGCATATGAGTCTGGGTGAACTCCAGGAGTTGGTGATGGACAGGGAGGCCTGGCGTGCTGCGATTCATGGGGTTGCAAAGAGTCGGATACAACTAAGTGACTGAACTGAACTGAATTGAATCGTTTACAATATCTCAGTACCACAGTAATCCAAGTCTATGCGCTGACCAGTAATGCTGAAGAAGCTGAAGTTGAATGGTTCTATGAAGACCCACAAGACTTTCTAAAACTAACACCAAAAAAGATGTCCTTTTCATCATAGGTGACTGGAATGCAGAAGTAGGAAATAAAGAGACACTTGGAGTAACAGGCAAGTTTGGCCTTGGAGTACAAAACGAAGCAAGGCAAAGGCTAACAGAGTTTTGCCAAGAGATTGTACTGGTCATAGCAAACACCCTCTTCCAACAACACAAGAGATGACTCTACACGTGGACATCACCAGATGGTCAAATCGAAATCAGATTGATTATATTCTTTGTAGGCAAAGATGGAAAAGCTCTATACAGTCAACACAAACAAGACTGGGAGCTGACTGTGGCTCAGATCATGAACTCCTTATTGAAAAATTCAGACTTAAGTTGAAGAAAGTAAGGAAAACCACTAAACCATTCAGGTATGACCTAAATAAAATCCCTTATGATTATACAGTGGAAGTGACAAGTAGATTCAAGGCATTAGATCTGATAGACAAAGTGCCTGAAGAACTATGGACGGAGGTTCATGACACTGTACAGGAGGTGGTGATCAATGCCATCCCCAAGAAGAAGAAATGTAAAAAGACAAAATGGTTGTCTGAGGAGGCCTTAAAAATAGCTGAGAATAGAAGAGAAGCTAAAGGCAAAGGAGAAAAGGAAAGATGTATCCATATGAATACAGAGTTTCAAAGAATAGCAAGGAAAGACAAGAAAGCCTTCCTAAGTGAACAATGCACAGGTATAGAGGAAAACAACAGAATGGGAAAGCCTAGATATCCATTCAAGAAAATAAGAGATATCAAGTGAATATTTCATGCAAAGATGGGCACAGTAAAGGACAGAAATGGTATGGACCTAAGAGAAGCAGAGAAGATTAAGAAGAGGTGGCAAGAATGCACAGAAGAACTATACAAAAAAAGATCTTAATGACCCGGATGACCACGATGGTGTGATCACTCACCTAGAGCCAGACATCTTGGCGTGCAAAGCCAAGTGGGCCTTAGGTAGAAGCATCACTACAGCCAAAGCTAGTGGAGGTGATGGAATTCCAGTTGAGCTATTTCAAATAAATGATGATGCTGTGAAAGTGCTGCACTCAATAGGCCAGCAAATTTGGAAAACTCAGCAGTGGTCACAGGACTGGAAAAGGTCAATTTTCATTCCAATCCCAAAGAAAGGTAATGCCAAATAATGTTCAAACTAGTGCATGACTGTACTCATCTCACATGCTAGGAAAGCAATGCTCACAATTCTCCAAGCTAGGGTTCAACAGTACATGAACTGTGAACTTCCAGCTGTTCAAGCTGTATAGAGAAAAGGCAGAGGAACCAGAGATCAAATTGCCAACATCCACTGGATCATAGAAAACCAAGAGAATTTCAGAAAAACATCTGCTTCATTGACTACGCCAAAGCCTTTGACTGTGTGGATCACAATAAACTGTGGAAAATTCTGAAAGAGATGGGAATACCAGACCACCTTACCTGCTTCCTGAGAAACCTGTATGCAGGTCAAGAAGCAACAGTTAGAACTGCACATGGAACAACAGACTGGTTCCAAATTGGAAAAGGAGTACATCGAGGCTGTATATTGTCACCCTACTTATTTAACTTATATGCAGAGTACATCATGTGAAATGCTGGGCTGGATGAAGCACAAGCTGGAATCAAGAGTGCCAGGAGAAGCATCAATAATCTCAGATATGCAGATGACATCACCCTTATGGCAGAAAGTGAAGAGGAACTAAAGAGCTTCTTGATGAAAGTGAAAGAGGAGAGTGAGAAAGCTGGCTTAAAACTCAGCATTGAAAAAACGAAGATCATGGCATCTGGTCCCATCATTTCCTGGCAAATAGATGGGAAACAATGGAAATAATGACAGATTTTATTTTCTTGGGCTCCCAGATCACTGGAGATGGTGACAGCAGCCATGAAATTAAAAGAAGCTTGCTCCTTGGAAGAAAAGGTATGACCAACCTAGACAGCATATTAAAAAGCAGAGACATTACCGACAAAGCTCTGGAAAATCCAAAGATCTGGCAAAACCCTAGTTAAAGCTTGGTTTTTCCATTAGTCATGTATGGATGTGAGAGTTGGACTGTAAAGAAAGTTGAGCACTGAAGAATTCATGCTTTTGAAGTGTGGTGTTGGAGAAGACTCTTGAGAGTCCCTTCGACTGCAAGGAGATCCAGCCAGTCAATCCTAAAGGAAATCAGTCCTGAATATTCATTGGAAGGACTGATGCTGAAGCTCCAATACTTTGGCCACCTGATGTGAAGAACTGACTCACTGGAAAAGACCCCAATGCTGGGAAAGATTGAAGGCAGAAGGAGAAGGGGACAACAGAGGTGAGATGTTTGGATGGCATCACTGACTTGATGGACATGGGTTTGAGCAAATCTGGGAGTTAGTGATGTTAGTGAAGGACAGGGAGGTCTGGTGTGCTGCAGTCATGGGGTTCCAAAGAGTCAGACATGACTGAGCTACTGAACTGAATTGAATAGTTCCCCACATAAAAAATAAACCGCAGTATATGGCATCATAGTAGAAGCTTCTAGGTGTTTGTTGGTAGCCTGGAAGGACACAGAAGAGTCCACTGGGAAATTCAGAAAGAGCTTTACAAAAGAGAAAGGACTTGGGAGTTTTGAAGAATCAGTAGGAGTTTAATAAGCTGGGAGGAGAGGGGAATGTATTCTGAGAAAAGATAATAACATTCCTTATTTAGAGCAAATCCTTGGCTATTTATCTTAGTTTTTCAGTGGTTTTAATTTTTAATGTGTAGAGTCTGTCTCCCCAAATATATTGTAAGTTTGAGGAGGATAAAGATAATTTCTTCTGACTCTTTTATTTTTTAAAATAACAAATGTAATAAGCAGCAAATATTTCTTGATTATTTAGTCAATAACACTTTTCTGAAGTAAAGCCATTTTTTTTCAGGTCCATAATGTTCCATATTTCCTATTTTTCTAGTCCAATATCTTTACTCATTAACTCCAGCAGGTATAAAGGAAGTTTCCAAAATTAAAACTGAGAATTAACACATTTCCCAACCACTCCCAAGAGAATGCCTGATATTCTTGCTAAAAATTTCCAACTGTCTAGTAGGGAAGCTTAATCTCAGGCTTATAGTGGTTCATGGCTAAACTTCTGAAGTTTCAGAAATCAGTAAGAAGCATGTAAACAGAAAAGAGAGAGGCAGGAGGTGGGGGGGAAAGAGAGGAATTGAAAGAGAAGCAATAGTTCTAACAGCAGCCAGTACAGCAGGGAACATATACAGTGTCTATCTAGGTTTTATGATACAATTAGTAGTCATCCTCCATGCTATTCTTAAAGTCATAGAATAAAATAAAGATAAATTAAATCCATATTTTAAAGTTTCTGAAATAGTTAATGCTGGGATTTTAGAGCTAGAAAAGCATACAGTATCTGTGTGGCACATATTTACTAAGTCCTTTCACATATTTGAGGCTTTTGATTACCTTTTGGGTGGCTGTTTCCATAATAGAATTATTTTCATTTGTAGACAAGGGAGCTCAAGTTCAGAGAAGTTAGAAGTAGTCCCAAAACATAGATTTACTGAGTTTGAAACCAAAAATAAAGTCATCTGATTTCAAGTCTATTGCTCTTTGAGTATATTATGCAAATATGTCTGTTCAGGATCTAAAACAGTTATTTTATTATGAATTTTAAACAAGAATTAAAAAATGTATACCTGAAACTTACACAATGCTGTATGTCAATCATATCTCCATTAAGCTGGAAAAGAAGAATTCAGTTTAACTCAGAATATTCCATCCTACACATGTAAACATTTAACACATACATACTTAACTCCCAAGATTTCACAACTACTAGTGGCAGAGACGAGAGTTAAATTCACACATTATTGTTATAACCTAAGGGGAATGGAGAAAGGTGATTGCTGATTTGACTGGGAAAATAGCAAACTACACTAAGGTTTTGGTCCCAGTAAAAGATTCATCAAAGTCAGGGGGAAATTTATTAATAAAAAACCATAATAACTGACAGGTCAGAAAGATCTCAGCTAGAGACAAAAATGTGGAAGTTATCTAAAATATGAAATCAAGAGAAAAAGGATTTGTTTGAAAGATAACATATAAAGAGATAAAAGAAAATTAATGGAAAAATACACATGGCCCCAAATGAACATATACTTTGTATCTATCATGATCCTTATTATAATACTATCACCACTATTTTTATATAGTATCTGCCTTTATTATTTATTTTATTTTTGTACTGTGTGGCATATATAGGATCTTAGTTCCTCAACTAGGGATCAAGAATCTAAGCCACAGGACCACCAGGGAAGTCCCAGTATCTGCCTTTAAAAAACCCTGTTTCTGTGCCCAACAACAAAAATCAAGGGAGAAAGGAGTGTCAAAGAGCTAAGTAATGGTTGTCATGTTCCCATGTTACAAAGAGATCAAAAAGACTAAGCAAGCATGGATTTAGGGCTGAGATTTCTTTGGTGCCATAAAAGAGATCAGATGAAATCAAACAGGAAAGAGAGAATTTAGATTGTAGGGAGGTAACAAATGGTGACAAAGTAGAGAAAGCAAAATCAGAAATGATGAATAGTTTTGATAATATAGGACAAAAGGTTTTCTTGGAAATGTGGAAAATCAGGCAATATGCTATGTGCACAAAATTTGTAGAAGGCAGAAATCTATAAACAGTTAAAAATAAATAAATGTCCAAGCAGCTGTGACAATCTTGTTGAAGATGGGAATCATGAACTTGGACAAAAAATATTACAAAATATTTTTGTAACACCATTCAGAAACACTCAGGAACTCAATACTTAGCATTTTTGAGTAGCACATTTGTTGAGCATAATACTCAGAATGGAGTATCAAAGGAGACAGAGATCTTTGGGAGCTAGAGGTCAGGTTGAAATTATCTGACCAAAGTACATTCTGGACAATACAGCAAGTGATGCCAAAGATGACTCGATATATGGAGAAAACAGAATCAGAGAATTTAAAAGCAGGGGCAGCAATTGTAAGCTTATGGTAACTTCTCTTTCTCTCCTATCTTGATTCTCAAGTCTAAATTCTCATTAAAAATTAACCACACTATAGTCATGTCTAACTCTGCGATTCCATGGACTGTAGCCTGCCAGGTTCCTCTGTCCATGGAATTCTCCAGGCAAGAATACTGGAGTGGGCAGCCATTTGGAGTATAACCTTTAAAAATTGTGAATCACTTTATTGTACACCTGTAACATATAATATTACTGTACATCAACTATACTTTAATTAAAAAATAAACTGATCTTACAGGAAATGCTTTCAGCATTTCACACTGTGTGTGATGTGAGCTGTATGTTGTCATATATGGCCTTTATTATCTTGAGGTGGATTCCCTCTATGCCCACTTTCTGGAGAGTTTTTAATCATAAATAGGTGTTTAATTTTGTCAAAAGTTTTTTGTGCCAGCATTTCCTGTAAGATCAGGAAAAAGACAAGGATGTTCACTCTCACCACTTTTACTCAATATAGTTTTGGAAGTCCTAGCCACAGCAGAGAAATAAAAGGAATCCTAACTGGAAGAGAGGAAGTAAAACTGTTACAGTTTCAGATGACATGATACTGTACTCTTGTGTAGTATCTTAAAGATGCTACCAAATAACTACTAGAGCTCATCAATGAATTTGGTGGAGTTACAGGATACAAAATTAATATACAGAAATCTCTTGCATTTATATACACTAACATGAAATGTTAGAAAGAGAAATTAAGGAAACAATCCAATTTATCACTGCATCAGACAGAATAAAATGCCTAGGAATAAATCTACTCAGGGAGTTAAAAGACCTGTACTCTGAAAACAATAAGACATTGATTAAAGAGATAGAAGATAACACAAACAAATGGAAAGATATACTATATTATTGGATTGGAAAAATCAGTATTGTCAAAATGACTACACTCCCCAAGGCAGTCCATAGATTCAGTGCAATTCCTATCAAATCACCAATGAGATTTTTCGCTGTACTACAAAAAAAATTTTTTTAAATTTGCATGGAAACACGAGAGACCCTGAATAGCCAAAGCAATATTGAGAAAGAAAATTAGAACTGAAGAAGTTAGAGTCCCTGACTTCAGATTATACTAAAAAGCTGCAGTGATTAATATACTATGGTACTGACATAAAAAAAAGACACAGAGATTTGGAATGGGATAGAAAGTTCAGAAATAAGCCCATGCTCTTAGAGTCAATTAATCTACAATGGAGGAGGCAAGAATATACCATGGAGAAAAGAAGTCTCTTCAATAAATGGTGCTTGGAAAACTGGACAGCTACCTGTGAAAAAATGAAATTAGAACATTCTTCATACCATACACAAAAATAAACTCAAAATGGATTAAAGACCTAAATGTAAGAACAGGTACTATAAAACTCCTAGAGGAAAACATACAACACTCTTTGACATAAATCACAGCAGTATCTTTTTGGATCCATCTCTTAAGAATAATAGAAATAAAAACAGAAGTAAACAAGTGGGACCTATTTAAACTTAAAAGCTTTTTCTCAGCAGAGCAAATCATAAACAGAACAAAAAGACAACCTACAGAAAGGGAGAAATATTTGCAAGTGATGTGACTGACAAGGGATTAATCTCCAAAATATGCCAACAGCTCATATGGCTCAATAGCAAAAAAAAAAAAAAACAATAAAAAATTAACCAGAAGATCTAAGGAAACATTTCTCCAAAGAAGACATACAAATGACCAAAAGGCATATGAAAAGATGGTCAACATTGCTAATTATTAGAGAAATGCAAATCAAAACTGCAATGAGATATCACCTCACACCAGTCAGAATGCCCATCATTGAAAAATCTGCAAATAGAGGCCAGAGAGGATATGGAGGAAAGGGAACCCTCCTACATTGTTGGTGGAAATGTCACTTGACACAGCCACTGGAGAACAGTATGAAGGTTCCTCAAAAAGCTAAAAATAGAGATGTATCCCCCCCAGTGTTCATTGCAGCACCGTTTACAACAGTTAAGACATGGAAACAACTTAAATGTCTATCAACAGGTGAATGGATAAAGAAGATATAGATAGTGGAATTGAGGAAGGAAACAGCAACCCACTCCAGCACTCTTGCCTGGAGAATTCCATGGACAGAGGAGCCTGGGAGGCTGCAGTCCATGGGGTTGCAAAGAGTTGGACATGACTCAGCGATTAACACACTTATACAGTGGAATGTTACTCTGCCATAAAAAAGGAATGAAATAATGCCATTTGCAGCAACATGGATAGACCTTGAGATTATCATGCTAAGTGAAATAAGCCAGACAGAGAAAGACAAATATGATATTGCTTATTGTGAAATCTTAAAAAAATATACAAATGAATTTATTTACAAAACAAAACCTAATTCACAGACATAGAAAACACTTATGGTTACCCAATGAGGGGGAAGGAAGGTTAAATTAGGAATTTGGGATTAAAATATACACAAAATTACATATAAATTTGATAATCAACAAAGACCTATTATATATCCCAGGGAACTATATTGAATATCTTGTAATAATCTATAATGGAAGAGATTGTAAAAAAGAATATATACATATATATGTCTATATATGTATAACTGAAGCACTGCACTGTATACCTGAAACCAAAGCATTGTAAATCAGCTGTATTTCAATTAAAAAAAACCCAAACCAAAAAAAAAAAACTAATAAAAAATTTAACAACACTACAATGTGATGATTATAGTTAACATTCCTACATGATATCTAGGAAAGCTGTTAAGGGAATAGATTCTAAGAGTTCTCATCAAAAAAAATTTTTTTTCTCTTTTCCTTTTATTGTATCTACATGAAATGATGGATGCTAAATAAAACCTATTGTGATAATCATTTCACAATATACATAAATCAAACTACCATGCTGCACATCTTAAACTTATATAGTGGTATATGTCAATTATTTCTCAATAAAACTAAGAAAAAGAAAACAACCTCATTTTCATTCCCATGTCTTTCTCTATACAATTTCACTGGCTCTTCCTTCCTGTACAATTTCTGCTCCTGCTTATTCTGTTACAGCCTTCCTCTCTGGACACCTGGGAACCTGAGAAGGAGATTCTTCTTGTGGTGGACTACAGTCCACCAACCCCTCTATCCCACCTACCTAGTCTATCAAAAGTTCTCAGATGGCGTCATGGTCAGGGAGTTGGAGAAGTTCCACAGACTAAAATTTCTCTTGTGCATGAGCATTACCCACATCCTTCCACCCATCCACCCCAGGATAAGAAGAGACGCTATTTTAAGATATGTGACTAATTAGCTTTAGGAGAAGGTGGTGACCAAGTGATGCATTAGAGTTCTGGGATACCCAGACTGAGGTCATCAAGCCAAGAGAATTGTCCCATAGGATTGTGAGGGAGGGGTAATGGGGTGCATAATTTTCTTAAATGGAAAATATTTATCATTTTGGTTTTATACATTTTTAATCTTCATTTTATTATATGACTCAGGTCCCCTGAGTCCTTAATGAAAGGGATATGTTATTTTCTAATTTTTATTTTTTTTTTGTTTTAAATTTAATTTTATTTTATTTTTAAACTTTACATAATTGTATTACCTGTGGTGGATTCATTTTGATATTTGGCAAAACTAATACAATTATTTTCTAATTTTTAAATGGAAAAAAAGTCCAACAGTTTCCTGAAAAACAGAACTTAGATCTCTTGACACATTTAGTAAACTAAATCTTTCTGTGTGTTCGAAGATCCAACAATACTTAGTAGTAGCAAGCATGAGTAAATACTAAAGACTAATGGAAAAGGATGAGAATGCCTGGAATAGAAACAGAGTAGAAAAGAGACAAGGTGGAAGCAGAGATGGTGATGGAGAGATGTGTGCATATACCCTTTATTTCTTGGAGAAACAATAGGAAACCAACCAAAAGAATTGAGAACAGCATTTAAAAAAAAAATAGAATAATTAACCCACACATCTCAATGGAAGAGATCCTGCCTGCCACAACTAAGACCTAACAGACATAAAATTTAAAAAAAAGAAAAGAAAAAAAGGTCATAAAATGTTAACAGGCCTCTTGGCCAAAAGATGATGTAAATCACCTGAGAACTTTGTATATTGGAAGAAATGCAGAAAAAAAGTGTGGTTTCAATAAGGGTCAGGACTGCTGACCCCACGTGACTTTGTATTTTCCATTTATCTCTATGTATAACTCAAAGTATAAAAGTGGACCTGAAAAATAAAGAGACAGATCAGTTCCTGGAAAAAAAAAAAAAAAAAAGACCTAACAGCCAAAAATATTCAAAAATTAACAGTCATCAAATGACAAATGAACCAAGCAAAAGAAGAAGAAAGGAAAAAAAAAATAACTGCAAACACAACCTCAAAACAACAAAATGGCAACAGTATATATCTAGCAATAATAATTATTATTTTTTAAAATTATTTTATTATTATTTTTTTTTACTTTACAATATTGTATTGGTTTTGCCATACATCAACATGCATCCACCACGGGTGTACACTGTTCCCCATCCTGAACCCCCCTCCCACCCCTCATACTATCCCTCTGGGTCATCCCAGTGCACCAGCCCCAAGCTTCCTGTATCCTGCATCGAACCTGGACTGGTGATTCGTTTCTTATATGATATTATACATGTTTTAATGCCATTCTCCCAAATCATCCTCTGCCTCCATCTCCCACAGAGTCCAAAGACTTCTATACTTCTGTGTCTCTTTTGCTGTCTCACATACAGGGTTGTCGTTACCATCTTTCTAAATTCCATATATATGCGTTAGTATACTGTATTGGTGTTTTTCTTTCTGGCTTACTTCACTCTGTATAATAGGCTCCAGTTTCATCCACCTCATTAGAACTGATTCAAATGTATTCTTTTTAATGGCTGAGTAATACTCCATTGTGTATATGTACCACTGCTTTCTTATCCATTCATCTGCTGATGGCCATCTAGGTTGCTTCCATGTCCTGGCTATTATAAACAGTGCTGCGATGAACAGTGGGGTACACGTGTCTCTTTCCCTTCTGGTTTCCTAGGTGTGTATGCCCAGCAGTGGGATTGCTGGGTCATATGGCAGTTCTATTTCCAGTTTTTTAAGGAATCTCCACACTGTTCTCCATTGTGGCTGTACTAGTTTGCATTCCCACCAACAGTGTAAGAGAGTTCCCTTTTCTCCACACCCTCTCCAGTATTTATTGCTTGTAGACTTTTGGATTGCAGCCATTCTGACTGGCATGAAATGGTACCTTATAGTGGTTTTGATTTGCATTTCTCTGACAATGAGTGATGTTGAGCATCTTTTCATGTGTTTGTTAGCCATCTGTATGTCTTCTTTGGAGAAATGTCTGTTTAGTTCTTTGGCCCATTTTTTGATTGGGTCGTTTATTTTTCTGGAATTGAGTTGCAGGAGTTGCTTGTATATTTTTGAAATTAGTTGTTTGTCAGTTGCTTCATTTGCTATTATTTTCTCCCATTCTGAAGGCTGTCTTTTCACCTTGCTTATAGTTTCTTTTGTTGTGCAGAAGCTTTTACTTTTATTTTTATATTTTTAAATTTTATTTTATTTTTAAATTTTACATAACTGTATTAGTTTTGCCAAATATCAAAATGAATCCGCCACAGGTATACATGTGTTCCCCATCCTGAACCCTCCTCCCTCCTCCCTCCCCATTCCATCCCTCTGGGTTGTCCCAGTGCACCAGCCCCAAGCGTCCAGGTTCGATTAGATCCCATTTGTTTATTTTTGCTTTTATTTCCAATATTCTGGGAGGTGGGTCATAGAGGATCCTGCTGTGATGTATGTCGGAGAGTGTTTTGCAATAATTATTTTAAATGTAAATTGACCTTGCTCAGCCATAAAAAAGAACACATTTGAATTAGTCCTAATGAGGTGGATGAACTTAGAGCTTATTGTACAGAGTGAAGTAGGTCAGAAAGAGAAAGACAAATATTGCATATTAACACATGTGTATGGAATCTAGAAAGATGGTACTGATGAACCAATTTGCAGGACAGCAATTGAGACATAGACAGACTTGTGGACACAGCGTGGGAAGGAGAGGGTGGAAAGAATTGAGAGAGTAGCATGGAAACATATACATTACCATATGTAAAACAGATAGCCAATGGGAATTGCTATGCGACACAGAGAGCTCAACCTAGTGCTTTGTGACAAGGTAGAGGGGTGGGATGGGGTGGGAGATGGGAGGGAGGTTCAAGAGGGAGGGCACATAGTATACCTGTGACTGATTCATGTTGATGTATGGCAGAAACCAGCACAGTATTGTAAAGCAATTATCCTCTAATGAAAAGTTTTGAAAATGTAAATGGACCAAATGCTCCAATCAAAAGACGTAGAGTAGCTGAATGGATAAAATACAGAACCTATCTACAGGAGGCATACTACAGATCAAAGACATACATGCATCCGCTGCGGATGCATGTTGATGTATGGCAAAACCAATACAATATTGTAAAGTAAAAAATAAAAAAAATAAAAATAAAGTTACTATATGATCTAGCCGTTCTACTCAGGTATAAATCCAAATAAAATGAAAGCAGGATGTTGAAGAGAGGAAAAAAAAAAAAAAGACATACATGGACTGAAAGTAAAATGATGGAAAAAGGTATTTTATGCAAATACAGATGACAAGAAAGCTGGGTACAATATCTATATTAGAAAAAAAAAAGATTAAACAATGATTGTAAAAAGAGAGACAAAGAAAGGACATTATGTGATAATCAAGGGATCAGTCAAACAAGAACATATAACGATGGTAAATATGTAGACACGCAACACAGGAGCACTTTATTACATAAAGCAAGTACTAACAGATATCAAGGAAGAAATTGACAGTAACAAAATAATAGTAGAGAACTTTAAGATCTAATGATATATATGGACAGATCACAGAGACAAAGAATCAATAAGGAACACTGGCCTTAAATGACACATCATATCAAGTGGATGTATATGTTTGTCTGTCTTGCTCTCTCTAAAACATTCTGTTGAAAAGCAGCAGAATAAACATTCCTTTTAAGTGCACAGAACATTCTCCAGAATATGTTAGGCCACAAAACTAGTCTCAATATATTTAAATAAAACTGAAATCATATCAAGCATCTTTTCTGACCACAACGTTATGAGGCTAGAAATTAACAACAAGAATAAAAAAGTGCATAAAACACAAACATATGGAGGAAATATAATATACTACCAAACAGCCAATGGAACAGTGAAGAGATCAAAGAAAAATATCCTAAAATATTGGAGACACAAAAGAAAACACAATGTTCCAAATTCTATGGGACACAGCAAAAGCAATTCTAAGAGGGAAGTTTATAGCAATATAAATTTACCTTGAGGAACAAGAAAAATCTCATACTTGGAGAAAGGCAATGAAATTTTCAAGACAAAAATTATGATTATTAGAATTCTTTTAGAGGGCAATTTTGAAGGGCAAATAAATAAACACCGGTGATTATTATTTACATAGGCTAGCAAAATGTCTTTGTCAAGGTTCAAAATAAAAAATCTGTGAAAAAGATCATAGTTTAAAAGCCTATTTCTGTATTTGATAATTTTAGTAGTTTCTTTCATTATTATAATATGTGTTATAAAAATATTAAAATTATAAAAAAATAATAAAGACCACCTATGTCTTAATATCACTATTATATCTTATATCACTATTAACACGTTAGCTTATATACACACACTATTTTGAAAATAGATTAAGCTTTAAATCTTCATTTGTTATTGCCTTTTTCCCTCATGAATATATCTTGAGCAACTTTTCATGTTATTAAATATTCATTACTTGATAGTTGAACTGTATATATGCTGGGGTCCAGCCTCAGCAGGATCCAGGGGTACCCTTAGGATGACGGCATTGGCAATAAGGAAAGTAAAAAGGGAAGAGAAAGAGGCTTGATCTTCTTTGGTTTACACAGAAAGCCAATAAAGCTCCTGTGTTCCAAGGAGTCATCCTGAAAGAAGAACAGAGAGAGAAAAGGAAAAAAAAAAAAAAAAAAAAAAAAAAAAAGAATGACACGGGGAGACCAAGCTTCGGTGAGTGAGGCCCATAACTTTATTTTCAAAAGGAACTTTTATACCTTGACTTGTACATAGAGGGAAATGAAAGATGCAAAGTCATACAGAGTCAGCCCAAACATTACATCTGTTTTGTCTTTATCAAAACCAGGATTTTTTCTGCATACCTTTCCCATAAACAATGTTGTGTACAATATCTTCTAGCCTTGGAGGCCTGTGGACATTTTATGACCCTTTTTTGATAAAAGCTGATCAGCCAGAAAACTTATTTTCCCTTGAAGTGTTTTTTCTTTATATTTCTAATCTATGTCAGCCTCAGAAAGTGCTAAACAGAGTTACATTCTCACAGAGCAAAGGTGCAGTGGGTCACAACAAAGAAAGAACCAATTAGCTCAAAGGTCTGATGTGGTTAATTCCAAGGCTACTACTTGTTTTTCTTACATTCCAACTATGTTAACCAATGCACTCCCAGGTGCACAATGGATAAGGGATATGGGCACTTGGCAGCAAGCATTGGCCCAATAATGAAGCCCTTTATCAGTACTATCTATTCTAATAATTTTTCATCCCTTAAAGGACTCTATGCTCATTAGGACTTTTAGAATGTTTTGGCTTCCTGTGCCTTTCAAGGTTGGGGAGCTGTGAACAATCATGTGTGTTAATTGCAAGAGTATGGATAAACCTGTCAGGCAAGCTAGAATGCCAACAGAGGGGTTAAAATAGAAATATTCCTTTCATGCCCAGGAGACTTATTAACTAAAGCCCTAAGTTGACTTTTTCCAGAGAAAGGTGGTCAGGGATAGCCCCCTGCTAATGTCAGAAGAGTTGGTGAAAGGCACAAAATAGTAAGACAGATTCTGGTTTGGGGGTAGATGCTCGAGCAGATTCAGGGGGTCCCTTGAGTTCTGATCCGCCTTGCTCGTCAGATCTCTTCCAAATGACCTTTGTCATGGTTGGGATCTCCCGTGGTGGCTCCCGGCATCTGTATATACCAGAATTCCATTGTTATAATTTATTTAATTTAGAGTTGTTTTACCATCAACAAGGAACTGATATAAATATAGGGGAAAATAATGTAGGCAAATTGGCCCTAAATGAAGAAAAGTAAGCTAGGATTCTCAGGGATCAATATTAAACCTATTAAATAATAAAAAAAATCGTAATGATTAGAAAATCCAGTCTCAGGAAGTACACTACCTGACTTTAAACTCACATCTACTATTTATCAACATTAGATGTTATTTAACCTCTCTGTGCCTTCTTGTCCTAATTTATAAAATGGGGATATTAAAAGTATCTACCTCAGAGATTACTGTGAGGATTAAATAAGTCAATATAGTTAAAGCTAAGAGCAGTGCCTGACACATAGTATGTGCTCTGTAAATATTTCCCAATATTATTTTTCCAATAAACTGAAAAATAAAGTATTAAGTATTATATAAAAATAAAGTATTAAATATTTAATTTTGCAGGGGACAAAAAGGAATGTTAAGTATAACAGTTCAGTTCAGTCGCTCACTCATGAGCGACCCCACGAATTGCAACATGCCAGGCCTCCCTGTCCATTACCAACTCCCAGAGTGTATCCAAATTCATGTTCATTGAGCTGGTGATGTCATCCAACCACCTCATCCTCTGTCGTCCCCTTCTCCTCCTGCCCTCAATCTTTCCCAGCATCAGGGTCTTTTCAAACGAGTCAGCTCTTTGCATCAGGTGGCCAAAGTATTAGAGTTTCAGCTTCAACATCAGTCCTTCCAATGAACACCCAGGACTGATCTCCTTTAGGATGGACTGCTTGGATCTCCTTGCAGTCCAAGGGACTCTCAACAGTCTTCTCCAACACCACAGTTCAAAAGCATAAATTCTTAGGCACTCAGCCTTCTTCACAGTCCAACTCTCACATCCACACATGACCACTGGAAAAACCTGAGCCTTGACTAGGTGAACCTTTGTTGACAAAGTAATGTCTCTGCTTTTTAATATGCTGTCTAGGTTGGTCATAACTTTTCTTCCAAGGAGTAAGCATCTTCTAATTTCATGGCTGCAGTCACCATCTGCAGTGATTTTGGAGCCCCCCCCCCCAAAAAAAAGTCAGCCACTGTTTCCACTGTTTCCCCATCTATTTCCCATGAAGTGATGGGACCGGATGCCATGATCTTCGTTTTCTGAATGTTGAGCTTTAAGCCAACTTTTTCACTCTCCTCTTTCACTTTCATCAAGAGGCTTTTTAGTTCCTCTTCACTTTCTGTTGTAAGGGTGGTGTCATCTGCATATCTGAGGTTATTGATATTTCTCCCAGCAATATTGATTCCAGCCTGTGCTTCATCCAGCCCAGTGTTTCTCATGATGTACTCTGCATATAAGTTAAATAAGCAGGGTGACAATATACAGCCTTGATGTACTCCTTTTCCTATTTGGAACCAGTCTGTTGTTCCATGTCCAGTTCTAACTGTTGCTTCCTGACCTGCATACAGATTTCTCAAGAGGCAGGTAAGATGGTCTGGTATTCCAATCTCTTCAGAATTTTCCACAGTCTATTGTGATCCACACAGTCAAAGGCTTTGGCATAGTCAATAAAGCAGAAATGGATGTTTTTTCTGGAACTCTCTTGCTTTTTCGATGATCCAGTGGATGTTGGCAATTTGATCTCTGGTTCCTCTGCCTTTTCTAAAACCAGCTTGAACATCTGGAAGTTCACAGTTCATATATTGCTGAAGCCTGGCTTGGAAAATTTTGAGCATTGCTTTACTAGTGGGTGATATGAGTACAGTTGTGCGGTAGTTTAGGCATTCTTTGGCATTGCCTTTCTTTGGGATTGGAATGAAAACTGACCTTTTCCAGTCCTGTGGCCACTGCTGCGTTTTCCAAATTTTCTGACATATTGAGTGCAGCACTTTCACAGCATCATCTTTTAGGATTTGAAATGACTCAACTGGAGTTCCATCATCTCCACTAGCTTTGTTTGTAGTGATGCTTCCTAAGACCCACTTGACTTCACATTCCTAGATGTCTGGCTCTAGGTGAGTGATCACACCATTGTGATTATCTGGATCATGAAGATCTTTTTTGTACAGTTCTTCTGTGTATTCTTGCCACCTCTTCTTAATATCTTCTGCTTCGGTTAGGTCCATACAATTTTTGTTCTTTATTGAGCCCAGCTTTGCATGAAATGTTCCCTTGGTATCTCTAATTTTCTTGAAGAGATCTCTAGTCTTTCCAATTCTATTGTTTTCCTCTGTTTCTTTGCATTGATCACTGAGGAAGGCTTTCTTATCTCTCCTTGCTATTTTTTGGAACTCTGCATTCAAATACGTATATCTTTCCTTTTCACTTGTGTTCTTTTCACAGTTATTTGTAAGTCCTCCTCAGAGAGCCAGTTTGTTTTTTGCATTTCTTTTTCTTGGGGATCGTCTTGATCCCTGTCTCCAGTACAATGTCATGAAGTATATACCACAGTCCTATAAAAAGACAAGATAATGGAGATATATTCACAAGATGTGTGTGAGAGAGAGAGAGAGAGAAAGAAAAGTAAATACAAAGTAGAAGGTAAGTTTAATGTACATTACAAGATAAAGTAAATTTTAAGCTGATAGACTCCAAGCAAATACTTATAATCCCGGAAATGAATTCAGGTTAATTTTTAAATTGATAAAGTCATTTCAGATACCATCTCACTTAGTCATAGCCATAAACATGTGAATCCCATTGTAGTCTTTGAAGAAAAAAATTCAAGAGGTTAAGTGGCTTTGAATGATAATACAGCAAATGTGTTGGTGCTGCTGGGATCAAAAATCTATGAATTTTAACTGTAAATTTTGTGTGATACTATATGGTCTTTCATTTTAGACTCTTCTTCTAAGATAATGATTGATAGTTGGGGGAATAGCCAAATCTATATGATGGGCACCCCAAAACTGGCCTGCCTTCTGTTTTTGTAAATAACATTTTATCAGAACTCAGCAATGCTTATTCATTTATATGTTGTCTATGGATCAAATTGCCAACATCTAATGGATCATAGAAAAAGCAAGAGATTTCCAGAAAAGCATCTACTTCTGCTTCATTGATTATGCTAAAGCCTTTGACTGTGTGCATCACAACAAACTGTGGAAAATTCTTAAAGAGATGGGAATACCAGACCACCTTACCTGCCTCCTGAGAAATCTGTATGCAGGTCAAGAAGCAACAGTTAGAAGTGGACACAAACAACAGACTGGTTCTAAAATTGGGAAAGGAATATATCAAGGCTGTATATTGTCACCCTGTTTATTTAACTTATATGCAGAGTACATCATGTGAAATGCTGGGCTGGATGAAGCCGAAGCTGGGATCAAGAGTGCCGAGAGAAATATCAATAACCTCAGGTATGCAGATGACACCACCCTTATGGCAGAAAGCGAAGAGGAACTGAAGAACCTCTTGATGAAAGTGAAGTGGAGAGTGAAAAAGCTGGCTTGAAACTCAACATTCAAAAAACGAAGATCGTGGCATCTGGTCCCATGACTTCCTGGCAAATAGATGGGGAAACCATGGAAATAGTAACAGATTTTATTTTCTTGGGCTCCCAAATCACTGGAGATGGTGACTGCAGCCATGAAATTAAAAGAAGCTTGCTCCTTGGAAGAAAAGCTATGACCAAACTAGACAGCATATTAAAAAGCAGAGACAAACAAAAACTCAGTACAAATCTCACTCTATACGAAGCTTACTCAAACCACTGCACCATTAGGAGGGCAGAAACCAAAAGGAAGAAAGAATTCAACCTTGAAGCCTGGGAAAAGGAGACCTCAAACACAATAAGCTAAAAAAGCATAATGAAAAGGCAGAGAAATACTACACAAATGAAGGAACAAACTAGAAACACAGAAGTCCAAGTAAATGAAGAGGAAATAGGCAAACTACCTGAAAAAGAATTCAGAATAATGATAGTAAAGAGGTTCAAAATCCTTGAAAACAAAATGGAGAAAATGCAAGAATCAATTAACAAAGACCTAGAATTAAAGAATAAACATACAGAGACAAAAAATGCAATTACTGAAATTAAAAATACTCTGGAAGGAATCAATAGCAGAATATCTGAAGCAGAAGAACAAATCCATGAGCTAGAAGATAAAATAGTGGAAATAACTTCTGAAGAGCAGAATAAAATAAAAAGAATGAAAAGAACTGAGGATAGTCTCAGAGACCTCTGGGACAATATCAAACACACCAACATTTGAATTACACAGGTCCCAGAAGAAGAAGAGAAAAATAAAGGGTATGAGAAAATTTTTGAAGAGACTATAGCTGAAAATTTCCCCAACATGGAAAAGGAAATGATTTCAAGTCCAACAGGCACAAAGAGTCCCATATAGGATAAACCCAAGGAGAAACATGCCAAGACACATACTAATGAAACTAACAAAGACTAAACACAAAGAAAGACTATTAATAGCATCAAGGGAGAAGCAACAAGTACCACACAAGGGAAATCCCATATACTTAACAGCTGATCTTCCAGCAGAAACTCTGCAGGCTAGAGGGGAATGGCAGAATATATTTAAAGTACTGAAAGGGAAAAAATATACAGCCAAGATTACAGTACCTGGCAAGGATCTCATTCAAAATTGATGGAGAAATAAAAAGTTTTTCAGACAAGCAAAAGTTAAGAGAATTCAGTACCACCAAACCAACTTTACAACAAATGTTAAAGGGACTTATATAGTCAAGAAATACAAGAGAAGAAAAAAGATCTATAAAATCAACCCCAAACAATTAAGAAAATGGCAATAGGAACATATATATCAATAATTACTTTAAATGTAAATGGATTAAGTGCTCCAACCAAAAGACACAGACTGGCTGAATGGATACAAAAACAAGACTCATATATATGCTGTCTACAAGAAACCCACTTTAGACCAAAAGACACTTATAGACTGAAAGTGAGAGGATGGACAAACATACTCCATGCAAATGGAAAGCAAAAGAAAGCTGCAGTAGTAATCCTCATATCAGACAAAATAGATCTTAAAATAAAGAATTTACAAGAGATAAGGAAGGACACTACATAATGATCAAGGGCTCAATCCAAGAGGAAGACATAACAATTGTAAATATCTATGCACCCAACATAGGAGCGCCTCAATACATTAGACCAACACTAACAGATATAAAATGAGAAACTGACAGTAACACAATAATAGTAGGAGACTTTAATACCCCACTACACCAATGGACAGATCATCAAAACAGAAAATTAATAAGGAAACATACATCTTAAATGATACATTAGATGAGATGGATCTCATTGATATCTTCAGGACATTCCATCTAAATGCATCTAAATACCTTCTCAAGTGCACAAGGAACATTCTTCAAGATAGACCATATCTTGGGCCACAAATCAAACTCCAGTAAATTTAAGAAAATTGAAATTGTATCAAGTATCTTCTCCTACCACAATACTATGAGACTAGATATCAATTACAAGAAAAAAAAAACTGTAAGAAAAAAACACATGGAGATTAAACAACACGTTTCTAAATAACCAACAGGCTACTGAAGAAATCAAAAGGGAAATAAAATTTCTAGAAACAAATGACAAAGAAAACATGACAACTCAAAACCTATGGGATGCAGCAAAAGTAGTTCTAAGAGGGAAGTTTAGAGCAATACAATCCTACTTCAAGAAACAAGAAAAACATCAAATAGACAACCTAACTTTATACCTAAAACAACTGGAAAAAGAACAAAAAAAAAACACCCCAAAATTAGTAGAAGGAAAGAAATCATAAAGATCCAAGCAGAAATAAATGAAAAAGAAATGAAAGAAACAATAGTAAAGATTAATAAAACTAAAAGCTGGTTCTTTGAGAAGATAAACAAAATTGACAAACCTTTAGCCAGACTCATCAAGAAAAAAAGAGAGAAGAATCAAATCAACAAAATTAGAAACCAAAAAGGAGAGGTTACAACAGACAATGCAGAAATACAAAGGATTATAAGAGACTATTATGAACAACTATATGGCAATAAAATGGATAACCTGGAAGAAATGGAAAAGTTTATTAGAAACTTTTCTTAGAAAAGTTTAATCTTCCAAGACTGAACCAGGAAGAAATAGAAATTATGAACAACCTAATTACAAGCACTGAAACTGAAGCTGTGATCAAAAATCTCCCCCAAAACAAAAGCCCAGGACCAGATGGCTTCTCAGGAGAATTCTATCAAACATTTAGAGAAGAGCTAATACCTATGCTTCTAAACTCTTTCAAAAAATTGCAGAGGAAGGAACACTTCCAAACTCATTCTACGAAGCCACCATCACACTGATACCAAAACCAGACAAAGACAACACAAGAAAAGAAAACTATGGGCCAATAGCACTGATGAATATAGATGCAAAAATTTTAGCAAACAGAATTCAGCAACACATCAAAATGCTCATACACCAAGATCAAGTTAGGTTTATTCCAGGAATGCAAAGATTCTTCAATATATGCAAATCAATCAATGTGATACACCATGTTAACAAATTGAAAGATAAAAACCATATGATAATCTCAATAGATGCAGAAAAATACTTTGACAAAATTCAGGACCCATTTATGATTAAAACTTCAAAAAATGGGCATAGAAGGAACCTACCTCAACATAGTAGAGGCCATATATGATAAGCCTATGTAAAACATTATTCTCAATGGTGAAAAACTGAAAGTGTTCCCCCTAAGATCAGGAACAAGACAACAGTGTCCACTTTTGCCACTATTATTCAGCATAGTTCTGGCAGTCCTAGCTACAGCAATCAGAGAAGAAAAAGAAATAAAAGGAATCCAGATCGGAAAAGAAGTAGTAAAGCACTGATTGCAGTTGACATGATACTGTACATAGAAAACCCTAAAGATAGTATCAGAAAATTACTAGAACTAATCAGTGAATTTAGCAAAGTTGTAGGATACAAAATCAATACAAATAAATCATTTACATTTCTATATACTAACAATGAAAAATCAGGAAGAGAAATTAAGGAATCAACCCCATTCACCATTGCAACAAAAAGAATTAAATATCTAGGAATAAACTTAGCTAAGGAAACAAAATAACTTACACAGAAAATTATAAGGCACTAATGACATCGAAGATGAGATAAACAGATGGAGAGATATTCCATGTTCCTGGGTAGGAAGAATCAATATTGTGAAAATGACTATACTACCAAATGCAATCTACAGATTCAATGTGATCCCTATCAAATTACCAATGGCATTTTTCACAGAACTAGAACAAAAAATTTCCCAATTCATATGGAAACACAAAAGACCCCGAATAGCCAAAGCACTCTTGAGAAACAAAAATGAAGCTGGAGGAATCAACCTTCCTGACTTCAGATTATACTACAAAGTTATAGTCATCAAGACAGTATGGTACTGGCACAAAAACAGAAATATAGACCCATGGAACAAGAGAGAAAGCCCAGAAATAAACCCATGCACCTATGGGTACCTTATTTTTGACAAAAGAGGCAAGAACATACAATGGGGCAAAGACAGCTTCTTCAATAAATGATGCTGGGAAAACTGGACAGCTACATGTAAAAGAATGAAATTAGAACACTTGCTAACACTATATACAAAGATAAACTCAAAATGTATTAAAGACCTAAATGTAAGACCAGAGACTATAAAACTCTCAGAGGAAAACATAGGCAGAACCCTCGATGACATAGATCAAAGCAAAATCCTTTATGACCCACCTCCTAGAGTAATGGAAAGAAAAACAAAAGTAAACAAGTGGGACCTGATTAAACTTAAAAGCTTTTGCACAGCCAAGGAAACTATAAGCAAGGTGAAAAGACAACCCTCAGAATGGGAGAAAATAATAGCAAATGAAACAACCGACAAAGGATTTATTTCCAAAATATACAAGCAGCTCATACAACTCAATGCCAGGAAAACAAACAACCCAATCAAAAGGTGAGAAAAATACCTAAACAGACATCTCTCCAAAGAAGACATCAGATCAGATCAGATCAGATCAGTCGCTCAGTCGTGTCCGACTCCCTGCGACCCCATGAATCGCAGCACGCCAGGCCTCCCTGTCCATCACCAACTCCCGGAGTTCACTGAGACTCACGTCCATCGAGTCAGTGATGCCATCCAGCCATCATACAGATGGCTAACAAACACATGAAAAGATGCTCAACATTGCTCATTATTAGAGAAATGCAAATCAAAACTACAATGAGATATCACCTCACACCAGTCAGCAGGGCCATCAGCAAAGAGTCTACAAATAATAAATGCTGGAGAGAGGGTGTGCAGAAAAGGAAACACTCTTGCAATGTTGGTGGGAATGTAAATTGATATAGCCACTATGGAAGATGGCATGGAGACTCCTTAAAAAACTAGTAATAAACCACTATATAACCCAGTATCCCACTCTTAGGCATATACCCTGCGGAAGCCAGGGTTGAAAAAGACACATGTATCCCATTGTTCATGGCAGCACTATTTACAGTAGCTAGAACATGGAGGCAACCTAGATGTCCATTGACAGATGAATGGATAAAGAAGTTGTGGTACATATACACAATGGAATATTACTCAGCCATACAAAGAACACATTTGAGTAAGTTCTGATGAGGTGGATGAATCTAGAACCTATTATACAGAGTGAAGTAAGTCAGAAAGAGAAAGATAAATGTCATATTCTAACACATATATATGGAATCTAGAAAAATGGTACTGAAGAATTTATTTACAGGGCAGCAATGGAGAAATAGACATAGAGGATTGACTTATGGACATGGGGAGAGGAGAAGAGAGGGTGAGATGCGTGGAAACAGTAACATGGAAACTTACATTACCATAAGTAAAATAGATAGTCAATGGAATTTGCTGTATGGTTTATGAAACTCAAACAGGGGCTCTGTATCAATCTAGAGTGGTGGGATGGAACAGGAGACGGGAGGGACGTTCAAAAGGGAGGGGATATATGTATACTTATGGCTGATTCATGTTGAGGTTTTACAAAAAACAACAAAATTCTGTAAAGAAATTATCCTTCAATTAAAAAAATTTTTTTTTAAAATAAAAGAAAAGGACCAGGAATCAGAAAATAAAAGCACTTGAGTAGAAAAAAAGAAAAATCAGAGGCATTACTTTGCTGACAAAGGTCCATCCAGTCAAAGCTGTGGTTTTCCATAGATGTGAGAATTGGACGATAAAGAAAGCTGAGTGCCAAACAACTGATGCTTTTGAACTGTGGTGCTGGAGATGACTCTTGAGAGTCCCTTGGACTGAAAGGAGATCCAACCAGTCAACTCTAAAGGAAATCAGTCGTGAATATTCATTACAAAAACTAATGCTGAAGCTGAAACTCCAATACTTTGGTTATCTGATGTGAAGAACTGACTCAGTAGAAAAGACCCCAATGGTGGGAAAGACTGAAGGCAGGAGGAGAAGGGGACAACAGAGGATGAGATGGTTGGATGGCATCACTGACTCAATGGACATGAGTTTGAGCAGACTCTGGGAGTTGGTGATGGACAGGGAAGCCTGGTGTGCTGCAGCCCATGGGGTTGCACTGCATGGGGTCAGACACGGCTGAGAGACTGAACTGAACTGATCGGATGGATATTTGATTGTTACAACAGCAGAACTGACTAGTTGCAACAGAGATCTTATAATCCACAAATCCAAAACTATTTATAATCTGGCCCTTTGTAGAAAAAGTTTTCCAACACCTCTACTTGGCTAAACATAAAGTCAAGAGCATCCTTCAACATATGGAACAAAGCATGAAAACAATATTTGTGAATTAGAATGTGTAAGTAACCACAGATCTGACAGCTAATTGCTGCTATTTACCCATTGCCGAAAAACTGAAATTCCAAAGCAGAACAAGCGAAAAGGTAAATGTGGGATAGAAACAGATAAAGAAGCATGATGTTAACAAATGCTTATATTTGCCTGATTATACAGGGCAGAATAGCTTGAAAACTGTTGTATACTCATCGTGAGAAAACACTTATATCATTATACAAAATGTCTGATTTGTGCTCTTATTTGGGAACAGAAAAGTAAGGGCTGATATAATCTTTGATTTATATAACTTTAATATTTGATATAAAAGTTCCTCTTTCTTTTCAGAGAAGTGTGTCAGTGAGAACAAAATAGACCCACCATCTGGGTGGGAAGGTCCGTTCACGAACACTCAGTGACGTATAATAATGATGGGAAGAAATTTTCACATGTTGAGGTGTAGGAAATCATTCTGGCTTGTGCATGATTTAAGTGGAACTTTAGGCAAACCAAAACAGCCTGTTTGAAGCCTGTGAAACATGCATGGTACATTTGCTTGAACCATTAAAGAGAAGAATGCATTTGAAAATCAGAACGGAGTAACTATGGATCAGGCATTCAAAATGCACATGGGTGATCATTGGGGATATAGTTTCAGGCACTTTCCTGTAATACTAACAACTTGAATTTTGTGAATTGTATCAAACTCAAGGATATCAGCAGCTATTTTCCATACAAGATCTTCTAGCAGCTACCAACTGCAGCCTCATAGTCTCAAGTTGTTTCCTTGTAACTCGGCAACCATTTTGGACCCCAATCAACCCTTGCTTAGCAAGCATCTTACTTCTTGCCAGTTACAACCCTAATTTATGACAAAAATTTAATTTATTTTGCACTTTTTAAAAGCCTTTATAAGCCTCCCCTATTTGTAATTCATGGAACACAACTCAAGTGTTTTTTGAATTGGTTTTTTGGAAAATGTTTTTGAATTCAAGTGTATCTCCTGGGCTATAATCTTCATTTAGGACAATTAAACTAGATTCTATTCCTGTCACAGACTGTTCACTGATTATTTTTGTCCTCAGTATTACGATGGTCCCTGTTTTGGTTCAAGATGGCGGCTTAGCGGGTTTTGGACTCCCCTCCTTCCGTGGACATGTTCTGTCTACAGCTACAGGTGGAACAACTTCCTCTGAAAACAGCCTAAAAAATGGCTGAGGAACTCCTATGTGTCAGGCCAAGGGGAGAAGAGCCACCAGACAGCAGGTAGGAGAGGCTGGGGCACAATCTGGCCATAAATCCCCTCCCCTACCACCGGCACAGCGACGCACACTGTCAGGAGGGAACTCAAAACCCAGAACTTATGTCTAAGGAGCAAAGGGTTTGAACCTCACACCAGGCACCACTAGATTTTAAGCCCTGCAGCACCTGAATGGCACACTTCCAGCATGTCTAGTTTTGCAAACCACAGAGCCATTTCCACAGAACACCTGAGAATCGACCCTTAAAGAGCACCAGCATGAACTCACCTGCCCAGGTCTCAGCTCAGAAGCAGCAGATCCAGGGCCACCCAGAAGGTGCAATAGAAGCTCATTCGCGTTGTGCTTGTCCTGAAGGGTGGCCTGAGGGTCAGGCTGCTGGTCTGACAGGGGTGTGCAGGCCTGTGGGGCGTCCTCCTGGAGCAAGACTGGCGGCGTCATCTTCATCTCTGGCTGCGCTCCAGAAGCCGCGATTTCCCCAGGAGCTTTCACCTGATGCTGCTGTCTCTGCGGCTGCTGCCCAAGGGTCACCACTAGATCACCTGGGTCTAAGGGCCGAGGGCCTTGTGTCCCTGGGTTTCGCAGGACCTGTAACAACTGGAGAGACAGTTCTTGACTGGCTGGCTACCACCTTCAGGGAACTGGACAGACAGAGGATTGACAAACCCTAGTCTTTCTGTGATGATCTTGTCCTGGAGTTTCAGCCTTAGGGGAAGCTTCAGGTTTGGTTCCTGGGGGCGGCTGTGATGGACTTGCCTTCCGGAAACCTAGGCGAATGCAGGGTGTCTTTCTGGAGGTTATACACTCATCTGGAACGCCCGTTTTTGCAACTGACACCTCTAGATTGCTTGGCCCTTCAGGCCTGTATCCATTTGCATACTTCACTCTCCTGGTCTTCAGACTTAACATCATTACAGGATTACTCTGGCTGCTGCACCGTAAAAACACTTCAGAGTTTCAAGGATGGAATTAGGAAGATGATTAGAAGCTATTACAGTAAGCCAGACAAAAGATGATGGTGACTTAGATCAAGCTTATAAACATAGAGGTAGTGAGAGCTGCTTATAGTCTGGATATACTGACACGATGCATAGTGAAGTGTCCAGCACTGCTAATAACCCTGTCTATTTGGAGATTGTGAAGTAGTGAAATTTTTATATAAAAGTAAACAAAAGACTCAATCTCCAAAATTATGAAAATTGGTGATAGAGTAAATATACATTTAGTCACCAAATTTAATAAGGACTCTTGAATAAAGAGGCACTGAAAACTTCAAGGAGGGAATCTGAGGGAGGAAAAGACATAATCCTTAAAGCTACAAATTACCCAGTAGTAATTTGTTTGACATATGATATATATCATAAGGCATATACTGGCCACTTATACTACAATAAATGGCAAATAGTGTAAGGAAATCATGCTTTTTTGGAGTTATATGCATTTATTCTGCCAAGACATCTAGAGCTATAGTAGAAACGTGTACTTAACTGAAGACCCCAGAGGTGAACAGTGTAATATTACAGTCAAGTATCTGTTGTACTTCTGTTTAAGAAATGTAAAGTTACTGCTCCCTAGCCTCTCTTTATAGGTATATAGCCAGGGTGAATTAAACAGTCAGAAATATGTAGCTCTGAAAGTACAGTTATATTTTGTATAATTGTCAACACTATTCCCAAGCAACTCTGCTGCCACTGAAATCTATAAATTATCAGAAACTTCACCAAAAAGAAATTGCAAATGATTCCCAGTTCCACCCATGATCAACAGATAAAGAATTCCTATACATACTCAGAGTTTCATAGGACTGAGTGAGAAGGTGAAAGCACTTAAAACAGTATTTGGATGATTCCATGGATGTTCGAATTAAAGACACATGAAGAACCATGACATTTCATAAATACTCTCCAAAAGCTGAAAGAAGATATCTAAAATATAAGAGAAAGCACACTGGAGTGTCAACAAATTAGATAATATAATCAAAGGAAACATAACAATAAGGGATCTGTACATTGGATACACAAGCAAATTAGTGCAAATGTCATGCAGTAATAAAGACCCGCATAGCCAAAAATAAATCAATAATATCATTAAAGTTTCAGTGACTTTTAAACATTTGCTCTCTCTTTGAAATCAATTTGTTTCACAGATTTACATAGATTTGGTCTTCTAGAAGAGATTTTCATGCATTTGAAGGTTGTAGTTGAAGAAAATAGGATGAGTGTCCTACTAATAAACCCATAGAAATAAACCAGTAACTATATAAAGTGAATTTCTGGTCCAGCCCATATGATACATCAGTGAATATTCAAATAATCAAAGACATACTTTTGAGAATTCAACATCTCCCTAGTTTGTCTATGCCCATGCTTTATCAATTTGACTTCTCTGCTTCCAAAGGAACTTTCTAGTTCTTTATTTTCAGCTTAGGTCCACTTGTCTGTTACTCTGTGAAAGTAAGATACAGATGTTGTCAAGGACTGTTCTATATGTATCCTTACTGTCCTTGAAGTAAGCAACAAAATTAACTTGTCCCTTCCTTTCTACTTTCCTCTTAAGATCAATTTTCATATCCCTGGTTTCCTAAATATGTTATTTTTCTCTCAACCTTATCTACATCTATTTGACAAACCGATGACCAAAATTAGGGAGAAAGAAACAAGTGAATTCCCAACATGCATAGAACATAGCAAAAGGATTAATTTCCCTTTAATACCATTAGAGCAGTTTTTCTACAATCACAGTTGAAAACAACGATAGATTAGTAATGAGACATGCAGATAGGGCCAGGTTTGTTTTCAGGAAGAGAATTTACCAGTCTGTCCTTCTCCAAATTCTGTGTGCACCATTTGGTTTTAGTCCCAAGAAATACCATAGAGAACCACTTTCTAGAGGATTTATTCCTTTTTTTAACTTCCCTGTAAATACAGAAATTGAACAACGTAAGTGGTCTTAACTTCTAACTTCTGTGGGTTATTAATTTCCATTTTACTCCTATAAGAAAGATTAATGAGATAAAAAGTAACTAAACTCTGTTCTAATTTATCACTTGAACCCCCAAGTGCCTTGCCTCTGCTAAAGACACTGTGTTGTGCTGACCCTGACTTTCTATTATGGCTTTGATTTTACTCTGGAAGCCCAAGACATGTCCATGACCAGATAAAAGTCAAAGTCAGTTATTTGCCTTTGTCCACAATCTATAGCCCCTTATTTATTCTCTAATACGATTTGTTCCTTCTTTCCTACATTATAGACTATTTAACCACAACCAAAAAATTATTTGATATCTGCAAATGAAGATTCTGTCACTAAGACTATTTTTCTGAAACTAAATTTAATAGATCAAGTTCAATTTTTTCTTCTTGTTATCTGAACTGGATATTTTTAGAGCATCCTCTCTGGGAATTTTATCTGTCAATTCTTACTCACTCACTGGTGGTTTAAAAGGAGGTAGAAATGAGTGGAGTGTGAAGACATTTAATCAAAATCATCTGGATTTCACCATAAATTTCAATCAATCTAAACATCCACAATGCTGAATAAGCAAGAGAAAATACTCCAACCTCCTTCACATTAAAAAATGGCATCAGAAAGAATAACAGGTTCATATTGGGTGGTCAAAGTACTAGGGGCCTAAAGGGTGGGGAAGAGTCAGCAAGGGAGATGGTGATGCATTGACAGTATTTCTAACAGAAGAAACAGCACACAAGTCCTAGATTCAGGAAAGAGCTGTGTCTCTTCTACTCTTCAAAACCTGCTCAAAATTCTCCAGTTCCACAGTCCTACCAGGATTGATTCCCAGCAATGTATTGATTATTCCATGTCTTTCTGGCAACTTTAGGATCTTCATTCAAAAGAACTTAGCAAGAAAGTGTGCATAAAAATAAAATCAATAAAAGATTTACCTAAAAAAGGAATGATTCCTTTGAAAATGCTCTTTTCAAAAGGGAATCTTCCAGTACATATGAAACAATGTTCAGCATAAATGTTGATATGAATTAATGATGATATTTATTAAAATACAGGAAACAATCTTCATAATTCACTTTGAAATGTATTAAAGATGTATTGATAAATGGCTAGATGCATGGCAAAACATCTGTTTACCTGTTTTATTGAGATGCGATTGACATATAACATTGTATATGTTTTTAATGTATATACATATCACATCTGTCTAAGGTATACACCATGGCAAATAGATGGGGAAACAATGGAAACAGTGTCAGACTTTATTTTCTTGGGCTCCAGAATCACTGCAGATGGTGACTGCAGCCATGAAATTAAAAGACATTTGCTCCTTGGAAGAAAAGCTATGACCAACCCAGACAGCATATTAAAAAGCAGAGACATTACTTTGCCATCAAAGATCCATCTAGTCAAAGCTATGGTTTTTCCAGTAGTCATGTATGGATGTGAGAGTTGAACTGTAAAGAAAGCTGAGCGCCAAAGAATTTATTTTGAACTGTGGTGTTGGAGAAGATGCTTGAGAGTCCCTTGGACTCCAAGGAGATCCAACCAGTCCATCCTAAAGGAAATCAGTCCTGAATATTCATTGAAGCTGACCTCCAATCCTTTGGCCACGTGATGCGAAGAACTGACTCACTGGAAAAGCCCCTGATGCTGGGAAAGATTGCAGGCAGGAGGAGAAGGGGACAACAGGGCATGAGATAGTTGGATTGTATCACAGACTCAATAGACATGAGACTGAGCAAGCTTCAGGAGTTGGTGATGGACAGGAAAGCCTGGTATGCTGCATGGGGTCGCAAAGAGTTGGACACAACTGAGCAACTGAACTGAACTGAACTGATACAACATCATTTGACATATGTATATATTGCAAAATGGTTATCACATAAATTTAATTAAATCCATCACTTTCCCCATAAGCAATAGTTCCCAACTAAAATAATATTTTGTCCCTTAAATTACTGTCTGGCTTTGTTTTTTTTCTTTCCTAAAAAGAGTTCTATTTTTGAAATAAATTTAGTTATTTTGGTCATTAAATGGGTGATTGAAACTGTATTAGAAGTATTACAGCCAAAAAAAAAATTAGCAGCGCAAGGTAATAAGATATATATTTGTTTTTGTCAGTGGGAAAAAAGAATAAATTTGTCCTATGATAAAATGTATACTTATTCCAAAATCAGAAAGAGGACAGATTTGTCTGAAAAGACAAAACAGAATGGAGCTCAAAAGTTGTAAAAAGTTCAAGAAATAAATTCTTTTTGCCTTGATTTTTAAAATATATATATGAATATGAATAAATTCATATGTCAGTTCAGTTCAGTTGCTGAGTTGTGTTCGAGTCTTTGATGCATTGACAGTATTTCTAACAGAAGAAACAGCACACAAGTCCTAGATTCAGGAAAGAGCTGTGTCTCTTCTACTCTTCAAAACCTGCTCAAAATTCTCCAGTTCCACAGTCCTACCAGGATTGATTCCCAGCAATGTATTGATTATTCCATGTCTTTCTGGCACCTGTAGGATCTTCATGGACTGCAGCACCCCAGGCCTCCCCTGTCCATCACCAATTCCCAGAGTTTTTTCAAACTCATGTCCATTGAGTTAGTGATGCCATCCAACCATCTCATCCTCTGTCATCCCCTCCTCCTCCTGCCTTCAATCTTTCCCAGCATCAGGGTCTTGTCAAATGAGTCAGCTCTTCACATCAGGTGGCCAAAGGATTGGAATTCAGCTTCAGCGTCAGTCCTTCCAAAGAATATTCAGGACTGAAATCCTTTAGGATGGACTGGTTGGATTTCCTTTCAGCCCAAGGGATTCTGGGAAAAACTTCTCCCTGTTCTGAAGGCCTTAAAGAAACCTTCCCTGGTAGGTATTTCTAAGAATTACTTCATATTATTATTCCTTAGGAATTTAGACTCAAGATTATTATAATCTTTGGCTTACAAATACCTTATCTGTAACTATCAAAAGTGAGTTTTTCTCCCTCCTAATCAAAAGAAGTTGATGACAGAGGATGAGATATGGCTGGATGGCATCACTGACTTGATGGGCATGAGATTGAGTGAACTCCAGGAGTTGGTGGTGGACAGGGAGGCCTGGCATGCTGTGATTCATGGGGTCACAAAGAGTCGGACATGACTGAGTGACTGAACTGAACTGAATCAAAAGACAAAGTGAATTCAATATAAGTATATAATCAAGTCAAGGTAGGACAAACAAGAGCTTTTCTCTGAGTTTGACCATCAGCAATGAGCATCAGTAATCACTAAGGGCTCTTATAATACATTCATCACTCAAGAAATCTCTTGTTATTTACTAGCTGTTTGCATACTCTTCTCATTGCCATCTTCATTTCTTGATTTCTGAATGTGTAAATAACAGGATTCAGGAAAGGAGTAAGAACTGCATCAAAGAATGCCAGAAACTTATCCAGATGTGTGGAGGGAAATGGCCATACATAGAAAAATATCAAAGGACCAAAGAACAAGACTACTACAGTGATGTGAGCTGAAAGTGTGGACAGAGCCTTGGATGAACCACCTGAAGAGTGTTTCTGAACAGTGAGAATGATGACAATATAGGAAATGATCAGAATGAAGAAGGAGCCAACAGAGATGAATCCACTGTTGGCTGTGACCATGAATTCTAGCTGGTATGTGTCTATGCAGGCAAGTTTGATGAACCGAGGAAGGTCACAGTAAAAGCTGTCCAACACATTAGGGCCACAGAAGGGTAAGTTTACAACAAAAGCCAGTTGAACCATGGAGTGCATAAGGCCAATCATCCAGGCAGCCACTAAAAAGAAAACACACATTCTTGGGCTCATGATAGTCAGATAGTGGAGAGGCTTACATATGGCAATGTATCTGTCAAAAGCCATGGCAATGAGCAGCACCATCTCCACACCACCGATGATATGGATGAAGAAGACTTGAGCAATGCAGCCACCAAAGGAGATGACTTTATGTTTTCTGAAAAGATCATAAATCATCTTGGGGGAACTGACAGAAGAAACTCCCATGTCAATGAAGGAGAGGTTGGCCAATAGAAAGTACATGGGAGAGTGTAAGTGAGGGTCACAAGTCACAGTGAGGATAATGAGGGAATTTCCCATTATGCTTGCCATGAAAAATATGGAGGAGAACACAAAGAGAAGAAGCTGTATTGCCCAGGAGTTGGTGATTCCCAGGAACACAAACTCTGACACCACAGAGTGATTTGCTCCATACATTTGCTTTGTACCCTTTGCTACCTGAAGGAAGTTAATAGATGAAAATTTAAAATATAATAATTATTTTAATAAATTAGAAGAGAGGTTAAAGTTATGAATGGCTGTTTCTACTTTAGCATTAAAATGACCTCCCAGCCTTTGCAATGTGATCACACACAAAAATTGGTGGCTCTCATGTGCTGTTGTTTTTCTACCATCAAGTTTTCTCTGCATTTAACATCCTCTACTTCCATTCAGGGTGGATGCCATGATATTATGCATGAGGTACAAAATGGTTAGCAAGAGTAACAGGAATTCAAGCCCAAACCTTTTGATTTTGAGTTTAAAACCAATATGATCTGGCTCTAGTCACATAGAACTGATCAGTATTGTGATCCCTTCCAAGCCTATGAACTTTCCTCTGGCCACACCTGTGGGAATATATTCATCTTCAGTATTAAATGTTTACCATATCTACAATGTTTTGCTTTATTATTACTAGCATTTATTTTATTATAGTTTTATTATAGTGGGTTGATTGCTATTCTAAATCACCAAGTAGACTCTAAGATTTTTGAAGGCAGAGATTTGACTCATTCCTATTTGGACTCCCTGAAGCAAATAAAAAGCAATCCACACAGAGAAGTGTAGATCCATGAACTGTCTGTTATCGGTTTGTATATTAGGTACAGAGTTTGTGAGTGAGTACTTAAAAACTTTTCTAGCAGTTTGATGTACAGTGATCCCAAGTTGCTGATTTTGTTTTTCACAAAAGTAATAGCCCATGAAAGACTAGAAATTAAAGGAAAAATCTTATCCTAAAACACAGATACTTTGAGAAACACTGCTTTAGGTTACTTAGCACATGATCTGAAAATCTCAAAACTATGAAATGCATAATGCAGTGGAAATGATTGTATACAAATCTGCATATAAGGACTAATCATATTATCCTGTAATTATTTACTCTTATTTAAGGCCTCCCAGGTGGTTCTAAAGAACCCTCCTGCCAATGCAGGAGACGTAAAGAGATGTGGGTTCGATCCCTGGGTCAGAAGATCCCCTAGAGGAAGGCATGGCAACCCACTCCAGTGTTCTTGCCTGGAGAATCCCTTGGAGAGAGGAGCCTGGCAGGCTACAGTCCATGGAGTCACAAAGAGTCAGACATGACTGAAGTGACTTAGCACGCAGGCATGCATGTCTTAGCAAGAGGAATGTGAGTGTTGGATTTAGGTTACTAGATTTATACTAATATCCAATCACTGACAACTTGATGTTAGACAAGTTGCTTAAACTCTTTGAGCCTCAGTTTATCTATGAAATTGTAAATGGTAAAATAACTGATACATCTTAATCATATGGCTATATTAAGTATTCAGTACACATCATGTTTCCTTCTCTATATTTCACTTCCCCATCAGTCTAATTCTCTATTTCAGTTGCCCTTACAGCTCTCAGCATGTGAGAAATAATAAATAAATAAGAAAATAAAATACTGTTGAGCAGCAGGGAGTATCAGACTTTCATATCAGAAAATATATTTCAGTAAAGAACTGTGATAAATACAATATTCACATTTTCTCAGTGGTAGATTTAAACTATCTTGTATACACTTAATTGATTTGCTCTCAAAGTGCAAGAAAGTGAAAGTGTTAGTTGCTCAGTGGTGTCTGACTCTTTGTGACCCCATGAACTATAGCCCATCAGGATCCTCTGTCTATGGGATTTCCCAGACAAGAATACTGGAGCGGGTTGCTATTTCCTTCTCCAGGGGATCTTCCTGACCCAGGGATCAAAATCCAGGTCTCTTTCATTGCAGGCAGATTCTTTACCATCCACAAGTATAGTTTGTCATTTGTTCAATTTCTCCTTACCAACGAGGCTGCAAGCTCCGTAGAGTTAAGGATCACATCTGTCTTCTTCAATCCAACATAGCAAAAATTTAGATCACAAATAAATATGTGCTGAAAGAGTGAATAAAATGTATTTGCTTACATTAGAGACTGACCATGTGAAGGAAAAAGGAAAGGTCAAGAGTGTGTGGAATTCAAAAAATTGAAAAATTTTAAAGGAAACCAAAAGTAGGAATAGGACTAAAAGGAATCTTCAGTATAGTCAGAAGTACTGAAATCAATGAGGTCAGCTTTGGGACCTACAGATAAAATCAATATCCATAATTTAGAAATTTTGAAGTCATTATAAATTAAGAAATACATATCCAAATATGTTAAATAACCTGACCCAAACCATAAATTTACTTAGAGTTTATATTAAAACCCCAATCAACTGACTCCAAGATCTTGTCTGTGTCCAATTCCCTATTTTCTTTTCATTGCTCATGACTATCTGAATAAAAACATGTGATAGGGTAATAGTAGAAACTGTGGGGGAAAATACGCCCCTCTCATGGCTGATGACTGCCATTTACTAACATACTGGTAGCTGCTACCTTGGTGATCATGATTATTCATCCCTGACAATGAACTGTTATCTAATTTATGTACCTCAGTGTCTTGGAAAACGTGGCAGTTTGCTGAAACATTTGTTCCTACTGTATTTGTTCAAGCAAATACTTTATTTGGAACAGAAGTCTTTTTGGATGGACTGAGAATATAAAATTCCAGTTTCATCAGTTCTACTCAATCTTTCTTTCTTCGTAGGTTTGTAAAACCCCTGAACGGGGTCCAAGATGAGCTGACTACTTAAAAGACTCCATAAAGTTGCCTGTATCCCAGTTCTACCTCCTTCATGAAATCACTCTTGATTCCTCCAGTTCAGTTCAGTTCGGTCGCTCAGTCGTGTCTGATTCTTTGCGACCCCATGAATCGCAGCAGGCCAGGCCTCCCTGTCCATCACCAACTCCCGGAGTTCACCCAGACTCACGTCCATCGAGTCACTGATGCCATCCAGCCATCGCATCCTCTGCCGTCCCCTTCTCCTCCTGCCCCAAACCCCTCCAAGCATCAGAATCTTTTCCAATGAGTCAACTCTTCGCATGAGGTGGCCAAAGTACTGGAGTTTCAGCTTCAACATCAGTCCTTCCAAAGAAATCCCAGGGCTGATCTCCTTCAGAATGGACTGGTTGGATCTCCTTGCAGTCCAAGGGACTCTCAACCTGAGTAGTTTTCTGATTCCAGTCTTTCATTTAACCTCTCTGAATGGAGTATAAGACAGTTTTACCTTTCATATTTCTTTATAAGCTTGGAAGAGTGCTAGAGAACGTAACAGGTCGTCAGTAAAAAGCTTGAGTGCCCGATTCAAGTCAAAGTACATTGAGGTCAATCACCAACCTCAGTGTGGATGCAGGGAATCTAGATTCCTTCTAGGACTTACTAAAAATAGGCTGTGTGTATGACTACATCATTCAAATCTGTCTCTATTTTAGCTTTTACAAAATCTTACAGCAGTTATTCCTATTACTGTTAAAAGCTTCATAGGATAATGAAATGAATATAGGCTTCAGTATCTGAAAAACCACATTTCACATTCTCTCACTTAATTACCTGCTGAATATGGTAACATCGGGGAAGGCAATGGCAACCCACTCCAGTGTTCTTGCCTGGAGAATCCCAGGGACGGGGAAGCCTGGTGGGCTGCCGTCTATGGGGTCGCACAGAGTCGGACACGACTGAAGCGACTTAGCAGCAGCAGCAGCAGCAGCATGGTAACATACCTTTTACCTCTGGGCCCTTTTCACATTTGTAAAACGGAGAAAATGAGTATTTTACTGAACTGAGAGTAAGAGATAATATTTGTCACCCAATCCAGTTAATTCTTCCTCTTTAATGTTCCTGCTGCTGCTGCTGCTAAGTCGCTTCAGTCGTGTCTGACTCTGTGCGACCCCATAGACGGCAGCCCACCAGGCTCCCCCGCCCCTGGGATTCTCCAGGCAAGAACACTGGAGTGGGTTGCCATTTCCTTCTCCAATGCATGAAAGTGAAAAGTGAAAGCTAAGTCGCTCAGTCGTGTCTGACTCTTAGCGACCCCATGGACTGCAGCCCACCAGGCTCCTCTGCCCATGGGACTTTCCAGGCAAGAGTACTGGAGTGGGGTGCCGGAAGTCAAATACAAGTAACTTACTATGTATTAATACAATGTAATAAATTATTTAGAAGGAAACAGAATGAACTAGATTTTTTGTCATGAAAAAAATCTCAAAAATATATGTTGACTGAGAAACATCAAATTATAAAAGAATGTATATAAAGTAACAATATTTATAAATGTCAAAAACATTTGGTGATTTAAATAATATTAAATATAAATATTTAAATAAGTAGCAAAAAATATTTAAGTTTTCACAAAGACTGTCCAAACACTTCAGATTTGTTATTCAATTTGGGGAAGGAAAGATAGGAATCTGATAGGTGAATGGTTTCAATTTTATTTGTAATGGATTTATTACCAAAAAGTCTGATAAACATGACAAATGTTCATTATTAAATATTGACGTTAAATATACAGTACCATTCATACAGTTTTGAGTACCTTTTAAATGGATAAACTATGTCACAGTTATTTTCTAACTGAAAGCATCTGCCATATATCTGCTCCTTTCCCTTCTCAATGCCCCTACTTTCATCAGTTCATACTACACCTACTGAGAGAGTTTATTAGGACCCTTTCCTTCAAGTGTTTTTGCTATTTCAACAAAAATCCAGCAATTCCCAAAACATAACCAGTCATAGTTTAATAGTTTAATATGTCCTTTTTTGTTTGTTTCCAGATGACTTTCAAAGTCACACTAGAGCATTCTAACCTTTTGGAATCTTGTTTTTATAATCTCATTTTCTATTTCTTTTTCTTACTTCCTTTCTTGCACCTCACCATCTGACATCACCTGTTTATTATCTGACGGTGCTACAGACTACATGCCTTTAAATATACTGGTTCTTCTTCCCCAGTGCCCCTTTCACCATTCCACCATCTCTACCCACTGCTCTTCTCTCTGGAAGAGAAGGATAATTCATACCTCAACATAAACACATGCTATAATGTTTAGACTTCCTTTCCTACCATCTCTTCACAGTCTGAGCAGATTTATACCTTCCTTGTCCATGTTCCTATTCACTTTATTCATGCCCGAAAGCATCATTTACCATGTTACATTATAGGTAGTTATATACGTAAGTGGATTGAGGGGAGAAGTTGCGTTTATCCTTTTTTGTAAACTCAAGTTCTAACAGATGCTTAGAATAAAAAAGGAAGAAGATACTAGAAACATTGCCCCATCAAATATAAGCTAAAAGTTTCAATAATATAGAAATTAATACCTAAATATAATGAAGGAAACATGGGAAAATCAGATTGCAACTAATATAGTAACAGATATAGTAAATTATGTATTTGAGATATAATAATTCAACAAATAGGGGAACCAACAGGTGATTGAAAAACAGAAAAGTATGGATGATTATGTAAGAAGATGAATAAAAAGACTTCAGAGGAGCTCTGAAGACGCAAAAAAACCCTCAACCCCACCCCCCCCGAAAACCTATCCCAGAAAATAGAGATTATAAAAGTGAAGAAGAATTAAAGAAAAAGAAATAAACTACGTCAAAAATGAAGAGAAACTAAGAAAAGTATGTGCAAAATGATAAAGAAGAGAAAGAAGTTTCACTTATTTAAGTAAGAGGTTGTTTATGGATTCTTATTTTCATTACATTCTGGATACACTCTTCAGAAACTCTATAATCATAAACAACTTTGAGTATGCTCTAAAGCACTGTGTCTTGAAAGATTTTTTCCATAAGCTTTTATCAGTTATACACTCCTAGATGTGAATTTATTTGCTTTTTTGCTCTCCAACATCCTTCAGCTACCTGAGAATGAAGAATTTGAAAAAATGAGCTCAAAGGGGAGGAGATACAATATGAAACCTAATAGAATAATACTGATTGCTCTTAGTTACACTGAAGCGAGTACTGGAAAAAGAAAGTTAGAGATGTCAAAAATAAATTTTCCCTAGATATGCTAACAAGAAAACCAAATATTAGAAAATATAGAAACCCACAGTCTGATATGTGAAATTCACATATCAAAGTTTTAAATCCGCTTGAGGCATAGTCAGGATTCTATTTATGCCCCAAGAGGTAGTCATAGATAGGATTCTAGATGGAGATACCAGGGTATGATGTTTATTTACCTGGAAGTCATTGAATATCTATAATCAAACTCCTGGTTGATTAGGTTCTGAAACCACTATTGCTTATTAATTAGTTCTGCTCAGAAAAGAGGTTTTAAAATTGTTTTTCTCAGACACATTAATTATAATTATCTAATTAAATATACATGTTATAAAATAAAAGTTCCAGATGTTTTCCTTTTATTGTGATTAATCCTTTTTCTTCACCTATACAGAATTGATTATCTTCCTAAAACAGATTCCTAAACATATTATCTTCTATAGATAAAGGAAATATTGGTATTTGGGATTCTAAATAATAGAATTATCAAACTGAAAGGGACCTACATACATCTCATAGTTTTGAAACTCTAAACCATCATTTATATGCATTTTTCTTCAATCTCAAAATATTGAGAGGCTAGAACCTGCCTCAGCTAAACTGGACTGCATCTTGTCCTTCAAATTGTCATAAAATCCTTCTTCATATGTAAATAAAAGTTTGCTTACCCTATTTTAAGACCTCCCCTTTTTTACTTTTTATGCTGCTGCTAAGTCGCTTCAGTTGTGTCCGACTCTGTGTGACCCCACGGACTGCAGCCCACCAGGCCTCTCTGTCCATGGGATTCAATATAAATAATTTTCAGTGTCTGTTTTATTAACTTTTTATGTACATAAACTCAACAACCTAAGTCACCCTTTAGGTTTCTGTTTTCAAGACTCAGAAACCAAACCCCTTTTATATTTCCTTTAAGAAGGAAACATACCTTTCATTTCTGGAAAAAAAAAAAAAAACAACAAAAAAACACATTTGTCAACTTTATCTAAACCCCTCTGCATTCTACTTATTGGTTACAGGTAAAGTTAATAAAAAACACTGTAAAATTGTACAGCCTATAAGAACACAGGAGAATCGATTGATTTCCTGGTAGTTTTCATTTTTTTGGTAAGTTTTGCACATCATATTTTAAGTTAAAATTTACACTGGAAACAATTTACTCAGATTTGGGTTTTCAGGTGTGTCTTCTTTTCAAACATCTATAAGACTTCCTTCTTGAAAATTTTACAAGTATCTAGTAAATTTCCTTCCATTACCACTGAGAATCAGTTTATACTTTATCTCTTTTTAGAAACTAATGAGATTATAAGAACCCATGTTTTCTCAGATTTATGTGTCACCAATTTTTCTTACATGTTTATCAAGTTGCAGAAGATGAGGCTCTTTCATATAATCATCACTGGCAACAGAATGCTGACTCCCAAAATTATAAAGCCATTTGACTTTTCCTAACACCTTTCACGTTACTCTAACACTGTGTGAATCTAGTTAAACTAAAGGTCTATTTACCTTTTCCAAATGCCAATAAACTTTTCACAGTTATTCTCCACTACTAGTTAGTTTGTTACTCCAGATGTTACCTTGCTTTAGGATAACACTCATTCAGTCATCTCCATAGCAGTTTCAACAATAGAATCATGTCTGACACTAGAGTCACTCTGCTTATCGTTAAATTTATCCATATTCTTCTATTTCACCTGTATAAGAAAAAAACATTTTCATGAAGCCTTAGATTTTCCTGTGTTTTCTAACAAAAAGTGCCATAAATCTTGCCATTGTGGAAATAAAGGTAATTAATAGCTCTAGATGACAGTGATCATGGAGAAGGCAATGGCACCCCACTCCAGTACTCTTGCCTGGAAAATCCCATGGACGGAGGAACCTGGTGGGCTACAGTTCTTGGGGTCGCTAGGAGTTGGACACGACTGAGTGACTTCACTTTCACTTTTCACTTTCAGGCATTGGAGAAGGAAGTGGCAACCCACTCCAGTGTTCTTGCCTGGAGAATCCCAGGGACGGCGGAGCCTGGTGGGCTGCCCTCTCTGGGATCACGCAGAGTTGGACACGACTGAAGCGACTTAGCAGCAGCAGCAGCAGCAGCAGAGGACCGTGATCAAGTGATTACCTAGATAGGAGTTTAGAAGGACTTCATGAATCAAGGGACTTTACCTCTAGGGACCTATTTGGTTTGACCAGAACAAAGGTCCAAAAGACTCATAATACTCATAATAAGATACTAGACAAGAAGAAACCTGTATTTGCGAACGTAGAAGGATAGCTCACATTGTACTCATGATTTGTTACCTTGATGTATAACTTTTAAATATTTCAGTACATGGTTAATGGACTTCCATTTTCACACTTGATCTTGTCTCCACAATTGTCAGAAGAAAGAAGTTTTCTATTGGCTGGTTTGGTGACGTGAAGAGCCTCAAACTGTCAGAGGCCAGTTGTAGCTGTGTTCCCTTTGGAAGATTCTTTCCTGGGGGCACCAGGACCTCTGAATCTATTAAACCAAAGTTCCCAAGAATAGAAAGCATAAATATTCATAGTAAATTGTTTGGTTCTATTGTTAAAGAGGCTTTTTCTCCCTTGGGTAGACACATTCTGGCTAAAGGACAGATGGTAATATATGTGATATATATATTACCATATGAATATATGGGAGAAGGCAATGGCACCCCATTCCAGTACTCTTGCTTGGAAAATCCCATGGACAGAGGAGCCTGGTAGGCTGCAGTCCATGGGGTTGCTAAGAGTCGGACACGACTGAGCGACTTCACTTTCACTTTTCACTTTCATGCATTGGAGGAGGAAATGGCAACCCACTCCAGTGTTCTTGCCTGGAGAATCCCAGGGACGGCGGGGCCTGGTGGGCTGCCGTCTATGGGGTCGCACAGAGTCAGATACGACTGAAGCGACTTAGCAGCAGCAGTAGCAGCATGGTATATATATGGTGGCCATTGGCTTTAAGATATATACTGCATCAGATAGACAGCTTTCTAAACTTGCAAGGTGTTCATTCTCCAGCTGATATAAAATTGAGCATTCACCAGGCCATTCCATCACTCTATGAGTGATTTTTTTTCCTGGAATATGAAACATAGTAAGCGTAGTAAATTCTACAGGTGTGAGACTGCTGTCACACTTCATTTTCTATAAAAATGTGTCCATATCCAAAATTGCACGGGACACCATAGGAATAGTTAAGGTAGAAAAAATACTGTATAAATCCATAAAGGGTAGTGTGATAACAGAAGCACCATGGTTGGGAAAATAAGTACCCAGAAAAAAATTATATCATTATGAAGACAAGTCTTAAATCCTTCCAGAAAATATAGACACTGAGTCTACTGAGAGTTTAGTGATCTGTGGCACCATGGAGTGTACTGAGGCTTTACTTTTGCATTGGCAACTCGGGCAGTTGGCCATAATGATAGCCAGGTTACCTATTGTGAGGGGAAATTAATGTTGTTAAGTCCATGCAAATACTTCAGTTAGATCAGATCAGACCAGATCAGTCGCTCAGTCGTGCCCGACTCTTTGTGACCCCATGAATCGCAGCACGCCAAGCCTCCCTGTCCATCACCAACTCCCGGAGTTCACTCAGACTCATGTCCATTGAGTCAGTGATGCCATCCAGCCATCTCATCCTCTGGCGTCCCCTTCTCTTGCCCCCAATCCCTCCCAGCATCAGAGTCTTTTCCAATGAGTCAACTCTTCTCCTGAGGTGGCCAAAGTACTGGAGTTTCGGCTTCAGCATCATTCCTTCCAAAGAAATCCCAGGGCTGATCTCCTTCAGAATGGACTGGTTGGATCTCCTTGCAGTCCAAGGGACTCTCAAGAGTCTTCTCCAACACCACAGTTCAAAAGCATCAATTCTTTGGCGCTCAGCCTTCTTCACAGTCCAACTCTCACATCCATACATGACCACAGGAAAAACCATAGCCTTGACTAGATGAACCTTTGTTGGCAAAGTTATGTCTCTGCTTTTGAACATGCTATCTACGTTGGTCATAACTTTCCTTTCAAGGAGTAAGCGTCTTTTAATTTCATGGCTGCAGTCACCATCTGCAGTGATTTTGGAGCCCAGAAAAATAGTCTGACACTGTTTCCACTGTTTCCCCATCTATTTGCCATGAGGTGATGGGACCGGATGCCATGATCTTTGTTTTCTGAATGTTGAGCTTTAAGCCAACTTTTTCACTCTCCACTTTCACTTTCATGAAGAGGCTTTTTAGTTCCTCTTCACTTTCTGCTATAAGGGTGGTGTCATCTGCATATCTGAGGTTATTGATATTTCTCCTGGCAATCTTGATTCCAGCTTGTGTTTCTTCCAGTCCAGCGTTTCTCGTGATGTACTCTGCATATAAGTTAAATAAGCAGGGTGACAATATACAGCCTTGATGAACTCCTTTTCCTATTTGGAACCAGTCTGTTGTTCCATGTCCAGTTCTAACTGTTGCTTCCTGACCTGCATACAGATTTCTCAAGAGGCGGATCAGGTGGTCTGGTATTCCTGTGTCTTTCAGAATTTTCCACAGTTTATTGTGATCCACACAGTCAAAAGCTTTGGCATAGTCAATAAAGCAGAAATAGATGCTTTTCTGGAACTCTCTTGCTTTTTCGATGATCCAGGGGTTGTTGTCAATTTGGTCTCTGGTTCCTCTGCCTTTTCTAAAACCAGCTTGAACTTCAGTTAGATAGCAACATAATAATAGTAGGGGAATTAAATGCTCCAATCACATCAATGGATGTTTTGATATCTTGGTAAATCTAGTTCTACTTTTGACCTGTAGGTGAGGTTGTAAAACTGAATCTAAGAGCTTTGTGTGTAGCCATGTTTCTCTATTTAAGACATGCTTTACTCCCACTGTGTGAATGTGAAGTATTTTCGTACATCAATGAGATATTGACAACTTTTATACAGTTTTTAAAAGTAAAAAGGCTCTATAAGAATTGGTTTATAGAGAGTACTAAGTGCTGATGTAATCTAATGAGACTCATGTTCCAAAAAGTCTTTTAACTGACTTCTACTGTTTTAAATGTGCTAGCTTTTTCAGAAAAAAAGTTCTCATAGAAATTATTAGCTCAAAGCTTTTTACATAATTCAAATTCATATAATCAAGACAAATTCTTGAATAATTCAGACTTATTTAATACTTTTTTTAAAGTAAAAATTGATGTTTTCCTTGATCTTACCAGTAGAGAGCAAACATAAGCATTTAAAATTCGAAAAAGGATAAAATTATGTGTTCAATCAATTTGAGTTATACTTCTAAGACTATAATGTGTCCACTTAAACTTAACATTTAATGTCCTTAGGAATTTTAAGACCTTACCTTACTTTCAAATACAGTAATTAGTGGATAGTCTTTGAACAATTTGAAAATAATTTTGAATATCAAAACATTGGTCATTGTGTGTGCACATATGTATGTATGTTTGGGTATGTGACTTATTTATTTATAGAGCATCTATTTTTTTTTTATCAAGTTAGCAAATGTGTTCATTTTTGCTACTTTAAGAATAACATTTACTGCCTGTAAAAAGTGTGAGTAGAATGTGTGTGGCTGTTGAGGATTATATATTAAATATAAACTTTTCTGATTTACTAAAATGACTCAGTATGATAGACTGCTCTCAATTATTCACCTTCAGCAACTCTCAGTGGAATAGAAACTAGTTATGTTGGTTAATATGGGTGATTGTGACTATACTAGAATTTAACATGACCCCAAAATACTACTGACTAAGCAAGTAATAGAATGAGGACTTGCTTACCAAGGGGTTAAAGAAAGGACATTATTCTTAAAATATTACTCTTTAAAAAATCATTGAAGTATAGTTGATTTACAATGTTTCAGGTATACGGCAAAGTGGTTCAGTTCTATCTATCTATCATCTATCTATCTATTCTTTTTCAGATTCTTTTCCACTGTAGGCTATTACAGGATATCGAATATAGTTCCAGTTCTACTCTGCAGGTTCTTGTTGGTTATCTATTTTATTTAAGGTAGTGTGTATCTGTTAGTCCCAAATTTCTAATTTATCTCCTAACCCCCAGTTCCATACTTCTTTCTCAAGACTGTTTTGGCTATTCAGGGTCATTTTTGTTTCTATACAAATTTAAAATGTTTTGTTCCAATTCTGTGAAAAATGTCATTTGTAACTTGATAAGATTACATTGACTCTGTAGATTGCCTTGGGTAGTATGGTCATTTTAACACTGCCAATTCCTCCAGTGTAAGAGCACTGTATATATTTCCATCTGTTTGTGTCATCTTTGATTTCTTTCATCAATGTCTTATAGTTTCTGGAGTACAGGTCTTTTGTCTTCTTGGGTAGGTTTATCCTAGGTATTTTATTCCCTTTGATGTGATAGTAAATGGAATTGTTTCCTTAATTTTGCTTTCTGGTAGTTCAGTTTTAGTGCATAGAAATGCAACAGATTTCTGTACATTAATTTTGTATCTTGAAACTTTACCAAATTCATTGATGAGCTCTCGTAGTTTTCTGGTGATATCTTTGGGATTTTCTATGTATGGTATCATGTCATCTGCAAACAATGACTATTTTACTTCTTCTTTTCTGATTTTTATTCTTTTCATCTCTTTTTCTTCGATTGTTGTGGCTAGGACTTCCAAAACTATGTTGCCTAACAGTGGCAAGAGTGGGCATCTTTACTTGCTCTTGTTCTTAGGAAGAATGCTTTCAGTTTTCCACTGTTGACTATGATGTTAACTGTGGATTTGTCAATATAAGGCCTTTATTATATTGAGGCACGCTTCTGGAGAGGTTTTTTTTTTTTTTTTTAAATCTTAAATGTTGACTTTGATCAAAATCTTTTCCTGAATCTATTGAGATGATTGTATGGTTTTTATTCATTAATTTGTTAATGTGGTATATCACACTGATTTTCAAATATTGAACCATCCTTCCATCCCTCAGATAAATTTCACCTGGTTATGGCATGTGATACTTATAATGTACTATTGGATTGGGTTTGCTAGTATTTTGTTGAGGACTTTTTGCATGTACGCTCAACAGTGACATTGGCTTTAATTTTCTTTTTTTTGTGTGTGTGTGTATTATTTTTGTCTGTTTTTGGTGTCAGGGTGACCTTGGCCTCATTGAATGGATTTGTGAGCATTCCTTCCGTAGCAATATTTTGAAGTATTTTGGAAAGAGTAAGTGTTAACTCTTTGCTAAATGTTTGGTAGAATTCACCTGTGAACCCATTTGGTCCTGAACTTTTGTTTGTTGGGATTTTTTAAAATACTGATTAAAAAAAAATTCAAAAAAAAAATACTGATTCAGTTTCATATTTTCTCTTCCTGATCCAGCCTTGGGAGATTGTACCACTCTAAGAATTTGTCTATTTCTTCTAGGTTGTCCATTTTATTGGCAAATAGTAATCTCTTATGATCCTTCATATTTTGGTGGTGTTAGTTATAACTTCTTGTTCATTTCTGATTTTACTGATTTTGGCCCTTTCGTTTTTTTTTTTTTCCTTGATAAGTCTGGCTAAAAGTTTATCACTTGTTTATCATTTCAAAGAATGAACTTTTAGTTTCATTGATCTTTCTAGTAGTTTTTTTTTTTAGTTTCTATTTCATTTATTTCTGATCTTTATGATTTCTATCTTTCTACTAACTTGGGTTTTGTTTGTTCCTCTAATATTAAACTTATTTTTTGAGGTAGGCCTGTATGGCCATGAAATTTCCTTTGAGAACTACTTTTGCTCATCAACATTTGATGATAGCCACTCTGACAGGTGTTGTTAGGTGATATCTCATTGTGGTTTTAACTTTAATTTCTCTGGCAATTAAAGATGTTGAGCATCTTTTCATGTGCTCTTTGGCCATCTGTATGTCTTCTTTGCAAAAATGTCTGTTCAGGTTTTATACCCATTTTTAAATCAGATTGTTTGTTTTTAATTGATGTCTTGTATGAGCTATTTTATATATATATATATATATATATATATATATATATATAGTATTAACCTCTTATTGGTCATATCATTTGCAAATATTTTCTCCCCTACAGTAGGTTGTCTTCTTGTTTTATTGATGGTTTCCTTTTTTTTTTCAAGCTTTTAAGATTAATTAGGTCCCATTTGTTTATTTTTGCTTTAATTTCCTTTTCCTTAGGGGTCAGATTCAAGACAGTATTGCTATGACTTATGGCCAATAGTGTTGCACACTTTTTCCCCAGCACTTTAAATATATCCCTCCACTCCTGGTCCTGTAAAGCTTCTGCTGAGCTTATATTCTTATGGGGCTTCCTTTGTTTGTGATTAGTTGTTCCTCTCTTGCTCCCTTTAAGATTCTCTTTATTTTTAATTTTGTCGTTTTAATTATAATATGTCATGATGTGGTTCTCTTTGGGTTTATCTTGTTTGGGACCCTCGGTGCTTCCCATATCTTGATGTCTATTTCTTTTCCCAGAGTAGGAAAGTTTTTGTTCATTATCTTTTCAGAGAAATTCTCTGTCTCCTCTCCTCCTTCTCAGATCCCTATAATACGAACATTACACTCTTGATGTTGTCCCAGAGTTCCTTTAAACTCTTATTAAAAAATTGTTCTGATTGGGTGCCTTTCACTCTTCCATCTTACAGATTGCTTATCTGTTCTGTACTATCTAGTGTCCTGTTGATTCCCTCTCATTACTTTTTGTTTCAGTTATTGAATTCTTCAATTGTGATTAGTTTTCTTATGAAAACTAACAATGACATTCTAATGATGACATCTAACTAATGATGAGAATGATGACATTCTCACTGAGTTCTTCCTTTGTTTTTTTGAGATTGATAAACATGCTTATAACTCTTTTTAAAAAACTCTTTTTTTCAGATGAATTACTTACCTCCATTTCATTAGGGGTTTTTATATTCTTTCATTTCATTCTTTTGTTTGGAACATATCCTCCTGGTCTTCTCATTTGGTTTCACCAATGATTCTTGCTTCTGTGATTGGTGAAATAGCTACCTCTCCCTGGTGGCTGAGATAGTAAAGAATTTGCCTGCAGTGCAGGAGACATGGGTTTGATTCCTGGGTTGGGAAGACCCCCTGGAGAAGGAAAGGCAACCCACTCTGGTATTCTTGCCTGGAGAATTCCATGGGCAGAGAGGCCTGGTGGGCTATAATATATGGGGTTGCAAAAAGTCAGACACGACCGAGTGACTAACACTAACAATAAGCCTGGTCTTGAAAGAGTAACCTTTTGTAGGAGCATACTTTGAGTTGACAGTGTGTGTCTTGTGGCTTTGGCCATTAGGCTGGAGTGTGAGCCTTATACTGGGAATAGTATCTGGGGAGTGCTATGCCTAAAGCCATTTTGAAAGGAAGACTGGGGATTGAAAAAGTGCAGATGAGGGAGATCCCCAAGGCTCACTAGCAACTTTGATATCCAAGAGGATTCCAGAAGGTCCTTGCTCATTTGACAAATGATCTAAAGTTATTAAATGAATTTTCCCCCATATAGTCCAGGTGCCCATTAAACTATTTTTTCACTGTGTCTAACAGTCAGTTTGTATTCTGCCGTTTAGCTACATCTCTCCCTGCCACAATTTGCCATGATTATTGTAGGATTCCCATGGGTACCATGTTCCATCATTCCTACCTGTTTTTATGTAGACTACTTCTGTGCAATAGCTGTTCAATCAGCTGTTTGACCTTCAGCAATACTTGCTCCATATGTAGGTACAGATTCAGTGTGCTTATAGGAGGAGATGAGTTCAGGGTCTTTCTAAGCTGTCATTTTGCGCTTCCACCAGTCAGGGAATACTGTGGTTGTACAGTTCCTTGGAAGGAAAGATGACCTATGGTACAGATCTTACTAATCTGTGGACAGGGCTAATTGCTGATTTGTTTGTTTAAGACCTAAAAAAGAACAAGAGTACAAGTTTCTTGAGATGCAATCTAGGCTGAATTATGTGGATGGACTTTTCAGAGAGCGCAGAGAGAATGCCCATGTAAAAGTCCATTAGAGATTATTCATTATACAGGAACAAGGTAACTTGCCTCTGTGATGTAAATCAGCCTCTTTTTCTTAGGATAGTACTGCTTCACTGATACCTTCTACTGTTCATTCTTAATGGATTCTAAAGTGTGGCCATAGAGGGGAGGAGCTAAGATGGCAGAGGAGTAGGACGGGGAGAACACTTTCTCCCCCACAAATTCATCGAAAGAGCATTTAAACGTCGAGTAAATTCCACAAAACAACTTCTGAATGCCGGCAGAGGACATCAGGCACCCAGAAAAGCAACCCAGCTCTTCAAAAGGAGGTAGGAAAAAATATAAAAGACAAAAAAAGAGACAAAAGAGGGAGGGATGGAGTTCCGTCCCGGGAAGGGAGTCTTAAAAAGAGAGAAGTTTCCAAACACCAGGAAACCTTCTCACTGTAGAATCTGTGCCGAGCTTTGGAAGCACAGAGGGCAACATAACAGGGAGAAAAAATAAATAAACAATGAAAACTCGCAGATTGTGAGCCCTACGGTAACTCCCCCAGCGGAGAAGCAGCACAGACACCTGCACACGCCATTAGCAAGAGGGGGCTGGGCAGGGAGGCGCGGCGCGGGCTGCATCGCTTAGAATAAGAATCTGGCCTGAATACTCGGAGCGCTATCTGAGCGAAATAATTTGGGCTAGCAAACCAGACTGTGGGATATCTACCACGCGAAAAGCCAGCCCTAACCTAAGACACCGCCAGGCCCGCGCACAGAACAAAGGACTGAACAGAGATAGCCGGCTGCAGACCTTCCCCCTCCGGTGATAGGCAGCCAGAGCCGGAAGGGGGCAATCGCAGCCCCAGAGAGACATTATCTATAAAACTGTAAGCAGGCTTCTTTGCTAACTAAAACTTCTTGGGGGTCTGGACGGTCAACATCTGCCTGATAAGGTGCGCTGGTTTTACACCCAGATAACCGAGTGGCGGGGAGGCGATAAGTCGCAGCATTGGCGCTCGCCAAACACCTCATCACCTGAGCTGTTCGGACCTGGGAAGAGCACAAAACGTAGGCCCAACTGAGTCTGCGCCTCTGAGGACTACCCGAGTGCCTGAACCTGAGCGGCTTGGACCTGGGAGGTGCATGCAGCCCAGGGCCGGCCTCGGATTGTTCCAGGTGGAACAACCTAGAGCCCAAGCAGTGTGGGCAGGGAGGCTACATGCACCGTGAGCGGCGGCAGACCCAGTATGGCTGAGGCACTGAGAGCGCACACCAGTATTATTTGTTTGCAGCATCCCTCCCTCCCTCCCCACAGCGCGACTGAACAAGTAAGCCTAAAAAAAAAAAAAAAACAAGTGTCCTCCACCATCCCCTTTGTGTCAGGGTGGAAACCAGACACTGAAGAGACCAGCAAACAGAAGAAGCTATAACAGAGGGAACCGCCTTGGAAGCTACAGGCAATAGATTAAAACCCTGTGGTTACTACGGACTACATAGGAAGGGGCCTATAGATCTTGAGAAATATAAGTCGGACCAAGGAACTAGCCAAAAATGAACTGAACCCACAATACTCACAACAAAACCAGAGAAAGTCCTAGATATATTTTTACTATTTTTACGATCATTCTTTCTTTTTTTTAAAAATAAAAAAAAAATTTAAGTCCTCTACTGTTCCTTTAATTTTCACTTTTATAACCTATTACTTTGCAAAAAAAAGACCCTATTTTTTTCTTCTTCAGCAAACTTCATATATATATATATATAAAATAATTTTTTGACCTTGTTTTTTTTTTCCTTCTTTTCTTTAACATTGTATTTTTGAAATTCCAAACTCTACTCTAGATTTTTAATTTTAGCTTTTGGTATATGTTATCAATTTTGTACCTATAGTTTTTTTTTTATAATTTCTGTGACTTTTTTTTTCTCTGTTTCTCTCTCTTCTTCTTTTATATAACATTGTATATCTGAAATTCCAAACTCTACTCTAGATTTTTAATTTATGCTTTTTGGTATTTGATATCAATTTTGTACCTATATTTTCTTTATAATTTTTGTGACATTGTTTGTTTTTGTTTGTTTGTTTTCTCTCTTTATTTTTCTTCTTCCTTTTTTTAACATTATATTTTTGAAATTCCAAACTCTACTCTAGATTTTTAATTTTTGCTTTTTGGTATTAGTTATCAATTTTGTACCTGTATTTTTCTTTATAATTTTCGCGACCTTGTTTGTTTTTCTTTGTTCGTTTTTTCTCTCTTTCTTTTCCTTCTTCTTTTCTTTAACATCGTATTTTTGAAATTCCAAACTCTACTCTAGATTTTTAATTTTTGCTTTTATGTATTTGTTACCAATTTTGTACCTTTAAGAACCCAATCTTCAGGACCCATTTTTCACTAGGGAGCGAGATTACTGGCTTGACTGCTCTCTCTCCCTTTGGACTCTCCTTTTTCTCCACCAGGTCGCCTGTGTCTCCTCCCTAACCCCTCTCTACTCTACCCAACTCAGTGAGTCTCTGTGTGTTCCAGACGGTGGAGAACACTTAGGGAACTGATTACTGGCTGGATCTGTCTCCCTCCTTTTCATTCCCCCCTTTTATCCTTCTGGCCACCTCTGTCTCCTTCCTCCTTCTTCTCTTCTCTGTATAACTCCGTGAACATCTCTGAGCGGTCCAGTTGTGGAGTGCACATAAGGAAGTGACTACTGGCTAGCCCACTCTCTCCACTATTGATTCCACCTCATCTCATTTGGGTCACCTCTAACTCCCTCCTCCCTCTTCTCTTCTCCATGTAACGCTGTGAACCTCTCTGAGTGACCCTCACAGTAGAGAAACTTTTCATCTTTAACGTAGATGTTTTATCAATGGTGCTGTATAGAAGAAGAAGTTTTGAAACTACTATAAAAATAAGACCGATAACTGGAAGCAGGAGGCTTAAGTCCAAACCCTGACTCCAGGGAACTCCTGACTCCAAGGAACATTAATTGACAAGAGCTCATCAAACGCCTCCATACTGACACTGAAACCAAGCACCACACAAGGGCCAACAAGTTCCAGGGCAAGACATACCAAGCAAATTCTCCAGCAGCAAAGGAACACAGCCCTGAGCTTCAAGATACAGGCTGCCCAAAGTCATCCCAAAACCATAGACATCTCATAACTCATTACTGGACATTTCATTGCACTCCAGAGAAAAGAAATACAGCTCCACCCACCAGAACACCGACACAATCTTCCCTAACCAGGAAACCTTGACAAGCCACCTGTACAAACCCACACACAGTGAGGAAATGCCACAATAAAGAGAACTCCACAAACTGCCAGAATACAGAAAGGACACCCCAAACTCAGCAATTTAAACAAGATGAAGAGACAGAGGAATACCCAGCAGATAAAGGAACAGGATAAATGCCCACCAAACCAAACAAAAGAGGAAGAGATAGGGAATCTACCTGATAAAGAATTCCGAATAATGATAGTGAAATTGATCCAAAATCTTGAAATTAAAATGGAATCACAGATAAATAGCCTGGAGACAAGGATTGAGAAGATGCAAGAAAGGTTTAACAAGGACCTAGAAGAAATAAAAAGGAGTCAATATATAATGAATAATGCAATAAATGAAATTAAAAACACTCTGGAGGCAACAAATAGTAGAATAACAGAGGCAGAAGATAGGATTAGTGAAGTAGAAGATAGAATGGTAGAAATAAATGAATCAGAGAGGATAAAAGAAAAACGAATTAAAAGAAATGAGGACAATCTCAGAGACCTCCAGGACAATATTAAACGCTACAACATTCGAATCATAGGGGTCCCAGAAGAAGAAGACAAAAAGAAAGACCATGAGAAAATACTTGAGGAGATAATAGTTGAAAACTTCCCTAAAATGGGGAAGGAAATAATCACTCAAGTCCAAGAAACCCAGAGAGTTCCAAACAGGATAAACCCAAGGCGAAACACCCCAAGACACATATTAATCAAATTAACAAAGATCAAACACAAAGAACAAATATTAAAAGCAGCAAGGGAAAAACAACAAATAACACACAAGGGAATTCCCATAAGGATAACAGCTGATCTTTCAATAGAAACTCTTCAGGCCAGGAGGGAATGGCAAGACATACTTAAAATGATGAAAGAAAATAACCTACAGCCCAGATTATTGTACCCAGCAAGGATCTCATTCAAATATGAAGGAGAAATAAAAAGCTTTTCAGACAAGCAAAAGCTAAGAGAATTCTGCACCACCAAACCAGCTCTCCAACAAATACTAAAGGATATTCTCTAGACAGGAAACACAAAAACGGTGTGTAAATTTGAACCCAAAACAATAAAGTAAATGGCAACGGGATCATACCTACCAGTAATTACCTTAAACGTAAATGGGTTGAATGCCCCAACCAAAAGACAAAGACTGGCTGAATGGATACAAAAACAAGACCCCTACATATGTTGTCTACAAGAGACCCACCTCAAAACAGGGGACACATACAGACTGAAAGTGAAGGGCTGGAAAAAGATTTTCCATGCAAATAGGGACCAAAAGAAAGCAGGAGTAGCAATACTCATATCAGATAAAATAGACTTTAAAACAAAGGCTGTGAAAAGAGACAAAGAAGGTCACTACATAATGATCAGAGGATCAATCCAAGAATAAGATATAACAATTATAAATATATATGCACCCAACACGGGAGCACCGCAGTATGTAAGACAAATGCTAACAAGTATGAAAGGAGAAATTAACAATAACACAATAATAGTGGGAGACTTTAACACCCCACTCACACCTATGGATAGATCAACTAAACAGAAAATTAACAAGGAAACACAAACTTTAAATGATACAATAGACCAGTTAGACCTAATTGATATCTATAGGACATTTCATCCCAAAACAATGAATTTCACCTTCTTCTCAAGCGCACATGGAACCTTCTCCAGGATAGATCACATCCTGGGCCATAAAGCTAGCCTTGGTAAATTCAAAAAAATAGAAATCATTCAAAGCATCTTTTCTGACCACAATGCAGTAAGATTAGATCTCAATTACAGGAGAAAAACTATTAAAAATTCCAACATATGGAGGCTGAACAACATGCTGCTGAATAACCAACAAATCACAGAAGAAATCAAAATTTGCATAGAAACAAATGAAAATGAAAACACAACAACCCAAAACCTGTGGGACACGGTAAAAGCAGTCCTAAGGGGAAAGTTCATAGCAATACAGGCACACCTCAAGAAACAAGAAAAAAGTCAAATAAATAACCTAACTCTACACCTAAAGCAACTAGAAAAGGAAGAAATGAAGAACCCCAGGGTTAGTAGAAGGAAAGAAATCTTAAAAATTAGAGCAGAAATAAATGCAAAAGAAACAAAAGAGACCATAGCAAAAATCAACAAAACCAAAAGCTGGTTCTTTGAAAGGATAAATAAAATTGACAAACCATTAGCCAGACTCATCAAGAAACAAAGGGAGAAAAATCAAATCAATAAAATTAGAAACAAAAATGGAGAGATCACAACAGACAACACAGAAATACAAAGGATCATAAGAGACTACTATCAACAATTATATGTCAATAAAATGGACAACGTGGAAGAAATGGACAAATTCTTAGAAAAGTACAACTTTCCAAAACTGGACCAGGAAGAAATAGAAAATCTTAACAGACCCATCACAAGCACGGAAATTGAAACTGTAATCAAAAATCTTCCAGCAAACGAAAGCCCAGGTCCAGACGGCTTCACAGCTGAATTCTACCAAATATTTAGAGAAGAGCTAACACCTATCCTGCTCAAACTCTTCCAGAAAATTGCAGAGGAAGGTAAACTTCCAAACTCATTCTATGAGGCCACCATCACCCTAATACCAAAACCTGACAAAGATCCCACAAAAAAAGAAAACTACAGGCCAATATCACTGATGAACATAGATGCAAAAATCCTTAACAAAATTCTAGCAATCAGAATCCAACAACACATTAAAAAGATCATACACCATGACCAAGTGGGCTTTATCCCAGGGATGAAAGGATTCTTCAATATCCACAAATCAATCAATGTAATACACCACATTAACAAATTGAAAAATAAAAACCATATGATTATCTCGATAGATGCAGAGAAAGCCTTTGACAAAATTCAACATCCATTTATGATATAAACTCTCCAGAAAGCAGGAATAGAAGGAACATACCTCAACATAATAAAAGCTATTTATGACAAACCCACAGCAAACATTATCCTCAATGGTGAGAAATTGAAAGCATTTCCTCTAAAGTCAGGAACAAGACAAGGGTGCCCACTTTCACCATTACTATCCAACATAGTTTTGGAAGTTTTGGCCACAGCAATCAGAGCAGAAAAAGAAATAAAAGGAATCCAAATTGGAAAAGAAGAAGTAAAACTCTCACTGTTTGCAGATGACATGATCCTCTACATAGAAAACCCTAAAGACTCCACCAGAAAATTACTAGAACTAATCAATGACTATAGTAAAGTTGCAGGATATAAAATCAACACACAGAAATCCCTTGCATTCCTATACACTAATAATGAGAAAACAGAAAGAGAAATTAAGGAAACAATTCCATTCACCATTGCAACGGAAAGAATAAAATACTTAGGAATATATCTACCTAAAGAAACTAAAGACCTATATATAGAAAACTATAAAACATTGGTGAAAGAAATCAAAGAGGACACTAATAGATGGAGAAATATACCATGTTCATGGATTGGAAGAAGAAATATAGTGAAAATGAGTATACTACCCAAAGCAATCTATAGATTCAATGCAATCCAATCCCTATCAAGCTACCAACAGTATTCTTCACAGAGCTAGAACAAATAATTTCACAATTTGTATGGAAAAACAAAAAACCTCAAATACCCAAAGCGATCTTGAGAAAGAAGAATGGAACTGGAGGAATCAACCTACCTGACTTCAGGCTGTACTACAAAGCCACAGTTATCAAGACAGTATGGTACTGGCACAAAGACAGAAATATAGATCAATGGAACAAAATAGAAAGCCCAGAGATAAATCCACGCACATATGGACACCTTATCTTTGACAAAGGAGGCAAGAATATACAATGGATTAAAGACAATCTCTTTAACAAGTGGTGCTGGGAAATCTGGTCAACCACTTGTAAAAGAATGAAACTAGAACACTTTCTAACACCATACCACAAAAATAAACTCAAAATGGATTAAAGATCTAAACGTAAGACCAGAAACTATAAAACTCCTAGAGGAGAACATAGGCAAAACACTCTCTGACATACATCACAGCAGGATCCTCTATGACCCACCTCCCAGAATATTGGAAATAAAAGCAAAAATAAACAAATGAGACCTAATTAACCTTAAAAGCTTTGCACATCAAAGGAAACTATTAGCAAGGTGAAAAGACAGCCTTCAGAATGGGAGAAAATAATAGCAAATGAAGCAACTGACAAACAACTAATCTCAAAAATATACAAGCAACTCCTACAGCTCAACTCCAGAAAAATAAATGACCCAATCAAAAAATGGGCCAAAGAACTAAATAGACATTTCTCCAAAGAAGACATCCAGATGGCTAACAAACACATGAAAAGATGCTCAACATCACTCATTATCAGAGAAATGCAAATCAAAACCACTATGAGGTACCATTTCACGCCAGTCAGAATGGCTGCGATCCAAAAGTCTACAAGCAATAAATGCTGGAGAGGGTATGGAGAAAAGGGAACCCTCTTACACTGTTGGTGGGAATGCAAACTAGTACAGCCACAATGGAGAACAGTGTGGAGATTCCTTAAAAAACTGGAACTAGAACTGCCTTATGATCCAGCAATCCCACTGCTGGGCATACACACTGAGGAAACCAGAAGGGAAAGAGACACGTGTACCCCAATGTTCATCGCAGCACTGTTTATAATAGCCAGGACATGGAAGCAACCTAGATGTCCATCAGCAGATGAATGGATAAGAAAACGGTGGTACATATACACAATGGAGTATTACTCAGCCATTAAAAAGAATACATTTGAATCAGTTCTAATGAGGTGGATGAAACTGGAGCCTATTATACAGAGTGAAGTAAGCCTGAAAGAAAAACACCAATACAGTATACTAACGCATATATATGGAATTTAGAAAGATGGTAACAATAACCCTGTGTACGAGACAGCAAAAGAGACACTGATGTATAGAACAGTCTTATGGACTCTGTGGGAGAGGGAGAGGGTGGGAAGATTTTGGAGAATGGCATTGAAACATGTAAAATATCATGTATGAAACGAGTTGCCAGTCCAGGTTCGATGCACGATACTGGATGCTTGGGGCTGGTGCACTGGGACGACCCAGAGGGATGGTATGGGGAGGGAGGAGGGAGGAGGGTTCAGGATAGGGAACACATGTATACCTGTGGCGGATTCAGTTTGATATTTGGCAAAACTAATACAATTATGTAAAGTTTAAAAAAAAATAAAGTATGGCCATAGAAACATAGTTGAAGTCTCTACATAGACACAACAACATGAGTTTCCCCTTACTACGGGTGATCTGGCTACCATCATGACTGACCGTGCAAGTTTGTAATGCACAAATAAAGCGTGAGCACAATGGATGGTGCCACACCTCACTATGCTCTCAGTATATTCACCATCCACCTGTTCTGGAAGGATTAGGGACTTGTCTTCATAGGGATATAAATTTGCCCTGGGTACTGATTTTTCTTCCCCAACCATAGTGCTTCTGCTAGTACTACCATTATGGACTAACAGAACATTTTTGGCCTTATCTATTCCTATGCAACTTGGGCTCTAGAGATGTTTTTATAAAAAGTGAAGTGTCACAACAGGCTTATGCCCCTAGAATTCACTAGACTTACTCACACTCAATAACCAAGAAACATCTCATGGATATAGTGGAGGAACGGCATGATGGATGGTCAGATTTTTTGTCAACTGGGAGGTGAACAACTTAAAAGTTTACAAGGCTGCCTATTTGATGCAGAAAATAACTTAAACCAGTGGCTGCTATATTGTCCTCTGCCTGATAGGTAGTGTGTTTTACCCAGGAGTAAAAAGTCACTTTAACAATAGGACTGAACTATTTATTATGGGAATTTATGTTTTTTATTGGAGAAGGAAATGGCAACCCACTCTAGTATTCTTGCCTGGGAAATCCCATGGACAGAGGAGCCTGGTGGACTAAGTCCATGGGGTTGCAAAGAGTCAGACACAACTGAGCAACTGAAGATGAAGATGCTTTTTATTATTGTGAACTTTGATTTAGTAGGTTCAGAGGTCCTAGTGCCCCAGGGAAGAATATTCTAAAGGGAACATAGCTAAGACTGGCCTCTGACAACTTTGAGCTCTTCATATCGCTGAATCAGTAAATGGAAAAGGGCTTGCCTCTGACAGTTGTGGGAACTAGGGAAACACTGAAAATGAAAGCTCATAAGCTATTTATTGTAACATTTGAAGATTACAAATCAAAGAAACAAAATCTTGAGTGCAGTGTGTTCTATCCTTCAGCATTGATAAACGTAAATATGTTGTTTCCTCTTTGTCTCTAGTGTCTTTTTTTGGCTGCACTGCATGGCTTGTGGGATCTTAGTTCCCTGACCAGGGATTGAACCTGTGGCCACAGCAATGAAAATGCCAACATGACTGAGTGACTGAACTGAACTGAACTGAACTGAATGCCAATTCCTTGGACCACCAGGGAATTTCCTCTAGTGTCTTATTATGAGTCTTTAGGACCTTTGTTCTGGTCCAACCAAATAGGTCCCTTAAGGGTAAAGTCCCTTGATCCATGAACTCCTTCTAAATTCTGATCTTTGCAGTATCACTTGGTTATTGACCCCCAGAGCTGTTAATAACCTTCGTTTACCACATGTGGCAAGATTTTATGGAATTTTTTGTTAACACAAGAAAATCTAAGACTTTATGAGGACTCTCTTTTCTTTGTACAGGTAATATAGAAGACTGAGCATAAATTTAACATTAAGGCAAGTAGCTATAATGTTATACACGATACTGTTTTGGAACTGCTATGGAAATGAGCCACATCCTTAGGTTCATAAGTGGTATCATAAAGCAGGATAGCTAGTGTCTGGGGGTAACAAATGGACCATTCAGTTCAGTTGAGTCCCTCCATTGTGTCCGACTCTCTGTGACCCCATGAACTGCAGCATGCCAGGCTTTCCTGTCCATCACCAACCCCCGGAGCTGGCTCAAACTCTTATCTATCAAGTTGGTGATGCCATCCAACCATCTCATCCTCAGTCATCCCCCCCTCCTTCTGCCTTCAATCTTTCCCAGCTGCTGCTGTTGCTGCTAAGTCGCTTCAGTCATGTCCGACTCTTAGCAACCCCATGGACTGCAGCCTACCAGGCTCCTCCATCCATGGGATTTTCTAGGCAAGAGTACTGGAGTGGGGTGCCATTGCCTTCTCCGAGTCTTTCCCAGCATCAGGGTCTTTCCCATTGAGTCAATTCTTTGCATTAGGTGGCCAAAGTATTGGAGCTTCAGCTTAAGCATCAGTCCTAATTGACCATTAGTGAAGCATAATTGTGAGAAGGGTTGGCATATTGAATAAGGTAAACTAACCTTAAATTTAACTAGAATCACACAGTGCTAGAGTACAGTGAAAGACATTAGGAAAAGTGAAATGACTTTATAATGTTGGGGGTCAGGATTCTGTTGTTAGTGATAATTACATGAATGATTCTCAACCTCTGCAATTTGATAAACAGGTAAGGAAAACTGGTGACACATGAAACTAAGAAACCAAGGGTTCTTATTATCTCCATTCATTTTTCAAAAGAGATAAAGTATAAACTGATTCTCTTCTGTGAAAAGAGAAGCAAATTCATTTAGTACGTATAAAATTTTCAAGCTGTAAAAGAGTATAACTGATACATGAATATAAGAGAAACCCAAAGCCCCAAAGCTGAATACATTATTTCCAACTATGTCACTTTAAGTTATGGTGTGGAAAATATACAAGTGATATGAAAACTACCAAGAGAGCAAATTGGTTCTCCTGCTCTCATATGTGCTTTAATATTTTATAATTTTTTAATGTTGTCTCTAAACTATAGATAGAAAGCAGAAAATTTTAGAGAAATCTGACAAAAGTGATTTTTTGGGGGGAAGTTAAAGATAGGGGGTAAAGTGATCCTAAGAGGAAATATAAAACGGATTGAGTTTTTGAGTCTTAGAAATATAAGTGGTGATATAGTTTTCTGGATTTATGTATGGATAAAGTTAATTCAAAAGGACACAAAAATTATTTATATTGCATGTAGTCATAAAAAGTAAAAGAAGTGGTCTTAAATTAGGGAAGGTTGATTTTTATTTGGATGTGGAGAAGAATTTATGGCAGTTTGAAAGATAAATTGCTGAACATTTTAGCTGATGCCATTTACATTTACAATGTCTCAATATTTTTAGATTGAGAAGGAAGTTTATAGAGATGACAGTTTAGATTTTCAAAACCAAGATATGTCTATAGGCCTCATTCAGATTAATAATTCTATTGCCTGGAACCCCAGCTACCAATATTTTTCTCATCTATAAAGTTAAATGTCTGGGAATCTGTTTCTGGAATATTGATCAGTTCTATATGGGCCAAGACAATGAATTAATTACCATAAAAGGCAAAGAGCTAGACCTCTTCTTTCATATCATGAACACTTAATTAACCAAAACAAATGGGTATAATTAAGTGTTGAGAAAAATAGCCTAACAGCTTATTCTTTTGCACGAAACCAACTTGTAAGAGAATGTGGTTTCAGAATCAATCAGGAGATTGATTGTAGGTATTTGATGACTTCTAGGTGAATAGACATCATATCCTGGTGTCTCCATCTAGAATCCCTGAGCTCAAGGCTGGGTTGGGAAGATTCCCCTGGAGAAGGGAAAGGCCACCCACTCCAGCATTCTGGCCTGGAGAATTCCAGGGGAATCTTCCCAACCCAGCGGTCAAACCCAGGTCTCCCACATTGCAGGCAGATTCTTTACCAGCTGAGCCATGAGGGAAGCCTGTACAACTGATATAGATTATGGAAAAAGTCTTCCAAGAGACTGAGTGGTTAAAAGATACCTGAAGACATAGTATTATTTATAAGTTGTTTGTGATTGTAAAATTTCTAAAGAGTGGATCCAGAAAGTAATGAAAATCACATCCCATAAACTACCTCTTACTTAATTTAAAGTAGACCTTGTTTTTCTTCTCTTTTTCATTATACACATACTTTCCTTAGCTCCTCTTCCTTATTAGTTTTCATTTTGACACAGTTTACTTGTTTTTCCTTAATTATTTTTCATTTTTATAATATCTATTTTCTGGGCTTTTTTTTTTTTTTGGTCTGTTTAGAACTCTTCTCAGTCTTTTTTTTTTTTTAATCCATCTTCTTAGTTATATCATCATCCATATTTTCTTGTTTTTCAATCACCCAGTTAGATCCTTTTATATCTTTGTTGAATTGTTAAATTATAAATATATAATTTGCTGAATCTATTATTATATGAATTGCAATCTGATTTTCCCATGTTGAAGGTTACCTTTGTTATATTTAGATCATAATTTCTACCTCACTGAAACCTTTAGCCTGTATTTGATGGAGGCAATATTTTTAGTGTCTTCCACCTTCCTTTCTATTCTAAGCATGTGTTAGCAGTTGAGATTACAAAAAAGGATAAGCACAATTTCTCCCCTCAATCCACTTATGTTTATAACTATTAATATAATGTATTAATAACAAGGTAAGTGATACATTGGGGCATGGATAAAGTGCTATGAATAGGAACAAAAAAAGCATGAATCTGCTTAGACTGTGAAGAGGAAATGGAATTAGGATAGTATGTGGCCTTGTCAGATAACAAACAGGTGATGTTGGATCATGAGGTTCAAGAAAGGATGTAGGAAAAGTGACATATGAAATAGGGTTGAAAAGTACCAGATTCAAGCAGGCTTTGATTGATCTGTTAGGAGTTTGGGGTTCATCTGGAAGCAAAAAAGGACTCATTAAACCATTAACACTATGATTTAGTCTGTTTTGAAAGTTGCTGGATTTCTGTTGGAATTGCAAAAACAGTTGAAGGAGAGGATCCCGATGAGGTTTCACAGTACTTCTAGTGAGAACTGATGAAAGGTAGGGGCAGTGGGAAGAAAAAGGAACAGATTTATGTCAGATGCATTCAATTAAGAAGGAAATTGTGACATATTTCACCCATTTAATAAGTGCTAAAAACTGTATGTTTGGCATTATTCAATGCAGAATTAACAAGGTACATTTATTATTTCACTATCAGACTTTTTGGTAGTGAATTATTACAAATAAAATTGAATTCACTCATCCTGTAAAATTCCTATTTTTCCCTCTCCAGAGAAAATCATTATTCTGAAGTTGTTGGATAGGCTTTTTGTTCAAACTTTTATACTAATATAAATATATATACATACATAAAAATATTTCTTGTATATATTTAATATTTTAATAATTACTGAGTGTTTTTGAAGTCACAAAATTATATAACCTTGAATGTATTATTTTATAATTTGATGTTTTTAATACTTTTGAGATAAAAAATGATAACAATTATAAATCTGATTAATTCAGTTTTCTTTCCAAATAAATCATTCCTTGTATTAATTTATAATAATTTACTTATATGTGACTTCATTGTGGACCTCATTATTTCCATTACCAGGGGCATTAAAGAGAAGGACTTAACTGGATTTGATGACAAATATTCTCTCACAGTGTTTTTGTTGTTGTTGTTAGTCACTCAGTTGTGTTCGACTCTTTGTGACCCCATGGACTGTAGCCTGGCAGGTTCCTCTGTCCATGGGATTCTCCAGGCAAGAATACTGGAGTGGGTTGCCATTTCCTTCTCCAGGCTCTCACAGTATAACATCTCTTAAACATTAGTTTTCTACATTCCACAGATGGGAAAAGTTTTCAGAGATAAAATGTATATTACCCAAGATCATCAAGTTACTAGGTAACAATACAAAATATACATTTTTTTCAGATACTGAAGCCTATACTTATTTTATTATCCCATGCAGCTTCTTAAAAAATAATAAAAAATAATTGCTATGATGTATTCTAGGAACTAAATAGAGACAAATTCAAAGAATGATGCAACTATGCACAGAGGCTATCTTTAATATTGTGTCAGATGGAGTCTAGAGTCCATGAATAACATGATATTGATGAGCAACCTTAATACACTTTGACTTGAATTGGGAGCTCAAGGTTTTTACTGAAGACCTGTTATGTCCTCTATCACTCTTTAGGGCACTGTGGAGTTTATAAAGAAGTATGATGGGTAGAATTGTCTTATAATCCAGTTAGAGATTACAGTGAAACACTTGAAATCAGAAAATGACTCAGGTTGAAGGAATCAAGAATGATTTCATGAAGAAGGTACAACTTGAATACAGGCAAGGGATCCTCAGGAAATCATGAATAAAGGAAAAAAATAAAGCAGAAAATTGGGGAGGAGACTTGGGTTTTAGTAGATTTGGGTTTTAGTATAAGCTCTAACACTAAGTAGACTTGGTCAAGTTATTTAACATATTTGGGTATTTATTTCCTGCTCTATTATAACAAGTGATTTTCCTAAATAGAGATTGAATTTAACAATAGATCCCAAAGTTGACCTCACTGATTTCAATCTCTTTGACTAGATTGAAGATTTCTTTTTAGTCTTGTTCCTACCTTTATTTCCCACCAGGCAAAATTTTCACTTTCCTGAATTCCCCAGACCCTTGATCTTTCCTTCTTTACTCACATGATCAGTGTCTAACACAAGCAAATGAATTTGATCTTTTAAAAAACTTGACGACCCAGAGGGATGGAATGGGGAGGGAGGAGGGAGGAGGGTTCAGGATGGGGAACACATGTATACCTGTGGTGGATTCATTTTGATATTTGGCAAAACTAATACAGTTATGTAAAGTTTAAAAATAAAATAAAATTAAAAAAAAAAAACTTGGGGGTAGGGCTACCAACATCCTGGACAGTGGAAAATATATGTATAATTTTTGTTTCCCCTTGAACTTAAGTACTAATAGCCTATTATTCATTGGAAGGCTTACCAAAAATATAAACAATGGATGAACACATACTATATTCTTACAATAAAGTAAGCTGTAAGAAAGAAAATATTTTTAAGAAAATCATAAGGAAAAGAAAGTCTGTCTACAGTGCTATAACTTTGTGTCATTTGTTTATAAGAAAAATCATCTGTCAGCGACTACATCTGCATGTCTTCAGATCAGATCAGATCAGTCGCTCAGTTGTGTCCGACTCTTTGCGACCCCATGAATCGCAGCACGCCAGGCCTCCCTGTCCATCACTAACTCCCGGAGTTCACTCAGACTCACGTCCATTGAGTCAGTGATGCCATCCAGCCATCTCATCCTCTGTCATACCCTTCTCCTCTTGCCCCCAATCCCTCCCAGCATCAGAGTCTTTTCCAATGAGTCAACTCTTTGCATGAGGTGGCCAAAGTACTGGAGTTTCAGCTTTAGCATCATTCCTTCCAAAGAAATCCCAGGGCTGATCTCCTTCAGAATGGACTGGCTGGATCTCCTTGCAGTCCAAGGGACTCTCAAGAGTCTTTTCCAACACCACAGCTCAAAAGCATCAATTCTTCAGTGCTCAGCCTTCTTCACAGTCCAACTCTCACATCCATACATGACCACAGGAAAAACCATAGCCTTGACTAGACAAACCTTTGTTGGCAAAGTAATGTCTCTGCTTTTGAATATGCTATCTATGTTGGTCATAACTTTCCTTCCAAGGAGTAAGTGTCTTTTAATTTCATGGCTGCAGTCACCATCTTCAGTGATTTTGGAGCCCCCCAAAATAAAGTCTGACACTGTTTCCACTGTCTCCCCATCTATTTCCCATGAAGTGGTGGGACCGGATGCCATGATCTTCATTTTCTGAATGTTGAGCTTTAAGCCAACTTTTTGACTCTCCACTTTCACTTTCATCAAGAGGCTTTTGAGTTCCTCTTCACTTTCTGCCATAAGGGTGGTGTCATCTGCATATCTGAGGTTATTGATATTTCTCCTGGCAATCTTGATTCCAGCTTGTGTTTCTTCCAGTCCAGCGTTTCTCATGATGTACTCTGCATATAAGTTAAATAAACAGGGTGACAATATACAGCCTTGATGTACTCCTTTTCCTATTTGGAACTAGTCTGTTGTTCCATGTCCGGTTCTAACTGTTGCTTCCTGACCTGCATACAAATTTCTCAAATGGCAGATCAGGTGGTTTGGTATTCCATCTCTTTCAGAATTTCCCACAGTTTATTGTGATCCACACAGTCCAAGGCTTTGGCATAGTCAATAAAGCAGAAATAGATGTTTTTCTGGAACTCTCTTGCTTTTTCCATGATCCAGCGGATATTGGCAATTTGATCTCTGGTTCCTCTGCCTTTTCTAAAACCAGCTTGAACATCAGGAAGTTCACTGGTCACATATTGCTGAAGCCTGGCTTGGAGAATTTTAAGCATTACTTTACTAGCATGTGAGATGAGTGCAATTGTGCGGTAGTTTGAGCATTCTTTGGCATTGCCTTTCTTTGGGATTGGAATGAAAACTGACCTTTTCCAGTCCTGTGGCCACTGTTGAGTTTTCCAAATATGCTGGCATATTGAGTGCAGCACTTTCAAAGCATCATCTTTCAGGATTTGGAATAGCTCAACTGGAATTCCATCACCTCCACTAGCTTTGTTTGTAGTGATGCTTTCTAAGGCCCACTTGACTTCACATTCCAGGATGTCTGGCTCTAGGTGAGTGGTCACACCATCGTGATTATCTGGGTCGTGTAGATCTTTTTTGTACAGTTCTTCTGTGTATTCTTTTTTTTTTTAATTTTATTTTATTTTTAAACTTTACAAAATTGTATTAGTTATGCCAAATATCATTGCCATCTCTTCTTAATATCTTCTGCTTCTGTTAGGTCCATACCATTTCTGTCCTTTATCGAGCCCATCTTTGCATGAAATGTTCCTTTGGTATCTCTGATTTTCTTGAAGAGATCCCTAGTCTTTCCCATTCTGTTGTTTTCCTCTATTTCTTTGCATTGATCGTTGAAGAAGGCTTTCTTATCTCTTCTTGCTATTCTTTGGAACTCTGCATTCAGATGTTTATATCTTTCCTTTTCTCCTTTGCTTTTTGCTTCTCTTCTTTCCACAGCTATTTGTAAGGCCTCCCCAGACAGCCATTTTGCTTTTTTGCATTTCTTTTCCATGGGGATGGTCTTGATCCCTGTCTCCTGTACAATGTCATGAACCTCCATCCATAGCTCATCAGGCACTCTATCTATCAGATCTAGGCCCTTAAATCTATTTCTCACTTCCACTGTATAATCATAAGGGATTTGATTTAGGTCATACCTGAATGGTCTAGTGGTTTTTCCTACTTTCTTCAATTTAAGTCTGAATTTGGCATACCATATATTGTGAATTTTATATATATTACTAATTCTAGACATCAAAAATGAAAAGATAATGGGAAAAGAAATTCATATTTAATTACAGTCATAACAATTTATGTACTGTTAACAAAGAAGCAGCAATATAATTGCTTTATGGTAGCTTTGGGTAGCTGATGCAATTTCTTCATGGCAGCCCTGACTATATAATAGTTAATAAATCATTATAAAATTTTAATGGCATATAGTATTGCAGTCATATTCATAACAGTGTTGGAAACATTGCTGTATTTTTAAAAAGCCCACTTACCAGTGACTATAGGCAGTTTGCAGTTTCTCCAGTTGAGAGAGATAGAGAGGCATACTGTATGGTAAAGTAATTTTTTGGAAGCACTTATAAAAGAGTAATAAAACTAACAAATGATTAATTTTATATTAAATATTACTCACATAATATCTATATAAAGATAAGCTATCCACTTCAAGACAAGCCATGCTATTAATACATGTTCTACATGTAAATTTTTGCATCTTCATATATCTATTGCAAAAATCACATCTATGGAGACTTTAACTGTTCAAAAACAGGTTGTATGAGTGTCAACTGTATATATTATTTACCCTTTCAACAAAAATTTTTTGTGATTTTAATTTTTGATACATTGGGTTGAGGAAGAAGTTTTGGTACTTAACTTTATGGGGCTTGCAGTCCAGATGGAATGGAGAAATTGAGTAAATAACAAATTAGGAAAGGAGAAATTGTATAGATAATAAATTCCATTTGTGACCCAAAAGACTGTAATGCACCAGGCTCCTCTGTCCATGGGATTTGCCAGGCAAGAACAGTGGAGTGGGTGCCATTTCCATCTCCAGGGAATCTTACCAACCCAGGGATCAAACCTGCTTCTCCTGCTTGGCAGATGGATTCTTTACCATTATGGCTTCAAAAAGCCTGTGGCTCAGTGGTAAGGAACCCACATGCAATGCAGAAGCTGCAGAAGATGGGAGTTCAATCCCTGGTTTGGAAAGATCCCATGGAGGAGAGCATGACTACCCATTCCAGTATTCTTGCCTGTAGAATGCCATGGACAGAGGAGCCCAGCAGCTACAGTCCATAGAGTCACAAAGAGTTGGACATGACTGAAGTGACTTCACACCAGGGAAGACCTTTCATCACGTTATGAATTTCATAATTTTAAGCTTTTCAAATCATGTATAAGTACTTTAAAGCAGTTTTTCCTCAAATTACTTGTGCCAAAGGATAGGTTTATTTTGATAAACTATAAAAACAGAAACTTTAGTGCCACTGTGATGTCAAGCTGCTAGAGAAGTTTCTAAATATTCAGTCACAGACTCTCAACCAAATATGGCACAAACTGGTAACAGACACTTCATAGACTTGCACCTCTCTGTGTGGGCCACTTTTTCATTGCTTCAAGCAGTTCAGATATTAATGGTCATAATCTCTGCCTTCAAGAAGTTTACAGTCCCCTTGGTGAGTTAGAACTGTACTTAGTTCAATATAACACACAGGGTAGTAAAATAAATGGCTAGTAATAATAAAACAAGAATTTGTAGATGTGGTAAGCATCTGAGTAATATTGAAGATGAAATGTTCCCACAGGAAGGGCCAGAGGAAGGTAACTTCCTGAAAGATTGAAATAGTGATTAGTTCTGTATGACTGAGGTAGGTCATATTAATTTAAAATCCAAAGTCAAAAGGTTTGGGGTTGAATTCCTGTTACTCTTGTTGACCATCATGTATTTCAGGAGTAATATCAGAACACTCACCCAGAAAGGAAAAAGAAGATATTAAATGGAAAGCCAACTTGGGGGTGGAGAATAGCTCCACATGACAGCAACTAATTTTTCTGTGTGATCATGCTGCAAAGGCTGTGAGGTAATTTTCATGCAAAAGTAGAAATAGGCTTGCATGACTTTGGTTTATCTTCTAGTTTATTAACATAATCATCGTAATTTACATTTTTCTGTTGTCCTTTAGGTAGCAAAACCTACAAAGCCAATGTATGGAGCAAATCAGTCTATGGTGTCAGAGTTTGTGTTCCTGGGACTCACCAATTCCTGGGAGATTCAACTTCTCCTCTTTGTGTTCTCCTCTAGTTTTTACATTGCAAGCACAATGGGAAACTTGCTCATTCTGCTCACTGTTATCTCTGACCCTCACTTACACTCCTCCATGTACTTTCTGTTGGCCAACCTCTCCTTCATTGACCTGGGATTTTCTACCATCTTTTCTCCCAAGATGATTTATGACCTTTTCAGAAAGCATAAAGTCATCTCTTTTAATGGCTGCATCACTCAGATCTTCTTCATCCACATCATTGGTGGTGTGGAGGTGGTGCTTCTCATAGCCATGGCTTTTGACAGATATGTTGCCATATGTAAGCCTCTCCACTATCTGACCATCATGAGTCCAAGGATGTGTGTTTTCTTTATAGTGGCTGCCTGGATTATTGGCCTTATCCACTCCATGGTTCAACTAGCTTGCGTGGTAAACTTATCCTTCTGTGGCCCAAATGTGTTGGACAGCTTTTACTGTGACCTTCCTCAGTTGATCAAACTTGCCTGCACAGACACATACCAACTAGAGTTCATGGTCACAGCCAACAGTGGATTAATTTCTGTTGGCTCCTTCTTCATTCTGATCATTTCCTATATTATCATCATTCTCACTGTTCAGAAACAGTCTTCGGCAGGTTCATCCAAGGCTCTGTCCACACTTTCAGCTCACATCACTGTAGTAGTCTTGTTCTTTGGTCCTTTGATGTTTTTTTATATATGGCCATTTTCCTCCACACATCTGGGGAAGTTTCTGGCTATATTTGATGCAGTTCTCACTCCTTTCTTGAATCCTGTTATTTACACATTCAGGAATCATGAAATGAGAGTTGCAATGAGGAGAGTATGCAAACAACTAGTGAATTACAGGAGATCTCTAAAGTGATGAGGGATTTCTTCACTGTATTGTGAAGAGCTCTTGTTGATTAATAATGTTCAGTGTTGATGGTCACACTCAGAAAGAATCTTCTGTTTGTCCTTGATTTGATTACACAAAGATATTGAGTCCATTTTGTCTTTCACTTAGGAAGCAGAGACATTCACCTTTGAAAAGAGACTTACATATAGAGTATTTAAAATCAAAGTATACAGAAACCTTGAACCTAAATTCTTAAGGAATAATGTATATAAGAAGTAATTTTTAGAAATACCTTGGAGGGAAGATTTCTTTAAGGCCTTCAGAACAGGGAGAAATATCTCCTAATCTACCCTAATTTGGGATAACTTCTATTTACCTGGAATATATCTGCAAACACCCTATTTCCAAGTATGACCATATTCATAGATATTGGGGTTTAAAATTTCAACATGTCTATTTGGTGGACCCAAATCAAGCCACAACAGTAGTATAAGTAGTATAGATATCTGAAAACAGAAACAATTGTAGGATAACTACCTGTTAATGAGTGCAAATATATTAATTTTGAAAATACATAATAGAACAAACATTCAGTTCAGTTCAGTTCAGTTGCTCAGTCATTTCGGACTCTTTGCAACCCCATGAATTGCAGCACGCCAGGCCTCCCTGTCCATCACCAACTCCCGGAGTTCACTCAGACTCGCATCCATCGAGTCAGTGATGCCATCCAGCCATCTCATCCTCCGTTGTCCCCTTCTCCTCCTGCCCCCAATCCCTCCCAGCATCAGACTCTTTTCCAATGAGTCAACTCTTTGTATGAGGTGGCCAAAGTACTGGAGTTTCAGCTTCAGCATCATTCCTTCCAAAGAAATCCCAGGGCTGATCTCCTTCAGAATGGACCGGTTGGATCTCCTTGCAGTCCAAGGGACTCTCAAGAGTCTTCTCCAACACCACAGTTTAAAAGCATCAATTCTTCGGCACTCAGCTTTCTACACAGTCCAACTCTCACATCCATACATGACCACTGGAAAAACCATAGCCTTGACTAGATGGACCTTTGTTGGCAAAGTAATGTCTCTGCTTTTGAATATGCTATCTATGTTGGTCATAACTTTTCTTCCAAGGAGCAAGTGTCTTTTAATTTCATGGCTGCAGTCAACATCTGCAGTGATTTTGGAGCCCCCCCCAAATAAAGTCTGACACTGTTTCCACTGTTTCCCCATCTATTTCCCATGAAGTGATGGGACCAGATGCCATCATCTTACTTTTCTGAATGTTGAGCTTTAAGCCAACTTTTTGACTCTCCACTTTCACTTTCATCAAGAGGCTTTTTAGTTCCTCTACACTTTCTGCCATAAGGGTGGTGTCATCTGCATATCTGAGGTTATTGATATTTCTCCCGGCAATCTTGATTCCAGCTTGTGCTTCTTCCAGCCCAGCATTTCTCATGATGTACTCTGCATATAAGTTAAATAAGCAGGGTGACAATATACAGCCTTGATGTACTCCTTTTCCTATTTGGAACAAACATTAACTTTTCATAAGTAATTAGCTATACCTTTAATGGAGTATGTAAAGTCAGCATAAGGTGCAAAAAATTACTTTTGTAAGCTAAAGAATCTCTAAGTAGGAAAATTACACATAAAAATAACATTTAGTTCTTTTAGTCAGGAGCAGAACAAATACATCAATATAAATTTGTCATGTCATTCTAACAGGGAAATCCAAATTCTAGGAAGGAAAGTTATGACCAACCTAGATAGCATATTCAAGAGCAGAGACATTACTTTGCCAGCAAAGGTCCGTCTAGTCAAGGCTATGGTTTTTCCAGTGGTCATGTATGGATGTGAGAGTTGGACTGTGAAGAAAGCTGAGTGCCGAAGAATTGATGCTTTTGAACTGTGGTGTGGAGGAGACTCTTGAGAGTCCCTTGGACTGCAAGGAGATCCAACTGGTCCATTCTAAAGGGAGGTGGGGGGGAGTTCAGGATTGGGAACACGTGGCGAATTCATGTTGATGTATGGCAAAACCAATACAATATTGTAAAGTAATTAGCCTCTAATTAAAATAAATAAATTTAAAAAATAAAAAAAAATAAAGGAGATCAGTCCTGGGTGTTCTTTGGAAGGACTGATACTAAAGCTGAAACTCCAATACTTTGGCCACCTGATGTGAAGAGTTGACTCATTGGAAAAGAGTCTGATGCGGGGAGGGATTGGGGGCAGGAGGAGAAGGGGACAACGTAGTATGAGATGGCTGGATGGCATCACTGACTCGATGGACATGAGTTTGAGTGAACTCTGGGAGTTGATGATGGACAGGGAAGCCTGGCGTGCTGTGATTCATGGGGTCGCAAAGAGTCGGACACGACTGAGCGACTGAACTGAGTCTTCATTCAATACAGTATTTGGCGGTAAAATATTCCTAAGTTAAAAAAAATAAACCTATCAAAACTGAACTATGCAAACTTTGCCAAAATATTAATATGTTTCATTTTTTTCTTTTCAGTATCATTATTTAAATATTATATAGTCTAATTTATATTTATATTCATATGTATGTATATATGACCAAGGCGAACAATTTACTTCTTGAAACTTCATTCCACATTGTATTTTTTCTTTTAAGAATATTTAAAAAGAACAGACATTTTATTGTAGGATAAATTTGTCCTTTTATTTTCCTTGATGAACAAAACCAGATCCTATTATGTTGCATTGCTACTCATATTTTGAAGGACTATTCTAATACAGTTTTATCACCCATTTTATGACTTTAGCTAAAGTAATTAACATTTATTTTACCGACAGGACTGTTAAAAAAAAAAGAATGACAATAGTTTAAGTGGCAAAAACTGATATTTTTTAATTAAAAAGAACTTAAAAAATTAAAGTATAGTTGTTTTACAATGTTATGTTAGTTTCAGGTATACAGCAAAGTGACTTCAGTGTGTGTGTGTGTGTATGTGTATGTATGTATGTATATGCATTCTTTTTCAGGTTCTTTTCCATTACAAGTTATTACAAGATATTGAATACAGTTCCCTGTGCTATACAGTAAGTAGGTCCTTGTTGTTTATCTATTTTATATATATACGAGTATGTATATGCATATGTGCATGCTCAGTCATGTCTGACTCTTTGTGACCCCATGGACTGCAGCCTGCCAGGCACCACATGTATATGTTAATCTCAAACTCCTAATTTCTCCCTCCCCAACTCTTTCCCCTTTGATAGCCATGTTTGCTTTCTATGTCTGTGAGAAAGAAATAAGTTTTGTAAATAATTTCATTTATATCATGTTTTAAGATTTCATAAGTGATAGCATATGATATTTGTCTTTCTCTAACTTACTTCACTTAGTATGAAAATCTCCAGGTCCATCCATGTTGCTACAAATGGAATTGTTTCATTCATTTTAATGGCTGAATAATACTTCATTGTATAAATATATATATATACATATATATAAACACCATATCTTCTTTACCCATTCATCCATTGATGGGCATTTAGGGTGCTTCCATGTCTTGGCTATTGTACACAGTATTTCTGTGAACATTGAGGTAAGTGTCACTTTTAAAACTAAAATTTTCATCTTTTTTTAGCTATATGCCCAGGAGTGGGACTGTTGGATCATATGGTAACTCTATTTTTAGTTTGGCAAAAGCTAATTTTATTCAGAAACTACTGCAATATGGAAAAAGACATCTCAGTATGGAAGTGTGGTCAATTCCCAGGCTTCCTTGGTGGCCCAGTGGTGAAAAATCTACCTGCCAATGAAGGAAACATGGGCTCCATCCTTGGTCTGGGAATATCCCACATGCTGCAAAGCAACTAAGCCCATGCACCACAACTATTGAATCTGTGCTCTAGAGCCCAAGAGCTGCAACTACTGAGCCCTTGCGCCACAACTACTGAAGCCCGAATGCCATAGAACCCATGATCTGCAGCAAGAGAAGCCACTGCAATGAGAAGCCCATGCACCGCAGCTAGACAGTAGCTCACACTTGCTGAACCTGAAACAAGCCTGTGCAGCACCGAAGCCCCAGCACAGCCAAAAATAAACGAATGAAATTATATACAAAGAAATGAGGTCATTTTCCAATACAATTAAAACAAGTGGGAATTTACTGCCAAAGAGCAGCAGCTGGGGGAAGGGAGCATGACAGTGAATAGAAATACCTAAAGATATGAAGAATTCTTGCTAAACTGACTTTACAGGTGCTTACTGAGGGCAGGAAAGGATGATCAGATATCAAGAATAGAGGTTTAGAAATTTTATTAGGTATCAAGGCTGGGGAATTTCTTCTATAATAATTTAGCAGGATTCTTGCTACAACTGGGCTATGCAAGCCCATCAGGGTTGTGCCCCAGGTTGAGGTCTAGTGGAGACGAGGGCTCAGAGGAGTCTGAATAAAGTTTGGTCAAGAACAGAGTCTTTGCCAACTTACAGGTGGAAAATTGAGAATCTTCTGTCATATATAATTATTTATTAACTAACAAAGCCCAGGAACACTGTAAATATAACCCCCAAGGGCCACAAACATTCTATTTATTTACACCTTTTTTAAAGGTAGCAAACATACCTGTGGCGGATTCATTTTGATATTTGGCAAATCTAATACAGTTATGTAAAGTTTAAAAATAAAATAAAATTAAAAAAAAAAAAAAGAAAAAAAAAATAAAGGTAGCAAACATAATTTTTAAGTAGCAAAAGTGAACACATTTGCTAACATGAACCAAAGAAATGAATGCTCTAGAAAGGTAAGTCACACACACAACCATATACACATCCTCACCATGACCAATGCTTCAGTACTTAATCTTATTTTAAAAATTACCCAGAAAAGATCCACTAATTACTTTATTAAAACTTACCAAGAAAAGATCCACTAATTACTTTATTAAACCTAAACCAAAATTTTAAACAAGTAACAATCATAGAGGTTATATTCCAGTGGACTCATTATAAAACTGTCAGAGTTATAATTCTAATTGATTAATAAATTATTTTACATTTTCCAGAATTTTAAATCCTTGTGTTATATACCATTTTGATAAGATCAGGGAGAGGATGCATACCTATTTTATAAAAACCATTATCAAACCTACCTGTATTGTATAAGAATTTATTTTGATTATTTGAATTTGGATTCTCATATAAAAATGCTCTGAGTCATAATTTCTTTGAGAATTTTTTTTTTGAAAAAGATGGCATATATAAAACAGTAAAAATTCAGTTTTCCTTGTTAGGGGGAAATTTGGGGAATATTAGATTCAAGATAGTACTTAATCTCCATAAAGCAATACTAACAGAATTCCTTTAAGAGGCTTTATTTTATTTACTAACAAATCCTTGAAGTAGGAAAATACTTCATACTCATACAGTGAAGGATAAAAACTCCTCAATTCTTTAAGCATCAGTTCAGTTCCGTTCAGTCGCTCAGTCGTGTCTGACTCTTTGCGACCCCATGAATTGCAGCACACCAGGCCTCCCTGCCCATCACCAACTCCCAGAGTTCACTCAGACTCACATCCATCGAGTCAGTTATGCCATCCAGCCATCTCATCCTCTGTCGTCCCCTTCTCCTCCTGCCCCCAATCTCTCCCAGCATCAGAGTCTTTTCCAATGAGTGAACTCTTCACATGAGGTGGCCAAAGTACTGGAGTTTCAGCTTTAGCATCATTCCTTCCAAAGAAATCCCAGGGCTGATCTCCTTCAGAATGGACTGGTTGGATCTCCTTGCAGTCCAAGGGACTCTCAACAGTCTTCTCCAACACCGCAGTTCAAAAGCATCAATTCTTCAGCACTCAAACTTCTTCACAATCCAACTCTCACATCCATACATGACCACAGGAAAAACCATAGCCTTGACTAGACGGACCTTTGTTGGCAAAGTAATGTCTCTGCTTTTGAATATGCTATCTAGGTTGGTCATAACTTTCCTTCCAAGGAGTAAGCGTCTTTTAATTTCATGGCTGCAGTCACCATCTTCAGTGATTTTGGAGCCCCCAAAAATAAAGTCTGCCACTGTTTCCACTGCTTTCCCATCTATTTCCCATGAAGTGATGGGACCGGATGCCATGAACTTCGTTTTCTGAATGTTGAGCTTTAAGCCAACTTTTTCACTCTCCACTTTCACTTTCAAGAGGCTTTTTAGTTCCTCTTCATTTTCTGCCATAAGGGTGGTGTCATCTGCATATCTGAGATTATTGATATTTCTCCCTGCAATCTTGATTCCAGTTTGTGTTTCTTCCAGTCCAGCATTTCTCATGATGTACTCTGCATATAAGTTAAATAAACAGGGTGACAATATACAGCCTTGACGTACTCCTTTTCCTATTTGGAACCATCTGTTGTTCCATGTCCAGTTCTAACTGTTGCTTCCTGACCTGCATACAAATTTCTCAAGAGGCAGATCAGGCGGTCTGGTATTCCCATCTCTTTCAGAATTTTCCACAGTTTATTGTGATCCACACAGTCAAAGGTTTTGGCATAGTCAATAAAGCAGAAATAGATGCTTTTCTGGAACTCTCTTGCTTTTTCCATGATCCAGCGGATGTTGGCAATTTGATCTCTGGTTCCTCTACCTTTTCTAAAACCAGCTTGAACCTCAGAAAGTTCATGGTTCACATATTGCTGAAGCCTGGCTTGGAATATTTTGAGCATTACTTTACTAGTGTGTGAGATGAGTGCAATTGTGCGGTAGTTTGAGCATTCTTTGGCATTGCCTTTCTTTCACACATAAAACTACCAGGCTCAGTTCTGGAATTTCAGCTACAGATCAAGACTTAGATATACAAAGAAATTAAAAGTATAGACAGATACACAAAATCTCATATTGAATCTCTAATCAAATTTCTATTCTACTTCCAATGGAAATAAGACAAATAGATAAAAAAGGAAACAGACAAATAGGTTGAAAAATAAAGGTCAACTAACAAACCAAATTCTCTGTTATCTCTCATCTGATAGCAAATACATCCTCATTATCCTAAGAGAACTACCAAGTGTTTTAGGTGTTACTGAGGTATTACTGGGCTTCTAAGGGATATAAGCCCTAGAATGATGACATCCAGTGCCCCTCTAATCTGGTAGTTAGAGTCCTTACTGGTTGTGAGTCCATTATTAACACAGCAGAAAGGAAAGCATCAATAAGCTATGTCCATTTGGTAATGTAATTCACCCTTTGTCCTAATTGGGAAGTATCTCATATGACTAAATAACTGAATATATTCCTTCTGTTGACCAATTGAATTGTTATAGTCATGGGAATTCCATGTAGTCATGAGAATTCCATGTGGTCATGATATATTTAATAGTATATGTGAAAAATGAAACTGTACAGACAGTATTTCCTAGAAATGCCACATCTCATTTTGTAGACTCTGGAAGCACTTGCACATTTGTGTAACACATGTAAAAATATTTGTTAGTACCTTGTGAAGCAGATTTTGGACAAACTCAAATATCCATTAATAAGACAATGTTAAACTATTTTGATGGTAATTTTTAAATTATCTTCTCATATATAATTTTCATTGTGTCCACTATGTTCTGTAAAACTGAACTTTGTGGATGGGTCAACCAAAGGCTCTTGCCCTCTGGTTTCTGCTTAGGTAAAGCTATTGGACGGAGAAGGCAATGGCACCCCACTCCAGTACTCTTGCCTGGAAAATCCCATGGATGGAGGAGCCTGGTGGGCTGCAGTCCATGGGGTCATGAAGAGTTGGACACGACTGAGCGACTTCACTTTCACTTTTCACTTTCATGCATTGGAGAAGGAAATGGCAACCCACTCCAGTGTTCTTGCTTGGAGAATCCCAGGGACGGGGGAGCCTGGTGGGCTGCCGTCTATGGGGTCGCACAGTCAGACACAACTGAAGAGACTTAGCAGCAGCAGCAGCAAAGCTATTGGAAGCTGTTGCAGGAAGGTGGAGGAGAAGAAAGTGATATGATAATAAGTCCCTTATCTTCCTTCCTTCTGAGTTTTGTTTTGACAATTACTGCATTTCTCCACCAAAGCTCTATCATTGGTGGCCTTCTCCTGTTGCTCTGGCTCTTTCTCTGAGTTATGGTCCTATACCTCCCACTGTCCCTCAGCTTTAGGTGCAGTAATGCCTCTCTGTTGTTGCTAATCCTGGTAATCCTGGCTAGTCATCTAAATGGACTAGATAACCATTTGGTGAATTTCAGTCAGCTCCCGCCCCTAGCCATTCCAAGACTTGATCAGTTGCACATGTGCAAAGCAGACATGGTAACAGGGATGGAAGCTATGCAAGTGCTGAATACCATAGACTTCCCCTTAACAAAGCTGATCTGTGTACGCTCATAACAGAATCCCAACTTGCCAATGGAGGAAACCAATTAACATCATTTCCTGGGGAAAATAGCTAGATACTTGGTGATACATTGATTACACTGGACCTCTTTTATCATGGAAGAGGCAATGATTTATCCTAGGAAGAATAGATACATATTTCACAATGAATTTGCATTAGTAGTCTGCTATCATGGCTTCATACTGTGTCAATTCAGCTAAACCAGAACTATGTTTCCAGAATTTCCTTCCATGTATGTTCCCACATTAGGGTTCACCATAGGGAAAGTTTGTTTGGGATTTGGAAGAAGGAAGTGAAGTAGTAGCCATTTTTGTTCTGAAGGCCATGACAGGTAAAGCACTGTTACAGATCATGCATAGTGCTGGCTCACCTTACTGGTGTGGGACAACAACTTGGGCCTGCAGCTCCTCTATTTCTTACTGGATTTCCACCTCAGTTCTTCCAAGTCCTGGCCAGGAGCATGTTTATGATGAAGATCATCAGCTTACTCAGCAGGTCACCTGCATCATCAAAATTGGAAGCAATGAGAGACCGAGATGGTTCTAGTTTATCTTGATCTTCATTTCCTATCCCCTTCCCTTCCAGAGGTTCTTCAGGCTTCAGGATCAGCATGAGGTTAAATGGCCATAAACTTATACTGCTTAATGGTCTCCACCATTGGATAAAGTCTAATGCCTTTAAGAACTCCCTAGTCTAAGTCACTCATGTGATTCTACTCTGATCAAACTCTAAATGATACACCTTCAACATGTTTATCAGCCTAGTCTTTTAAAGATTTACAGAATGCCTTATTCTTTCCATGATATCTGCCTAACATCGAATCTTACTAGGGGAAGATAGAAAATTAAGTATAATAAGGAGCCCATATACATATGGAACTCATTCCATTTTTATATACTATCAGTTAAAAGCAACTAACTTGATTTGTGGAATGGCCTGCAGAGGTAGAGTTACCATGATAGTTGGAGCACCACTCTGAAAATGACATGCTGTACTCTAGGATGGTCTATAAGCCTGTGATAAGCTACAGAAGCAGAAGCAATTTATTATTTTCCTCCTTCTGTGTCCCTAGTGAAACATTTAAAGAAGAGTTAATACCTATCCTCCTGAAACTATCCAAAAAACTGCAGCATAAGGAACATTTCCAAACTAATTCTGTGAAGCCACAAACACCATGATACCAAAACCAGATGAAGATAATACAAAAAAAGAAAATTACAGGTCAATATCACTGATGAATAGACACAAAAATCCTGAGCAAAATGGTAGCAAACCAAATCCAATAACACATTAGAAGATCATACACCATGGTCAAGAGGGATTTATTTTAGGGATGCAACCATTCTTCAATAACTGCAAATCAATCAGTGTGATACACTACATTAACAAATTGAAGAATAAAAACTATATGATCAAGAGATACAGGAAAAGCCTTTGATAAAATTCAACACTCATTTAAGATAAAAACTCTCCAGAAAGTGGGTAGGAGAGAACTCAACATAATAAAGGCGATGGGCTTCTCTGGTAGCTCAGGTGGTAAAGAATCCACCTGCAATGCAGGAGACCCCGGTTCGATTCCTGGGTTGGGAAGATCCCCTGGAGAAGGGATAGGCTACCCACTCCAGTATTCCTGCCTGGAGAATCCCCGTGGGCAGAAGACCCTGGTGGGCTACAGTCCATGGGGTTACAAAGAGTCAGACATGACTGAGTGACTAAGCACAGCATAGCATAGCACAGCATGTTACAAATCTACAGCTAACATCCTACTCAACAGTGAAAAGCTGAAAACATTTCCACTAAGATCAAGAACAACACAAGAATGTCCACTCTAACCACTTTTATTCAACATAGTTTGGTAATCCTAGCAACAGCAATCAGGGAAGAAAAAGGAAAACAAGGAATCAAAATTGGAAAAGAAGTACAATTGTCACTGCTTGCAAATGACAAGATATTATATATAGAAAATCCAAAAGATGCTACCAGAAAAGTACTTCAGCTCATCAATGAATTTGGTAAAGTTGCAGGATACAAAATTAATATACATAAATCTGTTGTATTTCTATGCCCACTTTCACCATTACTATTCAACATAGTTTTGGAAGTTTTGGCCACAGCAATCAGAGCAGAAAAAGAAATAAAAGGAATCTAAATTGGAAAAGAAGAAGTAAAACTCTCACTGTTTGCAGATGACATGATCTTCTACATAGAAAACCCTAAAGACTCCACCAGAAAATTACTAGAACTAATCAATGATTATAGTAAAGTTGCAGGATATAAAATCAACACACAGAAATCCCTTGCATTCCTATACACTAATAATGAGAAAACAGAAAGAGAAATTAAGGAAACAATTCCATTCACCATTGCAACGGAAAGAATAAAATACTTAAGAATATATCTACCTAAAGAAACTAAAGACCTATATATAGAAATCTATAAAACACTGGTGACAGAAATCAAAGAGGACACTAATAGATGGAGAAATATACCGTGTTCATGGATTGGAAGAATCAATATAGTGAAAATGAGTATACTACCCAAAGCAATTTATAGATTCAATGCAATCCCTATCAAGCTACCAACAGTATTCTTCACAGAGCTAGAACAAATAATTTCACAATTTGTATGGAAATACAAAAAACCTCGAATAGTCAAAGCTATCTTGAGAAAGAAGAATGGAACTGGAGGAATCAACCTACCTGACTTCAGGCTCTATTACAAAGCTACAGTTATCAAGACAGTATGGTACTGGCACAAAGACAGAAATATTGATCAATGGAACAAAATAGAAAGCCCAGAGATAAATCCACGCACATATGGACACCTTATCTTTGACAAAGGAGGCAAGAATATACAATGGATTAAAGACAATCTCTTTAACAAGTGGTGCTGGGAAATCTGGTCATCCACTTGTAAAAGAATGAAACTAGGACACTTTCTAACACCATACACAAAAATAAACTCAAAATGGATTAAAGATCTAAACGTAAGACCAGAAACTATAAAACTCCTAGAGGAGAACACAGGCAAAACACTCTCTGACATACATCACAGCAGGATCCTCTATGACCCACCTCCCAGAATATTGGAAATAAAAGCAAAAATAAACAAATGGGACCTAATTAACCTTAAAAGCTTCTGCACATCAAAGGAAACTATTAGCAAGGTGAAAAGACAGCCTTCAGAATGGGAGAAAATAGTAGCAAATGAAGCAACTGACAAACAACTAATCTCAAAAATATGCAAGCAACTCCTACAGCTCAATTCCAGAAAAATAAATGACCCATTCAAAAAATGGGCCAAAGAACTAAATAGACATTTCTGCAAAGAAGGCATACAGATGGCTAACAAACACATGAAAAGATGCTCAACATCACTCATTATCAGAGAAATGCAAATCAAAACCACTATGAGGTACCATTTCACACCAGTCAGAATGGCTGCGATCCAAAAGTCTACAAGCAATAAATGCTGGAGAGGGTGTGGAGAAAAGGGAACCCTCTTGCACTATTGGTGGGAATGGAAAATAGTATAGCCACTGTGGAGAACAGTGTGGAGATTCCTTAAAAAACTGGAAATAGAACTGCCTTATGATCCAGCAATCCCACTGCTGGGCATACACACTGAGGAAACCAGAAGGGAAAGAGACATGTGTACCCCAATGTTCCTCGCAGCACTGTTTATAATAGCCAGGACATGGAAGCAACCTAGATGTCCATCAGCAGATGAATGGATAAGAAAACGGTGGTACATATACACAATGGAGTATTACTCAGCCATTAAAAAGAATACATTTGAATCAGTTCTAATGAGGTGGATGAAACTGGAGCCTATTATACAGAGTGAAGTAAGCCAGAAAGAAAAACACCAATACAGTGTACTAACGCATATATATGGAATTTAGAAAGATGGTAACAATAACCCTGTGTACGAGACAGCAAAAGAGACACTGATGTATAGATCAGTCTTATGGACTCTGTGGGAGAGGGAGAGGGTGGGGAGATTTGGGAGAATGGCATTGAAACATGTATAATATCATGTATGAAAAAAATGTCGGTTTTCATTCCAGAAAAAAAAAAAAAAGAAAGAGAAATTAAGGAAACAATCCTATTTACCATCACACTGAAAAGGAAATAAACCTACCTAAGAAGGAAAAGGGAGAAGGCAATGGCAACCCACTCCAGTACTGTTGCCCGGAAAATCCCATGGATGGAGGAGCCTGGTAGGCTGCAGTCCATGAGGTTGCTAAGAGTCAGACATGACTGAGCGACTTCACTTTCACTTTCCACTTTCATGCATTGGAGAAGGAAATGGCAACCCATTACAGTGTTCTTGCCCGGAGAATCCCATGGACGGAGAAGCCTGGTAGGCTGCAGTCCATGGGGTTGCACAGAGTCGGACATGACTGAAGTGACTTAGCAGCAGCAGCAGCAGCAAGGAGGCAAAAGATCTGTACTCTGAAAACTGTAAGATACTGATGAAAGAAATCAGAGATTACATAAACAGATGGAGAGATATACTATGTTCTTACGTTAGAAGAGTCAATGTTGTCAAAATGACAATACTACCCAAGGCAATCTACAGAATTAATGAAATTTCTATCAAAGTACCAATAGCATTTTTCATAGAATTAGAACAAAAAATTTTATATGGAAATAATTTTTTTGTGTTTCCTTGTATGGAAACACAAAAGACCCCAAATAACCAAGCAATCCTGAGAAAGCAAAGCAGAGCTGGAAGAATCAGACACCTTCATTTCTGACTATACTAGAAAGCTACAGTAATCAAAACAGTGTGGTAGTGGCACAGAATCAGAAATAAAGATCAGTGGAATAGGATAGAGAGTCCAGAAATAAACCTACACACCTATGGTCAATTAATCTACAACAAAAGATGCACGACTATACAATGGAGGAAAAACAATCTCTTCAATAGGTGGTTTTGGGGAAACTGGACAGCTACATGGAAAAGAATGAAATCAGAACATTCTCTAACATCATTCACAGACATAAATTAAAAATGGATTAAAGACCTAAATGTAAGATCAGGTGCTATAAAACTCCTAAAGGAAAACAGAGCACTTTGACATAATTTGAAGAAATATCCTTTTGAATTTGTCTCCTAGAGTAATGGAAATAAAAGCAAAAATAACAAATGGGACCTAGTAAAACTTAAAAGCTTCTGCATAGCAAAGGGGACCATAAAAAAAAAAACAACAAACAACAAAACCAAACAACCTATAGAATGAGTGAGCATATTTGTAAATAATGAAAATGATAGGAATTAATCTTCAAAATATAGAAACAATGTATAGAACTCAATACCAACGATTCAAAAAAAAAAAAAAAAAAAGAGCAGATCTCAAAAGACATTTCTCCAAAGAAGATATACAGATAACCAAAAGGCATATGAAAAGATATTCACAAAGCTAATTATTAGAGAAGTGCAAGTCAAAACTACAATGAGGTATTACCTCACACTGGTCAGAATGGCCAACATAAAAAAATCTACAAACAATAAATGCTGAAGAGAGTGTGGAGAAAAAGAACCCTCCTACAGTGTTGATGGGACTGTAAATGGGAACAGCCACTATGGAGAACAGTAAGGAGATTCTTTGAGAAACTTAAAATAGAGTTACCATATGATCCTCCAGTCCCACTTCTAGACATATATCTGGAGAAAAACATAATTCAAAAGGATACATGCACCCTAAAGTTTATATCATCAGTATTTACAGTAGATAAGACATGAAAGCAACCTAAGTGTCCGTCAACAGATGAATGGATAAAGATGTGGTGGGTATATATATATATACACACCTGGGAGAATCAGTTCAGTTCAATTCAATCACTAAGTTGTCTCCAGCTCTTGGTGACCCCATGGACTGCAGCATACCAGGCTTCCCTGTCCATCACCAACTCCTGGAGCTTGCTCTAACTCATGTGCATAGAATCGGTGATGCCATCCAGCCATCTCATCTTCTGTCATCTCCTTCTCCTCCTGCCTTCAATCTTTCCCAGCATCATGGTCTTTTCCAATGAGTTAGTTCTTTGCATCAGGTGGCCAAAGTATTGGAGCTTCAGCTTCAGCATCAGTCCTTCCAATGAACATTCAGAGCTAATTTCATTTAGCATTGACTGATTTGATCTCTTTGAAGTTCAAGGGACTCAAGAGTCTTCTCCAATACCACAGTTCAAAAGCATCAATACTTCAGCACTCAGCTTTCTTTATGGTCCAACTCTCACATCTATACATGATTACTGGAAAAACCATACCTTTGACTAGATTGACCTTTGTTGGCAAAGTAATGCCTCTGCTTTTTAATATGCTGTCTAGGTTTGTCATAGTGTGTCTTTCAAAGAGCAAGTGTCCTGGAAGAATAGAATAATATAAAACACTCAGACTTTTCACTAAAGAAACAGAATTTTATGAAGAATTTAATTTAGAATTTATATTTTCTCAAATTTGGCATATACAGGGCTGAATAAGTCTTTGTTCTGGGGGGTGGGCTATACTGTTATCCTGTGCATTGTAGGATGTTTAGCAGCATTTGTGGCCTCTACTCATTCAGTTCAGTTCAGTTGCTCAATCATGTCTGATTCTTTGTGACCCCATGAACCGCAGCATGCCAGGCCTCCCTGTCCATCACCAACTCCCGGAGTTTACCCAAACTCATGTCCATTGAGTCAGTGATGCCATCCAGCCATCTCATCCTCTGTCATCCCCTTCTCCTCTTGCTTTCAATTTTTCCCAACATCAGAGTCTTTTCAAAACAGTCAGATCTTTGCATCAGGTGGCCAAAATATTGGAGTTTCAGCTTCAGCATCAGTCCTTCCTTTGCTTACATCATTTCATTTACTGAAAGTCCAGTGTGCTTTCTCTTATATTTTAGTGTAGAGCATATTTTCCTCTAGTTTTTTGAAAGTGTTCATGAAATGTCATGGTTCTTTATGTAATTTAAATTCTATCTTTCATGGAGTCCTTATAATACTATTTCAAATGCTTTCTCTCTCCTCACTCAGTCCTATGAAACTTTGAATATGTATAGGAATTCTTTACCTATTGGCCTTGGTGGAAGTGGGAAGAATGTTTGCAATTTCCTTTTGCCTAGGTTTCAGATAATTATCAGATTTCAGTTACAGAAAAATTGTTCGAGTATAGTAGTGACAGTTACTAGCTCTTTACTTTCAGAGGTAAATATTCTTCAGTGTTTAATTCACCCTGGCTCTATACCTATAAATAGAGGCTAACTCCTTAGAGATGCAGAGTAAACTTAAGAGGTACAATTGACACTTGGCTATAATATTTCAATGTTTACTTCTGGGGTCTTCAGTTAAATATACACAATTTTACCATAGCTCTAGATGTCTCCATGGAACAAATGCATAAAACACAGAAAGAGAATGACTTCCTTGTACCATTTGCCATTTATTGTAGTGAAAATGAAAGTTGCTCAGTCATATCCGACTCTTTGCAACCCCATGTTCTTCTATACAGTCCATGGAATTCTCCAGGCCAGAATACTGGAGTGGGTAGCCTTTCCCTTCTCCAGGGGATCTTCCCAACCCAGGGATCAAACCCAGGTCTCCTGCATTCTTTACCAGCTGAGCCACCAGGGAAACCCTTTATTGTAGTATATGTGGCTAATATGTTTTTAATGATATATATCATATACCAAAAATTTGAGCTGGGCCTTGACAATATATTAACCCTGTGTCACTGTTTGTGCTATTGAGTTATTGTGTAAGGGATCACTTCACTTTATTTCCCTCAGACTCCTTTTTAAAGCTTCAAATGCCTCTTTATTCTAGAGTCCTTTTTAAAGTTAGTGACTAAGTGTGTATTTACCCTATTAGTACCTTTCATAATTTTGTAGATTTGGGGTTTTGTTTATTTTTATATGAAAATTCTTCAATGAGGTGCACTATTTCACAGTTTCCAAATGGTCAAGGATATCTATAGTGCTGGACATTTCATTACGTATCATGTCAGTCTATTGAGACTGTACCATGTCTCGCTACCTCTACCTTTATCACTCTGATCGAAGTCAGTATCATCTCTTGCTAGAATTATTGCAATGACTTCTAATAATTTCCTTGACTGTATCCTTGAAACTCTGAAGGACAAAGCAGCCAGAGTGATCCATTTTCAGCTTACACTGAAAATGTAAGCCTGTTGTCCCCTAGTTCAAAATCTAGTTGCTTATCTCATTTTGTATAATAACCAAAGTCTTTATGAGGATATATATATATGTATATATATATAATTATATATATATATAATTTCAAGTAATGAGTCGGAAGCAAAATAATCATGTGTTAAAATTCTGACAAAGTTTGCACAGCTCAGCTTTGATGGGCTTATTAAAAAAAACTTAGAAATGCTGTACTACCAAATATTACGTTAAACCAAGACTAGAGTTTTACATTCACTATCATAATGACATAACAAATTTATCTTAGAGTATTTATTCTGCTTTGAACTAGAAGTGGTAAATATTACTATCCATCTATTGTTTAATTTTCTTAGCATAGATTCCGTTGTTCAAAAAATTGACTGTAAACAGAAGTTGAAGAAAAGATGAAAGAGAAGAAAAAACTATTTTTCAAAAAATAAATACAATTATGTAAAACTTTAAGTTCTTTTAAGTTCCTTATGGAGATGGGGTGTGGTGTGTATTACAGTATACACAGTGTTCCTTACTGTGGGTCACAGTTGAAAATATGAAAGAAACTTCTGTTAGTGACTCCTACCTTTGCCATTTAGTTATTCTCCCTTCACTCACATTCCAGGGCTCAGCTCCCAGGACCAAAACAATCAGTCTTTCAAAACATGAAACTTATAATAATTACAAGAGGAAAATTTTAAAGGGGCAACATTAAGGGAAATTCAAAGGGAAAAGAGCAGCAAATTCTGGGAAGTGGGGAAAGGAGGAGGGATAATGGGATGGGAAGGAAAAGAGAGAGGAGAGGTAAAGGGGGAAAAGGTTTTCCTACCCCAGAGACCATAAGTGGCTGAAGAAAATTAAAGAGGAAGACATAGGAAGAAAAGAGGTATGGAAATGTAATGGGATTTGAGCAGCATAATACTAATCACAGAAAAGCTTCTCGTGTTTCTCAGCTCTTTGTATTCCAAGAACAGTTCCTTTGGTTTCTACTGAGAGATACGTGACCTCATACATGTTTGTTCTCAAAGATACTGAGTGTTTGCTCTTGAAGATTCTGCCATCTTTGCATAGCCCAGGCAGAGAGCCAAAGGAAGGGTAGAATGTGGGCAAGCTGCAGCATCCAATAGGAAGACTCAGTTCAGTCCTCACTTAGCACCCTATTGGGTGCTGATAAGAATTCCTGATCATGAGGCATGCTAGTTAAAAGGAGTCAGACTGGTTCTCCCTGTTCTTAAGGCCTTAAATAAGTGTTCCATGTTTTGTATTTCTAATAGTTACTTCACATAAACATTATTCCTTAGGATTTGAGGCTCAGATTACTATAATATTTGAATATAAATGCTTTATATATAATTCCTTTTCTCTTTTCAAAAGTGAATTTTGCTACCTCCTAAGTGAAAGACAAAGTGGACTTGCTATCAGTGTGGATAATAAAATCAAAGTAGGATAAAGAAGAGTTTTTCTCTGAGTTTGATCATCAGCACTGAGCATCAGTAATTAACAAGGGCGTTACAATACAGGCATCACTAAAGAGATCTTTCTATAACTCAGCAACTGTCTGCATACTCTCCTCATTGCCACTTTCATTTCTTGATTCCTGAATGTATAAATGACTGGATTCAGGAAAGGAGTGAGAACTGCATAAAAGATGGCCAAAAACTTATCCAGATGTGTGGAAGGAAATGGCCATGTATAGATAAAAATCAAAGGACCAAAGAACAGAGCTACTGCAGTGATGTGAGCTGAAAGTGTGGACAGAGCCTTAGATGAACTACCTGAAGAGTGTTTCTGAACAGTGAGAATGATGACAGTGTAGGAAATTATCAGAATGAAGATGGAGCCAATAGAGATGAATCCACTGTTGGTCATGACCATGAACTCTAGTTGGTATGTGTCTACACAAGCAAGTTTGATCAACCGAGGAAGGTCACAGTAAAAGCTGTCCAACACATTTGGGCCACAGAAGGGTAAGTTTACTACAAAAGGCAGCTGAACCATGGAGTGGAGAAAGCCTATTATCCAGGCAGCCACTAAAAAGGAGATGCACTTTCTAGGGTTCATGATGGTCAGATAATGGAGAGGCTTACATATTGCAACATATCTGTCAAAGGCCATGGCTATGAGCAGCATCATCTCCACACCACCAACGATGTGGATGAAGAAGATTTGAGCGATGCAGCCTCTAAAGGAGATGACTCTATGCTTTCTGAAAAGGTCATAAATCATCTTGGGAGAAGTGACAGAAGAAACTCCCAGGTCAATGAAGGAGAGGTTGGCCAACAGAAAGTACATGGGAGAGTGTAAGTGAGGGTCACAAGTCACAGTGAGAATAATGAGAGAGTTTCCCATCATGCTTGCCACATAAAATGTGGATGAGAACACAAACAGAAGTAGCTGGATCTCCCAGGAGTTGGTAAGTCCCAGGAGCACAAACTCTGACACCACAGACTGATTTGCTCCATCCATTAGCTTTGTTAGCATTACTACCTGAAGGAGGACAATAGAAAAAATGTAAATCATGATAATTATGTTAATAATAAATTAGAAGAAAAGGGATTACAGTTATGAAAGCCTATTTCTACATTAGCATTAGAACTGACCTAATATGCTCGTGACCTTAAAATGTCTTTACACAGGAAAACTGATGGCTATCATATGGGGCTATTCTTAGCACCTTATTTTTTCTGCATTTAATACCCTCTGCTTCCTCCCAGGATTGATGCCCTGTATTACTTATGAGATACAAGATGTTCAGCATTAGTATAAGGAATTCAACCTCAACCCTTTGAATTTGGGTTCAAAACCAATATGATCCAATCCTAGTTATAATGAACTAATCACTACTGCCATCTCTTTCAAGTCTACAAACTTTCGCCTGGCCCCACCCATGGGAACACATTCACCTTCAATATTATTTAAAGGTTTACCATATTTACCCAGTTTTGGCTTACTATTACTAGCATTTATTTTATTGTCCCTGTATTATAGTGAACTGATAACAGCTCTAACTTACCAAGTAGACTCTAAGCTTCTTGAAGGCAGGGATTTTGGCTTATTCATATTTGTACTCCCTAAAAAGTGGTCCAGAGAGGTGTAGGTCCATAAACTGTTACCAATTTGTATCATACCAGGTAGAGAGTTTGTGAATCAGTATTTAAAAACTTCTCTAGCAATTTGATATACAGTGATGCCAAGTTTTGTACTTCAAAAAAGTAATAGTCCATGAAGAATTAGAAATAAAGGGAAAAATCTTATCCTTTAGCACAGGTAATTTGAGAAACATTGTCTTAGGGTTCTTAGCATATGATCTGAAAATCCTAAAACTATGAAATGCACAATGTAGTGGAAACCATTTTGTACAAATCTCTATATAAGGACTTATTCCAGTATCATGTGATTATTAATTCTAGAGATACAACTTAGCAAAGGGAATATGGGTTTTGGATTTAGATTTCAAGATTTATACTATAGTTCATTCATTGATAGCTTTATCTTGGAAAAGTTGCTTAAATTCTTTGAGCTTCCGTTTATTTACCTATGCAATGGCCATTAGTAGAATAACTAATGCATCTAGACATAAGGTGGTAGTAAGTAACTGAGTAAGTGTTCGTCGCTCAGTCGTGCCCGACTTTGCAACCCCATGGACTGCAGCCCACCAGGCTACTCTGTCCATGAGATTTTTCTGGCAAGGATACTGGAGTGGGTTGCCATTTCCTTCTCCAGGGGATCTTCCCGATCTAGGGATCAAAACCAGGTCTCCCGAATTGCAGACAGATTCTTTACTGACTGAGCTACAAGGGAAGTAAGGTGATAGTAAGTATTCAGTAAATATTATGTTTAGTAAGTATTCAGTAAATATTATGTTTACTTTATTTCACTTGCCCTCATAGCACTCAGTACATGAGACATAGTGAGTGAATAAGAAAACAAAACACTATTGACATACAGGGAGTAGCAGACTTTTATATCAGAAAATATATTTCATAAATAATTAAGAAAAATATTAATATTTACATTTTCTTAAAAATTATCTTGTATAAGTTTAATTGATTTGCTCTCAAAGCACACTGTATTCCAGCAGTACTTAACAGATATGTAATTATTTGTTCAATTTCTCCTTCCCATCTAGGCTGCAAGTTCTACAAAGTTAAGAACTGCATCTGCCTTCCTCAATCCCATTCACTGAAAATTTACAATCACAAATAATTGTTTACTAAAACTCTGAATAACAAGTACAGTTGTCCCTTGAGCAATATGAATTTGAACTTTGTGAGTCCATTTACATGTGGATTTTTTAATAAATATACAAAAATATACCTGTAGAAAATTGTGCAAAACTTATATTGAAGTGGATAGCCTGTCCTTATATAGACATAAGGTGATTAATATTTAATGTAAAATTAACAATGTGCTAGTTTCCTTAATCTTTCATAACTTGGCTTTATAAAATTACTTTACTGTATAGTAATTGGAGACACTACCTATCAGTCTGTGATCACAATTAAGTATGTTTTAAAAACTCAAACAATGTTTCCAATGCTAAGTTATAAATATTATTGTGAAGCTATATACTATAAAGGGCTTCCCTGATAGGTCAGTTGGTAAAGAATCCACCTGCAATGCAGGAGACCCTGGTTTGATTCCTGGGTCAGTAAGATCCACTGGAGAAGGGACAGGCTAACCACTCCAGTGTTCCAAGAGTATATATTCTAGCCTTGGAGTACAAAATAAAGCAGGGCAAAGGCTAACAGAGTTTTGCCAAGAGAATGCACTGCTCATAGCAAACACCCTCCTCCAAAAACACAAGAGATGACTCCTTAAGTGAACATCACCAGATGGTCAATACCAGAATCAGATTGACATATTCTTTGCAGCAGAAGATGGAGAAGCTCTATACAGTCAACAAAATCAAAACCAGGAGCTGATGTGGCTCAGATCATGAACTCCTTATTGCCAAATTCAGATTTAAATTGAAGAAAGTAGGGAAAACCAACAGGCCATTCAGGTATGACCTAAATCAAATCACTTATGATTATACAATGAAAGCGACAAATAAGTTAAAGGGACTAGATCTGATAGACAGAGTGCCTGAAGAATTATTGATGGAGGTTCATGACATTGTTCAGGAGGCAGTGATCAAGACCATCCTCAAGAAAAAGAAATGCAAAAAGGCAAAATGGTTGTCTGAGGAGGCCTTACAAATACCTGAGAAAAGAAGAGAAGCTAAAGGCAAAGGAGAAAAGAAAAGATATATCCATTTGAATGCAGAGTTCCAAAGAACAGGAAGGAGAGATAAGAAAGCCTTCTTCAGTGATTAATGCAAAGAAATAGAGGAAAACAGTAGAATGGGAAAGACTGATACCTGTTCAAGAAAACTAGAAATACCAAGGGAACATTTCATTCAAAGCTGGGCACAATAAATGACAGAAATGGTATGGACCTAACAGAAGCAGAAGATGTTAAGAGATGGCAAGAATACACAGAAGAACTATATAAAAAAGATCTTCATGACCGAGATAACCATGATGGTGTGATCACACACCTAGAGCCAGACATCTTGGAGTCTGAAGTCAAGTGGGCCTTAGGAAGCATCACTATGAACAAAGCCAGTGAAGGTGATGGAACTCCAATTGAGCTATTTCAAATCTGTAAAGATGATTCTGTTAAAATGCTGCACTCTATATGCCAGCAAATTTGGAAAACTCAGCAGTAGCCACAGGACTGGAAAAGGTTAGTTTTCATTCCAATCCCAAAGAAAGGTAATGCCAGAGAATGTTCAAACTACTGCATAATTGCACTCATCACACATGCTAGCAAAGTAATGCTCACAATTCTCCAAGCCAGACTTTAACAATACGTGAACTGTGAACTGCCAGATGTTCAAGCTGGATTTAGAAAAGGCAGAGGAACCAGAGATCAAATTGCCAACATTCATTCAGTTCAGTTCAATAGCTCAGTAGTGTCCGACTCTTTGTGACCCCATGAATCGCAGCACGCCAGACCTCCCTGTCCATCACCATCTCCTGGAGTTCACTCAAACTCACGTCCATTGAGTCGGTAATGCCATCCAGCCATCTGATCCTCTGTCGTACCCTTTTCCTCTTGCCCCCATTCCCTCCCAGCATCAAAGTCTTTTCCAATGAGTCAACTCTCGCATGAGGTGGCCAAAGTACTGGAGTTTCACCTTTAGCATCATTTTTACCAAGAACACCCAGAGCTGATCTCCTTTAGAACGGACTGGTTGGATCTCCTTGCAGTCCAAGGGACTCTCAAGAGTCTTCTCCAACACCACAGTTCAAAAGCATCAATTCTTCCATGCTCAGCTTTCTTTATAGTCCAACTCTCACATCCATACATGACCACTGGAAAAACCATAGCATTGACTAGACAGACCTTTGTTGGCAAAGTAATGTCTCTGCTTTTGAATATGCTATCTAGGTTGGTCATAACTTTTCTATCAAGGAGTAAGCATCTTTTAATTTCATGGCTGCAGTCACCATCTGCAGAGATTTTGGAGCAAAAAAAAAAAAAAAAAGTCAGACACTGTTTCCATTGTTTCCCCATCTATTTCCCATGAAGTGATGCGACCAGATGCCATGATCTTTGTTTTCTGAATGTTAAGCCAACTTTTTCACTCTCCACTTTCACTTTCATGAAGAGGCTTTTTAGTTCCTCTTCACTTTCTGCCATAAGGGTGGTGTCATCTGCATATCTGAGGTTATTGATATTTCTCCCGGCAATCTTGATTCCAGCTTGTGCTTCTTCCAGCCCAGCATTTCTCATGATGTACTCTGCATAGAAGTTAAATAAGCAGGGTGGCAATATACAGCCTTGACATACCTCCTTTTCCTATTTGGAACCAGTCTGTTGTTCCATGTCCAGTTCTAACTGTTGCTTTCTGACCTGCATATAGGTTTCTCAAGAGGCAGGTCAGGTAGTCTGGTATTCCCATCTTTTTCAGAAAGTTCCACAGTTTATTGTGATCCACATAGTCAAAGGCTTTGGCATAGTCAATAAAGCAGAAATAGATGTTTTTCTGGAACTGTCTTGCTTTTTCCATAATCCAGTGGATGTTGGCAAATTGATCTCTAGTTCCTCTGCCTTTTCTGAAACCAGCTTGAACATCTGGAAGTTCACAATTCACATATTGCTGAAGCCTGACTTGGAGACTTTTGAGCATTACTTTACTAGCATGTGAGATGAGTGCAATTGTGCAGTAGTTTGAGCATTCTTTGGCATTGCCTTTCTTTGGGATTGGAATGAAAACTGACCTTTTCCAGTCCTGTGGCCACTGCTGAGTTTTCCAAATATGCTGGCATATTGAGTGCAGCACTTTCACAGCATCATCTTTCAGGATTTGAAATAGCTCTACTCGAATTCCATCACCTCCACTAGCTTTGTTCATAGTGATGCTTTCTAAGGCCCATTTGACTTCACATTCCAGGATTCTGGCTCTAGGTGAGCGATCATACCATCGTAATTATCTTGGTCGTGAAGATATTTTTTGTATAATTCTTCTGTGTATTCTTGCCACCTTTTCTTAATATCTTCTGCTTCTGTTAGGCCCATACCATTTCTGTCCTTTATCAAGCCCATCTTTGCATGAAATGTTCCCTTGGTATCTCTAATTTTCTTGAAGAGATCTCTAGTCTTTCTCATTCTGTTGTTTTCCTCTATTTCTTTGCATTGATCGTGGAGGAAGGCTTTCTTATCTCTTCTTGCTATTCTTTGGAACTCTGCATTCAGATGCTTATCTCTCTCCTTTTATCCTTTGCTTTTCGCTCCTCTTCTTTTCACAGCTATTTGTAAGGCCTCCCAGACAGCCATTTTGCTTTTTTGCATTACTTTTCCATGGGGATGGTCTTGATCCCTGTCTCCTGTACAATGTCACTAACCTCCATCTATAGTTCAACAGGCACTCTATCAGATCTAGTCCCTTAAATCTCTTTCTCACTTCCACTGTATAATCATAAGGGATTTGATTTAGGTCATACCTGAATGGTCTAGTGGTTTCCCCTACTTTCTTCAATTTCAGTTTGAATTTGGCAATAAGGAGCTCATGATTTGAGCCACAGTCAGCTCCCGGTCTTGTTTTTGCTGACTGTGTAGAGCTTCTCATTCTTGGGCTGCAAAGAATATAATCAATCTGATATCAGTGTTGACCATCTAGTGATGTCCATGTGTAGAGTCTTCTCTCATGTTGTTGGAAGAGGGTGTTTGCTATGACCAGTGTGTTCTCTTGGCAAAACTCATTTAGTCTTTGCCCTGCTTCATTCTGTATTCCAAGGCCAAATTTGCCTGTTACTCCAGGTGTTTCTTGACTTCCTACTTTTGCATTCCAGTCCCCTATAATGAAAAGGACATCTTTTTTGGGTGTTAGTTCTAAAAGGTCTTGTAGGTCTTCATAGAACCGTTCAACTTCAGCTTCTTCAGCATTACTGGTTGGGGCATAGACTTGGATTACTGTGATATTGAATGGTTTGCCTCGGAAACAAACAGAGATCATTCTGTCGTTTTTGAGATTGCATCCAAGTACTTCATTTCAGACTCTTGTTGACCATGATGGCTACTCCATTTCTTCTAAGGGATTCCTGTCCGTAGTAGTAGATATAATGGTCATCTGAGTTAAATTCACCCATTCCAGTCTATTTTAATTCTCGGAATCCTAGAATGTCAATGTTCACTTTTGCCATCCTGTTTGACCACTTCCAATTTGCCTTGATTCATGGACCTGACATTCCAGGTTCCTATGCAATATTGCTCTTTACAGCATCAGACCTTGCTTCTGTCACCAGTCACACCCACAACTGGGTATTGTTTTTGTTTTGGCTCCATGCCTTCATTCTTTCTGGAGTTATTTCTCCACTGATGTCCAGTAGCATATTGGGTACCTACTGACCTGGGGAGTTCCTCTTTCAGTATCCTATCATTTTTCCTTTTCATACTGTTCCTGGGGTTCTCAAGGCAAGAATACTGAAGTGGTTTGCCATTCCTTTCTCCAGTGGACCACATTGTGTCAGACCTCTCCACAATGACCCACCTGTCTTGGGTGGCCCCACGGGCATGGCTTAGTTTCATTGAGTTAGACAAGGCTGTGGTCCTAGTGTATTAGATTGACTCGTTTTCTGTGATTATGGTTTCAGTGTGTCTGCCCTCTGATGCCGTCTTGCAACACCTACCGTCTTACTTGGGTTTCTCTTACCTTGGATGTGGGGTATCTCTTCACGGCTGCTCCAGCAATGCTCAGCCGCTGCTCCTTACCTTGGATGAGGTGTGTCTCCTCACAGCAGTCCCTCCTGACCTTGACGTGGAGTAGCTCCTTTAGGTCTTCCTGCACCTGTGCAGCCACCGCTCCTTGGACGTGGGGTTGCTCCTCTTGCCCGCTGCCCCTGACCTTGGGCATGGGGTCCTCCCGGCTTCTGCCCCTGACCTCGGACGTGAGGTAGCTCCTCTCCGCTGCGCTTGTGCACTGTCGCAGCCGCCCGCGCTTCGTCAACATTCATTGGATCATCAAAAAAGCAACAGGGTTCCTGAAAAACATCTACTTCTGCTTCATTGACTACATCAAAGCCTTGGACTGTGTGGATCACAGCAAACTGTAGAAAATTCTTCAAGAGATGGGAATACCAGACCTCCTGATCTGCCTCCTGACAGATCTGTATGCAGGTCAAGAAGCAACCATTAGAACCGGACATGGAACAACAGACTGGTTTCAGATAGGGAAAGGAGTATGTCAAGGCTATATATTGTCACCCTGATTATTTAACATATGCAGAGTACATCATGTGAAATACCAGGCTAGATAAAGCAAAAGTTGGAATCAAGATTGCTGGGAGAAATATCAATAACCTCAGATACGCAGATGACACCACCCTTATGGCAGAAAGCAAAGAAGAACGAAAGAGGTTCCTGATGAAAGTGAGAGAGTGAAAAAGGTGGCTCAAAACTCAACATTCAGTAAACAAAGATCATGGCATCTGGTCCCATCACTTCATGGCAAATAGATGGGAAACAATGGAAACAGTGACAGACTTTATGTTTCTATGGGTCCAAAATCACTGAAGATAGTGCTTGAGGCCATGAAATTAAAAGACTCCTGCTCCTTGGAAGAAAAGCTATGACCAAGCTAAACAGCATATTAAAAAACAGAATCATTACTTTGCTGAAAAAGGTCTGTCTAGTCAAAGTTATGGTTTTTCCAGTAGTCATGTATGGATGTGAGAGCTGGACCATAAAGAAAGCTGAGCACCAAAGAATTGATGCTTTTGAACTGTGGTATTGGAGAAGATTCTTGAGGGTCCTTTGAGCTGAAATGAGATCAAACCAGTCAATCCTAAAGGAAACCAGTCCTGAATATTCATTGGAAGGACTGATGCTAAAGCTGAAACTCCAATCCTTTGGCCACCTGATATGAAGAACTGACTCATTGGAAAAGACCTTAATGCTGGGAAAGATTTGAAGGCAAGAGGAGAAGGTGATGACAGAAGATGAGATGGTTGGATGGCATCAGTGACTCGATGGACATGAGTTTGAACAAGCTCTGGGAATTGGTGATGGGCAGAGAAGCCTGGCGTGATGCAGTCCATGGGGTCACAAAGAGTTGGATACGACTGAGGGGGCTGAACTGACTGACTGATATACCATAAAATTTTATAGTGATTTATTCATTATTGAATCAGCAAGGCTACCATGAAGCAATTGTATTGATTACTCTAGGTTACTTTGAGGCAATTATATTGCTGCTTCTTCATTATCAGTATATAAATTGTTATGACTAAGGATCAGTCTCTATTCACTTTATCTTTTCTTTTTTGATGTCTAGTGTTAGCAATATGTGTAATATACACAATATTTTGTATCTTACAAGATATGTAGATATAGGTATAGACAGATGGATTTATCTTATAAACAGATGATGTAAAGTTACAGTGCTGTAAATATATTTTCTCTTCCTTAACATTTGCACACTACTATACTAAATGGCAACCTACTCCAGTACTCTTGCCTGGAAAATCCCATGGATGGAGGAGCCTGGTAGGCTACAGTCCATGGGGTTGCAAAGAATTGGACATGACTGAGCAACTTCACTTTCACACTTAAAATAGATAACCAACAGGGACCTACTGTATAGCACAGGGAACTCTGCTCAATATTTTGTAACACCCTAATTAGGAAATGAATTTGAAAAAGAAACAGATACGTGTATATCTGTTGTACAATTTGTTGTACACCTGAAACTAACACATTGTTAATCACTTTGTTGTACACCTGAAACTAACACATTGTTAATCAACTATGCTCTAAAATAAAATAAAAAGTTAAAAATATTTTCTTTCTCTAGCTGACTTGATTGTAAGAATAGAGTATGAATGTTTGTGTGCTCAGTTTTGTCTGACTCTGCAACCCCATGGATTCCAACCGAGGGATCAAACCTACATCTCCTGGATTGTGGGTATATTCTTTAGCCATTGAGCCTTGAGGGAAGCCTAAAAAAGAAGAGGGGGAGATACCAAAAATATTGGTTCTGTGAAAAATTGGCTAAAATTTTCAGTGATGTGAAAAATAGGATGTAAACAGATAGCCTTCAACATAGGAGAATCAGACTGCAAATCTTATAGTAATAGGTAAAGCAGATTATGTACTTATAACAAGTCAACAAAAATAAAATGGATATAATTGGATGTTTTAAAAAAAATTACAATATCCCTGATTATATAACTGATGAGACAGCACTAAAAGACTGAGAAGAGTTCTCAAGAGACTAAAAGATTAGAGACTAGATTATAAAAGTCAAGGGATAAGGAAAAGAAACTATGTTAAAATGAGTACTAAAAAGAAAAACGGATTAAAGAAAGCATGTGTATAATGACAAGAAGAGAAAAGACAAGGCCTACTTTATGAGACAGTTAAAGAAATATGACATTCATGACTTTCTGGGCCCACTCTTCAGAAATTTTATAATCATAAACCACATTTAATACTGTATTTCAGGTATCGTTTAGGCACTCAGTCTCTTGGAAGATGTTCTCCATAAGCCTTATCAATTATACACATCAAGTTGTAAGGTTTATTTGCCCTTTGGATCTCCAATACCTTCAACTACTTAAGAACTGGAATTTGAGGAAAATGAGTTTACAGAGGAAAGAACTATAACCATGAAGCCTGATAGGATAATGCTAAGAGTGATTTACTTACTGTGAAATAAGTACTGGAAAAAAAAGCTTAGAAGTCAAAATTAAAATCTCCCTAGATGTACTAAAAGGAAGAAAAATATACATCAAATATCATAATACAGAATCTCACAGTTTTAAGTGTGAAAGTCTAGATGGAGACACCAGGATATGATGTCTAGTCACCTCTTGGTTAGTTACTAAGTCGTGTCCAACTCTTTCGTGATACCACGGACTGTAGTGTGCCAGGTTCCTCTTTCCATTAGATCTCACAGGTGAGAATACTGGATTGGGTTATTTCCTTCTTCAGGGAATCTTCCTGACCCAAAGATCAAACCTGTGTCTCCTGCATTGCAGGTGGATTCTTTACCATTGAGCCACCAGGGAAACGCCATGATGTCTAGTCACCTAGGAGTCAATATCTACAAACCACCTCCTGACTGATGATGTTCTAAAACCCCGTTCTCTTACAGATTGGTTTTTCTCAAAGGAGAAAGTTGTTAGATTGTTTTTCTCAAACACATTAATTGTAACTCTTTGTTAAAGTGATTAAGTATTCAGATATAAAAGAAAAGGCCCAATCCTTTGCCTTTTATTGTGATTAATTCCCTTTCTTGATCCAGGTAGAATCAATTAGTCATCCAGAAATAGATTCCAAGACATTTAATCTTTATAGATAAGGGAAATATTGGCAGCTATGGTTCCAAATTATAGAATTATTAAGCTGAAAGGGGACTATGACATCTTTTAGTTTTGAAAATCTAGACTATCATTGTAAATTTCCTTCTCAACCTAAAAATATTGAGAGGGTATAACTTCCCTCAGCTGAAATGCCCTGCATTTTGTTTAAAAATTGTCATAAATTTGTCTCCACACCTAAGTAAATATCTGCTTCTCCTAAATTAAGAACAGTTCTTTTACTGGTTATAACAGTGTGCAATAAAAATTTTCAATGTCTCTTTCAATTAACTTTTTATGTATATATACTCAGCAAACTAAGCTTTCAGTTTTCAAGACTCAAAAACTCAATCCCTTTTACATTTTGTCTTGAGATCTCTTTTCGTGTACTTCTATGTCCAAAAAAATCACATATGTCAACTCTCTCTAAACCTTCTGCATTCTACTTACAGTTTAAAGACAAAATTTAGAAAGCAAAATTTGAAAATTATAAAGCACTTAAGAGAGTAGTAGAGCCAACCGATATTTAAGTTTTTATTTTACTTGTATACTTTCCATATCATATTATAAGATGATATTTACACTGGAAATAATTTTTTCAGTTTCACATTTTTGGATGTCTCTTCTATTCAGGTAGTTCCTATTCAGACTTTTTTTTCATCTTGAAAATATTACAAGTACCTAATTAATTTTTTTCCCTTTTTCAGAGCATTGGTTTATAATTTATGTCTTTTGAAGAACTAATGGAGATTACAAGAACCCTTGTTTTCTTAGTTTCTTATGTCAGCAATTTTTCTTACCTGTTTATCAAACTACAGAGGATGAGAATCATTCATATAATCATCTTGGCAACAGAGCGCTAAACCCCAAACATTAAAAAATCATTTGACTTTTCCTCATATCTTTCATGTTACCCTAATGCAAAAGCTGTGTGACTCTAGTAAAAGGCCAAAGTCGGTTTACTTTCTGCAACATAGCAATACCCCTTTTACACTTATACTCCACTGCTTGTCCATTTGTTACTTCAGACACTAGCTACCCAGTTTTAGGCTAACACTCATGCATTTGAACATATGACTCACATCGTTAGCAGCCCATATCTGACATTAGAGTTACTTTCCTTATTGTTGTTTACCCTTATTATTTTCTTTTACCTGTACAAAGAAAAGAATATCTTCATAGAGTCTTAGATTTTCTGTGTTCTTTAATATAAAGTGCTACAAAAATTGCTGTTGTAGAAATAAAGCTAATTAATAGTTCCAGAGGACACTGATCAAGTGATACTGCGTAGAAGAGAGTTGCAAGGAGTTCATGGGTCTGGGGACTTTACCCCTGGGGACTTATTTGGTTTGACCAGAACAGAGACTCTAAAAAACTCATAATAAGACACTAGAGACAGAGAGGAAACAACATATGTTTATTAACATTGAAAATGGAACGCAAGATCTGTAAACAAGATTTTGTTAATTTGACTTATAACTTTCAAATATTTCTTTCTTCTTTAAGAAAATCTTTTGGTTGCAGTGCACAACATGTGGGATCCTAGTTTCCAGGCCAGGGATCAAACCCCTGCCTCTGCATTGGGAGCTTGGAGTCTTAACCACTGGACCACCGTGGAAGTCCCTCAGATATTTCAATATATGGCTTACGTACTTTTATTTTCACTCTTGCCCATGTCCCCACAATTGCCATAGGCAATAACTCTTTCATTTACAGATTCAGTGATATGAGGAGCCCCAAATTGTCAGAGGCCAGTCTTAGCTGTATTCCCTTTGGAATATTCTTCCCAGGAGGCATTAGGACCTCTGAGCTTACTAATCCAAAGTTCACAAGAATGGGGAGTATAAATTCCCATGGTAAATGATTCAATCCTATTGCTAAAGTGACTTTCCCCCTTTTAGGTTCACATATGCTGGCTATAGGACAGAGGGCAATATGTAGTGGCCACTGGTTTAAGATATGTTCTTCACAGAATAGATAGCCTCCTAAACGTGCTAGGTGTTCACTTCCCAACTGATACAAAAGCAAAGTATTTACAAGGCCATTCCATCATGCCATCAGTGAGCTGTTTCTTAGTTATGGAGCACGCATGTATGCATGCTATAGTAAATTCTTTTGGTCTGTTGTTATACTTCATTTTCTGTAAAAATGTGCCCAGAGCTGCTGCTGTTTCATGGGACACCACAAGAACAGATAAAGGCAGAAAAGGCATGCTGTAAGCCTATAAATGATAGTTTCTGCAGATGCACCATGGTTGGGAAAGAAAAATCAGTACTCTGAATAAATTTATATCACTATGAAGACAGGTCTGTAATCCTGGAAAATCTGGACGGTGAGTCTACTGGGAGCATGGTGAGGTATGGCACCATAAAGGGTTCTGAGGCTTTATATTTTAGAGAGGGCACAGAGAATGCCTATGCAAAAGACTTTTAGAGATTAGTCACTATACAGGAACAAGATGATTTGCCTCTGTGATGTAAAACTTGCCTCCACATTCCCTCCCTAGACTGCATGTCAAGGAATTTATACTTTGGTCTTTCTCAGGTCTTAAGGAAACAAACCAACCTTTAGCCTTGTTTACAAATGAGTAATGGCACCCCCCACTCCAGTACTGTTGCCTGGAAAATCCTATGGATGGAGGAGCCTGGTAGGCTGCAGTCCATGGGGTCGCTAAGAGTCAGACACGACTGAGCGACTTCACTTTCACTTTTCACTTTCATGCATTGGAGAAGGAAATGGCAACCCACTCCAGAGTTATTGCCTGGAGAATCCCAGGGACGGGGGAGCCTGTTGGGCTGCTGTCTATGGGGTCGCACAGAGTTGGACACGACTGAAGCGACTTAGCAGCAGTAGCAGCAGCAGCAACATCTATAGTAAGTAAGATTAGTAAATATCATAGGATATCTTTTCTTCCAAGGAAAGTACGCAATTACAGATTATCCCTGTCTGAAGGAAGGGAAAGATGGGCTGTATGGGAAGACCCTGAGTTCATCTCCTTCCACAGGCACACTGAATATATACCTACATAAAGAGCAACTGCTTCTGAAGATCTGAGGATTGATTGACCATCTACTGCACAGAGTCAGTCTACATAAAAATGGAATACCCATGATGAAGTTAAAGTAGGAGAGTTAAAAAGGTGGCTTAAAACTCGACATTCAAAAAACTAAGACCATGCCATCCAGTCCCATCACATGATGGCAAGCAGAAGGGGAAAAAGTGGATACAGTGGCAGATTTTATTTTCCTGGGCTCCAAAATCACTGTGGCCAGTGACTGCAGCCACGAAATTAAAAGATGCTTGCTCCTTGGAAGGAAAGCTATGACAAAACTTAGACCGTGTATTAGAAAGCAAAGATATCACTTTGCCAACAAAGGTCAGTATACTCAAAGCTATGGTGTTTTCAGTAGTCCGGTATTGATGTGAGAGTTGGACCATAAAGACAGAGCACCAAAGAATAGATGCTTTCAAATTGTAAAGCTGGAGAAGACTCTTGAGAGTCCCATGGACTGTAAAGAGATCAAACCAATAATCCTCAAGGAAATCAGCCCTGAATAATCATTGGAAACTCCAACACTTTGGCCACCTGAGGCAAAGAGCTGACTTACGGGAAAAGATACTGCTGCTGGGAAAGACTGAAAGCAAAGGAGAATGGGGCAGCAGAGGATGAAATGGTTAGATAGCATCATTGACTCAATGGACATGAATTTGAGCAAAACTCCAGGAAATAGTGAAAAACAGGGAAGCCTGGCATGCTGCAGTCCACGGGGTTGCAAAAGTCAGACACGACTTAAGAGACTGACTTAGAGACTTCCCATAGGGAGGGATACGGCTGGTGTGCTCCCCTGAGACATGCTGAACAAATAGTAGTTTCAAATACACCTAGAATATGAGAAGACAACCTATTTTGTAACTGTAGGTCATCTGTCAAACAAACAGGAAACTGCTGGAGCTCTCTCAGAGGTCAGAGGTGCTAAGGAGCTCCATTTTTGATGCCCCTCCCACTATGGAGAATCTGCATGGTCTGTACTTCCTCAGTGCCCAGCCATCCCTCTAAGATTGTCTTAGGTGCTGCACTCCCCAGGCACTGCCTCCAGTCTGGATGCTCATGTTCCAGCCAGCTTGCCAAAGCCCCAAAGTACAAGTAGTCTACTCAAGAGGATGCTTCCTCACTTTTTCAAGACCAGGAGAGGTTGCTGTTTCACCTAATTCTTAATGGGTAGTGAAATCATGAGCATAGCTTTTTGGAGTGAAGAAATGTTCTACAATTGATTGTGGTGATATTTGTACAGCTCTGTGAATATATTTAAAAAGCCATCAAATTGTACACATTAAATGATGGAATAGTATGGTATGTGAAATTTTATCTCAATAAAGGTATTATACTTAAAAAAGAAAAAAAAACAAAAACAAAAACAAGAACCACTGGTCAAACCAAATGAAAAGACAGATAAATATGTTCTAAACAAAAGAACAAAATTAAACACCAGATAAACCCTAATGAAACGGAGATAAGTAATTTACCTGATAAAGAGTTCAAAAAAAAAATGACTATAAGGATGTTCATAATACCTGGGAAAAGAAAGGAGGAACTCAGTGAGAACTTAAAATCTTAGATAATGTAAGAAAGAACCAATCACAAATGAAGAATTCAATAACTAGATGGCATCAACAGAAGACTGGATGATGTGGAAGAGAAACAATCTGCAAGCTGTGCTAGTGGAAATCACCCAGTCAGAACAGAGAAAAAGAAGAAAGAATTTTTTGGAATGGAAAAGATTTTAGTAAAATTATGATGTCACAATTTAAAAGCTCTATGGAGTTGGAATCATGAAAAGTACAATTTCTATGCTGCAGAAAATGATAGCTAAAGCTAAAAAAACCCAACAAATTCAGGGAGACATTTGAATACAAATACAAATACAAATATTTGTATTATACAAAAACAAAAATTCAAATACAATATTTGAAAGCGAATAATACACATATTATAATAAAGGAATTAATATCATTAGTGTAGATGTGGAACTGATAATCAATGTGCAAAAGCTAGTATTCCACTGATGAGGACAAGGTGGAATAACATCTCAACATGGGATATTAACTTCTATTTCATAAGAAAAAACATGTGACAACTTTTTGTCTGTCTTGAATCACTTTTGTCCTTCCACTGATGACAGTACTCCACCTCCCCCATTTGAGAAATGTTCCTCCTTAAATTCATGTAGTTCTCTGGAGGTTGTCAACCACACACTTTGGCCTTTGCGACTAAGGTGGGCATCCAGATGCAGTCCATGAAAGATCTGGCATACAGCTAAAACAATGCTAACTGGAATTCTTTCATTGTGTTTTAATATAGGTGTTAGGAAAACCTCTCCCTTTCCTACAGGGTTGCTCTTCTGAAATGACTTAAAATTTGAGTTATTTGCAGCCTCTCTTCACACCCTACACGATGCATAAAAAAGTCCATGTGCAACAGAAGAAAATAAGACCAATGTACAGAGAAAAAAATAGTCAATAGAGAAGGAAGAGAGAAAGAAACAGAGCAAGGAGCAAGACAAATGGAATGAATGAGAGATAAAAATCCAAAAGTGTGCAAGTAAATGACTCCCTGGAGTCTGTGAGGCTGGATCCACTACTATTAGACATCCCAGTAACCTGAGTCAATAAGTTCCTTTAAAAAATATTAAAAGAGTTTTTGCATTGTGGTAAAAATCTATGTATATAAACATACATCTCACCAGTTCTAAGTACAGCTCAGTAATAAGTATATTCAAGTTGTTGTACAATAAATCTATAGATCTTTTCCTCTTGAACAACGGAAACTTTTCAATTCTTTGTTTTAGTTACTTTAAGCTTTTTTTGATTGGATTCCTGACCATTGTAGTTCAAAGAGTTCAGATTCACAATGTGAAAAAGTACAAGTATAAAAGAAAGAAAGTTAAGATAACTTTTTAAAAAAGACTTCCCAGGTGGCTGAATGGTAAAAGAACCTGCCTGCCAATGCAGGAGATGCAGGAAACGCAGATTTGATCCTTGGGCTGGGAAGATCCCCTGGAGGAGGAAATGGCAACCAGGTCCAGTGTTCTTGCCTGGGAAATCCCGTGGACAAAGGAGACTGGTGGGCTACAGTCCAGGGGGGTCACAAAAGAGTAGGACATGGCTTAGTGACTAAACAACAAAATAAATGGATATACAGATATTAGTTTTCCAAGGATCCTAAAATGGACTTAAAAATGAATACATGATATAAAGGCAATGGAAATAAAAAGAAAAGGCAAAGAAATTATCAAGTTAAGATAAGATATAAAGTAAATAATGACTGCTTGTAAGACTAAAGGAATATTGATAAACTATATAAGAATCTATAAAAATCAGAGTTATATGCAGTACATCCTTGAGAACAAGCCTTAGTTCCTCTTTGTTGAAATGGGTATGAATTCTAAACCTGTTGATGCAAATCCTTCATTTCTTTATAAGAGAATATAGTCATTTACAAAGCATTTTCCAAACTTAAATTTAGCTTGCAATTCATTCAAATGCAACAGGAATAGTCATGCCAGGAGAAGGAATGGGAAGAACCTGGCTAGTCACATGTGGAAATAAGAAAGTATCTGTAAGAACATAGGGATTAGATGACCTGGAACATAGTATGAAAAAGAGTCAAAAGGTAAACCTTGTGATGCCCAGCCAACACTGTCCAGATAGAAGCCCTGACCTAAGGATCTTATTTTTCCAGTGTGATGGTAGGCATATCCTAGTGTGGGGATATAGTCATTAAATATCAAAATCTGACATGATTAAGTGTTTGTATAATCCAGCTAACTCTTCTTGCTCTGATTCCCTGCTCATTAATGTTTATATCACTATTTAACTTCCCAGAAAATTTCCTACAATTGTGAGTTACATTTATGTGGAAGTTCAGGCCACTTAACTGATTTTTCTATGACAAATTAATAAATAGGCATCTTGATGTATATATTTCCATGTAGTATTGCTTTATTGTCAATTGGCAATCCTTTATATAACCCACTCTGACACTGAAGAGACAATTTTGAAGTTTCGGTTCAGTTCAGGTTCTCAGTAGTGTCTGACTCTTTGCAACTCCATGGACTGCAGCAAACCAGACTTCCCTGTCCATCACCAGCTCCCGAGCTTGCTCAAACTCATGTCCATTGAGTCTGTGATGCCATCCAACCATCTTATCCTCTGTCTAGAAGTCTGCTCCTGCTGCTGCTGCTGCTAAGTTGCTTCAGTCATGTCCGACTCTGCGACCCCATAGATGGCAGCCCAGCAGGCTCCATCATCCCTGGTATTCTCCAGGAAAGAATACTGGAGTGGGTTGCCAATTCCTTCTCCAAGGCATGAAAGTGAAAGTGAAGTTGCTCAGTCGTGTCTGACTCTCAGCAACCCCATGGAGTGTGTAGAAGTCCAGACCATAGTAAATCCATCAGATAATGTCTCCTGAGAAACAAGCAATTGGCCTTCTCCAGAAGATACTTTTTACCACACCATATACTTCCTCCAACCATAGTCAGTGACATGGTTTCTCAGTTAACATTTGTAAAAGAATCATATTATTTTAATCTGGGTCATCTAAACATGAATATAGTACTTGGAAACTCCCAATATTAATAATAGAAGCATAATATCACTCCAACTCAGTAAAGAGACTTTATAATACTTTGGGCATTTAAGAAATCCTTCTGTAAATAATAAATTGACTGCATAATTTCTTCATTGCCACTTTCATTTCTTTGTTCCTCAATGTATAGATGACTGAATTTAAAAAAGGGGTGAGAACTGTATCAAAAACAACAAGGAATTTGTCCAGGTGTGACGTGGAGTGAGGCCAGATGTAAACAAAGATGCAAGGACCGAAGAACAAAATCACCACCATGACATGAGTTGACAAAGTGGAGAGGGCCTTAGATGAGCTACCTGAAGAGTGTTTCCGAACAGTGATGAGGATAAAAATGTAGGAGACAATCAATATGAAGAATGATCCCAGGGATATGAATCCACTGTTGGTTGTGACCATGGACTCTAGCCTGAAGGTGTCTGTGCAGGCAAGTTTGATGAACCGAGGAAAGTCACAGTAAAAGCTATCAATTATATTAGGGCCACAGATTGGCAATTTTACAACAAAACCCAGTTGAACCACAGAGTGAATAAAGCCAATTATCCATGCAGCCACAAGAAGCAGAAGACACATTTTTCTGCTCATAATAGTGAAATAGTGGAGAGGCTTACATATGGCAACATATCTGTCAAAGGCCATGGCGATAAGAAGCACCATCTCCACACCACCAATGATATGGATGAAGAAGATTTGTGCGATGCAGCCTCCAAAGGAGATGACTTTATGTTTTCTAAAAATGTCACAAATCATCTTGGGAGAAATTACAGAAGAAACTCCCAGGTCGGTGATGGAGAGGCTGGCTAACAGAAAGTACATGGGGGAGTGTAAGTGAGGGTTCCTCATCACAGTGAGAACAATGAGGGAGTTTCCTAGCATGCTGGCCATGTAAAAGACGGAAGAGAACATGAAGAGGAGAAGTTGGATCTCCCAGGAGTTGGTGAGTCCCAGGAACACAAACTCTGACACCATGGAGTGATTCATCCCATGAACTGATATATCAGTTAGAATGTTGAAAAGGAAACTAAAGAAAAAGAAAAGGAAATTAAAATATTAATAATTTTTTATATTATTAAATATAATAATCACTTATTCAAGGATATTCACACTCCAAAGACTATAAATCTCCTCAATTCCTTCTCAGGACCATATAATTACTAAACAGCATTTTTCCTGTGGTCATCTAAAGTAGTTGGGTCACTTCCATGTGCAATGTTCCTTTCACCACAGCCTCCAGGACTACTCATCTATAAATAAGAGAATAGAACAAACATGCTAAGATAGTAGATGTCCATGGTCAGACTTGGAGGGGTAGGGATGGTGGTATAGTGCACCACAAAGAGAAAAAGAAGAGGTAGAGATGACCTTTGGCAGAACACACATATTCCATTTTTAAATTGTTCATAAAGCAATCCTTCAGCCATTCAAGTTGTGTCATTTCTTAACCTTACCTCATCTCTGGCACATAATATGTGTCTTGAATCTTTTTATGTCACTACCTACAACTACATTTGCCATTTACACAAATCACCTTGGATATGCAGATGATACCACCCTTAAGTCAGAAAGTGAAGAGGAACTAAAGAGTCTCTTGATGAAGGTGAAAGAAGAGAGTGAAAAAACTGGCTTAAAACTCAACATTCAAAAAATGAAGATTGTGGCACCTGGTCCCATCACTTCGTGGCAAATAGATGGAGAAACCATGGAAACAGTGGCAGACTTTATTTTTTTGGGCTCCAAAATCACTGCAGATGGGAACTGCAGCCATGAAATCAAAGACACTTGTTCCTTGGAAGGAAAGCTATGACCAACCTAAACAGCATATTAAAAAGCAGAGACATTACTTTGCTGACAAAGATCTCTCTAGTCAACTATGGTTTTTCCAGTAGTCATGTATGGATGTGAGAGTTGGACTATAAAGAAAGCTGAGTGCCAAAGACTTGATGCTTTTGAACTGTGGTGTTGGGTAAGACTTTTGAGAGTCCTTTGGACTGCAAGGAGATCCAAGCAGTCCATCCTAAAGGCAATCAGTCCTGAATATCCATTGGAAGGACTGATGTTGAAGCTGAAACTCCAATCCTTTGGCCATCTGATGCGAAGAAATGACTTAATAGAAAAGACTGTGATGCTGGGAAAGGTTGATGGTGGGAGGAGAAGGCAACGACAGAAGATGAGATGGTTGGATGGCATCACCTACTCGATGGACTTGATTTGAGCAAGGTCTGGGAGTTGGTGATGGACAGGGAAGCCTGGCATGCTGCAGTCCATGGGGTCACAAAGACTCAAAGATGACTGAGTGACTGAACTAAATTGAAGATCATGGTATCTGGTCTCATCAGGTCAGTTCAGTCTCTTAGTCATGTCCAACTTTTTGTGACCCCATGAACCACACATGCCAGGCCTCCCTGTCTATCACCAATTCCCGGAGTTACCCAAACCCATGTCCACTGAGTTGGTGATGACATCCAACCATCTCATCCTTTGTTGTCCTCTTCTCCTCTTGCCCCCAATCCCTCCCAGCATCATGATCTTTTCCAGTGAGTCAGCTCTTCGATGTGGTGGCCAAAGTATTGGAGTTTCAGCTTCAACATCAGTCCTTCCATTGAACACCCAGGACTGATCTCCTTTAGGATGGACTGATTGGGTCTCCTTGCAGTCCAAGGGACTCTCAAGAATATTCTCCAACACCACATTTCAAAAGCATCGATTTTTTGATGCTCAGCTTTCTTTATAGTCCAACTCTCACATCCATACATGACCACTGGAACAACCATAGCCTTGACTAGATGGACCTTTGTTAGCAAAGTGATGTCTCTGCTTTTCATTATGTTATCTAGTTTGGTCATAACTTTTCTTCCAAGGAGTAAGCATCTTTTAATTTCATGGCTGCAGTCATCATCTGCAGTGATTTGGAGCCAAAAAAAAAAAAAAAAGGCTGACACTGTTTCCACTGTTTCCCCATCTATTTCCCATGAAGTGATGGGACCAGATGCCATGATCTTCGTTTTCTGAATGTTGAGCTTTAAGCCAAGTTTTTCACTCTCCTCTTTCCCTTTCATCAAGAGGCTTTTTAGATCCTCTTCACTTTCTGCTATAAGGTGGTGTCATCTGCATATCTGTGGTTATTGATATTTTCCCCAGTAATCCTGATTCCAGCTTGTGCTTCTTCCAGCCCAGCATTTCTCATGATGTACTCTGCATATAAATTAAACAAGCAGGGTGACAATATACAGCCTTGACATACTCCTTTTTTTATTTGGAACCAGTCTGTTGTTCCATGTCTGGTTCTAACTGTTGCTTCCTGACCTGCATATAGGTTTCTCAAGAGACAGGTCAGGGAATCTGGTATTCCCATCTCTTTCAGAATTTTCCACATTTTATTGTGATCCACACAGTCAAAGGCTTTGGCATAGTCAATAAAGCAGAAATAGATTTTTTTCTGGAACTCTCTTGCTTTATCCATGATCCAGCGGATGTTGGCAATGTGATCTCTGGTTCCTCTGCCTTTTCTGAAACCAACATGAACATCTGGAAGTTCACGGTTCATGTATTGCTGAAGCCTGGCTTGGAGAATTTTGAGCATGACTTTACTAGCATGTGAGATGAGTGCAATTGTGCGGTAGTTTGAGCATTCTTTGGCAATGCCTTTCTTTGGGATCGGAATGAAATCTGACCTTTTCCAGTCCTGTGGCCACTGCTGTGTTTTCCAAATTTTCTGGCATATTGAGTTCAGCACTTTCACAGTATCATCTTTCAGGATTTGAAGTAGCTCAACTGGAATTCCATCACCTCCACTGGCTTTGTTCATAATGATGCTATCTAAAGCCCACTTGATTTCACATTCCAGGATGTCTGGCTCTAGGTGAACGATCATACCATCGTGATTATCTTGGTCGTGAAGATCTTTTTTGTACAGTTCTTCTGTTTATTCTTGCCACCTCTTCTTAATATCTTCTGCTTCTGTTAGGCCCATACCATTTCTGTCCTTTATCAAGCCCATCTTTGCATGAAAAGTTCCCTTGGTATCTCTAATTTTCTTGAAAAGATCTCTAGTCTTTCCCATTCTGTTGTTTTCCTGTATTTCTTTGCATTGATCACTGAGGAAGGCTTTCTTATCTCTCCTTGTTTTTCTTTGGAACTCTGCATTCAGATGCTTATATCTTTCCTTTTCTCCTTTGCTTTTCACTTCTCTTCTTTTCACAGCTATCTGTAAGGCCTCCCCAGACAGCCATTTTGCTTTTTTGCATTTCTTTTCCCTGGGGATGGTCCTGATCCCTGTCTCCTGTACAATGTCACGAACCTCCATCCATAGTTCATCAGGCACTCTATCTATCAGATCTAGTCCCTTAAATCTCTTTCTCACTTCCAGTGTATAATCATAAGGGATTTGATTTAGGTCATACCTGAATGGTCTAGTGGTTTTCCCTACTTTCTTCAATTTAAGTTTGAATTTGGCAATAAGGAGCTCATGATCTGAGCCACAGTCAGCTCCCAGTCTTGTTTTTGCTGACTATAGAGCTTCTCTATCTTTGGCTGCAAAGAATATAATCAATCTGATATCAGTGTTGACCATCTGGTGATGTCCATGTGTAGAGTCTTCTCTCATGTTGTTGGAAGAGGGTGTTTGCTATGACCAGTGCATTTTCTTGGCAAAACTCTGTTAGTCTTTGCCCTGCTTCATTCCATATTCTAAGGCCAAATTTGCCTGTTACTCCAGGTATTTCTTGACTTCCTACTTTTGCATTCCAGTCCCCTATCGTGAAAAGGACATCTTTTTGGGGTGTTAGTTCTAAAAGGTCTTGTAGGTGTTCATAGAACCGTTCAACTTCAGCTTCTTCAGCGTTACTGGTTAGGGCATAGACTTGGATTACTGTGATATTGAATGGTTTGCCTTGGAAATGAACAGAGATCATTCTGTCGTTTTTGAGATTGCATCCAAGTACTGCATTTCGGACTCTTTTGTTGACCATGATGGCTACTCCATTTCTTCTAAGGAATTCCTACCTGCAGTAGTAGATACAATGGTCATCTGAGTTAAATTCACCTATTCCAGTTCATTTTAGTTCACTGATTCCTAGAATGTCGACGTTCACTCTTGCTACCTCCTGTTTGACCACTTCCAATTTGCCTTGATTCATAGACCTAACATTCCAGGTTCCTATGCAATATTGCTCTTTATAGCTTCGGACGTTGCTTCTATCACCAGTCATGTCCACAACTGGGTATTGTTTTTGCTTTGGCTCCATCCCTTCATTCTTTCTGGAGTTATATCTCCACTGATGTCCAGTAGCATATTGGGCACCTACTGACCTGGGGAGTTCCTCTTTCAGTATCCTATCATTTTTCCTTTTCATACTGTTCCTGGGGTTCTCAAGGCAAGAATACTGAAGTGGTTTGCCATTCCCTTCTCCATTGGACCACATTCTGTCAGACCTCTCCACAATAACCCACCTGTCTTGGGTGGCCCCATGGGCATGGCTTAGTTTCATTGAGTTAGACAAGGCTGTGGTCCTAGTGTATTAGATTGACTCGTTTTCTGTGATTATGGTTTCAGTGTGTCTGCCCTCTGATGCCGTCTTGCAACACCTACCATCTTACTTGGGTTTCTCTTACCTTGGATGTGGGGTGTCTCTTCACGGCTGCTCCAGCAATGCTCAGCCACTGCTCATTAGCTTGGATGAGGTGTGTCTCCTCATGACCTTGTGTCTGCCCCTCCTGACCTTGAACTTGGAGTAGCTCCTCTAGGCCCTCCTGTGCCCGCATGGCACTGCTCCTTGGAGGTGGGGTAACTCCTCTCTGCCGTGCTTGTGCACGTCACAGCTGCCCGCGCTTGGTCAACATTCATTGGATCATCAAAAAACAACAGGGTTCCTGAAAAACATCTACTTCTGCTTCATTGACTACATCAAAGCCTTGGACTGTGTGGATCACAGCAAACTGTAGAAAATTCTTCAAAAGATGGGAATACCAGACCTCCTGATCTGCCTCCTGACAAATCTGTATGCAGGTCAAGAAGCAACCATTAGAACCGGACATGGAACAACAGACTGGTTTCAGATAGGGAAAGGAGTACGTCAAGGCTATATATTGTCACCCTGATTATTTAACATATGCGAGTACATCATGTGAAATGCTGGGTTGGATAAAGCAAAAGTTGGGATCAAGATTGCTGGGAGAAATATCAGTAACCTCAGATACGCAGATGACACCACCCTTATGGCAGAAAGCAAAGAAGAACTAAAGAGGCTCCTGATGAAAGTGAGAGAGTGAAAAAGGTGGCTCAAAACTCAACATTCAGTAAACAAAGATCATGGCATCTGGTCCCATCACTTCATGGCAAATAGATAGGGAGACATGGAAACAGTGACAGACTTTATGTTTCTATGGGTCCAAAATCACTGAAGATAGTGCTTGAGGCCATGAAATTAAAAGACTCCTGCTCTTTGGAAGAAAAGCTATGACCAAGCTAAACAGCATATTAAAAAGCAGAGACATTACTTTGCTGAAAAAGGTCTGTCAAGTCAAAGCTATGGTTTTTCCAGTAGTCATGTATGGATGTGAGAGCTGGACCATAAAGAAAGCTGAGCACCGAAACTGATACTTTTAAACCATGGTATTGGAGAAGACTCTTGAGGGTCCTTTGAACTGCAAGGAGATCAAACCAGTCAGTCCTAAAGGAAACCAGTCCTGAATATTCAATGGAAGGACTGATGCTAAAGCTGAAACTCCAATCCTTTGGCCACCTGATATGAAGAACTGACTCATTGGAAAAGACCTTGATACTGGGAAAGATTGAAGCCAAGAGGAGAAGGCGACGATTGAAGATGAGGTGGTTGGATGGCATCAGTGACTCGATGGACATGAGTTTGAACAAGCTCTGGGAACTGGTGATGGACAGAGAAGCCTGGCGTGCTGCAGTCCATGAGGTCAAAATGAGTCGGACATGACTGAGGGGCTGAAGTGACTGACTCATATACCATAAAATTTTATAGTGATTCATTAATTATTGAATAAGCAAGGCTACCGTGAAGCAATTGTATTGATTACTCTAGGTTACTTTGAGGCAATTATATTCCTGCTTCTTCATTATCAGTATATAAATTGTTATGACTAAGTATCAGTCTCTCTTCACTTTAACTTTTCTTTTTTGATGTCTAGTGTTAGCAATATATGTAATATAAACAATATTTTGTATCCTACAAGATATATAGATGTAGCTTTTCTTTTTTGATGTCTAGTGTTAACAATATATGTAATATAAACAATATTTTGTATCCTACAAGATATATAGATGTAGGTATAGACAGATGATTTATCTTATAAACAGATGATGTAAAGTTACAGTGCTGTAAATATATTTCCTCTTCCTTATTACATTTGCACACTACTATACTAAATGGCAACCCACTCCAGTACTCTTGCCTGGAAAATCCCATGGATGGAGGAGCGTGGTAGGCTACAGTCCATGGGGTTGCAAAGAATTGGACATGACTGAGCAACTTCACTTTCACACTTAAAATAGATAACCAACAGGGACCTACTGTATACCACAGGGAACTCTACTCAATATGTTGTAACACCCTAATTAGGAGAAGAATTTGAAAAAGAAACAGATACATGTATATGTATTATAAGTGAATCATTTTGTTGTACACCTGAAACTAACACATTGTTAATCAACTATGCTCTAATATAAAATAAAAAGTTAAAAATATGTTCTTTCTCTAGCTGATTTGATTGTAAGAATAGAGTATGAATGTGTTTGTGCTCAGTTATGTCTTACTCTGCAACCCCATGGATCCCAACCAAGGGATCAAAACCACCTCTCCTTGATTGTGGGTATATTCTTCACCCTCTGAGCCTTGAGGGAAGCCCAAAGAAGAAGAGGGGGAGATACCAAAAATATTGGTTCTGTGAAAAATTGGCTAAAATTTTCAGTGATGTGAAAAATAGGATGTAAACAGATATCCTTCAACGTAGGAGAATCAGACTGCAAATCTAGCAGTAATAGGTAATAGCAGATTATGTACTTCAGTTCAGTTCAGTCGCTCAGTTGTGTCCAACTCTTTGCAACCCCATGAATCACAGCATGCCAGGCCTCCCTGTCCATCACCAACTCCCAGAGTTCACTCAGACTCATGTCCATCGAGTCAGTGATGCCATCCAGCCATCTCATCCTCTGTTGTCCCCTTCTCCTCCTGCCCCAATCCCTCCCAGCATCAGAGTCTTTTTCAATGAGACAACTCTTCGCATGAGGTGGCCAAAGTCCTGGAGTTTCAGCTTTTGCATCATTCCCTCCAAAGAAATCCCAGGGCTGATCTCCTTCAGAATGGACTGGCTGGATCTCCTTGCAGTCCAAGGGACTCTCAAGAGTCTTCTCCAACACCACGGTTCAAAAGCATCAATTCTTCAGCACTCAGCTTTCTTCACAGTCCAACTCTCACATCCATACATGACCACTGGAAAAACCATAGCCTTGACTAGGCGGACCTTTGTTGGCAAAGTAATGTCTCTGCTTTTCAATATGCTGTCTAGGTTGGTCATAACTTTTCTTCCAAGGAGCAAGCGACTTTTAATTTCATGGTGGCAGTCACCATCTGCAGTGATTTTGGAGCCCAGAAAAATAAAGTCTGACACTGTTTCCACTGTTTCCCCATCTATTTCCCATGAAGTGATGGGACCAGATGCCATGACTTATAACAAGTCAACAAAGATAGAATGGGTATAATTGGATGTTTAAAAAAACATTACAATATCCCTGATTATATAACTGGTGAAATGCACTAAAAGACTGAGAAGAGTTCTCAAGAGACTAAAAGATTAGAGACTAGATTATAAAAGTGAAGGGATAAGGAATAGAAACTATGTTAAAATGAGTACTAAAAAGAAAAAAGGATTAAGGAAAGTATGTGTATAATGACAAGAAGAGAAAAGACAAGGCCCACTTTATGAGATAGTTTAAGAAATATGACTTTCATGACTTTCTGGATCCACTCTTCAGAAATTTCATAATCATAAACAACATTTAATACTGTATTTAAGGTATTGTTTAGGCACTCAGTCTCTTGGAAGATGTTCTCCATAAGCCTTATCAATTATACACATCAAGTTGTAAGGTTTATTTGCCCTTTGGGTCTCCAATACCTTCAACTACTTAAGAACTGGAATTTGTGGAAAATGGGTTTACAGGGGAAAGGACTATAACCATGAAGCCTGATAGGATAATGCTAAGAGTGATTTACTTACCATGAAATAAGTACTGGAAAAAAAAAGCTTAGAAGTCAAAATTAAAATCTCCCTAGATGTACTAAAAGGAAGAAAAGTATACATCAAATATCATAACACAGAAACTCACAGTTTTAAGTGTGAAAGTCTAGATGGAGACACCAGGATATGATGTCTAGTCACCTCTTGTTTAGTTATTGTTATGTCCAACTCTTTTGTGACACCACAGACTGTAGAGTGCGAGGTTCCTCTCTCCATGAGATCTCACAGGTGAGAATACTGGATTGGGTTACTTCCTTCTTCAGGGAATCTTCCTGACCCAAAGATCAAACCTGTGTCTCCTGCATTGCAGGTGGATTCTTTACCATTGAGCCACCAGGGAAACGCCATGATGTCTAGTCACCTAGGAGTCAATATCTACAAACCACCTCCTGACTGATGATGTTCTAAAACCCCGTTCTCTTACAGATTGGTTTTTCTCAAAGGAGAAAGTTGTTAGATTGTTTTTCTCAAACACATTAATTGTAACTCTTTGTTAAAGTGATTAAGTATTCAGATATAAAAGAAAAGGCCCAATCCTTTGCCTTTTATTGTGATTAATTCCCTTTCTTGATCCAGGTAGAATCAATTAGTCATCCAGAAATAGATTCCAAGACATTTAATCTTTATAGATAAGGGAAATATTGGCAGCTATGGTTCCAAATTATAGAATTATTAAGCTGAAAGGGGACTATGACATCTTTTAGTTTTGAAAATCTAGACTATCATTGTAAATTTCCTTCTCAACCTAAAAATATTGAGAGGGTATAACTTCCCTCAGCTGAAATGCCCTGCATTTTGTTTAAAAATTGTCATAAATTTGTCTCCACACCTAAGTAAATATCTGCTTCTCCTAAATTAAGAACAGTTCTTTTACTGGTTATAACAGTGTGCAATAAAATAATTTTCAATGTCTCTTTCAATTAACTTTTTATGTATATATACTCAGCAAACTAAGCTTTCAGTTTTCAAGACTCAAAAACTCAATCCCTTTTACATTTTGTCTTGGGATCTCTTTTTCTCTATGTCCAAAAAAATCACATATGTCAACTCTCTCTAAACCTTCTGCATTCTACTTACAGTTTAAAGACAAAATTTAGAAAGCAAAATTTGAAAATTATAAAGCACTTAAGAGAGTAGTAGAGCCAACCGATATTTAAGTTTTTATTTTACTTGTATACTTTCCATATCATATTATAAGATGATATTTACACTGGAAATAATTTTTTCAGTTTCACATTTTTGGATGTCTCTTCTATTCAGGTAGTTCCTATTCAGACTTTTTTTTCATCTTGAAAATATTACAAGTACCTAATTAATTTTTTTCCCTTTTTCAGAGCATTGGTTTATAATTTATGTCTTTTGAAGAACTAATGGAGATTACAAGAACCCTTGTTTTCTTAGTTTCTTATGTCAGCAATTTTTCTTACCTGTTTATCAAACTACAGAGGATGAGAATCATTCATATAATCATCTTGGCAACAGAGCGCTAAACCCCAAACATTAAAAAATCATTTGACTTTTCCTCATATCTTTCATGTTACCCTAATGCAAAAGCTGTGTGACTCTAGTAAAAGGCCAAAGTCGGTTTACTTTCTGCAACATAGCAATACCCCTTTTACACTTATACTCCACTGCTTGTCCATTTGTTACTTCAGACACTAGCTACCCAGTTTTAGGCTAACACTCATGCATTTGAACATATGACTCACATCCTTAGCAGCTCATATCTGACATTAGAGTTACTTTCCTTATTGTTGTTTACCCTTATTATTTTCTTTTACTTGTACAAAGAAAAGAATATCTTCATAGAGTCTTAGATTTTCTGTGTTCTTTAATATAAAGTGCTACAAAAATTGCTGTTGTAGAAATAAAGCTAATTAATAGTTCCAGAGGACACTGATCAAGTGATACTGCGTAGAAGAGAGTTGCAAGGAGTTCATGGGTCTGGGGACTTTACCCCTGGGGACTTATTTGGTTTGACCAGAACAGAGACTCTAAAAAACTCATAATAAGACACTAGAGACAGAGAGGAAACAACATATGTTTATTAACATTGAAAAATGGAACGCAAGATCTGTAAACAAGATTTTGTTAATTTGACTTATAACTTTCAAATATTTCTTTCTTCTTTGAGAAAATCTTTTGGTTGCAGTGCACAACATGTGGGATCCTAGTTTCCAGGCCAGGGATCAAACCCCTGCCTCTGCATTGGGAGCTTGGAGTCTTAACCACTGGACCACTGTGGAAGTCCCTCAGATATTTCAATATATGGCTTATGTACTTTTATTTTCACTCTTGCCCATGTCCCCACAATTGCCATAGGCAATAACTCTTTCATTTACAGATTCAGTGATATGAGGAGCCCCAAATTGTCAGAGGCCAGTCTTAGCTGTATTCCCTTTGGAATATTCTTCCCAGGAGGCATTAGGACCTCTGAGCTTACTAATCCAAAGTTCACAAGAATGGGGTGTATAAATTCCCATGGTAAATGATTCAATCCTATTGCTAAAGTGACTTTCCCCCTTTTAGGTTCACATATGCTGGCTATAGGACAGAGGGCAATATGTAGTGGCCACTGGTTTAAGATATGTTCTTCACAGAATAGATAGCCTCCTAAACGTGCTAGGTGTTCACTTCCCAACTGATACAAAAGCAGAGTATTTACAAGGCCATTCCATCATGCCATCAGTGAGCTGTTTCTTAGTTATGGAGCACGCATGTATGCATGCTATAGTAAATTCTTTTGGTCTGTTGTTATACTTCATTTTCTGTAAAAATGTGCCCAGAGCTGCTGCTGTTTCATGGGACACCACAAGAACAGATAAAGGCAGAAAAGGCATGCTGTAAGCCTATAAATGATAGTTTCTGCAGATGCGCCATGGTTGGGAAAGAAAAATCAGTACTCTGAATAAATTTATATCACTATGAAGACAGGTCTGTAATCCTGGAAAATCTGGACGGTGAGTCTACTGGGAGCATGGTGAGGTATGGCACCATAAAGTGTTCTGAGGCTTTATATTTTAGAGAGGGCACAGAGAATGCCTATGCAAAAGACTTTTAGAGATTAGTCACTATACAGGAACAAGATGATTTGCCTCTGTGATGTAAAACTTGCCTCCACATTCCCTCCCTAGACTGCATGTCAAGGAATTTATACCTTGGTCTTTCTCAGGTCTTAAGGAAACCATTAGCCTTGTTTACAAATGAGTAACATCTATAGTAAGTAAGATTAGTAAGTATCATAGGACATCTTTTCTTCCAAGGAAAGTATACAATTACAGATATTCCCTGTCTGAGGGAAGGGAAAGATGGCTGTATAGGAAGACCCTGAACTCATCTCCTTCCACAGGCACATTGAATATATACCTACATAAAGAGCAACTGCTTCTGAAGAAGATCTGAGGATTGATTGACCATCTACTGCACATAGTAGTCTACATAAAAATGGAATACCCATGATGAGGGTAAAAAAGGAGAGTGAAAAAGGTGGCTTAGAACTCAACATTCAAAAAACTAAGACCATGCCATCCAGTCCCATCACATGATGGCAAACAGAAGGGGAAAAAGTGGAAACAGTGGCAGATTTTATTTTCCTGGGCTCCAAAATCACTGTGGCCAGTGACTGCAGCCACGAAATTAAAAGATGCTTGCTCCTTGGAAGGAAAGCTATGACAAAACTTAGACAGTGTATTAAAAAGCAACGACATCAGTTTGCCCACAAAGGTCTGTATAGTCAAAGCTATGGTTTTTCCAGTAGTCATGTATGGATGTGAGTTTGGACCATAAAGAAGACAGAGCACCAAAGAATCAGTTCAGTTCAGTCGCTCAGTTGTGTCTGACTCTTTGCAACCCCATGAATCGCAGCACGCCAGGCCTCCCTGTCCATCACCAACTCCCGGAATTCACTCAGACTTACGTCCATGGAGTCAGTGATGCCATCCAGCCATCTCATCCTCTGTCGTCCCCTTCTCCTCCTGCCCCCAATCCCTCCGAACATCAAAGGCTTTTCCAATGAGTCAACTCTTCACATGAGGTGGCCAAAGTACTGGAGTTTCAGCTTTTGCATCATTCCTTCCAAAGAAATCCCAGGGCTGATCTCCTTCAGAATGGACCGGTTGGATCTCCTTGCAGTCCAAGGGACTCTCAAGAGTCTTCTCCAGCACCACAATTCAAAAGCATAAGTTCTTCGGCGCTCAGCCTTCTTCACCGTCCAACTCTCATATCCATACATGATCACAGGAAAAACCATAGCCTTGACTAGATGGACCTTTGTTGGCAAAGTAATGTCTCTGCTTTTCAATATGCTATCTAGGTTGGTCATAACTTTCCTTCCAAGGAGTAAGCGTCTTTTAATTACATGGCTGCAGTCACCGTCTGCAGTGATTTTGGAGCCCCCCAAAATAAAGTCTGCCACTGTTTCTACTGTTTCCCCATCTATTTCCCATGAAGTGATGGAATCGGATGCCATGATCTTCGTTTTCTGAATGTTGAGTTTTAAGCCAACTTTTTCACTCTCCTCTTTCACTTTCATGAAGAGGCTTTTTAGTTCCTCTTCACTTTCTGCCATAAGGGTGGTGTCATCTTCATATCTGAGGTTATTGATATTTCTCCCGACATTCTTGATTCCAGCTTGTGTTTCTTTGCCTTCAAATTGTGATTCTGGAGAAGACTTGAAAGTCCCTTGGACTGTAAGGAGATCAAAACAATAATCTTAAAGTAAATCAGCCCTGAATAATCATTGGAAACTCCAACACTTTGGCCATCTGAGGCAAAGAGCTGACTTAATGGAAAAAACACTGATGCTGGGAAAGACTGAAAGCAAAGGAGAATGGGGCAGCAGAGGATGAAATGGTTAGATAGCATCATTGACTCAATGGACATGAATTTGAGCAAAACTCTAGGAAATAGTGAAAAACAGGGAAGCCTGGCATGCTGCAGTCCATGGGGTTGCCATAAGTCAGACACGACTTAGAGATTGAACAACAACCCTTCATGGGAACCTCACCAGTCATAGAGACCTTCAATATGGAGGAATACGGCTGGTGTGCTACCCTGAGACATGCTGAACAAATAGTAGTTTCAAATACACCTAGACTATATGAGAAGACAACCTATTTTGTAACCGTAGGTCATCTGTCAAACAAACAGGAAACTGCTGGAGCTCTCTCAGAGGTCAGAGGTGCTAAGGAGCTCCATTTTTGATGCCCTTCCCACTATGGAGGATGTTCATGGTCTGTACTTCCTCAGTGCCCAGCCATCCCTCTAAGATTGTCTTAGGTGCTGCACTCCCCAGGCACTGCCTCCAGTCTGGATGCTCATGTTCCAGCCAGCTTGCCAAAGCCCCAAAGCACAAGTAGTCTACTCAAGAGGATGTTTCCCCACTTTTTCAAGACCAGGAGAGGTTGCTGTTTCACCTAATTCTTAAAAACAAGAACCACTGGTCAAACCAAATGAAAAGACAGATAAATATGTTCTAAACAAAAGAACAAAATGAAACACCAGACAAACTCTAATGAAATGGAGATAAGTAACTTACCTGATAAAGAGTTAAAAAAAATGACTATAAGGATGTTCATAATACCTGGGAAAAGAAAGGAGGAACTCAGTGAGAACTTAAAATCTTAGATAATATAAGAAAGAACGAATCACAAATGAAGAATTCAATAACTAGATGGCATCAACAGAAGACTGGATGATATGGAAGAGAAACAATCTGTAAGCTGTTAGTGGAAATCACCCAGTCAGAACAGAGAAAAAGAAGAAAGAAGTTCTTGGAATGGAAAAGATGTTAGTAAAATTATGATGTCACAATTTAAAAGCTCTATGGAGTTGGAATCATGAAAAGTACAATTTCTATGCTGCAGAAAATGATAGCTAAAGCTAAAAAAAACCCAACAAATTCGGGGAGACATTTGAATATAAATACAAATATTTGTATTCTACAAAAACAAAAATTCAAATACAATATTTGAAAGCAAATAATACAAATATTATAATAAAGGAATTAATATCATTAGTGTAGATGTGGAACTGATAAATCAATATGCAAAGGTAGTATTCTACTTATGAGGACAGGGTGGAATAATATCTCAACACGGGATATTAACTTCTATTTCAATAAGAAAAAACGTGTGACAACTTTTTGTCTGTCTTGAATCACTTTTGTCCTTCCACTGATGACAGTACCCCACCTCCCCCATTTGAGAAATGTTCCTCCTTAAATTCATGTAGTTCTCTGGAGGTTGTCAACCACACACTTTGGCCTTTGCGACTAAGGTGGGCATCCAGACGCAGTCCATTAAAGATCTGGCATAGAGCTAAAACAATGCTAACTGGAATTCTTTCATTGTGTTTTAATATAGATGCTAGGAAAACCTCTCCCTTTCCTACAGGGTTGCTCTTCTGAAATGACTTAAAATTTGAGTTATTTGCAGCCTCTCTTCACTCCCTACATGATGCATAAAAAAGTCCATGTGCAACAGAAGAAAATAAGACCAATGTACAGAGAAAAAAATAGTCAATAGAGAAGGAAGAGAGAAAGAAACAGAGCAAGGAGCAAGACAAATGGAGTGAATGAGAGATACAAATCCAAAAGTGTGCAAGTAAATGACTCCCTGGAGTCTGTGAGGCTGGATCCACTATTAGACATCCCAGTAACCTGAGTCAATAAGTTCCTTGAAAAAATATTAAGAGTTTTTGCATTGTGGTAAAAATCTATGTATATAAACATACATCTCACCAGTTCTAAGTACAGCTCAGTAATGTTAAGTATATTCAAGTTGTTGTACAATAAATCTATAGATCTTTTCCTCTTGAACAATGGAAACTTTACAATTCTTTTAGTTACTTTAAACTTTTTTTGATTGGATTCCTGACACATGTAGTTCAAAGAGTTCAGATTAATAATGTGAAAAAGTACAAGTATATATAAAAAAAAGTTAAGATAATTTTTTTAAAAAGAGCTTCCCAGGTGGCTCAATGGTAAAAGAATCTGCCTGCCAATGCAGCAGATGCAGGAAACGCGTATTTGATCCTTGGGCTGGGAAGATCCCCTGGAGGAGGAATGGCAACCTGCTCCAGTGTTCTTGCCTGGGAAATCCCGTGGACAAAGGAGACTGGTGGGCTACAGTCCAGGGGGTCACAAAAGAGTAGGACATGGCTTAGTGACTAAACAACAAAATAAATGGATATACAGGTATTAGTTTCCCAAGGATCCAAAAATGGACTCAACAATGAATAAATGATATAAGGGCAATGGCAATAAAGAGAAAAGGCAAAGCAATTATCAAGTTAAGATAAGATATAAAGTAAATAACGACTGCTTGGAAGACCAAAAGAATATTGATCAACTATATAAGAATCTATAAAAATCAGAGTTATTTGCAGTACATCCTTGAGAATAAGCCTTAGTTCCTCTTTGTTGCAATGGGTATGAATTCTAAACCTGTTGATGCAAATCCTTCATTTCTTTATAAGAGAATATAGTCATTTACAAAGCATTTTCCAAACTTAAATTTAGCTTGCAATTCATTAAAATGCAACAGGAATAGTCATGCCAGGAGAAGGAATGGGAAGCACCTGGCTAGTCACATGTGGAAATAAGAAAGTATCTGTAAGAACATAGGGATTAGATGACCTGGAACATAGTATGAAAAAGAGTCAAAAGGTAAACCTTGTGATGCCCAGCCAACACTGTCCAGATAGAAGTCCTGACCTAAGGATCTTATTTTTCCAGTGTGATGGTAGGCATATCCTAGTGTGGGGACATAGTCATTAAATATCAAAATCTGATATGATTAAGTGTTTGTATAATCCAGCTAACTCTTCTTGCTCTGATTCCCTGCTCATTAATGTTTATATCACTATTTAACTTCCCAGAAAATTTCCTACAATTGTGAGTTACATTTATGTGGAAGTTCAGGCCACTTAACTGATTTTTCTATGACAAATTAATAAATAGGCATCTTGATGTATATATTTCCATGTAGTATTGCTTTACTAAGTGTCAATTGGCAATCCTTTATATAACCCACTCTGACACTGAAGACACAATTTTGAAGTTTTGGTTCAGTTCAGGTGCTCAGTAGTGTCTGATTCTTTGCGACTCCATGGACTGCAGCACACCAGACTTCCCTGTCCATCACCGACTCCCGAGCTTGCTCAAACTCATGTCCATTGAGTCTGTGATGCCATCCAACCATCTCATCCTCTGTCTAGAAGTCTGCTGCTGCTGCTGCTAAGTCGCTTCAGTCATGTCCGACTCTGCGACCCCATAGATGGCAGCCCAGCAGGCTCCGTCATCCCTGGTATTCTCCAGGCAAGAACACTGGAGTGGGTTGCCATTTCCTTCTCCAAGGCATGAAAGTGAAAGTGAAGTTGCTCAGTCGTGTCCGACTCTTAGTGACCCCATGGAGTGTGTAGAAGTCCAGACCATAGTAAATCCATCAGAGAATGTCTCCTGAGAAACAAGCAATTGGCCTTCTCCAGAAGATACTTTTTACCACACCATATACTTCCTCCAACCATAGTCAGTGACATGGTTTCTCAGTTAACATTTGTAAAAGAATCATATTGTTTTAATCTGGGTCATCTAAACGTGAATATAGTACTTGGAAACTCCCAATATTAATAATAGAAGCATAATATCACTCCAACTCAGTAAAGAGACTTTATAATACTTTGGGCATTTAAGAAATCCTTCTGTAAATAATAAATTGACTGCATAATTTCTTCATTGCCACTTTCATTTCTTTGTTCCTCAATGTATAGATGACTGAATTTAAAAAAGGGGTGAGAACTGTATCAAAAACAACAAGGAATTTGTCCAGGTGTGACGTGGAGTGAGGCCAGATGTAAACAAAGATGCAAGGTCCGAAGAACAAAATCACCACCATGACATGAGTTGACAAAGTGGAGAGGGCCTTAGATGAGCTACCTGAAGAGTGTTTCCGAACAGTGATGAGGATAAAAATGTAGGAGACAATCAATATGAAGAATGATCCCAGGGATATGAATCCACTGTTGGTTGTGACCATGGACTCTAGCCTGAAGGTGTCTGTGCAGGCAAGTTTGATGAACTGAGGAAAGTCACAGTAAAAGCTATCAATTATATTAGGGCCACAGATTGGCAATTTTACAACAAAACCCAGTTGAACCACAGAGTGAATAAAGCCAATTATCCATGCAGCCACAAGAAGCAGAAGACACATTTTTCTGCTCATAATAGTGAAATAGTGGAGAGGCTTACATATGGCAACATATCTGTCAAAGGCCATGGCGATAAGAAGCACCATCTCCACACCACCAATGATATGGATGAAGAAGATTTGTGTGATGCAGCCTCCAAAGGAGATGACTTTATGTTTTCTAAAAATGTCGCAAATCATCTTGGGAGAAATTACAGAAGAAACTCCCAGGTCGGTGATGGAGAGGTTGGCCAACAGAAAGTACATGGGGGAGTGTAAGTGAGGGTTCCTCATCACAGTGAGAACAATGAGGGAGTTTCCTAGCATGCTGGCCATGTAAAAGATGGAAGAGAACATGAAGAGGAGAAGTTGGATCTCCCAGGAGTTGGTGAGTCCCAGGAACACAAACTCTGACACCATGGAGTGATTCATTCCATGAACTGATATATCAGTTAGAATGTTGAAAAGGAAACTAAAGAAAAAGAAAAGGAAATTAAAATATTAATAATTTTTTATATTATTAAATATAATAATCACTTATTCAAGGATATTTACACTCCGAAGACTATAAATCTCCTCAATTCCTTCTCAGGACCATATAATTACTAAACAGCATTTTTCCTGTGGTCATCTAAAGTAGTTGGGTCACTTCCATGTGCAATGTTCCTTTCACCACAGCCTCCAGGACTACTCATCTATAAATAAGAGAATAGAACAAACATGCTAAGATAGTAGATGTCCATGGTCAGACTTGGAGGGGTAGGGACGGTGGTATAGTGCACCACAAAGAGAAAAAGAAGAGGTAGAGATGGCCTTTGGCAGAACACACATATTCCATTTTTAAATTGTTCATAAAGCAATCCTTCAGCCATTCAAGTTGTGTTTTCTTAACCTCACTTCATCTCTGGCACATAATATGTGTCTTGACTCCTTTTATGTCACTACCTACAACTACATTTGCCATTTACACAAATCACCTTGGATATGCAGATGATACCACCCTTAAGTCAGAAAGTGAAGAGGAACTAAAGAGTCTCTTGATGAAGGTGAAAGAGGAGAGTGAAAAAACTGGCTTAAAACCTAACATTCAAAAAATGAAGATTGTGGCACCTGGCCTCATCACTTTGTGGCAAATAGATGGGGAAACAATGGAAACAGTGGCAGACTATATTTTTTGGGGCTCCAAAATCACTGCAGATGGGAACTGCAGCCATGAAATGAAAAAATACTTGTTCCTTGGAAGGAAAGCTATGACCAACCTAAACAGCATATTAAAAAGCAGAGACATTATTTGCTGACAAAGATCTGTGTAATTAACTATGGTTTTTCCAGTAGTCATGTATGGATGTGAGAGTTGGACTATAAAGAAAGCTGAGTGCCAAAGACTTGATGCTTTTGAACTGTGGTGTTGGGTAAGACTTTTGAGAGTCCTTTGGACTGCAAGGAGATCCAAGCAGTCCATCCTAAAGGCAATCAGTCCTGAATATCCTTTGGAAGGACTGATGTTGAAGCTGAAACTCCAATCCTTTGGCCATCTGATGCAAAGAAATGACTTAATAGAAAAGACTCTGATGCTGGGAAAGGTTGATGGCAGGAGGAGAAGGCAACGACAGAAGATGAGATGGTTGGATGGCATCACCTACTCGATGGACTTGAGTTTGAGCAAGGTCCGGGAGTTGGTGATGGACAGGGAAGCCTGGCATGCTGCAGTCCATGGGGTCGCAAAGACTCAAACATGACTGAGTGACTGAACTAAATTGAAGATCATGGTATCTGGTCTCATCAGGTCAGTTCAGTCTCTTAGTCATGTCCAACTCTTTGTGACCCCATGAACCACACATGCCAGGCCTCCCTGTCTATCACCAATTCCCGGAGTTAGCCAAACCCATGTCCACTGAGTTGGTGATGACATCCAACCATCTCTTCCTCTGTCGTCCTCTTCTCCTCTTGCCCCCAGTCCCTCCCAGCATCATGATCTTTTCCAGTGAGTCAGCTCTTCGCATGAGGTGGCCAAAGTATTGGAGTTTCAGCTTCAACATCAGTCCTTCCAATGAACACCCAGGACTGATCTCCTTTAGGATGGACTGATTGGGTCTCCTTGCAGTCCAAGGGACTCTCAAGAATATTCTCCAACACCACATTTCAAAAGCATCGATTCTTTGATGCTCAGCTTTCTTTATAGTCCAACTCTCACATCCATACATGACCACTGGAACAACCATAGCCTTGACTAGATGGACCTTTGTTAGCAAAGTGATATCTCTGCTTTTCATTATGCTATCTAGTTTGGTCATAACTTTTCTTCCAAGGAGTAAGCATCTTTTAATTTCATGGCTGCAGTCATCATCTGCAGTGATTTGGAGCCAAAAAAAAAAAAAAAAAAAAAAAAAGGCTGACACTGTTTCCACTGTTTCCCCATCTATTTCCCATGAAGTGATGGGACCAGATGCCATGATCTTCGTTTTCTGAATGTTGAGCTTTAAGCCAAGTTTTTCCACTCTCCTCTTTCCCTTTCATCAAGAGGCTTTTTAGATCCTCTTCACTTTCTGCCATAAGGTGGTGTCATCTGCATATCTGAGGTTATTGATATTTTCCCCAGCAATCCTGATTCCAGCTTGTGCTTCTTCCAGCCCAGCATTTCTCATGATGTACTCTGCATATAAGTTAAACAAGCAGGGTGACAATATACAGCCTTGACATACTCCTTTTCCTATTTGGAGCCAGTCTATTGTTCCATGTCTGGTTCTAATTGTTGCTTCCTGACCTGCATATAGGTTTCTCAAGAGGCAAGTCAGGTGGTCTGGTAGTCCCATCTCTTGAAGAATTTTCCACAGTTTATTGTGATCCACATAGTCAAAGGCTTTGGCATAGTCAATAAAGCAGAAATAGATGTTTTTCTGGAACTCTCTTGCTTTATCCATGATCCATTGGATGTTGGCAAATTGATCTCTGGTTCCTCTGCCGTTTCTGAAACCAGCGTGAACATCTGGAAGTTCATGGTTCATGTATTGCTGAAGCCTGGCTTGGAGAATTTTGAGCATGACTTTACTAGCATGTGAGATGAGTGCAATTGTGTGGTAGTTTGAGCATTCTTTGGCAATGCCTTTCTTTGGGATCGGAATGAAATCTGACTTTTTCCAGTCCTGTGTCCACTGCTGAGTTTTCCAAATTTTCTGGCATATTGAGTTCAGCACTTTCACAGCATCATCTTCCAGGATTTGAAATAGCTCTACTGGAATTCCATCATCTCCACTGGCTTTGTTCATAATGATGCTATCTAAAGCCCACTTGATTTCACATTCCAGGATGTCTGGCTCTAGGTGAACGATCATACCATCGTGATTATCTTGGTCGTGAAGATCTTTTTTGTACAGTTCTGTGTATTCTTGCCACCTTTTCTTAATATCTTCTGCTTCTGTTAGGCCCATACCATTTCTGTCCTTTATCAAGCCCATCTTTGCATGAAAAATTCCCTTGGTATCTCTAATTTTCTTGAAGAGATCTCTAGTCTTTCCCATTCTGTTGTTTTCCTGTATTTCTTTGCATTGATCGCTGAGGAAGGCTTTCTTATCTCTCCTTGTTTTTCTTTGGAACTCTGCATTCAGATGCTTATATCTTTCCTTTTCTCCTTTGCTTTTCACTTCTCTTCTTTTCACAGCTATCTGTAAGGCCTCCCCAGACAGCCATTTTGCTTTTTTGCATTACTTTTCCATGGGGATGGTCCTGATCCCTGTCTCCTGTACAATGTCATGAACCTCCATCCATAGTTCATCAGGCACTCTATCAGATCTAGTCCCTTAAATCTCTTTCTCACTTCCAGTGTATAATCATAAGGGATTTGATTTAGGTCATACCTGAATGGTCTAGTGGTTTTCCCTACTTTCTTCAATTTAAGTTTGAATTTGGCAATAAGGAGCTCATGATCTGAGCCACAGTCAGCTCCCAGTCTTGTTTTTGCTGACTATAGAGCTTCTCTATCTTTGACTGCAAAGAATATAATCAATCTGATTTTGGTGTTGACCATCTTGTGATGTCCATGTGTAGAGTCTTCTCTAGTGTTGTTGGAAGAGGGTGTTTGCTATGACCAGTGCATTTTCTTGGCAAAACTCTATTAGTCTTTGCCCTGCTTCATTCCATATTCTAAGGCCAAATTTGCCTGTTACTCCAGGTATTTCTTGACTTCCTACTTTTGCATTCCAGTCCCCTATCGTGAAAAGGACATCTTTTTGGGGTGTTAGTTCTAAAAGGTCTTGTAGGTGTTCATAGAACCGTTCAACTTCAGCTTCTTCAGCGTTACTGGTTAGGGCATAGACTTGGATTACTGTGATATTGAATGGTTTGCCTTGGAAACGAACAGAGATCATTCTGTCGTTTTTGAGATTACATCCAAGTACTGCATTTTGGACTCTTTTGTTGACCATGATGGCTAAACCATATCTTCTAAGGAATTCCTGCCCGCAGTAGTAGATATAATGGTCATCTGAGTTAAATTCACCCATTCCAGTTCATTTTAGTTCACTGATTCCTAGAATGTCGACATTCACTCTTGCTACCTCCTGTTTGACCACTTCCAATTTGCCTTGATTCATAGACCTAACATTCCAGGTTCCTATGCAATATTGCTCTTTATAGCTTCGGACGTTGCTTCTATCACCAGTCATGTCCACAACTGGGTATTGTTTTTGCTTTGGCTCCATTCCTTCATTCTTTCTGTAGTTACTTCTCCACTGATGTCCAGGAGCATATTGGGCACCTACTGACCTGGGGAGTTCCTCTTTCAGTATCCTATCATTTTTTCTTTTCATACTGTTCCTGGGTTCTCAAGGCAAGAATACTGAAGTGGTTTGCCATTCCCTTCTCCATTGGACCACATTCTGTCAGACCTCTCTACAATGACCCACCTGTCTTGGGTAGCCCCATGGACATGGCTTAGTTTCATTGAATTAGACAAGGCTGTGGTCCTAGTGTGATTAGATTGACTCGTTTTCTGTGATTATGGTTTCAGTGTGTCTGCCCTCTGATGCTGTCTTGCAACACCTACCGTCTTACTTGGGTTTCTCTTACCTTGGATGTGGGGTATCACTTCACAGCTGCTCCAGCAATGCTCAGCCGCTGCTCATTAGCTTGGATGAGGGGTATCTCCTCACCTCTGCCCCTCCTGACCTTGAACTTGGAGTAGCTCCTCTAAGCCCTCCTGTGCCCACATGGGCACTGCTCCTTGGAGGTGGGGTAACTCCTCTCTGCTGGGCTTGTGTGCCGTTACAGCCACCCGCGCTTGGTCAACATTCATTGGATCATCAAAAAAGCAACAGGGTTCCTGAAAAACATCTACTTCTGCTTCATTGACTACATCAAAGCCTTGGACTGTGTGGATCACAGCAAACTGTAGAAAATTCTTCAAGAGACGGGAATACCAGACCTCCTGATCTGCCTCCTGACAGATCTGTATGCAGGTCAAGAAGCAACCATTAGAACCGGACATGGAACAACAGACTGGTTTCAGATAGGGAAAGGAGTACGTCAAGGCTATATATTGTCACCCTGATTATTTAACATATGCGAGTACATAATGCGAAATGCCGGGCTGGATAAAGCAAAAGTTGGGATCAAGATTGCTGGGAGAAATATCAATAACCTCAGATATGCAGATGACACCACCCTTATGGCAGAAAACAAAGAAGAACTAAAGAGGCTCCTGATGAAAGTGAGAGAGTGAAAAAGGTGGCTCAAAACTCAACATTCAGTAAACAAAGATCATGGCATCTGGTCCCATCACTTCATGGCAAATAGATGGGGAGACATGGAAACAGTGACACACTTTATGTTTCTATGGGTTCAAAATCACTGAAGATAGTGCTTGAGGCCATGAAATTAAAAGACTCCTGCTCCTTGGAAGAAAAGCTATGACCAAGCTAAACAGCATATTAAAAAGCAGAGACATTACTTTGCTGAAAAAGGTCTGTCTAGTCAAAGCTATGGTTTTTCCAGTAGTCATGTATGGATGTGAGAGCTGGACCATAAAGAAAGCTGAGCACCGAAGAACTGATACTTTTAAACCATGGTATTGGAGAAGACTCTTGAGGGTCCTTTGAACTGCAAGGAGATCAAACCAGTCAGTCCTAAAGGAAACCAGTCCTGAATATTCATTGGAAGGACTGATGCTAAAGCTGAAACTCCAATTCTTTGGCCACCTGATATGAAGAACTGACTCATTGGAAAAGACCTTGATACTGGGAAAGATTGAAGCCAAGAGGAGAAGGCGACGATTGAAGATGAGGTGGTTGGATGGCATCAGTGACTCGATGGACATGAGTTTGAACAAGCTCTGGGAATTGGTGATGGACAGAGAAGCCTGGCGTGCTGCAGTCCATGAGGTCAAAATGAGTTGGACACGACTGAGGGGCTGAAGTGACTGACTCATATACCATAAAATTTTATAGTGATTCATTAATTATTGAATAAGCAAGGCTACTGTGAAGCAATTGTATTGATTATTCTAGGTTACTTTGAGGCATTATATTCCTGCTTCTTCATTATCAGTATATAAATTGTTATGACTAAGTATCAGTCTCTCTTCACTTTAACTTTTCTTTTTTGATGTCTAGTGTTAGCAATATATGTAATATAAACAATATTTTGTATCCTACAAGATATATAGATGTAGGTATAGACAGATGATTTATCTTATAAACAGATGATGTAAAGTTACAGTGCTGTAAATATATTTCCTCTTCCTTATTACATTTGCACACTACTATACTAAATGGCAACCCACTCCAGTACTCTTGCCTGGAAAATCCCATGGATGGAGGAGCTTGGTAGGCTACAGTCCATGGGGTTGCAAAGAATTGGACATGACTGAGCAACTTCACTTTCACACTTAAAATAGATAACCAACAGGGACCTACTGTATACCACAGGGAACTCTACTCAATATGTTGTAACACCCTAGTTAGGAGAAGAATTTGAAAAAGAAACAGATACATGTATATGTATTATAAGTGAATCATTTTGTTGTACACCTGAAACTAACACATTGTTAATCAACTATGCTCTAATATAAAATAAAAAGTTAAAATATGTTCTTTCTCTAGCTGATTTGATTGTAAGTATAGAGTATGAATGTGTTTGTGCTCAGTTACGTCTTACTCTGCAACCGCATGGATCCCAACCAAGGGATCAAAACCACCTCTCCTTGATTGTGGGTATATTCTTCACCCTCTGAGCCTTGAGGGAAGCCCAAAGAAGAAGAGGGGGAGATACCAAAAATATTGGTTCTGTGAAAAATTGTCTAAAATTTTCAGTGATGTGAAAAATAGGATGTAAACAGATATCCTTCAACATAGGAGAATCAGACTGCAAATCTAGCAGTAATAGGTAATAGCAGATTATGTTCTTCAGTTCAGTTCAGTCGCTCAGTCGTGTCCAACTCTTTGCAACCCCATGAATCACAGCATGCCAGGCCTCCCTGTCCATCACCAACTCCCAGAGTTCACTCAGACTCATGTCCATCGAGTCAGTGATGCCATCCAGCCATCTCATCCTCTGTTGTCCCCTTCTCCTCCTGCCCCAATCCCTCCCAGCATCAGAGTCTTTTTCAATGAGACAACTCTTCGCATGAGGTGGCCAAAGTACTGGAGTTTCAGCTTTTGCATCATTCCCTCCAAAGAAATCCCAGGGCTGATCTCCTTCAGAATGGACTGGCTGGATCTCCTTGCAGTCCAAGGGACTCTCAAGAGTCTTCTCCAACACCACGGTTCAAAAGCATCAATTCTTCAGCACTCAGCTTTCTTCACAGTCCAACTCTCACATCCATACATGACCACTGGAAAAACCACAGCCTTGACTAGGCGAACCTTTGTTGGCAAAGTAATGTCTCTGCTTTTCAATATGCTGTCTTGGTTGGTCATAACTTTGTTCCAAGGAGCAAGCGACTTAATTTCATGGCTGCAGTCACCATCTGCAGTGATTTTGGAGCCCAGAAAAATAAAGTCTGACACTGTTTCCACTGTTTCCCCATCTATTTCCCATGAAGTGATGGGACCAGATGCCATGACTTATAACAAGTCAACAAAGATAGAATGGGTATAATTGGATGTTTAAAAAAACATTACAATATCCCTGATTATATAACTGGTGAAATGCACTAAAAGACTGAGAAGAGTTCTCAAGAGACTAAAAGATTAGAGACTAGATTATAAAAGTGAAGGGATAAGGAAAAGAAACTATGTTAAAATGAGTAATAAAAAAAAGGATTAAAAAAAGTATGTGTATAATGACAAGAAGAGAAAAGACAAGGCCCACTTTATGATATAGTTTAAGAAATATGACTTTCATGACTTTCTGGACCCACTCTTCAGAAATTTCATAATCATAAACAACATCTAATTCTGTATTTCAGGTACCGTTTAGGCACTCAGTCTCTTGGAAGATGTTCTCCATAAGCCTTATCAATTATACACATCAAGTTGTAAGGTTTATTTGCCCTTTGGGTCTCCAATACCTTCAACTACTTAAGAACTGGAATTTGTGGAAAATGGGTTTACAGGGGAAAGAACTATAACCATGAAGCCTGATAGGATAATGCTAAGAGTGATTTACTTACTGTGAAATAAGTACTGGAAAAAAAAGCTTAGAAGTCAAAATTAAAATTTCCCTAGATGTACTAAAAGGAAGAAAAGTATACATCAAATATCATAATACAGAAACTCACAGTTTTAAGTGTGAAAGTCTAGATGGAGACACCAGGATATGATGTCTAGTCACCTCTTGTTTAGTTATTAAGTTATGTCCAACTCTTTTGTGATGCCACAGACTGTAGAGTGCGAGGTTCCTCTTTCCATGAGATCTCACAGGTGAGAATACTGGATTGGGTTATTTCCTTCTTCAGGGAATCTTCCTGACCCAAAGATCAAACCTGTGTCTCCTGCATTGCAGGTGGATTCTTTACCATTGAGCCACCAGGGAAACGCCATGATGTCTAGTCACCTAGGAGTCAATATCTACAAACCACCTCCTGACTGATGATGTTCTAAAACCCCGTTCTCTTACAGATTGGTTTTTCTCAAAAGAGAAAGTTGTTAGATTGTTTTTCTCAAACACATTAATTGTAACTCTTTGTTAAAGTAATTAAGTATTCAGATATAAAAGAAAAGGCCCAATCCTTTGCCTTTTATTGTGATTAATTCCCTTTCTTGATCCATGTGGAATCAATTAGTCATCCAGAAATAGATTCCAAGACATTTAATCTTTATAGATAAGGGAAATATTGGCAGCTATGGTTCCAAATTATAGAATTATTAAGCTGAAAGGGGACTATGACATCTTTTAGTTTTGAAAATCTAGACTATCATTGTAAATTTCCTTCTCAACCTAAAAATATTGAGAGGGTATAACTTCCCTCAGCTGAAATGCCCTGCATTTTGTTTAAAAATTGTCATAAATTTGTCTCCACACCTAAGTAAATATCTGCTTCTCCTAAATTAAGAACAGTTCTTTTACTGGTTATAACAGTGTGCAATAAAATAATTTTCAATGTCTCTTTCAATTAACTTTTTATGTATATATACTCAGCAAACTAAGCTTTCAGTTTTCAAGACTCAAAAACTCAATCCCTTTTACATTTTGTCTTGGGATCTCTTTTCGTGTACTTCTATGTCCAAAAAAATCACATATGTCAACTCTCTCTAAACCTTCTGCATTCTACTTACAGTTTAAAGACAAAATTTAGAAAGCAAAATTTGAAAATTATAAAGCACTTAAGAGAGTAGTAGAGCCAACTGATATTTAAGTTTTTATTTTACTTGTATACTTTCCATATCATATTATAAGATGATATTTACACTGGAAATAATTTTTTCAGTTTCACATTTTTGGATGTCTCTTCTATTCAGGTAGTTCCTATTCAGACTTTTTTTTCATCTTGAAAATATTACAAGTACCTAATTAATTTTTTTCCCTTTTTCAGAGCATTGGTTTATAATTTATGTCTTTTGAAGAACTAATGGAGATTACAAGAACCCTTGTTTTCTTAGTTTCTTATGTCAGCAATTTTTCTTACCTGTTTATCAAACTACAGAGGATGAGAATCATTCATATAATCATCTTGGCAACAGAGCGCTAAACCCCAAACATTAAAAAATCATCTGACTTTTCCTCATATCTTTCATGTTACCCTAATGCAAAAGCTGTGTGACTCTAGTAAAAGGCCAAAGTCGGTTTACTTTCTGCAACATAGCAATACCCCTTTTACACTTATACTCCACTGCTTGTCCATTTGTTACTTCAGACACTAGCTACCCAGTTTTAGGCTAACACTCATGCATTTGAACATATGACTCACATCGTTAGCAGCCCATATCTGACATTAGAGTTACTTTCCTTATTGTTGTTTACCCTTATTATTTTCTTTTACCTGTACAAAGAAAAGAATATCTTCATAGAGTCTTAGATTTTCTGTGTTCTTTAATATAAAGTGCTACAAAATATTGCTGTTGTAGAAATAAAGCTAATTAATAGTTCCAGAGGACACTGATCAAGTGATACTGCCTAGAAGAGAGTTGCAAGGAGTTCATGGGTCTGGGGATTTTACCCCTGGGGACTTATTTGGTTTGACCAGAACAGAGACTCTAAAAAACTCATAATAAGACACTAGAGACAGAGAGGAAACAACATATGTTTATTAACATTGAAAAATGGAACGCAAGATCTGTAAACAAGATTTTGTTAATTTGACTTATAACTTTCAAATATTTCTTTCTTCTTTGAGAAAATCCTTTGGTTGCAGTGCACAACATGTGGGATCCTAGTTTCCAGACCAGGGATCAAACCCCTGCCTCTGCATTGGGAGCTTGGAGTCTTTAACCACTGGACCACCATGGAAATCCCTCAGATATTTCAATATATGGCTTACGTACTTTTATTTTCACTCTTGCCCATGTCCCCACAATTGCCATAGGCAATAACTCTTTCATTTACAGATTCAGTGATATGAGGAGCCCCAAATTGTCAGAGGCCAGTCTTAGCTGTATTCCCTTTGGAATATTCTTCCCAGGAGGCATCAGGACCTCTGAGCTTACTAATCCAAAGTTCACAAAAATGGGGAGTATAAATTCCCATGGTAAATGATTCAATCCTATTGCTAAAGTGACTTTCCCCCTTTTAGGTTCACATATGCTGGCTATAGGACAGAGGGCAATATGTAGTGGCCACTGGTTTAAGATATGTTCTTCACAGAATAGATAGCCTCCTAAACGTGCTAGGTGTTCACTTCCCAACTGATACAAAAGCAGAGCATTTACAAGGCCATTCCATCAAGCCACCAGTGAGCTGTTTCTTAGTTATGGAGCATGCATGTGTGTATGCATGCTATAGTAAATTCTTTTGGTCTGTTGTTATACTTCATTTTCTGTAAAAATGTGCCCAGAGCTGCTGATGTTTCATGGGACACCACAAGAACAGATAAAGGCAGAAAAGGCATTCTGTAAGCTTATAAATGATAGTTTCTGCAGATGAGCCATGGTTGGGAAAGAAAAATCAGTACCCTGAATAAATTTATATCACTATGAAGACAGGTCTGTAATCCTGGAAAATCTGGATGGTGAGTCTACTGGGAGCATGGTGAGGTATGGCACCATAAAGGGGTCTGAGGCTTTATATTTTAGAGAGGGCACAGAGAATGCCTATGCAAAAGACTTTTAGAGATTACTCACTATACAGGAACAAGATGATTTGCCTCTGTGATGTAAAACTTGCCTCCACATTCCCTCCCTAGACTGCATGTCAAGGAATTTATACTTTGGTCTTTCTTAGGTCTTAAGGAAACAAACCAACCTTTAGCCTTGTTTACAAATGAGTCATGGCACCCCACTCCAGTACTGTTGCCTGGAAAATCCTATGGATGGAGGAGCCTGGTAGGCTGCAGTCCATGGGGTCGCTAAGAGTCAGACACGACTGAGCGACTTCACTTTCACTTTCACTTTTCACTTTCATGCATTGGAGAAGGAAATGGCAACCCACTCCAGTGTTCTTGCCTGGAGAATCCCAGGGACGGGGGAGCCTGCTGGACTGCTGTCTATGGGGTGGCACAGAGTTTGACACGACTGAAGCGACTTAGCAGCAGTAGCAGCAGCAGCAACATCTATAGTAAGTAAGATTAGTAAGTATCATAGGATATCTTTTCTTCCAAGGAAAGTACGCAATTACAGATTATCCCTGTCTGAGGGAAGGGAAAGATGGGCTGTATGGGAAGACCCTGAGTTCATCTCCTTCTACAGGCACATTGAAAATATACCTACATAAAGAGCAACTGCTTCTGAAGAAGATCTGAGGATTGATTGACCATCTACTGCACAGAGTCAGTCTACATAAAAATGGAATACCCATGATGAGGTTAAAGGAGGAGAGTGAAAAAGGTGGCTTAAAACTTGACATTCAAAAAACTAAGACCATGCCATCCAGTCCCATCACATGATGGCAAGCAGAAGGGGAAAAAGTGGAAACAGTGGCAGATTTTATTTTCCTGGGCTCCAAAATCACTGTGGACAGTGACTGCAGCCACGAAATTAAAAGATGCTTGCTCCTTGGAAGGAAAGCTATGACAAAACTTAGACCGTGTATAGAAAGCAAAGATATCACTTTGCCAACAAAGGTCTGTATAGTCAAAGCTATGGTGTTTTCAGTAGTCAGGTATTGATGTGAGAGTTGGACCATAAAGACAGAGCACCAAAGAATAGATGCTTTCAAATTGTAAAGCTGGAGAAGACTCTTGAGAGTCCCTTGGACTGTAAAGAGATCAAACCAATAATCCTCAAGGAAATCAGCCCTGAATAATCATTGGAAACTCCAACACTTTGGCCACCTGAGGCAAAGAGCTGGCTTACTGGAAAAGACACTGCTGCTGGGAAAGACTGAAAGCAAAGGAGAACGGGGCAGCAGAGGATGAAATGGTTAGATAGCATCATTGACTCAATGGACATGATTTTGAGCAAAACTCCAGGAAATAGTGAAAAACAGGGAAGCCTGGCATCCTGCAGTCCACGGGGTTGCAAAAGTCAGACATGACTTAAGAGACTGACTTAGAGACCTCCCATAGGGAGGGATACGGCTGGCGTGCTCTCCTGAGACATGCTGAACAAACAATAGTTTCAAACACACCTAGGTATATGAGAAGACAACCTATTTAGTAACCGTAGGTCATCTATCAAACAAACAGGAAACTGCTGGAGCTCTCTCAGAGGTCAGAGGTGCTAAGGAGCTCCATTTTTGATGCCCCTCCCACTGTGGAGGATGTTCATGGTCTGTACTTCCTCAGTGCCCAGCTGTCCCTCTAAGATTGTCTTAGGTGCTGCACTCCCCAGGCACTGCCTCCAGTCTGGGTGCTCATGTTCCAGCCAGCTTGCCAAAGCCCCAAAGCACAAGTAGTCTACTCAAGAGGATGCTTCCCCACTTTTTCAAGACCAGGAGAGGTTGCTGTTTCACCTAATTCTTAAAAACAAGAACCACTGGTCAAACCAAATGAAAAGACAGATAAATATGTCCTAAACAAAAGAACAAAATGAAACACCAAATAAGCCCTAATGAAATGGAGATAAGTAATTTACCTGATAAAGAGTTCAAAAAAAAAAAAAATGACTATAAGGATGTTCATAATACCTGGGAAAAGAAAGGAGGAACTCAGTGAGAACTTAAAATCTTAGATAATGTAAGAAAGAACGAATCACAAATGAAGAATTCAATAACTAGATGGCATCAACAGAAGACTGGATGATATGGAAGAGAAGCAATCTGTAAGCTGTGTTAGTGGAAATCACCCAGTCAGAACAGAGAAAAAGAAGAAAGAATTTTTTGGAATGGAAAAGATTTTAGTAAAATTATGATGTCACAATTTAAAAGCTCTATGGAGTTGGAATCATGAAAAGTACAATTTCTATGCTGCAGAAAATGATAGCTAAAGCTAAAAAAAGCCAACAAATTCAGGGAGACATTTGAATACAAATACAAATACAAATATTTGTATTCTACAAAAACAAAAATTCAAATACAATATTTGAAAGCGAATAATACACATATTATAATAAAGGAATTAATATCATTAGTATAGATGTGGAACTGATAATCAATGTGCAAAAGCTAGTATTCCACTGATGAGGACAAGGTGGAATAACATCTCAACACAGGATATTAATTTCTATTTCATAAGAAAAAACATGTGACAACTTTTTGTCTGTCTTGAATCACTTTTGTCCTTCCACTGATGACAGTACCCCACCTCCCCCAATTGAGAAATGTTCCTCCTTAAATTCCTATAGTTCTCTGGAGGTTGTCAACCACACACTTTGGCCTTTGTGACTAAGGTGGGCATCCAGATGCAGTCCATGAAAGATCTGGCATAGAGCTAAAACAATACTAACTAGAATTCTTTCATTGTGTTTTAATATAGGTGTTAGGAAAACCTCTCCCTTTCCTACAGGGTTGATCTTCTGAAATGACTTAAAATTTGAGTTATTTGCAGCCTCTCTTCACTCCCTACAGGATGCTTAAAAAAGTCCATGTGCAACAGAAGAAAATAAGACCAATGTACAGAGAAAAAAATAGTCGATAGAGAAGGAGAGAAAGAAACAGAGCAAGGAGCAAGACAAATGGAGTGAATGAGAGATAAAAATCCAAAAGTGTGCAAGTAAATGACTCCCTGGAGTCTGTGAGGCTGGATCCACTATTAGACATCCCAGTAACCTGAGTCAATAAGTTCCTTTAAAAAATATTAAAAGAGTTTTTGCATTGTGGTAAAAATCTATGTATATAAACATACATCTCACCAGTTCTAAGTACAGCTCAGTAATGTTAAGTATATTCAAGTTGTTGTACAATAAATCTATAGATCTTTTCCTCTTGAACAATGGAAACTTTTCAATTCTTTGTTTTAGTTACTTTAAGCTTTTTTTGATGGATTCCTGACACATGTAATTCAAAGAGTTCAGATTAACAATGTGAAAAAGTACAAGTATAAAAGAAAGAAAGTTAAGATAATTTTTTAAAAAAGACTTCCCAGGTGGCTCAATGGTAAAAGAATCTGCCTGCCAATGCAGGAGATGCAGGAAATGCAGATTTGATCCTTGGGCTGGGAAGATCCCCTGGAGGAGGAAATGGCAACCAGGTCCAGTGTTCTTGCCTGGGAAATCCCGTGGGCAAAGGAGACTGGTGGGCTACAGTCCACGGGGGTCACAAAAGAGTAGGACATGGCTTAGTGACTAAACAACAAAATAAATGGATATACAGGTATTAGTTTTCCAAGGATCCTAAAATGGACTTAAAAATGAATACATGATATAAGGGCAATGGCAATAAAGAGAAAAGGCAAAGAATTATCAAGTAAGATAAGATATAAAGTAAATAACGACTGCTTGGAAGACCAAAGGAATATTGATAAACTATATAAGAATCTATAAAAATCAGAGTTATTTGCAGTACATCCTTGAGAATAAGCCTTAGTTCCTCTTTGTTGAAATGGGTATGAATTCTAAACCTGTTGATGCAAATCCTTCATTTCTTTATAAGAGAATATAGTCATATACAAAGCATTTTCCAAACTTAAATTTAGCTTGCAATTCATTAAAATGCAACAGGAATAGTCATGCCAGGAGAAGGAATGGGAAGCACCTGGCTAGTCACATGTGGAAATAAGAAAGTATCTGTAAGAACATAGGGATTAGATGACCTGGAACATAGTACAAAAACGAGTCAAAAGGTAAGCCTTGTGATGCCCAGCCAACACTGTCCAGATAGAAGTCCTGACCTAAGGATCTTATTTTTCCAGTGTGATGGTAGGCATATCCTAGTGTGGGGACATAGTCATTAAATATCAAAATCTGATATGATTAAGTGTTTGTATAATCCAGCTAACTCTTCTTGCTCTGATTCTCTGCTCATTATTGTTTATATCACTGTTTAACTTCCCAGAAAATTTCCTACAGTTGTGAGTTACATTTATGTGGAAGTTCAGGCCACTTAACTGATTTTTCTATGACAAATTAATAAATAGGCGTCTTGATGTATATATTTCCATGTAGTATTGCTTTACTAGGTGTCAATTGGCAATCCTTTATATAACCCACTCTGACACTGAAGAGACAATTTTGAAGTTTCGGTTCAGTTCAGTTGCTCAGTAGTGTCTGATTCTTTGACTCCATGGACTGCAGCACACCAGACTTCCCTGTCCATCACCAGCTCCCGAGCTTGCTCAAACTCATGTCCATTGAGTCTGTGATGCCATCCAACCATCTCATCCTCTGTCTAGAAGTCTGCTGCTGCTGCTGCTAAGTTGCTTCAGTCGTGTCCGACTCTGTGACCCCATAGATGGCAGCCCAGCAGGCTCCGTCATCCCTGGTATTCTCCAGGCAAGAACACTGGAGTGGGTTGCCATTTCCTTCTCCAAGGCATGAAAGTGAAAGTGAAGTTGCTCAGTCGTGTCTGACTCTCAGCAACCCCATGGACTGTCTAGAAGTCTAGACCACAGTAAATTCATCAGATAATGTCTCCTGAAAAACCAGCAATTGGCCTTCTCCAGAAGATACTTTTTACCACACCATATACTTCCTCCAACCATAGTCAGTGACATGGTTTCTCAGTTAACATTTTTAAAATTATCATATTATTTTAATCTGGGTGATCTAAACGTGAATATAGTACTTGGAAACTCCCAATATTAATAATAGAAGCATAATATCACTCCAACTCAGTAAAGAGACTTTATAATACTTTGGGCATTTAAGAACTCCTTCTGTAAATAATAAATTGACTGCATACTTTCTTCATTGCCACTTTCATTTCTTTGTTCCTCAATGTATAGATGACTGAATTTAAAAAAGGGGTGAGAACTGTATCAAAAACAACAAGGAATTTGTCCAGGTGTGACGTGGAGTGGGGCCAGATGTAAACAAAGATGCAAGGACCGAAGAACAAAATCACCACCATGACATGAGTTGACAAAGTGGAGAGGGCCTTAGATGAGCTATCTGAAGAGTGTTTCCGAACAGTGATGAGGATAAAAATGTAGGAGACAATCAATATGAAGAATGATCCCAGGGATATGAATCCACTGTTGGTTGTGACCATGGATTCTAGCCTGAAGGTGTCTGTGCAGGCAAGTTTGATGAACTGAGGAAAGTCACAGTAAAAGCTATCAATTATATTAGGGCCACAGATTGGCAATTTTACAACAAAACCCAGTTGAACCACAGAGTGAATAAAGCCAATTATCCATGCAGCCACAAGAAGCAGAAGACACATTTTTCTGCTCATAATAGTGAAATAGTGGAGAGGCTTACATATGGCAACATATCTGTCAAAGGCCATGGCGATAAGAAGCACCATCTCCACACCACCAATGATATGGATGAAGAAGATTTGTGCGATGCAGCCTCCAAAGGAGATGACTTTATGTTTTCTAAAAATGTCGTAAATCATCTTGGGAGAAATTACAGAAGAAACTCCCAGGTCAGTGATGGAGAGGTTGGCTAACAGAAAGTACATGGGGGAGTGTAAGTGAGGGTTCCTCATCACAGTGAGAACAATGAGGGAGTTTCCTAGCATGCTGGCCATGTAAAAGACGGAAGAGAACATGAAGAGGAGAAGTTGGATCTCCCAGGAGTTGGTGAGTCCCAGGAGCACAAACTCTGACACCATGGAGTGATTCATCCCATGAACTGATATATCAATTAGAATGTTGAAAAGGAAACTAAAGAAAAAGAAAAGGAAACTAAAATATTAATAATTTTTATATTATTAAATATAATAATCACTTATTCAAGGATATTCACACTCCAAAGACTATAAATCTCCTCAATTCCTTCTCAGGACCATATAATTACTAAACAGCATTTTTCCTGTGGTCATCTAAAGTAGTTGGGTCACTTCCATGTGCAATGTTCCTTTCACCACAGCCTCCAGGACTACTCATCTATAAATAAGAGAATAGAACAAACATGCTAAGATAGTAGATGTCTTTGGTCAGACTTGGAGGGGTAGGGACGGTGGTATAGTGCACCACAAAGAGAAAAAGAAGAGGTAGAGATGGCCTTTGGCAGAACACCCATATTCCATTTTTAAATTGTTCATAAAGCAATCCTTCAGCCATTCAAGTTGTGTCATTTCTTAACCTCACCTCATCTCTAGCACATAATATGTGTCTTGACTCCTTTTATGTCACTACCTACAACTACATTTGCCATTCACACAAATCACTTCAGATATGCAGATGATACCACCCTTAAGTCAGAAAGTGAAGAGGAACTAAAGAGTCTCTTGATGAAGGTGAAAGAGGAGAGTGAAAAAACTGGCTTAAAACCTAACATTCAAAAAATGAAGATTGTGGCACCTGGTCCCATCACTTTGTGGCAAAGAGATGGGGAAACAATGGAAACAGTGACATACTTTATTTTTTTGGGCTCCAAAATCATTGCAGATGGTAACTGCAGCCATGAAATCAAGACACTTGTTCCTTGGAAGGAAAGCTATGACCAACCTAAACAGCATATTAAAAAGCAGAGACATTACTTTGCTGACAAAGATCTGTGTAGTCAACTATGTTTTTTCCAGTAGTCATGTATGGATGTGAGAGTTGGACTATAAAGAAAGCTGAGTGCCAAAGACTTGATGCTTTTGAACTGTGGTGTTGGGTAAGACTTTTGAGAGGCCCTTGGACTGCAAGGAGATCCAAGCAGTCCATCCTAAAGGCAATCAGTCCTGAATATCCATTGGAAGGACTGATGTTGAAGCTGAAACTCCAATCCTTTGGCCATCTGATGCGAAGCAATGACTTATTTGAAAAGACTCTGATGCTGGGAAAGGTTGATGGCAGGAGGAGAAGGCAACGACAGAAGATGAGATGATTGAATGGCATCACCTACTCAATGGACTTGAGTTTGAGCAAGGTCTGGGAGTTGGTGATGGACAGGGAAGCCTGGCATGCTGCAGTCCATGGGGTCGCAAAGACTCAAACATGACTGAGTGACTGAACTAAATTGAAGATCATGGTATCTGGTCTCATCAGGTCAGTTCAGTCTCTTAGTCATGTCCAACTCTTTGCGACCCCATGAACCACACATGCCAGGCCTCCCTGTCTATCACCAATTCCCGGAGTTACCCAAACCCATGTCCACTGAGTTGGTGTTGCCATCCAACCATCTCATCCTCTGTCGTCCTCTTCTCCTCTTGCCCCCAATCCCTCCCAGCATCATGATCTTTTCCAGTGAGTCAGCTCTTCACATGAGGTGGCCAAAGTATTGGAGTTTCAGCTTCAATATCAGTCCTTCCAATGAACACCCAGGACTGATCTCCTTTAGGATGGACTGATTGGGTCTCCTTGCAGTCCAAGGGACTCTCAAGAATATTCTCCAACACCACATTTAAAAGCATCAATTCTTTGATGCTCAGCTTTCTTTATAGTCCAACTCTCACATCCATACATGACCACTGGAACAACCATAGCCTTGACTAGATGGACCTTTGTTAGCAAAGTGATGTCTCTGCTTTTCATTATGCTATCTAGTTTAGTCATAACTTTTCTTCCAAGGAGTAAGCATCTTTTAATTTCATGGGTGCAGTCATCATCTGCAGTGATTTGGAGCCAAAAAAAAAAAAAAAAAGGCTGACACTATTTCCGCTGTTTCCCCATCTATTTCCCATGAAGTGATGGGACCAGATGCCATGATCTTCGTTTTCTGAATGTTGAGCTTTAAGCCAAGATTTTCACTCTCCTCTTTCCCTTTCATCAAGAGGCTTTTTAGATCCTCTTCACTTTCTGCCATAAGGGTGGTGTCATCTGCATATCTGAGGTTATTGATATTTTTCCCAGCAATCCTGATTCCAGCTTGTGCTTCTTCCAGCCCAGCATTTCTCATGATGTACTCTGCATAGAAGTTAAACAAGCAGGGTGACAATATACAGCCTTAACATACTCCTTTTCCTATTTGGAGCCAGTCTATTGTTCCATGTCTGGTTCTAACTGTTGCTTCCTGACCTGCATATAGGTTTCTCAAGAGGCAGGTCAGGTGGTCTGGTATTCCCATCTCTTTCAGAATGTTCCACAGTTTATTGTGATCCACACAGTCAAAGGCTTTGGCATAGTCAATAAAGCAGAAATAGATGTTTTCCTGGAACTCTCTTGCTTTTTCCATGATCCAGCAGATGTTGGCAAATTGATCTCTGGTTTCTCTGACTTTTCTGAAACCAGCTTGAACATCTGGAAGTTCACGATTCACATATTGCTGAAGCCTGGCTTGGAGAATTTTGGGCATGACTTTACTAGCATGTGAGATGAGTGCAATTGTGCGGTAGTTTGAGCATTCTTTGTCAATGCCTTTCTTTGGGATCGGAATGAAATCTGACCTTTTTCAGTCCTGTGGCCACTGCTGAGTTTTCCAAATTTGCTGGCATATTGAGTTCAGCACTTTCACAGTATCATCTTTCAGGATTTGAAATAGCTCAACTGGAATTCCATCACCTCCACTGGCTTTGTTCATAATGATGCTATCTAAAGCCCACTTGATTTCACATTCCAGGATGTCTGGCTCTAGGTGAACGATCATACCATCATGATTATCTTGGTCATGAAGATCTTTTTTGTACAGTTCTTCTGTGTATTCTTGCCACCTCTTCTTAATATCTTCTGCTTCTGTTAGGCCCGTATCATTTCTGTCCTTTATCGAGCCCATCTTTGCATGAAAAGTTCCCTTGGTATCTCTAATTTTCTTGAAGAGATCTCTAGTCTTTCCCATTCTGTTGTTTTCCTGTATTTCTTTGCATTGATCGCTGAGGAAGGCTTTCTTATCTCTCCTTGTTTTTCTTTGGAACTCTGCATTCAAATGCTTATATCTTTCCTTTTCTCCTTTGCTTTTCACTTCTCTTCTTTTCACAGCTATCTGTAAGGCCTCCCCAGACAGCCATTTTGCTTTTTTGCATTTCTTTTCCCTGGGGATGGTCCTGATCCCTGTCTCCTGTACAATGTCACGAACCTCCATCCATAGTTCATCAGGCACTCTATCTATCAGATCTATTCCCTTAAATCTCTTTCTCACTTCCACTGTATAATCATAAGTGATTTGATTTAGGTCATACCTGAATGGTCTAGTGGTTTCCCCTACTTTCTTCAACTTAAGTTTGAATTTGTCAATAAGGAGCTCATGATCTGAGCCACAGTCAACTCCCGGTCTTGTTTTTGCTGACTATAGAACTTCTCTATCTTTGGCTGCAAAGAATATAATCAATCTGATTTCGGTGTTGACCATCTGGTGATGTCCATGTGTAGAGAGTCTTCTCTCGTGTTGTTGGAAGAGGGTGTTTGCTATGACCAGTGCATTTTCTTGGCAAAACTCTATTAGTCTTTGCCCTGCTTCATTCCATATTCTAAGGCCAAATTTGCCTGTTACTCCAGGTGTTTCTTGACTTCCTACTTTTGCATTCCAGTCCCCTATCATGAAAAGGACATCTTTTTTGGGTGTTAGTTCTAAAAGGTCTTGTAGGTCTTCATAGAACCATTCAATTTCAGCTTCTTCAGCATTACTGGTTGGGGCATAGACTTGGATTACTGTGATATTGAATGGTTTGCCTTGGAAACGAACAGAGATCATTCTGTCGTTTTTGAGATTGCATCCAAGTACTGCATTTCGGACTGTTTTGTTGACCATGATGGCTACTCCGTTTCTTCTAAGGAAATCCTGCCCTCAGTAGTAGATATAATGGTCATCTGAGTTAAATTCACCCATTCCAGTTCATTTTAGTTCACTGATTCCTAGAATGTCGACATTCACTCTTGCTACCTCCTGTTTGACCACTTCCAATTTACCTTGATTCATAGACCTAACATTCCAGGTTCCTATGTAATATTGCTCTTTATAGCTTCAGACATTGCTTCTATCACCAGTCACATCCACAACTGGGTATTGTTTTTGCTTTGGCTCCATCCCTTCATTCTTTCTGGAGTTACTTCTCCACTGATGTCCAGTAGCATATTGGGCACCTACTGACCTGGGGAGTTCCTCTTTCAGTATCCTATCATTTTTCCTTTTCATACTGTTCCTGGGGTTCTCAAGGCAAGAATACTGAAGTGGTTTGCCATTCCCTTCTCCAGTGGGCCACATTCTGTCAGACCTCTCCACAATGACCCACCTGTCTTGGGTGGCCCCACAGGCATGGCTTAGTTTCAATGAGATAGACAAGGCTGTGGTCCTAGTGTGAGTAGATTGACTCATTTTCTGTGATCATGGTTTCAGTGTGTCTGCCCTCTGATGCTGTCTTGCAACACCTACTGTCTTACTTGGGTTTCTCTTACCTTGGATGTGGGGTATCTCTTCACGGCTGCTCCAGCAATGCTCAGCCGCTGCTCATTAGCTTGGATGAAGGGTATCTCTTCACCGCCGCCCCTGCTGACCTTGAACTTGGAGTAGCTCCTCTAAGCCCTCCTGTGCCCACATGGGCACTGCTCCTTGGAGGTGGGGTAACTCCTCTCCGCCGCGCTTGGCCAGCATTAATTGGATCATTAAAAAAGCAACAGGGTTCCTGAAAAACATCTACTTCTGCTTCATTGACTACATCAAAGCCTTGGACTGTGTGGATCACAGCAAACTGTAGAAAATTCTTCAAGAGATGGGAATACTAGACCTCCTGATCTGCCTCCTGACAAATCTGTATGCAGGTCAAGAAGCAACCGTTAGAACCGGACATGGAACAACAGACTGGTTTCAGATAGGGAAAGGAGTACATCAAGGCTATATATTGTCACCCTGATTATTTAACATATGCGGAGTACATCATGCGAAATGCCGGGCTGGATAAAGCAAAAGTTGGGATCAAGATTGCTGGGAGAAATATCAATAACCTCAGATAGGCAGATGACACCACCCTTATGGCAGAAAGCAAAGAAGAAGTAAAGAGGCTCCTGATGAAAGTGAGAGAGTGAAAAAGGTGGCTCAAAACTCAACATTCAATAAACAAAGATCATGGCATCTGGTCCCATCACTTCATGGCAAATAGATGCGGAGACATGGAAACAGTGACAGACTTTATGTTTCTATGGGTCCAAAATCACTGAAGATAGTGCTTGAGGCCATGAAATTAAAAGACTCCTGCTCCTTGGAAGAAAAGCTATGACCAAGCTAAACAGCATATTAAAAAGCAGAGACATTACTTTGCTGAAAAAGGTCTGTCTAGTCAAAACTATGGTTTTTCCAGTAGTCATGTATGGATGTGAGAGCTGGACCATAAAGAAAGCTGAGCACCAAAGAATTGATGCTTTTGAACCATGGTATTGGAGAAGACTCTTGAGGGTGCTTTGAACTGCTAGGAGATCAAACCAGTCAATCCTAAAGGAAACCAGTCCTGAATATTCGTTGGAAGGACTGATGCTAAAGCTGAAACTCCAATCCTTTGGCCACCTGATATGAAGAACTGACTCATTGGAAAAGACCTTGATGCTGGGAAAGATTGAAGTCAAGAGGAGAAGGCGATGATAGAAGATGAGATGGTTGGATGGCATCAGTGACTCGATGGACATGAGTTTGAACAAGCTCTGGGAATTGGTGATGGACAGAGAAGCCTGGCGTGCTGCAGTCCATGGGGTCAAAATGAGTTGGACACAACTGAGGGGCTGAAGTGACTGACTGATACACCATAAAATTTTATAATGATTCATTCATTAATGAATCAGCAAGGCTACCGTGAAGCAATTGTATTGATTACTCTAGGTTACTTTGAGGCAATTATATTCCTGCTTCTTCATTATCAGTATATAAATTGTTATGACAAAGTATCAGTCTCTCTTCACTTTAACTTTTCTTTTTTGATGTCTAGTGTTAGCAATATATGTAATATAAACAATATTTTGTATCCTACAAGATATATAGATGTAGGTATAGACAGATGATTTATCTTATAAACAGATGATGTAAAGTTACAGTGCTGTAAATATATTTCCTCTTCCTTATTACATTTGCACACTACTATACTAAATGGCAACCCACTCCAGTACTCTTGCCTGGAAAATCCCATGGATGGTGGAGCCTGGTAGGCTACAGTCCATGGGGTTGCAAAGAATTGGACTTGACTGAGCAACTTCACTTTCACACTTAAAATAGATAACCAACAGGGACCTACTTTATAGCACAGGGGACTCTACTCAATATGTTGTAACACCCTAATTAGGAGATGAATTTGAAAAAGAAACAGATACATGTATATGTATTATAAGTGAATCACTTTGTTGTACACTTGAAACTAACACATTGTTAATTAATTATACTCTAATATAAAATAAAAAGTTAAAAATATTTTCTTTCTCTAGCTGACTTGATTGTAAGAATAGAGTATGAATGTGTTTGTGCTCAGTTATGTCTTACTCTGCAACCCCATGGATCCCAACCAAGGGATCAAAACCACATCTCCTGGATTGTGGGTATATTCTTCACCCTTTGAGCCTTGAGGGAAGCCCAAAGAAGAAGAGGGGGAGATACCAAAACTATTGGTTCTGTGAAAAACTGGCTAAAATTTTCAGTGATGTGAAAAATAGGATGTAAACAGATATCCTTCAACATAGGAGAATCAGACTGCAAATCTTACAGTAATAGGTAATAGCAGATTATGTACTTCAGTTCAGTTCATTCGCTCAGTCGTGTCCAACTCTTTGCGTCCCCATGAATCGCAGCATGCCAGGCCTCCCTGTCCATCACCAACTCCCAGAGTTGACTCAGATTCACGTCCATTGAGTCAGTGATGCCATCCAGCCATCTCATCCTCTGTTGTCCCCTTCTCCTCCTGCCCCAATACCTCCCAGCATCAGAGTCTTTTCCAATGAGTCAACTCTTCACATGAGGTGGCCAAAGTACTGGAGTTTCAGCTTTCGCATTTTTCCCTCCAAAGAAATCAGGGCTGATCTCCTTCAGAATGGACTGGTTGGATCTCCTTGCAGTCCAAGGGACGCTCAAGAGTCTTCTCCAACACCACAGTTCAAAAGCATTAATTCTTCAGCACTCAGCTTTCTTCACAGTCCAACTCTCACATCCATACATGACCACTGGAAAAACCATAGCCTTGACTAGGAAGACCTTTGTTGGCAAAGTAATGTCTCTGCTTTTCAATATGCTGTCTAGGTTGGTCATAACTTTTCTTCCAAGGAGCAAGCAACTTTTAATTTCATGGCTGCAGTCACCATCTGCAGTGATTTTGGAGCCCCCCAAAATAAAGTCTGACACTGTTTCCACTGTTTCCCCATCTATTTCCCATGAAGTGATGGGACCAGATGCCATGACTTATAACAAGTCAACAAAGATAGAATGGGTATAATTCGATGTTTAAAAAAACATTACAATATCCCTGATTATATAACTGGTGAGATGCACTAAAGGACTGAGAAGAGTTCTCAAGAGACTAAAAGATTAGAGACTAGATTATAAAAGTGAAGGGATAAGGAAAAGAAACTATGTTAAAACGAGTACTAAAAAGAAAAAAGAATTAAAGAAAGTATGTGTATAATGACAAGAAGAGAAAAGACAAGGCCCACTTTATGAGATAGTTTAAGAAATATGACTTTCATGACTTTCTGGACCCACTCTTCAGAAATTTCATAATCATAAACAACATTTAATACTGTATTTCAGGTATCATTTAGGCACTCAGTCTCTTGGAAGATGTTCTCCAAAAGCCTTATCAATTATACACATCAAATTGTAAGGTTTATTTGCCCTTTGGGTCTCAATACCTTCAACTACTTAAGAACTGGAATTTGAGGAAAATGGGTTTACAGGGGAAAGAACTATAACCATGAAGCCTGATAGGATAATGCTAAGAGTGATTTACTTACTGTGAAATAAGTACTGGAAAAAAAAGCTTAGAAGTCAAAATTAAAATTTCCCTAGATGTACTAAAAGGAAGAAAAGTATACATCAAATATCATAATACAGAAACTCACAGTTTTAAGTGTGAAAGTCCAGATGGAGACACCAGGATATGATGTCTAGTCATCTCTTGGTTAGTTATTAAGTTATGTCCAACTCTTTTGTGATGCCACAGACTGTAGAGTGCGAGGTTCCTCTCTCCATGAGATCTCACAGGTGAGAATACTGGATTGGGTTATTTCCTTCTTCAGGGAATCTTCCTGACCCAAAGATCAAACCTGTGTCTCCTGCATTGCAGGTGGATTCTTTACCATTGAGCCACCAGGGAAACGCCATGATGTCTAGTCACCTAGGAGTCAATATCTACAAACCACCTCCTGACTGATGATGTTCTAAAACCCCGTTCTCTTACAGATTGGTTTTTCTCAAAGGAGAAAGTTGTTAGATTGTTTTTCTCAAACACGTTAATTGTAACTCTTTGTTAAAGTGATTAAGTATTCAGATATAAAAGAAAAGGCCCAATCCTTTGCCTTTTATTGTGATTAATTCCCTTTCTTGATCCAGGTAGAATCAATTAGTCATCCAGAAATAGATTTCAAGACATTTAGTCTTTATAGATAAGGGAAATATTGGCAGCTATGGTTCCAAATTATAGAATTATTAAGCTGAAAGGGGACTATGACATCTTTTAGTTTTGAAAATCTAGACTATCATTGTAAATTTCCTTCTCAACCTAAAAATATTGAGAGGGTATGACTTCCCTCAGCTGAAATGCCCTGCATTTTGTTTAAAAATTGTCATAAATTTGTCTCCACACCTAAGTAAATATCTGCTTCTCCTAAATTAAGAACAGTTCTTTTACTTGTTATAACAGTGTGCAAAAAATAATTTTCAATGTCTCTTTCAATTAACTTTTTATGTATATATACTCAGCAAACTAAGCTTTCAGTTTTCAAGACTCAAAAACTCAATCCTTTTTACATTTTGTCTTGGGATCTCTTTTTCTCTATGTCCAAAAAAATCACATATATCAACTCTCTCTAAACCTTCTGCATTCTACTTACAGTTTAAAGACAAAATTTAGAAAGCAAAATTTTAAAATTATAAAGCACTTAAGAGAGTAGTAGAGCCAACCAATATTTAATTTTTTATTTTACTTGTATACTTTCCATACCATATTATAAAATGATATTTATACTGGAAATAATTTTTTCAGTTTCACATTTTTGGATGTCTCTTCTATTCAGGTAGTTCCTATTCAGACTTTTTTTTCATCTTGAAAATATTACAAGTACCTAATTAATTTTTTTCCCTTTTCCAGAGCATTGGTTTATAATTTATGTCTTTTGAAGAACTAATGGAGATTACAAGAACCCTTGTTTTCTTAGTTTCTTATGTCAGCAATTTTTCTTACCTGTTTATCAAACTACAGAGGATGAGAATCATTCATATAATCATCTTGGCAACAGAGCACTAAACCCCAAACATTAAAAAATCATTTGACTTTTCCTCATATCTTTCATGTTACCCTAATGCAAAAGCTGTGTGACTCTAGTAAAAGGCCAAAGTCGGTTTACTTTCTGCAACATAGCAATACCCCTTTTACACTTATACTCCACTGCTTGTCCATTTGTTACTTCAGACACTAGCTACCCAGTTTTAGGATAACATTCATGCATTTGAACATATGACTCACATCCTTAGCAGCTCATATCTGACATTAGAGTTACTTTCCTTATTGTTATTTACCCTTATTATTTTCTTTTACTTGTACAAAGAAAAGAATATCTTCATAGAGTCTTAGATTTTCTGTGTTCTTTAATATAAAGTGCTACAAAAATTGCTGTTGTAGAAATAAAGCTAATTAATAGTTCCAGAGGACACTGATCAAGTGATACTGCCTAGAAGAGAGTTGCAAGGAGTTCATGGGTCTGGGGATTTTACCCCTGGGGACTTATTTGGTTTGACCAGAACAGAGACTCTAAAAAACTCATAATAAGACACTAGAGACAGAGAGGAAACAACATATGTTTATTAACATTGAAAAATGGAACGCAAGATCTGTAAACAAGATTTTGTTAATTTGACTTATAACTTTCTTTTTTTTTACATATGAAATTTATTTATTTATTTTTTAATTTTATTTTTAAACTTTACATAATTGTATTAGTTTTGCCAAATATCAAAATGAATCCACCACAGGTATACATGACTTATAACTTTCAAATATTTCTTTCTTCTTTAAAAAAATCTTTTGGTTGTAGTGCACAACACGTGGGATCCTAGTTTCCAGACCAGGGATCAAACCCCTGCCTCTGCATTGGGAGCTTGGAGTCTTAACCACTGGACCATCATGGAAGTCCCTCAGATATTTCAATATATGGCTTACGTACTTTTATTTTCACTCTTGCCCATGTCCCCACAATTGCCACAGGCAATAACTCTTTCATTTACAGATTCAGTGATATGAGGAGCCCCAAATTGTCAGAGGCCAGTCTTAGCTGCATTCCCTTTGGAATATTCTTCCCAGGAGGCATCAGGACCTCTGAGCTTACTAATCCAAAGTTCACAAGAATGGGGAGTATAAATTCCCATGGTAAAAGATTCAATCCTATTGCTAAAGTGACTTTCCCCCTTTTAGGTTCACATATGCTGGCTATAGGACAGAGGGCAATATGTAGTGGCCACTGGTTTAAGATATGTTCTTCACAGAATAGATAGCCTCCTAAACGTGCTAGGTGTTCACTTCCCAACTGATACAAAAGCAGAGCATTTACAAGGCCATTCCATCAAGCCACCAGTGAGCTGTTTCTTAGTTATGGAGCATGCATGTGTGTATGCATGCTATAGTAAATTCTTTTGGTCTGTTGTTATACTTCATTTTCTGTAAAAATGTGCCCAGAGCTGCTGCTGTTTCATGGGACACCACAAGAACAGATAAAGGCAGAAAAGGCATGCTGTAAGCCTATAAATGATAGTTTCTGTAGATGCGCCATGGTTGGGAAAGAAAAATCAGTACCCTGAATAAATTTATATCACTATGAAGACAGGTCTGTAATCCTGGAAAATCTGGATGGTGAGTCTACTGGGAGCATGGTGAGGTATGGCACCATAAAGGGTTCTGAGGCTTTATATTTTAGAGAGGGCACAGAGAATGCCTATGCAAAAGACTTTTAGAGATTACTCACTATACAGGAACAAGATGATTTGCCTCTGTGATGTAAAACTTGCCTCCACATTCCCTCCCTAGACTGCATGTCAAGGAATTTATACTTTGGTCTTTCTCAGGTCTTAAGGAAACCATTAGCCATGGTTTACAAAGAGTAACAGCTATAGTAAGTAAGATTAGTAAGTATCATAGGACATCTTTTCTTCCAAGGAAAGTATACAATTACAGATATTCCCTGTCTGAGGGAAGGGAAAGATGGCTGTATAGGAAGACCCTGAACTCATCTCCTTCCACAGGCACATTGAATATATACCTACATAAAGAGCAACTGCTTCTGAAGAAGATCTGAGGATTGATTGACCATCTACTGCACAGAGTTAGTCTACATAAAAATGGAATACCCATGATGAGGGTAAAAAAGGAGAGTGAAAAAGGTGGCTTAGAACTCAACATTCAAAAAGCTAAGACCATGCCATCCAGTCCCATCACATGATGGCAAGCAGAAGGGGAAAAAGTGGAAACAGTGGCAGATTTTATTTTCCTGGGCTCCAAAATCACTGTGGACAGTGACTGCAGCCACGAAATTAAAAGATGCTTGCTCCTTGAAAGGAAAGCTATGACAAAACTTAGTGTATTAAAAAGCAATGACATCGCTTTGCCAACAAAGGTCTGTATAGTCAAAGCTATGGTTTTTCCAGTAGTCATGTATGGATGTTAGTTTGGACCATAAAGAAGACAGAGCACCAAAGAATCAGTTCAGTTCAGTCGCTCAGTCATGTCTGACTCTTTGCGACCCCGTGAATCGCAGCACGCCAGGCCTCCCTGTCCATCACCAACTCCCGGAATTCACTCAGACTTACGTCCATGGAGTCAGTGATGCCATCCAGCCATCTCATCCTCTGTTGTCCCCTTCTCCTCCTGCCCCCAATCCCTCCCAGCATCAAAGTCTTTTCCAATGAGTCAACACTTCTCATGAGGTGACCAAAGTACTGGAGTTTCAGCTTTTGCATCATTCCTTCCAAAGAAATCCCAGGGCTGATCTCCTTCAGAATGGACTGGTTGGATCTCCTTGCAGTCCAAGGGACTCTCAAGAGTCTTCTCCAACACCACAATTCAAAAGCATCAATTCTTCGGCAGTCAGCCTTCTTCACCGTCCAACTCTCACATCCATACATGATCACAGGAAAAACCATAGCCTTGACTAGATGGACCTTTGTTGGCAAAGTAATGTCTCTGCTTTTCAATATGCTATCTAGGTTGGTCATAACTTTCCTTCCAAGGAGTAAGCGTCTTTTAATTTCATGGCTGCAGTCACCGTCTGCAGTGATTTAGGAGCCCCCCAAAATAAAGTCTGCCACTGTTTCTACTGTTTCCCCATCTATTTCCCATGAAGTGATGGGATCAGATGCCATGATCTTCGTTTTCTGAATGTTGAGTTTTAAGCCAACTTTTTCACTCTCCCCTTTCACTTTCATCAAGAGGCTTTATAGTTCCTCTTCACTTTCTGCCATAAGGGTGGTGTCATCTTCATATCTGAGATTATTGATATTTCTCCCGACATTCTTGATTCCAGCTTATGTTTCTTTGCCTTCAAATTGTGATTCTGGAGAAGACTTGAAAGTCCCTTGGACTGTAAGGAGATCAAAACAATAATCCTAAAGGAAATCAGCCCTGAATAATCATTGGAAACTCCAACACTTTGGCCATCTGAGGCAAAGAGCTGACTTAATGGAAAAAATACTGATGCTGGGAAAGACTGAAAGCAAAGGAGAACGGGGCAGCAGAGGATGAAATGGTTAGATAGCATCATTGACTCAATGGACATGAATTTGAGCAAAACTCCAGGAAACAGTGAAAAACAGGGAAGCCTGGCATCCTGCAGTGCATGGGGTTGCCATAAGTCAGACACGACTTAGAGATTGAACAACAACCCTTCATGGGAACCTCACCAGTCATAGAGACCTTCAATATGGAGGAATACGGCTGGTGTGCTACCCTGAGACATGCTGAACAAATAGTAGGTTCAAATACACCTAGACTATATGAGAAGACAACCTATTTTGTAACCGTAGGTCATCTGTCAAACAAACAGGAAACTGCTGGAGCTCTCTCAGAGGTCAGAGGTGCTAAGGAGCTCCATTTTTGATGCCCCTCCCACTATGGAGAAATGCATGGTCTGTACTTCCTCAGTGCCCAGCTGTCCCTCTAAGATTGTCTTAGGTGCTGCACTCCCCAGGCACTGCCTCCAGTCTGGATGCTCATGTTCCAGCCAGCTTGCCAAAGCCCCAAAGCACAAGTAGTCTACTCAAGAGGATGCTTCCCCACTTTTTCAAGACCAGGAGAGGTTGCTGTTTCACCTAATTCTTAAAAACAAGAACCACTGGTCAAACCAAATGAAAAGACAGATAAATATGTCCTAAACAAAAGAACAAAATGAAACACCAGACAAACCCTAATGAAACGGAGATAAGTAACTCACCTGATAAAGAGTTAAAAAAAAATGACTATAAGGATGTTCATAATTTCTGGGAAAAGAAAGGAGGAACTCAGTGAGAACTTAAAATCTTAGATAATATAAGAAAGAACGAATCACAAATGAAGAATTCAATAACTAGATGGCATCAACAGAAGACTGGATGATATGGAAGAGAAGCAATCTGTAAGCTGTGTTAGTGGAAATCACCCAGTCAGAACAGAGAAAAAGACGAAAGAATTTTTTGGAATGGAAAAGATTTTAGTAAAATTATGATGTCACAATTTAAAAGCTCTATGGAGTTGGAATCATGAAAAATACAATTTCTATGCTGCAGAAAATGATAGCTAAAGCTAAAAAAACCCAACAAATTCGGGGAGACATTTGAATATAAATACAAATATTTGTATTATACAAAAACAAAAATTCAAATACAATATTTGAAAGCAAATAATACAAATATTATAATAAAGGAATTAATATCATTAGTGTAGATGTGGAACTGATAAATCAATATGCAAAAGTAGTATTCTACTTATGAGGACAGGGTGGAATAACATCTCAACACAGGATATTAATTTCTATTTCATAAGAAAAAACATGTGACAACTTTTTGTCTGTCTTGAATCACTTTTGTCCTTCCACTGATGACAGTACCCCACCTCCCCCATTTGAGAAATGTTCCTCCTTAAATTCCTATAGTTCTCTGGAGGTTGTCAACCACACACTTTGGCCTTTGCGTCTAAGGTGGGCATCCAGACGCAGTCCATGAAAGATCTGGCATAGAGCTAAAACAATGCTAACTAGAATTCTTTCACTGTGTTTTAATATAGGTGTTAGGAAAACCTCTCCCTTTCCTACAGGGTTGATCTTCTGAAATGACTTAAAATTTGAGTTATTTGCAGCCTCTCTTCACTCCCTACAGGATGCTTAAAAAAGTCCATGTGCCTAAAGACCTATATATAGAAAACTATAAAACACTGGTGAAAGAAATCAAAGAGGACACTAACAGATGGAGAAATATACCATGTTCATGGATTGGAAGAATCAATATAGTGAAAATGAGTATACTACCCAAAGCAATCTATAGATTCAATGCAATCCCTATCAAGCTACCAACAGCATTCTTCACAGAGCTAGAACAAATAATTTCACAATTTGTATGGAAATACAAAAAACCTCGAATAGCCAAAGCGATCTTGAGAAAGAAGAATGGAACTGGAGGAATCAACCTACCTGACTTCAGGCTGTACTACAAAGCCACAGTTATCAAGACAGTATGGTACTGGCACAAAGACAGAAATATAGATCAATGGAACAAAATAGAAAGCCCAGAGATAAATCCACGCACATATGGACACCTTATCTTTGACAAAGGAGGCAAGAATATACAATGGATTAAAGACAATCTCTTTAACAAGTGGTGCTGGGAACTCTGGTCAACCACTTGTAAAAGAATGAAACTAGAACACTTTCTAACACCATACACAAAAATAAACTCAAAATGGATTAAAGATCTAAACGTAAGACCAGAAACTATAAAACTCCTAGAGGAGAACATAGGCAAAACACTCTCTGACATACATCACAGCAGGATCCTCTGTGACCCACCTCCCAGAATATTGGAAATAAAAGCAAAACTAAACAAATGGGACCTAATTAACCTTAAAAGCTTCTGCACATCAAAGGAAACTATTAGCAAGGTGAAAAGACAGCCTTCAGAATGGGAGAAGATAATAGCAAATGAAGCAACTGACAAACAACCAATCTCAAAAATATACAAGCAACTCCTACAGCTCAACTCCAGAAAAATAAATGACCCAATCAAAAAATGGGCCAAAGAACTAAATAGACATTTCTCCAAAGAAGACATCCAGATGGCTAACAAACACATGAAAAGATGTTCAACATCACTCATTATCAGAGAAATGCAAATCAAAACCACTATGAGGTACCATTTCACACCAGTCAGAATGGCTGCGATCCAAAAGTCTACAAGTAATAAATGCTGGAGAGGGTGTGGAGAAAAGGGAACCCTCTTACACTGTTGGTGGGAATGCAAACTAGTACAGCCACTATGGAGAACAGTGTGGAGATTCCTTAAAAAACTGGAAATAGAACTGCCTTATGATCCAGCAATCCCACTGCTGGGCATACACACTGAGGAAACCAGAAGGGAAAGAGACACATGTACCCCACTGTTCATCGCAGCACTGTTTATAATAGCAAGGACATGGAAGCAACCTAGATGTCCATCAGCAGATGAATGGATAAGAAAGCTGTGGTACATATACACAATGGAGTATTATTCAGCCATTAAAAAGAATACATTTGAATCAGTTCTAATGAGGTGGATGAAACTGGAGCCTATTATACAGAGTGAAGTAAGCCAGAAAGAAAAACACCAATACAGTATACTAACGCATATATATGGAATTTAGAAAGATGGTAACAATAACCCTGTGTACGAGACAGCAAAAGAGACACTGATGTATAGAACAGTCTTATGGACTCTGTGAGAGAGGGAGAGGGTGGGAAGATTTGGGAGAATGGCATTGAAACATGTAAAATATCATCTATGAAACGAGGTGCCAGTCCAGGTTCGATGCACGATACTGGATGCTTGGGGCTGGTGCACTGGGACGACCCAGAGGGATGGAATGGGGAGGGAGGAGGGAGGAGGGTTCAGGATGGGGAACACATGTATACCTGTGACAGATTCATTTTGATATTTGGCAAAACTAATACAGTTATGTAAAGTTTAAAAATAAAATAAAATTTAAAAAAAAAGAATGTACTATACAACATGGGGAATATGGCTTATTTTTATAATAACTGTAAATGAAATATAACCTTTAAAAATTGTATAAAATATAAAATTAACTTAAAAATTAAAAAAAAAAAGTCCATGTGCAACAGAAGAAAATAAGACCAATGTACAGAGAAAAAAATAGTCAACAGAGAAGGAGGAGAGAAAGAAACAGAGCAAGGAGCAAGACAAATGGAGTGAATGAGAGATAAAAATCCAAAAGTGTGCAAGTAAATGACTCCCTGGAGTCTGTGAGGCTGGATCCACTATTAGACATCCCAGTAACCTGAGTCAATAAGTTCCTTTAAAAAATATTAAAAGAGTTTTTGCATTGTGGTAAAAATCTATGTATATAAACATACATCTCACCAGTTCTAAGTATACAGCTCAGTAATGTTAAGTATATTCAAGTTGTTGTACAATAAATCTATAGATCTTTTCCTCTTGAACAATGGAAACTTTTCAATTCTTTGTTTTAGTTACTTTAAGCTTTTTTTGATGGATTCCTGACACATGTAATTCAAAGAGTTCAGATTAACAATGTGAAAAAGTACAAGTATAAAAGAAAGAAAGTTAAGATAATTTTTTAAAAAAGACTTCCCAGGTGGCTCAATGGTAAAAGAATCTGCCTGCCAATGCAGGAGATGCAGGAAATGCAGATTTGATCCTTGGGCTGGGAAGATCCCCTGGAGGAGGAAATGGCAACCAGGTCCAGTGTTCTTGCCTGGGAAATCCCGTGGGCAAAGGAGACTGGTGGGCTACAGTCCACGGGGGTCACAAAAGAGTAGGACATGGCTTAGTGACTAAACAACAAAATAAATGGATATACAGGTATTAGTTTTCCAAGGATCCTAAAATGGACTTAAAAATGAATACATGATATAAGGGCAATGGCAATAAAGAGAAAAGGCAAAGAATTATCAAGTAAGATAAGATATAAAGTAAATAACGACTGCTTGGAAGACCAAAGGAATATTGATAAACTATATAAGAATCTATAAAAATCAGAGTTATTTGCAGTACATTCTTGAGAATAAGCCTTAGTTCCTCTTTGTTGAAATGGGTATGAATTCTAAACCTGTTGATGCAAATCCTTCATTTCTTTATAAGAGAATATAGTCATATACAAAGCATTTTCCAAACTTAAATTTAGCTTGCAATTCATTAAAATGCAACAGGAATAGTCATGCCAGGAGAAGGAATGGGAAGAACCTGGCTAGTCACATGTGGAAATAAGAAAGTATCTGTAAGAACATAGGGATTAGATGACCTGGAACATAGTACAAAAACGAGTCAAAAGGTAAACCTTGTGATGCCCAGCCAACACTGTCCAGATAGAAGTCCTGACCTAAGGATCTTATTTTTCCAGTGTGATGGTAGGCATATCCTAGTGTGGGGACATAGTCATTAAATATCAAAATCTGATATGATTAAGTGTTTGTATAATCCAGCTAACTCTTCTTGCTCTGATTCTCTGCTCATTATTGTTTATATCACTGTTTAACTTCCCAGAAAATTTCCTACAGTTGTGAGTTACATTTATGTGGAAGTTCAGGCCACTTAACTGATTTTTCTATGACAAATTAATAAATAGGCATCTTGATGTATATATTTCCATGTAGTATTGCTTTACTAGGTGTCAATTGGCAATCCTTTATATAACCCACTCTGACACTGAAGAGACAATTTTGAAGTTTCGGTTCAGTTCAGTTGCTCAGTAGTGTCTGATTCTTTGACTCCATGGACTGCAGCACACCAGACTTCCCTGTCCATCACCGACTCCCGAGCTTGCTCAAACTCATGTCCATTGAGTCTGTGATGCCAACCAACCATCTCATCCTCTGTCTAGAAGTCTGCTGCTGCTGCTGCTAAGTCGCTTCAGTCGTGTCCGACTCTGTGACCCCATAGATGGCAGCCCAGCAGGCTCCATCATCCCTGGTATTCTCCAGGCAAGAACACTGGAGTGGTTTGCCATTTCCTTCTCCAAGGCATGAAAGTGAAAGTGAAGTCGCTCAGTCGTGTCCGACTCTTAGTGACCCCATGGACTGTGTAGAAGTCCAGACCATAGTAAATCCATCAGATAATGTCTCCTGAGAAACAAGCAATTGGCCTTCTCCAGAAGAAACTTTTTACCACACCATATACTTCCTCCAACCATAGTCAGTGACATGGTTTCTCAGTTAACATTTTTAAAAGAATCATATTTTGATCTGGGTCATCTGAATGTGAATACAGTACTTGGAATGTCCCAATATTAATAATAGAAGTATAATATCACTCCAACTCAGTAAAGAGACTTTATAATACTTTGGGCATTTAAGAAATCCTTCTGTAAATAATAAATTGACTGCATACTTTCTTCATTGCCACTTTCATTTCTTTGTTCCTCAATGTATAGATGACTGAATTTAAAAAAGGGGTGAGAACTGTATCAAAAACAACAAGGAATTTGTCTAGGTGTGACGTGGAGTGAGGCCAGATGTAAACAAAGATGCAAGGACCGAAGAACAAAATCACCACCATGACATGAGTTGACAAAGTGGAGAGGGCCTTAGATGAGCTACCTGAAGAGTGTTTCCGAACAGTGATGAGGATAAAAATGTAGGAGACAATCAATATGAAGAATGATCCCAGGGATATGAATCCACTGTTGGCTGTGACCATGGACTCTAGCCTGAAGGTGTCTGTGCAGGCAAGTTTGATGAACCGAGGAAAGTCACAGTAAAAGCTATCAATTATATTAGGGCCACAGATAGGCAATTTTACAACAAAACCCAGTTGAACCACAGAGTGAATAAAGCCAATTATCCATGCAGCCACAAGAAGCAGAAGACACATTTTTCTGCTCATAATAGTGAAATAGTGGAGAGGCTTACATATGGCAACATATCTGTCAAAGGCCATGGCGATAAGAAGCACCATCTCCACACTACCAATGATATGGATGAAGAAGATTTGTGCGATGCAGCCTCCGAAGGAGATGACTTTATGTTTTCTAAAAATGTCGTAAATCATCTTGGGAGAAATTACAGAAGAAACTCCCAGGTCAGTGATGGAGAGGTTGGCTAACAGAAAGTACATGGGGGAGTGTAAGTGAGGGTTCCTCATCACAGTGAGAACAATGAGGGAGTTTCCTAGCATGCTGGCCATGTAAAAGACGGAAGAGAACATGAAAAGGAGAAGTTGGATCTCCCAGGAGTTGGTGAGTCCCAGGAACACAAACTCTGACACCATGGAGTGATTCATTCCATGAACTGATATATCAGTTAGAATGTTGAAAAGGAAACTAAAGAAAAAGAAAAGGAAATTAAAATATTAATAATTTTTTATATTATTAAATATAATAATCACTTATTCAAGGATATTTACACTCCGAAGACTATAAATCTCCTCAATTCCTTCTCAGGACCATATAATTACTAAACAGCATTTTTCCTGTGGTCATCTAAAGTAGTTGGGTCACTTCCATGTGCAATGTTCCTTTCACCACAGCCTCCAGGACTACTCATCTATAAATAAGAGAATAGAACAAACATGCTAAGATAGTAGATGTCCATGGTCAGACTTGGAGGGGTAGGGACGGTGGTATAGTGCACCACAAAGAGAAAAAGAAGAGGTAGAGATGGCCTTTGGCAGAACACACATATTCCATTTTTAAATTGTTCATAAAGCAATCCTTCAGCCATTCAAGTTGTGTCATTTCTTAACCTCACTTCATCTCTGGCACTAATATGTGTCTTGACTCCTTTTATGTCACTACCTACAACTACATTTGCCATTTACACAAATCACTTCAGATATGCAGATGATACCACCCTTAAGTCAGAAAGTGAAGAGGAACTAAAGAGTCTCTTGATGAAGGTGAAAGAGGAGAGTGAAAAAACTGGCTTAAAACCTAACATTCAAAAAATGAAGATTGTGGCACCTGGCCTCATCACTTTGTGGCAAATAGATGGGGAAACAATGGAAACAGTGGCAGACTATATTTTTTGGGGCTCCAAAATCACTGCAGATGGGAACTGCAGCCATGAAATGAAAAAATACTTGTTCCTTGGAAGGAAAGCTATGACCAACCTAAACAGCATATTAAAAAGCAGAGACATTATTTGCTGACAAAGATCTGTGTAGTTAACTATGGTTTTTCCAGTAGTCATGTATGGATGTGAGAGTTGGACTATAAAGAAAGCTGAGTGCCAAAGACTTGATGCTTTTGAACTGTGGTGTTGGGTAAGACTTTTGAGAGTCCTTTGGACTGCAAGGAGATCCAAGCAGTCCATCCTAAAGGCAATCAGTCCTGAATATCCTTTGGAAGGACTGATGTTGAAGCTGAAACTCCAATCCTTTGGCCATCTGATGCAAAGAAATGACTTAATAGAAAAGACTCTGATGCTGGGAAAGGTTGATGGCAGGAGGAGAAGGCAACGACAGAAGATGAGATGGTTGGATGGCATCACCTACTCGATGGACTTGAGTTTGAGCAAGGTCCGGGAGTTGGTGATGGACAGGGAAGCCTGGCATGCTGCAGTCCATGGGGTCGCAAAGACTCAAACATGACTGAGTGACTGAACTAAATTGAAGATCATGGTATCTGGTCTCATCAGGTCAGTTCAGTCTCTTAGTCATGTCCAACTCTTTGTGACCCCATGAACCACACATGCCAGGCCTCCCTGTCTATCACCAATTCCCGGAGTTAGCCAAACCCATGTCCACTGAGTTGGTGATGACATCCAACCATCTCTTCCTCTGTCGTCCCCTTCTCCTCTTGCCCCCAGTCCCTCCCAGCATCATGATCTTTTCCAGTGAGTCAGCTCTTCGCATGAGGTGGCCAAAGTATTGGAGTTTCAGCTTCAACATCAGTCCTTCCAATGAACACCCAGGACTGATCTCCTTTAGGATGGACTGATTGGGTCTCCTTGCAGTCCAAGGGACTCTCAAGAATATTCTCCAACACCACATTTCAAAAGCATCGATTCTTTGATGCTCAGCTTTCTTTATAGTCCAACTCTCACATCCATACATGACCACTGGAACAACCATAGCCTTGACTAGATGGACCTTTGTTAGCAAAGTGATATCTCTGCTTTTCATTATGCTATCTAGTTTGGTCATAACTTTTCTTCCAAGGAGTAAGCATCTTTTAATTTCATGGCTGCAGTCATCATCTGCAGTGATTTGGAGCCAAAAAAAAAAAAAAAAAAAAAAAAGGCTGACACTGTTTCCACTGTTTCCCCATCTATTTCCCATGAAGTGATGGGACCAGATGCCATGATCTTCGTTTTCTGAATGTTGAGCTTTAAGCCAAGTTTTTCCACTCTCCTCTTTCCCTTTCATCAAGAGGCTTTTTAGATCCTCTTCACTTTCTGCCATAAGGTGGTGTCATCTGCATATCTGAGGTTATTGATATTTTCCCCAGCAATCCTGATTCCAGCTTGTGCTTCTTCCAGCCCAGCATTTCTCATGATGTACTCTGCATATAAGTTAAACAAGCAGGGTGACAATATACAGCCTTGACATACTCCTTTTCCTATTTGGAGCCAGTCTATTGTTCCATGTCTGGTTCTAATTGTTGCTTCCTGACCTGCATATAGGTTTCTCAAGAGGCAAGTCAGGTGGTCTGGTAGTCCCATCTCTTGAAGAATTTTCCACAGTTTATTGTGATCCACATAGTCAAAGGCTTTGGCATAGTCAATAAAGCAGAAATAGATGTTTTTCTGGAGCTCTCTTGCTTTATCCATGATCCATTGGATGTTGGCAAATTGATCTCTGGTTCCTCTGCCGTTTCTGAAACCAGCGTGAACATCTGGAAGTTCATGGTTCATGTATTGCTGAAGCCTGGCTTGGAGAATTTTGAGCATGACTTTACTAGCATGTGAGATGAGTGCAATTGTGTGGTAGTTTGAGCATTCTTTGGCAATGCCTTTCTTTGGGATCAGAATGAAATCTGACTTTTTCCAGTCCTGTGTCCACTGCTGAGTTTTCCAAATTTTCTGGCATATTGAGTTCAGCACTTTCACAGCATCATCTTCCAGGATTTGAAATAGCTCTACTGGAATTCCATCATCTCCACTGGCTTTGTTCATAATGATGCTATCTAAAGCCCACTTGATTTCACATTCCAGGATGTCTGGCTCTAGGTGAACGATCATACCATCGTGATTATCTTGGTCGTGAAGATCTTTTTTGTACAGTTCTGTGTATTCTTGCCACCTTTTCTTAATATCTTCTGCTTCTGTTAGGCCCATACCATTTCTGTCCTTTATCAAGCCCATCTTTGCATGAAAAATTCCCTTGGTATCTCTAATTTTCTTGAAGAGATCTCTAGTCTTTCCCATTCTGTTGTTTTCCTGTATTTCTTTGCATTGATCGCTGAGGAAGGCTTTCTTATCTCTCCTTGTTTTTCTTTGGAACTCTGCATTCAGATGCTTATATCTTTCCTTTTCTCCTTTGCTTTTCACTTCTCTTCTTTTCACAGCTATCTGTAAGGCCTCCCCAGACAGCCATTTTGCTTTTTTGCATTACTTTTCCATGGGGATGGTCCTGATCCCTGTCTCCTGTACAATGTCATGAACCTCCATCCATAGTTCATCAGGCACTCTATCAGATCTAGTCCCTTAAATCTCTTTCTCACTTCCAGTGTATAATCATAAGGGATTTGATTTAGGTCATACCTGAATGGTCTAGTGGTTTTCCCTACTTTCTTCAATTTAAGTTTGAATTTGGCAATAAGGAGCTCATGATCTGAGCCACAGTCAGCTCCCAGTCTTGTTTTTGCTGACTATAGAGCTTCTCTATCTTTGACTGCAAAGAATATAATCAATCTGATTTTGGTGTTGACCATCTTGTGATGTCCATGTGTAGAGTCTTCTCTAGTGTTGTTGGAAGAGGGTGTTTGCTATGACCAGTGCATTTTCTTGGCAAAACTCTATTAGTCTTTGCCCTGCTTCATTCCATATTCTAAGGCCAAATTTGCCTGTTACTCCAGGTATTTCTTGACTTCCTACTTTTGCATTCCAGTCCCCTATCGTGAAAAGGACATCTTTTTTGGGTGTTAGTTCTAAAAGGTCTTGTAGGTCTTCATAGAACCGTTCAACTTCAGCTTCTTCAGCGTTACTGGTTAGGGCATAGACTTGGATTACTGTGATATTGAATGGTTTGCCTTGGAAACGAACAGAGATCATTCTGTCGTTTTTGAGATTACATCCAAGTACTGCATTTTGGACTCTTTTGTTGACCATGATGGCTAAACCATATCTTCTAAGGAATTCCTGCCCGCAGTAGTAGATATAATGGTCATCTGAGTTAAATTCACCCATTCCAGTTCATTTTAGTTCACTGATTCCTAGAATGTCGACGTTCACTCTTGCTACCTCCTGTTTGACCACTTCCAATTTGCCTTGATTCATAGACCTAACATTCCAGGTTCCTATGCAATATTGCTCTTTATAGCTTCGGACGTTGCTTCTATCACCAGTCATGTCCACAACTGGGTATTGTTTTTGCTTTGGCTCCATTCCTTCATTCTTTCTGTAGTTACTTCTCCACTGATGTCCAGGAGCATATTGGGCACCTACTGACCTAGGGAGTTCCTCTTTCAGTATCCTATCATTTTTTCTTTTCATACTGTTCCTGGGGTTCTCAAGGCAAGAATACTGAAGTGGTTTGCCATTCCCTTCTCCATTGGAACACATTCTGTCAGACCTCTCCACAATGACCCACCTGTCTTGGGTAGCCCCATGGACATGGCTTAGTTTCATTGAATTAGACAAGGCTGTGGTCCTAGTGTGATTAGATTGACTCGTTTTCTGTGATTATGGTTTCAGTGTGTCTGCCCTCTGATGCTGTCTTGCAACACCTACCGTCTTACTTGGGTTTCTCTTACCTTGGATGTGGGGTATCACTTCACAGCTGCTCCAGCAATGCTCAGCCGCTGCTCATTAGCTTGGATGAGGGGTATCTCCTCACCTCTGCCCCTCCTGACCTTGAACTTGGAGTAGCTCCTCTAGGCCCTCCTGTGCCCACATGGGCACTGCTCCTTGGAGGTGGGGTAACTCCTCTCTGCTGGGCTTGTGTGCCGTTACAGCCACCCGCGCTTGGTCAACATTCATTGGATCATCAAAAAAGCAACAGGGTTCCTGAAAAACATCTACTTCTGCTTCATTGACTACATCAAAGCCTTGGACTGTGTGGATCACAGCAAACTGTAGAAAATTCTTCAAGAGATGGGAATACCAGACCTCCTGATCTGCCTCCTGACAAATCTGTATGCAGGTCAAGAAGCAACCATTAGAACCGGACATGGAACAACAGACTGGTTTCAGATAGGGAAAGGAGTACGTCAAGGCTATATATTGTCACCCTGATTATTTAACATATGCGAGTACATAATGCGAAATGCCGGGCTGGATAAAGCAAAAGTTGGGATCAAGATTGCTGGGAGAAATATCAATAACCTCAGATATGCAGATGACACCACCCTTATGGCAGAAAACAAAGAAGAACTAAAGAGGCTCCTGATGAAAGTGAGAGAGTGAAAAAGGTGGCTCAAAACTCAACATTCAGTAAACAAAGATCATGGCATCTGGTCCCATCACTTCATGGCAAATAGATGGGGAGACATGGAAACAGTGACACACTTTATGTTTCTATGGGTTCAAAATCACTGAAGATAGTGCTTGAGGCCATGAAATTAAAAGACTCCTGCTCCTTGGAAGAAAAGCTATGACCAAGCTAAACAGCATATTAAAAAGCAGAGACATTACTTTGCTGAAAAAGGTCTGTCTAGTCAAAGCTATGGTTTTTCCAGTAGTCATGTATGGATGTGAGAGCTGGACCATAAAGAAAGCTGAGCACCGAAGAACTGATGCTTTTAAACCATGGTATTGGAGAAGACTCTTGAGGGTCCTTTGAACTGCAAGGAGATCAAACCAGTCAGTCCTAAAGGAAACCAGTCCTGAATATTCATTGGAAGGACTGATGCTAAAGCTGAAACTCCAATCCTTTGGCCACCTGATATGAAGAACTGACTCATTGGAAAAGACCTTGATACTGGGAAAGATTGAAGCCAAGAGGAGAAGGCGACGATTGAAGATGAGGTGGTTGGATGGCATCAGTGACTCGATGGACATGAGTTTGAACAAGCTCTGGGAATTGGTGATGGACAGAGAAGCCTGGCGTGCTGCAGTCCATGAGGTCAAAATGAGTTGGACACGACTGAGGGGCTGAAGTGACTGACTCATATACCATAAAATTTTATAGTGATTCATTAATTATTGAATAAGCAAGGCTACTGTGAAGCAATTGTATTGATTATTCTAGGTTACTTTGAGGCATTATATTCCTGCTTCTTCATTATCAGTATATAAATTGTTATGACTAAGTATCAGTCTCTCTTCACTTTAACTTTTCTTTTTTGATGTCTAGTGTTAGCAATATATGTAATATAAACAATATTTTGTATCCTACAAGATATATAGATGTAGGTATAGACAGATGATTTATCTTATAAACAGATGATGTAAAGTTACAGTGCTGTAAATATATTTCCTCTTCCTTATTACATTTGCACACTACTATACTAAATGGCAACCCACTCCAGTACTCTTGCCTGGAAAATCCCATGGATGGAGGAGCGTGGTAGGCTACAGTCCATGGGGTTGCAAAGAATTGGACATGACTGAGCAACTTCATTTTCACACTTAAAATAGATAACCAACAGGGACCTACTGTATACCACAGGGAACTCTACTCAATATGTTGTAACACCCTAGTTAGGAGAAGAATTTGAAAAAGAAACAGATACATGTATATGTATTATAAGTGAATCATTTTGTTGTACACCTGAAACTAACACATTGTTAATCAACTATGCTCTAATATAAAATAAAAAGTTAAAATATGTTCTTTCTCTAGCTGATTTGATTGTAAGTATAGAGTATGAATGTGTTTGTGCTCAGTTACGTCTTACTCTGCAACCGCATGGATCCCAACCAAGGGATCAAAACCACCTCTCCTTGATTGTGGGTATATTCTTCACCCTCTGAGCCTTGAGGGAAGCCCAAAGAAGAAGAGGGGGAGATACCAAAAATATTGGTTCTGTGAAAAATTGTCTAAAATTTTCAGTGATGTGAAAAATAGGATGTAAACAGATATCCTTCAACATAGGAGAATCAGACTGCAAATCTAGCAGTAATAGGTAATAGCAGATTATGTTCTTCAGTTCAGTTCAGTCGCTCAGTCGTGTCCAACTCTTTGCAACCCCATGAATCACAGCATGCCAGGCCTCCCTGTCCATCACCAACTCCCAGAGTTCACTCAGACTCATGTCCATCGAGTCAGTGATGCCATCCAGCCATCTCATCCTCTGTTGTCCCCTTCTCCTCCTGCCCCAATCCCTCCCAGCATCAGAGTCTTTTTCAATGAGACAACTCTTCGCATGAGGTGGCCAAAGTACTGGAGTTTCAGCTTTTGCATCATTCCCTCCAAAGAAATCCCAGGGCTGATCTCCTTCAGAATGGACTGGCTGGATCTCCTTGCAGTCCAAGGGACTCTCAAGAGTCTTCTCCAACACCACGGTTCAAAAGCATCAATTCTTCAGCACTCAGCTTTCTTCACAGTCCAACTCTCACATCCATACATGACCACTGGAAAAACCACAGCCTTGACTAGGCGAACCTTTGTTGGCAAAGTAATGTCTCTGCTTTTCAATATGCTGTCTTGGTTGGTCATAACTTTGTTCCAAGGAGCAAGCGACTTAATTTCATGGCTGCAGTCACCATCTGCAGTGATTTTGGAGCCCAGAAAAATAAAGTCTGACACTGTTTCCACTGTTTCCCCATCTATTTCCCATGAAGTGATGGGACCAGATGCCATGACTTATAACAAGTCAACAAAGATAGAATGGGTATAATTGGATGTTTAAAAAAACATTACAATATCCCTGATTATATAACTGGTGAAATGCACTAAAAGACTGAGAAGAGTTCTCAAGAGACTAAAAGATTAGAGACTAGATTATAAAAGTGAAGGGATAAGGAAAAGAAACTATGTTAAAATGAGTAATAAAAAAAAGGATTAAAAAAAGTATGTGTATAATGACAAGAAGAGAAAAGACAAGGCCCACTTTATGATATAGTTTAAGAAATATGACTTTCATGACTATCTGGACCCACTCTTCAGAAATTTCATACTCATAAACAACATCTAATTCTGTATTTCAGGTACCGTTTAGGCACTCCGTCTCTTGGAAGATGTTCTCCATAAGCCTTATCAATTATACACATCAAGTTGTAAGGTTTATTTGCCCTTTGGGTCTCCAATACCTTCAACTACTTAAGAACTGGAATTTGTGGAAAATGGGTTTACAGGGGAAAGAACTATAACTATGAAGCCTGATAGGATAATGCTAAGAGTGATTTACTTACTGTGAAATAAGTACTGGAAAAAAAAGCTTAGAAGTCAAAATTAAAATCTCCCTAGATGTACTAAAAGGAAGAAAAGTATACATCAAATATCATAATACAGAAACTCACAGTTTTAAGTGTGAAAGTCTAGATGGAGACACCAGGATATGATGTCTAGTCACCTCTTGTTTAGTTATTAAGTTATGTCCAACTCTTTTGTGATGCCACAGACTGTAGAGTGCCAGGTTCCTCTTTCCATGAGATCTCACAGGTGAGAATACTGGATTGGGTTATTTCCTTCTTCAGGGAATCTTCCTGACCCAAAGATCAAACCTGTGTCTCCTGCATTGCAGGTGGATTCTTTACCATTGAGCCACCAGGGAAACGCCATGATGTCTAGTCACCTAGGAGTCAATATCTACAAACCACCTCCTGACTGATGATGTTCTAAAACCCCGTTCTCTTACAGATTGGTTTTTCTCAAAGGAGAAAGTTGTTAGATTGTTTTTCTCAAACACATTAATTGTAACTCTTTGTTAAAGTGATTAAGTATTCAGATATAAAAGAAAAGGCCCAATCCTTTGCCTTTTATTGTGATTAATTCCCTTTCTTGATCCATGTGGAATCAATTAGTCATCCAGAAATAGATTCCAAGACATTTAATCTTTATAGATAAGGGAAATATTGGCAGCTATGGTTCCAAATTATAGAATTATTAAGCTGAAAGGGGACTATGACATCGTTTAGTTTTGAAAATCTAGACTATCATTGTAAATTTCCTTCTCAACCTAAAAATATTGAGAGGGTATAACTTCCCTCAGCTGAAATGCCCTGCATTTTGTTTAAAAATTGTCATAAATTTGTCTCCACACCTAAGTAAATATCTGCTTCTCCTAAATTAAGAACAGTTCTTTTACTGGTTATAACAGTGTGCAATAAAATAATTTTCAATGTCTCTTTCAATTAACTTTTTATGTATATATACTCAGCAAACTAAGCTTTCAGTTTTCAAGACTCAAAAACTCAATCCCTTTTACATTTTGTCTTGGGATCTCTTTTCGTGTACTTCTATGTCCAAAAAAATCACATATGTCAACTCTCTCTAAACCTTCTGCATTCTACTTACAGTTTAAAGACAAAATTTAAAAAGCAAAATTTGAAAATTATAAAGCACTTAAGAGAGTAGTAGAGCCAACTGATATTTAAGTTTTTATTTTACTTGTATACTTTCCATATCATATTATAAGATGATATTTACACTGGAAATAATTTTTTCAGTTTCACATTTTTGGATGTCTCTTCTATTCAGGTAGTTCCTATTCAGACTTTTTTTTCATCTTGAAAATATTACAAGTACCTAATTAATTTTTTTCCCTTTTTCAGAGCATTGGTTTATAATTTATGTCTTTTGAAGAACTAATGGAGATTACAAGAACCCTTGTTTTCTTAGTTTCTTATGTCAGCAATTTTTCTTACCTGTTTATCAAACTACAGAGGATGAGAATCATTCATATAATCATCTTGGCAACAGAGAGCTAAACCCCAAACATTAAAAAATCATTTGACTTTTCCTCATATCTTTCATGTTACCCTAATGCAAAAGCTGTGTGACTCTAGTAAAAGGCCAAAGTCGGTTTACTTTCTGCAACATAGCAATACCCCTTTTACACTTATACTCCACTGCTTGTCAATTTGTTACTTCAGACACTAGCTACCCAGTTTTAGGCTAACACTCATGCATTTGAACATATGACTCACATCGTTAGCAGCCCATATCTGACATTAGAGTTACTTTCCTTATTGTTGTTTACCCTTATTATTTTCTTTTACCTGTACAAAGAAAAGAATATCTTCATAGAGTCTTAGATTTTCTGTGTTCTTTAATATAAAGTGCTACAAAATATTGCTGTTGTAGAAATAAAGCTAATTAATAGTTCCAGAGGACACTGATCAAGTGATACTGCATAGAAGAGAGTTGCAAGGAGTTCATGGGTCTGGGGACTTTACCCCTGGGGACTTATTTGATTTGACCAGAAGAGAGATTCTAAAAACCTCATAATAAGACACTAGAGACAGAGAGGAAACAACATATGTTTATAAACATTGAAAAATGGAACGCAAGATCTTTAAACAAGATTTTGTTAATTTGACTTATAACTTTCAAATATTTCTTTCTTCTTTGAGAAAATCCTTTGGTTGCAGTGCACAACATGTGGGATCCTAGTTTCCAGACCAGGGATCAAACCCCTGCCTCTGCATTGGGAGCTTGGAGTCTTAACCACTGGACCACCGTGGAAGTCCCTCAGGTATTTCAATATATGGCTTACATACTTTTATTTTCACTCTTGTCCATGTCCCCACAATTGCCATAGGCAATAACTCTTTCATTTACAGATTCAGTGATATGAGGAGCCCCAAATTGTCAGAGGCCAGTCTTAGCTGCATTCCCTTTGGAATATTCTTCCCAGGAGGCATCAGGACCTCTGAGCTTACTAATCCAAAGTTCACAAGAATGGGGAGTATAAATTCCCATGGTAAATGATTCAATCCTATTGCTAAAGTGACTTTCCCCCTTTTAGGTTCACATATGCTGGCTATAGGACAGAGGGCAATATGTAGTGGCCACTGGTTTAAGATATGTTCTTCACAGAATATATAGCCTCCTAAACGTGCTAGGTGTTCACTTCCCAATTGATACAAAAGCAGAGCATTTACAAGGCCATTCCATCATGCCATCAGTGAGCTGTTTCTTAGTTATGGAGCATGCATGTATGCATGCTATAGTAAATTCTTTTGGTCTGTTGTTATACTTCATTTTCTGTAAAAATGTGCCCTGAGCTGCTGATATTTCATGGGACACCACAAGAACAGATAAAAGCAGAAAAGTCATGCTGTAAGCCTATAAATGATAGTTTCTGTAGATGCGCCATGGTTGGGAAAGAAAAATCAGTACCCTGAATAAATTTATATCACTATGAAGATAGGTCTGTAATCCTGGAAAATCTGGACGGTGAGTCTACTGAGAGCATGGTGAGGTATGGCACCATAAAGGGTTCTGAGGCTTTATATTATAGAGAGGGCACAGAGAATGTCTATGAAAAGACTTTTAGAGATTACTCACTATACAGGAACAAGATGATTTGCCTCTGTGATGTAAAACTTGCCTCCACATTCCCTCCCTAGACTGCATGTCAAGGAATTTATACTTTGGTCTTTCTCAGGTCTTAAGGAAAAAAACCAACCATTAGCCTTGTTTACAAATGAGTAACATCTATAGTAAGTAAGATTAGTAAGTATCATAGGACATCTTTTCTTCCAAGGAAAGTATACAATTACAGATATTCCCTGTCTGAGGGAAGGGAAAGATGGCTGTATAGGAAGACCCTGAACTCATCTCCTTCCACAGGCACATTGAATATATACCTACATAAAGAGCAACTGCTTCTGAAGAAGATCTGAGGATTGATTGACCATCTACTGCACATAGTAGTCTACATAAAAATGGAATACCCATGATGAGGGTAAAAAAGGAGAGTGAAAAAGGTGGCTTAGAACTCAACATTCAAAAAACTAAGACCATGCCATCCAGTCCCATCACATGATGGCAAACAGAAGGGGAAAAAGTGGAAACAGTGGCAGATTTTATTTTCCTGGGCTCCAAAATCACTGTGGCCAGTGACTGCAGCCACGAAATTAAAAGATGCTTGCTCCTTGGAAGGAAAGCTATGACAAAACTTAGACAGTGTATTAAAAAGCAACGACATCGTTTTGCCAACAAAGGTCTGTATACTCAAAGCTATGGTTTTTCCAGTAGTCATGTATAGATGTGAGTTTGGACCTTAAAGAAGACAGAGCACCAAAGAATCAGTTCAGTTCAGTCGCTCAGTTGTGTCTGACTCTTTGCGACCCCATGAATCGCAGCACGCCAGGCCTCCCTGTCCATCACCAACTCCCGGAATTCACTCAGACTTACGTCCATGGAGTCAGTGATTCCATCCAGCCATCTCATCCTCTGTCGTCCCCTTCTCCTCTTGCCCCCAATCCCTCCCAGCATCAGAGTCTTTTCCAATGAGTCAACTCTTCACATGAGGTGGCCAAAGTACTGGAGTTTCAGCTTTTGCATCATTCCTTCCAAAGAAATCCCAGGGCTGATCTCCTTCAGAATGGACTGGCTGGATCTCCTTGCAGTCCAAGGGACTCTCAAGAGTCTTCTCCAACACCACAATTCAAAAGCATCAATTCTTCGGCGCTCAGCCTTCTTCACCGTCCAACTCTCACATCCATACATGATCACAGGAAAAACCATAACCTTGACTAGATGGACCTTTGTTGGCAAAGTAATGTCTCTGCTTTTCAATATGCTATCTAGATTGATCGTAACTTTCCTTCTAAGGAGTAAGCGTCTTTTAATTTCATGGCTGCAGTCACCGTCTGCAGTGATTTTGGAGCCCCCCAAAATAAAGTCTGCCACTGTTTGTTTCTACTGTTTCCCCATCTATTTCCCATGAAGTGATGGGATCGGATGCCATGATCTTCGTTTTCTGAATGTTGAGTTTTAAGCCAACTTTTTCACTCTCCTCTTTCACTTTCATCAAGAGGCTTTTTAGTTCCTCTTCACTTTCTGCCATAAGGGTGGTGTCATCTTCATATCTGAGATTATTGATATTTCTCCCGGCATTCTTGATTCCAGCTTGTGTTTCTTTGCTTTCAAATTGTGATTCTGGAGAAGACTTGAAAGTCCCTTGGACTGTAAGGAGATCAAAACAATAATCCTAAAGTAAATCAGCCCTGAATAATCATTGGAAACTCCAACACTTTGGCCATCTGAGGCAAAGAGCTGACTTACTGGAAAAGACACTGATGCTGGGAAAGACTGAAAGCAAAGGAGAATGGAGCAGCAGAGGATGAAATGGTTAGATAGCATCATTGACTCAATGGACATGAATTTGAGCAAAACTCTAGGAAATAGTGAAAAACAGGGAAGCCTGGCATGCTGCAGTCCATGGGGTTGCCATAAGTCAGACACGACTTAGAGATTGAACAACAACCCTTCATGGGAACCCCACCAGTCATAGAGACCTTCAATATGGAGGAATACGGCTGGTGTGCTCCCCTGAAACATGCTGAACAAATAGTAGGTTCAAATACACCTAGACTATATGAGAAGACAACCTATTTTGTAACTGTAGGTCATCTGTCAAACAAACAGGAAACTGCTGGAGCTCTCTCAGAGGTCAGAGGTGCTAGAGAGCTCCATTTTTGATGCCCCTCCCACTATGGAGAATCTGCATGGTCTGTACTTCCTCAGTGCCCAGCCGTCCCTCTAAGATTGTCTTAGGTGCTGCACTCCCCAGGCACTGCCTCCAGTCTGGATGCTCATGTTCCAGCCAGCTTGCCAAAGCCCCAAAGTACAAGTAGTCTACTCAAGAGGATGCTTCCCCACTTTTTCAAGACCAGGAGAGGTTGCTGTTTCACCTAATTCTTAAAAACAAGAACCACTGGTCAAACCAAATGAAAAGACAGATAAATATGTTCTAAACAAAAGAACAAAACAAAACACCAGACAAACTCTAATGAAACGGAGATAAGTAACTTGCCTGATAAAGAGTTCAAAAAAAAAAATGAGTATAAGGATGTTCATAATACCTGGGAAAAGAAAGGAGGAACTCAGTGAGAACTTAAAATCTTAGATAATATAAGAAAGAATGAATCACAAATGAAGAATTCAATAACTAGATGGCATCAACAGAAGACTGGATGATATGGAAGAGAAGCAATCTGTAAGCTGTGCTAGTGGAAATCACCCAGTCAGAACAGAGAAAAAGAAGAAAGAAGTTCTTGGAATGGAAAAGATTTTAGTAAAATTATGATGTCACAATTTAAAAGCTCTATGGAGTTGGAATCATGAAAAGTACAATTTCTATGCTGCAGAAAATGATAGCTAAAGCTAAAAAAAGCCAACAAATTCAGGGAGACATTTGAATATAAATACAAATATTTGTATTATACAAAAACAAAAATTCAAATACAATATTTGAAAGCAAATAATACACATATTATAATAAAGGAATTAATATCATTAGTGTAGGTGTGGAACTGATAAATCAATATGCAAAGGTAGTATTCTACTTATGAGGACAGGGTGGAATAACATCTCAACACAGGATATTAACTTCTATTTCAATAAGAAAAAACATGTGACAACTTTTTGTCTGTCTTGAATCACTTTTCTCCTTCCACTGATGACAGTACCCCACCTCCCTCATTTGAGAAATGTTCCTCCTTAAATTCATATAGTTCTCTGGAGGTTGTCAACCACACATTTTGGCCTTTGTGACTATGGTGGGCATCCAGACGCAGTCCATGAAAGATCTGGCATAGAGCTAAAACAATGCTAACTGGAATTCTTTCATTGTGTTTTAATATAGATGCTAGGAAAGAAAACCTCTCCCTTTCCTACAGGGTTGCTCTTCTGAAATGACTTAAAATTTGAGTTATTTGCAGCCTCTCTTCACTCCCTACAGGATGCTTAAAAAAGTCCATGTGCAACAGAAGAAAATAAGACCAATGTACAGAGAAAAAAATAGTCAATAGAGAAGGAGGAGAGAAAGAAACAGAGCAAGGAGCAAGACAAATGGAGTGAATGAGAGATAAAAATCCAAAAGTGTGCAAGTAAATGACTCCCTGGAGTCTGAGGCTGGATCCACTATTAGACATCCCCGTAACCTGAGTCAGTAAGTTCCTTTAAAAAATATTAAAAGAGTTTTTGCATTGTGGTAAAAATCTATGTATATAAACATACATCTCACCAGTTCTAAGTACAGCTCAGTAATAAGTATATTCAAGTTGTTGTACAATAAATCTATAGATCTTTTCCTCTTGAACAACGGAAACTTTTCAATTCTTTGTTTTAGTTACTTTAAGCTTTTTTTGATTGGATTCCTGACCATTGTAGTTCAAAGAGTTCAGATTAATAATGTGAAAAAGTACAAGTATATAAAAAAAAGTTAAGATAATTTTTTTAAAAAGAGCTTCCCAGGTGGCTCAATGGTAAAAGAATCTGCCTGCCAATGCAGCAGATGCAGGAAACGCGGATTTGATCCTTGGGCTGGGAAGATCCCCTGGAGGAGGAATGGCAACCTGCTCCAGTGTTCTTGCCTGGGAAATCCCGTGGACAAAGGAGACTGGTGGGCTACAGTCCAGGGGGTCACAAAAGAGTAGGACATAGCTTAGTGACTAAACAACAAAATAAATGGATATACAGGTATTAGTTTCCCAAGGATCCAAAAATGGACTCAACAATGAATAAATGATATAAGGGCAATGGCAATAAAGAGAAAAGGCAAAGAAATTATCAAGTTACGATAAGATATAAAGTAAATAACGACTGCTTGTAAGACCAAAGGAATATTGATAAACTATATAAGAATCTATAAAAATCAGAGTTATTTGCAGTACATCCTTGAGAATAAGCCTTAGTTCCTCTTTGTTGAAATGAATATGAATTCTAAACCTGTTGATGCAAATCCTTCATTTCTTTTTTTTAAAATTTTTTTTTTAATTTTATTTTATTTTTAAACTTTACATAATTGTATTAGTTTTGCCAAATATCAAAATGAATCCGCCACAGGTATACATGTGTTCCCCATCCTGAACCCTCCTCCCTCCTCCCTCCCCATACCATCCCTTCATTTATTTATAAGAGAATATAGTCATTTACAAAGCATTTTCCAAACTTAAATTTAGCTTGCAATTCATTCAAATGCAACAGGAATAGTCATGCCAGGAGAAGGAATGAGAAGAACCTGGCTAGTCACATGTGGAAATAAAGTATCTGTAAGAACATAGGGATTAGATGACCTGGAACATAGTACGAAAATGAGTCAAAAGGTAAACCTTGTGATGTCCAGCCAACACTGTCCAGATAGAAGTCCTGACCTAAGGATCTTATTTTTCCAGTGTGATGGTAGTCATATCCTAGTGTGGGGACATAGTCATTAAATATAAAAATCTGATATGATTAAGTGTTTGTATAATCCAGCTAACTCTTCTTGCTCTGATTCCCTGCTCATTAATGTTTATATCACTGTTTAACTTCCCAGAAAATTTCCTACAGTTGTGAGTTACATTTATGTGGAAGTTCAGGCCACTTAACTGATTTTTCTATGACAAATTAATAAATAGGCATCTTGATGTATATATTTCCATGTAGTATTGCTTTACTAAGTGTCAATTGGCAATCCTTTATATAACCCACTCTGACACTGAAGAGACAATTTTGAAGTTTCGGTTCAGTTCAGGTGCTCAGTAGTGTCTGATTCTTTGCGACTCCATGGACTGCAGCACACCAGACTTCCCTGTCCATCACCAGCTCCCGAGCTTGCTCAAACTCATGTCCATTGAGTCTGTGATGCCATCCAACCATCTCATCCTCTGTCTAGAAGTCTGCTGCTGCTGCTGCTAAGTCGCTTCAGTCATGTCCGACTCTGCGACCCCATAGATGGCAGCCCAGCAGGCTCCATCATCCCTGGTATTCTCCAGGCAAGAACACTGGAGTGGGTTGCCATTTCCTTCTCCAAGGCATGAAAGTGAAAGTGAAGTCACTGAGTCGTGTCCGACTCTTAGTGACCCCATGGAGTGTGTAGAAGTCCAGACCATAGTAAATCCATCAGAGAATGTCTCCTGAGAAACAAGCAATTGGCCTTCTCCAGAAGATACTTTTTACCACACCATATACTTCCTCCAACCATAGTCAGTGACATGGTTTCTCAGTTAACATTTTTAAAAGAATCATATTATTTTGATCTGGGTCATCTGAATGTGAATACAGTACTTGGAATGTCCCAATATTAATAATAGAAGTATAATATCACTCCAACTCAGTTAAGAGACTTTATAATACTTTGGGCATTTAAGAAATCCTTCTGTAAATAATAAATTGACTGCATACTTTCTTCATTGCCACTTTCATTTCTTTGTTCCTCAATGTATAGATGACTGAATTTAAAAAAGGGGTGAGAACTGCATCAAAAACAACAAGGAATTTGTCTAGGTGTGACGTGGAGTGAGGCCAGATATAAACAAAGATGCAAGGACCGAAGAACAACATCACCACCATGACATGAGTTGACAAAGTGGAGAGGGCCTTAGATGAGCTACCTGAAGAGTGTTTCCGAACAGTGATGAGGATAAAAATGTAGGAGACAATCAATATGAAGAATGATCCCAGGGATATAAATCCACTGTTGGCTGTGACCATGGACTCTAGCCTGAAGGTGTCTGTGCAGGCAAGTTTGATGAACCGAGGAAAGTCACAGTAAAAGCTATCAATTATATTAGGGCCACAGATTGGCAATTTTACAACAAAACCCAGTTGAACCACAGAGTGAATAAAGCCAATTATCCATGCAGCAACAAGAAGCAGAAGACACATTTTTCTGCTCATAATAGTGAAATAGTGGAGAGGCTTACATATGGCAACATATCTGTCAAAGGCCATGGCGATAAGAAGCACCATCTCCACACCACCAATGATATGGATGAAGAAGATTTGTGCAATGCAGCCTCCAAAGGAGATGACTTTATGTTTTCTAAAAATGTCATAAATCATCTTGGGAGAAATTACAGAAGAAACTCCCAGGTCGGTGATGGAGAGGTTGGCTAACAGAAAGTACATGGGGGAGTGTAAGTGAGGGTTCCTCATCACAGTGAGAACAATGAGGGAGTTTCCTAGCATGCTGGCCATGTAAAAGACGGAAGAGAACATGAAGAGGAGAAGTTGGATCTCCCAGGAGTTGGTGAGTCCCAGGAACACAAACTCTCACACCATGGAGTGATTCATCCCATGAACTGATATATCAGTTAGAATGTTGAAAAGGAAACTAAAGAAAAAGAAAAGGAAATTAAAATATTAATAATTTTTTATATTATTAAATATAATAATCACTTATTCAAGGATATTCACACTCCAAAGACTATAAATCTCCTCAATTCCTTCTCAGGACCATATAATTACTAAACAGCATTTTTCCTGTGGTCATCTAAAGTAGTTGGGTCACTTCCATGTGCAATGTTCCTTTCACCACAGCCTCCAGGACTACTCATCTATAAATAAGAGAATAGAACAAACATGCTAAGATAGTAGATGTCTTTGGTCAGACTTGGAGGGGTAGGGACGGTGGTATAGTGCACCACAAAGAGAAAAAGAAGAGGTAGAGATGGCCTTTGGTAGAACACACATATTCCATTTTTAAATTGTTCATAAAGCAATCCTTCAGCCATTCAAGTTGTGTCATTTCTTAACCTTACCTCATCTCTGGCACTAATATGTGTCTTGACTCCTTTTATGTCACTACCTACAACTACATTTGCCATTCACACAAATCACTTCAGATATGCAGATGATACCACCCTTAAGTCAGAAAGTGAAGAGGAACTAAAGAGTCTCTTGATGAAGGTGAAAGAGGAGAGTGAAAAAACTGGCTTAAAACCTAACATTCAAAAAATGAAGATTGTGGCACCTGGTCCCATCACTTTGTGGCAAAGAGATGGGGAAACAATGGAAACAGTGGCAGACTTTATTTTTTTGGGCTCCAAAATCATTGCAGATGGGAACTGCAGCCATGAAATGAAAAAATACTTGTTTTTTGGAAGGAAAGCTATGACCAACCTAAACAGCATATTAAAAAGCAGAGTCATTACTTTGCTGACAAAGATCTGTGTAGTCAACTATGGTTTTTCCAGTAGTCATGTATGGATGTGAGAGTTGGACTATAAAGAAAGCTGAGTGCCAAAGACTTGATGCTTTTGAACTGTGGTGTTGGGTAAGACTTTTGAGAGTCCCTTGGACTGAAAGGCGATCCAAGCAGTCCATCCTAAAGTATATCAGTCCTGAATATCCTTTGGAAGGACTGATGTTGAAGCTGAAACTCCAATCCTTTGGCCATCTGATGCGAAGCAATGACTTATTTGAAAAGACTCTGATGCTGGGAAAGATTGAAGGTGGGAGGAGAAGGCAACAACAGAGGATGAGATGGTTGGATGGCATCACCTACTCAATGGACTTGAATTTGAGCAAGGTCCGGGAGTTGGTGATAGACACGGAAGCCTGGCATGCTGCAGTCCATGGGGTCGCAAAGACTCAAACATGACTGAGTGAACTGAATTGAAGATCATGCATCTGGTCCCATCATTTCAGTTCAGTCTTTTAGTCATGTCCAACTCTTTGTGACCCCATGAACCACAGCATGCCAGGCCTCCCTGTCTATCACCAACTCCTAGAGTTACCCAAACCCATGTCCACTGAGTTGATGATGCCATCCAACCATCTCATCCTTTGTTGTCCTCTTCTCCTCCTGCCCCCAATCCCTCCCAGCATCAGGGTCTTTTCCAGTGAGTCAGCTCTTCACATGAGGTGCTTCAACGTCAGTCCTTCTAATGAACACCCAGGACTGATCTCCTTTAGGGTGGACTGGTTGCATCTCCTTGCAGTCCAAGGGACCCTCAAGAGTCTTCTCCACACCACAGTTTAAAAGCATCAATTCTTCTGTGCTCAGCTTCCTTTACTGTCCAACTCTCACACCCATACCTGACTACTGGAAAAATCGTAGCCTTGACTATATGGACCTTTGTTGACAAAGTAATAGCTCTGCTTTTTAATATGCTATCTAGGTTGGTCATAACTATCCTTCCAAGGAGCACACATCTTTTAATTTCATGGCTGCAGTTACCATCTGTAGTGATTTTGGAGCCCAGCCAAATAAAGTCAGCCACTGTTTCCCCATCTATTTGCCGTGAAGTGATGGGACCAGATGCCATGATCTTAGTTTTCTGAATGTTGAGCTTTAAGCCAGCTTTTTCACTCTCCTCTTTCACTTTCATCAAGAGGCTTTTTAGTTCTTCACTTTCTGCCATAAGGGTGGTGATATCTACATATCTGAGGTTATTGATATTTCTCCTGGCAATTTTGATTCCAGGTCATGCTTCATCCAGCCCAGTGTTTCTCATGATGTACTTTGCATATAAGTTAAATAAGTGGGGTGACAATATACAGCCTTGACGTACTCCTTTTTCTATTTGCAAGCAGTCTGTTGTTCCATGTCCAGTTCTAACTGTTGCTTCCTGACTTGCATACAGATTTCTCAAGAGGCAGGTCAGGTGGTCTGGTATTCCCATCTCTTGAAGAATTTTCCACAGTTTCTTCTGATCCACACAGTCAAAGGCTTTGGCATAGTCAATAAAGCAGAAATAGATGTTTTTCTGGAACTCTCTTGCTTTTTCAGTGATCCAGTGGATGTTGGCAATTTGATCTCTTGTTCTTCTGCCTTTTCTAAAACTGGCTTGAACATTAACCAGTTGTCATGTATGGATATGAGAGTTGGACTCTAGAGAAAGCTGAGCACTGAAGAATTGATCCTTTTGAACTGTGATGTTGGAGAAGACTCTTGAGAGGCCCTTGGACTGAAGGGAGATCCAACCAGTCCATCCTACAGGAAATCAGTCCCGAATGTTCATTGGAAGGACTGATGCTGAAGCTGAAACTCCAATACTTTGGCCACCTGATATGAAGAGCTACCTCATTTGAAAAGACCCTGATGCTGGGAAAGATTGAAGCCAGGAGGAGAAGGGGATGACAGAGGATGAGATCGTTGGATGGTATCACCAACTCAATGGACATGAGCTTGAGCAAGCTCCGGGAGATGGTGATGGACAGGGCAGCCTGGTGTGCTGCAGTCCATGGGGTTGCAAAGAGTTGGGGATGACTGAGGGACTGAACAACAACCAGAACTAAATAATCACTACTGAGGCTTGAGGGATAATAATTTTATGACTAATTTCACTCCTCATGCACAATGAGGTATGCATGTGTGTGAATATGTAAGCAGCCATATTAAAAGGCAAAGTTTTGGAATCCATTTTTTTCTATTGCTGGGTTTCTTTTGCCCCTTTGGTTCCAAGTTAACCATTTGAAAATAATGAAAGGGGTCCAGTGAGAAACAAGCAACTAGTTATTGACAGATAATCCAGATTTTCTATATCATGTATGGCTTCAGAGTTTACCCACTAGAAAAGCAATAAAGTGAGAAGACATAAGCCACACCCTAGATCTATTCGGTGCAAAACAGTAACTACTAGTTACATGCTGTCATTCAATGAAACTAAAAATCTGTTTTCTCAGATGCACTGGTCACATTTCCAGTGCTCAATCGCTATTTTTTATGTAGTGGATAGTGCAATAGAGCATTTCTGACAAGTACTCATCCTTTAAGGGCTTCTCAGGTGGCTTAGTGGTAAAGAACCTGCCTGCCAATGCAGGAGACGCAGGCTCCATCCCTGGCTCAGGAAGATCCCCTGGAGTAGGAAATGGCAACCCACTCCAGAATTCTTGCCTGGGAAATCCCATGGACAGAGGAGCCAGGTGGGCTATAGTCCATGGAGTTGCAAAAATCAGACGTGACGTAGCAACTAAGCAACAAACATCCTTTAAAGGTAAATCAACATCCCATTTTCTCCATGAACATTTCCCTAGCTACTCTATATTAATATCTTCCTTCTCTTATTCCCAGAAGTCAGGAAACTTAAATTTTGATTGAAATAATTAATAATTCCCTATATAAAAATAAATATATGACACTGTGGGAGAAGCTTCAGGTGCTTGTTGTTGACCAGGAAGGACACACAAGAGTCCACTGGACATTCAGAGACAGCTTTACAAAGAAGAAAGGATTTGAAGTGAGTTTTGAAACATCAGTAGGAGTTGAATCAGCTAAGAGGAAGGGGCAAAGTATTCTGAGAAAATATAATAAGTATCCCTTATTTAGAGCAAATCCTTGGCTATTTATCATAGTTCTTCAGTGATTTTAATTTTTAATCTGTAGATTCTCTCCCCAAATATATTGTAAGTCTGAGGAGGACAAAGGCCATTTTTTATGGCTCTCGTGTTTTTAAAAATAACAAATGTGTATACCTGTGGCAGATTCATTTTGATATTTGGCAAAACTAATACAATTATGTAAAGTTTAAAAATAAAATAAAATTAAAAAAAATAACAAATGTAATAAGCAGCAAAGATTTCTTGATTGTTTAGGCAGTAGCATTCCTCTGAAACAAGGCCATTTTTTTCAGTTCTGTAATTTTCCACAGTTCCTGCTTTAATAGTCTAACATATTTTCCTGCTAAGTCCAGTAGGCATAAAAGAATTTGAAATTAAAAACTAACCATTAAAACTTTCCCAACAACTCTGAAGAGAATGCCTGATATTCTTGCCTTAAATTCCCAGTTGTCTAGTAAGGAAGCCTCAGATCAAGGCGTCTAGAAGTCCATGGTTTAACTTCTGAAATTTTAGAAGACAACAAGAAGCATGTAAAAAAGAAAGATAGAGGAGGGAACAAGGGAGACAGACAGAGATCAAAAGAGAAGCAATAGCAACCAAAATAGAAGGGAGCTAGTTTCTGTCTTCCAAATTTCATAATACAATTAGCAGTCATCTTTCACACTATTCTGAAATTCAGAGAAGCAAATACGGATGTTTTAAAACCATATTTTAAAAGTTTCTAAAATAGTTAATGATGATATTTTAGAACTGAAAAAGCATACATTATCTGTATGCCGAATACATACTAAATACTGTTACATATTAGATGCTTATGATTACCTTTTGGGCAGATCTTTCCATAATAAAATTATTTTCATTTATAGGCAAGGAACCTCAAGTTCAGAAAAGTTAGAATTTATCCCAGAATATAGAGTTATTTAGTTTGGAACCAAAAATCAAGTTTTCTGATTCCAAACCCATTGCTATTTAAATACATCAGGCCAATATGGATTTTTGTTCATGATCTAAAACAACTATTCTTATTACAAATTTTAAGCATGAATTAAAAAAAATGTGCACCTGAAATTTACACAGTGTTATATGTCACTTTTATCTCTATAAAGTTGAAAAATAAAGAATCCTATTTTACTCAGAAAATACTATTTACATGTAAATACTTAACACATACATAAATTAACTCACCTAAGATTTCAAATCTACAAGTAGGAGAGCCTAGACTTAAATCCACATATTATTGCTATACCTTAAAGGGAAGGGAGAAAGGTGGTCTGCTGGTTAGAATAGGAAAGGAACAAAGTAAACCAAGATTTTGGTGTCAATAAATGATTCACCAAAGTCAGGAGGCAATTTATTCATAAAGAGCTATAATAACTGACAGACCAGAAAGATTGTAACTAGAAGCAAAATTTGGAAGGTATCTAAAATTTGAAGTCATGATAAAAATGTTTATTTAAAGGATAGCATATAAAGAGATAAAAGAAAGTTAATGGAGAAACCATACATAGCCCCCAAAGAACCAATACCCTGAATCTGTCACCATCCTTATTTTATTACTATTACATCTGCCTTTAAAACACCAGTTCTGTGCCCAGCAACAAAAATCAAAGGAGAATGAAATATCAGAGAGTTAAACAAGGGCTGTTACTTTCACATGCTACAAAGAAATAAAAAAGAAACACTAAGAATATAGTATGACTTAGGGCTAAGATATCTTTGGTGACATAAAGGAGAGCAGATGAAATCAAACAGTAGTGAGAATCAAGATTGTAGGGAAGTAACAAATGGTGATAAAGTAGAAAAGGCAAAATAAAAAATGATGAATAACTTCAGTCTATAGGAGAAAAGAGTTTTCAGGGGAAATGTGGAAAATCAGACAATATGCTATGTGTACCAAATTTGCAGAAGGCATAAGTCTATAAACAATTAAAAGATAAATAAAATTTCCAAGTAACTGAAAATCTTGTTGAAGATGAGGATCACAAACTTGGAGAAAAGCTAGATGGAATATTTTTGTGACACCACTCAGAAAAACTCAGAAATTATTTAATACTTGGAATTTTTGAGTAGTACATCTGTTTTGCATAATATGCAGAAAGGAGGATCAAACAAGACAGAGATCCTTGAAGGTTAGAGGTCACACTGAAATTGTTTAACCAAATTTCATTCTGGGAAACACAGCAAGTGAAACCAAAAATGACCTGATATGTAGAGAAAATAGAAAATAGGACCAGAAATCTTAAAAACAGGGACAGCAATTGTAAGCTTATGATAACTACTCTTTCTCCTCTATCTTGATTCTCAAATCTTAATTCCCATTAAAAATTAACTTCACTACAATATGATAACTATAGTTATCACTGCTGTATGAGTCACAGGAAAGTTGTTAAGATAGTAGAGCCTAAGAGTTCTCATCACAAAGAGAGGTTTTTTTTTTTTCCCTTCCCTTTTTATTTTACCTTATGAGATGATGGATATTAAGTAAACCTATTGTGGTAATAATTTCACAATGTATGCAAATTAAACCATCATGTTGTACACCTTAAATTTATACAGAGGTATATTTCAGTTATTACTCAATAAAACTAAGAAAAATAAAACAATCTCATTTCCTGATGAGATTCTTCTTGTGGTAGAATACAATTCACCAACCCCTCACCCCACCTACCTAATCTATTAAAAGATCTCAGATGGCAGCATGGTCAAGGACTTGGAGAAGTTTCACAAACTAAATTTTCTTCTGTGCATGAGCATTATCCACATCCTTCCACCCACCTCCCTAGGATAAGAAGCTATTATTGATAATATACAAAACACTGCTATTTTGAGAGATGTGACTAATTAGCTTTAGGAGGAGGTGGTGACCAAGTGATGCATAAAGAGTTCTGGGATGCTCTGATTGAGGTCATCAGGACAGGGAATTGTCCCACAGGATTGTGAGGGAGGAGAAAAGGGAATGTATAGTTTTCTTATAAAAAACCCAAACACTTAGCATTTTTTTTTTATATACTTATTTCATTATTTCACTACATGACCCAGTGGTATCTCTAATGAAAGGAATGTATATTTTTCTAATGCTTAAATGAGAAAAAGTCCAACAGTTTCTTGAAAAGACAGAACTTAGATAACTTGACAAAGTCAAGATAAGTTGACTTGACAAAGTCAAGTTGACATGACAAAGTCAACCAAGTCTCTCTGTGTGTTCCAAGTTTCAACGACAATTAGGAGCAGCAAGCATGAGTAAATATGAAAGACTTAGAATAATGGAAACGGATGGGAATACCTGGAGTGGAAACAGAGCAGAAGAGAGACAGGATGGAAGCAGAGACGGTGACAGAGAGATGTGTGCACATACCCTTTACTTCCTGGAGAAACAATAGGCAGCCAATTACAAGAATTGTTAGAGCTCAGCAAATTTGAAAAATACAAGATAGTACACACACAAAAACTGCTAATACAAGGATATAAAGTTGAGAAATAAAATAAGATGATTAAAGTCAAAATAAGGCTCCCCAGCCTGGCAGCTCAAATGGTAAATGCTTGCAACGCAGGAGACCTAGGTTTGATCCCTGGGTCAGAAATATCCCCTGGCAAAGGAAATGGCAACCCACTCCAGTATTCTTGGCTGGAGAATGCCATGGACAGAGAGCCTGATGAGCTACAGTCCATAGGGTAACAAAGAATTGCATATGACTAAATGACTAACACTTTCACTTTTCACTACCAGAAGGGATATTTAGGGAGTTTGGGATTGACATGCACACACTGCTATACTTAAAATGGATAACCAACAAGGACCTATTATATAGCACAGGGTACTCTACTTAGTCTGTAACAACCTAAATGGGAAAATAACTTGAAAAAGAATATATACATGTTAATGTATAATTGAATTACTTTGCTGTACAACTGAAACTATCACAACATTGTAATTCAACTATAAAGAGGAAAAGTGTTAGTCGTTCAGTTGTGTCTGACTCATTGTGACGTTATGTACTGTAGCCCACCAGATTCTGCCATCCATGGAAATTTCCAGGCAAGAATACTGGAGTAGGTAGCCATTCCCTTCTCCAAGGAATCTTCCTGATCCAGGGATCTAGCCCTGGGCTCCTGTATTTCAGGCAGATTCTTTACTGTCTGAGCCACCAGGGAAGCCCTAATCAACTATACTCCAATATAAAATGAAAAGTTAAAAAAAACCAAACAAACTGTGAGGTACATAGTAAGAGCTCAGAGACTTTCAAGGTGACCTAGTGGTTAAAACTTTGCCTTCAAATGCAGTGGGCACAGGTTCAATCCTTGGTTGGGAAGCCAAAATCCCACATGGTGTGTGGTGAGGCTAAAAATAAAAAGCAATATCAACAAAAAACATAGTAAGTACTCCGTAAATGTTGGTGATAGTGATGGTAAAAATAATTGGCAACATTTCGTTCTTTTTATGGCTGAGTAGTACTCCATTTTGTGTATGTGTGTGCACATGTATATATGTATGTGTGTGTGTGTATGTGCATGCTAAGTCACTTCAGTCATGTCCAACTCTTTGCAACCCCATGGACTATAGCCCCCAGGCTCCTCTGTCCATGGGATTCTCCAGGCAAGAATACTGGAGTGGGTTGCCATGCCCTCCTCCAGGGGATCTTCCTGACCCAGGGATCAAACCCATATCTCTTATGTTTCCTGCATTGGCAGGCAGGTTCTTTACTGCTAGTGCCGCCTGGGAAGCCCTGGAAAGCAGGACAATTATATGCAAAGAATCAGATTGGACTACTCTCTCACACTAGGCACAAAAATAAATTTAAATGGCATTATTTTGTGCTTTTTATGACTGAATAATATTCCACTGCATTATATATACCACATCTTCATTATTGATTCTTCTGTTGATGGACATTTAGGTTGCTTCCATGTCTTGGCTATTATAAATAGTGCTGTAATGAACATTGTGATGCATGTATCTTTTTGAATTGGGCATATATTCAGAGAAAACCACAATTTGAAAAGATACATGTGCCTAAGAGTGGCACATGGTAGCTCTATATTTAGTTTAGGTGAGGGAGATTAAGAGGTACAAACTTCCAATTGGAAGATAAATGTCACAGATATGAAATACACTGTGGGGTGAATATAATCAATAACTATGTAATATCTTTTTATAGTGACATAGCATAACTAATAGCAGTGAATTAAAGAAATATCTAACCACTGTTTCTCATATGATCTGATATTGTGTTGTAAGTCAATTTTATTTGAAAAAAAAAAAAAAACTCATAGAAAAACAGATCAGATTTGTGGTTACCAGAGGTGAGGAGTAAGAGGAGGGGAAAATTGATGAAGGCAGTCAAAAGGTACAAACTTCCCCTTATAGGATCAATAAGTACTATAGATCATAAAGTACATGATAAATATAATTAACACTGTTCTGTGTTATATGTGAAAATTATTAAGAGAGCAAATCCTTAGAATTCTGATCATAAGGAAAAATTGTTCTTCTACTGCTTCAATTTTGTATTTATATGAGATGATGGATATTCACTAAACTTATTGTGACAATTATTCCACCATATATGTAAGTCAAATCATTGTGCTATACACCTTGAACTTATACTGTGCTTTATGAAAATTATATCTGGAATAAATGAATAAAACGGGAAGAAGAAAAACAAGAAATTTGCTAAATAACTAATGTATGGAACCAGTATGCAAACTTGGGTACATTCAAGTGCTAGTATATTCTATGGGCCTATTGCATGTTTCATAAAGAAAAAAATTAAATCACTGGCAAAAGAAAAATAAATTTCTAAAGTGATAACCATGTTTCAGCCCAATTATGGCACAGGTCATATTTGGCAAAACTAATACAATTATGTAAAGTTTAAAAATAAAATAAAATAAAAAAAAAAAGAACTAGTGAAATCAAGAGTTATGAAGGCCATTTACAGGCAGGATTCATTCACTCTTAGGAACTTAAAGACAGATATCATATATCTCTTACATATGGAATCTAGAAAAGGATACAAGGGAACTTATCTACAAAACAAATAGAATTACAGATATAGAAAACAAACTCATGGTTACCAACGGGGAAAGAGAGGAAGGACAAATTGGGAGACTGGGACTGACATATATACTCCATTATATATAAAATAAATACTATATATGCTGCGGGGGGGTGGTGGGGTGGGGGACGACCCAGAAGTACAGGGAGGGAGGAGGGAAGAGGGTTCAGGATGGGGAACACGTGTATATCTGTGGCAGATTCATGTTGATATATGGCAAAACCAATACAATATTGTAAAGTTAAAAAATAAAAAAATAAAATAAAATAGATAATAATAAGGATCTACTGTACAGAACAGAAAACTCGGTAAAGGCTTATATGGGAAAAGAATCTAAAAAAGAGTGGAGGGATATATATATATATATATATATATATATATATATATATATATATATAATTGATTCATAATTGATTCACTTGTTGTAGAGCAGAAACTAATGCAACATTATAAAACAATACTTCAATAAAAATTTAAAAAAACAACTTGATTACAATAAGCTTTCAATTTTGTTGTTCTCTCATTCAGTTCAGTTCAGTTCAGTCGCTCAGTCGTGTCCGACTCTTTGCAACCCTATGAATCGCAGCACGCCAGGCCTCCCTGTCCATCACCAACTCCCAGAGTTCACTCAGACTCACGTCCATCGAGTCAGTGATGCCATCCAGCCATCTCATCCTCTGTCGTCCCCTCTCCTCCTGCCCCCAATCCCTCCCAGCATCAGAGTCTTTTCCAATGAGTCAACTCTTCTCATGAGCTGGCCAAAGTACTGGAGTTTCAGCTTTAGCATCATTCTTTCCAAAGAAATCCCAGGGCTGATCTCCTTCAGAATGGACTGTTTGGATCTCCTTGCAGTCCAAGGGACTCTCAAGAGTCTTCTCCAACACCACAGTTCAAAAGCATCAATTCTTCGGCGCTCGGCTTTCTTCACAGTCCAACTCTCACATCCATACATGACCACTGAAAAAACCATAACCTTGACTAAACGGACCTTTGTTGGCAAAGTAATGTCTCTGCTTTTCAATATGCTATCTAGGTTGGTCATACTTTTCTTGCAAGGAGTAAGTGTCTTTTAATTTCATGGCTGCAATCACCATCTGTAGTGATTTTGGAGCCCCCCCCCCCCAAATAAAGTCTGACACTGTTTCCACTGTTTCCCCATCTATTTCCCATGAAGTGATGGGACCAGATGCCATGATCTTCATTTTCTGAATGTTGAGCTTTAAGCCAACTTTTTCACTCTCCTCTTTCACTTTCATCAAGAGGCTTTTGAGTTCCTCTTCACTTTCTGCCATAAGGGTGGTGTCATCTGCATATCTGAGGTTATTGATATTTCTCCCAGCAATCTTGATTCCAGCTTGTGCTTCTTCCAGCCCAGCATTTCTCATGATGTACTCTGCATATAAGTTAAATAAGCAGGGTGACAATATACAGCCTTGACGTACTCCTTTTCCTATTTGGAACCATCTGTTGTTCCATGTCCAGTTCTAACTGTTGCTTCCTGACCTGCATACAAATTTCTCAAGAGGCAGATCAGGTGGTCTGGTATTCCCATGTCTTTCAGAATTTTCCACAGTTTCTTGTGATCCACACAGTCAAAGGCTTTGGCATAGTCAATAAAGCAGAAATAGATGTTTTTCTGGAACTGTCTTGCTTTTTTGATGATCCAGCAGTTGTTGGCAATTTGGTCTCTGGTTCCTCTGCCTTTACTAAAACCAGCTTGAACAACTGGAAGTTCACGGTTCACTTATTGCTGAAGCCTGGCTTGGAGAATTTTGAGCATTGCTTTACTAGCGTGTGAGATGAATGCAATTGTGCAGTAGTTTGAACATTCTTTGGCATTGCCTTTCTTTGGGATTGGAATGAAAACTGACCTTTTCCAGTCTTGTGGCCACTGCTGAGTTTCCCAAATTTGCTGGCATATTGAGTGCAGCACTTTCACAGCATCATCTTTCAGGATTTGAAATAGCACAACTGGAATTCCATCACTTCCACTAGCTTTGTTTGTAGTGATTCTTTCTAAGGCCCCCTTGACTTCACATTCCAGGATGTCTGGCTCTAGGTCAGTGATCACACCATCGTGATTATCTGGGTCATGAAGATCTTTTTTGTACAGTTCTCCTGTGTATTCTTGACACCTCTTCTTAATATCTTCTGCTTCTGTTAGGTCCATACCATTTCTGTCCTTTATTGAGCCCATCTTTGCATGAAAAGTTCCCTTGGTATCTCTAATTTTCTTGAAGAGATCTCTAGTCTTTCCCATTCTGTTGTTTTCCTCTATTTCTTTGCATTGATCACTGAGGAAGACTTTCTTATCTCTCCTTGCTATTCTTGGAACTCTGCATTCAGATGCTTATATCTTTCCTTTTCTCCTTTGCTTTTTGCTTCTCTTCTTTTCACAGCTATCTGTAAGGCCTCCCCAGACAGCCATTTCTTTCATTAGTTAGTTAAATAAATAATTTATATGAATCATGTTTTAGCTTCTTGAAAATGATTTGATCATTTTGGAGGCTCATCAAGATATCCAAGTGGACACATCTTCTGAAGTCAATATATTTTATTTCCAAAGCAATGCCCTTATAGGGACATTTAAGCCCAGACACATGTCTCCTAGTTTCCAGAGTGGATCTGAAGCAGAGTGAAAGTTTACCTTCACAGACACTGATCTCTGTTTTGTTTTCTGCTTTGGTAGTTTTTTTTTTTTTTTTTTTTTTTTGCTGTTGATTTGTTTGTTTCTGGGTCTTGGCCAAGTTTGGTTCAAGTCCTGGTTTATACAGGACTGATAGATTATTCCACACTGGTGGTAACATAGATTGTGAATTTCATTTCATAATCTGGACATTTGGAAATCTCTACTGAGATGGTTGAAAAGCAGAGATATTACTTTGCCAACAAAGGTCCGTCTAGTCAAGGCTATGGTTTTTCCAGTGGTCATGTATGGATGTGAGAGTTGGACTGTGAAGAAAGCTGAGAACTGAAGAATTGATGCTTTTGAACTGTGGTGTTGGAGAAGACTCTTGAGAGTCCCTTGGACTGCAAGGAGATCCAACCAGTTCATCCTAAAGGAGATCAGTCCTGGGTGTTCATTGGAAAGACTGATGCTGAAGCTGAAACTCCAATACTTTGGCCACCTCATGTGAAGAGTTGACTCATTGAAAAGACCCTGATGCTGGGAGGGATTGGGGGCAGGAGGAGAGGGGACGACAGAGGATGAGATGGCTGGATGGCATCACAGACTCAATGGACATGAGTTTGAGTGAACTCTAGGAGTTGGTGATGGACAGGGAGACCTGGTGTGCTGTGATTCATGGGGTGGCAAAGAGTCAGACACCACTGAGCGACTGAATTGAACTTAACTGAGATGGTGAGGATCTGTCATGGGTTGGACTGTCTTCCCTCAAAATTCATTTGCTGAAGTTCAATCCCCAGTACTTTAGCTGCTGCTGCTGCCGCCAAGTCCCGTCAGTCGGGTCCGACTCTGTGAGACCCCATAGAAGGCAGCTCACCAGGCTTCTCTGGCCCTGGGATTCTCCAGGCAAGAATACTGGAGTGGGATGCCATTTCCTTTTCCAACGCATGAAAGTGAAAAATGAAAGTAAGTCGCTCAGTTGTCTCTGACTCTTTGCGACCCCATGGACTGTAGCCCAACAGGCTCCTCTGTCCATGTAACTTTCCAGGCAAGAGTACTGGAGTGGGTTGCCATTGCCTTCTCTGCAGTACTTTAGAAATTGAGGTTATTTGGAAATAAGGTCATTACAGAGGCAATGAGGTGCGATAAGGAAATTACAGTAAGCCCTTATGTACAGTAAGAAAATTACAGGGCTTTTTTTACTCTCTTCCTTCACTTTCATCAAGAGGCTCTTTAGTTCTTTGCTTTCTTCCATAAGGGTGGTGTCATCTACATATCTGAGATTATTGATATTTCTCCCGGCAATCTTGATTCCAGCTTGTGCTTCATCCAGCCCAGTGTTTCTCATGATGTACTCTGCATATAAGTTAAATAAGCAGGTTGACAATATACAGCCTTGACATACTCCTTTTCCTATTTGGAACCAGTTTGTTGTTCCATGTCCAGTTCTAACCGTTGCTTCCTGACCCGCATACAGATTTCTCAAGAGGCAGGTCAGGTGGTCTGGTATTCCTATCTCTTTCAGAATTTTCCACAGTTTGTTGTGATCCACACAGTCAAAGGCTTTAGTGTAGTCAATGAAGCAGCAGTAGATGTTTTTCTGGAACTATCTTGCTTTTTCGATGATCCAGTGGATGTTGTCAATTTGATCTCTGGTTCCTCTGCCTTTTCTAAATTCAGCTTGAACAACTGGAAGTTCATGGTTCACATACTGTTGAAGCCTGGTTTGAAGAATTTTGAGCATTTTTTACTAGCATGTGAGATGAATGCAATTGTGTGGTAGCTCAGCATTCTTTGGCATTTTCTTTCTTTGGGATTGGACTAAAAACTGACCTTTTCCAGTCCTGTGGCCACTGCTGAGTTTTCCAAATTTGCACTCATATTGAGTGTGGCAGTTTCATCATGATTATCTGGATCGTGAATATTTTTTTTGTATAGTTCTTCTGTGTATTTTTGTCACTTCTTGGTGGGGTTAATTGTGACCTCCTCCAAGAGGGCTTATGCCACACCCAGGTCTGCTGCATCCAGAGCCCCTGCCCCGGGGACAGGCCACTGCTGACCTGTACCTCCACAGTAGACACTCAAAGGCAGGTCTGGTTCAGTCTTTGTGGGGGTCTCCTGGTATGCACATGGTTTTGTTTGAGCCTTCTGAGCGTCTCTGGTGGATATGAAGTTTGATTCTAAATGTAATTTCACCTCTCCTACCAAGTTGCTGGGGTTTTTCTTTTGCCTTTGGATGTAAGATATCTTTTTTGGTGGGATCCAACATTCACTTGTTGATGGTTCTTCAGCAGCAAGTTGTAATTTTGGCGTCCTCTCAGGAGAAGATAAGTGCATGTCCTCCTACTCCATCATCTTGATTTTCCCTGGTGAATATTCTCTTGAAGTATATTGGGAACATCCTAATTTGAACCTCTTTGACATCAATTTTTATCCCTTGCCTCTAAACTAAATTCTGAGAATCTGTTCTTCCTGCTGTTGAAGAACAGCTAAACCACCTCATGAGATGCTCAAAGAAGAGAAATAAATCCTTCAGTAGCAGCTGGAATAGGAGCCTGGTGTAAACTGAAGAATTTTGCCCACCATCCAGTTCTACAAGGCCTGAGTTATTAGCCACAACAGTCACTGACCTGCAATGCAATAGTTTTCTCATGTGCTTCCAGTGAAATTCCTGGTTCCTCGCCCTCCACACAGCTCCTTTATAAGCCTTATCTATGCTGCCTGGGCTACAGATATATGGGCATGCCCTCATCTGAAAGATACTTTGCAGTGTGTTATGTTGCTCACTGAGTGGCCACTGCCGCTTTCCTGTAGTCATGTATGATGTGAGAGTTGGACCATAAAGAAAGCTGAGTGCTGAAGAATTGATGCTTTTGAACTGTGGTGTTGGAGAAGACCCCTGAGGGTCCCTTTGACTGCAAGGAGATCAAACCAATCAATCTTAAATGAAATCAGTCCTAGATATTCATTGGAAGGACTGATGCTGAAGCTAAAGCTCCGATACTTTGGCCATCTGATGTAAAGTACTGACTCACTGGAAAAGACCTGGATACTGGGAAAAATTGAAAGCAGGAGGAGAGGGGATGATAGAGGATGAGATGGTTGGATGGCATCACTGACCTGATGGACATGAGTTTGAGCAGGCTATGGGAGTTGATGATGGACAGGGAAGCCTGGTGTGCTGCAGTTCACAGGGTTGCAAAGAGTCAGACATGACTGAGTGGCTGAACTGAACTGAAATTACTACATTAAATTTGTTAGCATTTAAAAAAAATTATCATAAGAAATCACTAGCTCAACAGCATTTTTATACTATCCAGATTCACACAATCAATTCAGACTGATTTGATAATATTTTTTATAAAGCAGTTATAGGTCTTGTCCCTGACCTTATCAGTATAGACTGTAAAATAGGAATTTAAAATTAAAAAAATAAAAAAACTAAATGATTAACCAATTTCAGCAATACTTCTAAGAGTTCTGTGGTGTATCCAGTTAAACTTGACATTTAATATCCTTAGCAATTTTAAGACCTTGGTTTAGTAATAAATACAGTATTTAATGGATATTCTTTGGGTAATATTTAAGTAGATTGAATATTGAAACACTGGTCAGGGTGTGTATGTGTGTCTTCGCATGTGTGACTTTTATGTATGTCTCGATATACTATATATTTTTATCAAATTACTGAGCACATTCATTTTTGCTACTTTAACATTTAACATGTGTAAGAAGGTGTGAATAGAATGTGTGTAGGCTGTTGAGGGTTTTTCTCATGAGTTTGCTGGTTTACAAAAATGATTGTATATGATAGATTTTTTTTAAATTTTTATTTTAATTTTATTTGATAGATTTTATATATAAAATATATATACACATAATTTTGAATAATTAGTCTGAAACAATGCAATGAATGTGTTTAAATAATTTTGGCAAAGTTTACAGAACTCAGGTTTTTAGGCTTGTTTAAACTTAGGAATGCTTTACTAAAATATCACATTAAAGGAAAACTAGGAGTTGGTTTTCTCTGTTAGAATGACATAAATTTATCTTGAGAAGTTCATTTTTTCTTTTTAACTAGAAGCAGTGAATGTTAGTATCCATCTTCTATGTAGTTTTCCTAGCACGGAGTCTAGTTCACAAAGTCTCTTATAAAAAGAGGCTTTTAAGTGAAGAGAAGAAAGCAAATTTCCCCTCTAAGTACATAGTGCTATATAAAACTTTATTTCAATTTCTTACAAAGATGGGGTGTGGTATATACTATAACAAATACAATATTCTTTATTGTGCATCCATGCTAAGTCTCTTCAGTCACGTCTGACCCTTTGCGACCCTATGGAATGTACCTGCCAAGCTCCTTTGTCCACAGGATTTTCCAGGTAAGAATACTAGAGTGGGCTGCCATTTTCTCCTCCACGGGCTCTTCCCCACCCAGGAGGGATCGACCTGGATCTCCTGCATTGCAGGAAGATTCTTTACCACTAAGCCACCTGGGAAGCCCCTACTCTTGCCATTTAGCTATTTCCCCCTTACTCAAACTTCGCAGCTGAACTTCTGTGACCAAACAAACAGTTCTTGAAGGTGTGAAACTGTTGAGTAGGCAACTTATAATAATACAATAGAATAATTGTAAAGGGGAGAATTAAAGGAAGTTAAAAGGGAACAGAGCAGGCAATGCAGGAAAGTAGGAAAAGGAGGAGGAATAATGGGACAGGAAGAGAGGGAAGTCTAAGAAAGGAGAGGAAAATAAGAAAAAGTTTTTCCTAGCCCAAAGACCATAAGTGACTGAGGAAAAATGAAAAGAAAGAATTAGAAAGAAAAGGGAAATGACAATCTAATGGGGTTGAGTAGCAAAATGCTAATTAGAGAGAAAAACTGTGGTGTTTCCCAGCTCTTTTTCTCCCAAGAGCAACTCCCATGGCTTCTACTGGAGATGTGTGACCTCATACATGCATGTTCTCAAAAATTCTGTGTGCTTGCTCTTGAAGATTCTGCCCTCTTTGCACAACCCTGGAAGAGAGCCAAAGGAGGGGGCAAATGTGGGCAAGCTGCAGCATCCAATATGAAGACTCGGTTCAGTTCTCACTTAGCGAGTCTCCCATTAGGTGCTGATAGGAATTCCTATCTGTGAGACATATTGTTCAATCACTAAGTTGTGTCCGACTCTTTGCCACTCCATAGATTGTACCAGGCTCCTCTGTCCTCCACTGTCTTCCAGAATTTGCTCAAATTCATGTTCACTGAGTTGGTAATGCTATCTAAATATCTCTGTGAGACATGATTCTGTTACAAAAAGACAGATTCTCCTGTCCAAAGGCCTTAAAGAAGGATTCCATGTTTTGTATGTGTAAAAATTACTCCATATAAATATTATTCCTTAGGAACAGAGGCTCAAGATCACTGTAAACTTTGAAAATACTTCATATGTAATTCCTTTTCTCTTTTCAGAAGTGAATGTCCCTCCCTTCTAAGTGAAAGACAAAATAGATTCTACATCAGTGTGCTTAGAAAATCAAAGTAGGATGAAGAAAAGATTTTCTCTTGAGTTTGGCCACAAATAATTAACATCAGTAATCAACAAAGGCTCTTCACAATACAAGCATCACTTCAGAGATCTTTCTATAACTCACTAGCTGTCTGCATACCCTCCTCATTGCCACCTTCACTTCTTGATTCCTGAATGTGAACAGGATTCAGGAGAGGAGTGAGAACTGTATCAAAGATGGCCAGAAACTTATCCAGGGGTATAGAGGGAGATGGCCACGTGTAGACAAATATCAATGGACCAAAGAACAAGACTACTACAGTGATGTGAGCTGAAAGTGTGGACAGAGCCTTGGATGAAACTGCTGAAGACTGTTTTTGAACAGTGAGAATGATGATAATGTAGGAAATGATCAGAATGAAGAAGGAGCCAACAGAGATGAATCCACTGTTGGCTGTGATCATGGACTCTAGTTGGTATGTGTCTATGCAGGCAAGTTTGATGAACCGAGGAAGGTCACAGTAAAAAGTATCTAACACATTAGGGCCACAGAAGGGTAATTTTACCACAAAAGCTAGTTGAACCATTGAATGGGTAAGGCCAATCATCCAGGCAGCCACTATAAAGAAAACACACATCCTTGGGCTCATGATGGTCAGATAATGGAGAGGCTTACATATGGCAACATATCTATCAAAGGCCATGGCAATGAGCAGCACCATCTCCACCCCACCGATGACATGGATGAAGAAGATCTGAGCAATGCAGCCTCCAAAGGAGATGACTTTATGCTTTCTGAAAAGGTCATATATCATCTTGGGAGAAGTGACAGAAGAAACTCCTAGGTCAATGAAGGAGAGGTTGGCTAACAGAAAGTACATGGGAGAGTGTAAGTGAGGGTCACAAGTCACAATGAGTATAATGAGAGAGTTTCCCATCATGCTTGCCACATAAAATGTGGAGGAGAACACAAAGAGGAGAAGTTGTATTTCCCAGGAGTTGGTGAGTCCCAGGAACAGAAACTCTGATACCACAGACTGATTTGCTCCATCCATGGACTTTGTTAGCATTGCTATCTAAAGGAGGACAAAAGGAGCAAGTGTAAATTAT